>NC_090931.1:1393766048-1395016048 GCF_040938575.1 Ambystoma mexicanum
CGTCCATCACACATTGGAACGCTCTCTCAATGGTAATGCACATAAACATTAAAGCACACAAATCAGCAAACAGGACCTAATTATGTCCAATGATACGCTAAACAAAGCCCATACACCTCCTTGTGATCGCTGATGGTTCCGGACGATGCGGTAATAGAGCCGCAAACTTGGCTGCCTACAAGCTTTGAAGTGTTCACTGAGGAACAAGAAGTATTGATCCCTGTTGCTGTCGGGGTGCTGGGCAATTGCGAAAAAACTATTTTAGATGCCCATCTTCCAGCGCCTCCCTCTAGTGCTACTCAAATGCCAGAGCTACCTTACCCACAATTCCTACCCTCAACACATTTTGTGCAGAGGCTTGATGAGGAAATGCTGGAGAATGTCATGACTCCAGTGACCCAAGATAACAGCATGGAGTCGCCAACTAAAAGATCACGCAAACTACAAGTCACTGTGATTGTCCAGAAACTACATGGAGAGTATGAGAAGGACAACTTCCAATGAATCCTGGGATGACCAGGGAAATAATGACCACCCCACCTGCGAACCCATTTCACGCCTGAATGCCTCAAACACCTAGAAATCCATAGGAGCCACAGTGGAAAGAGATCCAGACTATGGGACTGAGCGCGGCAACACTGTCAACACCATCAGTCTTGAGCATTTGCGCAAAATTGGACTATTACTATATGAAACCTCACCTCTAGAAACTAATACTCTTAACAAAAAGAGTGTGCAAAGCGAAGTTTATGATACTCAGACACCCGAGTACAACTTTGCTAAGATGTGCACCGTTCTCTCCCCGTCTGGGCTCGCCGCAGGAACTTGAACAATCCTACAGAACTGAAAGACAGACTCAAAATACCCATAGCATCATAGTTCTGCAACAACAAAATGAGGATCAAACCCATGCAACCACGATACAAACGGTTGAAGACTACCAAAGCCCTGGTCCTGCCAAAATTTCATACCAGCAAGACCTAGCAAATCATGTCAACCCTAGCTCTTCGACGTCTTGCCAACCACACATAAACCAGTTTTAAAAGTCAATCTGTATTTGTACTGAAACAACTAGAAATAACACGAAATAACACGAATTTGTAAGCCTCCACAGCTAGTCAACCGACCATCTGAACGCCGCAATCCTGATTCCGACTCTGACAGTGATTCGCCTGATGATTCATTTGAGGCTGCTCCAAAGTGGGACTCTCATAGGAGTCAATGGATCAAAAGGGCGACAAGGGTTAATAGTCAACGAATGCTGAAACCTAGTTATGATCTAAATTGTAGTCTGATGTCAGCTTTAACAATCTCCCTGGCCCTGTTCCTCAAATTGTATGAGTCCATCAATGAGAACTATAAAGACTAGGTGACCCTGTTAGCAATGACCCACACTAAATTGATACACATAGAAACCTTCATACTGAATCTTCAAAAGAAACTGGATCAGGAACTAAACTCAGATGGGCAACTTATGTCCGAAATAGGAGCAAGCAAAAAAGTACAACTAGAAGCTGTAAAAGAAACACTAAACTGGGGAAAAGATGCCGAAAAGAGAACTCATCTGAACCCCATGGTGTTAATTAAAGATGCTTGCCTTTCAACAACCCATCCATCATTACCATTGAATCCAAACATTTACCAAGGGGATGTTGAAGGAATATCAAAAATCCCAGAGAGTGAACTGACCGGAAACACTCTTCACAGTGAAATACAAATCCCAATCGATTCATCAGTTTTGGAAACTAGGACAGCCAAGAAGATCACTCCAGAAAACCAACAAATACTTGCAAACTTGAGCCCAACAAGTGAAGCAGAATGCCCTGATGTACCCAGGGCTGAGTGTCACTGCGTCTTACCACACGGCACCTCTGCTGCTGCAACTCCTGGTCCGCCGTGTGTGATAGATCACGTAGAGGAAGTAACATCTGAGCTAATTAATGAGACACATATACCAGAGGAGACCTTCAATGAGAAATATGAAATTTTCTATTCAAGGAAAAGAAGAGAGCAGGGTTAAAAAAACAGCAAACGCTGAAGAATAAAAAAATGAACATGAACTCAAAAACTATACCAAAAACAAATGGTTCTGGAACCTTTATGCAAAATTTAAAGGTTTACCAATCTTCCACAGAAAATGCTAAGCCCACACTGTCCACAAAATTGAGCAACAAAACGTCGACTCTCCAAGAAGAAACTACAGCCCCTCCTGCAGCTGAAACAGCAGGGCAGTCTCTTATGCAATCGTCGAATGTGGAGACCGAGGCCTCTAGTGATCTAGAAGAAATTTCAATCTAATAAGAAGAAGCAGGTGAATTGGTCCGCATCATAGTTCCATTACCATCTTCGAAAACCAAGAGGCCCGCATTGGCCACACAGGAAAAGAATGCCACTATAGCTCCAACCTCAAACGCCTCAGCTGCAGACGACTTGCCTGAGATGCCCTTTTTTAACACTAGAGGAAAGGCGTCAACAAACTCATGTGCATACAGAATATAGCATTGATAGCTACAGAAACAACACTAAACAGATCTGCAAAGATGGTTGTGCTGCCCACGTAGGCTTAATCAAACCAGAGAGACTAACACGCCGATAGACGGCGTCTCAGTGTAAACGCAACCGTGCAGGACTTGAAAATCCATCTCGTTGACCCTGATAAATCCAAGCAGACATCAGAAACTGTGACTAGGAGACAGGAAGAAGATCTTAAGTCTGTGTTCATCTGCACATCTGAGAACAAAATACACAAATAAGTGCCCTTCAGGCAAGCTACGAATATTGTTGGAGAGAATACTGTCAGTGGATGACGGCCTCAGAATGAACTGCTCTAACTTGTTCAGACTGTTCCAACATATTCCAAAATTGACCTGGAATCTAGCGATATTTCTGCAATCGACTTTCCATTTTAAAATCAATTTGATTGTCTCCACTTCAACTCCAAAATTGTGCGCTCACTAATTTTGGATTCTGTGGAGCATTTCTGACCCACAGGGTTTGATGTTAAAGTATTCAGCTTAGAAGAGACTGGCTTACTTGGGGACACACCATCAGCAAACCTTAGAGCTCTTGCTGTCTCTACTGAATATGCAGACAATCAAAAACGCTGGGTTAATGGCACAATCCACCTGCCAAAATCCATTGCTGCTTTGAAAGAGCCCGAAAGGGATTTACCAGGTGGAAACATTAGGTTAAAAATCATGAGTAAAAGCCAACAAGATGCGAAACGAGAATTCAAATGTTCCTGTAGCTACATGGGTACACTTCATGATATGATTATGGAAGCTCATATGAAAAGAATGCGACCTAAAAGAAGCACACAGGAAGATAATTATGAATTAAATGATTACCTGGACAGCACGGCACACTTGGGAAATAACATATGGTACCAACACATGAAGGAAGTCGGGAGAAGGACTTCAAAGGAGGAATGCTTTGTATGTGCACTCCTGCCATACAGCATGGGGAAGTCGAAGATCTTCATAGCTGTTGAAATAGATGTCCAAACAACACATTGTCTTTCACACTTTGCAAAACAAGAGGCCAGTTCATGGGTGAAGATGCCTCTCTCAAATGGGCAACTGAAAAGACAGATCCAGATGAAGATGACTACATCCAAGATAAGACAAGGAACAATGCAAAGACAAGAAGGCTGTTGATCAGATAGGAGTAATCTGGAATAAAAGGAGCAGAGATCAGAAGAGAAGTGAACAAGAAACTGGAGATCGCAGGAAAAACTGCAGACGAGATTCGAGTTTGGAAGAACAGATGTCAGATGCAGATCTGGGGATCAGTGCTATCACCAGATGGATGGGAAAAAGGACTAGTGATCTGCAGAGCCTGGATGGTAACATCGTCCTGAATCGACTATAGTGAATGTACAAGAGGTGTGCAAATTGTTGTCAACAAGACTTTCTAAACTACTAACATGGGTCGAAGACAGAGGAGGACCTCTGCAGATAGTGCCTTTGGAGATCTCAAAACTGTGCTTCAGCAGTAATGGCACAAGGAAATTGGAGAAAATCAAAAATGTAATCGCATCTTTGATACATTAGGAATGATGCATGGAACAGCAGTGATCATGGATCATTATTGGGCTTGTGGATCCAAGGCCTGCATCAGGCTACCTAAAGACTGGGGAGGAATATACACATTAGTGAATGTCCATGTTCCAGCATTAGTGATTCCAAAAAGTGACCTGAATCTTGACGGTTTTCCAAAAGCAGATGCTCACCTGAGGAAGAAGACATCTGTGGAGCTGATGAAGAGAATAAAGAGAGATAACTACTTTTCAGCCAAATCAGTAGAAGCCTTTAACTCTATCCCAGTTAAAACACAGACTGTTCAGCCAAACTTCTTCAGTGTTCACTTTGATCTTTATGCCAAGAATCCAAGTCGGTGCAAATACCAAGTGGCTACAGATAACCAGATGGGAATTGCTGTAGACAATTAAATCTACTATAAAAGGGATTCAATGCAATCAGAGAAGAGATGAGAGCCATAAGACTGATGACTCTCCAGAATAGGTACGTCTTAGACATGATCACATCTATGGATGGAGGTGTTTGTGCAAAGATAGGAGAATCATGTTGCACGTTCCCACCGTCTCATGATGACGAGAATGGAACCTTGACAGAGGCCATAGACATGCTGACGAAACTCCATGGCCAGATGATCGACGAAGTAGAAGACATTGCCGATGACAGCTGGTTTGGATAGCGCTTCTCTTGGGTTCCACAATGGATGGCAGATATGTTCAAGTTTCTTGGAGCCCTGATCGTGTTGGTATTGCTTGGATTTTGTGTGATCAAGATAATAATTTCACAGTACAGGAAGACCGCAAAGAAAGCTATAGGGATGAAAATTATGATTGATGTTGAACCAGAATGGAAGCCCAAAGATCTGACAGATTAAGAGATGAGAGACTTTGTGAAGGCCAGTATTCATGCACCTGAGGGAACAAAGTTGCTGTACCTGAAGAACCACAAGAAATATGTGGGAAGATGGATCTATTGCAGTCCAAGTGGACAGTGCATGCTCATGACATGGAACAAGGATGAGCATGTGAAATCAGCAGGATGTCTGAAGGGAGTCATAAAGATATGGATACCAAAGAAGCAAATCTTCAGACAAGGATGTCTAGATGTGAAAAGTGATGATGATAGAGAGGTCGATAAATCGCTTATATGGGGGAGTGTAGAGGAGCAGCCGCTGTCATGATCACTGCTTCCAAGGAGCTAGGACCAGCCCAACGTCCTTGGAAGCAGGCCCCTAACCTTCATCCTAGGCACCAGCCGGTCCCACCTGGGACCTTTTGGATCTTGTCCTGGCGCCGGTGGCACCAGGCTCATCAAAGTCACTGGTCCCGGCACTGGAAGCGCCGGGCTCATAATTTGTATGAAGATGCTTGGGTGGACTTACCTGCAGCAGACCATGCTGCTTACTTACCAGCCACATAGGAATCCTGTGTGAGCCGGGACTACTTTCTTACCTGGGTGGGGCAAGCTCCACTCCCTGGATACAACACTGGAACTCTTCTGGAACAGGAACTCTTTTCTTACCTAGGCGAGGCCGTGGAGGAAGACGCCTCATCACTCCACGGCTATTTAAACCACACCCGATTGATGAAACGTGCTTCGCGTTATTCTGCATCTGCAGCAGAACGCTCACCGTTTCTGTTCCAGTTTTCTTCTTTCCGATCCTGAACCTGCAAGAACAAACGCTTACCATTCCTGTATCCAGCCTTCAGTAGCACCTGCAAAGACAAGAAACAACAGGTTAGCACGGCAACCTTCACGCGCAGCGCTTTCCTCACCTGATCCATCGGCAGCTACCATCTCTTCACGCTGCTCCTCCGCCTGTGAAGACAAAAGCATAGTTATTCCTGTGTGGAATTACTTACCGGCACTCCGCGAATTCCGGTTTTCTTCAACGCTGCAATCCTGCACCTGAAAGACAAAAGAAGAGACATTAGACAGGTATTTTACTTACGCACCATCGCGCCCGCCACAATAGGGCGCCTGCAAATACTCCGGCGTTTTCCAGCATCTCTTCAACACCCGAACTCACAGCTGCAAGGGAAAAGAGACAGTTAGAGAGCTTTTGAAAAGCAGGCAACTGGCATTTACTTACGCATTTCCAAGCGCTTCATTCCAGGACTCTGGCTCGAACTTCGGCTTTCTTCACACCATCTTCTACCTCAAGAGCCCTGCAAGACAAATAGAAAAAGCATTATACAGAGCCCTGTTCCATATTAACGTGCCCACGCACCTAAAGACTGTAAGGACTAAAAAGGTGTCCGGAAACTCACCGTTCGTGCAGTTAACGACGGTAGCAATCCTCTGATGTCAAGAGGCCTACGTTTCACCCAGTGAAGGAACTGGCAACGGCACCCTGCACCAGACGCAGATGGAGAGTCCAGCATTCACCTATCTAAGGTGAGCACGTTGACCTTGGGGCTCCACGGAAAAGCGAGGAAGGGAAAGAGAGCGAGATACCCGACAACCCCAGATCATTAACCCCATATTCTTTCACCTGCAGATATCTCACTCTCCGAGTTAGACACACAGTGCGAAGAGGCTCAACCCCGGAAGCCAATCGAGTCCTGCACTTCACTTTTCGAGTCACAGACACCATCCTGCCAAGACCGGCGCCTCCGTGGGAATCAGGTGAGCGTTACAGAACGCGAAGCCCACCGCAAAACTCCTACCCAGGCGCAATGGAAATCTCGGATACTGATCAATTGGCCCAGTTGCTGGGGGAACTAAGAGCAGAAGTACATGCAGCTCGTCAGGAAACAAACGCTCTAAGAAGAGAGCTGATAATATCCAAGGAGCGAACAGAGGACCTCGCTAGGCAACTGCTACAAACGCAGGCAGGACAAACACCTTTGCCCGCTCCAGGAGGAAATTATCCTCAGCATCCTCCTCAAATCCAGTGCAAATCAATCTACCCGGTAATGTGCCCTTGGCTCCGCCCGAACGCTTTTCTGGTGACTCAAAGAGATTTGCAGTATTCATTAACCAGTGCCGCCTACACTTCTTATGTAGACCAGCTGCCTTCCCAACAGATCAGGCCAAGGTGGCTTTTGTGCTTTCTTATCTCAGTGGCAGTGCCGCAGATTGGTCGATCCCTTTAGTCACTCAGGATGATCCGGTTCTTCATGATTTCCAGGCCTTCCAGTCCAGCATGGAGAAACTGTTCGCAAGACATGCACAAGGGCAGGCCTTGGACAATGAACCCCTTTCGTTACGACAGGGTAATCAAGACCTCTTGACTTACATTGCCTCATTCAACAGACTTATAGTGGAAACTCAATGGCCTGAGGATAAAAGAATAACGCTTTTCTACAGAGGCCTGCGTGGAGAGCTCAAGGATGTGTTAGCTCAAGTTGTGAATCCTCCACAAGAATGCTCAGACTATATTGACTTAGTTGTTCAATTGGACCACAGATTACAGAACAGGAAGGCTGATCGTTCCAAATTTGATACCCGAGTGTTTTCTAAACCGCAGACCTCTACTAGGGAAGCTGACACCGTGGACCTTTAACCCAAAAAGAGCGAGAAAGGAGAAGACAGCTGCAATTATGCCTCTATTGCGGAAACTCGGGGCACTTTCTTCGAGACTGTCCAGTGAAACCAGCTAAGAAGGCTGTAGGAGCCGCAGATACCTGTACCACAAATTCTGAGCAGGGAAACGACCTAGCCCGACAAGTGTAGAGGTCCTCTTGCCGAGCGTTAAAGTCTGTTTCGTGACCTCGCATTTCGTGGTGCCTATGGTCCTCATTAGCCCTGAACGTCCGGATCGTTTGCATGCAATTGAAGCTTACATCGACAGCGGAGCAATCGGTAATTATGTGGACCGTGAAATGGTATCAAGGATGAATCTACCTCTTGTCCCTAAGGCAGTAAAAGACGTCATTACTGCAGTGGATGGCACGGAGATAGCCTCCGGACCAGTAACTCACGCCACCCAAGAAGTGACGTTAGTGAGCCAAGATGGACACGGGAGAAAATCGTGTTCGATGTGATCAAGGCCCCTCAGTTCCAGATCATTCTGGGAATTCCTTGGTTAGAGAAGCACAATCCTCAGATTGATTGGCGAGCAAAGACGGTTCAGTTTCCAGAATGTATCTCCACTTGTTATCCTCGGCCTGATGTTTCCCTGGCGGCAATCTCTTCTGAGGTTCCCAAACTACCTCCCGAATACCAGGAATTCCAAGACGTCTTTCGGAAGGACCAAGCTAACACCCTGCCTCCTCATAGGTCTTACGACTGTCAAATAGATCTGATACCCGGAACTCCTCCTCCTTGCAGTAGGATTTATGCCCTCACCGAGCCAGAGAATCTTCACCTCAGACAATATCTGGACCAATACCTAGCTAACGGGTTTATCCGTCCTTCAAAATCTCCAGCTTCCTCGGCTTTGTTCTTCGTTCCGAAAAAGGAAGGAGACCTTAGGACTTGTATAGATTACCACGCCCTGAATCAAATCACTGTTAAAAACAGATACCCGTTACCTTTGATCCCTGAACTCCTGGACCAAGTCAAAGACACATGTATATATACAAAGTTGGATCTCAGAGGAGCCTACCACTTGGTACGAATAAAAGAGGGCGATGAATGGAAGACGGCCTTCCGCACCAAGTATGGGCTGTTTGAATATCAAGTTATGCCCTTTGGACTATGCAACACTCCTGCCGCCTTCCAGTATTTTATGAATGATGTCCTTAGAGAACTCATAGATGTGTGTGTTGTTGTCTACATTGATGACATCCTCGTCTATTCATCATCTGAAGAGGAACATCAGAAACACGTTAAAGAGGTCCTCGAGAGATTACGTCAACATAACCTTTTTGCTAAGCTTGAAAAATGCGTTTTCAACGTAACTGAAGTTGAGTTCCTGGGATTCATATTGTCACCAAACTGAGTCCATATGGATTCAAAGAAAGTCGATGCAATCATCAAGTGGCCTTCACCAACCTCAGTAAAAGGAGTTCAAAGCATGTTAGGCTTCGCTAACTTTTACCGCAGGTTCATTCCTGAATTCTCTCGAATAGTCCAGCCCATCACCGCTCTGTTAAAGAAAAACAAACGTTTTTAGTGGTCTACCGAGGCGGAACAAGCTTTTCAGGACTTAAAAGCTAAATTCATCTCTGCACCTGTTCTAAAACATCCTCGCCAAGAACTCCCCTACATCGTAGAAACAGATGCTTCTAGTCTTGCTATGGGGGCAGTTTTATCACAAAGAGATCCGGTCGCACACCAATTACATGCTGTAGCCTTTTGGTCCCGCAAATTCTCGGCTCCCGAGATCAACTATTCAATTACAGGCAAGAAACTTTTAGTTATCAGATCAGCCTTTAAAGCCTGGCGGCATTATCTTTTGGGAGCCAGACACACAGTCACCGTAATGACAGATCACCGCAACTTACAATATCTGAAGACGGCCAAAGCTCAGTCTTCCAGGCAGCTCCGCTGGGCTCTGTTTTTGGCTGAGTTTGACTTTATAATTACTTATCGACCAGGCAGTAAAAACGGAAAAGCAGATGCCCTCTCCCGGATGGGAATAGATGAACACTTGACCAAACCTGAACCAATACCCATAATCCCAGAACAAAGGATTTTGGTCTTGGTCAGCGCTCAATCCTTTGAAGACATCGAGACTACAGTCAAATCACTCCCAACTCCGGCAGAATTACAGGACTGGCAATTCAAGGGGAAGGATTTCTCAGTGGATCAAGACCTACCATATTTCCGAGGACGATTGTACTTGCCCTGTGAGAAAATACAAAAACAGGTAATCTCCTGTTATCACGACTCATTAATGGAGGGTCACCCTGGCATTACCAAAACCATGGAAAAGGTCAAAAGACATTTCTGGTGGCCATCATGGAAGAAAGATATTAGAGACTTTGTAATCTCCTGCGGTGTGTGTGCTCAGAATAAAAGTCAGAAGGAGAAACCAGCCGGCCTCTTACACCCACTGGACATCCCTCCCTGTCCATGGCATACCCTGTCCATGGATTTCATCACGGACTTACCTCCATGCTCAGGGTATAATACCATTTTAGTCGTCGTGGATCTATTCTCCAAGATGGCCCACTTCATTCCCCTGAAGGGCCTACCTTCAGCTTCAGTATTAGCCCGAGAATTCTTAGAAAACATCGTTCGGTTACACAGTTTTCCCTCGGTTTTGGTCTCCGATAGGGGAAGTCAATTCATCTCCCACTTTTGGCGAAGTTGCTGTCGCTTAGCCCAAATTGATGTGAGACTTTCAACCAGTCACCATCCCCAAACTGACGGACAAACCGAGAGGACAAATCAAACTCTGGAGCAATATTTACGTTGCATGCTCCAACAAACTGAAAACCCTTGGAAGGATATCCTTTGGATCGCTGAATACGCTTATAACAATTCGACCCATTCTGGAACCGGGAAGACTCCCTTCTTCCTATTATACGGAAACCATCCTAGGACCTCTAACCTGGATCCTCCCCAAGAATTCGAAACACCTGCTGTGGATCACTTGCACTCGGTGATCACTCGTACTTTTAAAGAAGCCACTGCCCATCTGCAAAGAACTAAAGCTCTATACAAGAAAGAAGCGGATCAACACCGTAAAGAGGCCCCTCACTACGCAGTGGGAGATCAGGTCTGGTTATCCACTAAGCACCTGCCTCTAAAAGGACCCCGCACCTTCATCCCGAGATACCTAGGACCCTATCTCATCTCTGCCATAATTAATCCGGTGGCTGTCAAATTGGAATTGCCTTCGCATATGAAAATACATCCAGTATTCCATGTCTCCTTACTAAAACCAGTACAACCAGAAACCCGATTGACCGAATTCCCAGAACCTGTTCTAGTGGATGGAGAACTTGAGTTTGAAGTAAAGAACATCCTAGACTCCAAAATCTCCAAATCTAAATTATATTACCTGGTTGATTGGAAAGGATACGGCCCCCAGGAAAGGTCTTGGGAACCCTCAGAACATGTCCACGCACCTCGTCTGGTCAAGAAATTCCATCTGAATCACCCCGACAAGCCAAAACCCCCGGAGAAGACACGCTTGGGAGGGGCCTTGAGGGGGGGTGCTGTCATGATCACTGCTTCCAAGGAGCTAGGACCAGCCCAACGTCCTTGGAAGCGGGCCCCTAACCTTCATCCTAGGCACCAGCCGGTCCCCACTGGGACCTTTTGGACCTTGTCCTGGCGCCGGTGGCATCAGGCACATCAAAGTCACTGGTCCCAGCACTGGAAGCGCCCGGCTCATAATTTGTATGAAGATGCTTGGGTGGACTTACCTGCAGCAGACCATGCTGCTTACTTACCAGCCACATAGGAATCCTCTGTGAGCCGGGACTACTTTCTTACCTGGGTGGGGCAAGCTCCACTCGCTGGATACAACACTGGAACTCTTCTGGAACAGGAACTCTTTTCTTACCTAGGTGAGGCCGCCGAGGAAGACGCCTCATCACTCCAAGGCTATTTAAACCACACCCAATTGATGAAACGTGCTTCGCGTTATTCTGCATCTGCAGCAGAACGCTCACCGTGTCTGTTCCAGTTTTCTTCTTTCCGATCCTGAACCTGCAAGAACAAACGCTTACCATTCCTGTATCCAGCCTTCAGTAGCACCTGCAAAGACAAGAAACAACAGGTTAGCACGGCAACCTTCACGCGCAGCGCTTTCCTCACCTGATCCATCGGCAGCTACCATCTCTTCACGCTGCTCCTCCGCCTGTGAAGACAAAAGCATAGTTATTCCTGTGTGGAATTACTTACCGGCACTCCGCGAATTCCGGTTTTCTTCAACGCTGCAATCCTGCACCTGAAAGACAAAAGAAGAGACATTAGACAGGTATTTTACTTACGCACCATCGCGCCCGCAACAATAGGGCGCCTGCAAATACTCTGGCGTTTTCCAGCGTCTCTTCAACACCCGAACTCACAGCTGCAAGGGAAAAGAGACAGTTAGAGAGCTTTTGAAAAGCAGGCAACTGGTATTTACTTACGCATTTCCAAGCGCTTCATTCCAGGACTCTGGCTCGAACTTCAGCTTTCTTCACACCATCTTCTACCTCAAGAGCCCTGCAAGACAAATAGAAAAAGCATTATACAGAGCCCTGTTCCATATTAACGTGCCCACGCACCTAAAGACTGTAAGGACTAAAAAGGTGTCCGGAAACTCACCGTTCGTGCAGTTAACGACGGTAGCAATCCTCTGATGTCAAGAGGCCTACGTTTCACCCAGTGAAGGAACTGGCAACGGCACCCTGCACCAGACGCAGATGGAGAGTCCAGCATTCACCTATCTAAGGTGAGCACGTTGACCTTGGGGCTCCACGGAAAAGCGAGGAAGGGAAAGAGAGAGAGATACCCGACAACCCCAGATCATTAACCCCATATTCTTTCACCTGCAGATATCTCACTCTCCGAGTTAGACACACAGTGCGAAGAGGCTCAACCCCGGAAGCCAAGCGAGTCCTGCACTTCACTTTGAGTCACAGACACCATCCTGCCAAGACAGGCGCCTCTGTGGGAATCAGGTGAGCGTTACACAAAGTACTCCCCCTCCAACTGCCCCACCCATATTACCTATAGAATGGGAACCAAAGTATGTCACGTATGCAGAACAGTTGAACCAGCAAAGAGCAGAGTGTGGACTCTGTGCAGTACCCATAAGAATACCAGTACCTAAGAGAATCTGGGAGGCAAGGTATCCATTGAGAAAACCGTACCTGCACGCAAGACAAAATGATGGCCATCTGAATGAGATTCCCGTAGAAGCAGAGCAGTTAAAAGGCAAGAATGAATGGTGACGTCATGCAGAAAGAGATGATGCACACATAAGAGATGCGGGGAATCAGAGAATGCAGATATTCTATAAGGCATCAAGAAAGCAACAAGGATAAGTGACATCTTGGGCTCAGGATGAAGAAGCTTATGCCGCAGAAACAGATGAAAATATCAAGTCATTTTACACGTGTACAGATGCAATTGAAGCGCAAGCAGCAAAGTGATACACACACACACACACACACACACCTCTATAGATGCATATGGACAAATAAAAGATGGATTTTTCCAGTATATGTTATAAAGCAGTGCTAAACATAAATAAGAAGGCCTCACTTCAGTGTGTTACAGTCAAAAGCAAGTTTTAATTGCACAAATGAATCTCAGCAGACGGAGATAGGACGAGCCAGGAAGCCAAAGGTTTTATCAAATAGGACTTGGCTAACATTGGATACAAATTGTGTGAAGGAACAAGGGGCTCCTGTTCGGGAAGCTTGAGCAAAACAAAATACGTCAGGGGACTATTAAAAAAGAATATTTTTTTAAAAAGCTCGATTTCATGGTGTCCAGTCACATGGAAGGAAGAAATTGGATGATCGAGGTGCTCACACCTACGCACGAAGGCCGGCTGGGCCTACACTCCTTAAAATTGGCAGAGCAAAGTGCAAACTCAAGGCCAAACTTGACTTTTGAGGTGATGATGGATTGATATAATAATTGGTGGGAAGTTAGTTTCTAGATGAACCCACTAGCACCTGGATGTTCAGTCTGCATGCTGCTAAACGTAAGTGGAAAAGTACTGATGGCGGTCGGAAGCCAACCAATTGTGGAGGACCATTTAATCAAGGGTCCTATAGTTTGTGTAGCCAATGGAACATTGTATATTTAGTGACGTTCATAATGTCCATGTTTACGGAGGGCTTAGTTGCCCCACCTGATGTTAAGCACCCTATCATTTTCCTTCACGGCTCTATACTGATATGGAACTTCTGCTTAGATATTCACTTAGAACCAATCACTCCCTCAGATAGGTTTTTGAAGTTTGCAACATAGGTAGTGACGCAGGTCATAGTCAATGATGATGATTTTATACAATATAACCTCAGTTTCTACTAAGATGCATTGATGCATTGAGTAAGAGGATCGAATGACTGCTGATGTTCGTTGTACTCCTGGTTTTATTATACTTGTTAATAAAACGAACTCCCCTTTTGCCAAACTACCCGAGTCGTTTTGATTATTGATGTATGAATAAAATCTGCATCCCCATCCATCTCCAGGGTATTGCTACTCATCTTAAAGGGCTGGGAAACCCAGTTCACAGCGCCCAGAAGAGGGGGACCCAGGGTGGGGGTCATCACCCAGCGAATATTGGAAGCAAACTTTCATTTGTTAAAAGGAACTTTTGTTTTTGTTAGCTGAACACGCCAGGCCCTCGAAGGCGAGAGACTTTCAAGTCAGACGAGACTTAGCCATCGAAGGTCCTGAAAGCTGCCATTAGAACTGTTGTCTCATGCTAAAGAAGCCAGAGACTGTATTGTGCTCCAAGCTCCCATCTTACACCGTGCACAAAACTTGGGGAAGGGAGATCCAGGGTACCGCATCCTGACATATTTGAGAACACCTTCTTTTCTTGAGAACTATCTCACACCCCTTTTTTGTAATAGTTGTGAGGTTTGGCAATAGGTTTCTTAGCATAGGCCTTTTTACTTGATACAAAGACTGCCTTATTTTTCATTTGATGGTTGACGCTTGCTCCCATCCTAGATTTAGGTTTAGAATAGGCGTTTTCCAACCCGCATACAGAATTCATTGTTCAATAAACACCCTTGAACTGTGATCACTTGTGTCTGTCTTACTTGTTGTCACCATGAGTTCCTTACAATATTGATTTACTTGGTTATTGCAAAAGAGAACGTCTAATGACCATTTCAATATGGCCGCAATTGCAGTCTAGGAATCTAGTGAATTAACGGTGTAGTCACATGGGACGTCGCATGTGACGTTCACGTCACAGCGTCGATCCCGCTTAAAATGCTGGTACAGGACAGGAGGCTGTTTTCACAGCTACCTCCCTGTTCCATTTTCTGGCATTGAATGACTATTGTGAAGGTAAAGAACGTTGGACTAGTTGTAAATCGGTGTAGACAGAAGTGGTAAGGTACGCTGTATTTTTGCAAGCATAATATTGAAGGACTATTCTTTGGTTGTGTCTTGGTAGAGTTGACAGGGAAGAGAAGAGTGGACTTGTGGTTGACAGTCTGGCTTGGAACTAATTGAGTACATTGGAGGTCTACAAGACGGGTAACAGGTCAGTTGAGTTACAAATATGTGAAATGTATAGTGTGAGGTTGCCTTATGGTGAGAGACTGTATTTATATTCCCTACAGCTCTCTAATTGGAGCTCTTTCTGCCAGTCTAAGAATAGACCATTTAGTATTCTGGCTATTAGAAATACCTGAAAGCGATTGGTGCATAAATAGATCATTAGATTGTTGGAATAGATAACTGTTTCACCTGGTGAAGGGACGGAGGGTCCCGAAACGCATAATGTGGTGTCAACATGGAAGTATCCCATTAAGAACACCTTTGTTTTGCTGATGTAGTATTGCTCAGATTGAACATGAAATTGTTATCTATATAACATGCATATGTAATTTCTCATGAATTATATGTGAAGATCAAATTGTTGAATATATTTTTGGTCTCTCTTCCTTGGCACTGGGGAACACCACATGAGGAGAGCGAGGTGGTGGAGAGAAAGGACCCAAGCTGGACCTAGGAGGGTCCGACCAGGAGGAAGGAGGTCAACCACTCCAGGGCTGATCTGTGATGTCCAGGTTCTCACAGAGTCGACTGATCAGGATGGCGTGATTGGCCGTGTCAAAAGCAGAGGAAAGGTCAAGAAGGATGATGACAGAAGGAAGGCTTGAATCAAGATTAGTGAGCAGATCTTCATGGGTGTTCACAAGAGCAGTTTCCATGTCTCTGGCTGCTCTGAAGCCAGTCTGATGGTCATGGAGACAACCAACAGATTCAGTGTGGAGTGTAAGCTGGGAGTGATAAAGATCGGGCAATAGTTTGCCGGACAGGTAGCATCGGCAGAAGGCTTTTTAAAGAGGGTGTGCACAATGGAGTGCTTGATGGGAGAGGGGAAGTTCCAGTGGCAAAAGAGTGATTGCAGAAATCGGCCAAGGCTGGTGCGAGGGTGTCAATGTGATCCTTGATGGTTCTGGAAGAGCAGGGGAGCACTTGTTTGGACGACACTTTCATATTTTATTTATTTATTTATTTATTATTTATTTGCATTTATAAAGCACACAGAGCTGCCCTGAGGCATCGTGGCGCTATTACAGAAGGCTTGAACTTAGCATAACATACATATATAGGTAGGGTATAACATTCAGTAGCAGTGGTACCTTGACAGGGTAAGAGACAGTGAGGTTATGCGTTGCTGAGGTTTCAGTGCAAGCATATTATGCATGTTGGTTTAGAGACATTAGTGGAAAAGCAAGGTTTTTAGGTTTTTGCGAAAGGTGTTGTAGGATTTTTCATTCCTAAGCGAAGTTGGCAGAGCGTTCCAATGTTTGGGTGCAAGGTATTGGAAGCTGGACCCTCCAGCTCTGGTTCTTTTGAATGTGGGAACATAGATCTGGCTGGCACGATGAGCTCTGGTAGGTCTGATGGAGGTGTTGAAGGTGATTCTATCAAGAGAGATAGGGTGGGGCATCTAGTGTGAGGCACCTGTGAGTGATGGCCATGGCTTTAAATAGTATGCATTCATTTACCGGTAGCCAGTGTACATTTTTTCTGGCTTGCGAGATGTGTTCCCTTTTGGGAATAGTCAGTGCCGCGCAGAGCGCGTTATTTTGTGTGATTTGTAGTTTTTTAATGTTGTTGACAGAGGTGCCTAGGAAGAGGGCATTACAATAGTCCAGTTTGGTACCTATTGGGGCTCTGGAGATGGATAGGCAGTTTTTAGTAGATAGAAATGGTTTACCTGCGTAGATGATCTTGGCAGTGAGTGCTGAGGAAGATGCTATGGCGTCAACCTGACGGGACATAGATAGTGTGGCATCTAGGTGAACCCCTAGAGTTTTGACAGTCTTGGAGACTGTGATGATGGAGTTATCGATGTGAAAGGATTATTTTGAGGGGTGAGTTTGTTGAGAGTTTCGCTGGTCCCTACTATGAGGATCTCGGTTTTATCCCCATTCAGGCAAAGGCCGTTGGCAGCCATCCAGGTTTGGATGGCTGTGAAAATGTTGGTTAGGGCTGCTGCGTCTTAGATCGGACTTGTCTGGTAACATCGTCCGGTGTAGTCGGGGAGAAAGAGGAGAAAGGAGGAGGAGAGGGAAAGGCAGCCAGAAGGGGGCTGGGAGTGGCAGAGGAAGAGGAGAGAGAGAGAGAAAGAGAGGACAGGATGTCCTTTTAGTGGTGAAGTGGGAATCCAGTGCCATACAGGAGGCCTGGGAGGCAACAGGAGAGGTGGAGACTGCAGAAGGATTGGCCAGCTCCTTGCAGATTATCAGCTGGATGTTCGAAGGCCACAGTCTCAATATGGCCTATCATGCAGCATTCCCAGGGGGGGCGTGGCTTGGCGCCAATGGAGTGAGGAAGCAACACAGCGGAGCTCTGGCCGAGAATCCATAATACGATCCTGCGACGGTGACAAGAAGGCTCCAAAGACGAACAACAAAGGCATCCCACAGAAGCAAAGTATTTCCCAGCAAGGTGTCATCAATAAAACTGGAAATCGGATCGGCGAAAGCAGCCTGCGCTCTCCCAAAACGGGCCCCCTTAGCAACATCCAAAATGGCGGGCGCTCCTCGAGGACGCTGCAACTGAGAAGAGGGGACCCAAAGCCTTACCCGAACGAGCCGAAGCCTGAAACAACCCAACGCTACAACAACGGAGTCACCCAACAGCAGGCAGCAGGGCTGTCAGAAGATGTGGTGAGGCCCGGGGCAAAACATTTGGTGAGGCCCCCTTACAATTTTTTGCACTCAGCCAGCGGCGGCACCTCTGCAAACAAGAGACTCGAGAAATCTCCCTTTGAGTTTGTGTGCAGGATCCTAAATATGGTTTATTAATACAACTCCAAATCAACTACAGTAAAGTTAGATTTCTCTACTGAAGAAAGCTTTATGCCAGACTAACTTTTGTATCATATGCATAAATATATATAGGATGGCATGAGCTCTCCGCTCTGCCACCTCCAACTCTCTGAGGGTCAGTCACTTTTCCAAGCAAAGAGTTGAGGGCAGATCTCTTTCTTCGTCTGGGGTCTCCCTCTGGAAAAAGCCTCCCTGCCTCTCTGAAACTTGAGCAGAACCATCTCCGGTTCCGGAAGCAACTCAAGACCTGTCACTTTGCTTCTGCCTTCTCTCTTCCTCTCCCTTGCTGATCACCTGCCTGATCCATGCACTGGTCACCTGGTCGAGCTCTGAATTCGGGCCCAGGTCCCTGCCTGTCTAGCTGCAATCCTGCACTGCCTTTTGGCTCCCCTGCACTTGTGGTCTGTATTTGTAACCCTACAGTCCCTCTCTTGCATTTATTCTCCACCTGTTGGCTGCACGTATGAGTACCCACACTTGACACTTGCCACCTGTTGGCTGCACTCTTGTTTCTCCTTTGATCCTGCACTTATGCATCCTACCCCACCCTCAGCACTTCTACCCTCCCTTCTTCCCTGCTCTTGCGCGATCTGAATGACACAATGCCTAGTAAAATCTGTGTTTTGTCCTACTCTTGTTTCCCCCTCCTTGCCTTGTCGTGCCTAGAAACACTTGTGTACAGGCATGTTATAAATGCTATATCATATCATTAAGGAGCACACTGCCCCTGTGTGCGCATTAAAACACACATCATACACAGTGACAAATGATGTACAGTGGAGGCCGGTACATTTCTGAACTTAAGAGGCTTACAAGTTTGTGCCAATTAGGCAGGATCAATAGAGCACAGTGAGGGAGCCCAAACCAAACAAGGGTTCCTTGAGGGGGGGTTCTCACTCCCAAGAAAATGTTTGAAACATTGTGATAAATGATGCATCTTACAGCACTTCCTTTGCAAAATTGGGTAGAAATCCATACAATTTGCAATTGGCTTTGTATGGAAGCACATGGAAAATTCCAATAGTTGCAAATCACAAACCGTGCACAAGAACATTTTTTCAATACATTTCATGCCGCCTTTCCACGCAAGATATGCTAGTATAAAATTATATTCATGCTGGTTGATCTCATGTATGACCATGTCAGCTGCATCAAAATATGCCATTGTTACCATGTATGGACTCCCAGCCAGTAAAAATGCCATGTCACAGAAAGTATATCAAGGCTGACTGTGTACCATAAGTGTTATTACTGGCTAGATTGGCCTACATTCTTGGGCACTGCCCCCCCAAACGCTGCTCTCACCCCGGACCTTGTGGGATCCTCCAACATTTTTTTTTCCATTTCCACCACTGCGCACCGCTTAATGAAGTGGCTCCCAGGGCGCCTAGATTTAGGGGTGAGGCTGAACACACATTCACATAAAACACTTTCACCCATGCATTCATCCACCAGTTACTCAACTCCATGCATGCATACATAAAACCAAACACAGCATTGACACAAACACCAACATGCACGCATGCATTCATACATGCATACACATATACATACTAATTTGATTTAAATACACATATATACACTTTTAATTTAAAATAAAAACCACTTACCTTACCTCCATGCATCCTTCAAAAGCATCCACGCAGCCGACACGTAGACATGCTGCCTGACAGGAGAGAACTCCTCTCCTATCAGTCAGCGTGGTCATGCTGGTCAACGTGAACACACTGACTGACGGGAGAGGAGTCCTCTCGTCATTCAGCATGTCCACGTTTTCAGATGAATGACGGGGAGGCAGCAGAGCTCACTTCTGAGCCCTGCTGTCTCCCATTATTTTGCTGTTTTTTGCGGAGCCAAACGGCTTCGCAACAAACAGCAAAATCATTGCAGGGGCAGAGAGCAGACAGCACAGTCCCCCGTGTGAATAAAGTACACGGGAGACTGTGCTGCCTTCACCTTAGGAGAGGGGGCCGCGAGGCCCGGGGCAGTTTGCCCCCCCTGGACCCCCCTCGTGACGGCCCTGGCAGGCAGACGGCTGGAAGCGTGAGAGTACCAGCGAGCACCAGCTCCCACCGAGACACCCAGCCTGAAGGACCTGAAGCCAGCACGGACGTGCAGCGAGAGCGGAACTGCAGTGTGTGTCGGAGGAGACCAGAAGCACACCAAGGCAAGTTCGGACAAGAAAAGAGGCGGAACGCGGGAGACAGTGCGCCCGGGACCCCAGAAGCCAGAGGAGCGAATCCCCCAAAGCGGTGAAAAGGAACACAGAGGAGCGCTGAGGAGTGGGGAGTAGCGCGCACGCCGCTGCGAAAATCAGCGATGAGGAGGGGAGTACTGCACAAGTGGAGCACGATGGAGAGCACAAGGTGAGGCCTCAACCCTGGGCATAGAAGCAATTAACGATAAGGAGCACATCTGCTCACGCAACTAAATGGAACCAAAAAAGCACAACAAAATCAGAGCACGGCCCGGCAGGGCACCACAGTAACCACCGCTCCCAGCCTACATATAACCAAGGGCAGTCCACGAGCAAGAATGCACAACAGCCGGGGCACCAACGCAAAGCATGCAGAAACTCGGCACCAAAGGACCCGGGCTGAAACACGGAGGCATAAAACCCAACAAAAAGACCCAAATGCGCATGAGAAAACAAATAGACCCCAGGCACGCACGAAACACAAAGCTGCGCCCCGAAACAATAAACCAACCTAGTCGTTGAGTTGCTTTAAGAGGACAACAAGAGCCATAGTTAATAGGGAACAATTTAACCTCCAATCCCTGAACACGCCAAATTGTGGTGCAGAAAGTAGGAGCCCATAGTCGGAGTTAACTGACCCACGAGCTAACCAGAAAACACAGGAACAGCACCGTGCTCTGACCTGGACAAACTCTGCATCGAGACAGTGGGGAGACAGAAAAAAGCGAAGGGGAGATCCCAGAACACCACAGACACCAGGGCAACAACACAGCTGCCACACCTGGCCATAATGTCATCCTCTAGAAACAAGGGGAAGACAACCATCATGGACTCGTTCGCTGCCACCAAATCACAACAGGCACCACAAACAGGGAACCCTGTAAATAAACCCCAGAAAGCACTGGAAGAAATCAAGAAGGACAGCCAAGTATTAGAGGCCATAGCAGCACTAAAAACCTTCATCGTCACAAAAATAGAAGAGGTAAAGACGGACATGCAGCTAATGAGACAAGACACACAAAACCTGGCAGAGAGAGTAACTAACGCAGAAACGGTACTCCAAGAAATGACAGAAAACACTGCGGACCTCAGGATCAGCATTCCCACAAAACTAACATTACGGTTCCAGACGCTAAAGGGCAGTAAATCACGGTATATTTTGTTGAGGCAATCTGAAGTGAGATACCATTGTAGTTGTCTTTGATTTTAGTACAGCTGGAAAACTTGGCTGCTCTTGTCCAAAGGTGAAACCAGGAAAGTTCAACTTCAAGCCCTAAATCTTCAACCCAACAATCCATGCAAGGATGTATAAAAACCTGGTTTAACATTAACATAGAACACAGTTGCAAGCTATTTCTTCATAGGGACTTCACGATTTGAGGATTTGTATTTAGAAGCGTCTAACGCCCCTGAAGATTTAACTGGAGGTATGATCCAACACTGCAATTTGATATATGCAAAGCTAATTTCTTCAGTTTAAATGTTTGCTTGCAATGGATGAAGTTAAATGTTTGCCGCTACTCATAACTGACCAAGCTTTTGCATGCCCCCTTTTTGGCAAGAAATACACCAAAGTGTATTGCATCCGGGGGTGGAATAAATCCTTATTGTTCGGAAGCATGTGTAAAATGGACTGAAAGTATGAAACAGAGTGTTTTTCGATAGCATCGGACAATAGCAAAGAGAAGTTTGAGTGGACCGATTGTAAACTACCCCTGTGGTAAAGAACGTGACTAAGGAGGCAACCAAAGTAAATCTTTTAGTTTGATGGAAATCATTTTATTTAACTGCAAGCCATTTACTATTTTTCTTTGTAGCGTTCAAACTATTGTGACTGTGAGAATAGCTGCCAGCAAAGAATATGCTTTGTCTGGGACTCCCAGACCACCCTTCACATTGGAAGCCATAAGTGTCATTCATAGAACTATGAGTTTATTTTGCCGAATACATTTATTAAATTCTTGATCCTTCAAATCGTTTTCCTAGAGCTACTATTGGGAATGGATTTAATTGTATATGTGTATATGTATTAGTTGAGGAAGAATGTTCATCCTAACCGCATGAACCTTTCCTAACCAAGAAATGCCAAGCTTGCCCCAATCCTGAAAAATTAAAGTTATCACACTTGGAATATTAGGTTGGTAGAGAAATGAAAATTATTTTGGCAAAAATATAACCAGGTATTTGAGGCTTGACTGGTTTCACTGAGTGTCATAAGTAGACGTGCAAGCTGCAAACAAGGATCTTGACTTCAGAAATTATTATTTAGAGGGATTCCTTATGAAGCCTAAGATTTTAAAAAGGAATGAGAGCACTCAAACTATATGAGGGAGAGTTGAAATAGAGATCTGCACAGTGACAATTAGATTGTCGACAAATAAGGTCTGCTTAGGACTTGTGTTCCCTATAGTGATTTTTTGGGATGTTCTCATTTGGCAAATGATAAGGGTCAAGGAGTCATCGTCAAAACAAAGATTAATGAAGACAGGGGACAATACCGATCTGGTGCCCCTGAAAATGTGAAACTGAATCATATGGGAGAGAACCCCATTAACAGTTTTGCAGTGAGATGTTTGGAATTAAAGGGAATCCACCTTTTCATATCGGGGATAAATCTGAATTTCTGCGAGCACTTTCTGGATTTAAAACAGGTCTGGAAGGTCAAACGAGTTTTCAGCGTGGATGAAAAATTGAACAAGGAAGAAACGGAATTCCCACATAATCAATCATATTTACTTATCTTCTAATATTGTCTTGAGTACCTCACCCCATCAACATAGTTATATTAATCTGGCTCTATTAGGCTAGGGAAGATGGATGCCAGTCTGAGCAACCGTAATTTAAAGAAGATACAAGACTTATAATTAAAGACCACACTAGAGCAATGGGAGAAGCAAAGCGCTGGGTACTTCTCTGGCTTACTTAATAATTAGCTTATGGACTCATCCATGGGAGCGGTAACCTCACAGAATGATAAATAAAATCTGAAACAGGGAAACCGTATTGGGCAACAAATTATGAGAAAATCGGATATAAAATAGTGCAGAGAATCCATATGGACCTGGAGGTTTATTTGTGGGCAGTTGCTTTGTTACATGGGAAATCTCTTCCAGTGGCGAAGGGAAGGGAAGTAAACCCCTACATGTTATTGATTAATATGATCAGGATTCAACTGCCGGGCAGTAAACAGGGGACTAAAACAGTCATCAATATTGCTATTTTAACGTACTCTGATCTAAATCAGTGTCCATGGTCATGCTGAAAAGCTGTTGTTATGGCACGGGATTGTGTTATTAAGTTATACGCCAATAAGTGATTTGCTTTATCTGAATTTGAGAAATAAAATGTTTTAGTTCCGAGGAGGCCATTAGCTGGGTCATCAGCCCACAAGTTGTCAAATGTACCCCTGGATGAATGCAATAGCTGATATGCTTAGTTATAACCTGTAGTTTCGTATTGGGCTTCCATGTTACGAATTTCAGTTTCTAATGATGGTCTAGAGATTTCATTGCCTTGTTTTTTTCCAAGTCCAAATCTACAAATACCCATTTAACAAGTGGTTTGCATGCCTCCCAAACCACCCCTTCAGGAAGGATTGGAAGTCTTTTTTTAAAGAAAGTATTTAAGGCGGATTTGATTTCCGCAATCACAATAGACTCATACAGGAGCGAGTCATTAATCGGCCATGGACGATCTTAGATGCAGAGAAATCAGGGAGTAGTACAATAGGATTTTGCTTTCAATCGCTGATGACTGGATATGAGGGGTGTGGAGTCTAAAAAACAGTGGTAGTCCAATCTAGAATACCTCTTACGTACAAAGGAAATAGGTCCTCTAACTCCAACAGCTATCTCTCAACTCTAATCCTACCGTCTAGGAGTAAGCAGCTACGTCATCTTCAGAAAACATCAACACCATGCAAGATATGCTGTTGGATGATTTAAAACAATGTAGAATAAAACTAATACTCAGATTGCCAGAACTGGCTGAACCAACAAAATGGGCAAATCCAAGAAAACCAACACTGAATCAATGTCACAGGATAGAATCACGCCCCTCTGGTTGCAGAACATGATGCAGATGTGCATAAATTCAGCACTTAAGCCAAGGTGGATGACCGAGAAAGTTGATTGCACAGAAACAACCACCGGCTGTTTTGGGTTCCCAATTTCACTTAAACATCTCCCTATGGCCACCTCACAAATCATCATCAAAAGAGTCGATTGGGCACCTACTCTTAAAGCATTCAGGGCCTAACAACCATGTATAATAACTTGCAGGTTTCTACATTTTTGGCGTTAAGGCGAAATTGTGCATATATACAGAGCAGTCCAGAGAAATAAAGCAGAGTGCTTCTGTGGTGCGCATATTCAATTACTACTCTGCAGAAAGTCCTTTGACAAAGGAGAGGATTAAACAAAATCTTTGAAAAACTGATAGGAAGCCAACTCTGAACATTTCCAGCAGTTTTCCATATGATACATGCCACAAATGTTCTGCATCGCAGGAAGCACTCTACTCATGTGCAGGATATTAAACCGTGATGAAACTGTGGACCTCAAATCAAAAACCTACCAGTGCTCGGCAGCCCTCTCGGATCACTGTAGCTCAGATGACCTCATACTCTCCACTAATGCAGAGATCTCAAACGCGCACATAGCCGAAGCAATGGCTCGATCCAACGAGCACCAAAATATTCAAGGCTTTGGACACTGAACCAGCTCCACTTCCGAATCAGCAGATAAAGCAAAGTTAGTCTTTGAACCTGCCAATGGTTTGGTTGCATTTTCTTTTCGTCCCTGGAATTCGGATTCCCGTAGGGTAGAATACTGTACTACTAGGGGTTCATGGTAACCTACCTCACTGCATGCACATTGATATTCATTTGTGTGTTATTACCCTGATTTAGCTTAGCAATGGTTATATGTAACATGGAATTGGGTAGGGGTGGGACCTCCCCATCTCTTTTCAGGATTATCGAATTGGTGAATCACCTGATAGTTTGAATCATTTCTCATTCTCTCTTTGTTGTGTTAATATTTGTGAGTCCACATTTCCCCAAGGGTTTATGCGTATTTGATTATTGCGCTATAAAATCTTGGCACACTGAAATAATGCCTCTTAGATATTGCCCGGTAGGGCAATTCGCCATTGTGAGGATGCAGAGTAAAGAGCTACAGTAACCTTGTCAGTGGGATCAGATTTGTTTTATTTTTTTAACTAATAACAGAGTCAAGGTTAGAGCTAGAAAAGCACCCGTAGGAGAATAATCTTAAAATAATGAAGAGTAACTCTGCAAAGGTGTGTCAAGGATGGGGCAACACAAAGTGGGGTCTGCAGCTTCTTCCCCAGCACCTTGCGATGCTGAATCAAGTAAACAATCTTACCAAGTTTTTGTTCCTCAAAAGACTCTTGCATCATTCCAAGATGGCCGCCGGGGTGACGAGACGCGTCTGAACCGCGCTCTCCCCGGGCCGCCGAAAAACGCACGCTGAAGCAGCGTTTTGACCCGATCGGCGAGAGTTTTGCCCCCCCTACACCCACGGAAGCCTCCGGTCTGGCACCCAGACCAAAGGGGCGCGGGGATCGCTGAAAGCGAGCGAGGCAGCGACCGCCCCTCCCCCATCGGGAGCTCCCGGCAGACGAGACGGCAACAACGTTGGAGAATCGCGGAAGCCCACACTCCGAAATAAGGAAAGGGGAGCCTGAGATACAAGAGCGGGCTCCCTCCCGCCAGACACCCCGCCGAGGCATACACCGCAGGGGGATTGAGCCGGGAAGCAGCGGCGCCTGGGGTCGGCGCGGAGGGACCTCCGGCCCATCCCCCCTCATTGGTGAAAACACCCGGCACCGGACACTGAGTGAAGCACGCACACGGCGCAGGAAGAGGGTGAGTCCCCCCCGTGCTCAGCGTGGGCATTTGGGGCCCAGAGAAGGAAACACAGGGGAGCGAGGAGGAGTAGGAGAATCAAGCCCAGGAGGAGTATCAGGCCCAGGAACACGGGATCACCCCGGGGGGCCCCCACTACGCACCTCACAACCGCAACACAGCAGTGTCCATTTACCCCACAAAACAGGGGCGTACAGACGGTATCCCACAGAGAAGCAACGAGGAGCGCGCCCACAGACAGCATAGTGGACGTCCCAGGGCATACGATCCGAGCGCAGAGAGGACACAGTAGCAGGGAACAGGGAGATCCCACAGAAGCAGCGAGCCCAGCGGGCAACCCAATTGCTGACCAGACTGGCAACACGAGCCGGGAAATATACAACCCAGCTTGAAAAGAGCCCACATAAGCAGCCCTGACTGGTGAAGACACCTCACACGGGTGGGACGCGGGACACCCCAAGAAGACACCTCCGGGAGCTCCTCCACGGCGACACCGCGCAGATGACGGGGGCAACACAAGAGCCCACGCACACCACTGGGAAAACTAACGGATCATGTCAAGGGCAAAAAACAAGAGCAACGCTCCCCAACAGACCCCACAAGCCACAAGACAAGAAGCAAACATATTACAGCTGTGGTCAACAGACAATACAGCGCAAGTAAAAGGAAAGCCTCAGGACGACCAACAAGGCGAAGACATGGCGCAGACGAACCCTCATCACCCACCCTCAAGGGATGACATGCAAGCATGGTTTCAGGAGATGCAAGAAAAATTCATGGCTTCAGTTCAGGAACAGTTCACGACGATGAAAGAAGACATGAAACAGGCGGTCCAGGACCTCAGGGTGGACGTGGCCAAACTAGAGGAGAGAACAGACATAATAGAAAGAACGTTGCAAGGGGTCGAGGAGGAAACGCGACAGACGAGTGAAACTCAGGAACACCTAGTGAGACTCACCCATAATCTGGAGATTCAAAGTGAGGATTTGGAGAACCGCTCCAGGCGCTCTAACATACGCATAAAAAGCATGGCAGAAACGGTACTAGACAAAGATCTTAAGACGGCTGTTAAAGAGGTGTTCAGAGACATCCTGGATGAATCAGAGCCAGATGCAATCGGAGTGGACAGGGTCCACAGGGTTGGACCAAAGAGATCCGGAGCTCCTGGGGAGAGACCACAAGATGTACTGGTGGCGCTGTCCTCGTATACACAAAAAGAGCAGATTATGAGGAAAGCCAGAGAAATAGATCACATCAGGATGAACGGTCAAGAAATCCAACTATATCAGGACCTGGCCCTGGTCACATTGCAAAAAAGAAGGGCGATGGGCCCTCTAGTCGGGGCTTTGGTGGCAAAAGGAATCCGGTACAAGTGGACCTTTCCTTTTGGGTTGACTTTCACATGGGAAGGAAAACAGAGAAGAGCGACCACCCGGGAAGAGGGTTTCAACATCTTTTTGCTTCAGGACGATGGGGAAGAAGGGGGATCAAGCAACGTCTAGTGGTGAGCATAGGAGAAAACCCAAAGGATGGGATACGATCAAACAAAAAAGGCCAAACACGGGAAGAGAAGGCCGCAGGAAGATGCCATGATCGGAGAAACAGAAATGGAACGGCATGGGCACCTTTGTGGCAATCACACATTGCGTCAGTGAGGGGGAAGAGGAGAGTAAAAAACGCTGCATCAGAGGCAGAGTCGGCGGCCCGGAGGGCCCCTTCGGCTTGGAATCTGGTAAGGACGAATGGTACTGTGGGGTTTAGAATCCCCCACAAAAAAGTCCCCCGAGAGGATGATGGGCAGGGAGCTGTGGGTGCAACGCCCTGGCAACAGTAGGAACCCTCGCCCTACTCTGGGGCAACTTGTTTGGTTCAAGGTTAATGGTTGGGGGGGGGGGGGGGGGGTTAAGGGGAAAGGGACAGGGGACCGGGGGGCACGAAAATAATGGCGGCAGCAAAGCAAGGGATTCCAGATTTAATGATCCTGTATCTCACTAGATGGGGAAGGTCCGCATTGTAACCTATAACATAAGGGGGATGAATCATCCCACGAAAAGGGTGAAGCTGGAGAGGCTACTCAAAAGGGAAAGGGCGGATCTTCTGCTTCTCCAGGAAACACATATTAGAGCAAAGGACAAACAGAAAACCAGGCTAAGGGGGTTTAAAATATGGGCCCAGGCGAACTCCACAGGAAAAAGATTGGGGGTCCTAATAGCAGTGAGGGATGGATGGGACGCAAAAATGGAGGATGCCACCACAGATAGGGAGGGAAGGTATGTGTTCGCTAACGTGGTATTGGAGGGACAACGCTTCACTCTCGCGTCCGTGTACGCGCCCAATGTGGGACAGGATGGCTTCTTGAGAGATACTCTGGGTAAACTGGAATCATTCGCAAAAGGGGAGGTGATTCTGGGGGGAGACCTGAATATAGCATGGGACCCAAATCTGGACAGGAGCACGGGTAGTGTACAAGGTCATGGGGCACCTTCGAAACGTCTCAAGCAACAAATGGACTAACTAGCCCTGAATGATGTGTGGAGGGAACTGAAGGGGGAGCAAAGGGGATATACATACTTCTCGCATGTGCATAACTCCATGTCGAGAATCGACTACTTCTGGGCCTCAGTTGGGCTTATGGGCAAGATCCAGGGGCTGGAAAAGGGGACAATCGCACTCTCAGACCACGCACCTCTGTGGCTAGATTTGAAACTCCCGGGGAAAACAAATGGTCTATGGAGGTGGAGGCTACCGGAGGACATAATCCGTGACCCGGTTACGGGGGAATCAATAAGGGAAATGATAGAAGAATATTTCACGCAAAATGACACTGGGGAAACCTCTATGTGCACAGTCTGGGAGGCGTTTAAAGCAGTGATCCGCGGAAGGATAATGACTCTGAAAATCACGAAAGAGAAACAGAGGTACATGTGGGAAAAAGAATTGGAAAGATCAATTACAGAACTGCAAGGGAAAATTGTGGCACAGCCCTCTAGAGATCTGAAGAGGGCGCTGAGGCATACACAAGGCCAACTAGAGATGCTACGCGCTAAAGGGGCAGAAAGGAGTCTGATATACCTAAGACAAAGGTACTATATTAAGGCAAACAAAGCAGATGGGCTTCTAGCAAGACAACTCCGTGCAAAACAAAAAGAAATTACGATCAAAAGCATTGCAAACACGGCAGGAGAACACCTCACGCGCACACAAGACATAGGGGAAGTGTTCAGAGAATACTACCAAAAACTTTACTCCACAGACCACCCGGATGCAGATGCACAGGACACATATCTGGAAACACTCACCCTCCCACAAATCTCAGAAGCAGACAGACAGGCCTTAGAGGACCCTATTAAAGAAGAGGAAGTTAAAAAAGCAATAAATGACCTCCCAAAAAACAAAGCCCCAGGCCCAGATGGCTTCACGGCCCCATTTTATAAAACATATGCGGATCAGCTAATCCCTGGCCTTACCAGACTCCTAAACTCATTTAAAGATGGTGGTAACGTGACACCCACAATGAACGAAGCGAAGGTCCTAGTATTTCACAAGCCAGGGAAAGACCCCTCGGCCCCGGCCTCATATAGACCAATATCCCTAATAAACATTGACGCAAAGATTTACACTAAGATTCTAGCCGCCAGATTTTCCCCGCTCCTCCCGAAGCTAATACATCTAGACCAATCAGGCTTTATCCCGGGAAGACAAACCCATGACAACCTTAGAAGGATCATCCACTTGGTCGAAAAAATTGGCATAAAGCAAACCCCTGCTCTTCTACTTGCAGTAGACGCAGAGAAAGCGTTTGACCGGGTGGAATGGTCCATGCTGTTTAAGACCTTGCACTTCATGGGATTCGGGGAGAACTTTATAGCACGAATAAAAGCAAACTATAATGACCCAACCTGCAGAGTGGCAATCAATGGGGAGGTTACTGAAAAGGTCCGCATATCCCGCGGAACAAAACAGGGATGCCCGCTTTCCCCTCTATTATACGCTATCTTTCTAGAACACCTGCTACTCAAATTAAGAGAAGCCACACACATTAAAGGGATAGACATGGCAGGCATACAGCACAAGGTAACCGCATATGCGGATGATATGCTGCTAGCATTAGAAGAGCCGGGCCAAACATTGGTGGAAGCGGTAAGGGAGCTAGAAGAATTTGGGGCCATCTCAGGCCTAAAAATTAATAGGAACAAATCGGAAATCCTAATACTGGCGGGTGACAGGGGGGAGATAGAGAGAGAGGCCAAGTCACTGAACCTTAAGATAGCAGAGCGCGGCATTAAATACTTGGGTATAACGCTTACACATAGGGTTGATCAACTATATGGGAATAACTATCCACAGCTACTAACAAAGCTTCGTAGAGACTTGGAGAGATGGACTCCCCTCCTGATTTCCTGGTGTGGCAGGATCCAAGCGGTAAAGATGACTATCCTTCCAAAAATACTATACTATTTCCAGGCCCTCCCGATAGGGGTACCCAGATCATTCTTTAAAACATTGTCAAAGGCAATCACAACATTTGTGTGGAAAGGGAAAACGCCAAGACTCGCTAGGGCTGTCATGTCCACCCCAATCAGGGAAGGGGGGCTGGCGCTTCCTCACTCCCAGAAATACTACCAAGCGGCACAGTTAAAAGTACTACGGGAGTGGCTAGGAGATGACCCACAACCGATCTGGGCAGCGCAGGACAAAGCAGTGGCTAGAACCCCATTAGCGGAACTCCTCTGGAAACAGAAACAGCATAGACACCCCAATATAGGGATTAGCGAAATAATGAAAACAACGATGGAGGCGTGGGACACACAAACAAGAAAGGGCGTAATGACCACCACGTTAGGCCCATTCACCCCTATCTGTAGGAACCCGCTATTCCCACCAGGGATGGACAGGGGGCATACAAATCCTGGGAGGAGGTAGGAATAACAAAAATAGGGGAAATGTTCCTCAACAATGAAATTAGATCATACGAAACATGCCTCCCTCCCTCAGCACGCAACACACGGGAGAAATTTAGACACGAACAACTCAAACACTGGCTGAAAACCCCGAACATAGCGCAGGCAGCCACGAGAACTCTTACCCCATTTGAGAAATATGTCACAACAAACTCTGGGGCAAAGAAATGGGTCTCGATACTATACTCCTTTATTAATACACAGGATGAAGAAATTAAGTGGTCATATATGATTAAATGGAACAAAACATTGGGGGAGGAACCGACAAGAAAACAGTGGGAGGACCTATGGACTCTGATCCCAAAAATGACAAGATCAGCACAAACAAGAGAAATGTGGACAAAAGTCATTACACAGTGGCTCTACACCCCAGAGAGACTTCATACAATGTTCCCTAATTCGTCAAACCTCTGCTGGAGGGAATGTGGAGAGGTGGGGACATGGAAACACATATGGTGGACATGCAAGGGAATATTCCCCTTTTGGGAAGAAGTTAAGGAAGAAATGGGCAAAATATTTCCAGAGGTGGGACAACTAGGAGAGGGCGTCTGGCTATGTGGAATGAGAGACAGGGCAAGAAGATTTAATAAAGCACAATTGAGAAGCTTTATGGGTCTCCTCATAGCGGCATGGACAACAATAGCCCACAATTGGAAGAAGAAAGACACCCCACTCATCTACACTTGGCTTCAAAAAGTCTGGGCCCAGATGGCGATGGAAAAAGTCACACACACAATCCAGGGAACGAGAGACAGGTTCATTAAGGAATGGGGAGGAGTTCAGGAGTACCTCCAGTCAGACTTTATGGAACAATGGTGCCCACACAACATCAAGATATCAGACATCTTCAATGCATAATGCAATCCCGGAAGCAAAACTCACATGTCCCCCAGGGGAGGAGGGGCTGGTGGGATTTGGGGGGGAGAAGTTAATGTAATGTTGAATACATGTTGACTTGTTGAAAATAATAAAGCCAATTTAGGAAAAAAAAAAAAAAGACTCTTTCAAAACAAAGTCCAGAGGGGGTGGCCAACAAATTGTACATCTATTCTTAATACATCCTTTAATAACCTGGCTAACCCTATGCTTTTAAAAATAAATGTTCCCAATTCTTGTCTAAAAAAGCATCACCCTAATCTAATCTAATATAATGGCCATCAATTGTCTCTATTGGCCATCAACCTACCCTATTTCTGTCTAAATCTACACTGCAAATCAACACAAAGGATGGTTCCAGAGTACTCACAATTCAGACCCCTCCAGTCTTTTGGTTTCTTATCCAGGCCTTTCCTCTGTCTTTCAAAATCTTCAGGTCTTTCCAAGGTTTTTCCATTTCCCAGACTGCTCCACGGTCTCTTCTATAGAGCTTTCTATTGTCTTTTTTTCTCTCTAGATTGCTCTGGCCTTTTGCTTCTTCAGACCATTCCAGGTCTTTCTCTGGTTCCTTTCTGGGTTTTAAGTTTGTTCCCCACACTTGGGTTTCTCGAACGGTTGTGTACTCAGTGTTTCCCGGGGCAGTCCCCTCCAGGGAGAGCTCACCGTCCAGACCTATACGTGGTCTCTTGATGTCTCCAGACCCCTCTACGGTCTATCTTCACTAGACTTCACCATGGTCTTATGGCTTCTCAGACCTACCTCTGGTCTTTCTGTTCACTAGACTGCTCCATGTTTTCAGGATTATGCAGTTTTTGCCTACTTGCTGCTTCTCCTGCCGTTGGGTTTAGCATGATGGCTTCCTTTCTTTCCACACCACACACATTATTTTTTCTCTATATGCAAAGTATTTCACTCCCCTTAATTAGGGTCCTTGTCTGGCAGAGAAAATTACCCTCCATTACCCTCCTGCCAATGGTCTCCTTCTTAGGCTTCTTCGATTCTAGATTCTCTTGGAAGAGCCCAGTCTTCCCTCTCTTTCAGGTTTTGTGGTAGAACCTTGCTGAGGGTGTCCTCTTCACAAGGCGGCACGCCTTCTGCCTTGTATCAGGCAGAGCTTCTGCTAGATAATGGTCAGCAGGCAGGCCTCTTAGTCCAAGGTAGCGGTCACCCTATGACCAGAAGGAGCCGAAAGTAGAATGTGTGGCTCCTGCTGGTCTCAACCCTTGTCTGGCTTTCTCCAGTCCTATTTTTACAGTGCGGTTGGTGGGTGTCTTTATAAACAGGCCCAGGATTGGCCTTTTCTTTGGGCGCGCCGTCTCGGGTCTCCCGATTAACCATTTCTCAATAGGGTTTTTAATTGGGCTTTGATAGTATTACAATTTTCTTCATACTGGGCACAAGGTAGATTGGCTTCATTAGCCTTAATTGCTGGATATGAGTCTTTAAATATGTGCAGCATCATCAGTGCCATCTTGGCACTTCCTAGGTGTGTGTTTGCCGTCCTACGGTGCTCTGCAGCTGCCCGAGTTCGCCGGGAGAACTTGTGCGGCACTCCTGGCAGCCCACGCACTCCCTGGTCAACCTAGAATCTTTCTTCTTCTCTGGTATACTCTGGTACACTAGTATGTTGCCTCTTCCAAGCGCTTGCGGTGATGGTTTATGTTTGCTCAGCCACCAATCAGGGATAGGGCCTTCTCAGTGTACTCAGGCTTAGCCAGTCAGATAGCGCAGTGAGCTAAGTGCTTGCCTCTGATATCTGTCAGTAGCCTGCTGTGGCTGGTTTGAATCCCGGCAGGGTCAACTCAGCCTTTCATCCACCTATGGGTGTGTAGCGCTATATAAGAAATACATTATTATTATTATTAGTGCACTGATTGGTAATCTGACATTCTCTTGGAGGGGGGTCACTTAACCAGAGTATCCTGCTCCATCCACTCTCTGGGAGGTACATCGGGTAGAGACTGAAACATCCCAGTCCCATTATGCTCAGACGCCTAATAGCGAAGGACAGGGACGGCCTCTAGTGCTGCCAACTCTCCACAATATCCCGCCCCAGGTTTGAATGCTTTTTCTGTCTTCACAATTAATTTCACTTTTATTATGCGAAGCATTCATTTCTCGATGTGACATTACATTTACATCACATATTCGGTCTTTACCAGTCGTATTGGCTGCTTCTTCAGGGGCTGGCTGACTAAGGCGGGAATACTTTGTAGGGAAAGCCCAACTGTATGTCCCTATGAAGAACATACATCAGTTTGAGGTTGGACCACCTAAACCTAATGTTAACAGTCTTGGCGACTTGTTTAGGAGACATTAAATACTTACTCCTCAGGTATGGATTAAATGCCTCCTTCTCGACTTGAGGAAACATGCTATTTCTATATTCATTTCCAAGCGCAGTGCCCTGCAGCTTATGCAATACATTTTGGTTAAGGGCATGCTGTGGGGTCTGGGTGTTTTTTTTATTTTTTATTGTAATAGTTTTTACTGTTTGAAATAATAATGATAATACAAATGTTCGCAAGTTACAGAGGTCAAGTGGAGCTTAACAGATAGTTAACAGAGTTTTACAGTATCAACTAATAAAGAAATTAGATTACACCTTGAATATTCATTAAACAATTGAATTATTTTACATAAATGATGGATCACAGTTTGTAGGAGCAAATTATGAGAGCAATTTGTTATTATAAGTCTGCAAAGGTACTGGTTAGGAGAATTAAAAAGAAAAAAATGGGGAGACAGTGATAGACAAACAGAGAACATACTGGAAACAAATAGGAGGAAGGTAAGGGGGAAGGTAGGTATAATATGATCAGAGTGTTATTGCAGCTGTGATGATGAAATATAACAGGCTTATGAATGAGATTGAAGAAAGATTGCTATGAGGTTACAAGCAAGTATGTAGGTTCAGGTTCCATGCACAGTTGCATTGAAAAAATTGAGATAACGAAGAAAAAACATTTAGCATTGTATTTAGACATTGTATTCAAATTGCTAGCCATACATAATTCCATTTTATGAATGTGACAGATAGAGTTCCACCATCCTCTGGTAGAGAGAGATCGGAAGTCTTTCCAGTTAGCTGCGATACATTTCAAAGCAATGCTAATTAATTAATCATAAAGTTTGGCTGAGTCAGGTGAGATGTTTGTCGTTATGGCTAAACTTCCTAAAAACACATTTAAGAAGGATAACAGAATATTAACAGAGAATATAAGCTTGATGAACTTCCAGATATCTTGCCAAAACCTGAAAGTAAATGGACATTCAAAGGACATACGCATATATGAGGCAGGAGACAAACCACATGACCAGCATTTAGCATCATAATTAGGTTTAGCTTTTGCTAGTTTAACCGGGGTAATAAATGCTCTATGAATAAAGAAAAAATTATGTTGTGTTATATTTGCTGAAACAGAAATATTTTTGATTTTAGAGAACATACGGAATCAGATATGATCAAACGTGCATCCTAAGTCATATTCAATTTAAGACGAACAGAGCAAATTTCAAATGTTGAGGTGAGCATATTGTAAAATTTTGAGGCTCTTACATCGTTGATCATGGTAAGCTGTAGTAGTCTGAAAGCGTCTGGAGAAAGAATCTCTTTGGAAAAGTTATTAAGTGCATCTAGGCAGGAATGAATTACTTTGTTGTAGTATTGATAGTCTGCTTTGGGGATGGCAAATAGAGATGATAGTTGCTGGAAGTAAGGAATGGAAGATCCATAAATAATTTGTTGAATGAATACAATTCCTTTTTTTTATCCATATCTGTGATTTAAGGCCTTATTATTGAGCACACTATTTTTGTTATGCCATATTAAAGGGGAGAGGTATTTATTGGGAGCTTTTGTATGAGGGAAGAGAAAAGCTTGTAGGGCTGAGACGGAGCCTTTAATGGGGTCTAAAACATTCATGGATGTATGTTTAAATATGTAGATGAGGTCAGTGATGATGTAAGGATGAGCTGAGTGTTTTTCCAAAGTACACCATGTGGGAGTATCAGAGATTTCAGGATCCGCCAATGGCGGGATTGTTTTAGGAGAAATGCAGAGTGATATAACTTGAAATCTGGAAATCTGACCCCACCCATTTCTTAAGGTGCTTTAAGTTTTGTTAAGGCAATTCTCTTACTTTTCCTTGCACCCCAAAGAAAGGTCAGTAAAATAGAATAGATAGATTTGAAGAGGGGAAGAGCTAGGGGAACAGAAAGAAGCTGCAGATAGTATAGTATAATAGGGGAAAGCATCATTTTAATTTTATCCAAACGTCCCCACCAGGAGAGGTAGAGGGGGGACCATTTGGATGTTAGATCTTTGAGAGTGTCTAACAAGATCTTAGTGTTAAGTTTGACCATATCTTGGATCGTAGGGGCAAATCGTATGCCCAAGTATTTAATAGAAGCACTACACCATTTAAGGCCAAAGGTATCAATATCATGCTTATGGTAATAGGAGTTTAGGGGCATGATTTCTAATTTGTCTCTATTTAATTTGTATCCTGATACTTGACCAAACTGAGATAAAGCATTAAGTAGATTGGATAGGTGAAGTTTGGGATTCTAAATAAGAATAAGGATGTCATCAGCATTTGCTGCTATTGTAGTACATGCGGCACCTGCAGGAATACCCAGAATATTTTTACTAAATCTTATTAGTTCCAATAACGGTTTAAGTGAGAAAATATATAATATAGGTGAGTGCCTCTGAGTAGAGGAAAGAAGGAGGATGCATGGCCATTAAGATAGAGGATTTAGGAGAGGAGTAGAGAAGTTTGACCAGGGAGATAAACTTCTCGCCACATCCACGCCAATGCAGGGCTTGAAACAAAGTCCCAATTTACACGGTCGAATGCCTTTTCCGCATCTAATGCAATGGCTGCATAACCTTGTTTATCTTTTTTATCATTAGCAGCTAAGTTAATGGCATTAAGTAACAGCCTAGCATTTGAGGAAATGTTGCAACCTTTCACATAGCCAGTTTGGTCTGATTTAACGAGAGCAGGGAGTGATGATTAAATTCTGTTGTCTAGTATCTTTGCAAAGATTTTTCTTTCAATGTTGATGAGGGAAAATGGGTCGATAATTAATAGGAATTGTAGGGTCTTTATCTGGTTTGGGGAATATAATGAGTAATGCTTCTGAAAATGAGCCAGTTGATGATTTTTGAGATATAAAATATGAGACTAGTGATTTAAGTTTTGGGGTAAGAAATGTGAATAGGTTAACATAGAACTCGATGGATAATCCATCGGGACCTGGTGCTTTCCCTTTACCCAAGCCATTAATAGCTTTGTTGATCTCCGAAGATGTAATGTCATTACCTAGGTGGGAAAGATCTGTTTGAGGGTATGATGTTCAGCTAATATTATTAAGAAATGACAACATTTTTATTAGGGTTAGGACTTTCAGGAGTATAAAGATCTGCATCAAATTTTTTAAAGCAATCAACTACATCTTCAGAGCGATGATGAGATATGCCATGAGTATCCTTAAGATAGGAAATGTGAAACTTTTCTTTTTTAGTTTTTAAATAAGAGGCTTGAATTTTGCCAGCCTTATTTGACGTTTCGTACATTTTTCTTTTATATTTAAGTATGGTCCCAGCAACAAGGTCTGTGATTTCTTTATTGATTTTAAAGGGTAGCGCTAAGACCCGACGATGGTTGATCGAGCTAGAGTCTTGATAATAGCATAGCCCAGCTTGAGTAAGTTGGGAATAGAGATCATCTAAGTGTTTTTTCCGTATTTCTTTTTTTTGGCTGACAAGGCCACACTGTTACCTCTTAGAGCTGCTTTAAACGCATCCCAGTTATTTACAATTGATGTGTCACAATCTTGATTATTAATAAAGTATTGTTGGGTAGATTATTGAACAGATTGAATGAACTGTGGATCCTGTAGAAGGAAATTGTTAAGTTTCCATCGGCTAGTGGTTTTGTTCACATCTGAAATACAGAAGGAAGTAATTACAGGGGCGTGATCTGAAATAATATTAGAGATTTTAGAATCTACGATGGAGCCCGAGAGGGTTTTGGTGGCAAAAATATAATCTAGGCGTGATAGTGTGCTGTGGGGGGAAGGGGGGGTGAATGGAAGATGTAATCTAATTGAGTAGGATGGGATAACCTTCAAGTGTCAATTAGTCCTGTTTCGGCTAGGCAACTCAGAAAGGATTTATGAGTTTTGTTTGTTTTAAACATGCAACTGGATTTTCGATCAAGAAATGGATCAAGGACCTGATTAACATCACCATACACAATCAAATTGGTAAAAATATTTTTGAGTATCATTTGTTTGATAGCGATCCAAAAGGTGGGATCTGGTAAAGTGGGACCATAGATGTTTAAGATAGAGACATGTGTAGAATCAATTACAAGTTTTACCCAAATCTATCTTGCATTAGTATCAGCATCTTGGTCTAGAATTTTGAAGGGTTGTTTTTTACCAATTAATATGGCAGCTCAATTTTTTTGGGCTACAGCTGGACTGGAAATAACCTCTTTAACCCAAAGGGACTTAAGTTTCATTGTTTCTTTGTTGGATAAATGAGTTTCTTGTATACATGCAACTGATGGCTTAAATATATTTAGGGGAGATATCATTTTACATCTTTTAATGGGATTCTTACATCCTTTAATGTTTCATGTAACACACTTAAAGATAATTTAATCATAAAAATAATGATAGACCTATATCATATGACTGTAGTATAATATTAGAATCTGAACCGTAGAGATGTAGGTTGAATCATATATACCCAAGTAGTGACATAAAAGGATAACACATCGGGGATCAGGGAAGGGGTTAGGGGGTTTGATCATAGACTGAAAGTATATATGCAAGGTAATAAGAATGGCTGCAGAGATCAAACAGGACATGAGAGAATAAAATGGGAAAGAGAAATGTAATAGGGATAGGTAACACCAACTGGGTCGACAAAAGGAAATAGAACAACCACAGTGGAAGAAGGATGTTGCAACAGCGCCCAGTTCACCATGTTATAGTAAATGGGTAATTATTGCATTAAGTAAGTAGAAAAAATGAAGTGGTAAAAACAAGTAACAAGGTCAAGTTATCAAATAACAGACAAGGTTGAGGCACTTGTAGGTGTGGAAGTGTCCATTCCATTGTTTATAATGGATTGGATAAAGATCCTGAGGTCAGCTGGATCATCAAACACAGCCGTTCGCCCTTCATGTGTCACTTTGAAAGAGCATGCGTGATATAGCCTGTATCGGATGTTGAGCTGTTTCAGTGCAGGACAAAAGGATAGGAATACTTTTCTACGTTGGGCTGTGCTTCTGGCCACATCTTGAGAAATAAATAACTTGTTTCCATGCCAGATGAGGGAGATGCGTTCCTTGGCTGTAGATATGATGAGCTGTTAGGGAGAATTCTCTGTTAAAGCTAATTTCCCAAGCCTAGTGAGTCCCCCAGCAGCTTTGCTGGATTTTTGGGGTTTATTTTTTTCTCCTGCTAAGAGTGAGACTCTTTTACTCCCACTCTTAGGCATGATTTGAGAGTGCCCTTTGACTTTAGATGCGTTTTATGGTCTATGGGGTCTTTTACTCCATAGGGCTTCATGTGTTTTTGGTATGTGTGTTACACAGCACCCTCAGTGCAGTAACACAGGGGTGTCCTAGTGACCCCCAAACATAGACTCCATACCCTGGGACTGACTACTGTCTCCCAGGGCATGTAAAGTCACCATTGGCTTTACTAGTCTTAAATTGTGAACAGAACCAGTACAAACCATCATATTGTGGAAATACTGGTAGGGGTAATTCGATTGCCCCTGGGTCTGTTTTCCAAGGGGGCACTGTCCAGTCCCCCCTTGTCGAGTTTCTGGCTGGTGGCAGTGGATACCACGCAAAATATTCCACCTGAATATTTCCTATGGGATTTTCCCACTGATTTTAAACGCACCACTTTTTGGTGCAATGTTAAAGATACCGCCGGGTTATTTATTTAATATTAATTCACCGGTTGGGATTTTTTGCCAAAACTCGGTGCCAAAATGGCGGCTGTGTTCACTTTTGTAACTCTAACCCAAGTCGAGCCCTTTGTTCCACTTTTGGCGGGCTTCTGCACAGAAGCCCTCCAAAGTGGTGCCACTCTGTCTGGGTCTATAGGATGTGTGGAAGGGGGGTTTAGGCACCCTGGACTGAGTTGCCCCGGCAACTCCAGACGCACTCTTGTGCGATTGGCCCAGTGGTGAGCCCCTCGGCTCACCACTTAGCATGTTGAGTGACAGCTAGGACTGATGAATGGGGGTTTGCTGCATAAAAGCAGGGCTTTGGGGACTGGAACTTCAGAAGTCGCCACAGGACCAAAGAATCCGAAGAGGGAGAAGCTGAGCCGACCTGCAACGACGACACTACCGGTGGAGCCCTGCTGAACCGCCTCACCACTTCCCGACGACAGAGAAGATCTTCATTCCGGAGAGTCTTCTTCCTTTGAACTGGTGGGGATAACCAGTTTGCCCTCTTTTCGCCTTCCTGGATCGTCTCATGGTCGAATCGCCTGTGCCAAGCACCCCGGCGGCCGGATAGCCACGTTTCACAACTACCACGAATAAAAGGGTAGTACCTTTTAACCGGGAAACTCTGCGGCTGGTTTCTTCCCTGGCAGTGCAACGACCTCCAGCTTTCCTCCACGTCGAGATCTCCTCTTTCTCTGGGCGAAACACCGATTTGCACCCGCTGCCAGGAACAACTGCCCCCGCTGGAGCTTTCTCACCATTTCAGGTACTGTGTCCCGTCTGGCCTCCCTTGCAACAGACTGTTCGAGGTGACCGGTAAATCCTTGACTCTCCATCCTGGGTTGGCCTGAGGCCTGTTAACTAACTTTCTCTGAACTGATCCAACTCTTTTTGACCTATCTACAAAGACTTTTAAAGCATAACTCAACTGTGTGATCTTGGGCACATTTCGCCTTGCTCTCTCTAAGAGTGGGCCTGGCATATGACATTTTTTGCTGTACAGTAGACACAGCCTTTCCTGACTTGCTGTGGTTCTTTTTAAAGTGTTAGTATTGTGTGCTTTCATAATTCTGCCTTTTCCCTACCTTTTTAAATAACTTATTGGAGTGCCATCTTAGGTTAAGAGCTCACCTCTGTCTGCAAATAAATGGTGTTCAATAAGTAATCAGGGATATATATATATATTAATAGTGACTGTGCTTTGAACTTGCTTGCCATATTAGTGCTAGTGTATCTTACAAGTGTGTTTTTAAATAAATAATTATATACTTTTATACCAAAGCTCTGGTCAGTGTTTGCTTGTGCTACTGTGTCTCTGTACCTAATGTGTATACTCTATATACTGCCTAACTCTTCTTGAGATAAGTCTGACTGCTCAGCCACAGCTACCAGGTAAATCTGGGTGGTGCAGACTGCTACCAATTGGGTTTACTGCCAACACCTGTAGTCTTAAGCCTTTTGCAGTGGTCCCTAAGGGAACTTCACAGGTTTCTGCCTAACATGAGCTGAAGCTTAGAGTATTCCAAGAGGTAAACTATGAGTGTTCTTGGTAAAGGACGAGAAGTGGTGTAGACTATAGGTTGACCAATTCTATAAGCACGCTGTATGCTGAGTACTGTTTCCGGCGGTAGATGCAGAATGGCTGGTAGACATTTTTGTAGAAAGGCAATGGGGTCAGGGCCTTCAGAGCCTTCAGGTAGACCAGAGATTCGCAGATTGTTGCGCCTAATACAATTTTCCAAATCTCCATTGTGCTTTTGAAGTTCTTTTATGGATTTTCTAACTGTACAACTCTGGGGGATAATTCTTCTATGACTCCGACTCTCTTCTCCAATTCTTCCATTCTGTTATCAAATCCCATCCATCTGTCATCTAATTGCTGTAATTTAATATTTGTAGTCTCAATGAAAGGTTTAAGTGCCCTAATTTCAGCAAGAATGGCTTCTATGGCTGGATCAGAAATACCAAGAGGAGGTGGTGAGTCACTTTTAGGTCTTAAGATTTGTTGAAGAAGAGGTGGATTCTTTTGTAGTAGGTACATTTTGATTGAATTTATTGGCGGCCATTTTGACTAATATTATTAAAGTCTTAAGTTCTGAACAGTGTTTTGAGGCAGAGATCCGCAAGTAGATACAGGTCAGTATAATGTTAGTTTTGTAGATAGTAGTTTGAACACCTTTTTGTGATATTTTGGAGTAATGTTCTCAGCATAAAGATGTTAAGTGGTACCCTTTTTAGGTTCAATGCAATTATTACATCCATATTATACAGTCTATCTAACTCTTACAATAACAGGCCAAAATGAATAGACAGAATAATAAGGAGCACACAATAGATAATGTAGCGTATAATGAGGTAGCAATTTAGGTATGGTACCGTTCTTGTGTACACCAGCCGCAAAAATAAGCTTGGTAAAAGGTCAAGTAGACACTAATAATGAGTCTATAGTGTCCAGATAATAGCTGTTAACACTGTAGATAATGCTGAAAGGAGCAAGCAGACAATGGTCATGGAGCAATAATGTTCAGGTGGAAGCTTCTAATGTTATCGGTAATTAGGTGGTGAGGAAAGGAGCATATAATCAGGGCTATATAAATTGTTCATACGCACTATAACCGAGAGCAAGTGGCAGTTGTGGTAGATTTAGTGGTAGTATAACTGTGGCCTCTGAATTTGATTCTGAGAGAAGGAAAGTGTTTAAGACGATGCCATTTGACTATTTTGGAATATACTGGAAGGAGTTTTTTTCCTTTTTCTTTTTTTTTTTAAAACTATCTTTTCCTCCCTTCTCCCTCACCTCATTTTTTTTCTCCTCTTTCTTCGTTTGTCCTTTTTCTCTTCTACCTTCATTCTTATTCCTTTTCTTGCCCCCTTTCCTCCTTTCCCCCTTTCTCTCCCTCTCACCTTTTTCTCTGCTCTCAATCTTCTCACATTTATCTTCACTTCCTTTCTTTCTTCTTGTTATATAATTTTTATTTCCTTATTGTACTCCTTTTCTTCATGTAATTGGCCCATGGCGCCAGAAGTGGCGTCTTTTGATTGAGGAAATGTGAAGGCCCGGAGCCGGCACGTCACCCGGAATGCGATGCAGCTCCTCTCCAAATGAGGGGCGGCGCGTCACCAAGTATCACACGGAGCTCCGCGATGGAGTATGGCGCGGCTTTAACTCACTCCAAGCTGCATCAGAACTTCCGTGAAAGTGTGCGGAGCAGCAAGACGGTAGGAAAGATAGTTCAGGAGGTAAGAATATGTGCTAGAAATATAGACTTAATGCATATTTATAATTAGATGAGGCGGAGCGGCTCGTCTAGGCGGCCATCTTCTCCGGCGTTCGGCCACGCCCTCCATCTGGGTGTTTCTTTACTGGATGCATATGGCGGATTAAAGAAGCCACAGCATTCTATGTGAAACTCATAGAAAATGTTTGCCCACATTCAAAGCTTTATATCGAGTGATTTTAACGTCACAGCAAACCACAATCTTAATAGGCAACCCTGTTCTCCCACGGGCCATGCCTACCATATTAGATAGGATAGATTTCCTTGATATTTGGAGGCTGGAGAATGGCAATATCAGGGGCTGTACTTTATATTCAAGTTCACACAAGATATACATACTTTTTGGATTGGAGGATCGCGGCCAGAGCCTTTTCACCGCAGGTACAGGCATTCAATATCCTACCATTCTTCCGATCTGACCATGCTCCTGAATTGTGCTAGCCTTCCCCCATAGCCATACACCTCCACTAGGTGGGAACTTATTTTTCTATGCTGACATATACAGCTATATGCAAGAGCCTGATAAAGGCAATGGACACATTCTGGGAAATAATTATTCGCCGGAAGTTCCCGTTGGAATTTGTTGGAATCCTTTTTTAGTAAGGGATAGCCCATGCCTCTTTGGTCATGGAAACATTACATTCAGAGACACTGAACAAACATGATGAGATAAGTGCTCTGTGGCCCCTGACTTCTTTTTAGGACTAACACGTACACACCAAATTCAAGGTTATATGCTCAGAAAACCAATTCGCTAAGTCTAAAAAAAACTTTCTTTGTGAAAGGGGACAGACCATCGAGGAGGCTAACATAGTCCCTAAAATGCTGAGAGTAGAATGGTATCAGAATGGTATAGAATGTTAGCATGCGTCGCATCTAAATAGGACTTTGAATGTTAGCATGCCCGCACCTAGGTGAAACTTGAATGTTAGCATATGCCACACTTAGAATTGTGGATATTAGCCAGCGCCGCATCTGGATGCGACTGTGAATGTTGGCATGCCCTCACACCTAGATGGAGTCCTAAACATTGGCCTGCGCCATATCCAGATAGAATCGTGAGGGTCAACAGGTGCCACACTTAGACAAAACTGTGAATGTTAGCATGCTAAAGGTCAGGTAACCCACTAACCAATACAAGCTCAAACTCTGCATACTTATCTCACTCAAAAAACTCACACAACCACCTCTCGCACAACAAGCCGCACGCACTTCACAAGACTGCAACAACACATAAGCCGGAGCAACAGCACACGCGGACTGAGAGCGATCCGATACCTGCACCAAAGCTCAGCATCTGGTGTATACCGAGTTGAAGCTGCCAACAGAACACCCCTCCTCTCACTATCCTACTCCCTCTTCACCTTACTAACCCATCCCACCTTATAATTTGCAGATCCGCCAGAGCGCCTGGGGACCAATTCCGTTGGTGACGGTGCGCGGTACAAATACCTTTAACATTTAACATATCTGAGATTAACGATGCAGTGTGGGGGCCTTATTGCAAACACTTTGGGCATTAATGAGCGGTTTGTCTCTTTTTGTAAGGACCTCTTACTTGTGATCTCTTGTCCTGAATTTAGCTGCATTTGAAGCTTTCGTTAATGGTTCAGACCTACATAAAAGCAACTCCCAGAAGCAGACTGGAAAGTTCCAAATGCCCAACTGCTGACAGGACATTATGGTCGAAATTAGGAGCATCAGAAGGGTTAGACAGCAAGCACAGAGGGGATTGATAGACACTTTTAAGTTAATCAAGTCTACCTCTCCTAAGCGCCATCAGGTGTTTCCTGTCTGCTTTGTAGAGGATGTATTTCCAGCCTCGATGTTTGAAGCAACAGTCATACTTGTTTTACACCTGGAAAAAACCCCTTCAGAGTGTGGGTTGAACAGACCCATCTGACTAATAAATGCTGATACTACAATATTAGCTAAGGCCCTCACAAGACTAGCTCACCTGGAGCAGATGGGCTTCATTAGGGAGAAGCAAGTACAATATATGAAGGGCCCACAATTTGGTGATTGTGTCCAATGACCCTTATCACGCCATTCCTTTCCTCGTTGCTGGGAAGGCATTCAATAGGGATGAGTGGGATTACCAATTGAAGACCCTGTCAGGGTTCCGCATCAAAGGACATTTTGAAAGATTTGTGAAATTGGTAGATCCAAATCCTATGGTGTCTGTACAGTAACAGGAAAGTTGGTCATACCTTCCCCAATTCGGGGAGGAAACATTATTTTGTTTGTAAAGACTCTGAGGGAAGGGGACAACAGCAGGCAATGTTTTATCATGTAGCCAGTTTTGACTTGTGATATACGGCCGGGACTTACAAATCAAGGCCTTCGTTTATTGCTGCAAAGTCATTACCTCCGGGCCAGTCACAGCCAAGTCCAGCAGTTTAACAACAGTTAGGCAATGAGATGGATGATAATTGCCCGGACTGGCTTGGTGTAATAGAACATTCATTTGACAGATAGGGTGAAGGCCAGGGGCACTTATGGGCTTTGCAGGTTGGTGTGGTGCTTGTCCTGGACTCTGATCAGATGGGATCTCCCTTCTCCCACCTGAGCCACTGTGCATAAATTAACTCAATCTGCAGGGTTAAAAACGGAGCTCTCCCAGCAGAAGATAAATCAGCCCCATGCCCTTAAGCTTGCAACTCAATTCCTAGCAGTGTTGTTCACGGATGGGTCTAGCCAAGCCTGTCAGTACTGGGGTGCCTAACTCACAGCTGACCTCTGCTAGCAACTTGCCTTTCCCACGCTGCTGCAGCTACGACTATGCACCTGCTGGGACAGCTCTGACAGTGGCCCTTTTGCCATCACTTCAGCAGCCTCTGTAACTGTGGCACTGTTATGTTATGTTGATTTATATCGCACACCGATATCACCCCGTGGGCGGTCTCCAGGTGCTCACGTGGCTCTGCAAGAGAAGTGAGCGGGGTATGTTAGTGGGGATAGGATAGGTTCAGAACCAGGCGGAACTGGAGTCTGTGTTTTGCGTGTGGGTGTTGGTTCGATGCGATAGATCCCGCCTGTTGTAAACGTATGGGTAGTGTGGCGTCACGTGCCCTTACGAAAAGGGTCACGTGACGCGGGAGGATTAAAGGAATCACCGGAACTGGCGTGACAACGCCAGTCCGGGTTTAAGCATCGCAACAACGAGTCGTGTTTTATTGCGCTGCGGCTGTTCCCGCGCAGCGCCCCTGAACCGGCCCGCCCGCGCCTACCAGTCAGGGCCAGGCCACAACACGAACATCACACTGGCGACGAAGCTAATTTACGAACCCGACGCTGACCCGTGCCTCCTCCTCACGCGGAGCCGCGCACCAACGCCCGCACCGACGCAACACCCCGGACACAGCCACGAGCTGCGGATGTCACGCAGCTGAACATAACGCTGTGCACAAGTTGGTCGAAGCCCGGCAAATGCTCAAGACAGGGGCTCCCACACGCAGCAAGGATAAGGCCGTTTAACGCTCCTCCTGCACCTCCTGGAGAAGTCTGGCAGATCAAAGCAGGTACTGCGCAGCTGTATACAGGCCGGCCGCGCTGCCCCTGCGATATTAAAGTGTCACTCTCTGCACCACCACCCAAGGCCTACGCCCCAACGCTAGGAAGAACACGCAGAAAACTGACATGTCCAGCCCAAGCACCAGCCCCGGGAGGACCAGCATGAGTCCATCCTCCAGGAGGAGCCTCTCCAATGAACACCCCGACCCAACACAGACATCATTCATGCCGCCGTTTGACCCATTCACCACGGGCGCTGCCATTAGATGGGAAATCTGGCTCCAACAATTTGAGATGCACCTCGAAGCCAGAGATATTACCATGCCAAAGAAGATGCGCACTTTCCTCCTACTCAACATCGGAGCAGCGCCCTGCGCCTCTTCAATGCCACACCTAACCGCGGCAACGCAGACAACTATGACGCAGCGAGATCTGCACTCACAAACATGTTCAAACCCGATCTCAACCCAGACTACGAACGTTTCCACTTTTGCATGCCGAGGCAGCGGGAGAAAGAGACAGTAGACAAATTTCACGCTCGCCTTCGCGAAATGGCTGTAGGCTGTAAGTTCCCGGACGAAGAATTCGCCATCCGTCTCCAGATCATCAACGGAATATCCTCTGAAAAGCTGAGAAGGGCCATACTATCGGAACGAAACATACGCCTGTCGCGCATCTTCGAAATGGCGCGCCTCCGCGAGCAAACGGAGGACCAGGTATCGATAATGGAAGCAGCAATCCAGAAACTACCATTAGACAGCCCTGGACCCGCGGAGGACGTAGCAGCTATCTCCAGACGCCAGAACATTCGCACGAGGCAAGATTGGAAGCCCCACCCATCACAGGGGCGGGACAAGAGCTGCAAATGGTGCGGAGGCCCGTGGCACAAAGGCGATTCCTGCCCCGCATGGGGGTCCACGTGCAGGAAATGCAATCGCCTCAACCACTTTCCCGCGGTCTGCTTGAACCCGCCTGACAAAGACTATGCACCGCGCCAGACGCAAGAACGCCGGAAAAAGTTTGTGCCCAGAGAATCCTCCCACCAACAAGCACGCAAAGGAAAAGCCAGGGACATCGACGAATCCCAAAGGTCCCCAGACTCGAGCGACAGCGACGACAGCGACAGCAGCACATCCCCTGAAAGGAAAGACAAAGGAAGACGGAAAAAGGGAAGCAAACGAGTACACCGCATACACCTCATATCTGCAGTAGAACCACATCGGTCATGACAGAGGAAAAGACCGTCGTGCACCGTTCTCTCCAATGGAGAACCACTGAAAGTGGTCATCGACACTGGCGCAACAGTGAACGTCATGCCAGTGGCAGCATTCAACAGACTTCACCCGAAACCCAACCTCCAACAGAAGAAAGTCAGGCTATATGCCTACGGATGTAAGAAACCCCTCCCCGTGCGAGGGTCGTTCAAGTCAAACTTCGCCCACGAGGACACCAACTGCCGTGCACGCATATATGTAGTAGACGCCGGCTGCGAGACGCTACTGAGCTGCAGAACAGCAGAGAAGCTGAAGCTAATACACTTCGCCTTCAGCCTCCAACACGACGAACTCAGCTACTACTAAGACGACACAGAAAGCTATTCCAGGGCATCGGGTGCCTCAAGGGGAGAACCATCAAGCTTCACATAGACCCCACCATTGAACCAAAAGCAGTTCGACACAGACGGATCCCATTCCACCTGAGAGGCGCAGTAGAAAAAGAACTGGCCAAGCTCGGAGAAGAAGGGATCATTGAGAAAACATCCGGACCAACTCCGTGGGTCTCACCCATGGTTGTAGCACAAAAACCCAAACAGCCGAACGCAGTAAGAATATGCATAGATATGAGGCTTCCCAACGTAGCGATTGGGAGAGAACGCCATGTAACCCCCACGATCGATGAACTCATCGTAGACCTCACCGGAGCAACAGTCTTCAGTAAACTTGACCTCAGATCAGGCTATCACCAGCTAAGTCTATCCAAAGAGTCAAGATATATTACCACCTTTTCGTCTCACCTCGGCCTGATGAGGTACAAACGGCTCAATTTTGGAATATCTTCTGCCGCAGAAGTGTTCCAACATGAAATCCGCAAAGTCATCACGGGATTAGAAGGAACCACCAACATCAGCGATGACATCCTTGTATACGCCCCAAACAAAAGTGAGCACCATTGACGCCTAGCGGCAGTCCTGAAAAGGCTCGAAGATGCAGGCCTGACACTCAACGCAGAAAGTGTGAATTCAGCTGGAGTGAACTATGCTTCTTTGGCTACATATTCAGCGCGGAAGGAGTATCCCCCGACCCGTCGAAAGTGCGATACATAAAGGACTCCAAAGCACCACAATCAGCCTCCGAAGTGAGAAGTTTCATGGGGATGGCAACCTACTGCGCATGCTTTATCCCCGACCTCGCAAGCATTGCGAGCCCGCTCAGAGAGCTAACAAAGAAAGACGAGAAGTGGGAGTGGACCGCAGCTCATCAACAAGCGTTTCAACAAATCAAGGACACTATCTGCCTCCACCACCATGGCCTTCTTCAACATAGAAAGGCAGACTGAACTCCTCGTTGATGCCAGCCCAGTTGGCCTAGGGGCAGTGTTGACCCAAACGGATAACGAAGGCAAAGTGTTCCCCATCGCATTTGCCAGCAGAGCACTCACAAAACCTGAACAGAACTATGCACACAGAGAAGGAAGCTCTAGCCATCTTGTGGGGATGCCGACATTTTAAAGTGTACCTGCTAGGCAAGCAGGCGAAAGTGTTCACAGATCATAAACCCTTGATCCCGATCTTCCGAGGCTCTGCCCCCCACCCACCTGCACGCATAGAAAAATGGATGCTGCAGCTACAACCGTACAACATCGAGGTGGAGTATCGCCCAGGATCGGACAACCCGGCAGACTACCTGTCCCGTCACCCGAGGCCAGCTACCGACAGTGAACAACACCACGCGAAGGAGACCGATGAGCATGTCTGTCACGTAGTTGCCTGCGCAAGACCGAGAGCCCTGACACTGCAGGAAGTGGTGCGCGAGACAGAGGAGGATACCATCCTACAGCACACAGCCGCAGCCATCCATTCCGGCAATTGGAAAAACTATCTCATGTCAATAGCCCAACGCACAACATCGGCACAGACCAAACTCAGAGCGCTGTTCGGGATCAGACACGAACTCTCAATAGCCCCAGAAGGGGTGCTGTTAAAGGGGCACCGAATCATACTACCAGAGTCCCTGGAGGAAAGAGCTCTCAAGTTAGCCCACAGCGGGCACCAAGGGATCGTAAAGTCAACAGCATACCTCAAGTCTAGGATGTGGATGCCGAACATGCAGCAAAGAGTAGTGGAGTTAGTAGAGTCCTGCGCAGCCTGCCAAGCATCCAGGAGGCCCGAAAACCCTGAACCAATCAGCAGTGTCCCGAGGAGCTGCACACGCTGGGACGCAGTCAGCATGGACCACTGCACCATTGCCGGAGAAGGCTACCTGTTCGTGATAATCGACGAGTTTAGCAGATATCCGGAAGTAGAGCACGTAGCCTCTACCAACGCCGAAACCACCATCCTCGCACTGGAGAAGATATTCGCTACTCATGGAATTCCGAGGAAAGTAAAAAGTGACAACGGGCCCTCCTTCACCAGTCAGGAACTACGTGAATACTTTAAAGAAGTGAACGTCAAACACCAGCGGATCACCCCGAGATGGCCCCAATCAAATGGAGATGCTGAGCGATTCATGGGGTCGCTCAACAAAGTCATCAGAATTGCCAAGGAACAAGGGCACCCGTGGCTGAAGACTGTATATCGGTTTTTGAGCACACACAGACAAGCGGAACTCCCCGTACACCCCCACTGGACAGCCCCAGAACCTGACATCCCAGCAATAGATGCCAGACGGCTAAGGCGGAACGAACAAGAGAGCATCGCCAGGCGAGCCTGCCACCGAGAACTGACCCCAGGAGACACCGTCATCGTCAAGAACCGCGCACCGCCCAAGAAGATGTCCCTAAACTTCGAAGTGCGACCATGGACAGTCAGTACGACCAACCATAGCATGGTCACCGCCACCCGAGAGGGAGAAACCGTGACAAGAAATGTGTCGCACTTCAGGAAAGTACCTCCGGAAATGTGGGAAGAACCATCAACGCCCCCGAGAGAAGACGAAAGAGAAACGCTGCGGACACCTCAAGGACCGACACCACCGGGTAGTCTGGCCACACCAAGAGATCTAGACAGACCGCACCCACCTGATGAGAGAACCGAAGCGGAAGCCACCAAGAAAGACATGCCCAAGGAAAGAAGCACCCGCTACCGTCTGAGAGAAAAACCCAAACCGTCATGCCGCCTCCAGGGGTATGTATTAGACAGAGTCTATCGTCAGACACCCACGCCAAGATGAACCCTGAAAGCAGTGAATGAAAGCAGGTGCATTATATTGTGTATTATTTCGTAGGTCGTATCAGTTTACAATAGTTGTTGTTAATTGCTGTTGTTGTTAATTGCTGTGCATATATATCTCCAAGTTGGGGAGGAATGTGGTGTCACGTGCCCTTACGAAAAGGGTCACGTGATGCGGGAGGATTAAAGGAATCACCGGAACTGGCGTGACAACGCCAGTCCGGGTTTAAGCATCGCAACGAGTCCTGTTTTATTGCGCTGCGGCTGTTCCCGCACAGCGCCCCTGAACCGGCCCGCCCACGCCTACTATTCAGTGCCAGGCCACAACACGAACATTACAGGCAGGACTCAGTGCCTCGGATGTGTGAAGGCGTTTGTGTTGGGTACGTGGGTCACATGAGGTTGGAGTGGGGTTGGAGTCGCACGCACTGGTTAGTTCTATCCATAAGGGCCCAGAGTCACAGAGGACTGCTAGGTGTTTTTTTTTTTTTTTTACTGTGGCACAGTCACAGTATTGGTATCTCAAGCAGCTCTCGTAATGTGTTCCCTGAGGCCCACACAATGTTCTGCAGGTACAACTCAAAACCTCTCTCCTGCAAGTATTGTTAAGCACTTTCTGGGACAGCTCTGAAAGTGAGCTTCATCCTAAAACGGCAGCAGCGTCACTAATGCATGCACTGTTGCCCATACAGCGCTCGACCAATGCAGCCCAAGCCTTGCATCACTTCCTGCAATGGGAATGACACACAGCCCTGCCAGTGCACCTCATACAGCAGAGCGTCAGATACCGCCACGCACTTTCTAGGTCAGCTGACCTCACGGCAGCATGCAGCAGCCTCTGCAATGCAAGCACACAGCTCTCTGTCATTGCACCTCAAGCCTTGCAGCACCCCCTGCAACGCCTGCACTGAAGCTCACACACAACTCTACCAGTTACCAGTGCACCGAATAGCCCGCACTGCTGCTGGTGCGCACTTAACAGGCAGAGCCATCCTCCAGTAATAATCAAATAAAATACCACATTTCATTTGGCACCTGCACATCACATGGCTTATAAATGGACACAAAAACCTGGCAAGACAGTGCCACAGGAGTAAGATCTTGTGTCATTACTGTCTGAGCTGACCAGTGAGTTAAATGTAACAATGCATCGTTTCATTTGCAAAAAAGTAAGGATTACAGAAGATCTGCGTTTTAGAGTTAAAATATATTTTGCCCCCAATGAAAATGGGAATTGCGTTTTTACTCCATAACAAAAGATTTTAAAGGATAGTTCCGGGACTTTTTTTTTTTATTGTCCCTACAGGTCGGCCATGTGTTTGTAAGCATAAATCGGTAGATCGTAGAAAACTTTCCTATGGACCTTACCCGACTTTTCGCCCATTATCGCACTCGAAATCAGCCTCCATTTTGTGATAATACTATCATTTCCCCACATCTACCTGGCTCACCTGCCTTTTCGGCACTAAATCAAATCCCCCGCCCCTGAAACAGACTTCATCAAAACATTCATATTCCCCGCCTCTATCCGTGACGTGACTGTGCTGCGTAGGCAAACGCGCCCAGGCGTCTTCTACGCGACTCCACACAGAACCCGGAAATCAACACAGATCAGCTCACAACACAGCGCGCCACAATTCGGAATATGAAACTGTACTTTGAAATCAAACCGCAAGATTGTAAATGTGGTAAAGTACATTTATTTGACATCAAATGTTTAGAGAATATTCAGCGATTTGCATTTTTATTTGCTCATGTTCCAAAAAGTTCGTATTGAGGAACGTGATGGTCCTTTGCTGTACACAGGGTCTTAGAGCATCTCACAATACAGCGCCACAATTCGGAATGTGAAACCGTGGTTTAAAAGCAAACGGCAAGATTGTACATTTGGCAAAGTACATTTATTGGACATCAAATGTTTAGATAATATTCAGCGATTTGCATTTTTCTTTGCTCTCGATCCAAATTAGTTCGTTTTGAGGGAAGCAATGTTCGTGTGCAGTACACAGGGTGTTGGTTTACGATAAAAATAAGCTCTTCGGTCGCACTGATAATCGCATGGCTGTTCCAACAACGAGGCACTAGGCCATCACAACGGTAGGTATGTTGCATCTAACCGTTAGTACCGCGTAAGGGCATACTTGTACTTGGCGATCGTCCCATAAAATGGTCAGGGTGGTAACGTTGTTCACGCGGAGAAGCAACTGGCGGCTGTAGAAGCCGTCCGCCGGTGTCTGGTACTCGTGACACAGACAGTAGTGAATGATGTACCTAAAAACATAAAAAATGAAATTAGTCTCACCATCAGATCCTTATTAAAATTATTCATTTCATAGCGAGGACAGCGCTACTGGGTGTACACAAGTGTTTAAAGGCGTGGCGAGGCAGGGAGGGGGGGGAGTGGAGTACAAGGTAAGTAGCATAAAATAATAAATAAATAGGGCCAGCTGGTGGCAAGTGCAAGGTAAGTGCAGAACAAGTGCTGGGAAGGGGGGGCTGTAGGATACTGAGACAGTCCCCCAGTGCAGGGGTTGACAGGGAGGCAGTGCAGGTGGAGAGTGGAAGGGCCCAGGACCGAGGTCGCAGACAGTGGACCAGTTGTAGCAGGGGAACAGTGGACCAGTTGTAGCAGGGGAGAGGGAGAGAGAAAGCAGAAGCAAAGAGGAAGGTTTTGAGGTGCTTCAGTAAAAGCAGATGTTTCTCCTCAAGATAGTGCGCGGTAGAAAACAATATGCCACATAGAACGAACAAGTACAACTGAACCCGTCTTTAAAGCCACTGTATAGTAATGAAATTGCGGTATAAACTCATCAAAAGTTACTTACATTATATTTGCATTTTCCATTGTGTCTCTGTGTAGGGCAGACCCGAAACACCACTCCTTCTTTGCCGACGTTACTTCTTCTAATGAACGAGGCTCATCGTTTCGTTTCTGAAATTTTATTCATTATCTTTTCTTAGTCTTTCGGGATGGTCCCGGCCTGCCAAGGTCAAATCACAATAGAACCTTATACTGGGTCGTGGGCCGTTCCGCCACCCGAGCAAAACATCAAAGCAGCTGACCTTCACTTTGAGCAAGCACACATTTCTAGTTAGCTGCAGTTAGTGTAAGGGCATCTTGTCTGCGTGCCTTTTTTTTTTTATTGTCCCTATGGGTCGGCCATGTGTTTGTAATACGGAAACATTCTATAATTTTTGTAAAAATGATTTATATTACTGTTTGGTTTAATTTAATGCGCAAATGAACAAATTACAATCATTTAAACCGTGATGTGTATTTCTCAATGAGCTCTGCTTTAGGTGGACATGGAACAGAGGCAATGTTGGGTGGCAATGCAGTTGTCCCCTGCATAGGTTCGTTCACCACTCCATGTATGTGCCTATCGAGGACATCTACGATAAGTCTCTCAATAAACTCATATTGCATATCCTCAAACACTGGTTTGATCACCCATTGTTTACTTCTTTTAGTGAAGGCCTTATTGTAGCGAAGCGTCCCTAAAGTTCCGGTCGTCCTACTTTGTTGACGGCCAACATTATGGTTATGTGCCAAGACCGCTAGAAGAGTCCGATTTATCATGCCTTCCATGCCAAAATGCAATCTTTTGGGCCTGTACTTTAGGCACATATTGTGGAACACCTCCAGATCTCCTGTGTGGCAGAATTCCGTGAGTCCCCTCAAATCTCTTGTTATACTTTTATCAAATACAATCTTTTCAATGGCCTTGTGAGTGGGTGATGAAGGAATCAACCACTTCTTCTTCCGTGCCTCCTCTGTGGACAAATGGCCATGTTCACATTTGTGGAAATGTTCATTTGTCGACCATCGATGTACGTTGCTACAGTGCAACATTACTGACCGCCATTTTTCCAGTAGAATTTCCAACGACCCTTCACATGTTTTTGAGCTCCACCAAAGATGGTTGCTGATTGACTTGGACCACTGTGAAATACCTTGCATATCTTTTTTTTTTCCTGCAGCCGACAATTTTTTATTGATTGTTTTTGCAAGATGCCATACGTCAAATTGGTGATTTATATTTTTGTACTCTTCTCTCATTGTCTTGGCAATTGAAACGTGTCTGTCCGTGGCTATCAGGTCGATCACCATTCCCCGCGATTGTAGTTCTTGCAATGATGCTACAAAGCCAACTTTCTCCATGGCCACTGAGGATGTACTTTGTGACACCTGCACGACCACCGAACTCACAATTTTCTTACTTTCCATGTCCTGAAAGTGGTAGGTGCAGTACTTGGCTGAAAATCCTGGGCTGTCGCACTGTCCATCACCGGCTAGCCTGAAGCGTTTGCCCGCGAATGTACTTTCCATTGATATTTTTTCCATTCTCCAAGCTTCGCTGATGGCTGGAAATAGATAATCGGTTTGGTATTTGTAGAACTGAGTTTTCGCAATGAAATGGATTCCCACAAACTGAAAGAAATACTGTAACTTTTTAAAACTTGAACCACTAAAAAGTGCGGCCGCTGCACAAAGTAGATTGCCTGCTGGCAGTTGCCCCAGCATGGGTTGTGCAGACCATGCGAACGGATGATATTGTGTACAGGTGGCATGTATTTTAAGGTTAGTGCCTCGAATTGCACGAGTCACATTAATCAATGGCTCCCCACATACTTCCCCACCAACCCAATGCCCACATTTCATCATCATAATAATATCCATCAAACAGCTATCGAATACAATGAATTTGGCCTCTTTCCTTATACTGTCACTCTGCATCCCAGCTGGTTCGGCCTGTAACGTTGAGGACATGTCACTCGCATGAAAGGTACAATCTCTGATATCGTCTTCCGCTATGCTGAGTGATATTGATGGTGTTTCATTGTCGTCCATGTCATTCTCTTCCACTGCAACAACTCTTCCTTGTCCGGAGATGGGAGAAAAAAACAATGTCTTCAACTTTCGCGCGCTCTTATTTTTTGCGGGTGTGGATTCTGTGAATTGATCTCCGACTGCATCCAAACTACCAGGAGGACATTCACTATCAATGGCTGGTGGTGGTATAGCTCCGTTGTCAATCACTTCATATTCTTCCCATTGGCACGATGCATCTCCAGTCTCAAGTCCCTGCCAAAAGGTTTGACAAGCAACATCTCTCGTTCGCTTCACTGTCTGTGTAGATCTAGTTCTTACACCCACTCGCAACTAGAGGACAGATTAGAAAAGGGATGTTCAGTTTAAACACAACTTACAGTATTGAACTATTGACAGTGAAAGACAACATAATATAGTGAACAGGACACTAACCTTCTTTTGCTTTCTTTTCTTTGAAACTTTCTTGCCTCGAACTTCAACATCTGGACGCTGTTGCTCCGACTCGTGTGTGCATGTCTCCACTTCCTCTCGCGCTGCAACGACTATTTTCATGATAAGCACATCCATCACTCACTGAGGCTCCATCGACTCCCTGAAACATAGAACTTTCATTAGTATGTATAATAATATTGAAAACACAAAATGTACTTGGGGACCAATACCCATACGTACATCTCAATAGCAAAACACGAATGAACGCATTGTGTAGAACATTCAAACGACAATAGTTCACGCATTGTTGATCTAGTTAGATTGAACTGTCAAGATCCATACCTCGGGCTCCGCATAGACTTCCATTGATGATATTATTGAAGATGACGCTTCAGCAACTCCCTGAAACACAGTAATTGCATTAGTATGGTTTTCTATTTTGTTAAAAAGAACATAAACTTTCTGCAGGCGTCAACGGCTCATCTAAATAGACCTGCACAAATGATCAGTTGTCTAAAATAAATAATGGATATCTAAATATGATTCGATTTGCTCCATCGTTGGAAGTGTCACCACCCAGAGATCTGCATCAACTACTAGGGGTGATGTTCTTGTTGAAGAAGCTCCGTCAGCTCCCTGAAACATAGTACTTGCGTTAATAAAGAAGGAAGTATAGCGGATGTAATCACGTCATTTGATCTCGCATGATTGATCTGTCAGTATCCATACCTCGAAATGCATAAGAACATCAAGGGACGCTGTAACTGCGGTGCACACTTCTGCAAGCTGTTGCGCCGACCCGTAACTGCATGCTCCCCCTTCTTCTTGGACTAATGCTCCATCGACTCCCTGAAACATAGGACTTTCATTAGTAATGAACACAATATTGAAAAAAGAAGACACATAGGAGGGCGACGACAGAAGGACATACCAATGGCTAAAAACGAAAGAAACATTGTGTGTAACAATCACGCTACAAGAATGCAAGATCTGATGATCTCCATCGATGGAACTGTCCGGAAACGTACCTCGAGCATCTGAGTGACATCTACGGTTGTCGTCAATGCGTTGGACTCCTCAGCATCTCCCTGAAAGACAGTACTTGCATTATTTTGGATAACAATAATTATAACTGAAAACAAAGACTAGAGGACGAGTACTGTGGTGTACCTTTAGGTAAAATAATTACACGATAAATTAAAACTATTGATTTACATGCCTAAAACAAGTCAGTGTCAGAATAGCTAAGTAAGATTACCCGATAGGCGCTTGAAGTGGCTGATGACTGCAATAACGACACGGATGGAGAATCTTCCGCCTTCATATTGAGTGGATACATAAATGGGGAAATTATTGTTAGCTAATGCTACACACTACCGCAAGGCCGAGAGCTAAATCCGTAAACTTGACTCACCAGTGGAGGGATGTGGACGAATAGAGTGGGAATAGCGGTTGAGAGCAATTTTCGCCTCGCTCGCGGTGTTTTCTTCTTTATTAGCAATGATGTGGAGTACATGTCTGAGCTAAAGTGCCTGCTGCAGATGCGGTATCGATCACCCCTCTTGTCCGCAAAGACTTCTAGGACTCTACTTTCTAGCTCAGAGGCTGGATATCCGCAATATCGGACCCATTCTCTTATCTGATCTATTGTCTTAGGGAAAACATGCATTATAGTACCTTCAGATTTGTTATGGGTCTTCGAAGGGCAACCGCCAATGGAACAGGCAGGCATTATGGAAAGTTCTGAAAAGTAAAGATCAACAATTCTCTATGAATACCAATGTGTTAAAACATTAAATGACACATAAAAGGTTCAATGCAAGGTCCGTTTTGGTTCTTGGAACTATACACGTTATTCACATGCGGATAAGTATTTCAATAACTTTCAAAAAATAGAAAAAGTAATTTAACTAAACTCAGAACATGTGACTAGTTCCTTGCATGTACTGTCGTGAACGAAAAGAAAACATGGATGCAATTTGATGACTACTAGCAAATAGATATAAATTAAAAAATTGGACGCAAAATGATTATGGTACATGGACTTACCTTGACGAACAAACAGTTAGATGCAGGGATCAGAGTAGTTTCTTGTCGTAGAACAGGGAGCAGTTCACAGGTTGCAAACTGACGAGTTTGCTCAAAGTGGTCACGGAAGTTCACAGAGACGAAGAGCAGATAACCAGCACCTTCACGGGTTGACTAGCAAAGCGCAAAGAAGTTCTCATTAGAAATATGAAGTGGGTTATAAAGAATTCGAAACAGGGGTGTGTTTGTGAATGAATGACGTGTATATGTCGTGGCATTATGCGGATTGCAGGGGGGCGTCCAGCGTGAGGGGGGATGCTTGGCAGGAGACACAGGGTCTGGAGGTAGACATGGGAACAACAACCCATGCTCTATCGACCACTTTGAAGTGTACATGGTCTTTGGCACCTCTTGGCCTTTATCGCTCCCTGACAGCTCCACTTGCCAGCAGCACGAGTACCCCGGTGCGAACTGCCTTTGATAGGGCGGGGGGTGGATTGGGGCGGTGGTCGTGCAGACAAGACACAGGAAGACGCGTGAATGGAGACACACTTATGTGGATTGCAGGGGGGCGTCCAGCGTGAGGGGGGATGCTTGGCAGGAGACACGGGGTCTGGAGGTAGACATGGGAACAACAACCCATGCTCTATCGACCACTTTGAAGTGTACATGGTCTTTGGCACCTCTTGGCCTTTATCGCTCCCTGACAGCTCCACTTGCCAGCAGCACGAGTACCCCGGTGCGAACTGCCTTTGATAGGGCGGGGGGTGGATTGGGGCGGTGGTCGTGCAGACAAGACCCGTTTGCCGCAGGGCCTCACCAAGGAGAAGCCATCTAACTGAATGTAAGAGGATGGCTGCAGGATCTACTACATGGAAGGCAGGGGGGTGAGTTTATAAATACCTCACCCTCCCAGGAGAATATATGAGGGTCATCTCTGTACCCGGTGCCCAAAAAGAGGATTTATTATGATCAACCATATTTATTATTTACCTATAACCATGTTTTGTATCAATAAAATCCAACGGCTTTTTATTGCCAACGCTTGATGCCAACACACAAAATAATATATGTATGACTGCTGCATATATGGGCTCAACGGTTATGTGGATTGAAGGTGTGCGGCCAGCGTGAGGGAGGATGCTGGCCAGAGACATGTGGTGTGACAAGACAAGGCACTGGAAGGCTATTCAACGGAGACAAACTAGATTCATTTAAAAAATCAAAACAACCATTCTTAAAATATATGTTGGGCTTTATTTTAGATTTTAATTAAACAAATAATAAACATTACACATTGTAAAGTTGAGGTTGCAGCACATCGAGGGAAAATCTGCGGTATTGTCCACTGTCACTGGGGAAATGTTGTCTAATGGCAAGTACCGCACAGGCAGGTATTACTCTCCGAACGCGGTGTCCGAGCCTCCCGTGAAGCCACCAAGTGAAGCAACGATAGGCCACCAGCCTGTACCACCTGTGAAAAAGAAAGATGCAAACTGTATTAAACTGACAAAACTTTCTTATCAATGTCGATTCAGGTAACACATGTCATTTTTCTTAGAAAAAATTATATCTAGAAAAAGCACTATATGGAACCAATTTACATGCGTTCGAATGATATGTAGATGTAATTTTATATGTGGGAGACGACCATGAAATAGTAGTGGCATCACTGACATCACAAACAGAGTATACTTACTCGTTACTCGGATTACGCGGACGAACAGTGCCGCGAAGTTCGTGCATAAGCACCATCATCATCCTCAACACGGTCCGTGAGAGGCAGGCTTCCCTGAACTCTGGCAGCTCGGTGATGCATTGCGGACTTTGCTCGCCTTCCTGCAGACTTTGCTCGCTTTCCGAAATGTAGGCCAAGCACCCGGAATTTTCGCGGCAGCAGCAGTTCTCCTCCTCAGTGGGCATTAGCTCGCACCGATTGCACGTGCACCAGGTGGAGACGCCGTCCATGCGACATGGTCCAGGATCTTCATCCGTTGACTGGTCCTCCCAACTGCCGTCCGAATCCCCATCGTTTTCGCGTGCTTGCCTTTCCAGTAGTTCCTCCTCGGTGTACTCGGGCTCGTACATATACGGCATTATTGTGGCCATTGTGCGGTAAAGATAGTAAAATAATTTACAGAGATGGTACAGGTGTTCACACGGGCTACAAGCGGCGAAGGTAGCTGACCAGAGCACTGAAACGAGTCACAGAAAACTCAAAGTAACACAGAGAGAGGAATGGAATCGAAAATCTGCTGCTGTGTGTTGTGAAACGGTCTGTTTATACTTATTGGGGAAAGAGGCGTCCTGCCATTTCCATGGCAACACGTCAATAGCTGAGGCGCAGCGATTGTTGACACGAGACGTGCTTTGGCGTTGGGAAATGGGCAGTAAGTGTCTGCTGATGTCAGGCTCAGGGGAGGGGGATTTGATTTAGTGCCGCAAAGGCAGGTGAGCCAGGTCGATGGGGCGAAATGATAGGATTATCACAAAATGGAGGCTGATTTCGAGTGCGATAATGGGCGAAAAGTCGGGTAAGGTCCATAGGAAAGTTTTCTACGATCTACCGATTTATGCTTACAAACACATGGCCGACCCGTAGGGACAATAAAAAAAAAGTCCCGGAACTATCCTTTAATATTACATTTAAAAAATAGGACGTTTCTACTCCATAACAAAACATTTTAATATTACATTAAAAAAAATAGGGAGCAAAATATTTGCATTTCAAAATGTTACGTGGAGTCCTGACTGCAACGTTCTGCGGAGAGTTGGCCGTCGAAGATCCTGACAGGTAGGCACTTATTACTTTTGACAGTTATTTTTTCTTTAAATGGTCTTCCCACAATTTATCCTGTGCACCGATTATTAAGGCTGTCGGTGTTCCGTTTTTACCCATAGATACGGAAGGAAGTCACTGGCTCCCTTTCAGTAACTATTTGTAAACACGGAAATGGAAGTCTCGGACTTAGTTCCCCGTGTTGTTCATCTTGGCCAATGGCTGTAAAGTAGCACCAGGGCGGGGCTTAAACATGAATGGATTTCACTTGCAAGTTGACAAGGCGGCTGCAGAGATGCTGCTCAGGCCATCGGATAGTGGACGGAGGTTCAAGAACCCAGCTCCGTGAGCGTCCCATTGCAGGCATCCAAGCACTGTATTTTCATTTCAAGACATGCTGACAAATATTAGTTACAACTTAGCTTTTTCACAGAGCAAACAAATGTGGATAAATACAGATGGAAATGTTGATAAAAGAAATACCATAAAAAGCCGAGCCTGGCGTATAATATACATATTCTGTATGGATGTATTTGGGTGGAACGGTACACACCTCTTCAGGAAGTCCTAATCTCTTTGCAGGAATCTTGGGGATATAGTGCTTAAAAAGTCCTATCCCATCTGTGTAGTTCGCAGCAGCAGTTTCCGAAAAAATGGTTCCCTGTACAAACCAAAAAACATGCCAATTTAGATGCTTTGCGCAATGCTACTGCGTTCCATGTGCCAATTAGAACCATTACACCCAGCACCTGAGAAAAGCCATATACCAAGTGCCTCTCCCCCACTCTCAAACAGCCCATTACAAGACAATGCAAACACCACAGCACTGCAGACTCATCCAAAACTAACTGCATACTACCCCTACAAGAATCCTGAAGTGAAGGCTAAATACTCAAATCGGCAATCTCGCACACAGCCAACATCACAGCCAACCCCACCACCCACCCCGGAGGACCTCTTCATCACTGAGATGACACCCACCTCTGGGATATCCTCATCCCCAACGCCTACAGTATTCAAATCAGATAGGTCACATAGGACTGGTGGATGACCTGCCATCATCCACAAGCAAGTCATCCTAGACCTGCACCATGACGTAAATAGCCAACATCAGTTATGATAAGTCATTTATAACACGCCTGTACACAAGTGTTTCTAGGGGCAACAAGACAAGGAGGGGGAAACTGAGGGAGGACAAAACACTGATATTACTAGGCCTTGTGTCATTCAGATCGCGCAAGTGCAGGGAAGAGGGGGGGAGAAGTGCCAAGAGGAGCCGGAGGGGGGGGGGGGGGGGGGGAAGTGCAGGTGACTCAATAGCTGCTGCCAGAGGATGGCTCTTAGGTGCAAAGAGAAGGGACTGTAGGGTTACAGCTACAGACCCTTAAGTGCTGAACGAGCCTGGAAGCAGCGCAAGGGCAACTGGACATGCAGGTCCTTCAGAGCCCTATCTTGCTACTTACCCTCCACAGTCCCTATCACCTTCAAACGCGTTACAGACCACCTAAGCCCAACACATCCTTCATCATAGACTTCACCGGCCTGGTTAAAACGGGTCTCTCACAAACTACAATCTTTTTTGAGGACATTAACCTGCCAGTCAGCACTGCCACCGAGACCATGAAAGTGACACTACTCAGCCTACTTGACAACCTCATTCACCACACAACCACCCCAACTCGCAACAAAGCCAAAATCCTGGTCATCACCATCCGCATCAATTTATTTGCTGACAAACTTAAGAAAGGTTTGCCAAAGCCTGTACACCGACTGTAGCAACTCCCAAGAAAACATCTTATTCAGATGACACCTGGCCAAAGTACATCCTCAAGGCACTCCCAATTGAAGATATCCATATATCCTGGAATCTGCAATGCATACCTTATTAGCGGGACCTTCCCCCACCACTCGGAAAACAAGATAAATCCTACTGCTCTTCAAAAAACAACACTGGACCAGATTACCCCAGCACCTACTAACCCATCGGACAGCTTTCTTTTAAAGGCATATTGATGCCAGTGGCTTCACTACCAAGCTATCAAACATGCTTCAGGCTCAGATGCAGCACAGAGACAGCCACCATCCAAGTTGCAGATGATGCAAACTGCATCCACGACAAAGGACACCTTTGCCTCCTGGCATTACGTGATTTCTCTACAGCAGTTCATTAGGCCCTAATCAACATATTGCACAATTAAATGGAAATCCGAGGAACGCACTCCACTGGACACCAATGGGTTCACCCAGTAGCTGCCACCCTGTGCTAATAGCAAAGGATTTCATACAGACCTCCACCTCTGCTTTGAAACACAAATATTGAAGACAATTCAGACAGCATGGTTGCAACCATCCCTCCTGCAGAAATGCAAGCCCTTCCCCTACCAGACACCAACATTAGATTCACAGTACAGGCCTTGATCCCATTTCACCTGTTCTACCCACCACACCCTCCTAACCCCCATGAGAAGAGGCCTTCACATTGCTGCCTTGCTAAATGATCTCCACAAATACGATCACACTCACTTTACTGGCTACCCCTATAAGCACACATCCCCGCAAAGCAACCTGAATTACATACAAGGCAGCCATACCATCTCTTGCAGTTAGCACATCACGAGAAGTCAAAACCTTGCTAGACTAGAAATGGAAAAAAAGAAACAGGAAACCAGAACTCTTCATCTACACGGCAAAGACTGTGGATTCTCATACCTATTAGGCGTGCCCTCACTCTCATGCAGTTCAAAAAGGAAATTAAGTTCACCGTCTTCCTTGAGGACATTATTCACATCCTCTAATGTACACTCCACCACCCAATCTTCCCACCTAAGTATGCTTTTTAACCTATCACCCCAATATTCCACTCCAACTCCCTGTACACACTATCACATGCTCCCTGCTAACTTTAAACATTACCCATTACCTGGTACCTGACATGATATGCAAAATCGCTATCGTATCTTCCGGGAGGTCCCAATCTCAACCTCTCAGAAACCATACGTGAAGGCCGAGTGTCTTGACCTCTGGATGGAGAGCCCGACCCTCCTCTCACTAGAGAAGGTCCTCTCTTTGTGGAAGACATATTAGAGGGCAGATGGACATGTCCAGAAGGTCGGGGTACCACGTCCTCCTGGTCCAATCCGTGGCAATTAGGATCATGGATTACCTGAACTTTCTCAACCTCCTGATCACATGAGGAATGACAGGGACTTGAGAAAACGCATACAGAAGTGGAAACTCCCAGTCCACCACAAAGCCATCTTCTAGAGCTCCTCTTTGGGGAAATTCCCTGGAGCAGAACAGCTCGCACTTCCGGTTGATGCTGGTCGCAAACAGATGCACTTTACGGGTTGGCCAAAGAGTTAAGATCTCTTGAAGGACTTCCTGAGCTAGTTCCCACTGTTTTGTGAAAGAGGATGACTGTATGTATCCATGGACAGCTACTGGTCTCAGGGCCTCAAAATTCCGACAGATACCACACGGACAGAGTATTCTTGGACATCTATCCTGAAGAAGGCCACCCCACCAACTAGCACCAATCAACTGCTACTGATGGCCAAAACACTACAGTGTCGATCTATGACACAACGTCCTGTTCCACTTTGTTGTTCCACTTGTTGTGTGTTATGTTTTGAGACCCTGAGACCAGTATCTGTCCAGGGATACATACAGTCATCCTCTGTCACAAAACAGATTTGATTTATGAAAAGATTGTATATTTATGTGAGAATATTCTGTCAATATTTTAGAGGAAAGTACTGAGCAGTACCCCCACATTGTATAAACTAAAAACTGTCAGTTTTCTGTCTTTGGTGTGTCAAGAAGAGAACGTATCAAACAAATTTGTTTTGCTTTTGTTTAAAAAAATTAAATATACCATGAAAAAACTTGCTGTTTGGATCTCACACTCTGATTTTTTGTATTTAAATTGGTACATGAAAATAAGCATCCTGAAGGTCCAATGACACCAACCAATCCCGTCACCGGAGGGCCTGAAGGATCACAGAAAGAGTTACCATCTTGAATTTGTTTTTCCTGAGGAACGTGTTCAAGTATCTCAAGTCCAAGATGAGTCTCTGTCCCCCATCCTTTTTGGGAATAAAAAAAATATGGTAATTCCAACCCTTGTTCCTCTCCGCTACAGGCACTGGTTCTATAGCGCCTTTCTCTAGCAGGGGCAACATTTCCTACACAAGGAGTGGATCCGGTATCCTCAAAGAGTGTTTCCCTGGTGTATTGGTCTGAGGCTTCTTCATAAAAGGAAGGCAGTAACCAAGGGCTATTGCTTCCAGAGCCCAAGCATCTGAAGCAATGTCTTGCCATTCTCCTAGATGCTGAGACAATCTGCCCCCCACTGGAGAATTGTTACTCAAGCCCTCAGAGCGGGTCTGAAGCGGCTGTTGCAGAGGCCGATGGTAAAGAGGCTGCTGCTTGACCTAACTTGGCACCTCTACCTCGTCCACCACGAGGACATTGACTGGCCATTACTCTCGCCCTTCCAAATGAGGAGTAGTAGCAAAAAGATCTACCCCTCCACAGTTGCCCACTAGCCCGAAAAGGATGAGGTTGCCCAACGGTGGTGCCTAAAGACTTGGGAGCTGCCTTGGAGGCCTGCAACTTCTCAAGGCTCTCGTCAGCCTTGCTGCTAAAAAGATGAGACCTGTCAAATGGCATGTTGAGAAGTCGAGCCTGCACATCTGGTGCAACACCCGACTTCCGCAACCACGCAAATGTGCGCATCATGGTGCTCATAGCCATGGACCTGCTGATGCTATCTGCAGAATGCAACCCAGACTGGAGAGACTCACACATGGCTTCCTTGCCGTCCTTAACAATAGCTAGGAAGCCGTCCCTCTCCTCCCCTTCGGGAATATGCTCCGCTGCCGTAGAGATGCACTCCCACAGAGTCTATGAACATTTTGCAAGCGCACAAGTGGAGTTGGCCGATTTCAACGCCATACTCCCCGCAGAAAATACATTCCGCGCCCATCGATCTACGCGCTTATCGTCCCTATCAGGAAGGATGGTAGGGTATGCTGCCTGTTTCGAGATAGCCGTAGCTGCCTGGACCACCAGACTCTCGGTAGTGGGGTGCTGTGACAGGTAGCCGGGGTTGCTACTGGAGGGGCAGTATTTTCTTGTAAGAGACTTGTCAACCGCCGGATTAGTTTCTAGGGTCTCCCAATTCCTGGCCACCCTTTTTTGAAGAGCCACATGAAAAGGTAACACAGGATCCATAGGCGGACCCTTGTCCAAAATGTCCGTAAGATCATCCTGATCATAATGCGCTGGAGGTCGAGACCAGCCCAAATATTCCACAACCTTAGACATAAGTTGCCAATACAAGGAGTCGGCATGCTCCCCTAGTTCTGGCCTGCCGAACTCCAGCTCATGAGAGGTATCTATACCACTGGCATTATGCAAAGTGTCACAAAGATCTTGCATCCTACTCTCCTCTGAAATGAGGCATTCAGGCACATGAGGAGTCCCATACTGTAGTCCAAAAGTAGCATCCTCCCTCATCTGAACGTCCCTCCTCCTAAAAAATGGAAGTGAGGTTCCAAAAAAAAATCCTTTTCCGGTAGAGGGACACAGAGTTTCTCTGGAATGGAACCCAGAGGCTTCGAAATCATCGAAGGCGTGGACTTTGATTTAGCCACAGCCTTCCTTGGAGGGTCAACAGGCACTGGGGGGCTGAGTTGGTAAAATTGGCCGAGCTGGCATCAACGATTTCAGTGTCGACGTCAACAGTGGCGTCGAAGGCACCAAAGGCCTGACGGGCATCGAAGACCCGATGGGCAGAAACGACGTTGATGGCTTCAAAAGGTGTCAACGTCCTTGACCTCTCTCCACGTCTCGAGTGATCCTTCGATACTATGTTCGATCGAGACCTCTAGGGCTCTCGATGTGGATCACACCATTTACTCAGGCTTGAGGGTGCACGAGTGTCCGGCCGAGACCGCTCCTTGCCCTCTTCCACAGAAGGCGCGGACGGAACTCTGACCTGTTTGACAAAAATGTTTAGCATCTCGACAAGGAAAGCTTCCTACTCTGCCGGTGTCGGCTTTTTGGACAGGCATGTCAACCTCTCGGGGGTGTCACCTGACGAAGATGATGAGGAAGGCGACTGACGGTGCCTCCTCTTCGAGCGCTTCGATGAGGACAAAGAGTGGTGGGAACCACTACGAGGCCTCGAACGCTTGGCCTTCTCCCAACGAGGAGAGTCGCCCCTCGACTCGTCGGTCGAAGGTCCAGCAGGTCGCGATTTACAGGGTTTGGAAACCTTGCCTACCTGAAGCTTCCCCTTTCATTCCCACAAGGCCTCCCGGTCATCGACTGACACTTAGAGCACATATTCGTCTCGTGGCCCTCACCCAGGCACCACAGACAGACTCGATGAGGATCCGTAATGGACATCTTAGAACCGCACTCCTTACATTTCTTGAACCCGGTACAAGGGGTCGTCGGAGTTGAAGAGGAAGACATGGTCAAAAAGAAACAGCAAATGCTTTCACAAGTATGAGGCGCGCTGAGTTTCATGAAGCAAACACATTTGCGGAAAAACTGAACTGAGGCCAACGGGCGCCGTGCATGCTACTTATAACATCCAATGACGGCACCCTCGACGGAGGCCTTTGAGAGACATCGACTCGATGCCATCAATGCAGGGCGTCCTCTGCCGAAAAAGTTTTTTCCGAGGCAGCCGAAGCTGGACATTACATGTCAAAGATGAGGAATACGCTGGAGGACATAATCCATTCGAAATGGTCTTTCTTCCGTTCTTTCGAGGGAGTAGGGGCTTCACTCTCTAGAAGATTTTCATCATTTCGCTCCGAAACTCTTCCTGTTTAGCTGGGGAGTTGGATTTCTTTGATTCTCTTAGGTGAGGAGTCACTCGAGGAAGAATGAGACCTATGAGGTCTTTTCTTCGACTTCTTCTCATCCAGAACAGGACTGCGAGTCTTGTCCTTGGCCTCAAGCCCAGGGACCGTATCTCTCCAGGACTGAAATCTCTACACTGGCTCCCAGTGGCTGCGAGGATTAAGTTCAAAACCCTCTGCATTGTCCACAAGGCCTTCTGGGGCCTGGGGCCTAAATACCTGCAACTCTCTCTTCCTTAATATCTTCCCTCTCGAGCTCTTCGCTCATCCGCTTCCAACTCCCTCAGGGTCCAAGCAACGAGTTGGGGGTAGATCTCTCTCCGCGGCAGGGGCCTCCCTCTGGAACAGCCCTCCTGCCTCCCTGAGCCTTGAGGAGAACCATCTCCAGTTCCGGAAGCACCTCAAAACTTTCCTCTTTGCTTCTGCTTTCTCTCCCCCTCTCCCATGCTAAATTCCTGACAGAAATTGCACTGATTCTGCAACTGGGCCACTCTCACCGATCTCGGTCCTTGGCCCTGCCACTCTCCCCTTGCACTGCCTCTCTGGCAAACCCTGCACTGTGGGACTGTCTCTGTATCCCTACAGCCCCCCCTTCCCAGCACTTGTCTGCACTAACCTTGCACTTGCCACCAGCTGGCCCTTATCTTTTATCTTGGTATTCTACTATCCCTGTACTGCACTTTCCCCTACCCCTTCCCCTTGCACTTTTCCCTTCCCCTCTACCCATGTACTTGCGCGATCTGAATGACACCTGGCCTAGTAGGATCGTTGTCCGTCTTCCCTTTGTTCCCCCTCCCTGCCTCGTCGCGCCTTGAAACACTTATGCCATATCATATCATAAAATGGGTAATACGTGGGAGGAGACAATCCATTCGAAAGCTAATTTTGCAGTCAAATCCTCAAAATAAAAATATTAATAAATGGAACATTCAATTTCAGTCAACGTTATTTAGTGTAATTAAGAAAGGCATTTATAATATATTTTAAAGGGAAACATTTGTTTATTGTGCAAAGTTTCTCAAACTTTATTCTTTACTCAGCTTGTACCCAGTGGAGAGTTTTTGAGGTCGGCTTATCTGGCAATGTTTTTTTGAGGCCAAGGTATTTGCTTGCTCCTTAATCCATACTTTCTTAGACACTTGCTCACTCTTATGGATAAAGCAGCTTTTTCAAGCGAAAACATAAGAAAAAGATGCTGCTACTTACAGGGGCAACTGAGTTGATTCTCACTCCATTATGGGCCCACTCAATGGCTAAACTCTTGGTCAGATTATCGACAGCCGCTCTTGCAGCTCCTGTGTGCCTGTCAAAGATACACAAAAAAAAGGACAAGATATGGATTAGCGATCGCATGTTACTCCAGGTAGCCCTCTCCTCTAAATGCCAGTCTGCTATCCTGTAGACTGCTCCCCCCTCAGAATCTACTAATGTGAAACAGATTATGTAATTTATAGATATTGCCCAAATCCTGCACATTGCTCGGATGACCAGTCCTAGGTGTATGGTTTCACGCGTAGATACCACTACTTAACAGAATCGCAAATGCAATCATAGAAACCTACATATTTGGTAAAATGGCAGAAACCCTATTCTGCCAAACTCATTACCGAAGGATTACAGTTTAAACGTAACTGCACAGCAAGCTCTGGCAATGCCAATATGCCTAGCTTTTGTCAAGGGTGTGTTATGTGTTGCATAAACTGGTGGAGTGGTGGGGGCTGCCTTCACAGTTTTATTAAAAAAACAAAATGGGACTGAACATAGTAGAAACATCCTAAAAAAAAGTGCTCTTTGCCTAGGGCTTAAACTGCCCTTCCCGCCAAACACATCGGACGTAAACTTATTTCGAGGCTTTAGAGAGAGATAAAGGGCATTATTGGCAATGGGGTTGTTGGTTCCGCCAAGAAAGGTAGCTATGGCGGAGGCAGTGGGGTTGGGGATGGAGCGATAAAATCTGCAGATGTGCGTGAGTGGAAATGTCAGAGCAGATGTTAAAGGAATTGAAACTAAGAAAGGGATCAAAGACAGTCTGGTAAAAAGGGAGAGACGGAGGGGGAACAGCCTGCGGGTCTGTGATAGGAGTGACTACAGGCTAAAAGGCAAGACAATTTGATTACGGAAAGCCAGAATAGAAGGTAATCAGGGACAGTGACACTAAAGTAAAAGAAGTGAAAAAAGAATTGCAGGGACTGAAGAGAGGGCCTGTTGTGGAAGGAAGGCCAGGGGAGCAGACACACACTAATGAACGGTGTGACACAAAGGAAGAGAAAGAAATAAAGCTTGTTGAGATAGGAATGTCAGGATGAGCAAAGTCCATAGCCCTCAGGCAAAAACGTTTTGAAGCATCCAACTAGTATTTTATGTTTTGTTTCAGTAAAAAAAAAAAGAAACAAAGAAGAAATGGCCAACGGAAAGGCCCTCCTGTTATTTTTCAAACTCAAGATGGAGAGAGTTCAGGACAATCAGAAGACCTGATCAACACTTTTGCAGCCATCAAACACACCAACTGCCGGTCCGATAGCACAGCGAGTAGAGCGCTCGCTTTGACATCTGTGCAAACCTGCTGATGCAGGTTCGAATCCCGGCAGGGGCAAACTCAGCCTTTCATCCTTCCGAGGTTGATAAATGAGCACCACAAACCGTGGGTAATAATAAGCAGCGCTCAGATACCTGAGGGTTCGTAGCGCTATGCTAAATTATTATTTATTTTTATTTAACTACAAAGACAACATTCTCCTCTCCTCCATTGCGAAGGCCATCAATGGTGAAGCACTCGCATCACTTCTCATCATAACTGCACCCCTCGCCCAGGGCACCTTCCCAGATGCACAAAAAACAGATTGTCTGCCTGTTCCCCTGCAGAAGAAACTCACACTTGACACAGGTGGCCTGGCCAACCTATTGTCTTATCACGCCTACCCCGGCAAAGTGATTGAGAAGACCACTGCAATCCAGTGGCAAGAAATTATCACTCAGCACAATCTATCACAGGACTAACATTCTGGTTCTGGTCACAATGCAGCACACAGACCACTGCAATCAAAGTCAACAATGACGTTCTACACATCCAGGACAAACGGGAAACCTCCTCACTCGTTCTCCTGAACCTCTTCTGCATCTCAAATCAATAATCATCAAGCCCTTCCCAACATCCCCGCCACGTGCATGGGCTTTGACGGAACAGACCTACAGTGGTTTGCTTCATACCTTTCCACTAGAGACCAACTCACCCAGATGGGCCCCAAAAGATCACAGCATTGTCTACTAACCAATGACTACTGCTCTGCATGTGTAAAGGGATGAGTAGTGACCAAATCGACTACTCAAACACACGCTACTCAGCCCTCCAGATAAGGTGCGTACCAGGCCTTTTTACGCACAGAAATCTTGTTAATATGGACCTTTTAATTCTACCTTGCATACCACTTACACAGGCTATTTATGGCAACACCCCCATAAATCATGGATCTAACTGATGACAGCCTGGCCAGAAGCAACTTGCAAATCCACTCTTTAGCAATCCACATAAGCAACTGGGAGGAGTCCTGATCTGTTTAATTTTTTTTAACACTCTCCTCTGTTAATGATTCTATCAAGATAATACTTTGAGTAATTTAAAATGGAATTTGTGTTTGTTCACTTTATTCAACTGCCTGCATTTTGTAGGTTACAGTGTTATTAAAGCATCTTGAATCATGAACATGTTTTTCACTTTACTTTAGGACAGGTAGTATTGTGTAAAATGAAAATGGTCTTAAACAAGGGCTGCATTTCTGCTTCAATTTCCTCAGTCTTAATCCACTTCAATAGAGGCAGCACAGCTTCTGCAGCATGGGCATTTCATCACATAAGCACATCAATTGCATTCAGTGGCTTGGGGTTCTTGATCTCTTAAAGAGAGCTTCTGTGAGGAGGAAAACCATTTTGGGTGTTCTATATGAAGATATCGTTTTTTGTCTTAAGATTGTATGTGTTTGCGTGCATGAAAGAGCACTATACATAGTTTGTTTTCTTAGAGAGCAAACTTTAACTCCCTTTCTGACCACGCACCGAAGCAGGAACAATGGATACAGGTAGAAGGAGTGCTGTATATATTTTCAGTGGCACAGATTGTACCGGTACCTCTCAACATGACTATATATTCATGCAAAGTAGCCTAATTTATCAACGTAGATGCTGTACGCATGTCATGGCACACTGCCAAATATTCACAGATGGGATGATTGCATCATGCCCACATTTCCTAGCAGGACTGCTATGTTTTGGGACAGTACATGAATTTCTTAACAGAGCTTCTGTTAAGAAAGCACGATCATGTGTTGGCATCTTCTGCAGCGAGCTAAAGTACTGAGCAAGAACAGTGTCTGATCTCTTAACACCAACCTCTGACAGTGTGAAAAGATGGCATTGCTGTCATATACTTCAAACCCTTCTACTCAGTCTTTCAAAACTGCTTTTCCCCCATGTCCGATTACTGAGTCCCACTGCCAGAAATCTAGCACATTACAAAGCCTCATGAATCTCTTGACTCATGTAGGATAGTCCAAACAGGCTGAGAGCTTTTGACAAGCCATTTATGTCAGGCAAGCCTCATATGGAACTGCCAGTGCCCTAAACCTATGCTTCTTTCAGTGTCAACAGCCTTTTGGGAACGGCAGCTCATTGGGTCAATAACCCTGCTGCAGAGAGTATTGTGTAACCTGTTAGTTCAAATCCTGTTGATAGGTGAGTAAATGAGTCTGCATCAGAGATATGCATTTAAGATGCAGGTAACATTCAATTGTAACAGAGTTGACTTAACTTTCGACTTATCAAAAGGATTACTAAATGTTCAGTGATTCAGAACACACACATCATCCGGGATGCTCCACTTATAATGGCTCACAACACACACCTCATCAGGGCTGCTATACTTGTGATGGCTCAGAACAGACAAATCTCATTTGGGCTGCTATATTTGTAATGGCTCACAACACACAGCTCATATGGGTTCTTATACTTGTAATTGCATACTGTGTTGGTAAAGCATCTGCATTCAGCAAGTACTGCATCTGATGAGACAAACCTCTAACTCTATTATTCCCAGCCAAATGGCAACGCTGCACTATTAAATAGAAAAGGCATTTTCAGCTTTTTGGATATTTATTGGTGCGATGTTAAAAGACAAACCGAAGAAAAGGAGAGGAAGAGCAACTCTGAACCTAAGCAATATAGGAGAACAAAGGTGTGGCTGGGGGCATGGGGGGCACAAAGCTACAAAGAACATATTAGACAATCCAAAACATAAATTTGCGCTACAGGAAGAGAGAGCAATGAGCTACATGATAGGTCAACAAAGAAATTGAGAAGGGAAGCAGAGTTAATAATAGGACAAACACATAATAGGAGTGAGGGATAGAAGCAGAGCAAAAGAGACATTAAGAGACAGTAAAATAAAACAGATCAACAGCAGATGAGGAGAGATGGAAATAGAAAAGCAAGACTAGAGAAAGGCAGGTCGATAACCTAAGAGACAGTGCAAGATAGATTATCAAATGCAGTAGCAACCACAACCAAGAAAATGAAAAAACAGATGTAGCCAGAGTAATGACATGAGAGAGGAAGAGGAGTGGTATACAGTGTTTATATCGAAGATTTTATAGTGAAACACATATATTGAGTACAAAAACCTGTATACTGAATGTATTTTTGGGTGGGGTAAAGGGTTACATTTTTTGCTGATATTTTTGGGGTGGGTTTTTAAGGGTGTTAAACAGGGTTTGGCGGAGGGAAGCCCCCAAAAAAAGAACACAAAATAAATGCATTCAGTATACAGGTTTTTGTTATAAAATACTCGAAATATGTTTGTTTCACTATAACATTTTCGATATAAAGACATGTAACCAAGCAGAGTTATATCAACCGATACAGCGAGATATAGGAGGGAAACAGCAACTTTTGAATGCAGAGAAGGGGTGTGGGGGGTGCTGCTGAGCAGCTACAAGATGGCAGCTTGAGTTAAGAGCTCTGGTACCATAAGATCCTGTTATATTGTAAATCCTGTTCTACTCCATCAAACCGTATTTTGGAGATCCTGTCCTGTTGTGTAGTAGATGGACCCGGGCACCAGCGGTTCAATAATTGTGTAAAACCACATTGTGGGTGCTGAGATGTGTGCCACCGAAAACCGAGGCGGAGAGAAGAGGAGGCTATATAACCGGCTGCTCCAGGTGCACTGGCTCGGCTAACTCCATGTCTTGGCCAGGATTGCAGGCCATGAACATCCGATCGGTGAAGGGGTAAGCTGGGTGGAGGACCGAAGCCTGTAACGCCTCATAATCAGCAATATACCAACATTTGAACACAGCTATACCAGGAACTTTAAGATTCTCAAAGAACAAGAATCCACGAATCTCACGGACTCAGGACTGATGGTAAAGGATGCTGCCTGGTGTGAAGAGATTCAGAATGCCATGCAAGGCAAGCTATATTTAGCTTAGGGCTGATATTGCCCTAAAAAAAGAAAGCCTACTTGGAAAAGAAGGGGGAAACTCTGGAACTGCCTGGAGTACGTGCCCGTCTATTTCGCAATTTAGCTTTACAGCTATTCCCATAGCAGAAGTGGCCACTATTATTGAACATTTGAAGGCTATTAAATGTATAAATGACCCTTGTGCTGCCATTATTATAAAGGCTTGCCCACCTACATTGCTTGAATCTATCTGCAAGCTTGTTAACCTTTCTTTTGCTTAGGGGGTTGGTCCCCAGTACCTGAAAAGTGCATGGGTTATGCCCAGCCTCAAAAAGCCAGGGCTACCAGCGGATATCTCTAACAATTTCAGGTCGATTACTAATACCCCTTTCCTCTTAAAAGATTTTGGATCAGGTGGCATATAGGCAAATCGCTGAGCATATGAAAAAATCCCCGATTTTGAATGACCATCAGTCGGGTTTCAGGGCAAGGTTCGGAACAGAGACGGCTCTGCTTGAATGTAAACCGAGGCTTATGAACAGATGGCTAGGAATGAAGCCTCCATGCTGATATTGTTGGATTTGTCGGCAGCCTTCGACCTGGTGGATCATGCCATCATTGTCACCAGGTTGTAACGCTCACCTGATTCCCGCAGAGGCGCCGGTCTTGACTGGGCGAATACCGTATCTTCAAAGGTGATGTGTAACACACGGTTGGCTCTTTGGGCTGGACCTCTGTGCACTGTATGCCTGACTCGAAGAGTAAGATGTCTGCAGATAGAAAATATGGGATTAATGAACTGGGGTTATTGGGTGTCTCTCTCTTCCTCCCTTTCTCTTCTCCTGTAGAACCCCAAAGGTTAACGCTCTCACCTTAGGTATGTGAACGCCGAGCTCTCCATCTGCCTCGGGGCAGGGTGCCGTAACCAGTTTTCTTCACTGGATAAGGGTGCAGGCCTCTTGACCTCAGAGGACTGCTGTCCGTCGTTTACTGCACGACCGGTAAGTTTAAGGTACTTCAAATGTCTTTAAAAGTCTTTAAAAGTCTTTTGTAATGATGTCTCTTGTTTTTGCAGGGTTCCGGCTATGGCGGATGGCGAGCTGAAGAGAGAGGATCGAACCCGTGAGAAGAATAGAAGCGCCTGGAAGCACGTAAGTAAGCGCTTGTTGCCTGCTTCACGAAGTGCACTAACTGTCTCTTTATATTGCAGGTACAAGTTCGGAGCTGCTGAAGGGTGTTGGAATACCCACTGGATTCGGCGTGGGAAGGAGTAATGGCACGTGAGTAATAAAGTTGCCCAAAGTCTTTAAACGCACCTTCTTTTGTCTTTCAGATGCGGGATGCAGCGCCGAAGGCCTCCGGAGTGTGCGATGAGTCGGTAAGCCTTTGTCTTTCAGATGCCGGTATGCAGTGCGAAGACCTCCGGAGCACACGAAGAGTCGGTAAGCCTTTGTCTTTCAGATGCCGGAATGCAGCGCGAGGCATTGGTGACAGCCGATGGACCAGGTAAGAGATGCGCTGCCACTGAAGACCGTAGAGCTAACCTGTTCTGTCTTGTCTTTATAGGTGTTGCTGAAGACTGGATTCCAGGAAGGTAAGCCTTTTTCCCTTAGGCCCAGGATCAGATGCAGAAGGCACGATGAGCGTTCTGCTGCAGAGGATGCAGAATAACGCAAAGCAAGATTCATCCATCGGGTGTGGTTTTAATAGCCTCCTGTAGTACTTGGATGTCTCCTTCCACAGCCTCGCCTAGAAGAAAAAGAGTTCCTGCTTTCCAGAAGAGTTCCAGTGTTCTAAGCCTAGGGAGTGGCTCCTGCCCCACCCAACAGGAAAAGTAGTCCCAAACAGAAGAGGATCAGGGGCTCAACTGGCAGGCAAGTAAGCAGCATGGTCTGCTGCAGGTAAGTCCACCCAAGCATTATGAGCCCGGCGCTTCCAGCGCTGGGACTGGGCATATTTATGAGCCTGGTGCCACTGGCGCCAGGACAGGGTCCAAAAGGTCCCAATTGGGACTGGTTGGCACTCGGAACCTGGGTTATGGTTCTGCTTCCAAGGGAGTTGGGTAAGTCCTGACCTTTTGGAAGCAGAGATCATGACAGCACCCCCCCTCAAGGCCCCTCTCAAACTGGGCTTCTCCGGGGGTTTGGGCTTGTCAGGAAATGTTCGATGAAATCTTTTGATTAGACGAGGAGCGTGGACATTTTCTGCAGGTTCCCAGGATCTTTCTTGGGGGCCGTAGCCTTTCCAGTCAATTAGGTAAAATAGTTTAGATTTGGAGATCTTGGAGTCCAGGATGCTTTTGACTTCAAACTCGAGTTCTCCATCAACTAGGATAGGTCTTGGAGATTTAGTTAGTCGGGTTTGAGGTTGCACAGGTTTTAATAGAGAGACGTGGAAGACCGGATGTATCTTCATGTGCGGGGGCAAGTCCAACTTGACCGCTACTGGGTTTACTATGGTAGTGATGGAATAGGGACCAAGGTATCTTGGGTTGAATGTGCGTGGTCCTTTTAGAGGTAGATATTTGGTGGATAACCAGACTTGATCTCCTACTTGATATTGGGGGGCTTCCTTCCGATGTTGATCTGCTCCTTTCTTGTATTGTTCTTTAGCCCTTTGAAGGTGAGAAACGGCTTCCTTAAAGGCTTGGGTGATTGTAGAGTGCAGGTGGTCTACTGCTGGTGTTCCAAGATCTTGAAGTGGATCCAACTCCGAGGTTCGAGGGTGACTGCCGTATAAAAGAAAAAACGGGGTCTTCCCAGTTCCCGAGTGGACAGAGTTATTGTAGGCATATTCAGCTATCCAAAGGATATCTTTCCAAGTTTTTTCAGTTTGTTGCAGCATGCAGCGTAAATACTGTTCCAGAGTTTGATTGGTCCTCTCGGTTTGTCCGTCAGTTTGAGGGTGGTGACTGGTCGAAAGTCTCACATCAATTTGAGCCGACCGACAGCAACTTCGCCAAAAATGAGAAATAAATTGACTACCTCGATCCGAAATTAGAACTGAAGGAAAACCGTGCAGTCGGACGATGTTTTCAAGAAATTCTCGGGCCAGAGTTGTTGCTGTTGGTAAGCCTTTGAGTGGAATGAAATGCGCCATCTTGGAGAATAGGTCCACGATTACTAGGATCGTATTGTATCCGGAGCATGGAGGTAGATCAGTGATGAAGTCCATAGAAAGCGTATGCCAAGGGCGAGGTGGGATGTCAATAGGGCGTAAGAGGCCGGCTGGTTTTTCTTTTTGACTCTTGTTTTGGGCGCATACTCCACAGGACATTATAAAGTCTCTGATATCTTTTTTCCAAGATGGCCACCAGAAGTAGCGTTTGATCTTTTCTGAGGTTTTGGCCATACCGGGATGTCCTTCCATTAAAGAATCGTGATAACAAGAGATTCCCCTTTTCTGTAAATCTGTGCTGGGCAGGTATAATCGTTCTTGGAAATACAATAAGTTGTCCTTCACTGCAAAGTCCTTTCCCTGCAGATGCCAATTCTGTATGTCTGCTGGAGTTACAAGTTGCCTGGCTTTATCCTTAACTTCCTCTATGGATTGTGTAGTGATCACACCCAGAATTCTTTGTTCGGGAATGATAGGTACAGGTTTAGGGTTGATCAAGTGTTCTTCTACTACCATCCGAGAAAGGGCATCAGCTTTACCGTTTTTTGTACCAGGTCGATAGGTAATTATGAAGTCAAACTCGGCAAAGAATAGTGCCCAACGGAGTTGTCTAGAGGATTGGGCTTTTGCGGTTTTCAAATATTGCAGGTTTCGGTGATCTGTAATCACAGTAACTGTGTGTCGGGCCCCCAGAAGATAATGCCGCCAAGCCTTAAAGGCGGACTTGATAGCCAGAAGTTCCTTATCAGTAATAGTGTAATTGATTTCAGGAGGCGAGAATTTGCGGGACCAAAATGCCACGGGATGCAACTGATTGGTTACTGGGTCCTTTTGTGATAGAACTGCCCCCATGGCAAGGCTCGAAGCATCAGTTTCAACGATGTAGGGGAGTTCTGGGCGAGGATGTTTTAAGATTGGTGCAGAGATAAATTTAGTCTTCAAATTCTGGAAAGCTTGTTCCGCCTCGGTAGACCATTCAAAACGTTTGTTTTTCTTTAACAAGGCGGTGATGGGCTGGACTATTCGAGAGAATTCGGGGATAAACCTTCGGTAAAAGTTAGCGAAGCCTAACATGCTTTGAACACCTTTTACGGAGGATGGTGATGGCCATTTGAGAATTGCATCGACCTTCTTTGAATCCATACGCACTCCGCCAGGTGATAATATGAATCCCAAGAATTCAACTTCAGTCGCGTTGAAAACACATTTTTCCAATTTAGCAAAAAGTTTGTGTTGACGCAATCTCTCGAGGACCATTTTCACGTGTTTCCGATGTTCAGATTCCGATGAAGAATAAACGAGGATGTCGTCAATGTAAACAACCACACACACATCTATGAGCTCTCTGAGGACATCGTTCATAAAATATTGAAAGGCGGCCGGGGCATTGCAAAGTCCGAAGGGCATGACCTGATATTCAAATAGCCCATACTTGGTGCGGAAGGCCGTCTTCCATTCATCGCCTTCTTTTACTTGTACCAAGTGGTAGGCTCCTCTAAGATCCAGCTTTGTATATATGCATGCTTTTCTGACTTGGTTCAGGGATCAAAGGTAACGGATATCTATTCTTAACGGTGATCTGGTTCAGGGCGCGATAATCTATACAAGTTCTCAGGTCCCCTTCTTTTTTTGGAACGAAGAACAAAGCTGAGGAAGCAGGGGACTTGGAAGGACGAATAAACCCATTCACTAGGTATTGATCCAGGTATTGTCGGAGATGAAGGTTCTCAGGCTCGGTGAGGGCATAAATTCTACTACAAGGAGGAGTAGATCCAGGTATCAGGTCTATCTGGCAGTCATAAGACCTATGAGGAGGTAGAGAGTTAGCCTGATCCTTCCGGAAAACATCTTGGAATTCTAGGTATTCGGGAGGTAACTGGGGAGTCTCAGAAGAAATTGCTGCCAGTGTAACACCAGGTTGAGGGTAACAAGTAGAGACACATTCCGGAAACTGAACCGTTCTTGCTCGCCAATCGATCTGAGGATTGTGCTTCTCTAACCAAGGTATTCCTAGAATAATCTGGAACTGAGGGGCCTTGATCACATCGAACACGATCTTCTCATGGTGTCCATCTTGACTTACTAGCGTCACTTCTTGGGTGGTATGCGTTACTGGTCCGGAGGCTATCTCCGTACCATCCACCGTAGTAATGACGTCCTTTACAGCCTTAGGACAAAGAGTCAGATTCATCCTCAAAACCATTTCATGATCCACATAATTGCCGATGGCACCGCTGTCGACGTAAGCTTCAATCGCATGTAATCGATCTGGATGATCAGGGCTAATGAGGACCATAGGTATCACGAAATGCGAGGTCACGGAACTGGTTTTAACGCTCGGCAAGAGGACCTCTATTCTTGTCGGGCGAGGTTGTTTCCCTGCTCAGAGTTTGTGATCTTGGTAAATGCAGCTCCCACTGCCTTCTTGGCTGGTTTCACCGGAAAGTCTCGAAGAAAGTGCCCTGAGTTTCCGCAATAGAGGCATAATTGCAGCTGTTTTCTCCTTTCCCGCTCCTTTTGTGTTAGTGGTCCTTTCAGGCCCCCTATTTGCATGGGTTCCCCGGAGTCTACCCCTTTGAAAGGATTTGGTGGTTTAGAAAATACTCGAGCATCAAACTTGGAACGATCGGCCTTCCTGTTCTGTAGTCTGTGATCTATTTGAACGACTAAGTCTATATAGTCCAAACAGTCTTGCGGGGATTCACTACTTGGGCTAACACATCTTTGAGCTCTCCACGTAGACCTCTATAAAACAGCGTAATCCTTTTGTCCTCCGGCCATTGAGTTTCCACTATCAGTCTGTTGAAAGACGCAATATAAGCCAAAAGGTCTTGATTACCCTGTCGTAATGAAAGAAGCTCATTGTCCAAGGCCTGCCCCTGTGAATGTCTTGCGAACAGTTTTTCCATACTGAGCTGAAAAGCTTGAAAATCATGGAGAACCGGATCATCTTGATTAACTAGAGGAATCGACCAGTCTGCCGCATTGCCACTAAGGTACGAAAGCACGAAAGCTACTTTAGCTTGATCAGTTGGAAAGGCTGCTGGCCGGCATAAGAAATGCAACCGGCACTGATTAATAAATACTGCAAACCTCTTTGGGTCACCAGAAAATCGTTCGGGCAGAGCTAGAGGTACATTCCCAGGTAGGTTGATCTGCACTGGATTCATAGAGGATGTTGAAGGAGGATTTGCCCCTGATGCGGGTAACGGAGTCTGTCCGGCTTGTGACTGTAGCAATTGTCTAGCGAGATCGTCTGTTCGCTCCTTGGAAATAATCAGTTTCCTTCTTAGAGCGTTAGTTTCCTGACGGGCTGCATGCACTTCAGCTCTTAGTTCCCCAAGTAACTGGGCTAGCTGGTCGATATCCGAGGTTTCCATAGCGCCTGGGTGGGAGTTTTGCGGTAGGCTTTGCGTTCTGTAACGCTCACCTGATTCCCGCAGAGGCGCCGGTCTTGACTGGGCGAATACCGTATCTTCAAAGGTGATGTGTAACACACGGTTGGCTCTTTGGGCTGGACCTCTGTGCACTGTATGCCTGACTCGAAGAGTAAGGTGTCTGCAGATAGAAAATATGGGATTAATGAACTGGGGTTATTGGGTGTCTCTCTCTTCCTCCCTTTCTCTTCTCCTGTAGAACCCCAAAGGTTAACGCTCTCACCTTAGGTATGTGAACGCCGAGCTCTCCATCTGCCTCGGGGCAGGGTGCCGTAACCAGTTTTCTTCACTGGATAAGGGTGCAGGCCTCTTGACCTCAGAGGACTGCTGTCCGTCGTTTACTGCACGACCGGTAAGTTTAAGGTACTTCAAATGTCTTTAAAAGTCTTTTGTAATGATGTCTCTTGTTTTTGCAGGGTTCCGGCTATGGCGGATGGCGAGCTGAAGAGAGTTGAGGATCGAACCCGTGAAAAGAATAGAAGCGCCTGGAAGCACGTAAGTAAGCGCTTGTTGCCTGCTTCACGAAGTGCACTAACTGTCTCTTTATATTGCAGGTACAAGTTCGGAGCTGCTGAAGGGTGTTGGAATACCCACTGGATTCGGCGTGGGAAGGAGTAATGGCACGTGAGTAATAAAGTTGCCCAAAGTCTTTAAACGCACCTTCTTTTGTCTTTCAGATGCGGGATGCAGCGCCGAAGGCCTCCGGAGCGTGCGATGAGTCGGTAAGCCTTTGTCTTTCAGATGCCGGAATGCAGCGCGAGGCATTGGTGACAGCCGATGGACCAGGTAAGAGATGCGCTGCCACTGAAGACCGTAGTGCTAACCTGTTCTGTCTTGTCTTGTCTTTATAGGTGTTGCTGAAGACTGGATTCCAGGAAGGTAAGCCTTTTTCCCTTAGGCCCAGGATCAGATGCAGAAGGCACGATGAGCGTTCTGCTGCAGAGGATGCAGAATAACGCAAAGCAAGATTCATCCATCGGGTGTGGTTTAAATAGCCTCCTGTAGTGCTTAGGTGTCTCCTTCCACAGCCTCGCCTAGAAGAAAAAGAGTTCCTGCTTTCCAGAAGAGTTCCAGTGTTCTAAGCCTAGGGAGTGGCTCCTGCCCCACCCAACAGGAAAAGTAGTCCCAAACAGAAGAGGATCAGGGGCTCAACTGGCAGGTAAGTAAGCAGCATGGTCTGCTGCAGGTAAGTCCACCCAAGCATTATGAGCCCGGCGCTTCCAGCGCTGGGACTGGGCATATTTATGAGCCTGGTGCCACTGGCGCCAGGACAGGGTCCAAAAGGTCCCAATTGGGACTGGTTGGCACTCGGAACCTGGGTTATGGTTCTGCTTCCAAGGGAGTTGGGTAAGTCCTGACCTTTTGGAAGCAGAGATCATGACACAGGTTGAGGGAGGGCGCACACTTTTCACCAATAGCATCCCAATGGATTTCTTCCTTTCTCGGCAATCGGGAAAGCATAAGCTATGCCCATCGATTTAAGATTTGGGGTACCACAGGGTTTGTGTACCCTCGCCTTGTTTATATAATATCTTCACAGCTCCTTTCTTTGCCATGCTAGTACAGTAGGGGATGATATTTACAAACTATGCTGACTATACGCAGTGTGTCATTCTCCTCTCAGCAAATGATATAGAGGCACAGCTTAACAAAATATATGCCTTGATCGAGAATTGGATGGACCACAACGAACTTGCACTGAATAGGGAAAAAACTGAGCTGCTGATTGTAGGCTCGCCCTATTTAATATAGAAACCGAGACCAGTTTAAGAGTGTTTTCATTTAGGAGCCTCTAAAATAATCCCACTTTAGAAAGTTCAGATGCTGCGTGTTATCTTTGATCAACATCTCAGCATGAGGTCTCATGCTGGGAGTTTGGTATCGGCCTGTGCCTACTACATCAAAATTGTTGGGCCACCTTCGGCCCTTTATTTCCCAGGCAAATGCAGAGACAATTGCGAGAGCAATTGTGGGAGCAAAAATGTACTACTGTTCCAGCCTGTTCCTGTGTATTAGTAAATCTGTCTGCAATAGGCTGCAGGTTACACAGAACAGAGCTGCACGAGTAGTTATGGGCCTCGCCCGGAGAGACCATGTGTCAGTGGCAAGACGAGCATTACACTGGCTCCCGGTCGAGTCAAGAATCCAGTTTCGCCTACTTGTAATAATTCAGAAATGTAGGCAGGGAAAAATCCCTCTCTCCGCTTATATCACATAAATTGGTGAAGCTTTTAAAAGAACAAAAACATTTGCATTTGTGGGGATGCGCATCGGCACCCGCAGAGAGTGATGGGTGCATCTGGGATTGGGGGCACCAAGAGCCGAGGCAGCGGACCGGCCGCTCCTCTCGCGGCTGTCGCCTGCGCCGGTAGCGGGGAAGCCCGAGCCGATGCTCAGGGACGCGGCGTGTCACCGCCGCACTTACCTGCCGGAGGGCGGGCCGTTGCTCGGGGACGCGGCGCGTTGATACCGCACTCACCTGTTGGAGGTCCCAGACCCAGGGACGGGAGGGGAGCGAAGACCCTCCATGACAACGAGGGGGGGGGGGCGACCAGCCCTTCAGCGTGCCGCGGATCGCAGCTGGAAGACGCCCGGAGCCAGGGCCCACCCATACCCAACGTGACCACGTTTTTGGTGACGTGATCGCCTCAGCAGTTCCCGATCATGGATGGGATCACGCAGGCACGGCAGCCTTTATGGGAGGCGGGTCAACACGGCAGCAGCCAATAGGATGTTGGCTGGTCAGGGCTGATGGCGATTGGTGGGGGCTTGATTCTAAGGTAGTCCATAAATGCCCGCCAAAAGAAACTGACGAGGTTCTCTCATTTTACAGGGAAGAGAAGAAGAGGAGGAACGAGGACCCGAGTGGTGGGCCTATCCAGACACCACGGTATAGAATAAGCTTGAGGACTGCCTCACCGTATTCTGAATGGATCAAACACTGGTGAAGTGAACCAGAGAACTATATACTTTGTTTTATTAAGGACCCTTTATCCAGTTGGAATAAATATATAATTTTCAGCACCTGCCTGTCTCCTGAAGGTTATTTCCCACAGCATTGTAAAAATCAACACACAATTTCTCTATTTTCTATGTACGTTTTGAACTTTTCCTGTTTGAGAATTGATCCCCCAAAAACAAAAAACAGGGAAAATACCCAATTGTGGAATGGCCGGGAAAAATGCCTGCTGATCTTCAGGATCTTTTAACAAACAAAATCTATGGAAGGTCATTTAGATCCAGAAATCAAAATCTCCTGGTGATCCCTAGGTGTAGGACTTCTATGTTGCTGCTCCTGGGGCTTGGAATGATCTGCCTCTGGAATTAAGCGGCATTGATTCAACGGATGTCTTCAAAAGAAAATTGAAGACTCTGCTGTTTGATTAAGGTGATCTGCTTTTCTCCTCCTGATCGGCCCATGCTTGTGTAGTTTTTTGTGTCAAGTTGCGCCCTCAAGCCTACGGGTCTATGGCCTGCGCAATATAAATTCATAAAAGTAAAAAAAAGTCAAGTAACAGATCAAAGCACTGCTAGGGCTTAGCAATGGGAACCTATTGAAGTTCAGAGACCTGGCTGATAGAGAGGTCCAACTGATGAATCAACCCACCCAGGCACAGCGATACGGGGAAGCATATATACCGGGTCACTTCCTAGCGGGCGTGATTCGGGGGAAAAAAGGGACAACACATCACTGGGATTAGAGGGCATTCAGGCAACATACTAACTACGCACAATTAAATTAATGGTGAATTCCACCAATACTATGAAACACTATATGCCAATGCAGATGAATGTACCGACAGTGATCCATCATGCTACTTAGAGGAGATCTCGCTACCATGCCTCTCTCCAGAGACACAATCAATACTTAAACAGCCATTCACACCTGATGAAATTACAGAAGGAATAATGTCCCTTTCATACGGGAAAGGACCAGGCCTGGATGGGATAGGAATCAAACTATATAAGTAACTCAGACTAATACTAGTACCTAAATTGCTGACGGTCTGGGAAGAGTCTCTGCAGGTTGATCAACTACCACCCAGACTCTCTGAGGCTGTCATCATGGTACTATTAAAACCTAACAGCCGGTGTCTGAGATGGCCTCGTATAGACCTTTGTCATGAACACTGACACAAAAGGTTTTGCCAAAATCTTATCTAACCACCTCTTACCATACATGTCAATGTTGGTACTACCGGATCAGTCCGCATTCATCCGTGGGCGCTCAGCTGCACTTAACCTGCATAGATTATTTGGTATAATGTCCCAAATAAACCCTAAGGCCTAGGCAGTAGCGGCCTCACTCGACGCAGAAAAAGCATTTGACTCAGTTTCCTGGCAGTTTCTTTTCACTGTCCTGCGCTGGATACAGCTGGGTGACCATTTCATGGAATACATACGATTATTATACAGCAAACCATCTGCCAGAGTCTGCACCAACGGCATACTTTTGCCTGCCTTTTTCCTCAGATACGGCACAAGGCAGGGCTGGCAACTGTCCCCACTGCTTTTTGTACTGACGATCGAACCTCTCGCCCGAATAACGCGAGATAAAGACGGTCATAAAGGCCTTCATATAGCAGGTCCAAAGATTTTATCCCTATATGCGGATGATCCGCTTTTATATATACGCAACCAGGGACAATATAGCCCCAGTGATGGAGGAAGTCCACATATCATGAATACTGAATTAACGAAGCAAAATCAGAACTATTCCCACTAACCGACGGCACACAGATTCCAACAGACTTACTGAGATTCCATTTGGTCCCGCATAAAGTTAAATACCTGGGCATATTGATCTGACACATACCGCTCCTTACTTACCGATAATCATGAAATATATTTAGACACACTGGCAACCAAATTACAGTTATGGGCAAGTTCCCCATGTCGTTATATGGCAGGCTATCGCTACTTAAAATGGTGGTGTCCCCAAACTGCTATATTATTTCTCCAATAGCCTGGTGTGGCCGGGACGAGCATTCTTGAATAAACTCTGATCGCTAGCAATTCAATATATATGGGGTATGGGAGCTCCGCAAATGAAATGGGACGGGATGACCGAACCGTTCTAACAAGGTGGCCTAGCGGCCCCAGACTTTGAGCTCTATTATTTAGTATTGCAAGCACAATTTGCAGGCTACTGGTACTCCACCAATGATGCCCCAATACACCAAGCCCTAGGGTCATACAGTGCTTCACCTACGAATTTAAAATCAATCATTCTAGCCGATCAACATGGAGATTTATGCTTGTTCGACCTGGTCCGCACAACTGTGAGCGCCTGGTCAAGGCTGTTTAAGAGACTAGGCGTGCTGTCACCATACTGCGTTCTGATTCCATTATGGAACTGCCTAGGGCTCCCCCCCGACGTACGACAAGGACATTAAGAATATGCGGGATGTTGAGGAAGAGATGACTCTAAGAGATCTGTTCCCTGGCGGGACATTCGTTACACTCAAGGAATTTGTGGCTAAACTGGGCAACAACCCAATCAGATCGTTCCAATATTTCAGAATGAAGTCGGCGGTTCGACGCCGGTGGCCGTCGTTCCCCCAGGAACCAGATATTTGCGAACCAATAGAAAGGTTGGTACAAGGGGAGATCCTAGGAAAGTTGTGTCCAGACTATACAAAGCATGCCACGTTAGTCAGGGGTCCAACAGAGGAGCCAAAGTGAAATGGGAATAAGGTCTAGACACAACAATACAAGATGAGCAGTGGCAATGCTTTTGTCACCTGACAAAAAAAGACTCACAGAAATAAAGTTCTGACTCATACAATTTTAAATACTATATCATCTACACTACACCCCTACACATGTCTCGCAATTTGCACCAAATGTCAGCAGGGAGTGAATGAAGTGCAGTGCGGTCGATGCAGATTCCCTACATATGTATTGGAACTGCCCAGAGATCACCTGATTTTGGCAAGAAGTGGCAGATGTCCTATTCGACATTACTGTAGTACCATCTACACTATTCCCCCCCAAATACTTGTTGGGAAACATTGGCAAAGTAACAACAATCCGGACACTCTTTATTTTGGGTTGTTTAATCACCAAAAAATGTATTCTGAAATATTGGAAGTCTAGCGTGACCCCCAATGCAGCCGAATGGCTTAAAGAATTAACTTATGCTAATGAGAGCGAGGAAGGCTATATTTCAATGTTTGTGCCTAGTTACAGAGCAAAGGATACCTGGGGTCAGTTTTGAGATTATTTGTTGAGAATAAATGAAGTACAGTAAAATATGTGACAATGAAATTAATTGATTGTGTAATCCGATGACTGAACTACCGTAGAAACGTGATACTCATTTGATATAATGTTGTAATTTACTTGTCTATGAGAAATGTGTTGAAGGTAACATGTCTGCCACTATGTTAAATAAAGTCTTTAAAAAAAGGTTTTTTAAAAAGAATGCACAGCTGGGAGAGGGAGAGTGACAAAGAAGAACAAGTTACTCTCTTACCTGGTAACGTTCTTTCGATGGGATGGTACGACGACGTATTCCATATCTATGACAGCGAATCGCCACAGCTGTGCTGGTTCGGAAAATTGTCTGCGTCCTGCGTCGATGACTGTCAGGCAGAAACCTGTGCAGTTCCCTTAGGGACCACTGCAAAAGATTTAGGACTATAGGTGGTTGGCAGTAAACCCAATCGGTAGCAGTCTGTACCACCCAGATTTACCTGGTAGCTGTGGCTGAGCAGTCAGACTTCTCTCAAGAAGAGTTAGGCAGTATATAGAGTATACACAATAGGTACAGAGACACAGTAGCACAAGCAAACACTGACCAGAGCTTTGGTGTAAAAGTATATAATTATTTATTTAAAGATACACAAAGGAAGATGACTCTCCGGACTGGAGATCTTCTCTGTCGTCGGGAAGTGGTGAGGCGATTCAGCAGGGCTCCACCAGTGGTGTCGTTGTTGTAGGTCGGCTCAGAGTCTCCCTCTTCAGATTCTTTGGTCCTGTGGCGACTTCTAAAGTTCCAGTCCCAAAGGCCCTGCTTTTATGCAGAAAACCCCCATTCATCAGTCCTAGCTGTCACTCAAACATGCTAAGTGGTGAGCCGGGCGGCTCACCACTGGGCCAACCAGAGAAGAGTGCGACTTGTGTTGCCAAGGCAACGCAGTCCAGGGTGCCTAAACCCCCCTTCACCCCTCCTAAGAAACCCAGACAGAGTGGCACCACTTTGGGAGCTTCTGTGGAGAAGCCCGCCAAAATAGTGGAACAAAGGGCTCGACCTTTGTTGGAGTCACAGAAGTGAACACAAACGCCATTTTGGAACTGAGTTCTGGCAAAAAATACCAACCGGTGAATTATTATTAAATAAATAAACCGGCGGTATGTTCGAGGCTATATTAATTAATTATTAAAGTTGGTAGCCTCGAACAATGGGAAAACCCCATAGGGATATATTCGCGGTCGAATATAAAAAGTAGTATCCACTGCCACCAGCCAAAACTCGATCAGGGGGGACGGAGACGTGCCCCCTCGAACAACAGACCCCGGGGCAATCGAATTGCCCCGAACAGTACGTCCACAATATGATGGTTTGTACTGGTTCTGTTCAGAATTTAAGACTAGTAAAGTCAATTGTGACTTTACATGCCCTTGGAGACAGTAGTCAGTCCCAGGGTATGGAGTCTATGTTTGGGGGTCACTATGACACCCCTGTGTTACTGCACTGAGGGTGCTGTGTAACACACATATCAAAAACACATGCAGCCCTATGGAGTAAAAGACCCGATAGCCCATTAAACACATCCAAAGTCAAAGGAATACACTCAAATCATGCCTAAGAGTGGGAGTAAAAGAGTCTCACTCTTAGCAGGAGAAAAAAATAAACCCCCAAAAATCCAGCAAAGCTGCTGGGGGACTCACTAGGTTTGGGAAATGAGCCTTTACAGAGAATTCTCCCCAACAATGACGTTGATGGCCGTCCCCGAGGACCTCCTCCGACGGCCGACGTCACCCGATGTGATAAGTACCCTCAGTTGTAGTTTTTTCCCAGAACGTGTGACACCAGTCTTCTGCCAGTCAGACACACAAGGCCTTGCGGAAACGTAAGCTGCAATCGCATAAGAAATTCTGCAGCGGGGAAGGTAGGGAGGGAGCGATATGGAATACGTCGTCGAACCATCCCATCGAAAGAACGTTGCCAGGTAAGAGAGTAACTTGTTCTTCGAGGGGATTGGGTCCTCCGACGTATTCCATATCTATGACAGACTCCCAAAGCAGTACCAAAGCAAGGAGGTGGGAAAGAATTTAGAACACACATTTTGCATGCCCAATCAAATTGCGGAATAAAGGACCGCCTTGCCAAAGGCCAGATCCGGTCCTCGGATGGAATCGAGGGAATAGTGACGTACAAAAGTATGTACTGAAGCCCAGGTGGCTGCAACACAGATGTTACGAATAGGAACACCCCTCGCAGGGCAGTAGAAGCAGCCATGCCCCTGGTAGAATGGGCCCGCAAGCCAGCCGCAGGGTCCTTACCTGCCAAGCGGTAACACTCAGATAGCTAAAATAATCCAACGAGACAAAGTCTGTTTCGTCACAGCTTGTCCCAAACGCTTTCCAGCTTAACCAATGAAGAGTTGATCGTCCACTCTGACCCGGGACATGCGTGAAATATAAAAGCTCAATCCTCTCCTAGGATCAAGCCTATGGAGCCTCTCCTCTTCCTTACCAGGATGCAGAGGAGGATAGAACGCCGGAAGAATAACCTTCTGGCCCAAATTAAATTCTGAAACCACCTTCGGAAGAAAGGAAGGACGAACTCGAAGGACAACCCTGTCCTTATGAAACACCGTGAAGGGTGGCTTAACTGAAAGTGCCTGTAACTCACTCACTCTGCGAGCAGAAGTAACCGCAACCAAAAACAGTTTTAAGAGTCAACAGTCTCAAAGGGCAAGAATGCAAAGGCTCAAACGGAGCACCCATAAGAAACTTAAGAACAAGGTTCAAATCCCAACCGGGCACCAGAAAAGGTGCCGGAGGAAACATTAGTGAGCCCTTTCAAAAACTGAGAAATTAAAGGAATTTTAAAATAGGAACACTCTTCAGACGAGAGCTTAAATATGGACAGCGCCGCCAGGTATCCTTTAATGGTACCCACTTGCAAGCCCCTGTCGGCCAATGAAAGCAAAAAAAGACAGACCCATGGGAATGTCACATGCAAAAGGATCCACATTCTGAATTCTGCACCAGTCGCAGAACTTAAGCCAATGGCAACGGTACAGAGACTTGGTTGCTGGCCGCCTGGCCGAGAGCAACACCTCCATCACGTCTTCAGGGAGGTCCAATCCTTATACCTCAACCTTTCAGAAGCCAAGCGTGAAGGTTGAGGGATCTGACCTCTGGATGGAGAACCTGACCCCCCTCCCGTGAGAGGGGATCGTCTCGGTAGGGAAGACGACGTGGAGGGCAGATGGACAAGTCGAGAAGGTACCACGTCCTCCGGGCCGACGCTGCAGCTACGAGGATCATCCGGGAACCAGACCTGCGTAACCTCCGCAGCACTTGCGGGATGACGGGGACTGGAGGAAACACGTACAGCAGTGGGAAGGACCACTCCACCACGAACGCGTCTCCTAAGGCTCCTCTTGGGGAGGAAATTCCAGCGAGCAGAACCTCTCGCACTTCCGGTTGACACTGGAGGCGAGGAGATACACTCGGGGGGGTCCCCCAAAAGGCGAAGATCTCCAGGACAATCTCGTAAGCCAACTCCCACTTGTGAGAGATCGTGCTCTGCCTGCTCAGAGCGTCCGCTGTCTTGTTGACGTCTCTGGCCACATGAACTGCCGAGATCGAAACTTCCTGCTGGATGGCCCAGAACTCGAGCTGCATCGCCTCCCTGCACAGAGGAAGTGACCCTGCCCCCCCCCTTTTTGTTGAGGTAGTGCATGGCCACCGTGTTGTCCGTCAGGATCAGGACACTCTTTCCTCGCACAGTCGGCAGAAAAGCCTTCAGGGCTAGCCTGACGGCCCTCAGCTCCAACAGATTGATATGGAGTCTGGACTCCGACGGAGACCAACGACTGTTGACTATCAACTCGTTGGCAGGAGCTCCCCATCCCGTGAGGGATGCGTCCGTCACGATCGTCACCTCCGGCCAGGGAAGCCAAAACGGAGCCCCCTTCATCAGATTGCCTTCCAAGGCCCACCACAGAAGATCCTGGGCGACCGAGGGTGGCAACTGAACAGGGTCAGATATCCTGCCGGAGGACTGCGACCACTGCACCTTGAGTGCCCACTGCAAAGATCTCATCCGCAGACGAGCCTCTGGCATCAGAAGAATGCAGGATGCCATGAGGCCGAGCAACCTCAAGAACTCGAACGCCGGGAGCGTCTGGGCAGTGTGAAACTTGTGCACCATCTGCTGAATGTGAAGAGCCCTCACCTGGGGAGGAAAACACTGCCCCAGGGATGTGTCTAGCACTGCTCCGATGTACTGGAGCCGCTGTGTTGGCGTCAAATGGGACTTCTTTAAATTGAGGGAGAAGCCCAGCTTGTGAAGGGAGTGGCAGGTGACGGACAGATGATCCAGGACTTGCTCGGGAGAGCTCCCCCTGATCAACCAATCGTCCAGGTAGGGGTAGACGTGAATCCCCCCTTTCCTGAGATGCACTGCCACCACCACCATGAGCTTGGTGAAAACCCTCGGGGCGGAGGTCAATCCGAACGGCAGGACCCGAAACTGAAAGTGCGAGTCGCCAAACGCGAACCTCAGGTACTTCTTGTGCTTGGGATGGATCGGCACATGGAAGTAAGCGTCCTTGAGGTCGAGAGACACCAACCAGTCCTGAAGTTGAAGGGCCTGGAGGACTTGAGAGAGAGTAACCATCTTGAACTTGTCCTTCCCAAGGAGTGTGTTCAAACCGCGCAAGTCCATGATGGGTCTCAATCCCCCGTCTTTCTTGGAAATCAAAAAATAAGGGGAATACCATCCCTTGTTCCTCTCCGCTACAGGCACCAGTTCTATAGCGCCTTTCTCCAGCAGGGCTTGAATTTCCTGCGCAAGGAGCGGATCCGGACTCTTCAAAGAGAGGTTCTCTGGTGGATTGTCGTGAGGCCTCTGCCGAAAGGGAAGACAGTAGCCATGGGCTATGATCTCCAGAACCCACACATCTTTAGTAATGGCACGCACTCTACAAGATGCTGCGCCAGTCTTCCCCCAACCGGCGAACCATGGGACATGGCCTCATGACTGAGTGTTAGCGGCTGCGGCGTTGCCTGAGGGCAAAGAGGCAACTGCCCGAGCGGCCTTGGCACCTCGAGTGCTTTGCTTTCCACCTCTGGCACTCCTACGGTTGCCCCTTTGACTTGCAGCTCCTCTCGATTTACCAAAGGATGAGTAAAAACGAAAGGAACCTCCCCTCCATTGCTGTCCCCTAGGACGAAAAGGCAGAGGTTGTCGAACTGCTGCGCCCAACGACTTCGCTGCAGCTTTGGAGGTCTGCAACCTCTCAAGGCTCTCGTCAGCCTTGCTGCCAAAAAGATGTTCACCGTCAAAGGGCATGTTGAGGAGCCGGGACTGCACATCAGGAGCGAACCCCGACTTCCGCAACCACGCAAACCTGCGTATTACGGTGCTCGCCTCCATGGACCGGCTGACACAATCTGCCATGTCCAAACCCGACTGAACAGCCTCACACATGGCATCCTTGCCATCCTGGACCATAGCAAGGAAACCATCCCGTTCGTCCCCTTCGGGAATATGTTCAGCCGCTAATGCAACACAGTTCCACAGAGTGTGTGTGAAACGAGACAAGGCACAAATGGAGTTGGCCACCTGAAGCGCCATACCCCCCCGAAGAAAACACTTTCTTCGCCCAGCCATCAAAACGTTTGTCGTCCCTATCCGGAGGGATGGTAGGATACGACGCCTGCTTTGCCGGGGCCGTAGCCGCCTGCACCATCAAACTCTCTGCAGTGGGGTGCCTGGTCAAGTAGCAGGGGTCGCTACTGGAGCGACGGTATTTCTGCGACAAAGACTTGCCCACTGCCGGGAGACTCTCCGGAGCAGTCCAAGCCGCCGCCACCCTTCTCTGCAGAGCCATATGAAACGGCAGTACCGAGTCAGTAGTGGGACCAAGATCGAGGATGTCCGTAAGATCATCCTGAACAAACTCCCCTGGGGGAGCCGACCATCCCAAGTACTCGGTGACCCGAGACATAAGGCGCCGATAGGAAGAATCGGCATGAGTGACAGGCTCAGGCCGACAAAACTCCACCTCCGGAGAGGTGTCCAGTCCACTGGCATCATGCAGTGACTGCCTCAGGTCAACAAATTGGCTATGGCCCGAGAGAAGCTCATCTGGCACCGTATCCGGAACCATGCCCTCATCAGAGCCCTCATCAACCTCTGAAATGTACTCCAGGCGGTGAGAGGAAAGCATCCGAGAACTCAAGCCATGCCTGACCTTAGCCAGAGCTAGGGGCATCCTCCGTGCCGCGGGGCCCCTCTAACACCACCGCCTCGAAAGGCGTTGAGGGCGCTGAGAGAAACGTCGTCGACGACAGCCGCAGCGCCGACAGCATCGGCGGCATCGACACAGTCCTCGAAGCCAGACCTCCGAACGTGTCTCTCGACGACCTAGGCGCCGACAGCGTCAACGACTTCCTCGGAGGCGGGGCCTCGGGAGAGTCCGTCGACGACCTCGGCGTCGAAGTCTTCGTCGAAGACTTCTCAGGATCACACGGTCTCGAGCGCGTCGAGGACCGGGACCTGGAATGGGCATGGCGAGAACGGCTACCCTTGTCTGAGCTGGACCTCTCCCGCGAGCCGTGCCGACCACCCAAGCCCGAAGGCGTACGAGTGGTGTCTCTCGACCGGTGCCGACCGAATCCACTTGGAGGCGTGGACGGACCGGTGCCCTGCGATTCAAGAATCGCCAACATTTTCTTCCCGAAGGAAGCCCATTCCTCCGGTGTCGCTTGCTTGGAGGGATAAGCGACCCGCCGACGGGCGGGGTCCTCAGAAGAGGACAGGGAAGGCGACCGATACCGGCGCTTCCGGGCATGGCGCTTCGGGGCATGCCTCGAAGAGGCAGAGGAGTGGCGAGACCGACTCCTGGAAGGAGACCCACTGGACTTCCGACGATGACGCGTAGTCGCCCCTCGAGTCATCCGTCGAAAGCCCCGCAGACCTCGACTTCCGGGGCTTGGACACCCGACCTACCGACAATTTCTTCTTGCGCTCCCGCAAGACCTTGGCAATCGACACAGTCGTCCGTATCGTGGGCCTCCCCGAGGCACCAAAGGCAGACCTCGTGCGAGTCTGTGACCGACATCTTGGACCCACAGTCCCCGCATTTCTTGAAGCCCGGACGCAAGGTTGACGACGAAGTAGACATCCTCACGTAACAGACTTCTTCACAAAACTAACAGGTTCGAAGAACCGTTTAGAAAACAACAGAAACTCCAAAGAGTCGAGGCGTACCGAGATTCACGAAGCGAACATGTTCGCGGAAAAAACGGAACTGAGGCTACGGGCGTCGTGCGTCCTACTTATCACATCGGGTGACGTCGGCCGTCGGAGGAGGTCCTCGGGGACGGCGCATCGACATCATCGACGCAGGACGCAGAAAATGTTCCGAAGCAGCACCGCTGTGGTGATTACCTGTCATAGATATGGAATACGTCAGAGGACCCATTCCCCTCGAAACAGACTGCAAAACGTGGCATTGCAACACTTAAGGGTAAGAGGCAGAGGTCAGAAAGTGAGAGCTAGGGGAAACAGAGTAGCAAAGGGAAAGAGATGGAGCAAAAACATGGAGTGGCTGTCAAGCAGGTAGTGCCAGGCAGCAAAAGTAGGCCCGAGAGGCAGAGAAATGATGCTGGTAGAATGAGAGACTTGATTTATGAATCACCCGATGTAACTGTCTGGCATCTGTAGCTTAACCGAGTTTGTGCACTTGTATCATGAAGATGAAGCTGGGTAGTATGTATCTACAAGGTTCTTGTGTGGGGAAAATGTTTTCAACAGATGCAATAAATTATTTAGAACCACTTTCAAATACAGCTGTTTTGTCACTAATGTTTTCGAACAAAGTTTTAATTTTACACACAAATTGCATAGTTACGAAGGAGGAAGCAATTTTTAGTCTCTTGAAATTGGATTTACTCTCCAATTCTTACAATTGAGAGTAGAATACTCCAAAATCCTATCTGGAGCACTGACGCTACTAATAAACCAGTAGTGATCCCTAGCAGAACGATAAAGAAGGCAATGCACAATAGAATACCTCCTCTTTTGGTAGCGTGGACTGAGGGCAGGATTTATTCTTAAAAGGTTTCTGAGCTGGTAAGTAGCAATTCATACAGTATTTGTACAATTTATCGAAACTAAAGAATGTCCAATCAATCAAATGTCTATAAATATAGGAACTTGGTCAACTAAAAATGCTCCCAACTGATTAAAAACGCTAAACACCACTCAGCCTCCTTGTTAGAGAGAGCACAGAGAATGCAGACTTTATAGTGAAAGGGTCCTGTGGTCAGGAGCAGGACAGGCGATATTTCAACAGTAATGTAATTAAAAGGAAGATAGAGAGTGGGGTTTTACAAGTTAATAAGGCCTTCAAAGGAAGGCCAGGGGGACACGAACTCGTTTCATCTGGTTGGTGAGCACAATGAAGCTTCGGACAGGCAGGTGATGTCCAGGTTAGTGTAGCTCATAAGCAGTTTCCTGCAGGAATCTGCGCCAAGAGCTGTTCCTTGATTTCTAGGTTGCTGGGGGGCCTTCTCTAGGGTGTCCAGGGGGAAGGGTAAACCAGGCTCCACATTTCCATGCCAGGAAGGTTACCAGAGAGCACTTTAAAAAATGGAACGTCCAGTGTGCAGGATCCGGATTCCAGTGTTCAGGCACCAGGTATGACATTGGTCCACACAGCAGCTTCATCCCAAATATGCCCCCGAGATGGCTGGGACAAGAGCTTGCCTCTTGCTTGGAAGTTGTCCGTCTTCACCTATCTGGCAGAAGCCTTCAGAGCAAGCTGTACTCCCAACGAGGTTCTAGGTGAATCCTTCTTCAGTAGTCCAAAGATTAATCGACATACCCTCGACGTCACAGCTGATTGGTTAACTTCTACCTTTCTGTAAGGGCTCCAATCAGGGCAGTTGTTCAGATGTCATACCAAGAGTGCTGGGTCTGCAGGAGGTGGAGAAGGGGCAGGAAGAGTTTTCCTTCCTGCGGACTGCACTATGTCCCTGGGATACTCTAACTTCACCCCTTCCTCCGTCAGCCTAACTTGAGAGTCTCTGGTAATTGACACGTTGGTCGTGGTCTAACTAATGTATCCTTATCCTTGCAGGCATGTCTTTGAAAGTAGGTTCCCATCAACCCCTTAGGAAGATTTCATGTACTAGTGAAGATGTGACAATCGCAGGAGCAACAAAGGGCGTTCCCGGCCCCACAGATGGCATTCTGACACCTGCAGAGCTCCGAATAAGCTTTACCTAATAAAGCTTTACCAAATAATCCATCGTATCAACAACATCCATTGACTAAAGCATTTGTAGAAATATTTCCCGATTTATTCATTGATTCCGCTAGGGAGGCACAATCAGCCTAATATTCCTGATGTACAATCCCACCCCATAATTCTGGGCAATAAACAGACCATGATTTCTCAAAACTCGAAATGTATTTAAAAGAATATAGTCAACACCCAAAAAATATGGACTCAGCTTTATACCGAGAAAATGACTACAAACATCAATACAATAATTCTTTCCATACCTACATGAATCTTGCTAATTGACAATTCACAGAAGCATTCATTTACATAATCAATTCTGGGTATATGTTATACTCTAAAAGACACTAGGCATTTTAAATACACACCTATGACTGCTATCTATGCAACATGATTTACTTCAAGAATAACATTGCCGCTTTTCAGCAAAGTGTATGCACTCATTGATACAAAGCCATCTAAAAAAAAATACTTCATTTTCTAGTTTCAAAATAAGCGTGGCATCAGAGAAATCTTATTTGAACAAATAACATTTATAACCACAGGTTTGAATTAGAAAAAAAATAGTACTCTCAGGGATTGTGCACTCTATGAACAAATGTGTGTGCAGTCTTCTCATAATAATATTGTGCATATTTCTCTGCACATGAGTATTGTGACAAATAATTTGTCCCTTCTCCCCAATGGGGAGCCACCCCCTTTGGGACTATGTAGGTGAGTCCACAACTTTTAACACCAACTACAAAACAGGGCAAGCAGGATCTCACTGGGGGTGACTCATCTTAGGGGACAAGGAATTGCCAGGTAAAGATGTTGCTACACCTCCCTTCCAAGCACAATCCCAAGTGCTTGTTGGTTATAAAAGGATTGAACAGTACAATCATGTGCAGGGCCTTAGTGAATGGCTTGATTTCTGACCCCACTCTCAACATCCATACCAGACAGCAGCACCAATAGTGTCTGCTCTCTTGTTCCAGGGTGGAACATAAAGGAGCCAGGGACCATGCAGAGAAGGAGAGAGCCAGCCTTACGGCACAAAACGGGAGCCTCCACTGGAGCGTAGAGAGGTCTGAGTCTGGAGGCAGGGTCACACAGATGATGTGGTGGGCAGAGGAAACCCAGAGCCCACGGAATACTGCAGAGACAAGGAAGGTGAGAAGCTCAGGGCCACAGAGAAATCGAGATACCAAGTTGCCACATAGAAGGCATACCGGCATTCAGTAGCTCCAACGTCGAAGTCCGGTCAGTCGCAGACAGGAGGAACCAAAGCGAAACACACGAACAGAAACATGTCAGCGTCATGGCTACACAGCAAACGGAGAAGCCACCTCCCCCGATGAGCACTGCTATTGAGAACCAGGTACGCGGCTGACGTACGAGTAGGAAGAGGGTAATGAGGCACTGAAATACAACATGAACTCCAGACGGCTTGAGAGACCGTATACCCAAAGCCCAACTGAGTCACAAGATAACCCACAAGTGGGAGAGAACGATACGAAACCCAGACGGTCAGAGAGGCCGTATCACCCATGCTGGCCTGATCCACAAGCTACACCATGAGGTGGTGAAAGTGATAAAAGACAGATGGTCTGAGAGACTGTATAACCTACGCAGGACTGAGAAACCCGGTACCCCACAGTCGGGTGAGAACAGTGCCAAGCTGAGACAGGCTGAAGAGCCAGAAGGCCCTGTTACAAATCACTGGAATACGTCTCTTCTCTCAAGGGGGACCCCCTCCTATGAGACTAGGGAGGTGAACCCACTCTGCAATACCTTCCCTAGGGGGAGAGGCAAGTGGGATCTCACAGGGAAAGACTCGCCGTGTGGGGGGCAAGGACTCCCGGTCCCAAGAGGAACTCCCTAGAAAACCTACCAAAGTACCATCTTTAATACTTCCGGATAACAATATCTGAAGAAAAGGGCAATATGTGCTATTGCCAACCTACAATGGAAAACCTCCTCAATGGCTCCCAGTCCACTGGGACGAAAAAGGACGTATGGAGAAGAAGAGAATCCACCAGAGAAAGAGAAAAAGGAACAGATTTTTATGCAGGGTAGCCCCATGTCTACGTCAATCAAAATTTGGGGAGGAGCCTTGGTAAATGACAATACAGCCGGCAAAATTCAGACAGACACACTCACTGGATACAGAGAGCAGCAGCAGAGACAAGACATGCAGCGTCGTACAGCTGTGAGGAACGGAGAGGTATCAGGTGTGCTACCGCCAGTAGCAAGGACACCAGGTGAAGTGAAGCGGGATGAAGTGTCCCGAAGCCAAGTAAGATAAAGACGAAGAGATTGGTGGCGTGACCACGGGAAGCTTGTGGAGGACCAGGGGTCAGATAACACCAAGACATATATATATATATATATATATATATAGAAAAAAGGGAGGAAAGAACGAATCGCACTCCCGCAGGCACAAACAAGAATGCCAGGTTCAAAGAAAGTTCGGAAAAAACAAACAAACAGACACAGCATGAGAATTACTGATGTCTTTAATGTTTGAGTAATAATAAATTAAAAAACACAAGGCATCGTGCAAAAGAACAAATGCACGACACATGGCAGCACAAAGATGACAGAACAACAACAGGACGCCTAGGGGCAGCAGCCTGCAAACAACAACGCGTTTCGCGCTATACTGAGCGCTTGATCACGTGAATGACAATACAGCCGGCAAAATTCAGACAGACACACTCACTGGATACAGAGAGCAGCAGCAGAGACAAGACATGCAGCGTCGTACAGCTGTGAGGAACGGAGAGGTATCAGGTGTGCTACCGCCAGTAGCAAGGACACCAGGTGAAGTGAAGCGGGATGAAGTGTCCCGAAGCCAAGTAAGATAAAGACGAAGAGATTGGTGGCGTGACCACGGGAAGCTTGTGGAGGACCAGGGGTCAGATAACACCAAGACATATATATATATATATATATATATATATATATATATATATATATATATATATATATATATATATATATATATATATATATATATATATATATACACACGCGCTGGTACACAATATACTGGAGCACCATCCAAGACGAAATAAGGAAGAAACGGATGAGGGAAAATGAGACACCTGACTGAGAAGAAAGGAAGTCGATCCTCACCAAACGAGAAACCCGATGACGTTAACCCAACAAGCTGAAGGTAATAGGGATAACGGGATTGAGTGATCATGATTATTGGAATGCTCATACTCACCACAGTCGAGAAAGAGAAAACCTAATATGATTGAATGAGAATACTTGCAGGAATATTCATACTCATTACAGTCAATAGAGAGAATATAACAAAAGTAAATGAGAATCATTATTGGAGTCCTCATACTTTTCTTAGTAAAAAGAGGAATATTGTAACACCAATACCAAGACAAGAGAAAGATATATTTTGGGAAGGCCCCAATGTATGATGAATCCAAAGAAGGCCTAAGAGAAATAAAAGAACAAGCCAGAACTTCAATACCTTAGAACAAGTTGGACTTTGTAGAAAAAGACCCAGAGAAGGAGAAAAAGAGAAGACTATGAACTGGTCAATAGCTCAGAAGGTAGTGAATTAAGTCTCTAACAACAGTAAGCCCCCTCTTCCAAAATGATCCTATTGGGCGACGTAAACTTAAGCCTTAACGACCCCACTGACACCAATGCACTGGCTCTAGCCAACACCACTGAAGCACTAGTCTTTACGCACCGCATCTTAAGCCCCAATCGCAACAAAGGTTGCACATTAGATTGGCTGGCAGATATGAAATGCAATACTGATATCATTGCAAACACCCCATGGCCTTGGTCTGACCATAACGTTATCTCCTTCTCCATCCCTAAAAATAGCCAAGTAAGTGCCTCCATGCAAGTTGCATCAACCACCCTCTCAAGAAACGCTCGCAATATCAAGCCAGCAAACATGCTCCCCCTATTGCAACCTATAGTGAACTACCAACACGTGGCTAGCAATCCTAAATCCATGGTAGAGCTCCACAATAAAAACACTCGAACTAGCCATCTACAAAGTAACCCCCCTGAGGACACGCAAATCTAAACCACTAAAGCACCTAAATGCTTGGTATATTCCTAACCTCAAAGCTCTACGCGCCACTAAGCAAGTCGCCAAAGCTATGTGGTAAAAGTCCCTGTCAGCTGCCAACAAAGACCTCTTTATGTCAAACAGATCAATCTTACAAACAGGCTAGCCTCCTAGCCAAAAGCTCAATCTACAATGAGCGTATCCATAACGCCAACTCTGGCCCTAGAGAAATCTTTGACATCCTGCGAGAACTGGAATCACCTGTCACTCCCCCAGATAGCTCCCTAAAAGATCTCACTTGGTGCTCTAACATCCAAAAAGCCCTAATTTACAAAATCGACGCACTCCAAACTAAAATTACAAACTACCTCCAACTGAAATACAGCCCACCGCCTCTCCTCTATACCAATCCCTGGAACCTTTCGACTTCAACATAGTCTCTACCCCAGAAGTCACAAAAATCATCCAAGGCCTAAAGCCCTCTATATGTTAAGACAATGGGCCTCATTACGAGCATGGCGGTAGCCGTGCCTGTATTGCAGGCACGGCTACTACCAGCACCGCCTCCCGCGATTGGGCAATAACCGGCCCATTACTAGATGAGTGGGCCGGTAATTGCCCATTCGCGGGTGGCGGTAATGCCGGGCTCCCGATCCCCATTCTGCCCTATAGGGCTGAATGCGGGTGGGGAGCATGGTTGCACCAACACCGTTGATAACCGTGCCGGTGCAATCACAAGTTCTGCTCGCGGGTGCCGCACAGCCCGACAGGTAAGACCTGGCGGGCTGTCAGGAACCCGCAAGCAGAACTTGTAATGCGGAGGCCCGGTATGAACTGTGCCGGTTCCTTACCAGATCATGGAACTGAAACTGAAACTGCACTCCGGGCCCTAAAAATTCGAAATGACGAAATCATTAACAATGGCAAAATGGCCATCCTCCTACTCGACCTTTCGGCAGCGCTGGACTTAGTGGACCATAAAATCGTCTGCTAAAACCTCGCCTCAGCAGCCTACTTCTCTCTCCCAAAGCCATAACATGGATAGAATCCTTCCTCTCCAACCAGACAATGAGGGTTTTCTCCAATACTGTGGCACCGCCCCACCCTCCAGCACTAGTAACCTGCAGGGTCCCCCAAGGCTCCTGCATCTCCCAGACTCTTTACAACATTTTTACCAAGCCTCTCTTCAATTTACTGGATGAGCAAGGTATCTCCTACACTAACTATGCGGATGTCAGTCAGATTCTCCTTCCCATCACTGGCGACTACATCTCCCACTCCACTGCATTAAGAAAAATTTACCAAGTCATGCAAGTCTGGATGGCAAAACAGGGCCTATGCCTTAACGACGAGAAAACAGAGCTACTCCTTGTAGGAACTCAAACTTGTCTCATTAAACTAAACAATAACTACAAATCCTTCGTTATAGACGGGAACACCTAAACAAGTGAAAACTCTGGGATATACCTGGACTCCTCACTCTCACTAACAAGACACGTGAACGCAATTGCTTCAGCGGAAGCATACACAACCAAACTCATAAATGCTAGCAGACCCTTCTTGACCCCTGAGAGTTGCATCACACTAGCTAGGGCACTGATTCTCTCCAAGATAGACTACTGCAACGCCCTCTACACAGGCACAACCACCTGTAATATCACAAAACATAATACAAAACAAAGCAGCTTTGAATCTAAAAAAAAAAAAAAAAAAAGAGCATATATCAGCTGCCAGACGGGATGCCCAGTGACTGCCGGTACGCAATAGTATTAAATTTAAAACTCTGTCACTCACGCAGAAGTGCCTAGCCAACGATGCCCCTCTATACCTATCAGGCAAATTCACTAAATATTAATCCAATTGACCCACTCGTGCAGCCCACTCGCACCTCGTCACCGTCCCCAGATTCAAGCAAAATAAGGAGAGAGGCCACATCTTCCCAGTGGTGGCAGCTAAATACTGGAACACAGTCCCACCTGCTCTCAGATCAGAAACTTCCCTTTGGTCCTTCCAAAAAAACCTCAAAACCTGGCTAGTCACACTTGACACTTGAATCCCCTAAAGCTACCTTGACCCTTCAGGTAGGCCAACTGTAACACCATAGGGCTGGACTGTGCTTTATTGTAAGCAGCATCCAGCCTCATGCGAAATGTAAGTTGACAGACTGCTTTGTTCTCACATCACTCAATGCAACCAGCACACAGATGCCCGTTGGCTAGGAGTGCTTTACAAATGATAAATAAATAAATAGAATTAGGGAAGAGAAGTATCAATCCTTATAGAAAAAGACAAGAGAAGAAACAGGAGTCCAGAACTCCAATAAAGTAACTGTATGAATTGATAAAAGTGATCACTAAACAATATCTAAAAATCCTGTACTGAAAAGTGTCTGAGAGACAAGCCATCAAACCTCATGAGAAGGCAGTCATTCTCCTGACTTTGAGATGTTAAAATAGTGGTAGGGTCAGATAGGTTAGAGTTGGACGGTTTCATTGATATACATTCCCTGATAACTGACGAGTACCTTAGCTAGTTTTGTTAGGTAAGGAGGCCTTAGAGGGTGCTAGAGACCCGAACAAGATGGCCGCTCATTTGTAAGCTCCCGCGTGGCCTCCTTCAAATTCCTTACTAATCCTGAATATTCCAGTGGACTGACTCCTTAAAAAAAACTACTGATACCCCTGCAAGAGTGCTGCGAAGAAATTGGCCCAAGTATCAGCTGATCCCAGAGGCCCAGACAGCATACAGCCTGAACGGTGCATCACAGCGCCCTAGAGAGGCGGACCCGAAGGCCCATCGTCACCCGCCTGCACTCCTCGGCTCTGCGGTAGAGCTCCCGCAACAGACGCGTGGCTCCGGCGAGCCTGCAAGCAGGGGAGGGCTGAGGGAGACCTCATCGGTCGCCGGAGCCGCAGACGTGCCCCGGCCCCGCCCTTGGCAATATCGGGAGCTGGTTTCTGGTGGCGCAGCTGCCCCCCCCGCCCAGAGTGTGGTGTGCACTCCGGCCCAGCTCCGTGGGCCCTCCCCTCCTCCGGAAGTACACGCGGAGAAACAGAGCGTGCGGGCCGGCGGCCCTCCACCTGAAAAAACTAGCAAAGCAACGCTCACCGGAGCGCCCGGGGGAGGGGGTGCCGGTGAGGCTCAGCGGGCAGGCTGTTCATCCTCACGTCACAGCCTGGACCTGCCGCCCAGCACTCCGGCATTACAGCGGCACCCAACGGCCGAGGGCGCACGATCCCACAGGGGCCAAGGGAGGTAACCAGCAGCCCCACGGAGAAGCCGCATAAACCCATTCCTGCTCAACAACTGATGATACAGCCAGGGATGACAGTGGCAGCCAGCAGCAGAGCACAAGTGACGGAGCAAGACCCAGGCAGAGTCTCCAGGCACAGCGCATGCAAGGGGGGGCAGAGCTTGCTGAGCACGCACAGCAAAAACCCATGATCATTTCTGCCCACAACCCGAGCGCACGCCCCACTGCTCCCCCCAGGTGGTGAGACAACACCCTTCCCAGCTGACCCCAATAAACAACCCATCATCACCTGGCGAAGGACCCTGCCACTGCAACACAGGGGCATCAACAGAATCAGCTTGTACGCACCACAGCCGGCACATGCTAAGCTATCCACCAGAAGGAATTTAAACGCACCCCTGCAACAAACTGCCAGAGGCCACGCAAAGCAGCACAACAGCCCTCACGCAAAACTATGGCTCACCAGCAAACAAACTGGTTGATAGTAACCCGGCGGTCCTGGCATTAACCAGTTGAGAACGAAAAACCCAGCGCGAATATGCATTACAAGGCAACAAAGTGACTTCCAAACACCCCCAGGGGCGCAGGGACTCCAATAGACAGCACAGTCCCCCAGAACCATCACCCTGCATCAACCACCATCTAGATCCCCCAACAGAGCGACCAAAAACACGGCTCACATGATTCCGCAATGGGGAAATCCGACAAACTACAAGGCAAATTGAACTTTGAAGACGGCACTTCAGCTAAGACACCAAGACACAATAGCGAACCAGTCTCCCCGTCAAACGCATCAGGCCATGAGGACAGTGACCCCCCAATCGCTAGACATTAGAGCACTTCTCCTGGAATTGAAAACTGGTATCAACCTAGATAGCAAACTAGATGACCTCTCTTCCAAAGTTGATCAAGTGCAGCCCCGGCTGGACACCCATAATGAGCGCCTGGACGAAGCAGAGCAACGAATCTCCAATCTTGACGACGGAGTAACATCCTTATCCACCAGGGTGTCGTCTCTCGAGGCCCAGATGAAAACAGCCAATGCGCGAAACGAAGACCTCGAAGGGCGCTCTAGAAGGAATAACATCCGGATAGTAGGGATAAGAGAAAAGCAATTACAGGGCAAAATGGAGGACCACGTAGAAGAACTGTAAATCCCTCTTTGGATCAGAAACACTCTCGCATTTATTCGTCAATGAGGGAGCACACAGGATACCGACGTCAAAACCCGCTCCCGTAGCACCACCCCGACCAATAATTGCAAAATTACTTAACTACAAAGACAGAGATGCACTACTCCGAATGGCTAGAGAGAAAGGCGAGCTAGACACAATGGCGACACTGTTCACTTTTACCCTGACTTATCGCCGGCCGTCCAGGCGCAAAGAAGGTCCTTCACACACATCAAACAAAGACTCCGCTCAAACCAGATCCCTTATTCGATGCTGTTGCCTGCCCGTCTGAGAGCACAACACCAAGGAGAGACCCAGTTTTTCCAGTCCCCCGAAGAAGCAAGCGCATTGCTTGACCAGGCAGGCTGTAGCCCTCCCGAGAATAACCGAGCACGCGCTCAAAGAGAAAGTGCCCAGAGGAACCCGCCATAGGCAAACAGACAACAGAATGCAGCCCAGCATGAAAGAAAACACCACCGGAACATAAATAAGGGGTTAAAATACCCCAAGGCCACACGACTTGGGAAGATCCAAGCGCCCCTAGTGCAGCAATGTTCAAGTTCATAAGTTACACGTTAGAAAAAAGGGGAAACATGACGAGCAAGTTGGGGGTTGCTCACGAGAAACGGGAGGGGATTCCACACAAGTTGGGAGTTAACAAGTTTTACTGAGCCCTTGGCTCCCCACATGCGCCGCCCAAGAGATAACCACACCTCACCCAACACTACCACGCCAAGACCCATCGGCTCTGCCTTCCAGCAGCTAACCGCAAGAAACCGCTCGCACAAAGAAATAAAAAGTCAGCGCCTTCACAGTAGCCACGTGGAATATCAAAGGTGGAAATCAGCCAGCGAAAGTGAGAAAAATGACAGTACCTACGCTGACACAAAATCGACGTAGCGTTTATTCAGGAATCCCACCTACGTCCGGGAAGTGAACACCCTTGGGCAAAAGATTGGGGCTGCCACCGCTACTTCGCTTCTTTCTCGTCATATGCTAGAGGAGTAGCTATTCTAATCAATAAAGCATCCAACTTCAGACTGATCGCCCAAAAAAAAGATACAGAGGGCAGATCGCTCCTGCTACATGGAACACTTGAGGGAGAAGAAATTACCCTTGTGAACTCATACGGCCCAAATGCAGACAGCCCCAGCAACTTCCAATGGGTAATGACCCATCTAAACACGACCAGGCGATCCACGATCATATGGGGCGGAGACCTCAACACAACGCTCAACTCAGCCAAAGACAAATCGCACAATATGACGGTGGCCCCATCCAAAGCGAGCCTACAAATTATTTAAATCTGCAAGGCCTATGATCTTGTTGATATCTGGAGGCACAAAAACCCAAACACCCGAGACTTCACTTTTCACTCCTGGGTTCATCAAACCAGTTCAAGAATAGACTATCTTCTTGTGTCCGCCCATAGTCGCCTGCAGTGGGGGGACTGCCACATTCTACCGAGAGCTCTGTCAGACCACTCCATGGTGTCCCTAGAATGCAATACTACACAAGTAATCAAACCTAGGTCTCATTGGAGATTTAAACCCAGAGCGTTGCAAGACACTGTCTTTGCAGAAGAACTCCGAAAGGAACTGGAATCTTTTCTAGACATCAACCAAGAGTTGGTGTCCTCAGCCAGGACACTGTGGGAGACACTGAAGTGCTTTACCAGGGGTGGGGCGGGGGGGTCTGCATAACGAAAGAATGCAGAATCCTAAAACTATTAAGAAGGGAATTGGATGCTAGCGAATCCCGTCTAAAAGACCTCGAAGGGGCTCTCTTAACGGACAACAACTCACAGTCGCTAGCGGCAATCAAGAAGGAATTGGAACTGTTCAGAAACGCAGCTGAAAGAGAAGTGAAATTCCTAGACAGGCACTGCAAAATCCGTCAGTATGGCGAGGGACAGCAAACCGGAGCTCTCCTCGCGAGGCTCATAGCGGCCGACAGAAAACCCACATCGATCGACTCAGTGATAGACCACACAGGTAACACCGTCCACTCGGCAAACAACAACGTTGAAACATTCCGCAGCTTTTACCAAGACTTATATGACTCAGAATACTCCACTAACCCTGCAGAGCTGGCACGATATCTAGACACAGTGCCTCATTACAACCCAGGCGGTAATGGTTTAACAGCGCCGTAAAAGGCGGCGGCGCCGTTCAACCATTAGTGCCTCATTACAAGGTCCCTTTGCGGGACCCGTACTTAACGGCTGGTGTAGACCAGCCGTTAAAGTGGGTGCCGCAAAGGAGACCTTGTAGCTAATTACGGCAACCGTAATTTACGGTGCCGTAATTAGCGCCTTCCCCATCCCCATTATGCCCTATGGGGCAAAATGGGAATGGGGAAGGGCAAATAGTGAATGGGGAATTACCGCCCCCGCCAACCTTGTGATGGGGGCGGTAATTCCGCCATCCACCATGGCGGAGACCGGCATGGACCATGGTGCTAATAGCACCATGGTCCAACGCCAGGGTCGTAATGAGGCCAACAGTGGAACTATACTGGGTCGACTCAGTTCAGAGAACCATTGAATGCCCCCATTACCACTGAAGAGATCCTCGAGGCCATTAAAGAACTGCCCAATACAAATGCGCCGGGTCCGGATGGTCTGTCCGGCGAATTCTACAAACACTACGCAGACCTCCTGGCCCCACTGCTCCTGCAGGTTTACGACGAGGACTTGACCAACGACCAACTACCGCCATCACTATACATGGCCAATATAATCCACCTGCATAAGCCCGGCAAAGACCCAAAAGAATGCGGCTCATATAGACCAATATCATTGATAAATCTCGACAATAACATTTTCGCAAAAATCCTAACCAAGAGGCTATTACCCCTCATGCCAGCCATGGTGCTGGCCGACCAGGCTGGTTTCATTCCTGGGAGAAACACCTCATATGGAATAAGAAGGATGTTTGGAGCAATGGGGGGCCCTAGAACCAGATTGTCAGGCAGTGGCAGTACTACTAGACGCTGAGAAGGCCTTTGACTCGGTCGAATGGCCTTTCCTCTTCACAATCCTGGAAAGGATGGGCCTAGGCAAACGCTTTATACACCCGATTTCACTACTCTACAAAAAACCAACATCTATCATATTGGGTGGTCTCCGTTCAGCCGACATCCATTTGCGAAGGGGAACCAGGCAAGGCTGTCCACTCTCCGCACTGTTTGCTTTAGTAATGGAACCCCTAGCCTCCGACATGCGCATGCACCACCTCCACAGAGGCCTCTCATTCGGCCCACACAAGATGGTAATTTCACTTTATGCAGACGACGTAGCCCTGTTCCTCCAAAACCCAAGAGAGAATCTGAACCCGGCAATGAGAGCAGTAATTCAGTTTGGGCTTTTTTCGAGACTGAGAATCAACAACAGCAAATCAGTAATCTTTCCACTTACCGCCGCCACCACCGAATTTGCTGATGAGTTTGGCTTCCAGTGGCAAAACTTGCATGTGAGGTACCTTGGCATCTACATGTCCCGACTGAAAGAGGAGATCATACGCGACAACTATGAAGCCACTGTGGACACCATCCAATCCAAAATCGACAGGTGGAAAGCCCTACCACTCACTCTCTGGGGCAGAATATCAATAGTGAAAATGATCATTCTACCAAAACTACTGTACCTATTCTCAAATATCCCTTTACTTCTCACACAAAGATTCCTTCAACGCATTAAAAGTATGGTCCTCGACCTCATTTGGGCTGGCAAGGGAGCGAGAGTCGCCTACACTACACTAACTCTGCCGACACGACAAGGAGGACTATCACTCCCAGACCTGGAACGCTATTATTGGCCAGCCCAAGCCCAATATCTCAGTCAATGGTACACAACGCAGTTCGTAAGACCCCCATGTCCAGGTGGAGAGGGCGCTGGCGACTCCGCATCTCCTACGCTCCATAATCTTCGGCCAATTCCCAGGCACCCAATCATCAATGAACCCTGTACTACCACATACTCAATTTGGAGAAAGATTGCTAAGGAAAGTGACATCACGTCCAGATTCTCTCCTCTTCTCCTGATCAAGCACATCCCTGGAATACCCATCACAGCCGAATAAATATTCCTGCTCTGGTCAGAAAAACTACAGTTACTCTCCATGAACTACCTCTTTCCGGAAGGCACAATCCTGATCCCGCAACAAGCCCGAGAGAGAGGAAGCAATAATGCTCTAGATACCTTCAACTACTTCAGACTACGACACTCGTTGCAGGCGGTAATGCCGACCTTCCCGCAACAACCACCAGTCTGGCCTCTACTCCCTAACACAATCCAAGCCCAGGGAGACGGGCACCTGGTAAACATCTACAAGACTCTCCACAGCGAACCGAATCAACCCTGCTCAAAAGCCAAAAAGATATGTGAAAAATCGCTAGAAGGCACAATCCCAGACGAGGAATGGGCCTACATACTAAAACTTACCCAAAAAGTAGCAATCAACTCGAGGTTTAAGCTGATTCACTTCAACTTCCTCCATCAAACATACCATACACCAGTGAAACTACATGCCCAAAGAGACTCCATATCAGCAGAGTACAGCAGATGCGGGGCGCCAGCAGCGGATTTTCTTCACCTGGCATGGTCCTGTCCCCCAGTGGCCCCCTTCTGGAAAACAGTATTTGAAAAGACCTCAGCAATAATAGGAACAGACCTTGTCCCCGAGCCAAAAATAGCAATGCTGGGCCTAACTCAACCGCTGCCGTACGCAGTAAGAAAACTAACGGACCTACTGCTGGTCCTAGCACGAAGAAGAGTCGCATTCAATTGGGGCAGGGACCCCCTCCAAGTTCACAGCTCTGGCTGAAAGACATAACATACTGCCAGGATGTGGAAACCGATTTTATCAAGACTTTGCCACTACACTCACGCCCTCCGGACATCTGGGTCCGTATATCGCATACTTGCTTTCAACATCAGACGTTCTGGACTCACAATACCCATCTCCTTCACGGGACTCAAATGCCAGCCCGACACACAGAGCCGAAACCTCGGAAGCTGCGCTGCAGGGATAACAGCTCTGGCGTAATGACACTAGTGAATATAACGGGCGGAGGGGGGGGGGAGGGTGGCGGATCTCACATTATGGCCAGCCCATGGCCTTATTGCTTGTTTGTTTTGTTTGAAAATGCCAATAAAGAAAGTTTTTTTTAAAAAGGTAGGGAGGCCTTATAGAATAGGGAAAGAAAGGCTTAATTCCTATTCTTTATTAAACAACTCTGTAGAATGTCTAATCGGCGTCCATGTCCTTCTGACCTACCACAGCTAAGAGATACAATAACCCATGAGAGAGTGAAACACCTTGGAAGAGTGAGCAAGAAACAGATTCTAAACATGATTCTAAACATAAGTGCAAAGCCTATTGTACTAAACAAATAGTCTGTTTACAGGACCAGTTACTACAACTGAGGATAGAATTCTGAACTGAGGAGGACATTTTTGTGGGGTCCGGAGTCAGCTTTTCTAGAAAGAGAGAAATTATTAATTACTTATTTGAAATGTACTATGTAGGCCACAGCACTGAAAGAAAAAGAGAAAACCAAAGACACAAGTGGGTGGGGGTCAGGAACCAGCCATCACAAGCCAAGAAAAAGGGAAAGTAATGATTTCCTAGGCTATGTTTATTTTTCCTTTGTCATTAGTGGTAGGGTCAGATACTAGGGTAGATTGGGTTCGGACAGAGGAATTCGCTTTTGAAAGACATCCTGATGAACACCAATTTGTTATTTTCTTTTGAAGCCTATGGAAAACCATCATCAAAGTTGCAGGGGTAGGTGAGGCATTCTTTCCTTTAATAGAAAGTCTGTACCATTTCTTCTTGTCCGCCTCCTATTTCTGATTCGTCACACAAAGTAACTTTTAATCTATATGTGTTTAGCTTTCAGTTTATATGTGCGTTTTCAATCTATTCTCATTTGCCTTCAGCGCTAAAATTTGGCCTGGAGTTGAAATCTTTTGAAGTACTAGGTACCATGTTAAAGCACCCTACACCTTTCTCATTATACATGTGTCTGCCTGTGCATTTTAATGTAAGGGACTGCAAGGGGTTAACACTTTCCATGATTTTCTTTGAATAGTTTTCATTGTGATAATTTCAGTCGCACAAACATATCATTTACGACTAGACTCTTGCTGGATGCTAATTCGCATATCACCACCTTAGACAATAGTGTGTCATGATTACACTATGTCAGCATGAGGCAAGGATTCTATTTAATCATTCTTCGTTTTACAAAAACAATATGCATTCGAATGCATTAAATATTGTCAGTTTCCAAGTTGTGGAAGAACTTGTACAAAGCAATCCAACAGCAGGTATTGGACAAACAGCTCCACCCACTGCAGGGCAACAGAGGAAGAGGAAGAAGAGGAGGAGAGAATAAGAGGAGACAGACAAGTAATCAAAACCAGATCAGAATGCAGGAAGGAGACAAGGGACCAACGACGAACCTAGTAATTAACTTGTCAACCAAAAACGTGAACGAAACAGAGATAAATGGATTGAACACAGGATTATCCTATGCACCAAGCACTGACCCGGACTTCACCAGCCTTCAAATTGACACTTACAAATTTGTAAGAAAAGTAAACCTAAAAAGGTTCTTCCACAACTTGGAACCAAGAATAAAGGAAGAAACCTTCAATTTCCCAAAAAGTGAGCAGACAATTAAAAACCTAAACACCACCAGGCTAAACAAGGAGATACCGGAAGAAGATCTACTAGATCACCTTGGCATACAGAAGAGTGCACTAAGCGAAAGTGGCCTTAAACCAAGGTTTAAATTCATCCTGATCATACAGCAGGGCAACTGCATTGATGCTTTTCACAAAGCTGTCTCAAAGGATAGAACAAAACAAACAGGAACAACAACCTAACTAAAAATGAAAAACTAGCTCTGAACAGATTGAAAGCTGACAAGGACATAATTATAAAGAGGGCCGACAAAGGAGGCAATACAGTGATCTTGAATAAACAGGACTATATAACAATGGCTAACAAGCATTTAGCAACACTGGGATGCTATACAATAGTCCAAAAAAGCATAATAACCAAAAGCATCAAGAATTACAAGAGCTAATCCACAAATGGCACACAAAACAACTGATCACAGATGAAGAAAAGTTCTTCATGACAGAAAATGTGCCAAAATACATTGACAAAATCATAAGACCGGAAGTGTACAAAATTGAATCGTACACCTGTGACACAATGCACATCCTAGAAATACGCAATGAAACAACATTGAACCAAGATTACCTACTTGTCACAATGGACATTAAAGTACTCTACACGTGTATTGACCATAAACTGGCCATCAAGACAATCGACTTTGTTTATGAGAACATATCAGCATCACATCTAATGTTCATAGAAATGATCAAAGAATTATTATCCTTCGTGCTTGAGAGAAAAATCTTCATCTTCAATGAAACCTATCAGCAAAGGGCATAGCCATGGGCACATGCTTCGCCCCATCTATGGCCAACCTATTTGTAGGTGAATTTGAAATCAAATTCACAACAAAACACCCAGAACTATCACACAAAGTAATTAAATGACAGATATATAGACAACATTTTTATCATATTGAACGGAAGTGAGATCGAAATGATGGAGTACTGCAAATAGCTTAACCAAAACAAATTTGGCCTGGAGTTCACAATTGAAACAAGTAATACAGAGGTGACATTCTTGGATCTATACATCTACATAGAGAATGGGAAATTGGAAACAAAAACGTACAGAAAGAAGACTGAAGTAAATGCAACCTTGCAAGCTAACAGCTGTCACCTCCAGAAGACCATACAGAATATTCCAATAGAAGAGTTCACAAGGGCCAAAAGGAACTGCAGCTGAACAGAAACATATAAGTCTGAACAAACAACCATCAAAGAACGATTTGAATCAAGAGGATACAAAGCGACCTGCATAAAACAAGCAATGAACAAAGTTGATACCTAAAACCAATAGGGAAAAAACCCATACCAAAACACCATCTTTCAGAAGACCTGGCATATATTGGAACTAGGCACAGATCTGACACAGCATCTACCAGACAAACCTGACATCGTGTACACTAGAGCACCTACAGTACACTCTAAATTAAGCCGTAGCTTCATGGGAAGCAAGCAGTAAACTGAAATTCCAGACAAACATACTGACTGGCAAAAGCCTCAAGGGTTTTTTCAAATGCTCCAATTGCAGTATGTGTAGATATGCCCTCAACAATATACAAAGTTACAGAACAGCTAAAGATAAAAATGTGATCATCAATGAATTCATAAACTGTCGGACGACATATGTAATTTACTTAATAATCTGTATTTGCAACAAAATGTATTGGGGGCACCATCCAAGAGCTGAGAATAAGAATTAGGGAACACCTGGGGAACATCATGAACCAGGACAACCCATCAGCATTATCAGAACATTGGAACAAGCACCATCAAAATGACAACAAGGAGAACATTACATTCTTTGGAGCAAAACATAACCCAGGATGAGAGACTGGGGGACAGCAAAAAATGTTTACGCCAAAATGAATGTCATTTTATATGTGATATAAGAGCTATAACAGAAGGCCTAAACAAAGACACAGAAATGCACCACTTTCTGTGAACAAATGGAAGTGGTTTCTGGGGAGTTTTATTTGCTTACGGCCCATCACCACAGCAAACAATGTAATAATCACAACAATTTGAAGTAGAATAGTACAATCACCTCACCACTAAACCACCAGATCACAATGTGAAACCAACAAGAGAGTAAAGGGTCTACATAGCGCCCCATGGTAAATTGATTAGGCTGTCATACACTACATACTCTAGAACGGACAGTAAATAATGGGCACAATCACGAGCCATGGAAATCTTTAATGAGCAAACCGGGATTTGAGAAACGCCTCAACCAATCATTTGATGAAAATCTCAAGTCACCAATGGGTCTATAAAGAGTCAACAAATTCATTCCCACCAAGTAAGTGCCAGAATAAGCACCACACGCAAGACTACAATTTAGCAGTATCTGGAATGCGAGAGAAAATGAACAGTACAATTCATCTAACTGTGAACTCTCGGTTCGGAATCTGAACGAGAGTCAATTCTCTGCAACAAAGTAAGCTAATACCAATTCCTTTGAAATTAGAAAATTAAAGCCCCAATCTTGAAACAGAAGAATATACTCATCCCCTTCCCCAACAATAATACAAATTAGATGCAAAACACCACACAATCCCTCGAACGAGAAAAGGATCAAATATCACTGGATTTAGCACCGCACCAGACTAAGCAAACAAACCTGCAAACTTAACACAATCATTTAACAAACACCGATGTCACATGACATAAAGGGAAACAAATACTATTAGATGAGAGGTTCAGCGCGCATTTGGCAACTGACCAGAAGAACGAACGGACCGTAATATGGAGCAGAATCATAAAATAACAGCCCAAGATGTAAGACAGCTAGAACTAGGAGCTTATCTCCTTAACCCTGGACAAGTATACCTAGCAAATAAAGTTTTTTTTTTTTTTGAATATTTTTATTATGTTTTCAAAACCAAACAAAACACACATTACAACTGTTTCAATACACAAAAAGCATCATTAGACCATCATGATTCCATTAGAACTCCCCAACTCCCCCCCCTTAAACTAGAGCCAATTCGCACATATCTTCTACTGGAGCACTATCGGGTGGCACAGTACTTAAACGGTCATCGCCCGAGTCCTCTGTTCCATTGTCGCCCTGGTGAGGATTTGCCATAGAGGTCACCAATTGCCGCCAGGCTAGCAGGGGCCCTACTTCCTCCTCGCCCCCCCCTGGTAACCGCTTCAAACTAGACAACAGATTCAGCTTCCGCCCATTTCAAGAGGTCCGCTCACCATAGCTCCACCCTAGGTCTGTGGGTCGCCTTCCAGCCCATTGCAATCCTGCGCTTGGCCAAAACATAAGCCAAGTCCTTCATCTTACTGATGTGTTTTGAATGCCTGGGTCTAGGAAAAAGCCCCAGCATGCATGACCAAGCCGATTCCACATCCAACACCACTCCCCCACCAGCCAGCTTCGTTTTAACCTCATCCCAGAACCTGTGCACTTCCGGGCAAGCCCAAAACATGTGTAGCAGCCCCGCATCCACCTCCCCACACCTGGGGCATTGCTGCGTAGCCAGTCCCCCAAACTTTGCAATCTTCCCGGGAGTTAGATAAGCCCTGTGAGTAACGTACAGTTGGAGTTGTTGGAATCTCGCATTCCGGGACACCTTTTTATGGTACCTCTGAGCCCGCTCCCATTGCCCATCTGTCATAGGTCCTCCCACCTCCTCCTCCCAATCCTGTCTTAATTGGAGCAACTCCTTCCCCGCCCTCACTCGCAGGAGCTCGTATATCCTAGAGATTTCGTGCCCGCCCTCTGACCCATCATACATGGTTTCCAGGGAGGCATCAGGATCCTCCGCTAGCACTGTCTCGGGCCATATTTCTCTAGTCTTTTTCACAAGCCTAGCGTAAGTTATATATTGGGCACCATGTACCCCCGTCTCTTCCTGCAACCTCTGGAAGTCCAATGCCTCTCCATCCTGCCATATGTCTCCAAGGGTGGCCAGGCCTACCTGTTACCAGTATCTCCGGACTGATTCAAGTAGTTGAGTCGCTTCCGCACAGCGCCACCAGCGGGGCCTGCTGGGAGTACGGTTCCAAATCCCCCATCATCCTCCAAGTCCTTTGCCAAATCTCCCAGCCCAGCCTCAGCAGCCGCCCCCTGCCCACCAGTTGGTCCTTGCGCAACCACACCACTTCCTTCAAAAAGTATGGGGCTGAATCTCTACGCAGAAGCCTAGCCTCTGCCGAGTCTTCCGCCGAAAGCCACCTGGCTACATACAGCAGCTGCCCCGCCAGGTAATAGAGCTCAAAATTTGGCAGGCCTATGCCCCCCTTGTCATACGGGTTCTGAAGCTTCCACAGGGCCACCCTGTTCCTGGAGTTACCCCATACAAAACCCCTGCACACTCTATGAAGTTTCACAAATAGGCTTCTGGGTATCAAAAACGGGATATTCACGAAAAAGTGCAAGAGTCTAGGCAGGACCACCATCTTGAGCAAGGCCGCTCTCCCCATCATAGTCAGAGGCAATCTGGCCCAAAACACCATGCTGTTCTTGATCCCCTCTATCGCTCTTTCCGTATTATGTTTGTGTTCCGCCTCTATCTTGTGGTATATATTTATTCCCAAATACCTGAATGTCTGTCTGCCATGGTATTGGCAGGATAGGCAACCTCTGCGACGGGACATTCCTGTATCTGCCCAGAGGGAACAGACTAGACTTTCTGGGGTTCACCGATATGCCCGAAAGGGCAGCGTATCGTTCCATTACCTCCAACACATACTGCAGATTTTCTTCCGGATAACGCAAGTAGAGAAGCATGTCATCCGCATATAGTGATATCAGGTGCCTACCACTGACAGTGCTTATGCCCACCTCTCTATTGTTGGCGCAGGCATTTTGCTAATGGCTCTAATGCCAGTATGTATAGCATGGGCGACCAGGGGCATCCCTGTCTGGTCCCCCTACTAAGTTGCCAGGCGTCAGACTGTGGACCCCGTTTTGACTCTCGCCATTGGGGCGCTGTAGAGCAACTGGACCCACCTGAGGTATTCCGGTCCCATTCCATATCCCTTCAGGAACACTTTCAACCAGGGCCATCTTACCGAATCGAAGGCTTTGACCGCGTCTAACGACACTATGGCCAGCTCACCCGTATCTTCTTCAGTTTGGTCAATGATATGGTGTAGCCTCCTGTGGTTATCGGTAATGTTCCTGCCCGGAACGTATCCAGTCTGATCTGGGTGTATCAGTTTCCCAATCACCCTCTTCAGCCTATTAGCCAGCACTGCAGTAAGTATTTTGCTGTCCAGATTGAGCATGGACAACGGTCTGTAAGATCCGCACTCCACGGCCGGCTTACCTGGTTTCAAGAGTGGGATAATCACGGTCTCGCGGAGGGACAATGGAAGTTCCCCCCCGCTCATAGGCCTCATTGAACATGGCAAGCAGTGGCCGAAGCAGCTCCTGCCTGTATGTCTTGTAAAACTCAATAGGCAACCCGTCTGAACCAGGTGCCTTGCATGTGGGCAGGTTCTGAATCACCACCTCCAGCTCATCTGAGGTGACAGGCGCGTCTAATTCTGCGCGTTCTAGGTCGTCCAGAGTGGGCAACTCTATGTCCTCCAATGTGTCTAGTATGTCGTGACACATGTCCTCCTCTGTGTCCTCGTACAAGTGTCTATAGAACCGAAGGAACTCCTTGTTTACCCCATCTTGGGTGTTGCATATGCAACCTTCCTCATCCCTAACCTCACTGATCACCACGTGGGGGGTCTCACTCTTATACAGCCAGGCCAGCAATCTGCCCGGCTTGTCGCCCCCTGCATGTATCCTCTCCGTATATTTCCTGTAATTGAGTCTGCACAGCCTATCCCAGAGGGCACTGCAGGACACCTGTAGCTCTTTTATCTTGGTTCTATTATCGTGGGCGGTGTTTCCACAACGTGCAAGATCCTCCAGCTCCCTTTCCGCTTCTTGGAGTTCCCTTTCTACACCCCCCTGGAGCCCTTTAGCCTTTGAGATAGCTACCTCACGCACCACCACTTTGAATGCTTCCCACAGAGTGCCCACAGAACGTATGCTTCCTGTGCTTATATCAAAATATTCTTCGATGACATCTCGCAGACCCTCCCGGAACCCCTCGTCCTGTAGCGCCTCGGTCCTGAGCATCCATGTTGGGATCCGCGGCCTTGGGGGCTGGTGTCTCCACTCTACCACCAGGGGCAAATGGTCAGATAATACTCGGGCTTTGTATTCCGCTCCCACTATGTCTCCCACTATCCCGTCCGTTACAAATATATAGTCTAGCCTTGTGTGCAAATCATGTGGCGCTGCGTAGTGTGAATATTGCCAATCTACAGGGTGCAACCTCCTCCACACATCCACTAGGTCTTTCAGCAGTGTTCCCAGCGCTTTAGCCGCCGGCGCCGTTTTTCCTGCCCTATCCATTGACATATCCATTCTGGAATTCAGGGTACAATTAAAGTCCCCCCCCACATCACCGTACCCCCTGCCAGGGGCCCAAGTTTACTGTAAAGAGTCCTAAAATAAGCCGCTGTGTCATTATTGGGGGCGTACAAGTTTATGATGTGCACTTCCCTGTTTTCCAGAAGGCCCGTTACCACCACGATCCTACCCTCCGGGTCTACCGTAGAGCCAAGCACCCGGAACGGCACCTGCGGCGCCACCCAGGTGATGACCCCTCTAGCATTCGCAGAATACGCAGCACCAACAACAGTGCCCTTCCATTTCCTCCTGACCACCTCCACCTAGTAAGGTGGGTCTCCTGCAGCAGGGCTATGTCTATGCACATCCTCCTTAAGTACAGCATCACTTTATTCCGTTTCAGGTAGCTGTTGAGGCCCCGTACATTCCAGGTCACAACTTTGAGATTACCCGACGCCATCTATTCGGACTGCTCCTATCCTAACCCTCCCCACAATGCTCCCATTGCTAGTTTGCTTTCCGGCTCTCTCCCTACTATTTACAAACAAAACCCCCCTACCCCATCCCCCAAATCCACACCACAGCACACAACTCCCCCCCCCCCCTGCCCCCCTCCCTACCAACCCCCAACAATTGCCAAGCTCCATCCCTGGATTTCAGGCCTACCCACGTCTGGACCTGCCTCGTGTCTGAGAACAAGGACCCCGCAGGGCGTCACCAATCTAACGGTGACCTAACTAAGTATACTACTATTGGGGTCAGAGGGCGCTTCCCAGGAGCTCCCAGTCATCTATTTTAGGAGAGGTGCGTCCAACGGGACCCACCGGCAGATACCATGACTTTCTCCCCACAAGCACAATACCATTCTATATTCCAGTCCCAGTGTCATGACTATGGCACCACAAGTGCCCTCGCAACGTGTTACTCATCTTCAGCCGCTTTCGTCTGGACATCCGGTTCCTGAGGTCGACCCTGCATATCCAGCCAATCCATCGCTTCAGTCAGCGTCTCAAAGAAGAGAGATCTGTTCTTGTAAAACACCTTTAACCTGGCGGGATAGAGCAACATGTAGCGATGGCCTGCTTCTCTGAGTCTCCTTTTCACCGCTCCAAAGTTCATTCGACTACGCTGCACCAGGAGCGTATAGTCCGGGTATGCCGTTATTTTTGCTGACCCCCTTTCTATCGTTCCTCCTTTCCGCAAAAATTCAAGAATCTTCTCGCGGTCATGATAATTCAAGATCTTCGCGATCAGCGGCCGGGGGGGGGGGCTCCTGGGGCCGGTCTCCTGGTCAAGGCCCTATGCGCCCTTTCAGCTGCGAACCCCTGGGTCAACTCCCCGCCTGTAATCTCCTGCAAGAGCATGGTTTCGACATATTGTGTGGGGTTCGATCCTTCCATCCCTTCTGGTACACCCACTATGTGAATGTTATTGCATCTGGCGCGCCCTTCTGCTTGCTCTGCTCTATCCTCCAGGTTGCCAACACGCTGCACGAGGACATGAAGCTCCTTAGCATGTGCGGCGCACGCCTCCGTGTTCGGGGCCAACTCCTTCTCCAGTGCTCCAGTGCGCTCCGCGATCGTTCGCACGTCCTGCCTCAGCAGGTTCACTTCTTCCTGGCCCTCCTGCAGCTCTTTCATGGCAAGGCCCAGCTTCGTTTCCCAGGCCACCTTCAAGTCAGCAATTGCTGCCAGCACCTCCTGGATAGTGCCCGGTGGGTCCGCCGCCGCCGCAGGGGTCTCTTTACTTTTGCCCCCCTCCGCGCCCGGGGGAGACTTGGTGTAGGCCTCCATCGTGGGCTGCTTAATCCGGGGTCTCACCGCTTTGGAGGACATCCTGCCGCGTCAGTTGAACACGATCCCGCCGTGCTTCTCCACACACCACTGTTCGCTTGGTCGCAGACCATCCACTGCTGTCCAAGCCTGCGCTCGCACAAGGTCCTCCATCGTGTGGGGTAGTCTCAACTGTGGGGCTCCCGCTCTCTTATTCCGGGGGGGCCCCGTGAGTGCCACAAAAAAAAGGGGGGGCCTCAGACTGCCCTCAGGCGACAAACGTAAAGTTCGTTGCGGGGGCCTTGCGGGTCCTAAGCACGCGACTGCAGCGGCGCCCCTGCGACTCCTGTCTTCTTCTTTGTTCTTGCCGCCATTTTGTCTGTGTCCTCGATCCGGGGCCCGCGCAACTCAGCAAGTGTCACCACAATGTTCATACACTTATGTGTAATTTTTCAGCGCCGGCTGGTCGCCGCACGCGCTCCAACTCCACAGGATATATTCAGGATCTACGGAGCTCCACGAAAGCACAGCCTCCTACATGGCCGTCCAAGCCATGCCCCCTAGCAAACGAAGTTAATCCTTTAACATAAGAACAGGTGAATTGAAGGACGCCGACAACATGCTTGCCGGCGTCCCGATAGATAACGCACTGTCACTTTAAGTAAAATGGCTAGCAACATTGACAAATGTAATTTATACAGGCAGTTAACGAGTAATCATCTTGGGAACAAATAACAGTATGAGTAACCATTTGGGAACAGGAAAGAGAATGGGGCGGAGGAGGGGGAATCCATGACTAACCCTCGCACACCTGAAACGCACACCACGGAATCCTGGATAAATACCAACAAAGGTACAAAGCACAGGCATTCGAACGCACTCCTCCAAACACTGTAACCTGGAACGCACTGTATAACCACGCAATACTAATCAGTATGAAAACCACGAAACAAAGATCACACGAATGGACAAATTCCTCATATAAATCACAGCGCTACTGCCACAAATGTTAAAATCTATGAATGACAATCACAGATAAGCACATATCTAATATATTTACTTCATGGAAATCCAGCTCATAAGATACCTCCACCATATATCTCACTCACTAAAAAGCATGACATGCGCAACTAGGCACAATGGACAACCCAGAAAGGAATGCAAATTTAGCACTCTCAACAGGAACCGGATATATGGAAATCAGAAACAGTCATTACCTACTAGACTATTCTAAACTTATATGGAATACTCTCAGACCAAAAACTGTATCTCAAACTACAGGGCATGATATAAGCAGCAACATAAGAACAAATTGGCACTTGCCAAAAAAAGGATTACAGACACCTGTAACAACTAACCACCAACCAGGACCCCACACAAAGATACCAAAACTCGGTACCCAAGTGTCATGGCCACTTGCCCAGGATCACAAGTACCATCAAGTGGAGGGAGCAGGGGGCATCATGGGTCACGCACGTCCCTTTGAGACATTTATTCATGGGGGGCCTGATTGGACACAGTCCTGGCGCCGGTTCAGGGAAGGAGTTAAACAGGACATTTTCATTATGGGCAGAAGTGCTTAGAATAAACAGGAACTCTTATTAGGAGCAATAATACTCTCAAGAACTTGTAACTAGTCTGGGTGTGGCCTCCATCTTCATCTGCATCTGCACATGCATCTTCCAACTTCTAGGAGTGGCAGGGTGTGGCATGCAGAACTTTGCTAGGGGGTGTGGTCTTTAAGAGCTCAGCTATAAAAGCCAGCCCAACCCCAAGGCACACGCTTCGTGTTATTCTGCCCCTCTGTGCAGCGCATCGCTCACCGTCACCTGGGATTCATCTTACCTCAAGTTATCCTGTCACTTTCATCCGTGCTGGTCACTGAAGAATCCTGCTCTTACCTGTGCGCGTCCTCCTGGCACTGCGGCTCACCTGCAAACATATCAGAGCGCAGACAGCATCATCTAGGCACCGCAGCACGACGCGCTCCGTCCGAACTCGCAACATCTGCAAAGGAAAGGCAAAAAGACGATGTTAGACACTTAACAGACATTACGTTAAGGGCTCGCTGCCATTAAAACCTTGCGCCTTTCCTAAAACCATTACTCACCTGTTGCTGGACATCGCGGTCGCATCCATCTTCCGATCAGCGGCGTTCCGCGCCCCACAGCCGCTGTTGGGCCGCTTTAACACCTATTTGGAAGAAAACAGAGAGAAACGTTATTCAGGGCAAAACAACCACACAGAGCAATAACATCAGGACCTTGAGAGGGAAAAGACAAAGACATCGAAGGAAAGCCAAAAAAGGGAAAAAGACAAAGACTTTGAAAGAAAGCAGAAAGAAGGGAAAGGACATTGAGAGAAAGCAGAAAGAGGAACTTAGTCGCAGCCAGTCTGGACTAATACTCATGAATCAGTGAAGGAACTAGATTCCACCAACAAGTGCCCCTGCCAGAAGTAGCAGGACGGAGAGCTCATCATTCACATTAATCAGGTGAGCCTTATGGGCCGGTACGTGCCCATAGAAATTGCATCTTGGGTTGAAGGGGCTGGGAGATACCACAGTCACCTACCAGCGCATTCACGTTTTCCCATATCCACACAGGAGCAGAGCCACCAATTGTCGCCGCCCATAGCTGATCCGCAGGGGACGAAACCAGAAGGGGGAGATTTAACACCAGGAAGGGCTGCAACCATGCCCCAACGCCTCCGCAGAGACCAGGTGAGCGTACCACCAAGGTAAGCAACCTGCTTACAATATCTTAACTGAGTACATAGCTAAAACTACGCACTTACTGCATGGTGCATCCTCCTGCGCACCAGCAGTTTAGACTAACCAATTCTATCACATCTTTAACTCCTCAGAACCACAGATGTTTAATCACTCGTGAACAACAAAGAGAAATTATCTTGTATATTGTATTTGACTAAAAGGCAGATTAACATATGTGCATGCCAGAACTATAAAATGTAAACACTAAAAGTGAAATGTTATTCAAATTGACACACAAAACAAAGTAAATAAAGTGCCTTGATAAAGCTCAAGGAAGGGTGAAACAATTACACGTGCAAGAAATGTTGGCACAAAGGTTTTTTTTATAAAGAACGATAGATCTCTCATTGGAATAAATGCTTTTTAAAGAACGATACATCACTCACCAAGAAGAGTCACTGCAACTAACTGAATGACATACACTAAGTGAAATAACTTGTGTCTTAAATGATGTACGTGAAACAATTTAAACAAGCACTAGGTGAAGTAAACTGTACTTATGAGATGAATGGAAAATATACTGAATAAAACGCAAACATTGTATGTAGAACATGAATAAGCGTGTACTTCACAATCATTACACAAGTTGGGATTCTGTGAGGACAGCTAAGTTAGAAAGCTCAAAGGCTTGCATAGGAACAAAACTCCTTACACTTTTCAAACAATAGACAGACAGGTGAATATCGGTCCCTATTGAGCCATGCAGCCATTGACCTCCAACTAAATTTGGATAGGTCCGTTATTAAGCAGATGCATCAACAGAAAGGAATCCAAACAGACTAAAACCATGGGTAGAGCGCACAGACTGGTACTATTCAGCAAAAACAAGAAATAGTTTTGTGAATGGCACCTCTCTCGCTCTTTCAGAAAGACTTCTCTGTTGTCAGTTTACTTACAGAATACTATCTGCACTGTATTTTCTCCCGCACACTGTCCATCTCTATTTGAAGCTAGTATTTCAAGTGCCTACCTGAAGCTCAACCCTACAACCACCAAATTAATTTGCCTAGGGAACCCCACCAAGCCTGCCCAAGACCAGAATTGGCTGACTGACATGACGTTCGACAGACTGATACCTCAACTCTTAACCAAATTCAAAATGTCTCAGCTTTACCATCAACTGTGACCTCACATTCAAAACACACATTACCGAGAAACCCAAGAAGCATGGTAACAGTTTCTCTCCCGTCTCGGGAGGATAGCTTAGGGGCAACGTACTCGCCTTGGAAGCAAGACGCCACAGAGCAACACAGGTTCGATCCCTGGGTCTCCGCTTAGAAACCTCTGGGTATTAAGCGCAATATAAATAACCAATCATACTATGCAAAGTCAAGCCTTTCACCCCTGTCCAGAGTTTGAGTAGTTGTCCAGGTCTCGCACATCTCCCACCTTGACTGTGTAATGCCCTGTTCGCAGGAGTCCAAAATGCCAACTTGGCACCTCTGAAAGCAGTCTAGCACGCTGCAACGCGCCTCATCACTGGAATAATACAATTCGACCTCAACACCTCCTTATTCAAGCAGCAGCACTGGCTATCCCTTCAAACATGCATCATTTTCAAGACTGCCTGCATCACCTACAAAGCAGTCACAATAAAAACAACCCTCTACAGAACTGCCAGAGAAACAGGAAACATGCCTTTTCCTGCTATGTACATGTCTCTGGACCAGGTTCCAAGCACAAATAAGGCTGGCCCACCCCTTCCTACACTTCAGGAAAGACCTAAAGATTCTATTCTTCAAAGTACCTTTCACCAATTCGTGATAGCGTCACTCAACCCTATTTCTCCCCACCAATCGCAGTTCCTATGCACTCTACCAGTTTGTTCCAAGGAAATCCTTGGGTGCATACCCTTTGAAAAGCGTTCGGTTGCTTGCCAGCTAGGCTCATGCTTTCTAAATCCCATGCATACATACAAAATACTGTAACAGCACAAAGGCTTAATTCCAACTTTAAATTGGAAACACCATTTCATTGTCACTGCCCCCGAGCTCATTATAATTTGAAGAGATTGAGGATTAAACAGTTCTCACCTACATCTATGTTACGCAGGTGTAGCTCATCTAGTGATGGTTGTTATTTGCTTTATGGCACTTGTAGCATTAACATTTCAATTATAAACATATGACAACTAATACCAGAATGCAGACAAAAGAAAAAGAACTGACTGGGTTACATCCGCCTGACATTGATCAAGTTGAGAGCTCTGGAATTATGAGGGAATGATTCTCGATAGGAAGAAAAGTAGAAAGTCACAGAGACCTAGCCCAGGCATGGGGAGCGTGTAGTACAATGGTAGGAGATATGGAGATGGACTCTACAGAACGATTCTGGGATGGCAACTGTTCCTCGAGCCCTGCCTCACAGTGCACCGGCTGAGGCCCTACCTGTCATCATCGTCGGCAGAACGCTCTTTCCCACTAGAGCCCACCTGTGCTGCATTCTCCATCCACATATTGTTCCTCCAGAAACGCTCCCACAAAATATATTTTGTATCTTGGAGAATAATAAACAGTATCGAACCATCACTGGCTCAAAAAAAGGCAGAATTATGGAAGGTGAACAATGGATACATAGCGAATGATTTGAGAGGTTAGTTTGCCCAAAAGGTTATGGCTTCACAGAAAGAAAAAAAAACAATACCAACTTCTGAGATCTGAATAAAGTTAATGGCGCTGTCCGGACAGGCTAGCGATATTGAGAATGTATAACTCCATGGATTCGCAGCAACCTGTCATTTAAAGTCCTCTTTAGTAATTTGGTCTGCTTGCTCTCAAAATGCTAAATTTCACCCAAAAATCCATCCTCTCTCTAAAGCCAGAGCAGATCCCTGGCCCCCTATCGCACCTTTGAGTTCAATATTACATCTTTTATTGGATACGTGGCGACTGCAACAGTAAAGGCAGTTTCTGCCCCGATAAACCCAGAGCACTATGCTACTTAAGTCTAGCACTTGTGTGAAGTGCTGGTCAAGTGTGGGTAATCCTGGTAGGGAAGAAGCTTGTTTTGGAGTTGTGGCAAAGGTGGCGCTTGTCCCAAGGAACCTAGAACCTGAAAGTCACTTTAGCACAGCACTCACACGGGACAAGTGTGGAAGTCCACGCAGGAATCTCGGGAGCCGGGGGCTTTCGTCAGCACAATGTTTTTTTCGGGTATTAAAGAACAAAAGTCTCTTGATCTGTGTTTGTGATTTGTATCAAAGCCAATACTGCCTTTGCATATTAAAGAGGGACAAACTGTGATGCCAGGGGACATAATGGCGTGCAATTTAAGCAGCAACAAAGAGCAGTGTAATATGTCCACTACGTTAAATAAGATGCAATCCTATCAGAAAGCTGGTGAATAACTCATCCAATTGAAGCAGGCTTCTGAGATAGGAGGAGGCAATGGAGCTTACCTAAGGCCAGAACAAGAGTTAAGTGTTATTGAAGAGTGACAATTAAGGATGTCAATCTCAAGTCCTCCTTCCCACAAGCTTGAGCCTTAAAGCCTCACTCCCATATTGGGGGTGAAGAGAACTATTGCAGAATTCTTTGGCACAATACAGTGGAAAGAAAAAGACCTGCATACAGCTAGTATTATGGACATACATACGAAGAGGAATTAGGCAGTGAGCATAAGGAGTTTCTGAAGAAAGACCAGTTCCTCAACCTGGAAATTCTATGTCTGAAAGACTTATTTTTTTTATTACTTGTATATATCAAATTATGATTTTACAGGTCTTCAACATCTTAATCTTAGATAAGAGTCACTTGGAGTGAGGTGATTTGATACACATATATATGTTTGAGTTTAGAGCAATCCTGCAAACTGTATATGGAAAATATTGCTAATAAAATGCTTAGAAGCAGCGGCAACTAGTTGGGGAGGCAGACATTGCCAAGGGCGGGTAGAGGAATATTTGTATAAAAAAACCTAACTTGTCTGGTTTGGATGTAACTAAAAAGAAGCCGGGCAGTGAGATTCTCAACTTAATCTTTCAGAACACATCAACTCTAGCACCAGCGACATTAGGGGTGTTCTACTTAGTGATGAAAGGATTGATATAATTTTATGAAAAATTGGATGGAACATAGAATTACAGACCATTGTACTTAAAGATCTAACATGTCATAGCACAACCCTTTACACATGTTGGATTAAGGATAATGTGGATGACAGAGGGGAAAAGTTCAATACTAGCATAGATCAATCACTAACGGTTGCAAACGGGGGTGGATCAGGTTCCAAATGGAGACAAGACGCATCTAAGGGTAATCTCGGACAAGGTGTGCAATCGAGGGACCTTTATGATGACCTATTGTGTGATGAGAGTAAAGAGCCTTCTCTTAAGAAAGGTTTTGATAAAACAGAGGATTTTAATAATAAGAGAAGGAACGAAAAAAAAGGAAAAAAGTAAAAGTGGTAAATGAGAACAAAAGAAGGAACAAACGAAATAAGAATAACAAACAGTAGAGTCGTCAAAAAATTCAAAGAAAGAAATAATCAGTGATGTCTTCAATTTTTCTATACTGTAAAGAGAAGAGGGGAAAGTTGACCAAACAGTCAAACAGTAAAAAAAAAAAAAAAAGAAAAGTACTCTGGATATAAGAAGCTTTATGGTGTAAAAGGAGGGTGTATAAGAGACCATTAAAACAAAAGAATGGTTGAAAAAAAGAGGAATTTTTAGAGGGAGAGGAGGAAGCTTTGAAAGGAATCTCGGACAGACAAGTGCATATAAATGAGGGGCAAAAGAAGGGCAAATATCGAGAGACACTCTTTGTTGTGGAGAACTGGCAGCGAGGAGGGAGATGTAGGGATTTTTGATAGTGAACATATCAAGAGATTTTTACAAACATTACATACAATCGCTATCTTACGGAAAGTAACGTATAAGGATATAGATTGGGTGGAAGTTTGCTGAAAAATAAACCACAGCCAAGGTAATGATACATTTTACATCGCAAGGTATAATTCAGTTCATCTTTCAGAAAATTGATGAATAACAGATTTGGATGTTGGTATGTACTCTGCAAATAGTAAGAAACAACAGTTAACACAAACTATTGGTGTTTCCATGAGAAGTGGAAGGAAGGAAGGAAGGAAGGAAGGAAGGAAGGAAGGAAGGAAGGAAGGAAGGAACTTAATTCACCACATATTGTTATATATGGAGTTGAAAGCTGTAAGGAACTCATGGTGGCAAAAGTAAAGACAGACACGTGATCACAGTTCAAGGGTGTTTATTAAACTGTAAATGCAGGGTGGTAAAACACCTAACCTAAACTTAAATCTAAGATGGGAGCAAGCCCTGACCATCAAATGAAAATAAGGCAGTCCTCGTGGCGTTGTGTCAAAATAAAAGGGCCTATACTAAGTAAAGGCTATTGCCAATTCCTTACAACTAATTACAGAAAGCGTGTGGCATAGGGTTTCCAATAAAGAAAGAAGTGTTCACAAATAATAAGTCAGGATGTGATTTTCAGCAGTCTCCCTCCCCCATGTTTTCAGCACGGGAAAAGGTGGGACCTCGGAGCACACACTCGAGCCTTCTCATCACAAGCTAACAGTTCTGTATCCGCTATCAGGTTCTTCGACGGTTAAGTCTCTTTTCAATAAAAGTCTCTTACCTTCGAGGGCATGATGCATTCAACAAACACAAACTTCTGTTCCATGTATACTTTGGGTGATGGCTTCACCACTGGGTGCCCCTCTTCCAGGAGTAGACCCTTCACCAAATCCTATTCAACCAATCAATTAAACAGTTCCTTTACAATACACTTTGGGGGATAACGTTCCACCCCGGATCTCCCTCTTTCGGGTCTCTGACCCCTTTTTGACATTCGTCTTCCCTCCTTCAAGTTCACTGTGGCTTTCCTTGCATTCACTGGTTTCAATGTGTTTTTGAGCAGTTCATCTGGCTTTGCCCTGGGTTGTCGGCTTCCCTCTGCCGGGTTTGCTCTCGCCGACTTTTACCAAACAGTTCACTATGGGACTTTAGACTTTGCCCCTTCTCATTAGCATCCCTCCACCGGGTTCAATCTTGCCAACTTTACAAAACAGTTCATTGGGCTTTGCCCTAGGTTGTCGGGATTCACTTCCCATTCTTCACAATCATCTGTCGGTTAAAGACTTTCAACATCACAGAGGATTTCACAAGACCCCTGTATGATCACTTTGACCTATCTTCGCCTCTTCCCAAGGCATTCTGGTTATGGTAGTTCTCTACCTTCGGGTAATCGCAGACTGTTTGTGCGTCAGCACCCACGTGGTGCCGGACGCGTTCAACACAGCCCGGTTTCTTTTCGACTTCCCCTCGACACACCGGCTGTGATGAACTGCTTGGCTTTCTTCTCCTTCGAGTCAAGGTTGGTAACACAGAGACCAGCGTCTTTGCCTAGCTTGGCTATCAGCGGAAAAGGGTCTTGTGTACCGTTGACACTGCTGCAACACACGCTGGCCTTTGCTCGTGGTCTTATGCTTCCGTCTGCAGAGGTTTCACAGGCCTTGATAGGAAAGGGCAAGGTTACGTCTCCCCTTGTCACCCTCTCAGTATTCGCCATCTTTTGACTCCTCTTGAACTGCAGTGCTGAGCTAACTTTCACAGTGTACGGCCTGCCTTGCTCGTCCTATGCTTTCGTGCTCTACCAATACATACAGGTATTCCAAACTTGGGTACAAATTCCTGAAGCTATATTTTTGTGACAGTCACAGCATCTGCCTTCCTACAGCGATAGGCTTCTAACCACCCTAAAAAACACGTCCACTATCTCTAGCAGGTATTGCCACAGATTACACTTTGGCAGGTGGAGAAAATCAATCTGGAACTTTACAAATGGGCCATAAGAGGGAGGATGTGACCCTAGTCTAATCGGCACACTTTCCCCCCCCCCCCCCATGTTATTCTGCAGACAGATTACACATCTTTGACAGTATTCTGGGCCATAGTGGTAAACTCTAGTGCAAACCATGACAGTGCCACTAGAATAGTCATTCCATCCCTGCCCCAATGTGCCTGCACATGGTACATCCTGACAAGGTTTGACACTTTTTCGGAGCCACTAACCAACCCTGCTCATCACGCCACAGAGTCCTCATGCAACCAGCAACCCTTTTTAATCCAATTATCCTTTTCATCAGATGACACATTTTCTTTTATGTGCACAATTTCTTCTAATGTTCTATACGGAGTCGCATCCTGCCCTGTTTGAAACGTTAGGACATATTTTATTTATTTATTAGCATTTATAAAGCACACTTCAGCCCTGGGGTATCATGGCACTGTTAGAAGGATGTTGGCTGGATACACAAAAAGCATACTTACTTACAGGAAACACAATTACAGGAAACACAATGGCAGCAGATAGGATATACATGACTGTCCGCTAATGTTGCAGCCAATTCAGCGGTTTAATTACAAAAATCATTCCCACAACTAATAGGATCATCCAGTGCCTGGTGGGCAGCACTCTAGCAATCTGCTCAGTCAGCATTATGGCATCTAAAAGAGCTAATACGTACCGATGTTTTTTTATGGGTGTACTGGTTGAGATCATGAACCCTCTCTGCTTCCAGAGCTGACCACAGTTGTGGGGAAACGCCAAATGCGTATCAAGAATCGGTATAAATATTAACAGACTAATGGGCTGATAAGGGCCACTAACTCTGCCACCTGGGGCAATTTGCCACTCTCCACCACCTCCTCGGAGGTACGTACCACATATCCTACGACCAACTGCCCATTCTGATTTCTAAAACATGACCCATCCATGAAGTTCTCAAGATCTGGGTCGGGCAGTGGTACATCAGAGAGCTCTGTACAGGGCATCACTAGACAGTCAGTCACTGACACAGTCATGCAGGGTGGAATTGTGCAACTCTCCCTCTTGTGGTAAAGCCAACAAGGATGCTGGATCCAGCACTGAGCATCTAGTCAAAGTAATGTTGGAAGAGTCCAGTAGGAGGATCTTGTATTTGCTAACTCTCGAGACAGACATGTAAAGAGTCTTTGTTTTTAACAATAAAGACACCACCACATGTGGAACAGCCACCTCTAAAGGTGATCCCAATATGATATTCTCACTTTGTCTGCCACCAGTTCAACAGCAGCCACTGACCGTAAACAGGGCGGCAATCCTGCTGCACCTGGGTTCAACTATTTGCTACAATGGGTAAGGAGAGCCAGAGCAAACCCCTGTCTATTGTGAAAGTACAAGGTAAATCCTTTTTAATAATCAGGTAAGCCTAATGCGGGTGCTTCAGCTAACAGTCATTTAATCTTAGTAAAAGCCTCTTCTGTTGCTGCCATTCTCTGCAATGGCTCAGAGTTCAATCGGGTATATTCCTGAAGTGGTTGAACAATTTCTGCAAATCCTGTGATCCATTGCCGGCAGTAACCGGCTGCCCTTAAGAAAACTCACATTTTGTTATAGTCTGGGGCTTGGTATGCTATAAACAGTCTTTTTCAGAGAAGCGGATATCAGCCGACCACCCTTGTTATGTTCCAGATAATACACCCTTGGGGAGCATAAGTGCAGCTTCTTCTTTGAAGCATTACGCCCTTTCTCTACCAATGCGGTTAGCACGATCCTGGTATCTTCTTTACACGGCTCATATGTGGGCGAGGCAATTAACAAATCATCAACATATTGTATCAACGCTGACTTCCCTGACAGGTTTATATCATCCAGATCTTTCTTTAACTGTTGTGAAAAGAGGGTTGTGGACACTATATTCCCCCGGGGCAAACAGGTCTACGTATATTGGAACCCCGTGTGTAAATTTGAACAAGGACTGACTATCCTTATGCATAGGAACAGAGAAAAAAGCTCAACACAAGTCGACCACTGTAAAGCACGTGGACTCTTGTGGAATACAGGACAATATGGTCGCCGGATTTAAGGAATTACCCAAGTCGATCGAAAATAAATCGATCGAATGGTACATTTAACCGATTTCGGCCAGTACCATTCGATTGATTTTTTTAAATGCTGAACATTAAAAGCGGGGGTTGGGGGGGTGTCCCCCGCTCCCAATGTTCAGTATTTTTGGGCTTCGGAGGTGCGAGGGTGTCCCCAGCTTCCTCAATATTGGAGGCTGGGGACCGAAAAAAAAAGAAAGAAAAAGAAAAGAGGAACCCTGCGGCATCAGATCCGACCCGCGTTAGAGGGATGGAACCGACATTGCAGGGTTCAGGAGAGGCGGGAGACGGATAAAAAGGTAAGTATGGGGGGTTTGTGGGTGTACTGGCAGATTTAGGGGTCATGGGATTGGTTTGTTTAACCGTGGTAAAGACATATTCGCAGCAAAAATTACTAGGGTCAATTCCGCCACAAATAATTCTACCACAGTCAAACAACCCAAATCCGGATTTGACACCACGAGAAAGGAAAATATCACTGTGGCATTAATAACTCGTAAATCCTGTACAAACGGTAAACTCCTTCCCAGGCTTCTTCACAGGAAAATAGGAGCATTGCATATACTACTGGTCGGAACAATAATTCCCTGACTCAGCAAAGATTCAATGCTTGGGGGTGATACCTGCCTCTGCTTCAGGCTTCAAGAGATACTTGACAACCTTGGCAACCTTTTTAGCAGAGACAATTTTGTCGTCACCAGTTCAGCAGTGTGTATATATCCCACCTCATTATCATGGGTGGCCCACAAACACTCTGGTATAGAATTGAATTTTTCCACTATTCTCCCTCCCGTTTCCCTTAATGTAGCCATCACTGCTACCACATTATCTGAGGGTACACTCAAAAACACCTCCGGTGCAATAGATAGTGCACATCATTTTGCACAACAAATTGTAAAGGGATTTAATTCAGGCACACACCCAAGTCTCGCCTAGAATGTAATGCGCAATTGAAACCCTTATTTATTTTTATCTATAAGTTCAATACTCTGAATGATATATCACTCATATCACACCCTTCTCCTGATGCCCCTCGGTCACATGGAACCATGAATCGGCTAGTTTGCAAAGGTAAATATTGATTTATACATTTGTAACCTCTACAAAAAAAAAAAAAAAAAAAAAAAAAAAATAATCACACAAGGATTGCATATTTTATGGCGTGTCTGTTCCTCAAAATCTCACAGCTGTGAGACCTTGTTTCGCCTTTTTTTGCAGCATTTTGTCCATTTCGCCATGAAAACATTTCCCAAACTTTCTCCAGATGTACACAAATATATGAATATACCATAGGAATGTGTGTGCAAAGTTTAACAATTCTAGCATAAATACAGTTCACATAAAACCACATACATCGCCATTCCTGTTAAGAATATGTTACACAGTTCCACCACATTTTGAAATGTAGTGCCAAAAGTTAGACTAACAAATCTGCCCTTTTTATATTTTTCACCATTTCTGATAACAAGTTATGAGTCTCTAAACATGTTCATTACATATTCTTTATCAACAAATGGTCTGCCTTTTGTCTGTCTCTGGAGCTCAAGGAGTAGCTCCCACCTTTGGGAACCTTCTGCAAGCCAAGTTTACGACCTCTTCACACGCCCATTTCCTGGCCTGGAGAATCTGCCATTGTTCAGTCTCTGGCTGCAGACAAATGTCTGTCCTACCCCACATTTATCATGTCAGTGAGTATCTGCTTTGAGGAATGCCCTCCCCTTTGGTGAAATTTAATTTCTTGACTTGAAATCAAGCAGAAAACAAACTTGTTGCATCAGATGACATGGATAAATTACATTCTTAGATTTAACCAGTGGGATCAAAACAACTGAGATTCGTGTTCCTTTCAACAACAATCTTTTACATTTGCTAATCCAGCAGATCTTTGGTTTTAGACAACTTTAAATTGTAATAAGGAGAGCCCATTTGACAGGAGCTGTCACTCAGGTAGCCCAGTGTGGCTGCACACAGATTTTTGACAGGAACTGTCATTCACAGGCAATCCAGTTTTGCTGAGAAAATGTTTTGCTCTTAACATTTTAGGACTTTGTAAATTCACAGTACTTAATTAGAATAAATGAATTTTAGCGCCAAGCAAGATTTTGAGTGTTGGGGCTGTCTCATATTTTCTGCAGCATGCGCTCTATTCCACCACACATGCCCCATGGGTGGCAGGTTGTGCAGCCATCTTTCTTTGTGTTGAAACACGCGGTTTTGGAGGTTTTGGCGCGCACAAGGGTTTTGCCGCCATTTTACTGTTTCTTGCACCATTGATAGCAGCGTGAAGCCACATAGTATAGCAGAGTGGGTCAATACATCCCACAAATCCCCCCTCACGACTTCATTTTGACTTCCAGTCGAGAGATTGGGATGTTCTTTTCTGTCCATGTGGAGAAATTCAGTTGCTTCTCCCATCAGCGATTGAGGCGACACGCTCTCCTCGCCGGTTCCGGTTGGAATGGGACGATACTCTGGATTCCTTGGGCTTTTCCTCCCAGTCCCCGAGTGGTCCTACTTGGTGATTCTTGGCATTTAGCGCCAATACTAGAAAACAGAACATAACACGGTTATGAACATTTTCCCACTACTGTGCCCACACATCTCCAGGGGATCTCAGCAGTGGGAAAGACACTTGCATTGCACAACAATTGGCAATATTCCCTGCTTATGTTTACTAATGGTCTTAAAAGGTGGATTCTGTAGGTGAGGCATGGGATTGTCACCTCTCCTCCATTTCTGAAATTCCATTTCCTACCGTAGCACTAGTGCTGACCGGCTTGGCAATAACTAGGGTCCAAATTAATCTCGAGTTGGTTGAGGAGGTCACTGCTCATATAAAAGGCGGAAGGAACACCTCGCACAAACCAACAAGTATGTACTATGCTCTGGTTGCCTATGGAAATTTTGAGCATACAACTGCTAAGCAGAGGATTTGGAGTGGGGCGTTTCCAGGTCCCATACCCATTGCTGCACTGACTCTACGGCGGGTAGGGTCTGCTCTTCTGGGAGTAACACTTTGCTGATGAAGTTTTCTTTGCTGTTCAAGTCAACTCGGGTGAGGACAGACTCCTTCCCGTCATTTAACTGGATCGGGAGGAAGAGCTGTTCACCCTTTTTCAGAATGCCAGCTAAGTTTTGTGCTGGTTTGATATCAATTTTGGCTATGGACTTGGGACTTTCTGATTGTACATTAGTATAAAATGTCAATGTATTACTTCCAGGGTGGAATGCCACTTGAGACTGGAAGGGAGGCTGAATTGCAGAAATGGAGAGGAGTTCTCATAACCTGTTGGTTGTCCCACAGTTATGACTGACGTCGGGTATGTCATTGTTTTGAAAGTAGAACCTGATTTGGTCCGGTTTTTGTTCAACCATGTGGCATGTGCCATTTAGACTAACATGGTTGACGCTTTGTTTTAATTTAATTGGCCTGTGAATCTGGGTCCAGAGTACCTTATTCACACAATCTATTAGGGGAGACAGCCTGCGGAGGATGTCATTCCCTAATAGATAGGGGGTTCCCTCTGGCACCACAACTAGGACCGGGTGCTTAATTTTGTGTCACCTAATTTTTATTTCTAGCTCTGCAGACCCTTCAACAGGAATTTCCTTCCCGTCAAAGTTCTGGAGCTGTCCAGGAAGAGGGGTGAGAGGAATTTGGTATCTTTCCGCCCTTCGTGAATTTAGCTGCTCAACGATCCTCTTTTACAGCAAAGTTGCTTGGGATCCAGTGTCCACCAGTGCCAAAAATCTACACTGCCCCTATATTTGGACCGGGGCATAAAATCATCCCTCCTTTTCCTCAAGGGGGCAAAGATAATGCGCATTCTGGGCCAATTGGTGGGTTAACGTCTTTACTTTTGATTCTGACAGAGATAGTTTGGGCAGGATTTTGTTTGGGATCTTGGGAACCTGTAAGAAAAAGGTGACAGTTGGATACGGAGGGAGTTTTGGGCTCCCCCGGTTCTGATTCTGGGCTGCACCCCCTTTTTGAAGACAGTCACCAGAATTGGTTTGGGCAAGGTGATTTTTTGGCTGGTCATTGTGGGGTTCAATGATGGGCGGTTTTAACTTAGTACCTACATCTACCCAGTCTGGATCAGGATCTCTTGGGACCCATTTTTCTTTGGGAGGAATTCCCCCATCCCTGAAGGAGAAGATCCATTTCCCAGAATCCTCTGAGGACCCCTCTCCTTCGAATTGGAAGATTCTAACTTCCTCCACAAAATGGGTCTTTTTCGGCCCTTTATTTCTCCTACGTGCCCCCTGTTCCTTAGGTTGCAGACTTTCGGGGGCAGGAGATTTTGGTTCCGGTTTCTGGGTTTACAGGGGCTTTTCACAGGTGGGGAAGGAAGCTTCCTCTAAGGCTTTACACCCCCATTCCCTCTGTGCCTCCTCCCTGGGAACCGGTGGGTTGTCGGGGTTCTCTCCCCGTCATTGCTCTGGAGTACCAGACCCTTGATTTGAGGGGTTCTGAGTCGTCATGTTTATCTGAGGGTTCTGCTGAGCCCTCAACATGCGACCCAGATCCTGAGACATGTTCTGGACCTGGCGCTCCAGTTCGGACACCCGCTCTGGCTGGTAGGGGCTTCTCTGGTCCATCCTAGGTTGATCACGGGAAGGGTAACTGTCCCTTCTCCCATAATACCCTTGGTTGGGATAGTTCAGGTACCCCTCCACCCTCGGCCTCCCCTCTCCCGGATTGGGCTGTCTGGGCTCAGGAAAGTGGGGAAAGAAAGAAGGGTTGTTTTGGGGGTTGATGTTTGGCGGGTACCGGGGAAAGAAACTCAACCCGGCATTTGGGGGATTACTGCCCTCCTGGGGAAAGTTAGGATGGAAGTTTCCTGGGTTGGCAGCTACCTGGTTGGAACCCCCACCCCCTTGGGCTGGGGGAGTCCACACATAGCTCAGGATGGGTCTGCTGCCCTTGTAACGGGGGCTGATATAGTCAGGGGAGTTAGGGGGTCCCATTTGTGGGGTTACCTCCCTGACTACCTGTTTGGGATTGGCCCGAGGGCCTTCTGGGTCTTTGGTTAGGAGGGTTTTGCACAGGAATATTTTTAGGCCCCCCCATCTCCAGATCTAAAATGGGGGCAACCTTCACCTCCGCCACCTTAGCAACAGCAGGGGTGTTGGTTGGTTTGGGGCTTTTATTGATATTTTTATTTTCTACCGGTTTCTGCACATCATAAATGCGAGTTGCTTGTTCAATGACCCAGTCTAGTGATCTCTTCTCATGTAAGTCCCTCATAGCTGGGTCATTATGTATTTAGGGAATGCATGAAAGAAGGTATTGATGAACTCCCTACTGTTTGTGCGCACCCTCCTGGTGGTCTGCGCAAAGGCACGTTTTAACTCTTGTACAAATTCTTGTGGGGTCTGGTCTTCCCCACATTGCAGATTGTAGGCCGCCTTGCCGGCCTCTTGAGGATTTCCATGTATGGAGAAATGTTTTAAGATGGCAGCCCTATAGGTGGACCATCTTGAGTGGTTCTGATCCTCCAGCCCCGCAAAGAAGCTGGAGTATTCAGGGGAAAATGTCCACTTGACATATTGAATGCAACTTTGGCTATCCTTCGGGTGGAAAGTATCCATCATTTGCTCATACAACTCGAGGTGCTCCCAAACTGAATATTTGGCATTTTTATGGTAGGGAGTTATGACGCTCCTAATGGCCTTGATTAGTTTCAGGGGATCTTTCAGTAGTGCCCTCTTAATTTTGTTGGCCTTTTTTGTTTTGGTCACCCTTGTCCACTCATCCTCTGACTCAGAGGCACTGCTACAGGAGGTGGCTATTTTTATTTATTTATTTGCATTTATAAAGCGCACAGAGCTGACCTGAGGCATTGTGGCGCTGTTACAGAAGGCTTAAACTTAAACATAGGTAAAATGTAACATTCTGCCGTTGTACATTGAAAGATATGGGAGACAAGACAAAGGGTCGGATAGGTTATGCTCGCTTTGGTTACAGTGCAAGCATAACTGTGCATGTTTGTTTGAGAGCATTAGCGGAAAAGAAAGGCTTTTAGGTTTTTGCGAAAGGTGGTGTAAGATTATTCATTCCTTAGTGAGGTTGGCAGGGCATTCCAGTTTTTGGTGCGAGGTGTTGGAAGCTGGACCCTCCTGCTCTGGTTCTTTTGAAGGTGGGGACATAGATCTGGTTGGCGCGGTGAGCTCTGGTGGGTCTGTTGGAGGTGTTGAGTGTGATTCTTTTGGAAAGATGGGGTGGGGTATCTGATGTAAGGCACCTGTGTGTGATAGCCATGGCTTTAAAAAGTATGTGCTCCTTTACCGGAAGCCAGTGGGCCTTTTTCCTGGCTTAAGAAATGTGTTCCCTTTTAGGAATGGACAGCGCAGCCCTGAGGGCATTGTTTTGCGTGATTTGGAGTTTTTTTTAGATTGTTGACAGAGGTGCCTAGGAAGAGGGCATTACAGTAGTCCAATTTGGTACCTTTTGTGGCTCTGGCAATTGATAAGCAGTTTTTGGTGGAGAGGAAGGGTTTAACTGCGTTGATCACCTTGGTGGTGAGCGCTAAGGAGGAGGCAATGGCGTTAACCTGGCGGGACATGGATAGTGAGGCATCTAGGTGAACACCTAGTGTTTTGACAGTCTTGGAGACTGTGATGGAGTTATCAATGTTAAAGGATTTATATTGTGGAGGGAGTTTGTTGAGGGTTTCGCTGGTCCCTACTATGAGGATCTCTGTTTTATCCCCATTTAAGCAAATGCCGTTGGCAGCCATCCAGGTTTGAATGGCTGTGTAGATTTTAGTAAGGGCTGTCACATCCTCCTCATAGGTCCCGGTTAGTGGGAGTAGTACCTGCGTGTCGTCCACGTAATTGGTGTACGCCATGTTGCGACAGTCGAGGTCATTGAAGAGTGGAAGGGTAAATAGGTTGTAGAGTGTGGGGGCGGTGCAGGAGCCCTGAGGGACGCGCAGTGGATGCTGGTGGGAATTGCGGAGGCAGGGTCTGAAAAGACCTTCATGAGTCTCCCATTTAGGAACGAGGCCACCCAAGCGATAGCTTCTGGGGAGAAATGTGCGTCCTTTTTTAGGTGCATGCCTAAGATATCATGGTTGACAAGGTCAAAGGCAGCGGACAGGTCCAATAGGAGAAGGAGTGCCGGTTTGCCTTTGTCCATGATGTCCCCAAGTTGTATTTTGAAGTCAAGTAAGGCTGACTCTGTCCTGTGACCTGGTCGGAACCCTGACTGTCTTTTTCCTAGGATGTGGTTGGTTTCAAGGTATCAATTTCATTAAAATAGTTAAACCTATATCTTGCGTCCTTAACTCTAGCTTAATGTCCCTAAACAGGAAAGGAATCTGTTCCTGGTTTTACCCAGGGAACAGCCAAGGGGGCACTCGCCCTATCCTGGCTCACTACTTTCCTGCAAAAAAACTAAAAAGAGATGCACGCCCTTGGGAGTCAACCAATTTCTTTAATTATGTTGTTACCCTCGGTGTGACTTATACATAAAAATCACAGCACTCGTTGGTCCAAAAAGTTATACTTGGTCCAATTCTTGCTGTGTGTTAAAAACACAATGGATAATTTTTTGCCAAGCTCATATATTGCTTCTTTATGAGTCAGGTGGATCAGCCTGAAACTAAAATCGTCGAGACCAAGTATAACTTTTTGGACCAACGAGTGCTGTGATTTTTATGTATAAGTCACACCGAGGGTTAGCAACATAATTAAAGAATTTGGTTGACTCCCAAGGGCGTGCACCTCTTTTTTGTTGCTCCTCGTGTGCCCTAATGGAGTACACAAGTCCAGCAGATGCGTTCCAACTTGTGTGTAGGCGGTCTGCCTATTCTTCATGCAGCAGTGCTGCTTCCAATTTAGATGCTCTGGTGCTCGGGCAGATCGATTTTCGGAATGCAGGCGTGTCTAGTACAGCGCTTGCTGTTAATACGGCATGGGACAGATTTTGTGCTGAGTGCCCGCTGCTCCTGCAGGGCATGTTCCTGGTCAGGAGCTCCTGCTCCTGGGCTGGGAAAGAGGGACTGGGTGTCTGGGCTATCTGATCCTCTAGGCTCTCCCTAATTCTGTGGGCTTGGGAATGGCTAGCAGAATGTGGGGGCCTAGTCTCTCGAGACCTGTGGTGCTCAGAAGAGTCTTCTGACTCTCCCTTGCTCACAGGATTGGCCGAGCACCCCCCATCCCCCACTGCCCTAGTTGGGAAGAGGTTTTTAAGATACTCTTGGTGGGTCTAATTTGGTGGAATTCCCCACCAAATTTGACGGACTGCTCCCTTGGTAGGCGATATTTTTGAGGATCTGATTATCCCCTCACTGGAGTCTTCTTGATAAGAGAGGCTAGCTCTAATATTTGGGAATCTGTACATAGATGCCCGCCCATCCATTTCTGGGAGGCGCTGATCTGTCAGTCCCATATTTCCCATTGTGCTGAAGTCTACCATCCCGTGGCCATTGGTTCATATGAGCCAGTGGACATGAGGGTGGCAGCGAACATGGAACTGAAGGGATTAAAGTCCCTGATGACAGGGGGTTCTGAAGTTATGCTCAGGGGTTTCTCTGTCCCTTCTTACCTCATCTCTTTCAGCCCCAATTCCCTGATCACATGCCAGAATCTGACCCTTTTGCTCCTCTATTAAGGCCTTACTAGTCTCAATGATTTGCTCCTGCACAGCTATCTGTTTGTGGAGCCTGTCATTCTTTTCACAGAGAGCCTCATTGTCTCTCTGTGCTTCCTGACTGGATTGGAAATACTGGGCCAATTTTTGCTGCAGGAGATTCACCTGAGTTTGGTCCTTATTGGTCTGAGTGTTCTTGGCAAGAGCATCCTCCACCCGCCTGGTGTGCTCTAGTAGCTTTTCATAATCAGTTTTAATTTCACTAAACTCCTGAAGGGCCAGCTTTCTTTCCTCTAACTTAGTTTTTAATTAGCTGACTTCCTGGCCTAAGGTGTCCCTCTCCTGAGTTAGAGTGCCCCTCTGTGCGGCCATGTCATCCCTATGTTTTTTAAATGCACTAGATTTCTGGCGCTCCTCATCAAATTCCTCTTGAGGGTGGATGTCTTTAATAATTTATTATTTTCCTCTTTCAAGGATTCCATGTGGTTCTGTAATGTGACTACCTGCTCTGTGCAGGCTCTATTAAAATGTAACTGTTGTGCCAGCTTTTGTTGACTCTGTTGTAAGGAGTCAAGCCTTTCCTGACATTCTTTTTGCAATGTCTGTACTTGAGTATTTTGTTCTGCATTCTCCTGCTGTAAGAGAGCCAGATCTTCTTGGAGTTCGGTGATATACTGCCTAGCCTCTGTTTCAGATTCTTGCTATCCTGGAGCTTTTGCTCTGCAGAGTTCAGATTAGTCTGGATTTTCTGCAGAGCTTCCCCTTGTTTCTGTGTCAGGTCTATATTGTCTCCATGCTTTTCCTGTATAATTCCTATGTGAAGGTACAGGTAGGCCGCTATTTTGGCAATTGTGCACTGATCCTCTTATTTTTGGGGCCATGTACAATTCGCTAAGCGCTTGATGTAATGGACCCTTGTCCTGCCAGGTATCAAGGTCGATTGCAGTGACTTGTTTTTTTTCCTGCAGCCATACCTGTTCATCCTGTTTGGGCCATTCACTCCTGACAATTTGTGCAGGAAGTGTTCCCTAGCAATATTAATTTCCACTGGGGTCGCCATTCCAGAAATATTAATTTCCTTCTGATTTATCTCAGGGTTAATTTACTTTTGCAAACGGGGCCAATTCTTTTGAGGGGTGCATGTACAGTGTAGCACAGCATGCCAACCCAACAAGGTTATGTACCCTACCCTGCCGGCTAGTATGCTGTGTTAGACTGTCACGAGTGGTAGGTCACATTCAGGATCCCGGCCACGAGCCCCCAAGCTGTAAAGGGATTGCAATCAGGCACACACCCAAGTCTCGCCTAGAATGTAGTGCACAAGTGAAACCTTTATTTTTATCTAAAAGTTCATTATTCTGAATGATATACCACTCATAAGACACCCTTCTCCAGATGCCCCCCCCCCCGGTCACACTGAACCAGGAATCAGGCTAGTTTGCAAAGGTAAATATTTATTTATACATTTGTAACCTCTACAAAAATCACACACAAGGATTACATATTTTATGGAGTGTCTGTTCCTCAAAATCCCGCAGCTGTGAGACCTTGTTTCACCTTTTTGCAGCATTTTGTCCATTTCGCCATGAAAACATTTTCCAAACTTTCTCCAAATTTCCACAAATGTGTGTTTGTGTGCAAAGTTTAACAATTCTAGCATGAATACAGTTCACATAAAACCACATATATTGCCATTCCTGTTAAGAATATGTTAAACAGTTCCACCATGTTTTGAAATGTAGTACCAAAAATTTGACTAACAAATCTGCCCTTTTTATATTTTTCACCATTTCTGATAAGTTATGAGTCTCTAAAAATGTTCATTACATATTCTTTAACAACAAATGGTCCGCCTTTTGTCTGTCTCTGGAGCTCAAGGTGTAGCCCCCACCTTTGGGAACCTTCTGCAAGCCAAGTTTACGACCTCTTCACACGTCCATTTCCTGGCCTGGAGAATCTGCCATTGTTCAGTCTCTGGCTGCAGACAAAAGTCTGTCCTACCCCACAATTATCATATGTCAGTGAGTATCTGCTGAGAGGAATGCCCTCCCCTTTGGTGAAAACCAACTTCTTGCAGGGCCAGTTAGCCTAAGTTAAAATTTAATTTCTTGACTTGAAATCCAGCAGAAAACAAACTTGTTGCATCAGATGACAGGGATAAATTACATTCTTAGATTTAACCAATGGGATCAAAACAACTGAGATTCATGTTCCATTGAACAACAATCCTTCTACATTTGCTAATCCGGCAGATCTTTGGTTTTAGACAACTTTAAAGTTTAATCAGGAGAGCCCATTTGAAAGGGGCTGTCACTCAAGTAGCCCAGTGTGGCTGCACACAGATTTTTGACAGGAACTGTCATTCACAGGCAATCCAGTTTTGCTGAGATGTTTTGCTCTTAACATTTTAGGACTTTGTATATTCACAGTGCTTCATTAGATTAAATGAATTTTAGCGCCAAGCAAGATTTTGAGTGTTGGGAAGTGTTATGTACAAGCATTTTGGAGTTTTAGCAGCAAAGTAAATGTCATTTACAGGCACATTTTGGAGTTTCACTTGCAAAGCACTGCTGCTCCCTCAGCACTGTTTATCTGTCATGGAGCCCACTGGCACTTTTTTCTGCAGCATGCGCTCTATTCCACACACATGCACCATGGGTGGCAGGTTGTGCAGCCATATTTTTGTGTGTTGAAACACACGGTTTCGGAGGTCGCATAGTATGGCAGAGTGGGTCAACACATCCCACAAAATCTCTCTCCAGCAAATTTACAGGCGATGTGGGACTTAACAGAAAAGCATGTTGATCTGTAGTTGGCCCCAAAGTGACAGCGACGAGCCCCATCAACGGGTGTACAAATGTTCATTTGCAAAGCAGATCTATTTGTCCCAGTGTCCACCAAACATGGTACCGGTACCCCTTGCACATGGCATTGTCCATAAAGACCCTCCTGGTCAACTGGAATCATTAATGCTTCCAGAGTGCTTTCCCCCTCTGGATGTCAAAATCCATTGGAATGCCCACCAGAGCCTTGTGGGTCTCGGGGGACGAAAGGGTTCGTGTTTGGGGTTGGAAACTGGGGCATTACCCGTCCTCCTTGTTGTGGAACCTGAACACTATTCGGAATAATGTTACCTTGTGGCTTTGGTCTAAATAGGCACTCATTTGTCCAGTGGCCTTACAGTTTACAATAATCACAAATCAAAGGGATGGTGCCATGGCTCTAGGAGCCTGTTGGTTATTCCAATTTCCCTGTACCTGCTGACCCTGCGCACCCCAGGCCGGCTGTTGAACAAACTGTCCCCATTGTTTCAGTTGATGGGGCTGTCTCATATCTCCTGTGATGAATCCGATGGTGTCATCACTACTTTCCCAGCAGTGACCTCTCCCCATGTGGCCAGGGGACGGCAGCCGCTACCTGATCCTGACCGTGGGGGTGGCTATATGAGGGAAGATCACATGGGGGGAGGCAACCCTCAAGGGAGTGACACAACATTATCGGGTGAGATGCAGTTTCCCTGCTAATCAATGAACCCTAAAACCCCTTTTTTACAGCCCTAAAAACCATCCATTCCCTAATAAACTCCTGTATTGTACTTATCCTGCCATTGCCCTAAGAAGTACTGGGACGAGGAAGAATGGGAGTATCCTGAATGAAGATCACTTTCCCTACTGGGAAAGATCCACAATTACTCAAAAGGGAGTTATAAGATCAGTACTGTGATGAGGGAGAAGAATGGAGGAATGAGGATTACATGTAAGAACAACATACAGCAGTCTACTCTTTCCCAAAATCCTATTGGCCAAAGCCAGTATAAAGGCAAGGAAAAACTCCAGGAGTGTGAGGCCATCTCTGGAGGACCGGGCTGCAACAATCGTTTGGTGAAGAAGGGGCCTTGGATTGCTGTTCCAGAAGAAAGAAGGGGGAACTCTTGCAACCCAACAGCCTGTGGAGAACTGGGGAGTGCTGGGGGAAGCCAGGGAACTGCTGCGGCCCCAAAAAGGGGGACAACCCCTGGATACCAGCAGTGTGCTAGAGGAAAGCTGGAGGCTCCCTCACCGGGGAAGTGCAGCTGAAAATAGGAGTACTCCAGCTCACGGCAGAGCAAGATACCCTCAGCGGCGCAGGATTCCAGACAGCTGCAAGTTTCAAGAGGACAGCCCGGTGAGCAACATGCTTTGGAGAGGCTTGTGAAAGTCATGGTCCTTGAAGGCTGGGACACCAGACGCTCACCAAAGACTCAGAGAAGCCATAAATATGAAGGTGGTGAGCCCAGGAAAGCCTTGGGAGACCAAAGCACTGTCAGGCAGTGTAAAGAAAGCCCTAACAGTGGTACTGGGATCCACAGTACAAATTTGGGGAAGACCAACAAGGGTCTGGGACCCCAATACTAGTTTGGGGAAGCAAAGCCCGAGAGAGGTCAAGGGAGAGAAGGATAATCCCTCACGTTGTGAACTTTGTGAAGCTATAGCAAGTTACAACTGGCAGGAGAGTATACCAGACAGGTGCAAGTTACAAGTGTGTTTCTACGAGAGGTCCTGGTAGGAGGATATACCAGGCAAGGTCAAGTTGAACAGTGTTAAAAGTACATCAATCAGGAAGTCCTGATAAGGATACATCAGGAATGGCAAAAGACTGAATTGAAGGCATCTTAGAGAGGAGAAGAAACTTAGCAGGAGAGTGCACTAGGTATCCTATCAAGATTAGAATCAATCGCCATGTTGTTTTGTATACCAGTTGTTTTGTTGACTAAATGAAACTCAAGGAAATTAAGGTCTATAAAGGTGTAATGTACAGTGAAGAGGAAGCTCAGTGGAAGGGAACAATTCCCTGGAACTGTATCCATTGGGAACTTTTATGTTGGAGTTAAGCATTTCCTTTTGAACTTTAACATTTGTGCACTTTCAAGGCCAAAGACATTACCCTTGTCACCTTACAGTTAATTTTGTTAGAATACAATGGCCAGAATAGTACTTTGGACAAAGGACAGTTTGATTTGGACATCTTAACATCGGACAGACACTTAGTTTTATGTTAGGTAGGGAAATACCTCTTAGAGTAGGGACAGAGGCATTTTCCAACCCCTTTTTATTTCAATAAAAATGTATGGCCGAAATCCTGAACTCCCTGTGTCTGTTTCATTCCTGGCTCCTCCCCCTCCCCTGCTGAGTTTGATATACCTGCAGGCCCACCTGACCTCCACCTCTGCCTCTTTGCCCTCCTTTTAGGCCCGATTCCCCAGGTAGTGTGCCGTTCCCTGGAGCGATCTCTGCACCTGTCCCTGAAGACTGTTCAAACGTTTGCTTCTTCTGCTCCTCCAAGCGACGCATTGATTTGCGAACGTCTTTGTCTGCCAGCCTGTACACACCTTCTTAAGCTGTAGCTGTGCATTCGAAGTAGACCTGACACCAACAGGTTTACTATAGCCTCTTGGGTGGTCCCCTCCGGCTTTGTAATACCAGAGTGCTGAGAGAAAACCACCTTCAGTCTATCCAAGTAATCGGCGTGAGATTCAACCTTATTCTGTTTACAATTCAATAGTTTTGTCCAATCCGTTTTTCTGGGGCACAACTCTGCAACCGCCGTCACTATCCTTTCCCTCATCTGCACCAGGGTGTCCACTATGCCTGGGTTGGCAGCTGTCCAGCCTGCCCGGTCCACTATGCCCCATCCACTAATTTCCGTCTCACCTCCGGTGGCATCAGTAGCCGCATAAATTGATTCATGTCAGCCCACAACGGGTTATAACACTACATTACTGTTTGCAGTTCTTCCACAAATCGTTGAGGCTCTTCTGTTAGATTGGGGGACCTCCTTTGCCAATGTCCTAAGGTCCCTAGGTGTCCAGGGAACAGGGACCGTAACCAAACCCTGCTGTTGCTCTCCATCCTCATGACCAGAGGGTACTTGCTTGAGGGAAGCTTAAAAGGGGTGTGACTCTCTCCCATATCGTAACTTCCCACATCACCGGGGGGAGAGGGGGCACACGACGATGGCGGCCCCCTGGATGCCTTTTGCCCAGAGTAAACCCAACCTGCTCGGCCCTTGCGTCCTCAGGGCAGATGGCATTAATGGAGACATCTCCATCACAAGTGTCGCCTGTTGTGCCTCCTCTGGTCTTCGCCCTGTAATCTGTCTCATAATAGTGAAAAATGTAAGGACATCTTCCGGCAACACACTATCCTGATTTTCTCGATCCTCCTCTGCCTTGTCTGTATCCATCGTGCTCTCCTTCTCAACGATCTGGGGGCACAAACTGAGAGCACATTCAAGCCCCTTCCATTCCTCCACTACCTTTCAAAAGCTTTATTTGTCCACTGAGTCAATCATTAATCTTCCTCAGTCCTCTAATTTTCCCATCATTTCTCCTAGCTGTTGCCTCTTCCAGTCACATTGCGAATACTCCTCACTGTACTTCTGGTATCCAGAGCATTTGTAAGGGCTCAGTTTATCAAAGTTAAACATTCTCTCAATCGGATATTGAGTGTCTGTTATGTCCTGTCAAATAGTTCCAGGAGTCCAAATAATCACAAGACAAACTCTTAAATTCCCTAAACATAACGGGAGGGTGATCCCTTTGGGTGTTTCTCTGCCTGTTTCGATTGCTGTTTGCCCATTTTCCTTTGCCTATTTAAATCTGCATTCTCTCGTCACTTGCCCTGTTACCGAGGTGGCCCTCTTCCACACATTCTTTGACTCCAATACTTCACGGTTCTGAGAGGGAAGGGGCTTACGTTTAACAACCAGAGACACAGCGGAGTGGTCCTGATGGGGATAAGGACTCTCACCATGCAATCATCTGTCTGCCTCCATTTAATTCTGGGCTTTACCCTTTCCCTGACCTGTAACCCTTACCTGTACCCAGGCATTGTACCAGGCTCAGTTCCTAGCTAGATTAATCTCTGGATAAAAGAGACAGAACTAAAAGAATCAGAGTTATGAAATAAGCAAAAACTACAACCAATACTATGTGCCCGGTTCAAAAACTTGATCCCATTTCAGCTTATCCCCCAAACACATCCCATCCCGTTATGTCCATCCCCTAGTCCAAAACGAGACCCTTGGTTCTCTGTGTGGCCCTGCATGCACTCTCACCAGCCACAATATCCTCCTCCGGAAACCCGCTGTGGACATTTGCATTTAGGTTGCCTACGTCATCGTTTTGAGCACTCGTGGGGGTGTCCGGATGGAGGCCTACGAGATTTGTAGTTCATTTCTATTGGTCCTTAAACTGACCATGTGATGTCTCTAAACCAATCAAACAAGTCCTTAATGCTTAAAGCCTCCTGTCCTCTTTCCATTCCTCCTCTTTCTTTGCTGCTCGGCAGCGAGTTAAGTGCCTTTTATTCTTTCTTACTATATGTGAGAGTGTTTGTGTGGAGTGTTTATATCACATTTTGATTATTTACACGCACGCACACGTGCGATTAGTGCAAGGCGGAGCATATCTGCATTAGTTTATTCGGTTCTCGGGGGTTGCGGCCGCGACGGGGCTAGTGCTCCGGCGACCGCAACTCCACGGGGCTGACAGAGGGCACTGCAGCCACGGAAGGGAGAGAGCGCGACGGGACAACGTAGTTCCGGCACTCGCTCTCTTTAATTGCTGGGACCTTTACGGAGCGAGTGAGTTCATACGATCGCTGACATTCTATTAAGATCTTTATCACATATTTTGTTCCGCTTCCAGAGCACAACGTTCTGACTGAACACAGCGTTCTGTCAGGAGGCCAACAGCACCCCTGCAGGCCAATAGAGGTACCGCACTATAATATGGGCACAGTCCCAGGTAAAACCTGAAATTTTCATATATAATATATGCTATTACAGACCAGGTGATCTATATATATCAATACAGAGAGTATATAGTGTAAGATCTTAAATCTTGGTATACTTTGATTCTATTGAATTTCTGTGCAAACATGAGCTCCTCCAGTGATGAGGGGAAGGCTAGCATTAGCCAGAAGAGGAGCAATACGGAGATGACTCAAGTCCTCCAGAAAGCCCTAGGGTCCTCACTGGGACATGGACCACAGCAGATAGCTCTGATGGAGGACTGGCTCAAGTTCTCACAGGGCCTAGAGGAAATCAAAAGGCTTAAGCCACAGAAAACATCTAAAGGGGGCAGAAAAGCAGCCCGCAGGGCAGAGGAATCACACCCCCCCCCGGCCACGCCACCAAAGAAGAAGGGTGGTAAAAGGAGAAGGAAAGGAAAAGCGGGGCCTAGCAGGGGATAAGAAGGACCCTCAGATGAGGGTGAGGACGACTGGGAGGAAGAATACTCAGGAGGAAGAATTACTGTCTATATCCTCCTCAGAGGAAGAAGGCCACAAAGCGCCAAAGAAAAAGAAGAGAGGAGACAGAGGAGGATGGTGCAGAGGACGATGACTTCGATCCAGAGTCACTAATTCATCCCAGATCATCCGAATGGGAGCCACCAAAAAGAAGAGCGGCCTATCTAAAGAAGCGCTTGAGAGCGCCACTAGCCAAAGAGGCTAGGAGCAAGATGAGGGCGGAATGCCCCAGATCTCACCTCCCAGAGGGTGCAGCGGATACACCCGACATAGATGAAAAGATGATTACCTTCATGAGCGCAAATACACGAAAGATGTGAGGAAGGGTCTGGATCGATCCTGGCGGTCATGCCAGGTTAAGATGCTAGACATGACAGGACCCCCTCACAAAAATTCTCCAGATCGGAGAAGAGGCTAAAGTGAAAGGAGAGCCGATAGACCCGTCAATTCTAATCGGGTGGGCCCAGAGGGTGATATGCATGTTGGAAAACGCCAACCATGCCATCACGACAGAAAGAAGGAGATCTTTGTTGGTGAAGATCGACCCTAAACTGAATGAGTTGGCCTCCTCGGAATCAGCGTCATCCGCGAAAGGGAAGTTATTTGGGGACTCCTTTATCAAGGAGCTAGCCAAATTTGTGAATTCCTATGCAGCCTTGGACAAGGCACAAGCTGACTGGTAATGTCCAAAAACGTTGAATACCAATGTAACAAGGCTGAAAAGGCAGAGTTTTGTTTGTCGATTTTTTTAGACCTTTTAGCACCTTTTTTTAAAAAACACTCTGCCTTTTCAGCCTCAGTATTTTTTATTTCAAAAGCTCACGTAGATCCAGCTGACCAACCCTTCAGCTCTCTGCCCAACCACAAGACAGGCACACCCAGACACATACATACACTATAACATTATCAGGAGGTTCCCAAACATTCCAATATGGGGCTGAGCCCAGCCTGGGGAACAGTAGTGAAAATAAAACGACAACTGCATGGGAATGCCAGCAATGCTGTAGTATTGCTTTTGTTTTCGTTATATTTCCCTTCTTTTTTGCCACGTCTTCAGCAGAGCCATTGATTACATTGTCCCTGGTGGTTAACTCGATTAAAATGTTCTGCCTACATTAAACAGTTTGGGAAAATAAGCAGCCAAAGTAGGTAAGCACAGGGCTGATACTGTGTGAAGGAGACGCGTGACAGTAAATTGCACAATATGGCATCCACAAAAACGCGCAACTGAAGAGTTCACAATCATCAGCAACCGACTAACACTCAGTCCCTGTAGTATGTACCCGCAGAGTGCTGAAGTACTTCCTAGTGAGACCCAATAGCAATCTCATAATACGGAATAAATGCTGTGAATGACAAGTTTCAGCGTTGAAGCAGTTTTGCAGTATCACCCAGCAAAATCGCAATGTAGGTCAGTGGCGTGTCAATGAAAAATAAGAATCTTAGCCCAACGAATACAATAAAAAAAAAAAACTATTTTCCTGTTTTATCTGCATTGTTGCAGATATCATCAGGCTATTCGGTGTTGGCGTCTATCATCAGGCTATTCGGTGTTGGCGTCTTCGATGCACATTAAAGAATGCTTTGTTGGTTTCCCTCCTTTTATACAATGTTCAATTGCTACTGTTGTGCATGTGGGAACCTTCACTCTAGTTTCAAGAATGCAATGTGGGTGTCTCTCTTTTACACAATGTTTAATTACTATTAGCACCTGGAGATAAGTTATTGACAACCTCTCAGCCAATCTGAATGTTTAGAGTGCAGTCAATAACTACTACTATGGACTGCTTTTTAACTGAGAATATTCAGAATTCAGCCAGCGAACCGATGCAATTTCCAGGCAAGATTTCCTTCAACAAGTTATTTCCTCTCTGGGTAGCTCTTTATTTGACTGCAACATCAACTTGATCCCACTATGAGAAAACGCTTTCACTTTGTTTTAGGGATATCGTTTGTTTTTACATTACATGTAATTCATGTTCATGGTAAACCTGTCCCACGTCAATCAAGCTTGAAATTAAAAAGCCCGACGTATGAAGACAACCTTGTTATTTAACGACTTCAAAATTAATTTACTAACACAATTTGATATTTTCTTTGTATTTACTATTAAACTAGTGTTTTTTACTTCACCACCAAAACATATGTTGCTCTTTCCACTATGTGCTAATAGCCTCTGGAGGGGTCATTATTATTTGGGATAATGACCCTTCCCCCAATTTATAGTTCAGCGATGACTCCTCCCTCAGTCTATGAAGCAATAAAGTTGTGCACTGGTAAACTTTCCCTCCATGTTTACATAGTGCATGTTTCTCTTTCCCACAACGTTCAATGATTACGGTTGCCCATCTGTGAAACGTCAATCCATGTTCCAGAAGTATACTAATTATGCCGATGACACCCAGGTCATCCTCAAACTATCAGACATTTATGCTCAGGACTCTGAGGCCATCAATTCTATCTACTCCACCATTCATTCTTGGATGGTGGCAAATTCCATGGCTCTCAATGCTGATAAGACAGATTCTCATCACTGTGTCATGACCCTTGCCCATGGCCCTCACTGGCAAGTCAGCCTTCCAGTTAGGGCCAGTTCAAAGGCCTTAAAACCTCATCCAAGACTCTCTTGGAGTCAGTCCTGGCGCCTATGGCGCCAGGCTCATAACCATCATCAAGACCAACATTAGAATGGGACCATTTACTTGGGACTATTTAACCTGGGGGGTTCAGCCAACATGGAGGCAGACACAAAGCTGAGTTACAAGGAACTGAGCTATGCAGTCTAGTCTTTTGGGTGTGGCAGGCCTAGGACTACTTTACCTGGAAAACTTTGGGTGTGGCAGGCCTGGGACTATTTTACCTGGACTACTTTACCTGAGACTATTTAAACCACACCCAAACAGCAGAACATGCTTTGCGTTATTCTGCTGTGGGCAGCGTAATGCTCACCGTGTCCAGTTCTTTGATGCCAGCTTACCTGAAACCAAGGACCTGCAGAGAGAGAAACACTACTACGAAACTCACCTGGGTATCCTGTCTTCAATCCATCGCCGACTTCAGTTCCACTCACCTGATGGTACGAACTCCATCATCCGGCACCGCATGCATCCTGGAATACCATAACCTGGAAAGAGGAGAAAGAAAGACAGCATTAGTAAGCGTTTACTCACGTTTCCTTCCGAATGAAGAAAGCCACACAATTCTTACCTGGGTAGTCATCTCCTGGTCAGTATCACTGCTGGAACATTACGGCGCTCGGCGAGGAACATCGCAACCTGCAAGGAAAGAAAAGACACAGGTTAGCAATATAAAAGGCGACACAGCGCTGCGCATCGCGCATTACTCACCGAACAGCATCGCGCACACCGTGCTTTCGCCTACCGGCCCATGCTCATCTTCAAACTGCATGACAACTCCAAAATACCTTTCTATACCTAAAAGGAAAGAAGCAAGACATTATTATTCGAACTAAGAGGAACATAAGAACTGCATATAAAGACTGTAAAGCAGCAAACCTACGGTGTCGCAGCAGGCCTGGATTCCCACAGGGGGGGGCTTGCACCAGTGAAGTAACTTCGTCGCTTCTCGCCCCCCACATCTACGCGCCCCTGCCACGAGGAGCAGGACGGAGAATCCAAATTCTACAATATTAAGACCCATCTTTAACCAGAGGCATTACTAAGGGACCGGGAGAGGGTTCGAGAGTGCAAATCATCCAACCAGGGCTGGTTGGCGTCCCTGTGGATACCAGGTGAGCCCAACACACTGCCTCTAACCACATGCTGAAAAACCTTTCCCGGAGTACACCAACTTTTCCATTGCCAACATCACCATTCCAGTGGCCAAGAGCGTTGAAACGCTTGGCGTTACGCTTGACTCAGAGCTCACTATGAGGCAGCATGTAGCTAAGACCTGTGCCTGATGTGGCTTGATCAATAAACATCTGTGTTATCTGCGCCCCTTCTTGTCAGTGGAAAACATGTCCATCCTAGCCGCCGCCTTGGTCAATTCAAGGCTTGACTATTGTAATAGTCTTCTGGCGGGCACTGCCCAGTCCAACCTCGCAGCCCTTCAGGTCACACAAAATGGTGTGGTTAGAGCAGTGCTGGGCATGACCAGATGGCAGTCCATCACTGAAGTCAGAAGAAATCTGCACTGGCTGCCTATCAAGCACTGTGTCTCCTTAAAGATCTTGACTCTTACCTTTAAGTGCATGACCCTCGCTGAACCAGTCTATCTCTCTGAGCACATCAAGCATTATGAGCCCTCACAATCTCTTAGGTCACTTGACCAGGCCAAACTTAGTCAACCCAGATTTCGCTCAGCCAAATTCGGGAAGCCAATATGTGATGTGTTGGCTCCTTCCACCTGGAACTCTATCCCGTTGGATCTGAAAATGACCACGTTATTATGCTGTGTATACATGAGAGATGGAAAATTCTAATAGAAACTTCATCATTCCTGAGGAAAATTGTACACGATTATTGGTAACCAAAATCTTCGGAAAACCTTCTCTGAAGAACACTCTTTCCAAAAAATCTGATCAACTCAACAGTGGTTGCCTCCCTTACACACTCCCACTTCACCCACTTTGAGTGATAACCCAACATGACGAACAAAAATGTAGATTCATCACTCAACCCATGAATAGGCCCCATCACATTCACAGCAATTATCTGCCAGGACGCACGCACCCACATGACAATCATCCGCACTAACTAATAGTAGCTGTCATACAAATAACCAAGCCTATGATGATGCCTAGATATTTTGTGTTTGACCGACGCTATCTTTTTCTAGGCCCAAAAATCATCTCTCTGTAACTACAGCTCTCCCATCCCCAGCGCCGCACATAGACAGCACAAGCCACTGCCACCCCCTGTTAGCTCCGTGCAAGCCTTGTTCCAACGGAAGTCCAGCCATTTATTGTTGCCGATGTTTAATATTGCTTCGTACCAGATGGGCTCATTGCACTGTGTGAGACCGGAGCAGGCCCCAGCTCATGTGCCCATCCATCTCCACTAACCTGCCCATGCTCCCTCAACCCCCGCCCCGCCAGGCCATGGTCCAATGGTCCCTCGCCCTCCACTCCCTTTGTTGTTATACACATCTGACCCCCTTGCACTGACCATTCCAGAACACCCACCGAGGCATCGGGTAGATCAAACCCCTGGGGGTGGAGGCACCTGGCAGTGGGATCTCAGGGTTAGTGACACTCAAGGGCCAGGGTTGGCAGGCCAGTATATTAGCCTATCCTTTTTAAGTACTCCTATTCATGTAGTAAGTTTTATGTTTGCCATTATTCGTTCTTCGTTAGTTCCTGTTTAGTTTAGATAAGTAAGATGTGCAGCCTCTGTGACCCGACCAAACTTCACCGCAGAGATGAGCCTAGCTGACCCATGTGGCACGAGACTGACTGGGGAACAGCAGCCAATTGCAGCCTGGCATCACCTATAGAGCAGGCTGTGACATCCAGGCCTGCCAATCCACAACTGTAAATATACCTTATAGTATTTTGTCACCAGGGGGGGCGTGGCTTGCTTGCATGCCGTAAAGACAAGCTCCCGTGGAGCTCCGTCTGAGATCCTGCCAAAAAGAACTAATAATGCTTGATTAACTCTACAATACACGATCTGACTGCATAATCCTGCAGGGGAACTAATCCTCACCACTCGACCCGACTCCTGAGCCGAATCGGAAAGGAGAAGACAGAAAACACAGAGTCCAAAGTCAAGCCCTTGGGTCCTGCAAGATGGCGCCGCCCGCTGCGAGCTGTGACTGATGCGGCAGCCGAATCGAGACCCCGCAGAGCCCACAGCAGAGGACGCGCTCGACTGATCGGACCAACGGATCCCCGGCTCCGCCTGGGCTCAGGCTGCTGAGTGAGTGGAACACCGGCGAACCCTGCGCAACGGACGTGGGAGAAGCCGCAGCCCCTGAAAGGCGGGAGCGGACACAGACCACTCGAGCCCTGCAGCGCGGAGAGGCCTGCAGCCCCGCGAACGCACACTTGCGCTTCGCCCAGGCTCCAAATCCAGGGATAAGCAGCGGAGGCTGAGAGTGAATCCCCTGTGGCTGCAGAGCGGGGTGCTGGCACGCAGCCCCCCGGACGCGCCCCAGCGCGGCGGCAGAGAGTCGACCCTTCTGAACCCGGCCTCCATCAGGACACCGGTCGCTGCGGGGTTGGGGGCTGGCCCCCCCCGCGACTACAGCGAGAGCTAGCGCACAGCACCTGCGCTGCGAGGCGCGAACGGAGGACCCGAGGGAGGCAAACGAACGCACACACTACCAGGTGAGGAGGCAGACACAAGAGCGACCCCCCCGCATGCTAGCCGACACTGCCCGGCCTGAGGGCGCAAAGAACAATCGACCCTGCGATCTTAAGCGGTCTCTTGCACGGGGGGGCAGCCCGGATCTGTGTGGCCCTTGGTGCCCTTGGACAGTAAAGGGAGAGAAGGGGGAGAAAGAAGCACAAAAAAAGCCTGCGAGGAAGATTCCCGGAGTGGCGGGGGAGCCCTGGGAACCAGCCCACAATGCATGCCGTGGGGACGGGCTTCCATAGAACTGGCCAACCTAACTTGGGCCCCCGGACGGCTGGATAACGCGGAGGGCCCACGTCAATAACTACAGCCGTCTGGCAGCACGGCAACCGCACCAGCCAGGCCGCTGGGGGGCGCAAGAGCGATCAACGTACCCCTGGGGAAACCGCACTGAAAGCGGCTGAGGTCCGCCGACTATCGGAAGCAGGGGGCACCCTTGGCCACACACTGGGCCCAAATGGCAGGTTGACACCCCCCCCCCCCCCCGGGACGGAGGCAGCAGCAGGACGGCTACGGGGCAATTACCACTGCCTGACGAAACTGCCACAGGGATAATCCCCACCGGAACAAGCCCCAACGAAGCCAGGACCAGACCTAAGCAAGCAGGAGGACCAGCTTGAGCCACAAATCGACAAGCAGGACAGTGAGGCGAGAAGGCCCATATAACTATTGAGGCTGCCAGACACTAACTGGACACGTAGCACCGGAACCACAGCTCTACCTGAAGGCAGTAAGCCAGGACCACACAACCTGCGGGTCAAGACCTGGAACAGGGCATAGGAGGGACCCTGGGAGGGAGATGTCACCCCCCAAGAGCAAACTGAAACTGGTCACAATGGACTCATTCACGACGGCCAAACCCCAGAGACAACCACAACAGGACCAGGAAACCTCGGGGGAACCCTCCCAGAAGGAAGAAGACCTCAAACATGCGCAGGTCCTACAGGCAATATCTGCCCTCCGCACATCGGTGGAGGGGAAGATAGAGGAGGTGAAATCGGACATACAGCTCATGCGTCAGGATGCTCGTAACCTCACTGAGAGGGTCACGGCGGCAGAAAATACATTACAAGACACCGTGGAGGACACCCAAGAATTGAAAACGAAAGTTCAGGAACTTGAGCAGAAGGTGGCAAGGCTGGAGGCACGCTCCGAAGATGCCGAGGGCCGAGCCCGCTGAAATAATATTCGCATACTAGGGGTTCCTGAGGACATGGAGGGCCCAGACCCGACCGACTTCGTCGAGACGCGGCTGCTGCAGGAGATAGGCCCAGGGAAGCTTTCCCAGGGATTCTCAATGGAAAGAGCCCACAGATCCCTCCAAAAACGCCCATCGCCAGGCTCACACCCACGACCAATCATAGCTAAAATTCTGAATTTCCGCGACCGTGAAACCATATTACGATATTCAAGAGAAGGAGGAGAAATCAAACGGAAAGACTCAACGATAGTCATATATCCGGACTACACACCCACTGTGCAACGAGCAAGGAACTCCTTCATCCCAATAAAAGCGCAATTACGGAAACACAACCTAAAGTATATGTTTCTCTACCCGTCACGCCTCAAGGTCCTCTACAAAGAAAGAGCGACATTCCTTGAGACTCCAGCTGCAGCAAATCTATGGCTGGAACATAACAACCTGACTGATGGCAAAGATGATCTACCAAAATCGGATATGGGATGACAGCCGTTATAATAAGAAAGGTGAGGCTCCCCCGTGCAGGGCCACCAAAGCAGACAATGAGATCCCAGCGGAACACTACTAAGTCGATTGCTGAATCGGACGAGAACTCGAAGGACTACACGAGCACGGAAAAACGACCCACCCCCACGGAAACTGTGTAGGCAACCTACCTACACGCACCCTGATCCGGAAGGCCAGGAGTGGCCTGGAAGGCTCGGGATCCCCCGAGCGTTGCAAGTTGGAAGAAACTGCTGGGGGCAGTTCAAAGTTACACGGTTTGCTGTTCCCATTCAAAAGAATGGAAGTTACTACTGTTGGTAAGTCTCCAAGAATGAAAAGGAGGGAGAGAGGGACTGAACTGAGGGAGGAGGAAACTTGCATCTTGTCCCACACAGGGAAGGGGCTACTATCGCTAGTACCATGCACACGGACACCAAAAAGAGAGGAGCTGAAAGGACACTGTGCCCACCTCGAACCACCATGACCACTACAGTAGTTAAAATACTGACATGGAATGTGCGAGGCTTGGGGACATACATTCGCAGAAACAGAATCAAGACCTACCTGAAGAGAAAAGGGGTGATGATAGCGCTACTACAGGAGACCCACTGCACGACTGACTCACTGGCCAAACTCCAAACACACTGGGGGGGCAGGGTTTTGGCACTGCTTACTCCAAATATGCCAGGGGAGTGTACACCTGGATACACCCACAGCTGTAATGCTCACCTGATTCCCACGGAGGCGCAGGTCTGGCTTCGAGTGCTTGTGCTTCTTCAATGGTGAAGCGCAGGACTCTGAAGATGGACAGGAAGGGCCCTCTACTCTGGCTTCTATGGCTCGCAGGAATATTCCCCTGTGCATGAAAAGGGAGTATTACCTACTGACAGTTATGCTCAAGCCTCCCACTCTCTTCCAACCCTCCACGATACCCTTCCACGATTCCCCGTGAAGTCTCACCTTAGGGTCTGAAAGGACGAGCTCTCCATCCTGCTTCTGACGCAGGGGCGCGTTGAACCCAGTTACTTCACTGGATTGAGGTTGGATGGGAGTTCAGGTAAGCTTGATTACACTGGTAAGGCGCTGTAAAAGTTCTGTTGCAAGTTCAAAAGTTCAAGCTTTAAATAATAATGTTCATTGTCTTTTTTTAGGTGATGAAGGAAGATTCCTTTGGAGACTTCTTGCAACAAAGCGCGGATGTTGAAGTCTTTTCCCCTTAGGGGCCGGGGTTCGGAATGCCGGAGATATGGCGCCGACCCGAAGTGAAACATGCAGTTCCAGTAAAGATCTGGTAAGTCCTAGATGAGCGCTCAGGTAATGTTTTTGCATTCGCTCATCTAATGTCTGTCTTTTTTCCCCATAGGGGCCGGGATCCTGCTTGGAAGCAGCAAGACCCGAAACGAAATGGGAATGACCCAACTGGTAAGTCTTAGAAGGAAACTGAGCTTTTCCTATTCCCTTCCTTCTCTCACCTCTTATTCTTGTCTTTTTCTCTAGGCTCTGGGAAGTGGCTGTGTATCCGGATGATCGCTGCTGAAGATGGAGGAACCCAGGAAAGGTGAGTGAAATGCAGCGCTGCAGCGATCGTAACGAAATGCTTTTAAAAAATGATGTCTTCCCTTTCAGGATCGGTGGTGATGTCTCCGTGGTGCAGATTAGCTGGTAGGTCTCTTGTCTCCCTTTGCAGGTGACCCAGGATGCTGACAGGCGTGGCTGAAGTCCAGATGCAGGAGCTGACACGGTGAGCGTCCAGCTGCGAGGAGCAGAACGCGAAGCATGAGTTGCTGATCGGGTGTGGGTTAAATAGCTTTGGAAGAAGTTCCAAGTGTGTATCCTTCCTCCGATCAGGTATGTATCCTTCCCCGACCACACCCGGGTGGAAAGTAGTCCCACAGGTAAAGTAGTTCCTATTCAGGCCTCAAGAGGGCTTGGATATGGCAGCATGGTCTGCATCAGGTAAGCGCACATAAAACACTTGAACACATGTCTAGCGAGGTCCAACATGAGCCTGGCGCCTGAGGCGCCAGGACTGCGTCCAAAGGGCCCCAGCTTGGGCCCGCTGGCACTCTCCTAGGGGAAATGATGCCTGCCTCTGGGGTTGCTGGGTCGGACCTGGCTCCTTGGAGGTAGGCATCATGACACAGCTCCCTTTCTGCCTGAGAAAATCAGAGGTTGATCCGGAGGGTAGATTTGTGATACTATGGGGGCACATAGAGCAGACAGAAATATGCATAATGAAGTCCTATTTTCCCAACAGCAACATACCGGCACACCTGGACTCACTGTACCCCAAAATCGTGCAATACAGAGATAGCCTGCTCCTCTGGGGGGGGGGGGGGGGGGGTGACCTCAACTGTGTATGCGATCCGGCAATAGACCTTCCCATCCGAAGGGTCCATCAGCAGCAACAATGGCCCTGACCGCAATGATAGACAGGCTGGACCTGGCAGATGTGTGGCGCGAAGCACACCCAACACAGAGGATACTCATACTACTCATCCCCGCACAAACTATACACAAGACTGGACCACATCCTCATAGGCAGAGAACACCTACCACAGGTGGAAGGAGCGCAGTATTTAGGAAGAAAAATATCTGACCACACCCCACTCTTGGTGACATGGAACCACAATGGCCCCAGACCCCCGATCCCCATGTGGAAAATGCCAGCGGAAGCACTCAAAGACCCAGACTTTAGGGAGGAGCTACAAGACTCCATGGATAGCTACATAGAAAACAATGCGGGAAGTGTGGCACACAGCAGCACGGTATGGGACGCCCTGAAAACGGTGATGAGGGGGGAAATCATTCAAAGGCCGGGGGAATCAGGAGACAGCTCAGGAAAGAATTAGACCAGCTGGAAAAGAGGATAGAAAGGCTAGAGGCAGCCCCCATAGGTGACCAGAACAGGGAAACGGAACTTCGGAAACTCCGGGGAGAAAATGATTCAGCGTGGAGTAGGCTGGAAAAGCTCGACCATGTGGCCAAAACGAACAGGGCACACACAGAGGCGGACAGACTGGGCAGGCTGTTGGCCTGGCTATGCAGGAGGGAACACCCTAGACACCCCATCACCACGCTGCGAGATGAGGAAGGGAACACACATCACACGCAGCAGAACATAAACGACACCTTTAAACGTTTCTACACAAAACTCTACTCACATGAGGAACAGGCCCCTCCAGAACAGATCACAGACACCCTTGATGAGATAGGACTCCATAAGATACCACCCGAACAAGCTCTGATATTAGATGCTGAAATCACGCTTGACGATATAACAGAAGCTATCCGGTCCCTGGCAACGTGCAAGGCGCCTGGCACTGACGGCCTGCCCTCGGAGTTCTACAAAGCATATGAACCCTCCCTTACACCTCTGTTACATGAGGTGTACCAAGAGGCCTATGAGAGGGGAGTGCTGCCCGAAAGCATGAGAGAAACACTGGTGGTCCCGGTCCTTAAACCAGGCAAACCGGCAGATCGGTGCGATTCCTACCGCCCGCTAGCGATGCTAAATTATGATGCTAAAATTTTAACAACAATACTAGCCAAGCGACTGTCCAGAATAATAGGGGATATAATACACAGCGACCAGTGCGGCTTTATACCGGGCCGAAACACATCAATAAACCTGCGCAGACTACAACACATCATGGCCCAAACTAATGAAGACAGGAGCTTATATGCACTAATGTCCCTAGATGCCATAAAGGCATTCGGCTCCATCTATTGGGAGTGGCTGGTGGCAGTACTTAGAGAATTCGGCTTTGGACCCGGGTTCATTAGATGGGTTCAGATATTGTACACCGGACCAAGAGCCAGAGTGAAGTCCGCGAACCACATATCAGAAGCCTGGGACATACAAAGAGGGACCAGGCAGGGCTGCCCGCTATCCCCAATGCTGTACATATTGGGGCTGGAACCCATAGCGATCTATTTTAGGAAGCAGTTTTTCGACGCTGGCATAAGACTAGGAGGGGTAGACCACATCATTTCGCTTTACGTGGATGATGTCCTTATATATGTTAGAGACCCACACCTCAACGTACCCGTCATGCTGGAAGTCTTGGACACTTACTCCAGAGTATCCGGGACCCAATTCAATAAGTCGAAGTCCTGCATGTTCCCCCTGGCGGCCCTAAAACACGTTGAGACGGAGGCACTTCCGAAGGTAGGGATAAAATGGCAAACCACCAAATTCAGATACCTAGGAATCCAGATAATGCACACCCCCACACTGATGCACGAACACAACACAAAGGCAGCACTTCCGACCCTACGCAGATCCATGAACTTCTGGTCGCGACTTCCCCTGTCGATGATGGGAAGGGCCTCCATAGTTAAGATGATTGTTTTACTGCAATTCCTGTATGGGTTCCAAAATGTACACTATTATATCAAAAAACCCTTCTTCCGACTACTGGAATCGCTGATAAAGGAGTTCATATGGGGAGAAAACAGGCACAAAATAGCACTGTCGACACTAACCCTGCCATACGCCAGGGGCGGCATTCAGCTCCCTAACCTAGACAAATACTACCTAGCAGCCCAACTCAGCTTTATAACTAAATGGCTCTCAGACGAACCTACTGATGAAAACCCCCTACTACAGACTATGAGCCTCCCTTACTGCCTGAAAGAACTGGCCTGGGCACCACCGAAGCTGCTGGGAGAAACACCCCACATAGTCACCCTGGGGAGGGAAGTCTGGCGCAGAGCGAGGTCACTCGCCCATGTGCAGAGGGCCTACTCACCAGAGATCTCACTGATTGCAGACCTATACACAGCGGCCACAGACCTGAAACAAATCAGATCATGGGAAAGGGAAGGGGTCTACACTTGGGGAGATTTATATGAGGAGGGTGCCTTCAAGGAATTTCGCACGCTGCGGGACAGAGAGGGCATACACCCGGGACAGTTCCTCTGGTACCAGAAGATCTGCGCCATGGCACGAAGCAAATGGGAAACATGGCCCGAAGAACCGGATACTGACCCGCTATTAACGCTGCTATACAACATGGGGGAGGGCTGCAGACCAATATCCCAAATATATAGGCAACTGAGCGATACACCTAACCCCCGGAGCATGGACATGAAAAGGAAATGGGAAATAGATATAGGCAGGGAAATGACAGAGGGGGAGTGGAACAGGGCGCTTACATTCCCCAAGGAGGTGTCGAGAAATCACCGATTCAGGCAAATACAGATGAATGTGCTGCACCGAACCTACCTAACCCCGAAACGGATAGCCAAGTTTAGCAAGCAAATGCAGCCAAACTGCACCTGGTGCAACAAGGAGGAAGCAGACCTAATCCACATGATGTGGGAATGCCCCAAAACGAAGACACTTTGGGAAAAGGTGAAACAGACATGTGAGAAAGCAGGCATGACCAAATAAAAATGGACACCGGAGGAGTGCTTGCTAGGAACCTACCCCATATTAGCCAAGATAAAGCACATAGTCAGACTTATGGACATAACCATGTCCTGGAAAAAAACAGTCGGACCACAATATAAAGCATGGCATGGAGAAACGGAACGATGGCTCCTGGCTGAGACCAAGGCCTGGGAAGAAAGCGTGGCCAGATCAACAGATGAGTCCAGCAGAGCCTTGGAAGCATGGAAAGAACTCACTAGACATATGTTTCTCCCCTCCGACGACAAGCCCCCCTGAGCCAAAGGCTGGGAACGAACACACCTGCAAGCCAAACAGGGAGATTCGATGAGAGCTAATGAGAAACGCTACGGGCCTCTGGGAAGCATCCCCCCACACCCTGCAAACAACCCGATTGCCCCCTCCCGAACACCCCTACACCCCAGGGACGAGAGAAGCTGAATCACGTGAACACTGTAAGGAGACAGTTGTTACTGTTTGTTAAAGTTAAAATTAAAATGTATTTTACATGCACAAGAATAAGGCATAACATGGAAATATGTAACCGATGTCATTGAAAATGCCAATAAACAAATTTTAAAATAAATAGTATTTTGTCACCAATGACGACAAACGTGGTTATAATGTGCTGCCTGTGTATTGTATGGCAGACCGCTCTCTGGCAGCAGAGTTCTTTGCTTGCTAACTTGATATTATATAAAACTTTGTTATCCTTGCAATCTATCTCCTGGTCTCATTCCCTAATGGGGTGAGTCCATTATTTTGTCTATTGGATATTACGTTTTCGTAGGGTGTCTCATGGGACAACGCAGTAAACATTGTGTACCAGGTCCTAATGGAGACCATAGACTCACGATGACCAGTAAACGTAAGAAACATGTAAGTGGAAAAATAATCCAGCCTTATAAAAGGCTCCTATGTCCTTTTTGCAGAAGAAACGGCCTACAAACTACATTTCCCAGGTGTACCCGGGCCAAGAACTATTTAATCAATCCAACATTGGGTGGGGCACGTGCACGCAAGAACATCCAGAGCACAGGGCTTGTGCTCAGACGCTCGACCTGAGAAGACGTGTTCTCCAGAGCTCCGAGCAAGGGGAAGCACACGAGGGGCCACTGTAAAGACCGGAGGGGGCTCTGTACTTCCGCACTCTATATGGTAGAGGTGAGGCACAGAGGACCCCAGCCAAGATTCTCTATTGTGGTAGCAATAGACGAGCAATCAATGCCTAGCTTCTCAGGAGGTGATGCGGGCTGGTTCTTATGTACAAAGGAATGTCCGCACACTGAATCGGTTAAAACAGTCTTTATATAATTAATATTCAAGGTTAAGTACACTATAACGATAACTCACTTTGTACTCTGAAAATCAGCAATGGTAAATGTATACAGTTCTAAAGTGGTACCACTAACGTTATTCGATCGCATTAAAGTGCATGTGGTCAGAATGACACACAGATCAAAATAAAGAGGACACCAGCAGTAGAGAAAGGAAGGAAAGCAAGATGGTTGAACAATTGGCAGAATAATGGTCACTACCGTTAAACACAGTTCTGTGTGGAGATCCCCCCCACATGGGCAACCTGTAGGATAAAGATACAAGCCCAGTCCATATATTGTTCACACTAGACTTTCCAATAGTTCTGCAACCCCAAAGTACCTGGCGTAGCGTTCCTCGTCGGGGAAATAGACAACCCTTCTTGAGTGCCCTCCCTTTAAGGCAGGAGTCACGGGTCGAATGTCCGACGGAGAGCAGGTCAAGCTACGACGGTGAAGTGGCCGCGTCGTTCCTAGCGGTGCTTGTTAATGTGGAAGCGTAAACGTCCTGCAAGGAAGAGGCGTGCGGGGCACCTCGGTGTCGATAGTTCTGGACGCAAAGAGTTTGAAGAACTGTAGCACAGCAAGGGCATCGAGTCGTTGGCATCTCTGTGGTCTTTGGGTGGCGGGAAAACCACCGGTGGATGCTCCTCGGCGCGTCAACGGTCAGGCCTTCTCCAGCAGGATACAGCGGCGACGATGCGGGCGAGAGCGTCCTTGGATCAATGAAAGTTCTTAGGCAAACGTGAGCAGGGCGGCTCCAGTCGGCGACGGTGGCGGACAACAGTCCGGGCGCTTCTCCTTGGAGTTCCGCAGCATTCCCCGTATCAGGTCGGCAGCCTTTCGTAGTTCTGTCTACCAGGGATCTTGGGCAAAGATCAGCTGTGCACGATGGTCCCTCGTAGCTCGGGAAGGGGGCGCCTTACCAGGTCCTCTCTGGGTCAGTCCTTGAAGGCACAGAAGCTTTCAGATTGTGAAGGAGAGCAACAGCAATTCTTCTCATCCAGCAGGGCTTCAGAGTCAAGCTTCAGGTTTCACTCCAGTTACTCTTTGTAGTATGACTTCAGCTCTGAATACCTCTGAACACGATTCCTAGCAGTAAGAGGTCCCCAGATATACTGTTGATCTCCCATTCATTCCGCTGGGTCACACTCGAGCATCCAATCACTACAAAGGGCATTCATGCAGGCAGGCAACCAATCAGGCGCATAGTGCATTCAGGCCATTCACTCCTCTCCAGACACTCAAAACAAGTTATGTGTATTGGGACAAGTATCGAGCCATTCAACACTCCACACTGCATTCATACCAGTTTTGGGCAGGGCTGTCTCAGTCATTGTGTCAACCACCAGATACTACACATCCACAACACAGAATCTGTATTCATCACACACTCCATTCACCCAGGTCCCACCCACAGGCGTACCCACAACATACGGTCATTGAGAAGGCTCCAGCCAGTCTGGTTAGCACTAACCCACACTACCATATAAGGAACAGCCAGTCAGGGGGGAAGGGACGGAGTCAGGGCTTCCCGGGTCTTCAGGAAGATCAAGGTCACAGGCGATGGAAGACAAGAGGCCATGGGGGCCATTTTGTCTCCATCAGGAATCTACGATTCCAATGACAGGGCCTGGGCATCCCAAAATGGAGGATGCTCAGGGCACCAGTCAATTCAGCACGGAGCTGCCACCAGCCCGTACCCTGCTCTGTGGGTCACACACAGGTGCCCAAAAACATACACTAGGGGCACAGGGTTGCACCCCAACCCATGGGTGCCCTAAGGGTATCCCATGGGTCTGTTCACCAAACCAAAAGAGCTGCACCGCCAGGAGTCCCCCATGAACTCCTGCGTGGAAAACATGACAGAACACACGATAAAAAGCAGTAGAGGACAAGGATACGGAGGCACCGTCTCTCCGATGCATTTCCAGCATCACAGCCACGCCCCAGAGATCCTCCACCCATGCCCCTCGCATGATAAAGATAAGTACCGCCCGCCTTAGGCAGCTCAGGCAGCACGGGGGGCAGGCGCGCATCCTTGCGAGGCAGCGAAAGAAGCAAGCAAATCCTCCAGCACCGGCAGCAAGGAGCACATGCAGGGGGCGCTGCCCAGGGTTCTCACATCCCCCTGCTCCCAAGAAAGCTAAGTTTATTTCGCCTTCATTTCCAGCGCCATAGCCGCTTCGAAGACAACCTTGAACCACGCGCAGATCCTATTTTAACGACATCACTTATGCCTGCAAATTGGGAGTACCTTTATGTCAGAAAACCACTCCAGAGTCGGTAAGGAACAAGTTACTTACCTGTAACTGTTGTTCTCCAGCATGGGTCTGGCATGGATTCACATGCTCATGAATATTCCCCGTCGTCAGGCTGGGGATCCTCGGTACAGAAAAAAATCAGTATAAGTTTCATTTCTGATCTGTCTTTCCTAGTAGTAACCAATCACTGATCTCTGGGTCATACTGCCCACAGCCAATGACTGCCCTCTCCCTAAGCCCCGCCTCTGGCAGGCATCCTCAGATTTGGTAGCACGTGAAGTGGCAGTATGACCAAGTGAAGAGCCGCAGAGGGGTAGGCGGGAGGGTTTGCATGTGAATCCATGCCAGACCCATGCTGGAGAACAACAGTTACAGGTAAGTAACTTGTTCCTTCTCCAGCATGGGGTCTGGCATGGATTCACATGCTCATGAATATAAGAATACATAGCAGTACACACATGCACAACCACGGGAGGTGGCAAAAGCGTCAACATTAAGCAATACATAAACTCAACATTAAGCAACTCTTACCTCCTCACCAGGCCCACCTTCAGGTGAACAGGTTGCGCAGCACTGCTTGGCCGACTCTGGACTCCTCCCTGGAATCCCGGTCGACGCAGTAGAATCTCGTGAAAGTGTGCGTCAACCGCCACGTAGCAGCCCCGCACAGCAGGGGTACACCAGACAAGAACACCGTGGTCGCAGCGATTGCTCTGGTCGAATAGGCTCTCGGATGGCCGGGCAGCAGTCGGTTTGCCAACCGGTGACAGTGCGTGATACAGCCGGAGAGCCATCTGGAAATGGAAGCCTTCGAGAGAGCCTTCCCTTGGTTCACAGGTCCAAAGTTCACAAACAGCTGTGATGTCTTCCGAAAACTCTTCGTGCGGTCCACGTAGAACTTCAGCGCTCTAGCCACATCCAGCGAGTGCAAAGTCCTCTCGGCCGGCGACGAAGGTGACGGGAAGAAAACTGGCAACACCAAGGGCTTGTTGAGGTGGAAGTCTGACGGCACCTTGGGCATAAAAGAGGGGTGCGGTCTTAGCACCACCCTCGTGTCGTGAAAAGTCAAGTATGGAGGCTTGCAAGATAGGGCCTGGATCTCTCCCACTCGTCAATCAGAGGTGATGGCCACGAGAAGTGCTGTCTTCCACGACAGGAACTTCAAAGGCGCCAAATGCATAGGCTCGAATGGGGCCCCCCCATGAGCCTGGTCAGCACTACGTTGAGCTCCCACGCCGGGGCAGGGGCCTTCACCGGCGGGAACAATCGGAACAGTCCCTTTATAAATTCCTTCACCAGGCGATGAGACCACAAGGACGCCCGTCCCGTGGTTCTGGTGTATCGGGAGATCGCAGCCAGATGTATTTTGATGGAGGTGTGAGCTAGTCCAACTTTGGCCAGCGACAGTAGATACAGCAGTACTTGAGGGGCCGTAATCGGCAGAGGGTTAATCTTCTGTGCACGGCACCAGACAGGGAACCTCTTCCACTTATGTCCATAACACTTGAGAGTTGAGGACTGCCTGGCTTTTGCCAGAACCTCTCTGCAGTTACCCTGGATATTGTATCCTCCAAACTCTAGAGCAGCAGGAGCCAGGCCTGCAAGTTCAGCGACTTCGGGTCGTGATGAAGAATGGCGCCTCCTTCTCTGGAGAGAAGATCCGCGTCCGCCGGCAGCTTGACTGGTGGGGATGCTGACAAGTCCAGAAGGTCCAGGAACCAGATCGGTCTCGGCCACGCCGGTGCGACAAGAATCATCCTGCACCGGGACCTCTTGAGCTGGTTGATGAGCCGGAGCAGCAACGGCAAAGGAGGAAACGCATAAAGGAATAGGCCGTCCCAGGGGAACGAGAACGCATCGCCCATGCTCCTCGACTGGGGAGACCTGCTGGCGAACCTCTGGCACTTGGAGTTTGTCACCGTCGCAAATAGGTCAATCTGAGGTTTGCCTCATGGCTGGAAGAGTCGATCCACTTGATCCTGGCGTAGCTCCCACTAGTGGCACGAGCGCAGCTCCCTGCTGAGAGAGTCAGCAATGGCGTTTTTTTTTATCCCTGCCAGATGAAAAGGCACCAGAAACATCCCTTGGGAGACGGCCCAATGCCACAGATCCTGGGCTTCCTTGGACAGGGCTGGGAAATCTAGTTCCGCCCTGCTTCCGGATGTAAAACATCGTGGTGGTGTTGTCGGTGAAGATACTCACCACCTTGCCCTTGAGGGACGGAAGAAAAGACCTGAGGGCCCAGAACACTGCACAGAGCTCCAAGATGTTGATGTGGAGCGGCTTCTCCACCGGGAGCCAAAGGCCTCTCGCGTGAAGATCTCCGGTGTGCGCTCCCCACCCTTCCACGGAGGCATCCATCGTCACCGTTACCTGGTGAGCTGGGGTCTGAAAGTCTGTGCCCGCCGTGAGATGAGAGCGGGTGCCCCACCGCCGGATCGCTTGACAGAAAGTCTCATTGAGCGGAATCCTGTCCTCGAAGCTGCCCGTCGCTTGGATCCAGTGGGCGTCGAGGAACTCTTGTAGAGGGCGCATCCGAAGTCTGCAGAGGTGCACCAGATATAGGCAGGAGGACATCATCCCGAGGAGGGACTTGATGGATCTTACCCTGGCCGCGTCCGCGGTCAGTAGATGCTGCACCTTGCCCAGGATGGCCTTCGTCCTCTCCTCCAGAAACAGGGCGACTTGCGACGGGGCCAGGTGGGATTTGGGAAAGTTGATGGAGAATCCCAGGTCCGTGAGCAGCTTGACGGTCCTCGCTGTGTGTTCTACGGCGAGCTCCCTTGACCTTGCTCGGATGAGCCAGTCATCCAGGTAGGGATAGACGTGGATCCCTTGCAGGCGTAGCCACGCCGCCATTGTCGCTAGGCACTTGGTGAACACCCTGGGTGCTGGCTTTAATCCGAACGGGAGGGCCTTGAACTGGTAATGCCGTCCTTGGACCACGAACCTGAGGAACTTCCAGTGTCTTTTTAGAATGGCGATGTGGAAGTAGGCATCCTCCAAGTCCAACGACGACAGGAAATCGTCCTCCTCCAGCTGCCCCAGCACGTGCTGGAGGTTGACCATCCGGAACTTCTGGGCCTTGATTAACTTGTTCAGTCGCTGCAGGTCCAGGATGGGACGCCAACCTCCTGTCTTCTTCTTTACGAGGAAGTACCTTGAGCAGACTCTGGAGCCCCAAAGCCTCTTTGGGACGAGCTCGATGGCACCTTTCTTTAGCATCGCCCTTACATCCAGCAGCAGCTGGGGTACGTGGTTTTCCTTCCTGGCCACGGGAGGCACGCGAGGGCACTTCTTTAGAAATTCGAGGGCCTGCCACTGGGCCAGGGTTTCCAGCACCCAACGGTCGGTGGAGATGGACTCCCACACGCTGACGAACTTCGCCAGCCGGCCTTCCACCAGGGTGCTTCGGTGGGGGCCCGACGCCACGGCCGGTTCAGTCTTGTTTGGAGGCCGCCTTGCCACCTTGACCCCCTTGGCGACGACGGCGGGAACCTCCCGACTTGCCCCGTCCTCTGTAGGCTTCCTGTGACGAGGAACGGGCCGCCTGACGGTAGGTAGAGGAGCCACTGCCAGAACCTTTGGAGGCCCCTTGCTTGCCTCCGGCATTCCGAAAGGACGGCCGTCGTTGCTGGAGAACTCCGAGGGCCCAGGATGTCTCTGTGTCCGTCTTGATGGCTTGCAGGGACTCATCGACTGTTTTCCCCAAACAGGTTGTTCCCGTCGAAGGGCATGTCCAAAACCTTGGCTTGTACGTCCTGGCGGAAATCCGTCGCCTTAAGCCAACCGCGCCATCTAAGGCAAACGTTGTTGCCCAGTTGGCGGAAACCGGTGTCAGCGATGTCAGTGGCCACTGTGATGGCGTGGTCTGAGGCCACCTCGCCTTCTTGCAAGATTTCCAGGGCTTCAGCCCTCTCATCGTCCGGCAGGAAGTCCAACAGGGGAGCAATTTTAAACCAGAGTTCCCTGTCGTAACGGGCAACGATAGCCAGGGCGTTGGCCGCCTTAATCGTCGTCGCCGCCGATGTGATGACTCGTCGTCCCATCGCGTCAAGCTTCTTTCCCTCGCCGTCCGGCGGGGACGTCGATGTTGAGGCCGATGCCCCCCCCCGCCTTTTTCCTGGCAGCCGCCGAGACGACCGAATCCGGGTTCGGCTGTGCTCTAAGGCATAGAGGGGCCGCGTCGGCTATTTCTTCTCATATCGGTCCCTTTTCGCCGGCGTCGTGGACTGGTTCTTGAGGATGGAAAGTCCCTCGTCCCAGATGTCATCCAGTAGCGGGACCGCGAGGACCGTCTTCCTCTTGGCCTCGCGACGTTGATAGAAGAACCCCTCCTTCTCTTCGGGGCAGAGCTGGAAAAGCTTGGATGCCCTGGAGATCATCGCATGGAAGGATACAATCTCGTCGGGCTGTGAAGCCCGGGGAAGGGGGGACGACGGGAGGTCCACCCCGTCGTCGCCGCTGTCGTCGTTGTTGTCCGTGCCCGTCGTGGCCGTGTCAGTGCCCGTGTCCTCCCCGCGGATCGTGGACGGGGACGAGGGCTGAGCGGGCCTTGAGGGCTGGAATGAGTAGGAGGATGTGTCCTTCTCCTCTTCGGCGGTGGACTTCCCGACGGGCCTGCTCCTGGCTCCTCCGTCAGGCCTGGTTCCGGCTCCTCCGTCGGGGGTAGAGGCAATCTCGTCCTCATCTCGGTGCATAAGGATTGTATTGCCATCAAGATGGCCGCCGAGTTATCCTGCGGCATTGGCTGCGACGATCGCAACGGTTGGTCTGGGGCCTCGTCGGCACCTCCGTCGCTTTCGTCGTCTCCGTCATCGGAATGCCTCTCAACGGGCTGGTCCTCCTCCACGCCCGCGTCGTGGCTCTCAAGGACTTCGACCAGCTCCTCCTCGGAGGCTGTGTCTGTATCCACGACGGCCACTGACCCCCCCCCCCCTTCTTTCTCCGCCATGGACTTCTTCGGGGTTCTTTCGATGGGCTTGAAAGACGTCTCCCTCCGAGGTGGCAGGGAGACCCAGGGTCCCGAGGTCGCTACCACTGGTGTCACCTCCATAGGCTGAGCCAGGGTTGCCGCGACTTTCTCGATAGAGGCCTTGGCTGGGTGAATCAAGGCCTTCGTCACCGACTGCGGCTTGAGGCCTTCACCTTGGGGGAGGGCTCCTCGCCTCGCTCCCCTTCGCCGAAATCTTCGAGATCGACCGGGGCCTCGGATTTCCTCTTACCCGAGCCAGAGCGTTGGCTCGTGGTCGATGGCGCCGGGGAGTATGCGCCCTGCCTGGCAGCCAAGGAGCCCGACCGTTCGGCGCTCCCGGTGTCCGCGGACTCGCGGTGCTTAGCCTTCTGTTAGGCCCCCGTCACCAGGGCGCCCTCACAGTACTTATAAGACCGCTCAGATTTTTTCTTTTTCTTCTCACCTGATGGGCTTTTTCCCCCTCTAGCCAGTTGGCGAGACGAAGATGGCAATCCTTCATGGTCTGTTCAGACATGTTCCCTTAAAATGCACAGTCCTTCTCCACGTGCGTTTTGTCCTCGTGAAGACAGTAGAGGCATAAGGAATGCTTGTCTTCCTTGAACACGTTCTGCAGCTGGCATCCAGGGCAGGCCCTGAACAGCTTTCCGGGCGTCAAGCTTCCTTTCTCCTGGGCCATGTCCGGGGTAGGCCTCAGAAAACTTCTGGAATCCTCCAAAGTGTCGCTCGACGAAATCCTCACCCTTGAGGGGCGTAGAAACTTCCGAAACGGATCCCTGTTGATCGGATGTAGAAACGGTGGAGCTTGAGGCTCAATTTAACCGAAAAATGAGAAAATCTCTTTGAAAAAGCACGAAAACGCAGCAAAAGCTCGAGAGCTATAGCACGAGGACTCCCAACACTTGAACGTGCAGTAAAAATCTGAGGATGGCTGCCAGGGGCGGGGCTTAGGGAGAGGGCAGTCATTGGCTGTGGGCAGTATGACCCAGAGATCAGTTATTGGTTACTACTAGGAAAGACAGATCAGAAACAAAACGGATACTGATTTTTTCTGTACCGAGGATTCCCAGCCGGACGACGGGGAATATTCATGAGCATGTGAATTCATGCCAGACCCCATGCTGGAGAAAAGCAGTTGATGGCACAGCATTGTGTTCAGGACTTATTACACAATGCACACAAATGCCAACGTTGCGTTGTCAACATCATCATGTGGAGAATATTCAATTCGACCCAATAGCAGCACCACAGTTTGGGATCATTCTGGGTTTACCTTGATTTTACAAACACAACTCACACGTGGTCTGGTCAAAGGGCCAGGTGTCATTGTCCTCTCCAAACTGCTTAGCACACAGTATAGTTCCAACACAGGACCAATTGTCAAATCAGGACCCTGTGCTTAGTGTGTGTGTTGCAACTACTGAGGAGGTGGATTTAAGTACCCTACCCACTGAGTACCAGGAATACCAAGATGTGTTTAGCAAACAAGCTGCGGAAACCCTGCCGCCTCACAGACCGTTCGACTGCCGGATTTAGAACCAGGTGCGGTTTTACTGTGCAGTCGAATTTACGCCCTTAGGGAAGCCGAAACCGTTCACTTAAAAAAAATGACATCGATACTAATCTACAAAGTGGATTCATCAGGCCGTCCAATTCACCTGTCTCGCCCCCGCTCTTTTTATACCCAAGAAGACCGAGGACTTGAGAACTTGTATAGATTACTGCGGTGTAAACCGCATTACCATAAAAAAAAACGGTATCCCTTGCCTCTAATTCCAGTCCTATTAGATCAAGTGCGCAGTGCCACGGTCTATACGAAGCTGGACCTACGGGGAGCATATCACCTGGTGCGAGTGCGGGCCAGTGATGAATGGAAAATAGCGTTCAGAACCAAATTCGGCCTGTACGAGTACCAGGTGATGCCATTTGGCCTGTGCAATGCTCCAGCTGCCTTTCAGCACTTCCTTGACGAGGTGTTGCGTGGATATTTGGATGTTTTCGCAATAGTCTATGTAGGCGATATACTGATCTATTCTGGAAGCATGCAGGAACATGTGACGCACGTCAAGGCTGTGCTTCAATGGCTGTGAGAACACCGATTGTTTGCAAAAATTGAGAAATGCAAGTTTCATCGTACTACGGTGGAATTCTTAGGTTACTTTATGTCACCTTCCGGAGTGCAGATGGACCAACGTAAGGTACAGGCGGTTCTAGATTGGCCAGCCCCCACCACCATGAAGGAGGTACAAGCGTTCCTGGGGTTGGCAAACTTTTACTGGCGCTTCATTACACTACTTAAGAAAGGAATACCATTGGGATGCAGCTGCAGAACGAGGGTTCCAGCAACTGAAACAAACCTTCACTTCGGCACCGGTTTTAAAGCATCCAGATCTAGCTTTACCATTCATAGTAGAAACCGATGCCTCCAGTTATGCTCTGGGACCAGTACTTTGCCAGCGAGATTAACAAACCGGTCCATTACATCCAGTAATATATTATCCCAGAAAATTACTTCCAGCTGGGGCCAATTACGCCATAGCTGATCAGGAACTGTTGGCTGTGAAAGCGGCGTTTGATGATTGGCGACATTACCTTTTGGGGGCTCACCACACTATAACAGTAATAACAGATCATCGGAATCTGCAGTTTATAAAAACTGGCAAAAAAACCCTCAGCCCTCGAGAGTTACGTTGGGCACTTTTCTTTGCCGATTTTGATTGTCTTATAACCTATCGCCCCGGCTCTGATAACAGAAAGGCATTTTTTTTTTCAAGATACCCAGAAACCGAGACCAAGGGAGCAACAGAGGCGCGTCCGATAGTACGCACTATTCATATTATTGGAATAATAGGCCGACCCAACATATTTGAAGATGTACTTCAAGCTATGCCCATTCAAGAACTACATAATCTGTGCTCCAGGGGCTCGCAGCTCACCTTAGTAGATGGCCTCCCATATCATGCTTTGGCCTTGTATTTACCCACTGTGGCACTCAGAGGAAGCTATGCAATGGTGCCATGAGGCCCCTACAGCTGGTCACCCAGGAATAGCCAAGACTCAACAGAATGTGGCACGCCATTATTGGTGGCCTACTTTACACCGTGACGTGCGGATCTACGTAACAAAGTGTGGCACTTGTGGAAGACAAAAGGCCAGTCACCAAAAAGCCAGCAGGGTTGCTACAACCACTGGCCACCCCGCCAACCCCTTGGCATATTGTTACTATGGATCTAATTGTAGATTTACCACCCATTCAAAAGTATACTTCGATTCTGGTTATGGTCGATTCATTAACCAAAATGGGTAATTTCAACCCTTGTAAGGGTGTTCCCACCGCCGGAGAATTGGCAGAACTATGCTTACAAAACATTGTGCGATTGCATGGGTTACCCATGTGAGTCATCACAGACCGTGGGCCACAATTTACCTCCCACTTCTGGCGGGCTTTCTGTCGGTTGATCGGCATGGAAGTGAGTTTATCCTCTGGATATCACCCAGAAACCGACAGACAAACAGAGAAGGTGAACCAATAGTTAGAACAATACCTACGTTGTTATACTACCAACTCCGAGGCATCCTGGGTAGAATAAGGGCCTCATCACGACTTTGGCGGTAACCCTTAAATCCAGCAGTAGCGCTATTACAACCGGATTTAAGGGTCTGCCAAATCAGGAGTTCGGCGGATTTCTCCCCAGCTCTGAGCTGGGGGGAAATCCGCAGAAAATTTGCACTCATACCGCCGGCGGGAAATCCGCCGGCGGTATGAGCGCGAAATTTCCCCATTGAGCCCAATGGGGAATGCGGCTCAATGGGGAATGGGGAATTCCTTTACCGCCAAACTTGTGATCCGGCGCTATTAGCGCCGGGGGGTTCGGTGGTAGGGCTATTAGCGCCAGCGCTAATAGCGCCGGCGTTACGGCCCAAGTCGTGATGAGGCCCCATGTCTGGTTAGCCGATATTGCCTACAACACTGTACATAGTTCCACAAAGTAAACCCCATTTTTTGGTGTATATGGCTACCATCCAAGGGTTCTGCCCACAGCCGCGGACTCTCCCCAGATAGGCTTACCCACATTAGTAGGGCTGCATTCTCATGCGCGACAGGTCTGGTCCCACATACAACAGAATTTAAAGGTCGCTAAGCAGACCTACAAGACTTACGCTGATAAAAAGTGTCGCGAAAGCCCTCAGTACAAACAAGGAGATCGGGTTTGGCTCTCAACACGTAATATTAAGATGACTGGTCCCTGCAAATTACAACCCCGATTCCTTGGTCCGTTTACCATATCCGCTGTGGCGGTGAGGCTTAGTATGCCCAATCAGATGAAAATCCACCCTACCTTTCATGTGTCCTTACTTAAGTCAGCCCAACCCTCTATCTGTACAGAGAAACCACCACCCATTTTGGTGCAAGGACACCCAGAGTATGAGGTGCAAGCTATTCTGAATTCCCAACACCGTAAAGACGGGCTTTACTATTTCGTAGACTGGGTGGGATACGGCCCTGAAGACCGTTCGTGGGAGCCTGCTCAAAATGTTCATGCACCAAGATTGGTTAAGGCATTTCATCGCAATTATCCAAAAAACCCAAACCCATGTCCTTCTGTGCGGGAGGTGGGGGGGGGGGGGTACTGTCATGGGACAAGGCAGTAAACATTGTGTACCAGGTCCTAATGGAGGCCATAGACTCATGATGACCAGTAAACGTAAGAAACATGCAAGTGGAAAAAGAATCCAGCCTTATAAAAGGCCCCTATGTCCTATTTGCAGAAGAAACGGCCTACAAACTACATTTCCCAGGTGTACCCAGGCCAAAAACTACTTAATCAAGCCAACGTTGGGTGGGACACGTGGGCACGTGCGCGCAAGAACATCCAGAACACGGGGCTTGTGCTCAGATGCTTGACCTGAGAAGACGTGTTCTCCGGAGCTCCAAGCAAGGGGAAGCACACGAGGGGCCACGCCCCAGAGATCCTCCACACAGGCCCCTTGCCTGCTAAAGATAAGTATCGTCTGCCTCAGGGAGCTCAGGCAGCACGGGAGGAAGGCGCGCAACCTTGCAAGGCAGCGAAAGGAAGCAAGCAAATCCTCCAGCAGCGGCAGCAAGGGGCACACGCAGGGGGCACTGCCCAGGGTTCTCACGTCCCCCTGCTCCCAAGAAAGCTAAGTTTATTGCGCCTTCATTTCCAGCTCCATAGCCACTTCGAAGGCAACCTTGAACCACGCGCAGATCCTAGTGGGCGGCAGTGCGAGAGCAGTGCATGTGTTTAACATACTAATTAGCCATGTGCCGCGATACAGGAAACAATCGCATTTAACGTCACGTGGTTTTCAGAATAACCGCAACCCGTCACATGCGACTGACAGCACGGGTCACTGCCACTTTGGGGCTCATTATACAGAGACCGCCACCCCTAGCAAGCAGTCTTTTGGCAGAGCCACACGCGGCTAGAAATCTGCACCTGTAGGGGATAACCCAGAACAAACGCACAAGCGTAACACATAGGCGCATGACAAGCCTATAGAGCACTCAGAAGGGTGCAACAAACCTTTTGCATGAACAGAAACATTTAAATGCTTGGTGTGTGAAGAAACACAGAGATAGTAACTCCTACTCTCTTTATAGCAATAATACTGCTCCAGACCCCGGACCAGAGAGTACGCAGGCAGGAGGCCAGCACTCACCCCAAAGATAAGTCTCTTTCTGGCTCCTGAGCCTTGTTATGTGGGTGTGGGGGGAATTGTGCTTGTTATGTGGGTGTGGGGGGAATTGTGCATGCTAGAATTTGACTGTATGTTTCATTGTGTTACCCTATGTTTCCTTACCCGTCCACCTCCCCTCTCCTAGTCCTCTCACCGGTTACCCTTGCTACCTGAACCCATCCAACCATCGAGATCCTAACCCTCGTTCCCCACCAGGGTCTCGGCTTGTGTAAGTTCTAACTCACAGGTGCCCAGACGGATGAGGGGACGGTTGGTTCGTGCCACTCCTGAGCCTGGAAACTGAAGCCGTGACAGGGTGCCTGCCTTCACTGGCAATACCCTCAATACTAGTCACCACTGTTCCTTCGGTGGCGACTATGTCCACCCGTTCAGGCAAACTCACTGGTAATCTTAACAAACAATCTAATTACTCTTGCCAGGCAAATAACACTGAAAAATCATATCCCAGCAGGCCTAATAACCACTTAGGAACTCTAGGGGATCCTCTACTCCAACTCACACTGGATAACATCTTTACCAAAGGTTTGTGATTTGACCTCACTATGAAGTGCTGGCCCCACAAGAAGACATTTAAGTGCAACACAGCCTCATACACGGCTAAAGCCTCCCTCTCCACTACTGAATAGTTACTCTCTGCACCTCTCAAAGTCCTGGAATCAAGCACCACTATGCATTCTTCCCCCTTTTCCATCACTCTGCGTCGGCGACAATCCTAAACCCAAAATGCTAATGCTAGCATCAACTGTTAGGTATGTCTTGCTTCCAGTGGAAAAATTACCCAAGGATGGGGCATTGGCAATGTACCTCTTAATTTCCTGCTTCCTTACATCCCCCCCTGACCAAACATATCTTAGTCCTTTCTTCAACAACACTCTAAGGGGTGCTGACAAAACTGCAAATTTCTCCACAAACTTGTGCTAATACACCTAGAAAAAAACAAAGCTGTTCCTTATCCTTGGGTTCAGGGGCCAGACTTATTCCTTCAACCAAACTATGCTTGGGTACAATCCCTTCAGCTGATAGTCATGACCCAAATATTCCACACTCTGCACACCTATTCTGCATTTACTCCTTTGGACAGTAAGCACCACTTCCCGCAATTTGCGCAACACTTCTCTTAACACTTTGTCATGCTCCTCAGGGGTGCTGGCATGGATTAATAGATCATCTTGAAAAACAATCACTCTCCCCACACACTCAAGCACTTTTTCCCTAACTCGATGGAAGACAGCAGCCGCCGATGTTAGTCTGAAGGGCATTCTGAGGTACTTGAAGGTCCCTTCCGGTGTGATTAAAGAAGTGAGTTCTTGACAATTGTGTAGTGGCACTTGATGCTAAGCCGAAGAAAGGTCAATCACTGTAAAATGTCTGGCATCCCCCAAAAGAGAACATTGCTGATATCAAGGGCAAGTGATGCCTGGCCACCAAAATGTTCCTGTTCAAATCTCTAAGATAAACAAACATCCTCAGGTTTCCATTTGCCATTGCCACCAGAACCACAGGAGATAACCATTCCGTGCCCTCAACCCTTTCGATCACACCTTTCTGCAACAATGTGTCAAGTTCATCCTTGAGTTGATAACGAAGGTGGTGGGGAACAGGACATACTTTGTGAACCACTGGAGTAGCATTCTTTTTTAATCTGATGTGATGTTCAAAATCTTTGAGCCGGCCCAAGTTGTCAGAAAAAACCTCTGGAAATTAATTCTCCCATCTATCCTGGACTTCTGCTATGGATACCGGCAACTCCAGGTTTGCTTGAATCCGAATTCCCAAGTTCGCCTATTCATGCCATCCCAAGAGAGATGAACCTTTCTTGGCCACACATATCTGCAATGCAATTTTGACCTTTGTATCCCATCACAGCCTTGAATTTTCCTAGCATCTCAATCTGCACTTCACCATAACCAGGTGGGGAGATATTCTCCAGAAGATCCTCAATTCTACCACCAATGGTATTTGTGAGAGTTTCACCTGAAACAATGGTCGAAGGAAGGAGATGCACTATCAACCTTCATAATTAAGGGTCTCCCATCAATGGTAAATTGGTCTGTAGGGCCTTTCTTGCAGGCGTTGAGAGCAGAGATTTCAAACAGGTGGCGGACAGCTGCAGGTTTGGATTCCGTTTGAGTTAGATGTGCCTGAGATATTTGTGCAACCTCTTGTTCATCCTTGGGGTCCGCTTGCTGCTCCAGAGCATTTTCTCCCCCCTCTTTGCAAACTCGAGCAAAATGGCTCCTACGCTCACACTTAATGCAGTTGCCATTTCGGGCTGGACAGAAAAGACTCGGGGACAAGTGCCTGGGACTGCCACACTTAAAGCATCTAGTTTCTTTAGTTCCTTCACCTCCTTTCCTGTTTCTGATAGCACACAACTCATAGTCAGGTTACTCCAACTTCCCTTTCCTCATATAGTGAGCCGTTTGTTCCATACTGCGGGTAAGTTCCACAGCTTGTTCCAAAGACAACATTTTTGCCAAGAGCTTTTCTTGCACTTTGACACTATTAGTGCATCTCACTAGCTGGTCCCTAATGAGGGAGTTTGTTAAAGGGACAAATTCGCAGGTGTGGCTTAAAGAGCGGAGAGTCGCTACATAACTCTCAACAGGCTCCGGTGGCTCTTGGCATTTCTGGAAGAATCTATGACGCTCAAAGGTCACATTTTTCCTTGGCTCATAGTGATCTTGGAGTTTCCTAATGGCAATGGTGAAGTCCTCCAGGTCACTAGCTCCGAATCCTTCAAGTTCAAATACACTGCGTCCCTCTGTACCAAGATTATGGAGAGGAGCTTGTTTTCTCACAGGAGCAAATTTGTCCCCATTTCCATTGCTAGCATGTAAGTCTCAAACATCTTTCTGCACCTGTCCCACTTGACTGGAGGCGTACCAGGTTCTGCCAGAAAAGGTGGAGGGGGCGGGGGAAATCCCTGCAGCGCCATTCTTGGGACTGTTTTCCTTGGCTAAATAGCAAGCTTCCCTTGCTATTATAGTTATTCCCTTGAGGACCCTCTCTTTAATTTGACATTCCATCAATAAGTCTCCTTTTCCTTTCGTTTGTGGTCCCTATACCTTGAATTTGCCAGATTGAGAGGAACGAAAAATAAAAAAAATAAAGACAATTGATGCCTGTTTTCCGTCTGTTCAGCTGATCGTGCTGCCGGTGCAGGCCTTAGCAACGCATCCTCGTTGCTAGGAAGGAGAAAGGCAAACACGCTCTTGAGCACGCCAAGAGGTCCTTTCCTCTTGACGTCACAGCGCGAGTGTTGAGCCTGCGTTGTGCGCAAGAGTGCAAGGGAGGTCGCTTGGAGCGGGGAAAAGGGAGCCGACCTCAGTGCTTACATGTGCCCCCAGGGCCCAAGGCGGTAATCAGCACTGGCCTGGGATGGTCGGATCCCTGGCCGACCTCTGCATCCTTCTGTGCTCGTCCGCGCCCGTTGGTGTGCTCAGAGTACGAAACTCACTCAACGCTGCACAGGAAAGGGGGCCTCTGTGGGTTATGTACGCCCCCTTCAGGAACATCCTCGTTGCCAGTGTTGAAATATGAGGAGGCCAAGTAGGGTTTCCAGATCATTTATTTAAAACCCACAGAGCGCGGCTTCAGCTGTGGCCTTGACCGCCAGCCTCAACCACCAACTGACAACTTCAGCAATAACAATTCCAGAACACAGAACAGAGGTGGAATACAGAACATGGGAAACAAGGTAAGGTCATACAGAAATAGATCCGGCACCATAGACTAGACATAAAAGTTATCTATGGTACGCTTTCAAGATATGTGAACCTGCTGTTTGCAGCTGCAATCATCAATGGCCAGACCGCATTTTGTTAAATAAAATTGCTTTGAAAAAAATAAAAAAAACTATGGGCAATATTGTGGGGCCCACCTCGGGTCACCGGACGGGCCTCAGCCATAGTCGGGATCAACCGACATGGGTTACCAGGGCCGCAAATAAAGAAGCAGGGGGCACCCTGCTCGCTCCGGATCACCAGAGTCATGCCACGCGGCTTGGGTCACCCAGCTCACAGCAGCCCCGGCTCTGGGGGCACCCAGGCCGGGGTTGCACCATTCAGCCATGGTCACATGGCTAGACCAGTTGGAGGGCGGCGTTGCCCAGCAGGGGCGCCGACCTCGTGCAGGGCCCCTTCCATGGGCCTACTGCATGCGGTGCTGCACCAGCAGGGTGCACCAAGGAACGACACCAGAGTCAGGTTTGCATCGACTGATGAGCCGTAAGCGGCTTGTTCTTTTTATTAACTTGCTCACATGGTTCCACTCCATGTGACCAGGACAACAACCCTGGGAAATACCATGTCTTCCAACAGGGGTGACATGCAACACTCCTTTTTCAAACCAACAAAATAAATGTACCACCACAACATAATACACACGCTAACACTACAAACCATAAATCCCCTACACATGCACCCTTTATTATCCTGGGTGAGTGGGTCCAATGTCACTGAACGGCATCAATGAGTGCCCCTGGCACCACATAAAGCATTACCCATATCCGGACGTTCCCCGCTTTACTTTTCCCACTGATTGGGCCATTTTAAGCAAGTTCAAGTCTGCCGGCTCCCAGCCTTCATGGGGATGCCTACGGTGTCCATCTTGCGCCCCGTGGAGTAGCAGGAAACCAGTCTGCATCCTCACCAATGGTCATTTAGGACAGTCACACAGGCCGGCAAAGCCTGTGATGGGGTACTGGTGACAGGGCAGTAGGTCTCTCATTCCAATATAGGGCTGCCAGCACAATGACATTGGTGCAGTGATACTAACATGGCCCTCTGTTGTTGTACGGCCACAGGGCATTCTGCCTTCCCTCTCCAGGGTACCCCCCACCTAGCCTTGATAACATGGGGCTGGATCCCCGTTGTGCCTCTGCTGTTGGAAGTGAAGAGTGGGCCACCGCACCCCACGACAGCTGTGTGCCACACTCCTTTGTTCATCACGGGGTGCGCGGGCTTCCCGTTGTTTCTCTTCCACCGCCGCAGCCCTCCATGCGGTCCCCCTTTGAAGCCGTGCCTATTGCGGGCCACTGGAGGAATACAGGGCTCATTGGGGGACACGTATCTCCCTGCTCTGCTTCAGGCGGACGCATGTCCGTGGCACCGCAGCGGCCCGGTGGCCCTCTGGAGGCACCATCCTCTGACTGCGGGCCGAGGCTCCCCGGCCCGGACCACTCCCTCGTCTGCCGGCTGCGACACTCGTCCACACGGTCGACACGGTCCGAACCACCAGTCTCCGTCCTCGATATTCGGGGTCGCTCTAGTCAAAGTTCCACATTTCTTTCAGGCACCAGGCCGCCTGTGGGGTCGAGATGGGCAGGCTCTGACTATATATATTTTTGTTGATCGCGGGCCCAGATGGTAACGGGCCAGCTTGATGTTGGCCGTGCTCCCCCATGACGGCAGCCTGAAGGAGGGGCTGCAAGGATTAATGTTCACATTACCCTCACCCTCCTTGATAACCTGGGCTGGGCAGCTGCAGGACTGCTGTATGGTAGGATAACCATGCCCTCTTTCTTTGTTATTTAGGGGGGGTGGCATCACACTACTATTCATTATTTTTCCTCACTGCCGCGGGCCCGGATTGCTTAGGCCACGCCCACTCCTTTGTTCCCTCGCAGGCACAGCAGACCCAGGCGTTAAGAGGCCACGCCCCTTCATTGAGGGGGTGCCGGAGCCCTCCACACTGTCCCCTTTTCGGGCCGCTGTAGGCTCCCGTGTCCCTTCACTGATTTTGGGGAGCGCGGAACTCCGGTTCCAGTTTGCTTTTCCCCTTTTTTTTTTGTTTGGCGGGCCCAGTTGTTCTTGGGCCCGCCTCCCATGGGGGCCGCCTCAGCTGTTTGGCGGCCCCTACATTCCTCAGTGCTGCGGCCGCCTCAGCTGTTCGGCGGCCTCCTTTTCTCATCCGCCTCCAATGCCCCTCCTCCGAGCGAGTTCCTCTTGGCCACGCCCCTTTTCAGCCGAGGCCGCCTCTTCTTTGCAGCTACTGCCCCCTCAGAGCGGCTGCCGCCCTGCCACCTCCCTCTCAAGTGGGCACACAGGGCAGCACAACCGCGCTCGCTCCCCTCACGGCAAGGCCTTCCGTGGTGCCGGCTCACGGCCCCGCCTCCTGACCAGCGCAGCCGAGGCCACTTCAGCGCCTCACCTGTGCGGCTCACCCGCCGCGCCTCTTCCGCAGCGGCCAACGCCGCACACCGACCTGTGGACACCAGGCAGCCCGTGCCCAAAGGCAGCATGGGGCCATGGGCCACCGCAGAGCGGCCAACGCCACCTCCACACACGGGGGCTCCCAGCCCACAAGCTCCAGCCTGCGGATGGAACGTCCTCATCACCATTGTTGTGGGGCCCGTCTCGGGTCACCGGGTGGTGCAATCATCAATGGCCAGACCGCATTTTGTTAAATAAAATTGCTTTAATTTTTTTTTTTTAAACTATGGGCAATATTGTGGGGCCCACCTCGGGTCACCGGGTGGGCCTCAGCCATAGTCAGGATCACCCGACATGGGTTACTAGGGCCGCAAATAAAGGTGCAGGGGCCACCCCGCTCGCCCCTGATCACTGGAGTCATGCCACGTGGCTGGGGTCATCCAGCTCACAGCAGCCACGGCTCTGGGGGCACCCAGGCCGGGGTTGCTCCATTCAGCCATGGTCACATGGCTAGACCAGTTGGATGGCGGCGTTGCCCAGCAGGTGCGCCGACCTCGTGCAGGGCCCCGTCCATGGACCTACTGCATGCGGTGCTGCACCAGCAGGGTGCACCAAGGAACGACACCGGAGTCAGGTTCTCATCGACTGATGAGCCAGAAGCGGCTCGTTCTTTTTATTAACTTGGTCACATGGTTCCCCCATGTAACCTGGACAACAACCCTGGGAGATACCATGTCTCCCAACAGGAGTGACATGCAACAGGCAATACAATATGTACAGTGTCAATTGCTGATCATGGCAGGAAGGGGTGGTCCTCCTGTCATGATCCATTATACGTTTCTAGGACATTTTCCAGAAAGAAAGGAGACCCGACTCCGGCGGAATGCGGAATGCAGGTAGAGTGCTAACACAGCGATGGAGTGTCCGAGTCGGGTAAGCAAGCCTTCAGCGATGGAGAGGCTGGAGTCAGGTAAGCACGCCTTCAGCGACGGAGCGGCTGGAGTCAGGTAAGCACGCCTTCAGCGATGGAGCGGCTGGAGTCAGGTAAGCACGCCTTCAGCGATGGAGCGGCTGGAGTCAGGTAAGCACGCCTTCAGCGATGGAGCGGCTGGAGTCAGGTAAGCACGCCTTCAGCGATGGAGCGGCTGAGTCAGGTAAGCACGCCTTCAGCGATGGAGCGGCTGAGTCAGGTAAGCACGCCTTGAGCGATGGAGACACTGGATTCAAGATATGACACAGCGGTAAGCGTCACGCTGCAAAGCAGAGTAACACGAAGCGAGGGCATGCGTCTGAGCAGGCCTTATATAGGCTGGCTCCGGCCCCTCCCTTAAGCCACGCCTTGTGGCTCCACCTTGCCTCGCCCAAGGATTCCAGCACGTGCCTCCCAATGCGGTTCTATGGCCCTGCCCGGCCCGAGTGCACGTGCCTTAGGCACAGAATGTTCCAAGCACATATGAGCCTTTACGTCAAAGGCACCAGGACTCGGCCCAAGTGGCCCTTGGGGGTGATGAAGGCCTGGGCCATTGCTCCATGGCCATTACACATACTTGCTGTAGAGGGTGCAGTCAACCAGGCTCCTCCTTTCATATGTGGTGGACGTGCCTGAAGATCCAGTAATTCTGGAAACTATGTCTGGCGACTATTGCACAGATCACCGAGACAGCAATCCCGCTGGAGCCGGAACCCGTTCTGCTGGGGGTCCCAGTCCCAGCGATCTATCCATGCTCCGGGAACAGAGTGAAATTGCTGACCCAATGTCTCCTAGCCAGGAAAATGGTGCTGGCCCGCTTCTGGAAATCCCCGGACTGTCCCCTCATGTCCCAGTGGTGGATGAAGCTATGGGACATACTGATCGCGGAGAAGGTGACAGCAGCAAGAGCCGGAGTCCTCCACCGATTCCAGAACATTTGGGCCCCAGTGCTGGAATACGATCAGCGATTCCCCGCCCTGACCTACAAACCCGCCAATGCCCGTTGGACCCTAAGGGACCAGGAAGACCCCACATAGCCGATGGGGCCGCAGAGTGGGCGGCACGGGGGGGGTGGAAAAACCGGACTCACCGCCTTCCCCAGAAAGCTACAATATAAAAGCCAGAGCAACTAAATCGAGACATGAAAATGTGGAAAATAAGACCTGCTAGGTGAAGGGAAACTCCTCTATAGTATAGACTATAGTCCATTTATCACAGTGGAATGTGGCAGGACTGCAACAGGACCCCTTTCCTTCAATGTGTAGCATTCATCCGCACCCAGCCTTAATTAGTCGCGTGATGCACCAAGCTCAAGGACAGCCAAACTTCTGCCTGAAGTCTGGTGCTAGAAATTGTACAGTGTGGGGATGCCGGTCTACCCTGAAGAGCGAGGTGTCACACCACTGGACACACTTCCTTTTCTGCACCACATGGGAGTTGTTTTCTTTAAGCAATAAACCACTTTGACACCCAGCTTTATCAGGCACACTATCCAGTTCACAGGGAAACATTGGTAACTTGCACTGCGACAAAGGAGCCTACAATACAGAAGGCATAAATAGACTTCACTGTGACTTGGTGAACAGCTTTTAAGAAGCATAGTTTTGGTGCTGTGGAATGTGTTGCACCTTTTTGCATTTACTTTAAGATGCTTCTCACTATTTTTGTCCTTTACAAACAAATATGCATATTTTTTTTTTTTTATTTTTTTATTATTATTGTGTATAATCAACTTGTGATTTTTACAAAGACGCTTTGGCTCCTTCGCATTTTGCCAAATTCTTGAAGTTCTTTAATTGGTAAGAGTGCTGATTCTGGACTTCATTGTTATTTCCTGCTAATTACTTTATTCACGTCTTTGAATTTCTGTTGCTTTTATTTTATCAAAAAAGGCTGTCAAAAGTTTTGTCGTTGCAATCATCCATTTCGGTTTTTCCCCAGACATCAGTCTATTCCACCAAACCTCCTCGTCGAGAACTGAGTCTGTCATCCCAAGAAATGTGAGGTAAGCGCTTCTTTCTTTGCTGAGTGCTTTGCAGTGAAGTATCAGATGTTTTAGATTTTCAGGTTCTGCTGCCGATTGGCATAGTCTGCATTCGTTGGCAGTCGACTGTAGTCTAATGCAGAGAATTTCTCGTGTCGGTAGTAAATTGAGACGAGCTCTCAAAAAGGTTCTCATTAGTTTCTTGTCCGGGAATAGTCGACAGTATGGTAGAGGAGTCTTAAGGCGATTTGAGGTTGGTGGCAAATGTGTGGTTAGTTTGTTTGAATGGGCCTTATCAACTGTAGTTATCCAATCCAAGAGCTCCATTTTAGTTTTCACTTTTTGGGGATTTTCTGCCAGGTCTGCTTCCGTGCAGGCTATTTCTTTTAGTTTTGCCGTCTGTGATTGAGACCATTTTGTGAGACAGTTTAGACGGCCTGATGAGATTTCTGCAGCTATCAGTTTGAAAATTGGGACCGTATCAGGAATGGTAATTTTTCTGTATATTTGCATAGCATTTAGTTCCACTGATGCTAGCAAAGACTGCAGGCCTAGGTCACGCCTGATGTTCGCAATAGCTGCCGAATTAGGAAGACCCAAGACTGAGCGCCATAAAAGGCCTTCAATTTTTGGCCAGATTGAAGTTGGCATAGACAGTCGCACCCATGCCGTAGGTTAGCGCCGGGACGGCCTTGCCTCTATAAAACTGAAGTACAGGCTCCAGCGAGAATTTGCCGTATTTTTTATCAATTGATCTCATCTGGGCGGCTAGGTTTCTTGCCTTGCCCCAAAGGGTAGTTTGCATGCAGGCTTCCCGGGGTGAGTTGTCTATCATTATGCCCAGGTATTTGTAACAGTCCACAACTTCGATCTTGGTATTTTCAAGGAACCATCCTTTGTTGCGATTCTTAGTTGAATTGTTGTTCGCCATAATCAAGATTTTTGTTTTTGATTTATTAATTTCAAGGTTGTTTACTTTTATATAGTTTGCCAAGTTGGTCAATTGGCGTTGAAGGCCGATTTCCGTTTGATCTAATAAGATTAGATCGTCCGCGTAGAGAAGGCGTGATATGTTGGTGGCCCCTATTTTTGGTGGAAATGCTCGGACAGAGTTTTCAGAGTCCTTGAAGTCACCAAGGAAGCTTATAAAGAGAGCCGGGGCTAGAGGGCACCCTTGTTTGACCCCCCCTCTCTACTAGGATCTCTTCTGATAGCATTCCTTGTTTATCAAGTCTCACACGGAGCTTGTTGGCTGTATGTAGTGCTATTATTGGATGTACAATTTCTGTAGGGCAAATGCATATATTGATAGTGATACTTTGTTTCATTTTTTAAACTTCTTTTGCATTGTATTTTCCTACGTTTTGTCATCTAAAATATTGCTGAGAGACCACCATTCACCACCGAAGGAGCAGGAGATCCCCAGCGATGCGGCAGGAGCAGCCCCCCCCCCCCCTGCAATGTGCCCAGGATGCAGAGGTAGGCCACCAGCATATTACCAGCTGCTGCGTGCCCCTCGTGCATAATTCCGCCTCTTTTTTTCTAAATTCCGGAATCCGCCGTGAGAAGTTGTCTCACTTCATACAGCGTGCCATCCAGATTCGAATATTGTGCAGGTGCCCATAATCTAGGGAAATCTGCACCCCCACCATTGGAACACAGGAGGGTTTCCATTCTCGAAGATGGCCGCCGCCACCAAGGCACCCTGTCCTTGCTTCTGCCTGCTTCCCCACAGCTCGTAGGCGTAAGCAGATTGGCCAGGCATCTCCTCTCATACTTGCCACGATTCGCCGGCAGGCGAGAGAGCCGGCCCTCGAGGTAAGGAGCGCCACCAGCGCCAGGCGACGTCCCTATCTTCGATTTGCTGCAACCTCGTTTCAAGTGCGCTCCTGTCGGCCAACCTGCAGTGTCTTCCACGTGCATTGCAAGGTAATCCTGCAGGCGCCATTAATCCATATCATTATCTCCGTATCACGGCGCTCTTACTCTGCGTCCACAGCGCACGCCTTTCACCCGCAGCTCCCACTGGTTTAAGGCCTCACTGTTTGCTTCTAGCTGAGCAGAATACACGCCACGCGGCCTATGCCCACCCGCAACGTTCCCCTGCTGCGTTTGCCCACAGTCAGCATGCCATGCAAACCAGCTCTTCTATGATATTGGTACAGCCGAACTCTGTTGTGCCTCATAACCTGGACTTGCATTTGTTCGTCCACAATTGCCACCAGCCTTAGCACATAGGCAGTGCCTAATTTTGTACTTACTAGCTTGAGCCTTTAGATCTGTCTCACACTTGTTACTATTGCTTTGCAGCGTTAGGCTCCATCTTACACTACACTCGCCCTCTAACTTATTGGTTTAAGTGCTCTCCAAACCCAGGAGTTGCCTAACCCTGCACTTGTACTATAGATGCTGCCTCACTGCACCCTGTGCTGCACCTAGGATCGCTAACAGACTACATCTGACTTGTGGTTCGCCCCATGGTCGCTAATAGACTACATTGATTTGTGTTGCGCCCTAAGGTCGCTCATAGACCACATTTGATTTTATGCCTATGGTCGCTAATAGACCACATGTGATTTATGTTGTGCCTTATGGTCGCTAATAGACCACATTTGACTGGTGCTGCACCCTAAGGTCGCTAATAGACCACATTTGACTTGTGCTGTACCCGAAGGTCGCTAATAGACTACATTGATTTGTGTTGCGCCCTAAGGTCGCTAACAGACCACACTTGACTTTATGCCTATGGTCGCTAATAGACCAAATGTGATTTGTGTTGTGCCTCATGGTCGCTAATAGACCACATTTGACTTGTGCTGCACCCTAAGGTTGCTAATAGTCCACATTTGATTTGTGTTGTGCCTTATGGTCGCCAATAGACCAAATGTGATTTGTGTTGTGCCTTATGGTCGCTAATAGACCACATTTGACTTGTGCTGCACCCTAAGGTCGCTAATAGACTACTCTAATTTGTGCCATGTCCTAGCTTCACACGCCATGTATTATAGTCACTGTCTGACTGCCTTATCTAGGTGCCATCAGTCTCTGCTTTCTAGCCTTCCATGCAAGGTTTTAGCATGGGCATACAGCCACTGTTTGATTGCCATATCTAGGTGCCTTTAGTCTCAGTATCTTAGCCTACCTTGATATGTATTATAGTCACCATTTGATTGCCACATCTAGGTGCCATCAATCTCTAGATCTTCTTAGCCCTATTGGAAACAGGCGTACTTAGGCGCCTCCCATGCTACGCACCCTAGACACTACCCATTCACGCCTCACATACTTGTGCCCCTACTAGTGCATGGTGCCTAGACCTACAGATCTAGCCACACAGCCTGGACTTAGTTACCGACACTTAGTACCTGTTGGCCAGATAGTCTACACACACTAAGTGGCACTGCTAGACAACAGGAATAGCATCACACTATGTCTAGCTCACTCAACATCTTCCTTCTAATGATTATGGCCACACTACACGCCTCCCTGAAGAACAGCCACACTGCAGTTGTTCCTTGCAAGCCAGCACTCGCGCCTCCTTTCCTACTCACCACACCCAAGTCACCCAACTACCTTGACCACATCAGCCCCGCGCACCAGGCCATGCCAGGCCATCTAGTCTACACCTCTCAGCCTACCCCAACTCACGAGAGAAACCTCAAATTACGCGCCAGACTCAAACTCTATGAACCTCCTAGAAGATCCCTCCCCTCTATAAAACGCACAATGACAGACCAACACATCAGAATATGCACCGCACCCCCTCAATCCCCCCCGCCCCCCCATCAGTGGACTTAAACATGCCTAAGACTAATACCAATTCATCCAACTCGGCCATAACCAAAATGGACCCCAAAGGACACTCCCTCAAGGGAGCACTCCTGAATGTAAGATCCCTAGAGGCACACGCCATTGACCTAGCTGACTTAATCTTAGAAGCCAATCTAGACTTTATTGCCATAACTGAGACCTGGCTACATAATGCGGCAGGCCCTTCGCTCATGTTGGCCATTCCTGACAGTTACACCATTTCTAGGCAGGACCGAGAAGGCTCCCGCGGAGGTGGAATCGCCATTATATCCAAAATAAACTTAGCACTACGCCTAGTCCCTACCACAACTATGCAATCCTATGAAACTCTCACTGCTAAAATTCCCATAAACACCCAAACTCTTTCAATTCACCTAATCTACAGACCACCGGGTCCACTCAGAACCTTCGAGGAGGACCTGCACAGCCTTCTGTCCAACAATACCAAAACTACCTCCCAATTGCTGATATTAGGGGACTTTAACCTTGGCTTCAATGATCAAGCAGATGCCCATGCCTCCACTATTGCCAATACCCTTCACACCTTGGGACTTACCCAAAAAGTCAGCACCCCAACACATGCAAAGGGCAGAATATTCGACTGGATCGCGGATTCCAACTGCTCAGCTACAGTATCATCTATTACGCCCCTCTCCTGGACAGACCACTCCTTGGTGTCCTTTAATCTACTAACTACCAAACTACCCAGCCCTGCCCCTCATGCAGCTCCACCATGCCCTACAAGAAATAAAAAGAATATCACAGCGGATAATATTATTCCCCTGATCCTTCCTACCTTAAATGCAGTGCCATACAACCTCGACCCTAGTGTACTAGTCAACAAATTCAACATCATCATGCGTTCCACTATGGACAAAGTCGCACCCCTCAAAATGCGAGCAAGCAAACCCAAAGCACACTTAAACAAGTGGTTCACGCCAGAACTTAAGGCATTGCGCCTAAATAAAAGAAAATGCGAATCCAACTGGAAACTATGTCCAACCAAAGAGAATAAAACCAACCTAACAAATCTCTCGGCATTATAAAAATGAAATCTGTCTAGCGAAACGTAATTTCTATAATGTTCGCATTGCCAATGCCAATTCAAGTATGAAGGAACTCTTCTCCATCTTGAAAGAACTTGAGTCCCCCATTGCCACACCTGATACCTGCATCAAAGACCAGACCTCGTGCACAGATATCCAAACAGCCCTAGCAAATAAAATCACTTCACTGCAAAACAAAATCCAACTAAAAAAAGATTCCCTAAACATCTCAAACAAGCCGTCATTTAACAACACCATTAGCGACCCAACCAACAAATTCTCCTTCACAAAAACTACCATCTTAGAGGTAGAGAAAATCATCCTTTCCCTCAAACCGTCAAACTGCAAAGGGGACATCTGCCCAGCACAACTAATAAAAGACGCTGCCAGAGACCTCTCACCGTTCATTTCAAAATTGATCAACACCTCCTTCGCCACAAGTAATATCCCAGCGAACCTAAAACAATCATGGGTGCTCCCACTTCTCAAGAAGCAAACTCTGGACCCCCTTATCCCCACCAATTATCGGCCCATCACCACCGTACCTTTCCTACTGAAGATACTAGATAAGGTTGCCTATACACAAATTCAAAGACACCTTGAATCAAACAATCTACTGGGAGCCAGACAATCTGGTTTCCGTCCACTCCATGGTACTGAAACTGCACTCATTGATCTAAAGACCCAAATAGACGAGTTGAGAGATCAAGGTAAGACGGCACTCCTCCTCTTGCTTGACCTCTCAGCTGCCTTTGATCTGGTGGATCACAGGGTCCTCTGCAAACACTTGGACACTGCTGCACACTTCTCCACACATGCCACCAAATGGATTAAATCCTTTCTGAGTGAGAGAACAATGCGAGTCTTCTCCCCCTCGGCAGCAGCCGACCCTCTTCCAATCACGTGCGGCGTCCCTCAAGGCTCCTGTGTTTCACCTACCCTGTACAACATATTCACTAAACCCCTCTTCGATGATCTGGACCTTCTAGGTATCACCTACACTAACTATGCAGATGATACACAGATTCTCCTCCCGCTTTCTGGGGATCACAGCGAGGACGAGGAGTTGGTGAATAGGATGTACCTCATTCAGGCATGGATGGCATTGCATGGCCTCTGCCTGAACGATGATAAAACTGAGCTAATCATTCTGGGCACGCAGGCCAACATCAACAAACTAGGCAAGGACTACTCCACGTTTAACATTGATGGCAATAGCATTAAGGTTTCGAGTGAAGTAAAAACACTAGGCTTCTATCTCGACTCCACAATGTCTTTTGCCAAACAGGTTAATTCTTTAGCGCCCACGACAGCCTATACCTGCAAATTAATAAGAGCAGGTAAACCCTTCTTATCTAATAACAGCTGCATGATCCTAGCGAGAGCCTTAATACTATCACAACTCGATTATTGCAATGCCCTTTACAGTGGCGCTAACAAAACTATCACCAAAAGGCTACAAATACTACAAAACAAAGCCCTCAGAGCCGCTCTAGGCATAAACAAAAGGGAACATATCTCTGCCATTAGACAACAATACAAATGGCTCTCCACCGACAATAAAGTTCACCTAGAAATGCTCTCTTTGACGCATAAAGCCCTTAATAACGCTGCCCCCATTTACCTGATGGACAAAATAAGAAGAAAAACTTCTAGCAGACCTACAAGAACTCCCAACTCCAATTGTCTGGAAATCCCGAGATTTAAACTGGCCAAAATTGGCGGCACAAGCTTCCCTGTGCTAGCCGCTAAATGGTGGAATGCCCTGCCACACAACCTGAGATCAGACCAACCTTTCCCTCACTTTAGAACAAACCTTATCAAACGAGGTAACCTGTAAAGTTTGAAAGACTGAATGCGAGTTATGTTACTCATCTGAATGTATATATGTACCATCAAAGATCTATCATTATTGTAAATTTTAACTATGCAACACTGTAATTTGCTGTAACACTGTAATTTCTATGCAACATTGTAAGCTTTGTATACTCTGTTCACTGCGCCCGGTTACCCTTGGGTCTGGCACGCAATATAAATAAACAAACAAACAAACGTCACCTTTTAACTGTCTCCCTCCTGTTTAAAACTCTTTGGAGGTTTACAAAGTCAATTACTTTCTAGCTCCAAGTTTAACTCTGTTACAGGACATGCATTCATGGCGTGCTTCTTAAAGGGTAATGGTCAACTGGCTGGAACTCTAGAAGAGCCAAAATCTCTACAGCACTGATCCCACTGCAAAACCAAATAGACTATGGCCAAGGTGAAATGTAGAGCTTTATTAGGTGGCCTGTGATGGTCTAGCATCTAGTTCCTTTCTTTACAGCAATCCTACGTGTACTGTAACTGATTCAGCACTAAAGCGGTTGCTCTGAAAATGTTTGCACATGATTTTGAGTTCAAGCTTTTAGCATCCCCACTTGATGGTAGGTGGGGAGAAGTGAGGTTCTGGGTTAGTTCCATGTGATGCTTAGACATTTGATGAAGCAACGATTTTGGCCTCAGCTGTTCTTTTTCTCCCCTCGGTGGTCATGACGAACTTGAGTTATTTATTTATTAAGGTTGTTAGGGGGGATGGAACTTGAGGGGGATGTTTGAGGGGTCACTGTCACATCTATTGCTCATGTTGTATGGTTGTCAACCTGCCTTGATTTAAAATAAACATTTTTAAAGAACAAAAAAATGGCACAAACAGAAAATTCGTAACCAAGTTTTACATTTTGGAATAAGTTAGTTCAATGAATCGAACAGCAGGTGCAAAGTACGTACCCAAGTGGACAGGGTAAAAAGCAGGCTGAATTTTAAACATGCAGTGAAATTGTGATGCAAGTAAAGCAGGAAAAAAAGACCAGCTTATCTTTATTTTAAAAGAGACTGAAAAAAATATTTTGTAAGCAGCGTGAAAGAAACTGCAAGTGTGGTCACTTCAAAGTGGACCATAACATTTCATTTTTTTCTCCAAATTTATTTATTAGCTTTGTGCAAAAAATTGGAATCCAACATTGTTATGCCCACTTGTACAACAAAGAAAACATAGAACCAACGACGGCAATACAGAACATTCTCCTCAATTCACATAATCTTAACCTGCCCCCTCTGTTGGCATTCTCTCATGCCGCTGCCCCCTCCCACCGCAAAGTCCTCTGGCTGCGTGCGACCATCCACAGGGCAATGTCGCAGAGTGAAATGTACATTACTGTAATTGGGGAGCCCCCTTGCCCATATACCTCCTAGTCCTACCCATTCTCTTATCCTCCGTTGTCACAGCCCAATGGTTATCTTCCTTCATGGAAGTCCGGAGAGGTAGTAAGAACATTTAATAGTTGTCCCCAATACAATACACCCTCTTATGATTCAAATTCTACATTGCGTCATAGTATCTCCATCTCTGCCAATCCCCACTTCTTAATGTCCGTCACCCAATGTTGGAGAAGCGGGACCCTGGAACCCTTCTACGATATCGCAATCCTCCTGCAATATTTTCCTTCTGCGTTTGCCTTTTTGCCCCTGCATATTTTCCCAAATAGGCATACCTTTGCCGTACATTCCAGCGAACTGTGAGGGGTCAGAAATGTGAGGCATTCAACTATGTGAATTTTTTTTTTAAAAAGATGGCATTTTATTAACTGAAAAGGTTGGATAAACGCCTCACTAACACTAATCCGACGAGGATTTCCCTGCCTAAAATAAACTAAGAAAAATACGAACGAAAGGTTTCTGTCCCTCACACTTGTACATACACCAACTCAACAGGTAATATATTTGTTGCTTTTGAACTGCCATATATAAAACAGTTAAATTCACAATATGATAAGTGTCTCTCCTTATCATCTGGATGAATTTCTCTTTCCCAAATTCAAGCAGGACTCTCTTCAACAGTTCCAAAAGAATAACGAAATCCTGTCTTATATGAAAGTTCTAATGCGGCTTGTTTGATTTCTATTTGGCAACAAAAGGTTCCAACATTTCAGGATTGTTCAACACGGTTTCTTTCTCTTCCACTTTTAATATTACGGAAAACAATCTTCTTGGCATAAACCCAGAACAATTCCTGAATTCAGAAGAATGAATTTAAATTGTCAGAATTATTCTTCAATCACATATTTGTTTAGAAAAAATTATACACTTCTGCAACAGTTTATACAACACTTTCTTCAGCAATTAAAGTTTGTCAGGATGATTTGTGAACACCACTTCATAGCACTTTATCAACTTCCACCTGGTCTACTTCTATGCCAGGCCTACTACTTAAATTACACCTGGTTTACTACGATGTTAGGCCTACTACTTCAAAGTGCTGTGTTCGGGTATACTCCCCTGCCCGAACAGGATACAGTGTTACTACAACCTCTGACCTGGAAAACTCTCCAGCCAGGAAATTACAAACAAGTGCTTCTGTGGTTAAGATCAGTGTACAACAAGTTTGCAATGTCTCTTGCTTCACAACACCACGTTTTGAGAATTTCTTCAGGGAAGACCAGATTCACATTGGTGCGCTGTATTAAACTTCTGAAATTTTCAAAACCTCTGCAAGTTATGTTCCATTCCTTCTGAATATCCTTTACCAGAAGGGCAGCCTTCGTGCCACTCATGTTGACCTGCTTCTTCATTAACCAAATACTGACAATTATATGGCCGCATTCTTTCTCTCTCTTCTTTGGCCATGTTGGTTTTCACCAGCTTTGTGTATGCACTTATTTAAACATGGCCAACAAGCTTTACAAACTTTTGGATTCTTATTTGCCTACTCTTGACTTTGGCAATGTGGGTTAGTTTTGAATTGCCTTGTTTTAACTTTCTTTTGGCTTGGGCAATAGTAGTTTGTATTGGGTTCTAGAATTATTGTCACCTTTTGTTGCTGGCTTTCAAACAGCCCTGCACGCTTAAAAACACAGTTTGTTTTACAAAATAACGCTTTCTCTGCTTTCTGTGAGATTGGTATTCAAAATTGGCTTCTTTCGTGGTTTTCCCCTCTACACGTTTGCTTTCGAAGGGATTGGGTCCTCCGACGTATTCCATATCTATGACAGTAATCACCACAGCTGTGCTACTTCGGAAACTTTTTCGGCGTCTGTGTCGATGAGCTGCCGTCGAGGACCTCCTCTGACGTCCGACGTCATCCGATGTGATAAGTAGGACGCACAACGTCCGTAGCCTCAGCTCCGTTTTTTTCGCGAACGTTTTGCTTCGTGAATCTCGGTTGCGCCTCGACTCTTTGGAGTTCTGTTCTTCTCGGTTCATCGAACCTGTTCGTTTTGTAAAAATGTCTTTGTGGAAGATGTCTACTACTTCGTCTTCACCCCCGCGTCCGGGCTTTAAGAAGTGCGGGGAGTGTGGGTCCAAGATGACGGTGACGGACTCGCATGACGCCTGCCTCAGGTGCCTCGGCGAGGCCCACGACACGGATGACTGTCGACTGCCAGTCGCTCACGTCCAAAGCCTTACGGGAACGTAAGAAGAAGTTGTCGGCAGGTAGGGTGTCCAAGCCCCAGAAGTCGAGGTCTGCGGGGCTTTCGACGGATGACTCGAGAGGTGACTCTCCGCGTCGTCGTCGGAAGTCTCGTGGGTCTCCTAGGAGTCGGTCTTGCCACTCCTCTGCCTCTTTGGGGCATTCTCGGAAGCGCCGAAACAGGTCGCCTTCCAGGTCCTCTTCTGAGGACTCTGCCCGTCGGCAGGTCGCTTACCCCTCCATGCGGGCGACGCCGGAGGAATGGGCTTCCTTCGGGAAGCAGATGTTGGCGATTCTCGAATCGCAGGGTTTGCCGTCCGTGCCTCCAAGTGAGGTCGGTTGTGAAGGGTCGAGAGACACCGCTCGCAAGAGTGGTCGGCATGAGTCACGGGAGAGGTCCCGTTCGGACAAGGGGACTCGTTCTCGACGTACCCGTTCCAGGTCCCGGTCCTCGATGCGCTCCAGACCGTGTGCACCTGTGATGTCTTCAGAGAAGACAGACGCCTGTGGTGTCGAGGGCGTCGACGGGCTTCGAGGCTCCGAAGAAGTCGAAGTCGTCGATGCTCGGGTTGTCGAAGGACACGCTCGGAGCTCTGGCTTCGAGGACTGTGTCGACGCTGGCGGCGCTGCACCTGACGTTGACGCCGATTCGCTCGACGTCGGCGCCGATCCACTCGGCGCCATTGCCGAATCCCTCGACGACCGCGCCGATTCGTTCGACGCCCTCGACGTCTTTCGAGGCCGTGGGGTTGGAGGTACCTTGTACTATGGGGAGCCCCCTAAAAAGGCTCTGGCTAAGAGCAAGCACTCTCGAGTGCCTTCTTTTCACCACCTGGACTATATTTCGGAGGTGGATGAGGACTCTGATGGCCTGGTTCCTAGTCAGGTTCCAGATGAGATGGTCTCGGGCCATAGCCAGTTTGATGATCTGATGCAGTCACTGCATGATGCCAGTGGACTGGACACCTCTCCGGAGGTGGAGTTTTGTAGGCCTGAGCCTGGCTCTCATGCCGATTCTTCGTACAGGCGCCTTATGTCTCGGGTCACCGAGTACATGGGCTGGTCTGCTCCCCCAGGGGAGTTTGTACAAGATGACATGACTGATATTCTTGATGTTGGTCCTCCAACTGACCCGGTACTGCCATTTCATATGGCTCTACAGAGAAGGGTGGCAGCGACTTGGACTGCTCCGGAGAGTCTCCCGACAGTGGGCAAGTCTGTGTCGCGGAAATACCGTCCAGCCTGTAGCGACCCTGGCTACTTGTCCAAGCACCCCACTCCGGAGAGTTTGGTGGTGCAGGCGGCTACGGCCCCGACAAAGCAGGCGTCGTATCCTACCATCCCTCTGGATAGGGACGACAAACATTTTGATGGCTGGGCGATGAAAGTGTTTTCTTCAGGGGGTATGGCGCTTCAGGCGGCCAACTCCGTATGTGCCGTGTCTCGTTTCACGCACACTCTGTGGAACTGCGTTGCATAGGCGGCTGAACATATTCCCGAAGGGGACAAACAGGATTGTTTCCTTGCTATGGTACAGGATGGCAAGGACGCCATGTGTGAGTCCGTTCAGTCGGGTTTGGACATGGCAGATTGCATCAGCCGGTCCATGGCGGCGAGCACCGTGATACCCAGGTTTGCGTGGTTGCGGAAGTCGGGGTTTGCTCCTGATGTGCAGACCCGGCTCCTCAACATGCCCTTTGACGGTGACCACCTTTTTGGCAGCAAGGCTGACGAGAGCCTTGAGAGGTTGCAGACCTCAAAAGCTGCAGCAAAGTCGTTGAGTGCTGCAGTTAGACAACCTCCGCCTTTTCGTCCTAGGGGACAGCAATGGAGGGGTGGTTCCTTTCGTTATTACTCGTCCTTCAGTAGAGCGAGAGGAGCTAGCAGTCAAAGGGGCAACCGTAGGAGTGCCAGAGGTGGAAAGCAAAGCACTCGAGGTGCCAAGGCCGCTCGGGCAGTTGCCTCTTTACCCTCAGGCAATGCCGCAGCCGCTACCACTCAGTCATGAGGCCATGTCCCATGGTTCGCCGGTTGGGGGAAGGCTGGCGCAGCATCTTGCAGAGCGGCGCGCCATTACTTCAGATGTGTGGTTTCTGAAGATCATAACCCACGGCTACTGTCTTCCCTTTCGGCAGAGGCCTCACGACAATCCACCAGGGAACCTCTCTTTGAAGAGTCCGGATCCGCTCCTTGCGCAGGAAATTCAAGCCCTGCTGGAGAAAGGCGCCATAGAACTGGTGCCTGTAGCAGAGAGGAACAAGGGATGGTATTCCCCTGATTTTTTGATTTCCAAGAAAGACGGAGGATTGAGACCCATCATGGACTTGCGCGGTTTGAACAAGCTCCTCAGGAAGGACAAGTTCAAGATGGTTACTCTTTCTCAAGTCCTCCAGGCCCTTTAGCTTCAGGACTGGTTGGTGTCTCTCGACCTCAAGGATGCTTACTTCCATGTGCCGATCCATCCCAAGCACAAGCAGTACCTGAGGTTCGCGGTTGGCGACTCGCACTTTCAGTTTCGGGTCCTGCCGTTCGGATTGACCTCCGCCCGAGGGTTTTCACCAAGCTAATGGTGGTGGTGGCAGCGTATCTCAGGAAAGGGGGGAATTCACGTCTACCCATACCTGGATGACTGGTTGATCAGGGGGAGCTCTCCCGAGCAAGTCCTGGATCATCTGTCCGTCACCTGCCTCTCCCTTCACAAGCTGGGCTTCTCCCTCAATTTAAAGAAGTCCCATTTGACGCCAACACAGCGGCTCCAGTACATCGGAGCAGCGCTAGACACATCTCTGGAGCAGTGTTTTCCTTCCCATGGGGGGGGCTCTTCACATTCAGCAGATGGTGCACAAGTTTCAACTTGCCCAGACGCTCCCGGCGTTCGAGTTCTTGAGGTTGCTCAGCCTCATGGCATCCTGCATTCTTCTGGTGATATGATATGATATGATATATGGTATTTGTAACGCGCCTATACACAGGTGTTTCAAGGCGCGACGAGGCAGGGAGGGGAGGAACAAGGGGAGACATAACAAACGATCCTACTAGGCCAGGTGTCATTCAGATCGCGCAAGTGCAGGGGTGGGGGAGGGGGAAAAGTGCAAGGGGAAGGGGAGGGGGGGGGGGGGTGCAGTAAAGGTAAGTGGCGTAAAGTAATAATAAAAAAAGGGCCAGCTAGTGGCAAGTGCAAGGTAAGTGCAGAACAAGTGCTAGGGGAGGGGGGGGGCTGTAGGGATACAGAGACAGTCCCGTAGTGCAGAGGGGTTCCAGGGGATCAGTGACTGGGCCCAGGACCGAGGCAGTTTAGAGTGGTCCAGTTGCAGGATCAGTGCAGTTTAGTGAGGAATTAATTAGCTGTTCAGCAGGGAGAGGGAGAGAGAAAGAAGAAGCAAAGAGGAAGGTTTTGAGGTGCTTCCGAAACCGGAGGTGGTTCTCCTCAAGTTTCAGGGAGGCAGGAAGGCTGTTCCAGAGGGAGGCCCCTGCCGCGGAGAGAGAGATCTACCCCCAGCTCGTTGCTTCGAGAAGCTGCTGACCATGAGGGAGTTGGAGGCGGATGAGCGAAGGGCTCGGGGAGGAAGATATTTGGGAAGAGAGAGTTGAAGGTATTTAGGACCCAGGCCCCAGAAGGCCTTGTGGACAATGCAGAGGGTTTTGAACTTTATCCTCGCAGCCACTGGGAGCCAGTGTAGAGATTTCAGTCCTGGAGAGATACGGTCCCTGGGCTTGAGGCCAAGGACAAGTCTCGCAGTTCTGTTCTGGATGAGTTGCAGAGGGCGGAGAGTGGAGGCAGGCAGATTAAGATAGAGGCTGTTACAGTAATCCAGCTTCGAGAGAACCAGGGCTCGGGAGACAGTGAGCTTCTGGGGGAAGGAGAGGAAGGGAAGAATACCTCTGAGGAGGTGCAGCTGGTAGTGTGACCTCTTGGCGACGTCAGAAATATGAGGAGAGAAGGAGAGTGTGGAGTCGAAGATGACCCCAAGGTTTTTTGCCTTGCAGGTAGGAGCAGGGAGGGGGCCAAGGGAGGCAGGCCAGAGAGCTGCAGGGAAGGAGGGAGTGGGAGTACCGATGAGTAGAATCTCAGTCTTACTGGCATTAAGGCAGAGGTCATTGGCGGCACACCATTCTTGCCAGAGGCTTGTCTGCGGATGAGATCTTTGCAGTGGGCACTCAAGCTCCAATGGCCCAGGACCTTCTGTGGTGGACCTTGGAAGGCAATCTGATGAAGGGGGCTCCGTTTTGGCTACCATGGCCGGAGGTGACGATCGTGACGGACGCATCCCTCACGGGATGGGGAGCTCATGCCAACGAGTTGACAGTCAGCGGTCATTGGTCTCCGTCGGAGTCCAGACTCCATATCAATCTGTTGGCGCTGAGGGCCATCAGGCTAGCCCTGAAGGCTTTTCTGCCGACTGTGCGAGGAAAGTGTCCTGGTTCTGACAACACGGTGGCCATGCACTACCTCAACAAAAAGGGGGGGGGCAGGGTCACTTCCTCTGTGCAGGGAGGCGATGCAGCTCGAGTTCTGGGCCATCCAGCAGGAAGTTTCGATCTCGGCTGTTCATCTGGCCGGAGACGAAAACGAGACGGAGGACGCTCTGAGCAGGCAGAGTGCGATCTCTCACGAGTGGGAGCTGGCTCAGGAGATTCTCCTGGAGATCTTCGCCCTTTGGGGGACCCCTCAAGTGGATCTCTTCGCCTCCAGTGTCAACCGGAAGTGCGAGAGGTTCTGCTTGCGGGAATTTCCTCCAAAAGGAGCCTTAGGAGACGCGTTCGTGGTGGAGTGGTCATTTCCACTACTGTACGCGTTTCCTCCAGTCCCTGTCATCCCGCACGTTTTGCGGAAGTTCGGTTCCCGTATGATCCTCATTGCTCCGGCGTGGGCTCGGAGGACGTGGTACCCGGACCTTCTAGACTTGTCCATCTGCCCTCCACGTCGTCTTCCCTACCGAGACGATCTGCTCTCCCGGGAGGGGGGTCAGGTTCTCCATCCAGAGGTCAGGTCCCTCAACCTTCACGCTTGGCTTCTGAAAGGTTGAGGTACAAGGATTGGGACCTCCCTGAAGACGTGATGGAGGTGTTGCTCTCAGCCAGACGGCCGGCAACAAAGTCTCTGTACCGTTGCCGTAGGTTCTGCGACTGGTGCAGAGTTAAGAATGTGGATCCTTTTGCATGTGACATCCCCATGGGTATGTCTTTTTTGCTGTCTTTGGCCCACAGGGGCTTGCAAGTGGGTACCATTAAAGGTTACCTGGCGGCGCTGTCCATCTTTAAGCGCTCGCCTGAAGAGTGTTCCTACTTTAAAATTCCTTTAATTTCTCAGTTCCTCAAAAGGGCTCACTAATGTGTTCCCTCCGTCACCTTTCCTGGTGCCCGGTTGGGATTTGAACCTTGTTCTCAAGTTTCTGATGGGTGTTCCATTTGAGCCATTGCATTCTTGCCCTTTGAGGCTGTTAACTCTGAAAACTGTGTTTTTGGTTGCGGTTACTTCCGCTCGCAGAGTGAGTGAGTTACAGGCACTTTCTGTTAAGCCACCCTTCACTGTATTTCATAAGGACAGGGTTGTCCTTAGAGTCCGTCCTTCTTTTCTTCCGAAGGTGGTTTCGGAATTTTATTTGAGCCAGAAGGTTGTTCTTCCGGCGTTCTATCCTCCTCCACATCCTGGTAAGGAAGAGGAGAGGCTCCAGAGGCTTGATCCTAGGAGAGCATTAAGCTTTTATGTTTCACGCATGTCCCGGGTCAGAGTGGACGATCAACTCTTTATTGGTTACGCTGGAAAGCGTTTGGGACAAGCTGTGACGAAACAGACTTTGTCTCGTTGGATTATTTTAGCTATCTCCGAGTGTTACCGCTTGGCGGGTAAGGACCCTCCGGCTGGCTTGCGGGCCCATTCCACCAGGGGTATGGCTGTATCTACTGCCCTGCAGAGGGGTGTCCCTATTCGTAACATCTGTGATGCAGCCACCTGGGCTTCAGTACATACTTTTGTACGTCACTACTCCCTCGATTCCATCCGGACAGGATCTGGCCTTTGGCAAGGCGGTCCTTTACTCTGCTATTTGATTGGGCAATTCTAAATTTTATTTCTAAATTCTTTTCCTCCTCTTTGCTTTGGTACTGCTTTGGGAGTCTGTCATAGATATGGAATACGTCGGAGGACCCAAACCCTTCGAAGAACAAGTTACTCTCTTACCTGGTAACGTTCTTTCGATGGGATGGTCCGACGACATATTCCATATCGCTCCCTCCCTACCTTCCCCGCTGCAGAATTTCTTATGCAATTGCAGCTTACGTTCCGCAAGGCTTTGTGTCCGACTGGCAGAAGACTCATGTCACACATTCTGGGGGAAAAAACTATAACTGAGGCTACGGGTGTCGTGCATCCTACTTATCACATCGGATGACGTCGGACGAGGTCCTCGACGGCAGCGCATCGACTTCATCGACGCAGGACGCAGAAAAAGTTTCCGAAGCAGCACAGCTGTGGTGATTACTGTCATAGATATGGAATACGTCGTCGGACCATCCCATCGAAAGAACGTTACCAGGTAAGAGTGTAACTTGTTCTTCTGTTGTTAAAGTACCTGTTCTGAGCACACGAGCGGTTTCGGAGCGCTGCGGTGTCACAATAGCTTACTTAACTCACCAGGTATGGCGTGCGCATGCGTTTCCCTCACTGCTCCCAGGTCCTCCGCCTCAGCTCCTTTTTGAGTTCTGTCAATCTGCCACTTCCAGTCTGCCGCTGCCCACGACACTCACACACAAGCTCTCCGGTGCTCGCCTGCCAACAGAGACAGCCTTGTTGTGTGGTAAGCTTTTCAAACCCTTGCTTCCCGGTGCACAGCCTCTGCAATTCAAGTCCACAGGGGACAAGCTTCCCTTTAAGACACTTCCCGCTGGGCGACCTCTGCGATTCAGGCTTCTGGAGGTGAAGACCCTCATGGGACAGGTTACTGCTCGAAACTCCACAGTGGTCCTGACATCTTCTTTCTCCTCCAGTGTGTTTCTGTCTCTTTCTTTAATCCTTTTCAAACTGGTTTTCGGCCTGGTCGGGGAACTGAGAACATCTTGATCTCTGTCCTGGGTGACCTTACTATGATTTCAGAATAGGGTGGCGTGGGAGCATTGATTTTACTCAATCTTTCGGCGGCATTTGATACCATCAACCACATCATCCTGTATGGCAGTTACAGGCCCGTCAGGTTCTGTCCTATCTTGGTTTGCCTCTTTTCTTGAAGACAGTTGTCAAGCTCTTTTGCTTTCTCCTTTTTTTTCTTTTGTTCATTCTCTTTCTTGTGGTGTCCCTCAAGGACCTGCCTTGTTTCCGATTCTCTTTAACATCTACATGCAGCCAACGCTGGTTCTTATCCACACGCACGGCTTCCGATGCTACGCTTATGCCGACGACCCCCAGATCCTGGTCCGTTTAGATCTAGACCAGGGTGGGTTATCTGCGGCATTATGTGGTTGCTTGGAGGCCGTAAGGAGTTGGATGGACCGCAATTGGCTGAAATTGAACAGGGACAAGACCGAGATAATGGTGGTTTGTGCGACCTCTGACCATTTCTTTCTCGTTGTCCTACTGACCTCTTCTCCAAGTGTTTCCCTCGGCCTGTGAAGGAGGTAAAAAAAAATCTGGGGGTGGTATTCTCCTCTGCGCTTTTGATGGCGTCACAGATTAGTGCAATATGTAAAATTGTCCATGTTACCTGAAGGGCCCTGCGCAAAGTATTGACTATTGTTACGGGCTCTACCTAGCTCAACCCTGTGGATTAATCCACCGGCTTCAACGTCTCCAAAATATGGTGACCCAGGTTGCCAAAGGCACCCCTTTGGGGCACATATTAGCCCGGTGCTTAGGGCCCTGCATTGGCTCCCTGTGGCTGCCCGCATTAAGTTTAAATCCCTGTGTATAGTCCATCGTGCCTATTATCATCAAGGCGCAGACTACATTCAGGAGACATGTGTGCATTATATTCCTGAGAGAACTTTGAGATCCAGCTCTTTCCCCGTTTGGTGACCCCTAGATATCGCAGAGCGAGACTTGGGGGTTGTGCTTTTTCTATAGCCGCTAGCACCTTTTGGAATGAGCTGCCCTCTGCTTTGTGAAGTATTGAAGAGCACCTCTCATTTCGTCAGTCCCTAAAATCTTTATCATTTCAGTCCATCTTCAAGTTAAAGTAATTTTTCCTCTTAATATCCTATTACATCCTTGCGCCAAAGTGCCTAAAGTGTTCACTCAGTGTGTGTTACAAATCAGAATATCATAACGTGGAGAGTTCACAGCTCCTTCACCTACAACTACTGATCTGCTCCTTCTTACATGTGGCCTGCACCTGAGGGGGACTTTTAAGCCTACCAGTCTCCCTCTGTGTGGGTCATTCCCATTAACCAGCTGCACTTTGCAGTTCTGTTCCTCTTTAGCCGCCCTCTTCGTCCCAGTACCCTGGGGATTATGGGACAAAGTCCATAAGGCAAAAATCTGTTTTTCTAACTTCTTCCATTTTACAATAGGCCCTAGAAGGGTGTGGTCTCGGGCCAGTTGAACAAGGGGGTTTACATTCCTCCTGACCTGCTCCACCCTCAAGTGATCCTCCCGCAGAACACCACCCCCAGCGTCCGGATCAGAAAGCTTCTGCCTTTCCCTTGAGAAGGGTCCCAGGACAGGTTTTCTGGCAGAATCATCTCCGATTCGGAACTCCAAAGCAAAGTGTTAATTCTATCCACCACCTCCCTCCAGTAGGGCTGAATGATCGCATACAGTGTGCCAAAATCCTGCCCACATCTTGGACAGTTGTGAGCAAATTGTGTATTAAGAGTGTAGGCGTGGACCTTTAGCTCCGCCCCTTAACCCAAATTAGGCCCACCTCTAAAATTAGTAAGTGCACCTTTTGTCCATAAAGCAAGTTTATTGTACAATGGCCAGGTGAGGGTCTTAGATGACATCAAAGCGTCAAACTAATCCTGATCTCTGTGAACCACACAAAGAGCACATGTTATATACAATTTACAACAGTTAAAACACTCCCCCAGATAGCCTTACAAAATCATCACCCCCAAACATGATTGGTTGCCCTGTACAGAAATCTAAAACCCACACAGTTTATTGGACACAGACATTATAACACAATCCCCTGAAACTTATGATTACAAGGTTTACATTTTCAGCATACCCCTTCCCAAAAGCCTCTCCATATTTGGTGGCAGTCTTGCCTCTTAGTTACAAAATAACAGAATTGCTATTGGTGAGGCAAAGACCTACCCCAAAAATACCTAAGCACATGAGGACGAGTGAAAGACCAGTAGATTGCCTTTGACCTACTTGTGTTTGCTAACCGCATTGCCCAGACCTGTCCAGTGTCCGATTTTTAGGATTCTTACGTGGGTGACCTTTTTCCTATTCACATGAGTTCCGCCCACTCTCTGACAACACAATAATTCTCCTAAAATGTATTACTAATGGTCTAAGCAAGTGCTCCAGGAGAGCCACCTGCTTCAAACAACCTCATGATTTCACAAGATGTCTACAACAATGAGCTTTCCAGTTCACCAGAGATCATACCTCCCGTTGCCCTTTAGCCCTTGAGCCATCTGCAAACTGACCGCAACCACCCTGTTGACCAGCTTACGAAACCTGTTCCCTGACTGCGGACGGTCCTTTCAAACCTTTGTCATGATGGCGAAATCACCCTTCTGATTAATCCAAAATGCAGAGACCCAAGATACACAGAGCAATCCCACCTCATATATTTAATCTTTTACTACATTTGAAAAACACTTCCCATACAGGTGTACCATTATATATGTGTGCATTGTATACCTATTATGATCTTCCTCTCATGAACGCCATTCATACCGTTAAACTCAATGTGCCCACATTGATCGCTTTACCTGGGGGAGGGGCCCTCCGTGTGACAATGTTTCATTGTTATGTTTCCGCGCGCATGCAAATCTACAAATGTATCGCCTGTACATAAAAAAATACAAGGTAACATAAATTAACAAGTTACTTTCCAACTGGTAACGTTCTTTCGACTGGATGTTCCTCCAACGTATTCCACATCATTGACATGTAATGTCCACAGCTGTGTACTTCGGAAACTTTTTCGGCAGAGGGCGTCCTGCGATGTCCCTCAAAGGCTTCCGTTCAGGGCTACGTCATTGGATGTTATAAATAGGAGGCACTGCGCCCGTAGCCGCAGTTCATATTTTTTCCTCCATAACATGTGACCTGCACATATCCAGTGCCTGCTTGACTGCACATAGCCTTGCGGGAGCGTAAGCTGCAATAGCATAGGAAATTCTTCAGAGGGGCAGACCTGGAGGGCGATGTGGAATACGTTGGAGGAATATCCAGTTGAAAGAACGTTACCAGTTGGTAAGTAACTTGTTCTTCGAATGGATTGTGTCCTCCAACGTATTCCACATATTTGACAGACTCCCAAAGCAGTACCAGAAAATGGAGGAGGCAATATAATTTTGCATACCCAATCAGATGGCACAGTAAAGAACCGCTTTACCAAAGGCCATATCTTGACCATGAAACATATCCGGGGAGCAATGTTTGACAAAGGTGTGTATAGAAGCCCATGTGGGTGCGTCACAAATATTCCTAATAGGAACTCACCGCTGCAGGGCTGTGAAAGTCACCACACCCCTAGTGAAATGAGCATGCAACCCTTCAGGAGGGTCCTTGCCCGCCAAACGGTAATATTCCGAAATGGTGAGGATAATCCACCTGGACAAGGTCTGTTTGGTAACAGCCTGGCCTAATCGGTGTCCAGCATACCCCACAAAGAGTTGATCGTCCACTCTGACCCTGGACATCCTAGAAATATTAAAGCTCAGAGCTCTCCTAGGGTCCAACCCATGGAGTCGCTCCTCTTCCTTACCAGGATGAGGAGGAGGACAGAAAGACAGAAGAACCACTTTCTGGCTAAAATGAAATTCAGATACTACCTTAGGTAGAAAGGAAGGACGTACCCTCAGTTCAACCCTATCCTTGTGGAATACAGTAAAGGGCGGCTTAGATGAAAGTGCCTGCAATTCACTCACTCTGCGAGCGGATGTAACCGCAACCAAGAATACCGTCTTGAAAGACAACAGTCTCAAATTACAAGAGTGCAAAGGTTCATAAGGAGCACCCATCAGGAAATTCAAATCCCAAACCGACACCTGGAACAGTGACAGTGGAAACACATTAGTGAGTCCTTTATGAAATTGGGAAATCAAAAGGAATCTTAAAATAAGAACATTCTTCAGACGAGCGCTTGATAGACAGCGCCGCCAGGTAACCCTTAATGGTACCCACGTGTAGGCCCCTGTGGGCCAAAGAAAGCAAGAATGTTTGAACTATGGGAATGAAACACTGAAAAGGATCAACATTTTGTCCTCTGCACCAGTCGTTAAACTTACACCAACAGCAACGGTACATGGATTTTGCTGCTGGCCGCCTAGCCAAAAGCAACACCTCCATCACGTCATCCGGGAGGTCCCAATCCTTATATCTCAACCTTTCAGATACCAAGCGTGAAGGGTGAGCGTCCTGACCTCTGGATGGGGAACCTGACCATCAGCTCCATATCCTGTGAGGGAAGCATCCGTTACAACTGTCACCTCCAGCCACGGTTACCAAAACGGCTCCCCCTTCATCAAGTTCCCCTCGATGGCCCACCACAGCAGATGCTGTGAGATCGAGAATGGAATTTGAACGGGATCAGACATCTTGCCCGAGAATTGTGACCACTGCATCTCGAGAACCCATTGCAGCGATCTCATCCTCAGTCTGGCCTCTGGCAACAGAAAAATTCAGGATGCCATGAGCCTGAGCAACCTTAAGAATTCGAAAGCCGGGAGAGACTGGGCATGTTGGAGCTTGTCCACCATCTGCACAATGTGAGGAGCCCTCACCTTGGGAGGCGAGCATTTCCCCAAGGACGTGTTCAACACAGCCCGATGTACTGGAGCGGTTGGGAAGGTATCAGATGCGACTTCTTGAAATTTAGGGAGAAGCCCAGCTTGTGGAGGGAGCAGCAGGTGAGACCGAGATGATCCATCGATTGCTCGGGAGAACACGCACAGATCAGCCAGTCGTCCAGGTAGGGGTAGACGTGAATCCCCCACCCCTCGCCTGAGATACACTGCCACTACCACCATTAGCTTGGTGAAGACCCTTGGGGCGGAGGTCAATCCGAATGGCAGGACCCGAAACTGAAAGTGCGAGTCACCAACTGCAAACCTCAGGTACTCTGTGCTTTGGATGAATTGGCACATGAAAGTAAGCATCCTGTAGGTCCAGAGACACCAACCAATCCTGAAGTTGAAGGGCCTAGAGGACTGGAGAAAGAGTGACCATCTTGAACTTGTCCTTCCTGAGAAGTTTGTTCAACCAACGCAAGTCCAAGATGGGTCTCAATCCCCCAGCTTTCTTTGGAATAAAAAAATATAGGGAATACCATCCCTTGTTCCTCTCCGCTACAGGCACCAGTTCTATAGCACCATTCTCCAGCAGAGTCAAGATTTCCTGCACAAGGAGCAGATCTGGATATTTCAAAGAGATTCCCCGGTGGATTGTCATGAGGCCGCTTTAGGAAGGGAAGGCAGTAGCCGTGGGCTATTGTATCTAAAACCCACACATCCGAAGTAATAGCTCACCATTCATCGAGATGCTGAGACAGTCTGCCCCCAACTGGCTAACAATGGGACATGGTCTCATGCTGGTTTTGGAGCTGCTGCGGCAGTGCCTGAAGGCAAAGAGGCAGCTGCCTGAGCGGCTTTGGCACCCCTATTTCCCCGACCGCCACGGGTACTTTTACGCTGACCCCTTTGACTGGTGGCTCCTCTCGTTCTACCAAAGGAGGAGCAGTAACGAAAAGTACCTCCCCTCCACTGCTGTCCCGTAGGACGAAAAGGCAGAGGTTGACGCACAGCTGCGCTCAAAGACTTAGCCGCAGCTTTTTGAGGTCTGCAACCTCTTAAGGCTCTCGTCAGCCTTAGTGCCAAATAAATGAGCGCCATCAAAGGGCATGTTCAAAAGACGGGCTTGCACATCTGGCGCAAAAACCGACTTCCGCAACCACGCAAACCTGCGTATAACGGCGCTCGCAGCCATGGACCAGCTAACACTGTCGGCTGTGTCCAAACCAGACTGAAGGGATTCACATATGGCATCCTTGCCATCTAGCACGAGAGCAAGGAGCCCACCCCTTTCTTCCCCTTCGGGAATATGCTCAGCCGCAAGAGAAACACAATTCTACAGAGTGTGAAAATCTTGCCGTGGCACAAGTGGAGTTGGCCGATTTAAGCGCCATACTCCTTGCAGAAAACACCTTGCGTGCCCAACCGTCGAAGCGTTTGTCGTCCCTATCAGGAGGGATGGTAGGGTACGCCACTTGCCTCGAGGTGGCTGTAGCCGCCTGAACCAGCAAACTCTCGGGAGTGGGGTGAGATGAAAGGTAGCTGGGGTCACTACCGGAAGAGCAGTATTTTTTAGTTAACGATTTGTTAACTGCCAGAAGAGATTCCGGTGACTGCCAAGCAGCCGCCACCCTTTTCTGAAATGTCAGATGAAAAGGTAACACCGGGTCAGAGGATGGACCTTGATCCAAAATATCCGTTAAGTTATCTTGGACAAAAGCTTCAGGAGGACTGGACCAGCCAAGATACTCTGACCCTAGCCATGAGCCTCCTGTAGGACGTCTCAGCATGAGCCCCAGGCTCAGGCCTGCCAAATTCCAACTCCGGAGAAGTGTCCAAACCACTGGCATCATGAAGAGATTGCCTCAACTCTTCCAACTGACTGTCTCCAGAAAAGACAGGAGCCATATCAGGCTCAACAGGGTCAAAATCGAATTCTGACCTCTCCTCCTCCTCACAGATTTCATCCAGAGGGAGGTGAAAATCCTGCCTCGGGCCAGAAGAGGGTCTGGAGTCCATAACAGGCCGTATAGACTTGAAGGTAGCCTTCCTTGTAGGATCCACAGTAGTAGGGATCTCCATCAGTAGATTTCCGCCAAAAGGTTCGAAGGCGTCGAGGGTGCCGGAGGCTTTCGCGTTGAGAGCGCCGACGGCTTCAGCGTCGATAATGGCGCTGAGGGCTGGTGCGAAGGCAAAGCTTCGACGTCGGTATCCAACGGACACGCGCCAACGGAGTCGATGCTGACCTCGAGCCCTTGCCAGGTTTCTGCAGTCTCGCTGGGGACGAGGACCGAGACCTGGATGCACCTCTCTTGTGACACCATCCTGAGCCTTGTCCAAACGGGACCTCAACGGTTCCCGATGAGTCGCGTCGGGGACCCGAGCCCAAACGCGTGCGAGCCACAGATCGAGACCGTTCTTTGCTGGCTTCTTCCAAAGGCGCGGACGGAACTGTGCCCTGGGATTGGAAAATCGCCAGCATCTGCTCCCTGAAGGCAGCCCATTCCTCCGGAGTCAAGGACTTAGTCAGGCATGCCACTTTCCCCGTGGCTCCATCCTCCCAGGAGGACGGGGAAGGCGACCGGTGACGGCGCTACTGAGAACGCCGAGACGAGGACGAATGGCGGGAACCACTCCAGGGCCGAGATACCCGGGACTCCTTCCAATGCTGAGTCATCCCTCGAGTCGTCAGTGGACATCCCCTTAGGGGTTTTACGGGAACCCCTACCTACCTGAAGCTTCCCCTTACGCTCCCACAAGGCCTTAGCAGTCAGTGACTGGTATTTGGAACAGTCGTCGGTGTCATGACTCTCGCCCAAGCACCACAAACAAATGCGATGCAGGTCGGTAATTGACATCTTAGACTTGCAGTCCCAGCAAGTCTTGAAGCCAGACTGCGGAGTCGGAGGGGGTCAAAGAAGAGGACACATTCACAAGGAATACACGAGGCGTGCCGAGCCTCCGAAGCAAACACATTTGCAGAAAAAAACAGAACTGAGACTACAGGCGCCGTGCGTCCTATTTAGAACATCCAGTGACGTCGTCCTCGGCAGAGGCCTTCGAGGAACATCGACAAAAACGCCATCGACACAGGACGCCCACTGCCGAAAAAGTTTCCTAAGTACATAGCTGTGGACATTACATGTCAAAGATGTGGAATACGTTGGAGGACACAATCCATTTGAAATTATAATATTTGTACCAATTTCCGAAAGTGACAGAAATGACGATGAGGACGTGTCCACCCCACCTCACCCCTCCCCCCCCCCCCCCCCATCAGTGGTAAGGCGCGCAAAGTTCGAATTTTTACTATTTCCGAACATTGTTATGACATTTGACTGGGGTCATATAGACCCTATGTAGAAAATGATATTAGATAAGTTTAAAACAAGCGTTTCTGGATACCTTCTTGATATGTTCCCATATCCCCATCCATTCCTAGTTTGAACTAGAACACCCCATATCTCTTTCCCATTTGGTCTTTACTTTCAAACACAATGGCGGCATCATCACCAACATACCATAGATCCGTGAAACCAATCATCATAAAATTTAATTTAAAGTATATAATTTGTCTGCAGGCTCCACCAACATATAACTAGGAAAATGACGTGGATGCTTATCTGTTGTATATACAATTATGCAAGGACATTGAAAAAGGCACAAAGCAGGAAAAGCTGTGGTCAACATAGGGTAAAATGTATCACTTACGCCATGCCAGGAAACCCTTTCCACATATCAGCTACAATGTTAACAATGGCTCCTCCGTGGTCCTTCATCCAAGCATTGTACACTGTAGAAAAAAACAATTAGTGCCAGATTCCAATTTATATGAAGTTATTTTTTTTTATTTTCATTGGCATGTTATAGCTAAAAGCTTTTCACACCAAATGATACTATACAAAGCATACACTTAATTATCAACACAATTCACAATGTACCAAACAAACCATACATCATGACTGATAAATATAAAAACATTTAAAATTACACAGATTTCTGTACCAATCACAATCCCATTTCCTCACTAATTCTAAAAAGCCATTTTCAGTGGTTATATCACTACATTTCAAACATTACGAAAATGATCTTCCACGGATTAAAAAGTGCTCAAGCCAAGGCGGGAATGTTGCCTAATAGACACCTGCCCCAAAACAACAAGGTGAAAAGTATCACTATTGTAGATAAAAATGTAATGAGTAAACTTTGTTGTTCTTTCCTTATCTTAGGATAGATGGTAAGAAGTGTCTCTATTTCAGTGTCTATACATAGGCGAGATGTTCTCTCAGCTCTCGGAATTGCCTCTGGGCACCATCAACAGCATAGCAGAGCAGTTGGTTCAGCCTAACCATCATTAGAATTCTTCTCACCTGGGGACTAGGGTATTTCAAAAAATAACCTTGCGGTCTCCCCTGTATACAAGTGTGTTGTACCAATAATTACAAGGAAGAGAACTTAGACACACGTTGCAAGTTGCTATAATAGTCCCATTCCTGGGCCTTTTTTCGAAGCTGGGACATCAACTTGTGAGTGTGTTCTGAAGTAACTAACTTCCAGCCAACTCGCTCAAATCAATTAGTGCATAAGTGGCATAACCAATAAAGTTTTTTGGTGCCCCGGTGACGGACTTCATCTTCCAAAAGTGCAACAATCTGAGTTTTCTGCTGCTTAATGATTTGAATCCATAAGCAACCCTAATTTCAACCATGGTGCTCAGGGAAGTTAGTCCCAGATTGAGTCTGATCATGCTGAGGGGTATCCCATTTGCTACTCCTAAAATACGTTGCAGTATGGACCCTTCTCGTCTATGTAGCCATCCTTTATCCAGAGTACCCCAAGCCTCCAGGTCATGCGAAATATAGGGGACCAGAAGTTGCTTGCAGACTAACAAATGGTCACCAATTCTAAAACCGCTCCTGGATTGTAAGAAGTGCATTGTCGCTCCAAGTTTCTTATGTACTTTCAGTTCTATGGCCATCATCAGGGTGCGTTCAGTATGCTTATGCAACATTACACTGCCCAAATAAAAAGTTTGCGGCCCACTCCTCTAGCATATTATCTACTTACATTAATTTGCAATGGACGCTTCCTGCCATCAAAGACCATCACAAAAGTTTTTTTTAGATGTAAAGTCAAATCATTAGCAGTCACATAATTCATAAGATTTGCATAAATTTAATGAGACCAAATTTAGTGTGATCCATCAGAAATATATTGTCTGTATGATAATAGCAGCCTGCAATGATCACCATTTGGGTGCAAACTTTCTGGCCTTCTCAAATAACTGTGGGTCGTTGGACAGTTAGAGGTTGAATAACAGGGGTGCCAAGACGCACCCTTAGTAGATATTGGATCCGTTAGGAGGCCCATCCCTTCAATGCGCACTCGTACTGTAGTTCAGGTATAATTGTCATATCATATTCAAGAGCCCTTTGTTAATGCCCCAATCCATAAGCTTGTTCCAGTGTGAATCTGTTGACACAATCAAAGGCTTTACTAAAATCCACAAAGATATATAGAGGGGGCCATTTCTAGACTTGGCTCTGGCTGTAAGGGTGCACAGAATTATCAAGTTGAGCAATTAGATTGGAAGCCCACTTGTGAAACGTGCAAGATAGTTTGTTCTTTAAAAATGCCCAAAAAGGTCTGGGAGCCCCTCTAACGAGCACAGCCAAATAACCTGCTGTTTGGGAAGGTGCCCACTCGGGAGGGTCTACAACCATGCTTTAGCTCACTGTGCCTTTCACGGAGGAGAAATATCAATTTGCATATCTGTCTTTGTCCCACCCACAAGGACAGTCCAGCACCAAAATGCTAGGCAATTCTCCTCTAACAAGAGTGCCAACAGCAACCACAGACACGTGTTTCGGCCTAGTCGGGCCTATTTAGCCCATGCTTCCAAGGCCCATCTTAACAAGGGAGCAAATATGGGGCTAGAGACGTCTAGCATTGCAAGACTATAATTAGCTGCAATATCACGCTGACCGCTTTTAAACATAGGTACTAATAGTGATTGTTTCCATGTCTGTGGAACTTTATTAGAATCCACTATAAATATGAAATATGCATGGAAAATCTTTGCCCAAGTAATCAGATTATCCTTCACTACCAAAATGTGTCTGGCCGTCCAGACACGCAGCACCCAAACGTTTTTATGCTCTTATGTGTTCAATATCCGAAGGCGCATGTTATATGCATCTCAGGGAGGTTTCCAATCATATTGTTGGGTAGAGCAATACAGACTCTTAATGTGCTCTTCCCATTTAGACATAGATACATTGTTAAAGTAATGCTGTATTTGCCTTACTAGTATTTTTATTCACTAGGGAGCAGAATTTATTAGGTATCTTTATAAGCCAAGGTCCTGAGCCTAATTTGCCTTTTTTTAGTCCTTCCTAGGGCTTGTGTTACCTCAAACAGTTTTTATATTTATTTTTGTATTCCCTAACCCTGCAGCCTTTGTCTGACATATGAATTTGTTCTTCTGAAATTCATCATACAAAATGTCTTAACAGACTTTTCTTCTCTGCAACGGCTCTATCTTATGGGCTCTATTCTATGTATCATACCTAGGATTTAAAAACATAACTTCCTGTTGGCTTCCGCCAATTATTTAATATAATTGGAATACAACTATCAGATTCGGTCGAATTACTAGGAGCGATGCTATGAACATCTTTAAGCCCTTGATGTAGGTGTCTTATATTCCTTTTAGAGCAGTAGACTCAATTTTCTTGCTTATGTGTTGTCAAAGCACCCTCCATATTAGATTTCAGTGAAGTCGTGGTCAAGGCAACAGACATTTTTAGAACATTAGGATTGCTACGCTCTGTCGGAAGCACCTGCATCTGGCTAATTTTGTCCCAGTTGTAGATCTCGACAAAGAAGTAGTCAATGACTGAATATTTGTGACCTGCATGTCATGTGGGATACGTAGCAGTTGGACCCTTGGAGCTGTTATTTAGTATGAGAAAACCTTTACTGGTCATGAAGTTGAGCAACTCCATGCTCGAACACAATCAGGCAGAATATCTCCCTCACTCAAATATGCTGGTCTACTATTTTGGGAGCATTCATCTGCTTGAGCCAGGGGACAATAAGCATTACAATTCCCTCCAATCACAATCATGCTCTCAGAATAAGAACATGATTGGCTATGCAGTATATCAACTATAGCATTCACAATGTTGCCTTGTTGTATTCCACCAGGCAGACTATACAGATATATTATAAGCATGTTAGCACCCTTGCCCAATTGCATCTGTACTGTGTGAGGAGTCAAGAGTAAGAGTCTGACACAACAGCAGGATTTTGTGGCTTTAAACTTTTATTAACAATAGAAGGGTTGGAACCTCCCGAGGGGGCGCTGTTGCGTGATGTCGGAGAGAGGACGTGTGTGAAGGCAGCGCCATAGGAGCCGTAACATCCTGGCGAATATCCTGTTTTTTCGGGACGGCTGTCTGAGCAATGTTCCAACAGCTGTGACGGGCAATCCTTCAAGAAGCGGAACAGTGTGTCCCTGGCTCAAATCGGAGAAGGAAAACCCCTTTTTGAGGCGGAAGGAGTGAGCCGTGTGACCCGCCATAGTGCCACTGCCAGATGGGGCTGTGCCAACACCAGGCCGAAAGAGAGGCAAATATGGGGGCAAGAAACACACTGGAGGACGCCTAGTCTCCTCGTTGTCCCTGGCTGCAATTGGAGAAGGGGAACCCCCCGCCCCTTCTTTTGTGACGGACTGAACGAGTCGGGTGGCCAGCTATATGAATGCAGCCGGGGGGGCGGCACGTTGGAACCGTGCCGACACGGAAGCAGGCACAGCCGTGAGTGACATCCTGTAGGAAGTCCGTCCTCCAGCCCATCCACACTGTGCGCCGCACTAGAAATTTGGGTCCTAGAAAGCGGGAAACAAGCAACACCACAAGCAGATCCCAACTTAAAGGTAAGAAGCGACGACGGAACGGCAACAGGGAAGGCGCCTGAGCGAGCCTAATGACGACACAGCTGCCTAGTATGCGGGAACTGCCTCAATTCGGATACCCGACCCAGCGGACTGTGGGAATATATCTGGCAGCAGGGACGACCGGTTGGACTGGTGATGTGTCTGGGGAGAGGAGCTGCACGGGGCCAGGGCGGCACGAGAAGATCCTGTACGGGGGTCTTGATGAGTCGTAAACCGTAGGAACAGCCGCCTGGGATGCCTAGTGGCGCTGCTCCTGGGACCGCAACAGATACAGGAGATAAACCCTGCCCGTCAATGGATTAGATCAGGCCTGACACTTCAGGAGAGAATCTACCTGGTCGATAATGCCGTACTGTAGGGCTCAAGCATGGACAACCAAACTGCGCACAAGGGCTACCCTGATAGCCTAGCAGCACGCGAGGCGGCTTGGCCACGGCTGCAGAGGAAACAAATGAGCTGGTGAGGACCCCAGGGCAATGACAGGGAGTAGACGACATCGACGTTGCACAGTCAGAGAGGGGTAAAGAAACATTGCTTGGGGGACCTGCATCCGTGGTCTCCCCGAACGAGGACTGGCTGGGGCTGAGTGTCGGCAGCTGAGCCTCGGTTCGGATAAGCTCTGCTCTGACTGAAATGGGGACCACGCGGCACAACACATTAAGGGGGGGTACCACACAGATCTCTTTGAACGGACCCTAGGGGGTTATAGGGTAAAGACCCTGCAGATGTGCTGTCTACAGCTGGAGAGCAGGACAGTAACCCATTGAACTGTGGAGCTGAACTGGTCCCAATCCAGCATCACACGGAAGCAGTGGAACATGGCCGCTGGAACAACCAAAATGCTCTGGTAAGGAGAAAGGGAACCAGTACGGTGACCACAGGAGGGTGGGACATAGTACAGACCTGGGGAAACAAACAGTTTTGGAAGATTTGCACCTACAGTCTCTCCAACACCCCGACACACTGTGACTGGAGGCTTGTGATACGCGGCTATCACGGATACAGAGCTGTCCCCCGACCACTTCAAGGGACTTGATACACCAAGTTCTACACATGAACTAGTGCCGTACTGCCCACAAAGGGGCCTGAAATGCAGTGGCTAGCATCATGTTGAACGATGCGGCCTGCTACAACACGATACAGGGGCACAGCGGTGCTCAGTGGCCCTTAGGACCGTCCTGACACAGCTGATCATACTCACTGGAACACTTGGACCACCCCTCCAAAGCACTTACAGGATGGTGAAGGACAAGCAGAAAACTACCTCCACCCAGAGCAAAATAGACTGCTTCGCAACGAACATCACAACCCTCCCGGGAAGTCAGGTCTCACAGGGTTACAGCAGAAGAAGACCACTCATTTAGGGATGTGATGGCAGCTATTGCTAGCTCTCGATACTCCATGGAAAGGAAGATGGACGGCATCAGTGGGGACGTCGCCCTTCTGAACCATGACCTTCAGAAGTTATCCTCCCGGACAGGAGAGGCAGAACAACGTATATTTCGGAAGCAGAAGATGGACTTCGTACAATGGAACAGCGATTGGCACAGGTGACAGCATGAATGAAGACAATGGAAGACCGAATAGAGGAAGGAGAGGGTAGATCGCAACGCAATAACTTACACATCCTGGGGGTTCCCAAAAAAGCAGAGGGGCCAAATATGGAGCTCTTTCTTGAATAATGGCTGACGAACATATTTGCCCCCAAGACATTCTCCAACTTCTTCTCTATTGAACAAGCTCATCGTATGCCATTGGGACGACCCACTGCAGGGGCACCACCAGGCACAATCATAGCCAAGGTATTAAATTACAGAGACTGAGGCCCTGCTCCAGATGGCCTGTGCGAAAGGATCCATAACTTACAATGGATCCCTAATCGCCTTCTTCCCGGATTACACCAGGGAGGTGCAACGTGCCAGACAATCCTTTGATCAGCTCAAGAAACTCCTACAAACCATGAACGTTAAATATGGATTGTTGTTCTCGGCGCAACTCAAAATATACCATAAAGGCACCACTGTACACTTCACAGACCCCGGGGAGGCCTGGAAATGGGCCGAATTGCACTTACAGGGCGACTGGAGACCAGGAAGAAGTAGAGCGAATAATAAACCCGGATCCCGCCCAGACCAGCTCTTGCCAGAACAAGTCCCAGATGTGAGAGACCCAGACCCGGATCCACCGGCAGACAACACCTAAGAACATCTGCAAAAGAAGAAACTGGTTATGTGACCGATAGAACAAAGATGACGGCCTGACTGATGGGCTAACAAACACACATCCTCAATGATCAGCAACTACGGGGCTGCCAAAGAGTTGCTGACCATCTCCAAACACTTGGATGTGTATTGCGCCATAGGTTAATCCCTGAGGGGAAACTATGTTTTGGGGTTACAGTGCTGTTTTTTTTTTAGCCAACAGCATATGTTCGGGCGACAGATGCTGCAAATTGGGATGGAGTATGGGGAGGAGGTAGGGTGGGTACCTTGTTCTTGTTAGGTTTGTGGTTCTCAGGTTGGTTTGAATGGAAGAGGTACACATTCACTTACCCACATAGGAATGCATGCACAGTCGACGATACATATATGCCACCGAACATCCAGCTGCACCCATGGTTCACAATCAAGTTATGGCAGGGAACAGTAATGACGTTAAATCCCTGAGACTAGTCACATGGAATGTTAATGGCCTGGGCTCAGGGATCAAACGTCGCCTTGTCACCAAGTTTCTCAACAGGCACTCCCCTGATATTGCCCTTCTAACCAAGACGCATTTGGCAGGCACAACATGTACCCTTTTCCGCACAACAAATTTCCGAACAGCACTACACGCGGGGTTCTCCATGGGCCTTAGTCCTAATAGCTAAACGTCTCCCATTCACACTTGCCTCAATGGAACAGGATCCCAGGGGCAGATTTGTAATGTTGCAGGGCACGATCAAGGGAGAGACCAAAGGTATAATGGCTATATATGCTTCACCGTCGCTTACTGCAGAACTGATAGACTATGTAGTGACCACAGTTGCCAAGCACCGACCCGATTTATGGATCGTAGGAGGCGACTTTTATGATGTTATGGACGTAACATTAGATTGCACCCATATACGAAACAGAAACCCCAATGTACCTACTAAACTCGCAGCCTTTGGAACTGCACTTGGTCTTTGTGATGTCTGGCGCGAGCTCCATCCACAGGAGCGTGGCTACTCATTTCACTCAGGGGCCCATGCCTCGCTATCCAGATTTGACTATTTCTTTGTCACGATCCCGGATGCTCACAGGGCGACAGCAGCGACACTGCTTCCCCGAGGCATCTGTGATCACTCACCTCTTCTGCTGGAGATTAAGATGAATAGACCCAATCCCCCCGCTTTGCGGCATCTCAGCAGGTACTATCTTGGTTTCCCAGAGTTTGTAGATCGAATCCAGGATAAGACCACTGAATACTTTGAACTTACATCAGTTGATAGCCCAGAAACAGTATGGGAAGCCTATAAAACGGTGCGCCGAGGGAAAATGTTTTCCTGGATATCGACAAAGAAAAAAAAGAAATAAAATCACAAACACAAAAGCTTTTGGTGGCAGAAAAGGAGGTGGTTGATTGCGAAACGAAATATGTCAGCGATGGGTCGCCCGATATACATAGATCTCTCCTCACGGCCAGGGAATGCCGTCGAAACAATGCACTAGACAACGCCAAACATGCTCACTGGGAAGCGTGTGCGCACACCTACGGAAGTGGGGATACGGCTTGCAAGCTGCAAGCCTGGCTCGAAAAAAAGAGACTACGGTCAACGGCATGTTAGGGAAATAAGGCAATCACAAAACAGAGTGGCTCGGACGGACACTGAAATTGCAGAGGCCTTTGCAGAATACTATGCCACACTATATAAGGGTCTGGACCACCTAATAGATGGTACTATACTTGAGAATGTTACGCTTCCCTGTTTGTCTGAGGCACAATGTGCCAAGCTGGACGCTCACGTCATGGAAACAGAAATCACAGAGGCTATCTCTCAACTCCACCCGGGCAAGACTCTGGGCTCTAATGGTCTGCCCGCTGAAACATGTAAGAAACTAGGGCGGGGGATGGTGACCCCCTGCTTAAAATGTTGCAGAGAACAGAGCACTCTTTCTCCGGATCTACGTACAGCTAGCGTCATGGTTATTCATAAACGCGGGAAGCCTCCTGCTATATTTAGCTCGTACAGACCGATCTCGTTGATAAATGGCGAAACGAAAATCTTGGCAAAGGTGCTGGTGACCAGAGTGCAAACAGTAATCTCCTCCCTAATCCACCCAGATCAATGTGGTTTCATGCCGAATAAATCAACACGCATTAACATTTGGCGCTTACACCTGCTGCTAGAACGAGCTGCTAGAACGAGCACCGGTTCTTCGGGACCCCCTTGCCTTGTTGGCGATTAATTTCGAGAAGGCATGCGACTCAGTGGTGTGGGTAAGCCTGTGGGATATTATGTGGAAAATGGGATTTGGGGAGACTTTTCTGAGCTGGATTCGACTTCTATATGAAGCACCACAGGTGAAAGGTCGGGTTAATGGTTGGCCCTCCAAGACTTTTCCCCTGGGTATGGGGATGCGCCAGGGCTGCCCCCTATCCCCTTATTGTTCGCGATCGCCATTGAACCTTTGGCTCAGCTACTTCGTCAGATGGAGTCCTGGTCGGGGTTCCGCTAGCCCAGTGGGGAAGAAGATAAACTCTCGCTTTATGTGGATGATCTCCTCTTATAGCCGAGTGAGCCGATAGAGACTTGCCCAATAATTACACAAATACTAGAGCAGTATGTTGTCATGCTGAGAACCTGGTGTCTGCAGAAGCTACTGAACCCCCGACAATCCACCCAAAATGTGGCACTCTGAGCTGACATAAATATAACTGCTCAGTTTACCTCACTTTCAGGGGAAAGGAGGAAGGGACAAAGAAACAAACACCAGGCTGAAGCTATCAACTCGCTGGTTCTTCACCTGTAGTTAAAACACAAACATGCAATATTCCTCATTACTCATTGGTTACAATACTAACCTTAAACTCTAAATCCTTAATCAAAATAGTTTAAAAACCATACCTGGTTCTTCTCTTCAGAATGCCCAGAGAAGTGAAAAGCAGACAAGACTTCCTTACTTGGGGACCAGAAACTTATAGAAAACTCAGCCTTCTCAGTAGGTCCATGAGTGTAAATTAATTTTGTAGTTAGTCTGCTCAAATCAAAGATTCTTGAACAAGGTCTTCAAGTAATAATTATACAGTTCTTTTTAGTTCTGGTATTTGCTTTTAATATTTTCTTTGTAGAAAGTCTTTTTCTTCAAGAACGAATTTAACTTGCGCTGAGATCTTCACGTGGAAAGCCAGAAACCGCGGGAAGGAAAAAAATCACGCCCTTTTTCTCCAAATCGCGGGAAATACGCACACGTGTAAAAATGCACTCGCGCTAAAGTCCAAGACGCGATAAAAATTACACGCGCTTTCCTCCAAGTCGCGGGAAACTCGCACACGCGCTGACGACTCAATTCGCGGGTAAAACGCACACGCGCTAATGTCCAAGACGCGATAAAAATTACACGCGCTTTCCTCCAAGTCACGGGAAACTCGCACACGCGCTGACGACTCAATTCGCGGGTAAAACGCACACGCGCTAATGTCCAAGACGCGATAAAAATTACACGCGCTTTCCTCCAAGTCGCGGGAAACACGCACACGCCCTGACGACTCAATTCGCGGGTAAAACGCACTTGCGCTAATGTCCAACTTACGAATAGATACGTACACGCGCAACATTCACACGCGCTTATATTATCTCGCGGAAAAAACCCTTGCGTAAACGAACAGTAACCGCGAGTCCAAAGTACACGCTCGCGCTTCACTCTCACGCGCAGAGACACACGCGCGGGTGAAAAGTAACGGACAAAAAACTCTCGCGCTAGTTTGATTTGACATGTAGCGATAAAAACAAACGTATGCGCTTCAGTCTTTAGATACAGATTTGATTTCAGTCCCATAGATAAATATAACCTTTTTACAAGTTCAACAAATCTGGAAAGTCACTTATCTTGAATAAGACTGGAAAACTTCTTTTCTCAGAGTAAATGGAAGTTTCTGACTCCTGTCCTGTGTCTCCACCAAACTCCAAACATGACTCCTGTTATACTTTCAGTTCTTCCGCTCAACCGCTAGAAACTTGTCACCCTTGACAAAGTTAAGCAGGAGCAACTAGGCACACAACCTCTCAGCTGGGCTAGGACGATGAAAGGCAGTTTAGAATGTTCATTGTCCTCCCTATAAACAATCTCCAGCCAATCAGAATTTTGACTGAGAACCTCCATCTTGGCTTGGGGCATTCTCCATAGACTGCAATGAAGGTTAAGGGCAAAATTGGCTGTATAAAAATATAACCCATAATAACTTCCTAAAACCTTTCTATACTAAATATGTGTCTCCCCTGACCCAATGTAAGTGAGTATATGATACTGTATGTAAAGAATATATTAATCCAACCTGACAGTACCTGACATATGTAAAGTTTAGCTGACTGCGGGTGGAGGGTGGAGAACACACAATCCATACGAGCTGTCCATACCATATTGAACGAGACCAGTTCTGCTATTTTGGGATCTGGATTTCGGCTGACCTATCAGAGTACCTCACCCACAATCGATATCCGGTGGCAGACCATTTCTCCACTGATGTCTGACACTGGACATTGCTCCCACTGGCCCTGCTAGGGAGGGCAGCCCTCTTAAAATGCTGGCACTGCCACGCTTTCTATACATCCTGCAGAACGCCCCTCTACGGATCCAAGACATAGAATTTAGCAAAATTGATGGCGTCCTGCGGAAACTCCTGTGGGGAGGGGGGCACCCGAGACTCGCCCTTTGCACACTACAACGGTCGGTCTAGGAGGGGGAGCATAAGAATGCTGTGTCTTCATGCGTACTACTGGGCAAGTCAAATGATGGTCATTAATGAAACACTCCATGGGAACCAAGAGATGTTGCACATCAGGACTGAGATGTTAGGTCTGCAGAATATGTCGCCAACTTACGAATCTCTATAACCAGATCCTCCCGACAGACGATGGTGACACACGACAGCATCCCTAGCACAGCCCTTAAGGAGGAATAATAACCTGGCTGAATTAAATAAATTACCAATCCGGCCGGAGTGGGTGGAGGACCGACTCACGGAGTTGGGAGACGTGCTCACAGAAGGGAAGGAAATGACATGTAGATCTAGACTCCCAAGCACGGAGCGATATCACTATGTGCAACTCATGCATGCACTACATAGTCATCAACACCTACTCTCTGACATGCCTTAATACACTCCACTAGAACGCAATGTTCTCCCGGAACACATGCACTTCCAGGGTTACTTCTTTACTCTATAATGCTATAATGGCTTTTGCAACACAGGAAATGTCCAGTCTGAAAGCGAAATGGGAGGCGGATGTGGGTGCTATTGATCAGGAAGACTGGTTGGTGGCGTTAATGCCCCCACAGGAGATATCGATTACCTCTAGACTTCGCCTAGTAAGTTTTGCACTGAGTCTACTACCCCAGGGTGGCGCTCTATAAACGGAACCAGGCCCCCAGCCCAAACTATTTGCCGTGTCAGGAGGGGGGGAAGGTACATTTCTACACATCCTCTGGTAATGTCCTCATATGAGGAACCTCTGGCAAAAATGCTGTAATAAACTGGCTGGGGTGCTAAGAAGAGGTACGACTGGACCCGAAGAAGCTGTTGCTGGGCATCTGGGACTGAGATGAGGCTAATAAATACAAAAAGCTCTGTCTACAACGACGGGCCTCAAACGTAACATAGCCCAACGATGGGGGTCACATGAACGACCTCAGTTCGTACAATGGGTTAACAATGTAGAGGTGTATAGCCATGGAACGCGGAATATACACAGCAAGGGAGTGCCTTGAAATGACAAGGAAGATATGGAGGAGATGGGAAGAGAACTGATAGATTATGGGATGTGTAGTCTCCGGTGTGATATGGTCGAAGGTGGCGTAGTGTAAGATATGTGGAATATTGGTGTAACAACAGTCCTGCATGCTGGAACAAAGTGAATGTTTGTACATATTAATTGTTTATAAAATCAAAATGTTATATACATTTAAATTTTTAAAAAAAAACACAAACGAAGGGTTGGATAAATGCCCATCTTTCCCTACAGTTATGAGGGGTTCCCCTGCCCCAATACAACTAACAAAGGGATCAGTCAGGATGTCAGAGTAAAATGACTTCTGTCGCCTGTCCAAAACTCTAATCTGACCCTCACACTTTAAACATAACAAGACGCGATGGGGATAACCCTCTCCAGCCACACTTATGGCTTTTGCCTAGTAGATCAAACACAAAGTTGCAAAGGTGATGTAACAAAGTAAAAATGTTCAAAGGTTCCCCAAAAAACAGGAAGGAAGGACTTTTCCCTTCCCCTAGAATATTACACAATGTTCCAGTGCTCCGACTTTCTAACAAACCAAGTTGCTTATTAGACAGATAGTTTGGCAGAAAGAGAAATTTGAAATCCTGATAGCTTGTACTGTTATGTTAGAAGTGAATTCTGCTGCAGGTAAATTCAAGGTGTGGGTCACCTGCCAAGCTTGCCACAATTTATAGAGCAAAGGTTGCATTCACACTGCGCACAAATCACAAAAGGCCATGTGTAAGTTGCAATCGATTGTAGGTCAGCCTGACAAGTGTTTCAAGCTATGTGCTCTTCGTCCGAGGTTGAACATATATACAAATGAGTTTTAAAACCACATCAAAATAATGTTTCCATTGAGGTAACACAAACCAAAAGACAGTTTAGCAGGGCAGAGAACCATAAGCCGCATGACAATTCATTTGGGTTGGTGAAAATAAAAAACAATAAGAATTTCGGAATTATACATTCACAGAAACATAAGATTTTACCCATCCATGTAAGTATTGCATATAATACAAAAGGATATCAGGCGGCAGATATGTACATAAAGATGAAGAGATGCGTAGAGGAAAAGCAAAAACACGAAATTTAAATGTTTGTCAACAAATCATACATGGTTCAGTGTGCGCGCTGTATCTAAGCCTTGCAAGAGCCCCATTGAATATAATAAATAATGGGAGTATACCTTGTGTAGTCTTGGTGTCAATCTATACCAGAAAAGAATACATTTACCGGTAAATAGGGTTTAGCCATCACTGGTTATATACAATTCTAACTAAAGAGTGGCTAAATCTAAATACTGCCACTTACCAATTTATCGAGTGACCATGGGCACACTTACTGTGCAAGCTGTCATCTTAAAGTACATATAACAAACGATACTAATTAGATTAGACACCCTTTGGGTTTTAAATTGCAACCAAACTCATATTGATACATTTAAATTACACATGCCTATATAAACGGCTGTTGCGTGATTCCATTAAATAGGTAATGGTAATTAATGCATTCATGCAGCATTAGTAAACAATAACCGTTCAAATGTGTATCCACACGTGTAGCCATCAAATCCATGATTTCCATGCACACAAAAGTAAAAGAAATGTGCGCTCTGTTAGCTTAATACCATTATTATCCACATCACATGTGTGAGAATAGACCCCATTAGACCACCAGGGATCATATAGAAAGACTCCTTACTCACCCAGCCTTTCGGCGTGTGATCCCTTCTGAAGCAACTCCATTACTGCTTGCTGGCTTGCCTATATCCAATGCATGGTGCAGGCTAGTGAAAACACACAAGTGTGTGCTCCAGTAGCCGCCATGTTGGATGAGTAATTCTGATCTCAAGAGTAATGCCACATATATAAAAACACTCAATAGTGGTAGCGGGTATGTACCCCAAACTGAAAAATAGGGGAAAAAAAAAAATTCTTGTTGCAATTGAGGCTGTATTAGCCTGAAAAAGAAAAAGAAACACCAATATCGGAACGCGTATTACACCCTACATTTAAGCGTGACTAACAATACTGTGTACTGTCAACATACCAGGTCAATTCCAACACTAGATAGCATCAAATGTGGTTGTAACCTTGTAGTTAATGCTGATCTTGCAAAAACCAGTCAGAGCGCGCACACATCCCCATGCTGCAGATGTATATGTAACACTGACATTGCAGTATTTATAGTGAAGTACTGACTGTTAACTATAGAAATATGAGGTCATGCATCTCCAACAAACACCAATAGGAGTATGCAGAGTATCACAAAAATACTGATAATTCATGTCTGTATTGAGTCCACACAGGGCTGTACGATATTGGCAAATAAGTCGTGCTTCCAATTGTCAATATAAGGTTGCCCCCTCTCTGAAGTAAGGTGACTTTTGCCAGACCCACACATTTAATTACTTTCTTGTCATCCATTTGGTGTACCTTTTTCCAATGTATCACTCACGGGTATTTTCATAATGTTGACAGGTGTTCCATATTCTAATTTTAAGTGGCCGAATCATGCTCCCAATGTAATAGAGTCTGCATATACATAAGATGCAATAGACACAGCATTTGGAATTGCAATAGATACATTAATTCACATGGTGTGTTCCCAAGATTCCAAAGTCAACTGTTTTGGTTTCCAAAGCATGGGCACACATTGAGCAGCCCCCGAATTTGTAGAAACCTTTGTTCTGTGCCAATTGCAACCAGGTTTGTTTTGATTGCGCACTGGGCATAAAAGAAGGGCTAAGTATGTTCTTAAGAATACTTGCTTTGCTATAAATGAAATTAGGATATGGGTCTAACCATGTACTGATGTCCTTATCCAAATAGAGCAGATGCCGATGTTGCTTCACGATTGAATAGATGTTAGAACTGTCTGCATTGTAACGTGTAATAAATCTCAATTTGTTACTATACGTAGTCTTGGTGCGTACTTTGGTGGTGAGAAGATCCTCTCTCTTCATAATGTTTACTTCATGAATCGCTGTATTAAGGGCGCGATAATCTTAGCCTCTTCATAGAAACCTCTTGGTTATCAATTCACATTCTGTTTTGAAGTCACCAATATTGGAACAATTTCTTCTGGCCCTAATAAACTCCCCCTTGGAGATATTGGTGATAACCGACTTCCTGTGGCAACTCTCAGCATGCAGTACTGCATTCACTGAAGTGGACTTGCGAAATGTTTTGGTTGCAAATCCTTTGTCTGACATAGAAATTGTTAAGTCTAGGAAATTAATACACGTGTCACTATATGTGTATGTGAATTGGATTCCCCAGTTATTGGTGTTAAGGTATTTCACAAAATCAAGCAAACATTCCACCGTACCAGACCATACCATACCATGATCACATCATCTATGAACTGTTTCCACACATGGATATGCTGTAGGAATTGCACATTTGAAAAAACAAATTGTTGCTCATATTGATGCATAAAAATGTTTGCCAGGGCTGGCGCGAAGCTTGCCCCCATGGCGATCCCAATTAGCTGTTTGTAGTAGACGTTGTTAAACAAAAAACACATTAGTGAATGTACACAATAATAGGTCCTTGAGCATTTCAATGTGTTCAAAATATGAAGCCGAATATTCATGAAAAATGTACTGAACACTTTCAATCGCTTTATGATGTTCAATAGAAGTATATAGAGCCTTCACGTCCAGTGACAAATGTGGGAGTTTGAGAGACCAATGGTAGCAGCCATTCATTAATGTAAATGGAAATAGGTTCAATAATGTCCCCGCCCCAACTCACAATAGGTCTGCACTCTGGAATTCTCGCAAAAGTCTTATGTATTTTAGGAAAGAAGTAGGCAGCGGGTATCACTGGTCCTTTCACCATTAGGTACTGTTTTTCAACATCTGTCAATATACCTTTACGGTGCCATTTGTTCAATAAGTTATCAACGGTTGCTCGTAAATTTTGGAGGGGGTTAGTTGGTAATGCCCGATAGAACCCAGGGTTATTCAAGTGGTCCAGTCCCATTGTGATATAGTCTCCCTTTTTCATAATCGCGTGTCCCCCTTTGTCTGCCTCCTTAATTATTAATTCCTGATTGGACACCAACTTTTGGATGGCTCTCTCTTCCAATTTATTCAAGTTGGGACAATAGTGACAATTAGTTTTCTTAGTACTGTCTGCTAACTTATGGATGCCCTTGGTCACTGCTCGATAGAAGGTGTATATAATGTTGTCATTAGGAAACACAGGCAAAAACATATTTTTTAGTTAGTTCTTTAATTTTCATATTGTTCTGTTGAATGTTGAAATCTTTAAGCAGATCCATAATGATTTCCTGATCTTGTTCACAATCTTGTAAAGTCATTATTACATGGGTGTTAAGCATGGTTTGCAGAGATATGTCCGATGGTGTAGGGAAGGTGTACTTTGCTGTGCATCTCTGAACTTGTGTGGAGAAGTATTTCTTTCATTTTAGTTTGCGAATTAACTTGAAAAGATCAATTTGTATTTGAACAAAATTGTTAAGGCCCGATGGGGCAAATTACAGTCCTCTGTTGAGGACAGAGTGTTCCTCAAGTTGCTTATTAGTTTCAGCTTCATTTGAGTAAACCTGGTGTACCCTACAACCAGGAATCCCAATTCTCCTTAAACAGTTACAGGTTTCTTTAGAACACCTGGTATACTCTCCTGCCAGGATTCCCAGTTTTTTATTAAGCAATCTTAAGTTTCCTTTGGAATACCTCATGTATTCTCCTGCCAGGATTCCCAGTATTTCATTATACCGCCTTCAGTTTTGTTTGGAATACCTGATGTACTCTCCTGCTAGATTTCCAAGTATGCCATTAAGCAATATCACTTTTAACTGTTCTCAATATGCCACGTATACTCTCCTGCCAGGACTTAGCCAGATCGCTTAATATTTTCCCTTTCGAATGGATTGTGTCCTCCCACGTATTCCTCATCTTAGATATAGAAGCTTGCTGCTTCTTCTCGGAAATGTTTTCGCCAGAGGGCGCTGTGCTCGAGGCCGCGTAGCTTGGTCCCTCGAAGGCCGCCGTTGAGCATCAACGTCATCTGTCGTATAAAGGGCTCGAGCCACGCCCGTTGGATTCAGTTCAGTTTCCGAGCTTCTGCTTCGTGTTTTGAAACGGCGCGTCAGTCTCATTTAAAAGAGGTCTTCACCCTCAACTCCGACAATACCCAAGACGGGTTTTAAAAAGTGTCTGGAGTGCGGAAAAGATGTCCATTACAGATCCTCACCGCAACTGCCTTTGGTGCCTCAGTCCTGATCATCGGGTCGACGAGTGCGGGTCGTGTCAGGCGATGTCGAACAAGGCTCTTAAAGAACTCCAAGGTAAGATGGCGGTGGGAGAGGAGTCTTTCAAGTCGGCAAAAAGACTAAAAGGCTCAGGAGAGTCGAGTAAAAAAAATCTCGTCACAAATCGAGGCGGTCGAGGTCGAAGAGTCACTCGAGGAAGTCTTCTTCCTCTTCACCTAAAATAAATAAATCAAATAAGCAACGTCACAGATCTTCGTCCTCTTCTTCGTCCTCGCCCGACAGAAAGTTAATTTCTTGTCCTTCTAAGCATGATTCCCCCCAAAAAATGGGAGGCCTTTAGGGCTTCAATGCTAAAAAATTGAGACGGCGGCCCGACCCCTCAAAAAAGTTGCGTGAAGCATGCCCCTGTCCACTCTCAAAGTGACAGAGGGAAATCTAAAACGACACGCTAAATCCGACAAAAAGTCGAGGGCGTCCTCCGAGGATGATTCTCCAGTGCCTCATAGAACAAAACAGAAACCGTCGGTGCACAAATAGAGGTTGACAGAGGACAAAATGGTGTCCTCATCGTCGAAGTCGGGTATCGACTCGACGCATCCTTCGACGACTTCGAAGCCAAAGATGGCACAGATACCTTCGGCGACGAAGCCTTGCTCGATGACCTCGGGGATTCCTTCGAGCATATCGAGGCCATCGTCGATTCCATCGACACCTTTGACGGGGAAATCTTATGCAGATACCCAAAACAACATCTATGGCTAAATCTAGGTCTATGCCGCCACCTTTACCAGAATTATTTTTCCATCCTCAGCCCAGGCAGGAATTTTTTAAATCCATGTCTGCTATTTTTGAAGAACAAACCTCCGATGAGGAGATTACACCAGCTGGTGTTAGATTTGGGACAAGAGAAGTCCCCGAGGAACTAGTAGATCCTAATTCAAAAATGGTAGACCTTTATGACTGCCTACAATCGGCCAGTGGGCTAGACACTGCCCCGAGGTAGAATTTGAAAGGCCTGACCCCACTGACCACGCAGAACTGGGGTATAGGAACCTCATGGGAAGAGTGATAGATTTTATGGGGTGGAAGTCAGTGTCTCCAAGGTAGGACCAGGACGACATGACTGATTATTGATGAAGGACCTCAGCAAGACCCAATCCTTCCCTTCCACAAAGCTCGGGATTGCTTGAAGGTAGCGGCTGATCACATCCCGGAGGGTGAGGAGCGGGATGGTTTCCTGGCTATAGAAAGGGATGGAAAGGAGGCTATGGAGGAGTGCTTTAAGTCAGGACTGGACACTGCAGAGAGTATAAGCAGGTCCATGGCATCTAGCGCGGTCTTGCGTAGATTCGCATGGCTAAGGAAATCCTGGCTTTGCATCTGATGTGCAGTGAGGTTACTTAATTTGCCTTTTGATGGCTTGAGGTTGTTTGGCAGGAAGGCGGACGAGAGTTTGGAGAAGCTGCAGACCTCAAAAGCGGCTGCAAAACCACTCAGCGCTGCTATAAGACAACCTCAGCAACAGTCTTACGCAGGCTCATCTTCCCGGAAGACTCACCCCTTTTGCTTCTATTCCTCTTTTGGAAAAAGGGAGGGGACAGGCCAGTCAGAGAGGCCAACAGAGGAAACCCTTTTGTGGTGGAAAAGGGAGAGGTGCTAGATCAGCCACAGCAGCGGCTACTACCTCCTCGGCCACAGCTGCAGCCGCTACAAAGCCACTTTGAGGTCTTTATCCATAAAACCCCGGTCGGAGGCAGAATCACTCGGTATCTGGACGAATGGCGGGGCATTACGTCAGATGCCTGGGCACTAGAGATAGTGACCCATGATTACTGTCTTCCTTTTCATCAAAGACATCAAGATCATCCACCGGGAGCCAACTCTGTAAAAATTCCAGACCCGCTCCTTGTGCAGGAGATTTTAACCCTGCTAGAGAAGGGTGCAATAGAACATGTACCTGTTGCAGAGGGGAACAAGGGCTGGTACTCCCCCTATTTTCTCATCCCCAAAAAGGACAGAGGATTGAGACCCATCTTGAACTTGAGAAATTTGAACAAATTCCTCAGGAAGGACAAGTTCAAGATGGTGACCCCTTCTCAAATCCTTCAGGCTCTTCAGCTTCAGGACTGGCTGGTTTGATTAGACCTTAAGGATGCTTACTTTCATGTGCCAATCCATCTCAAACACAGAAAGTACCGGAGGTTTGCAATTGGCGGATCTCACTATCAGTTTCGAGTTCTGCCATTTGGGCTGACCTCCGCCCGAGGGTCTTCACCAAGCTAATGCCGGTTGTGGCAGCGAGTCTCAGGAGGGAGGGGATTTACATCTACCCTAACCTGGACGACTGGTTAATCAGGGCACGTTCACCCGAACGAGCCCAGGAACATCTAGCCATGACCTGTCGCTTCCTACAAAAGCTTGGCTTCTCCCTCAATTACAAGAATTCGCAAATGATCCCGAGCCAAAGACTCCAATTCATCAGAGCTGTCCTGGACACTACCTCAGGGAAAGCCTCGCCTCCCGAGGAGAGAGCTCACCACATTCTGCAGATGGTAACAGTTTCAAGACGCCCAACATCTGCCGCGTTCGACTTCCTAAGGTTGCTAGGCCTCATGGCATCCTGCATTTTTCTGGTACCAGAGGCTCGACTGAGGAGGAGATCCCTGCAATGGGCCCTAGGGACTCAATGGTCCCAGTTTTCGGGGGAGATGTCACCTCTTCTACAAGTCCAGACCAAGGTGACTCAAGATCTCCTATGGTGGGCTTGCAAGGAGAATATCCTCAAGGGGGAACCTTTTTGGCAACTTTGGCCGGAGATAACTGTAGTAACGGATGCCTCACTCACGGGGTGGCGAGCCCACACCAACGATTTAACAATCAACGGTCGTTGGTCTCCATCGGAGTCCAAACTACACATCAACATTTTGGAGCTGAGAGCAATCAGACTAGCGCTGAAGGCTTTTCTGCCCTCTGTACAGGGAAAGAATGTCCTGATAATGAGGGACAACACAGTGGCCATGTACTACCTCAACAAAAAGAGGAGGCGTAGGATCACTTCCACTGTGCAGAGAGGCAATGCAGCTCTGGTTCTGGGCAATGCAAAAAGAAATCTATCGGCAGTTCATCTGGCCGGAGAGCTGAACACGGCGATGGACGCTTAGAGCAGGCAGAGCACAATCTCCCACGAGTGGGAGCTAGCTCAGGAAGTCCTTCAAGAGATCTTTACCCTTTGCCCTTTGGGGAACCCCTCAAGTATATCTGTTCACGACCGGGGAAAACCGGAAGTGCGAACTGTATTGCTCAAGGGAATTTCCACCGAGAGGAGCTCTAGGGGACGCGTTTGTGGTGAACTGGGTATTTCCACTCCTTTACACGTTTCCGCCAGTCCCCGAGATTCCTCATGTAATCGGGAGGTTGAGAAAGTTCAGGAGAATCATGATCCCAATTGCCCCGGATTGGGCCATGAGGACGTGGTACCCTGACCTTCTGGACATGTTCATCTGCCCTCCAATATGTCTTCTACAAAGAGAGGATCTTCTCTCGCAAGAGGAAGGTCGGGTTCTCCATCCAGATGTCAAGACACTCAACCTTCACGCTTGGCTTCTGAGAGGTTGAGATATAAGGATTGGTACCTCCTGGATGATGTTATGGAGATTTTGCTTTCGGCCGGAAGGCCAGCAACAAAATCCTTATACCGGTGTCGTTGGAAGAAATTCAGTAACTGGTGCAGGGATAAGAATGTGGATCCTTTTCAATGTACCACTCCCATGGTGCTTTCCTTTCTATTACCAAGTTGGAACTATCGGGGTTCCAAGTTGGAACTATTAAAGGATATTTAGCAGCGCTATTTGTGCTGGGGCCACTTGGTCATCTATGCACACCTTTGTAAAACATTGTTTAGACTCCACTTCTTACCAAGGATGCCTTTTGCAAAAGCAGTCATTCATTCGGTACATAATTAAAAACTACAGTACTCCCTCCTCCAAATTACTACTGCTGTGGGAGTCTATCTAAGATGAGGAATACGTGGGAGGGCACAGTCCATTCGAAGAACTAGTTACTTACCAACTGTAACATTCTTTCGATTGGATGTTGCTCCCACGTATTCGTCATCGACCCTCCCAACCGACCCCTCCGTACAGTTTTTATGCTTTTTGCACTTGTACTTGTACTCTATGAGCCCGACATCTGTCGATACCTGATACAACTGATGTGACCATTAACATCGAAAAAACAGAACTGAATTCAACGTGCGCGGCTCGAGCCTTTTATACGACGGATGACGTTGACGCTCAACAGCGGCCTTCGAGGGACCAAGCTACGTGGCCTCGAGCATAACGCCCTCTGGAGAAAAAAAATTCTGAGAAGACGCAGCAAGCTGGCAAATCTATCTAAAATGAGGAATACGTGGGAGGAACATCCAATCGAAAGAACGTTACAGTTGGTAAGTAACTTGTTCTTCTCCAGTATTGGATCTTTGACCCTCCTCGACACTTGACAAGGTTACTCCAATTTACTTCTGGACCCTTCTCTGGGTTTTCAACCTTTAATGGATTCCCAAATATATTTCGTTAGGAAGTCCCTTCCCTCTTGGATAACTTTATTTGAGCTTTTACACTTTTGGTTATGGTCTTTGGGCAATGCTTGATTTTCCTTGGTTCTGTTTTCAGTGTTATAACCATTGCCGTTGTACAACGCTGGTTCATTGAGTTGGCTTCCTTTGCATATACTTTCAATGTTATTACTACTTGCTTTTCGCAATACATTTCCTTTCTGTGGACTTTTAATGTCATTACTATTGGCTTTTGACAAGGCTTGATCATTCATTTGGTTTCCTTTGTTTTAAGCTTCAATGTCCTTACTATTGACTTTTGACAATGCAGGTCTATTAATTGGTTTATTTATCTCTGTTGCGCGGAGGCTTGCTTCTAGAGTTGGTTCGCGGTACACGCACTAAAGCACGCCGGTGCCCTTATGGCTTCACCCAGGCTCACCAGACCTTCTTGGTGACTTCTGTATATTCTGCTGTGTGAGAGCTGCGGCTTGAACTGCCTTCTCATGGTGACTGCTCCAGCCCCTTTCAGTCCGCTCAGTGCTTTGGCCTTCACTCTGCAGCTTCTGCTGCTCCCAGCCTTGCGACAGTCTCCCCGACTCAGGAGTTCTCTGGTTCTCTCCCACCTGCCTCTCCATGCTGTGCCATTGCTGCTTCCTGAACCATGTTGGGATCCAAAAGACTCTGTTCTCTCTCACTTTAAAGTTCCGGTGTTGATCACATGATGAAAACTAGCATGCGTCAGTGGTTTCTTCATTACTCGGTTGTTCTTTGTCTAAATACATTTTACATGACACATACAATCACAATTAAGAGTATCCCCTGCATCTTCTACCGTTCAATATGACATACACACAGGGGCTAGTGTAAATTGCAGTTGTTATTCTGAACTAGATGGGAATTGTACGTTTCCTTTTCTAATAAGGAACTCTCCTCTTCCTAGGGCGGTCTCTCCCCAGGTCATCCTCCCACAGATAGCCACCCCCATGGTTGGTGTCAAGTAGCTTCTGCCCTTCCCTGGCCACCTGGGAATGGAGTTTCCCCAAGAAGTTAGTGATGTTATCTTCAGGTTAATCACAACTGCCACTAGATCATTCATATCATTAATCAACCTCACATTCTCAAATTTAATGAAATCTTTAACTATTTGTAACCCCCCAATAAGGTGACCTCTGGAGCCCTTGATAACAGTACTATATACATCTAATAAGAGGGGGGTCTAAGCCACGTCACTTGCATCAATATAATATATGCATGAAGGAAAGGGGGCGACATTACTGACTGAAGCAGATGTTTAAAACACTTAGTACTCCACGATATTATGTACACAAGAGCTGGGTCAGCATTAGGAATAATGTTTTCTATGTGCTAATGCCCGAGGAATCCACGCTCAGTCCATGATGGTGTGCAAGTTATGCCTCTCAATTTTTGTGGGCTAAGTACTCGTCTGCCGCCCTTGATCATTGCAAGTGACCCTTAAATCCTGATCGGGTTCTTGCAGGCCACTGGTCCTGTCCTCCTTTCAGATTAGATCAAAGCCCATTTTGAGAAAACAGATAGGTGTGATAAAATAAATTCCACAACCTTATAAGAGTAGCCATGCCCCAGCCACTTCCTAGTTTGTCCACTATTTCTACAAAGTATCTCTGGATGTGACGACACGCAATTCTGATATCGGATGCAATAGCATTCGAAAATGCTGCCTATTGATGACCCCATTGTCGTGTTTTTCAAAAATATCTTGAATTATCAAACATGCACTCATAATCTGATCCACATCCAGCTTCGAATTCATACAGGCGTCAGTTGTAGCCTTAACTTCCTCCACCCTTTGCAATGGATCCTCAATTCCTCTCTTTACTATACTGTCGTCCAGCACCTAAAGGACAGAAAGGTCTACTTGGTTAACTTCTGGTTCAGGGTGAAAGTTAATAGGGGATTGACGTTTGTTCCTCCCAATTGCCACTCTAGTTTCTGTCACACTTTGGATGGTTGGCTAATTCAAAGCGAATTGCCCTCGAATCAACAGTTTATTGTTCTGTTTAGTCCGTTGTTTTTAATTGAACAATAGTCTGACACACTGCTGGATACTGATCTTATTATGAACCAATTACTAATAAAACAAAGACAATAGAAAAGTAGGACATTTTATGTTATTTAATACTGTATTATACAGTTGATAACTGAATTAACCCGCCTAAACGTGCGTCGACCCTGGGTCTTTTTCTAGCCAGAATAAAAAAGTAATTCACTCTAATTCACATAAGTAGATCAACAAAAGCGAGCCTGTGCGGAAACGCTATATAACAGTTAGCGGACCCAGACTTGGCTGAGCTGTCCTGCACGAACAATGTTTAGAAGTTCTACTTCTCAAAACACAATTGTTTTGACTGATCTTAAAGTGCATTGGCTGCACAAGTAATTTAAGTTCAGATAAAGGAGCAATGTATCCTGGCAGGAAATCCCAGATGTTGCCATTTCCAGTAGCGGAACAGCACAACCGGTTTTTTTTTTTAAGGCTTTTTTTTGTTGCCCTTTTGTTTGCCTGTCTGCTGAGAAATAGGATCCGGTTGTATTTCTTCAATTACAGATAGTCGCCATCCAAAGGTTCGCTGTTCTGGAGCAGTCGCTGCTTAGCAATCTGCGCCTCAGTTGCTTTTGGAGTGTCTTTCTTTCGGCCCGCTTACGTTGTTTTTGAGCCATTCGAAAGTATCGGGGCAGGAGAAAAGGCAGTCAATGGGCTAGTGTTATCCAGTGTTTCCATGTCTTCTGGCATGAATGCAGCCAGTTCTGATGCATTTCCCTGAATGTCTGCCTGTATCCTATACGTATCCTCTTCTCGAGTGATACTAACCAGACCCTCTTCTAGCTCAGTAGCCACGGCATCCATTTGTTCTGCGTCCCCACCCTTAGGCATTTGGTTAGACAAAATATCAAATAATTTCTGCAGGAGACATTCTATAATAATAAGTGTTAAATATTGATCTTTTTGTATATTCTGTGTGCCAGTGCAGATTTCCAGGAGATTTTTGCTATAATTGCAGCCATTAGGCAAGTCAGGGCAACTCTGAGATGCACTCAGCGGCTCCAATAATGAGCGTGACTGCACCCGATTGTGATCTGATGGTGTAAAAGGGCCAAGGTGGGGACTAAAACTTAGATTCTCTTTCTGGTCCACCATTGGCCTTGGGGCCATATCAAGATGATTAGAGAGCACCGTTCTATTGGTCGAGATCAGTGAACAAGCTTGAGCCTTAACCCCACCTTGTTTGTCGACTAAGGCAAAGTTTGAGTAGCGAGTTGTTGTCTATCAATGATTACACGGTTGTATCTCTGACAGACCCAAGCCGGGGTGGGGCTAGATTTACTGGAGTATCTTGCACTCCCATTTCTGCAGAGGAACCAGGAACATGAAAGAAGTTAGTTATCTTCCCCTTTGGCATCGTCATCCCCAATTTTGCAGCAATTTGTGTGCCCTGCAGAGCCTGTCCAGCACAGTTTCATAAGGTATAGGCTATGGTCACAGGGACTAACACGGCCAAGCGTTTACAAACCAAAGTGCAAATTATTACTTCTAACCGATGTGGACTTGTGCAAGAGGGCAGCTCCGGAACACTTTAGTGTTCACCGATGGATCTTCAGCGCCGGCGGCAGACTGCACTTGAGGCACTTTGTGCACACATCGCGCATTCGCAGCTATTTGAAGTGAAGGCTCCTGCCTTGATGCCAGACACCGCTAGTTGAATACAGGCACAAAGATCTGCAACAAAGGAAAAACACATCCCCTCGGTACACCAGCTTACTGCCGACTGCACTTGACGCATTTCACAAATTAATCAATATTCCAGGATTGGACACAGAAGGTCAGAAATTGGCAGGTTCAGTTCAGATTTAGAAACGGTCCGATGAGGCAGGGGAAAAAGGGAGCTGGCAGGGAGGAACTACTGTGAAGTCATGATAATGGGAATATTCACATGAAGTACATATACACTGGTAATACAGTAAACATTCTTATGACCCAAAATACTTGTGCATAGGTTTCTATGCTTCTATTAAGTGCTTGGAGCAGCATTCTAGCATTCTTGGTACATCTGTGCCATTACAAGAGAAGTCTGACCATGTACACATCACAGTCCAACATTGCCCTCAAAATAAACAGTCCAGCCCAACTGCTAGACTATACCCTCTCTGCACTGGAATCCCGCGAGCTTCGATCTTAGGGATCTTCATACTGAATAACAATCACCATTTGGGTTTTGTCTGCCAGGCGCATTGGTTGTACCCTGGCCATAGAATTCCAACATGGCCTCAGTCTATCTGCAACAGCCAATCGAGCGAGCCGGAAGGCAAAGCCAGCCCGCCTCCCAAGACCCACATCTATGGCCCTGTGAGCCTGTCCAGGCTTGGCTGGGCATGTGCCCCCCCTCTTCTTATTTCTGCTGGCATAGTCATGCCTCAAGGGATATGGGTGGGTTTATACACTGACCAGTTACCATTTGGGCTCTGCACATACTTCCAAACTTGATATTCGCTTAGGTTTGCGTTAGCAGATATTGTATCTGCCTGGTATACTATCCTGCCTGGGCTTTTCTTATATGTGTACTGCATACACTCAAAGAAATGGTCACTTGCTCTTTCTTTTCCATGTGCTTCATTAACAAATACTTGGGTTTGGCATGGCTGCCAATACACCCAGTGTCTCTGCTTCCCCTGCGTGGACTCGCCGGCTCTTGCTGGCACACTCTGTTTCTCCCGCAGCAAGCCAGTTGCGGACGTTCTGCATTTTCTTCCGTCTCGCCGCCTCTGCTTCTCTACCTCTCGTGATTCCTGCTGGATTCTTCTGCTTTGTTTCAGGCTTCGGTAAGGCACACGCTGCCTCTCAACACCTGCAAACACCCAGGAGCCCTTTGTCGGCTTCTGGCATTCCCGCAGCGTGTTCTCGATCGCGGTCAGCTTTCCTTTTCCTCAAGCCGATTGACTCCACGGAATACTCTACAGCCTCACGTTCCCTCGGTCCGTACCGAGAGGAGCAGCTTTCTCCCGCCAGCAGAACACTTCAATCAGCTGCTTTTGGCATTTACATTTCCCGGCCACAGAAAAGAGCTCGCAACAACTAGAGCACAGATTGTTCTCTTGGTTTTCTTTGCTCTGCATTACCTGGCTCATCTTCCTCATCCCAGTATTCTTGAAGTTATGGGAATGGAAGTCTATTCTTGACGACTTGCATGTCTAGGTAAGTATTCTTAGTGATCTTTACGGGTAAGTTAGTTCTGAATGACTTGTAGGTAGTCTGAGAAGGTGTTTTCATGAGTCTTAAAAGGCAAGTCAGAGTTTGACGGCTTGCATACAGATCTTGTTAGAAGGTCTTCAGTACCCTTCCTTATGTGGATGAGGCGAGATCTAACAATATGCCATTAAGGTATTGAGCATGGATGGGGTATCCTTAAAAGATGATAAGTGATACCATGTCTCATCCGATGGTGCCTTGCCACTGCCCCGGAGGTTGTCGCCACCCATGTGATCTGCCCTCAAATAGACGCCGCCAGGGTCAGGATCAGGTGGCGCTGCTGTCTCCTGGCCACATGAGGAGAGGTGACCGCCAGGAAATGAGTGATGACACCATTGGATTCATCACACAGGGTATGTGCTAGAGCAGACGGTTTGCTATATTATGTTCATGAGGATTTTGTGGTCTGTATAAAGCATAGACAGCCGTTGGTAGGATCCAATGTCTTGTAGTTTCCCAGTTTTCAGTAGTACAAATACGTTGGCTTCTGCTAGGGTGTCGGGCATAATTCGTTTCAAATGCCTAGTTTATTTGCTTGTGATCAATAATAGGTTACCCGGCCTTGTAGGTGATCACCAGGATTATGAGAGTTCTCCTTTCTCGAACGGCCATCTAGCCTAATGATCTGCTTGGTCGGCCATCTAGCCTAATGATCTGCTTGGTCTATCGCTTTTCTCATATGTCCTAGCAATAGTTGGTCTATTCAGATACTTTATCTCACTATTAGCGGTTTCTGAAAAAACTGCCCACGTTTTTCATACATTTGATGCTTTATAACATCTTGCTTATACTCCAGTGTTGGTTTCCCTAATCTATTTAGTCTGATACACATATCCTTGAGGATGCCCATTTCTTTAGACCTACAAATGCCACTAATGTACATCTAAATGCTTCCAATAGTCTTTGTTGTTGCCACCGTACCCATAGTTGTATACAAATATCCCACTAATAGCTATTTGTGTGTCATTTCTAAAGACAAGCTCCATCTGTGCCCGTTTTTAAGTTTTCATTGTTTAATTACTTGTTATCCGCTCAGGAAATTCATTGTCACCTTGACTAGGCTGCAGTCCGACAAAGTCCTTCCAATTAGGGTGAACTCCTGTGCCCAGTGTGAAAAGGTCAGTGCCATGGCCTTGTCAAGAGGGGGTGAGAACCACTCTCAGTCAAGGGTGGGAGCCCTACCATGGGGCAATCCAGAGCCCACGACGAGGGGGAGGGGGAATAGTAATAGAGAGGGTCTCACTTTCCCTACCCCTCCCTGCTTCCCGAAATGCTTGTTTGCAGATCATTTACTCCAGCCTTGCCTCAGACATGGGTGAAGGGAGAGCCGCCAAGAGGAAAGAAAGCTACATCACAACCACCAAACCATGCTGGAGGCTCCGGAGCTACAAAAGAGAACGCGAGAGAGAACAGCTGCGTTCCTACACATCTGATAAGGAAAATGTGCTGTGCTCCCAAAGGGAGCTGGCAAGACCGCACTTCAACCAAGGGGCCATCTAAACCACCCACCATCAATTGGCTTATCCCAGAGGCCACATAGAGGCGGATCACAAAACAGAAATATAAACATTATCACTCTCAGACAGTTATCATCCATACACGGCCGGTCTGAGCGGAGAGAGTGGGTGGGGCTTAGCCCCCCTTCTTCTAGATTTCCATTGAACATAAATGTGCTGGGGAGGGGAGATGGGGCCAGGAAGAGCTATCCAATTCTGGGAGAGGCAAGAGGATATAAGCAGGAGGCAGGAAACTGGAAAAGTGGGCGTTTTTTTGCGTGACTGCAGAGGTGGAGGATGACCAAGAGATCAGCAGTGGAAGGAGAGAGCAGTGACTTGTGGACGAGTTTAGTTTACATGAGGTAATGGCTTAGGAGTGAAAGTGTTTCTGCTTTGTGAGTGTGCGTGTTTGGGTGAAGAGTGAATAAAGAGGCTAGTGTACAGAGTGAATGTGACCGAATGGTAAAGGGTCACAGGAGGATGTTCGAGTAGTTGGTGCGTGGAGAGTAGTAGTGGGAGGAAAAGAGCAGTATTGGCAGGAGGAAAGCAATAGTGGAATGAGGAGAGTAGTAGTGGAACGAGAAGCATAGTAGTGGATGGGCATTTGATAACTAGTGAGAGGAGAGTACTAATGCGAGGAGGAGATTAGTAGTCGGAATGTGGCGGAGTGGAGTGGCAGTGTGGACAAAGGGGAATAGTAGCAGAAAGGAGGAGGAGAGGAGTGGCAGGAGAGGTAACAAAGGGTGGAGGTAAAATCAGGAGGCGTTAAAGGAGCCATCAGTAGCATAGGATAGTGCTTTGACAGTAGGGGTTAACATTCGATAGCACTAACCTGGGGTTTCGGAAACATGGGTTAGGGAGACGGGTTGTAACAAGACAAGAAAGAAAGAGACAGCCCTATGCCCCAAAAATAACAAAATAAAAACCCTTGAACTGTCAGAGTGATTTCTGGGCCCTCTGTGACATCAGATGGTGGATTTGTCCATGACAAATTCTCTATGATAAATTATCCACCCCAGAGTAATGTGTGGATGCTTTAGAAAGTGGATGTCGCATCAGTGAGGCCGTGATAAGATACCAGATTTGTAATTATGTGTGCCGATTTTGACACACGTATGTCTCATCAGTGACATCCCATAAAAGTTATTAAAACCACTGACCCATTGTGATGTTACATCTAGATTATAGGTTAGCAGTTTAGCAGCTTTTTCAATTCCGACATATCTATACTGGGCACATATATGTTCGGTACCTGTATTCTAGAATCGTTTATCGTGCTAGACATACCAACCTTGTGGATCTGCAATCGTGTGAATGTATATCAGGGGTAAACATTTCAAGTTGCAAGCTACTAGCCAGGAATTAAAAGTCACTCATCCCCTCAATTCTCCACATACACACAGCGCACCACTTCATACTTGCCAAAAGTCAATTATAATGCATGACAGCCTGCAATATCCCTATAAAAACCTGTAAACGGGAGGTGGGTGCTGGTGAGTAGCCAGCGAGATGGCTGCTTGACCCCGAAGCTCCAGCAGCTCAGTTGTAATCCTTTATAAATCCTCATTCCCCCAGACCCATTTCTACTAACTTTGCTTTGTAGAAAAACAGCCTGGTGAAAGTACTGACTGAGTAGCATTGAGTAGCTGTCTGTGCAGGAGCTTCTGACTTTCCAGTCTGTTGTCGCTGCTTATTACCAGGAGGTGGAGTGCCATTTTAAGAAGCATTTCTACCCACGGAGCAGCGCAGAGTAGCGTGGAGTAGCAGTCTGTGCAGACTGTTTGGAGGCGTCATTGTCGGGTCCCAGACGGATTCCGCCTATGAACTGTGTGACTTGTGAAACAAACACGCTACAGGAAAAGGTGATATTTGCAGCGACTCGTCAAACTGTATTGCTATTGGGAGGAGGGCGACTGCGGGCGTAATGCCTTTGAGCCATCCTTCGGCTAGACATTTTAAACTGAAATTGCTGTGATCAAACTCCTGCTCCAGAACTTTTGATGAGCAGCACTCCCGGACCTTGCTGAGTCTGTGTTGGTCTCTTTTCCATCATTGCAACAACACTATCGGTGACTGCAGGCTAATCTTGCCTTGGAGCCAATCGACGGATCATACTCCTACTGTTTGAAACTGTTCATACTGACTCAAATTTGACACCGGCAATTGTTAGCGAGAGCTACGCAAAATTGCCTATCAAATCCTGTTTTCAAACAATTATAACAACACGGTCGGTGACTGTGGGCTGTAAAAGCCTTAGAGCCAAACACCGGATTTTACCTGTACTGTTTGAAACATTCATAATAACAATATGGCCGGTGACTGCGTACCATTACAGCTTTGAGCCGAAAGCTGGTTCCTACTTGTACTGTCTGAGACTGTTTTTATGGACTCATTTTAACATTAATAATGGTCTGCAAGAGCTAGCCAAATTTACTTTCCATCTAAAGGGTTGATTGTGGACAAAAGGCCTTTGAGCTGACCGAAATGGTCTTTTCTGTTTTGTTTGGATATTAGTGGTTGTTAGGGACAGTTGGTTAAATTGGCTCCCTTTTTAAGGAGCAGGTGATTGTGGGAAAAGGCCTAGGAGCCGATTGTGTAAAGGGTGCAACATTGTCCTATGCGCAAAGTGTTAACATTGTCTTATACAAGGTTAAAAGCTGTTTACTTCTTTATTGACGCAACAAAGTAAAAATCAAAGCCTTTTGTGAGCACTGGAAAGGTTATTGTTTTGTCTTTCTGTGCTTCTTTGAAATATGCTTTTTTAGGGTGTACGATTGTGGTTGACATTTGTCAATTTCTATTTATACATCTAAGCTCAGAAGTCACCTCAGTGTGGGGGTAGATCGAATACGCCAACTCCCTATAACAAGAAACTGTAAACGTGTATGTGCAACCCCTATTACAGCACAGAAAAGTGCAGACTTTTACCCAGACACTGTGTCTAGCACTGAGATTAGGTGTTCAGCCCCTTCAAAAACAAAGCTCAGACAAGGCCTAAATGACCTATCGGACCACACTATGCTTGCATGTGTAGGTAATGATGGCTGCCTGGATCACGCAGCAGCTGAGGTATCAATTGATTCTGTTATTGACCTTCAACCAATAAATATATTGATTCTGACAATGTAATGTTGTCGAACATGGTTGGATCATTATCAGCTATCAACTTTGAGAGTGCCCCAGACTAATGGAATTCATGTCACTGAGCAATTTGGCACAAGGACCGGAGGGCACAGATAGTAATGTTATGCACCATACACTAAAAGAATTGGATGATCAAATTCAACTATCTTCTCCATCCATTTTTGCGTTAAACACTATTTTGAATGCTTTAGTAGAACTATAGAAAAATATTCGTGAATGAGGTTAGGGGACACACTCTCATTCTTAGTGAACTAAATGTTAAATTAGATATCCTCAGTAATTCTGCCTCCCGAAAAGCTACAAAAATCTTAATGCTAGATAAACAGGTTGGAGTGGAAAATGCCAATTGGGAAACTAGTTTGCAGGGATGTTCAGAGATTGCCCTAAATCACCCTACATATATTGGGAATATTGCAGGTAGTTCACAGCCTGCTGTTCAACCCAAAAAAGCCTTAGTAAAATCAAAGAACGGCAGACGAAACCAGCAGAGGACCAATTCCAGAACATTTCTCCAGAATCATCTGACAGGGGCTAATTTGGCAAATGCCTCCGCAGAGGAGAATAACGAAGATTTAAGTAGAATTGGGATGAATTAGCAGGCGACTGATCACTCAGGGATATTAGCTGAGCTAGATGGAAACAAAGAGGTGGCAGTAAAATGTATGCAAACAGCTGAGTTGCCTGCTCAACATAGTAATCCGACTGATCTCAATGCGGTTTCTAAAGACAAGTCAAATAGCTCCAAATCTATTTCTACCATTGGTGTTCCAGAGGGGCCTATCATTGTATTGGACAACTTTACTAAAGGGACCCAAACGGAGGACACCAAATCCTCTAAAAAGGGGACACTCAAAACAGGCATGAATGCAATGACCCCTGTTACTGATAGCACTAGGCAGCAATAGTTAGAATCCTCCAAAAAACACTGGGGGCGCAGATTTTTAAATTACCAGAAAAAAGAGCTAAAGTGCCAATAAGTGCAGTAGAAGGCTTGAGTGGAGTTTCTATAGAGAATCTTGTGACATCTAATACAAATAGATTTGAATTGCCAAGTCAAAGTACCTTGACTAGTACTGGAGGTACTTTAGCATGGGCAGGTGACCACGGTGGGGGTAGGAAAGCTCGAGCTTTAGAAGCAGTGGAAGCCTCTGACATACACCGTATAAGCATCGTTGGGAAAGACAATGGCAATGGCAATGTTTTCATTATCTTTAAAGGGGAGGTTAAAAAAAAAAACAAAAAAAACAATGTAGAGTAGATACACATGAACCTGCAAAAGGCTTCAAACCAACTTTAATATCCCGGTCGGGGGGTGGCCTGAAGGACAATAAACAATCTACAAAGGTTTTGAGCGATAAATTGGAATTAAATAAACATCATATAAATAAGATGTTATACCTTGAGCATTCAGCACTGAATTCAATGACAGCATTGAATCGCTCTAACATACTAAAACTTCTGCACGCTGTTCCTACATTAGACACAATAACTACCTCCGATATTGACTTTATCAGCTTTGTTGATGAAACTAGAACTGACCTGGTGGACATTTTCTTGACATCAGTATTTGTGACAAAAGCTATTTTGTCAGTATGTAACGAAATGAAGAAAATGGGCTGCCAAGTTTATACGGAAAGAAAGTATACCGATCAAACGATAAAGGATCAGTGTACGAGGCAGGAAACAGATAAGATAGTACAAAATTAAATTGCTACTTGCTCTAATGAGTTAAAATCAATGGGAAAAGTTTTGCGATCATCAGCCATACGAAAAACACTGAGGAACAGGAAGACTGGTGTGGCTCCTTGGTATTCTGCAACAGAAAGCTGCTAAGAACTGCACCCCTGTAAACGATCTCTAACAAAGAATTTAAAATAATTACCTGGAATACTAGAAGTTTTAATAGTTTTATGTGCCACAAGCAGGAAAGTCGAATATTCAAGCAGTATGATGTCATCCTATTCCAAGAAACATGGCTTCCGAAAGTGTCAATTGCTTCACAATTATGCACCAAGAGGCCACCAAGCTGGTGGCTGGTAGACCCCCTGGTGGCCTTTTAGTTGCTACAAAATAACTCACAAATTATGGATGTTGATGAGGTTAGTAATGAAACTCCCGGTATATTAGTGGTTCAAAAAGATCTTATGCTATGGTGCGCCAATGTTAGAGTTCTTGTCATCAATCTTCATATCCGTCAGAAAACCTTTACAAAAAGTAAAAACAAAATACAACTTTCTTTACATCTGTCCTATTTACAAAAAGAGAAAAGAGAAAAAGAAAAAAGAACAAACAACTATGAGATTATCCATACACGAAATCGCTATACCATAAAACAGAAAATAAAGGTATTATAATCCAATACATTTCACCAGAATTAAAAGCAAGAAGAAATCCTCAATACAAGACGCTGGTAAACTATAGCATTAACAATCTGAAGGGTTGGCCATTAGGCCCAAGACAAAATTGATAAGATTTGACCATATAGCCTCAACATCTGTATAAAGAAATCATATTTCATCCTGAACTTATTTTGCGAAAACAGAAACCACTTTTTTAGTAGGCCATGCTCGCCCTGACATTAAGTACATTAAAATAATAGAAAATCAGAGAGTGATTAAACCGCAAACTTCTGACAGAAATCTAATCAGTGCCAGCTTTAATGCCACATATTTCCCATGCATCATTGCCCACCACAGTAAATCTGGAAAAACTTGCTCTGTGTTTGATACACATTTACCAAAATAGCTCAGACGTTTCGGGCTAATCGATTCACAATCCAAGAGAAGATGCCTCAAAGTTTCCTTGACTTACTTATTGTGACAGAAGCGACGTGGGACGAGTCCCCCACCTTTAACATCGCTGAATTCAATTATCTTGCCTGTAAATAGAACGTTAAAGCGAAACCGCATATAAGTATTTCGCCAATAAGGGTCAGGAAATCGTAACAAATAGGATTCTGGATTACCCATGGGCTTCCAATTGGATACCAAATGATGGTATATTGGTGAATTAAGCACACTCCATGGTGTTTGACTAATCTAGATTTTGTCGCAAGCGCTTTACTCGCAATGGGTTGGCCAGAAAATCCTCATGCGAGAGACCAATATTACTCAAAGCCTTGAGGCAAATTTCTTGCAAGGAAGACAACCAGACAGTCCGGATTCCCAGTTCTTAATTTGGCCCCCAGATTAGCATATATGCTATTCTCCCTTGCCGAAATAAAATTTCTGTAAAGAGAGATTCTCTTCCATTCTACCAAGCTCCCCAGGGCTTGTAAGCCCAATTCATATCTCAAGGCTGCCAGTGGTATAGATTTTGGTAAGCCAAACAACAATGATTTCCCAATTTTAGCCTCAATCTTCTGCAGATCTGATTGCAAATTAAATGGGAACAGTTCTAAACCATAGCAAAGCTTGGGGATGACCTTTAGCTAATAAAATCAGTCGGAGGTAAAAACGAGTCAGAGGTGATATAGAATATTTGCAGTACTTCTGGGCAACCTTTCTCATTTGTAAGATCAAGTAGCCAGTCCGCTCCAAAATACATTTCCAGTACAGATGTTTTTTCAGAGTATCGAACGCTGGAAAGCCTAGATATCGCAATGATCTCATTTTTGCCAGTTTGTGTTTCTTCAAGAACCAACTAAAAGAGGAGAGCTTTTTTCGGGTGCTGAAGCACATAACCACAGATTTCTTCTCATTAATCTCAAGACCATTCCTGGTAACGTAACTGGAAAAAGCTTTAATTTGGCGTTGGAGGCCTGTAGGAGTACTATCGATCAATAGGAAATCATGTGTGTATGCACACCAATAGATTTTCCGCCCCTCAATTTTGGGAAAGATCATAGAAGCAGCATCTCGGCACTGACCAGCATCTGACACGTACAGGTTAAAAAGTTTTTGGAGCGAAAATACAACGATGGCGCAAGCTGTTCGTAGTTTTTATCTCAGAAGAAAGTTGCCCCTCAATGTTTAATCTAACCTGCACTAGCGAATCCTCGTGGAGATAAACCAATATGGAAAGCATACCTAGAGGAATGGACAAAAAATTCAACCATAATAAAGAGCGATCAACAAGGTCAAAGGCAAGTGACAGATCGATTGCAGCACTGGAAAGGAGAATATATATATATATATATATATATATATATATATATATACACACACACATATACACACACACACCCTCCTTCCTGCAGGCTTTTTCCTGAAATAGGGTAAACAATAACCTGCCAATCTCCGTCCCCATAGCCTTGCGGAAGCCAAACTGCCTATGCGATAGAATTTGATTAGATTCAGACCACTCCACCAGTTGGTTCAAGACTAGCCCTGCAAAGATCTTTGACTCAGCGTCCAGCAAGGCTATAGGGCGATATAGTTCTCTGGAAGACTTATGTCTCCTTTTTTGTAGACAGGAATGATACAAGAGACATGCCAGGATTTCGGAATGAGCCTGTTCGTTATAATGTCCGAGAACAGCATTGATAATGATTTGGCCCACACCTCAGGATTGGCCTTTAAAATGACATTAGCCAAGCCGTTTGGACCGCTTGCTCTGGACGAATTTGATTTCTTAATTTGGGTTTCAATTTCCAAAATCGTGAAATTACAGTCTCATTTATGCACCCCAATACAGCAATTTTGTCAAACTTGTGAAATTTCTCAGCACATAGGCGACCAAAGTGTCCTGCCCAGACTGACTCTGGTATGCAGTTGGATTGGACTGACTTGCGAGGACTCTCAAGTTAATGAAGCGCCAGAATTCTCTTGCAGTCCCGTCTTTAAGAGCTATCATTGCTTCATTATCTGCTTGAAGCATTATCGCCTAGCAGCCCTTTAGCCAGTTTTCCAAAGACTGTTTAGATCTACGAATTCTTAGAGAGTCTTAACTTCCCAGAATAGGACGCTATTAATTACCCTACGGATCTCTCTCTTGCATACATTTTGATGTTGACTTACCACAGGATCATAAACATGTGAATGTATAGACTTCCTGTACAAGCCACTCCTGGCTTTAATTGATTTAATGATCAGGGAGTTCACATATATGGAAAAACCAGCAGACGAGAAAAGCTGATGTCTACATTGCAGGGTATTTTTATGAAAGTCTGTTAGGAACACTGCGTTCAACTTTGCCACATTCCCATCATACCACTTAATCCTATTCCCCACAGAAATAACTACGAGTTGGGAGTAATACCTATCCCCGGGAGTATTACGAGTTCCATCCTAATCTTAACTTCCAAAATCAGATGAGCGCTTGAATTTGTGGCTATGATATTGACTTTGTGACAGGCATTGAATAGTCTTTGAGAGAGGAATATGTATTCAATTGTAGATACCCGGCTACGATCAGACTATGTATAAGGATCCAGATCATAATTAGGAAAGAAGTTGTACCATATAAGCCCCTGAAGGCATTTCCTTGACATTCCAGCAGGGGCCCCGTCAATTTTCTGCGTGCTGTCTGTATTTAACAATAAAACAGAGCCCAAGTTTTTATGGCGGCCTAGCCTGTAGGGCATCTCCGCATTCAGATCACCCACCATTATCATATGAAACCCATGGTATCTCATTGTCAGATCAGTCAAACATGCGTTTATCCTTGTGATGGTAACACTGAGATCAAATGTCGGATTCCAATATATGCTTATCACAAGGATATAGGAAGGCATACTGGCAATTTCCAGTCCCAAAACAACTGCTATGACACCAACAGTGATGTCAAGTGCTTCCAAGATGTTAATTCCTTCCCTGTTCTTTACCGCAATTAAAAGACCCCCATATGGTCGACCTCTACTTCCCCTTTTTGCAAGTTGATGCCTGCACTCAAATCCGTCTTATGAAATTCTAAGGTCATCCATGATTCCTGGATACACACGACATTACACTTTTTCAACTTCGTACATAATGCACCGGACGAGGATAAATGTGACATGCCCTTCGAATTCCATGAAATCAGACGAAAGTCAGAGGTCTTCTAGGTGAGGTTAAAGATCATTTCTCAGAGATTTCATCTGGGCTATGGAATCCCTTAATGATAAGGCTAACCATGTCCAGCTTTGTTCATCGTCTGTTTTAAGAGGAAGAGGCTCAACACTCCCAACACCACGCCCTCCTTGAGTCACCCCCTGGGTAAAAGAACGGTCTCGATAGAATTAGGCAACACTAGGCCCGGACTTAAAATCAGGTCATACCCCATACGATTGAACTGGGTAACCTCCCTAAGAACGGTGTCGTAGACTGAATGCAAGTGGAAAACTAACTTGACATGATCATAGCGATATGGATGTATAAAATCAATTAGCTTTAAATCCGCTGATGAAATGAGTCTGAGGGAAGGAATCTCATTAAACAAGGCAAGAGCTCGTTCTCGGTTCAATGATGGAGGGCCACACTGATCGAACAGGTAATAAAAGAAGAATGCTGGGAATGTCAGAGAAAGCGGGTTGACGCCACTGAACATATTTAAGATCACACTGTAATGCCGAATTGGGTAGCTTACCAGCTGAACCATCCAGGATTATGTGAACGGGAACTTTCTCGTGGGTGTTAAGGTCACGGGCTTTACTTCTGGCACTACAACCACCTGTTTGCTATTCTGCCACTCTGACATGTAAGTGGCAGGAGATACTGGTTTAAACTCTGTTAACCGTTATAACACCCTCCATACCTTGAGGATTTGGGATAACAGAGACTACTGTGGAAACTGTTAGAACCTCGGGCCCTGCCACGGACTGCTGCTTTCTCGGCTCGCTGCTGCTGCTGGGAGAACCAGCCTGCAGCCCCTTCGTTCGTGCCCGACGCTCGCTTCCTGGAGGAGGCGGAGCAAGGCCACGTGACTCATCACGTGACTTCTGGGGTGCATTTACTGCACGGCGAGCCACCTTCGCGGTGTTAAGCCCGAGCGTGTAAAGGGCGAGTGCTTCTTGGGCTGTTGGCTGTTTGCTGGTTTGCGGTCTTGGCGGCTTACACCTTAATTTGCCGCGGAACATTCCAAAGGTTGTAGAATCAGATTGTGCACAGAAACAGAGAGGAGCTGCACGACGAAGTCAAAATGGGTCGATTGAACAGTGATCCAACGGAACTGAGGGTGGGACCAGTGGCTAAAACTCGGCTTCAGGTAAGGCGGAGGCTAGCCTCCCACACCGCTCTACAAATGTCAGACTCACCCCCCCAAATCTATGAAAAGTAAACATCTGTCCATCCTGAAGCAGCAGAGACTCTCTTTCTTGAAAGAGAGCCCACAAGTGGTTCTAGATGTAGAACCGCTTATTGATGCCCCCCAGGATAACTTAAACCTGTTGATGTCACCCAGTCCTCTAGGGTTAGAGGAGAAATAATTTCAGAGTCTGCACCGGAGACTCAGGAAAAGTTGAGGGCATCGAAGTCATCCTGTTCAATGGAGAGGGAATTAATATCAGAGTTTGAGCTGCAAACCGAGACACTCACGTTCGCCCCCCAGGAAAACTTGAACTTACTACCGCCATCTTGTTCATTGGTGGGGGAACCAAGTGGAAAATAAGCTCCTGTTCCTAGGAATCTGGAGGAAAAAACAGAACTAAGGATAGACACCTCGGGGGGAGAGGCAGAGGATGTGGAAGCCCCTCCCTTTCTGACACCTCCACCGGGGGACATACAGGTGTCATTTGATAAAAGCACTATATCGGTAACACCAGGAGATGATCCCATCCACCTAACAGGAATTCCAGAAGTAACGGAGATTACCTCCACTTTGACCCAATCAGGGCTTTTAAATCTGGACCAGGAGACTATACAGAACATGGAGCAAAGGGCACCTCCACAGACAGCCAAACTAGGCCAACTTCAATTAGCCAATATGGTACCATCCCCTGTAAACCAAACAGACATGGAACCTCAAAAAACAAAGTCTACTCCCCCAAAAACCAGCAAACGACCGGTAAAACCCTCGGTCATCCCCTATTTAGGGACAAGTGCATCGAGCCCAAATATAGGGGGAACAGAAAGCAAAAACGATAATATGATCGAAGAGGTGGAGATAGTTACGATAGAAAAAGAATTGGTACCGAAAAAGATAACAAATCATCCAGAAGTCTTGGCAAACATCACAAAGACAATAGAAAAAACTGCAGATCGGGGAATAGTAAATGCTGCTAGTGCTTTGCAGAAATCCCTGATTTGGTCTCGAGACAGGACAGGCCTGCCTAAAACTGAGAACCCATTGCGACCGACTATGAACCATTTTGAGCAGCAGACGAACCAGAACCAAGTAGATGCCTTTTACGAAACTGGTATAGGCGAGATAAGTGAAAACGACCTAGCAATCTGGCAGGATGAATCTCTGTGGGTTGACACGGATAGGCGTGTCGAGGCTCAAAACCCAATGAGCCCAAAACAAACAAGTTCAGATTTAATAACAGAGCCAAACCACCCCCTGAGGGTGGGTAATACCTTGCTGACAACACCAGGCGCCTTAAAATGGAAAGATAGAGTGGAAGGGAACACCATGGAAAAATCACAGCTCAGCAATTTCAGCTTGGCAGAGAAACTGATTTTGGACATTTCAAATCTAACCGGAAAAATAAACTCGGAAAAGAGGAAGAGCCCATCTTTCATCAAGGAAAAAATTGACGCCATCGATGGAAATGATCCCTTTGAGGAATTAGAACAACGACTTGGAAGTAAAAAAGGAAAAGACCCCTACACCCCGGCAAAAAAACATGTAAATGGGAAAAGTGGGGACGCAACACAGGGGCCTGTAGAGCAACCAGTAATGACAATTGATGAAAACTCTCTGGCAAAAATAAGAGTGCTTTATGTGACAAAGGGAGATTGGATGATCATGTGCACACCCAAAATGTGGTGATGGCGGCCCTAAACATCGCAATTTCTCCTTTCCTTAAGCTCTATGAATCCATCAATGACTCACTGCAGGTAGTTTTGGCAGTAAACACCAAAACAAGGGACCAAATATATGAAATCAATGGTTTCCTGAAAAGATTAGAGCAAAGAACGGAAATAGAAGCGGAAAAGACTAACAAGTGGCAAGAGAGGCTAAGTGATATGGCTCGTTGCGATGCTGGCGATAAGCAATTACTCATGGAAGCAATATTAGAGTAGCACAAGTGGCAACGAACGTGTGCACAACAGCGCTCTGAGCAAGGTCCCAAGACAGGTGATTGCAGGGTTGAGATGGATGATATGGGACTCTTAGAGGATCCAAAACCTCCATCGCCTGAGGCACCTAAACAGAGATCTATGAAAGGAGGCCCCTTGGTCCTTGGCAAGGGCCTAACTAAACCCAAACAGAATCAAAACGACAAACCACCTTATCCGTCTGACCACCCTCAAGAACCAGCAGGAAAGGAGGCAAATGGTGGAACCCTCAAATCAAGCTACGAAATATTCCATGAAACCCCTAAAGAAAGAAAGACAGCACCAGTAGGAGACCTTAAAATAGCCACAAAAGAATTACAAAACAAAATACAAAAGAAAACCAAAGAATCAATCAATAAAGAGGAAGGAATGTGGTTCAAGAGCGTTCCTAAGAAATATCAAAATACCAGAAGGCGCTGAGCAAAGACATCCAGCAAAGAAGCCAAGACTGGAAATGAAAATAGCTATTACTTCAATTGAAAACGAGACCAAATTAAACCGGGAAACTATTGAAATTGAGAGTGAACCTGAGTCAGAAGGACACCTAAGTGATTTGATAGAAATGATAGAAGAAAATCAGGAGGATGAACGTTGGTTGAACATAAGTCCTTCTGACTGGCAGAACATCGACAGTCAGGCTCGTTACTATGATCAAGAAAAAAAGACAAAAGGTGAGGAAAGACACAAAAGACCGGAGAAGGTCATTAAAAAAACATAAGATACTCTGACAAACGGAGGAAACCTCTCCAGAGCGAGGAAAATAAAGATAAATCCAGACAATTAAGATCGGATTTCTGGAAAAGATTAGAAGACCGCAGAGCCTCGCGGCGGAATCCATCAAGACCACCCAGAGGCCGTGAACCCGGAGATAAACTGAAGCGACAAGCAGATACCAAAAAACATGATCGGAATGTGGAACAAAAACCTGTATCAGATGGCAGAAAAGAGGCTTCCCAACAAAAGTATAACCTGAAATTAGAAAGACTATCAAAAAACTCCAAAAAAATCCTTCTGAACAGAAAAAATGTGATGACCATCTTCAATCAACTGACAATACTCAGAAGGATCTCTTCAGAAGACATCTTGATAGTCGAATTCCCGGAGGAAAAAAGACCAGATGTAATTATACTCCATTTAAGATCTCAAAGGGTAAAAGAGACAATACTGAAAGCAAAAGAAAGGCTATCCGATGCTGGCTTCAGGCTATCGGAAATCGAGCAAATGGTAAGAGAGACAAAAAAGGTATCTATTGATAAATCAACATCTAGGCAGAGAAAATATGACGATGATGCCAAAAGATACCGTTACAAAATCTCTGATAGAGAACGCAGGCCTGAAGAAAGGAACAGAGATAAAGAGTCTGTCTACGGAACATCTGATAAAAGGGATGCACTGCCCAGATCAGCTGTGAAAAATAATCAAACAAAATACCCGACCAAAAGGGATCGAAGACAATTTGAACGAAGTCAGACGGAGCTTCAGGGTGAGGGTAAAAGAACTAGAGATGGGTCTAGACCATGGGCCAACAGTCCAATGGCAACCCTGAAATTTACGGTGATAAATTTAATGAGATAATTCTCATTCAAAAGTAACAACACAAAGAAGCAACAATTTATGGCAAAAAAAAAAGGAGGAGGAGCACGTGATGTTAAACAAGAGAAAAAGAAACAATAGACTACAAACGAGGCAAAAAGGGTGAACTCCCTATTGGCCTCATGGAACACCAGGGGATTCAGCCACCTTTTCTCAGGGGAAAGTGCATTTCTAGGAAAATATGAAATAATATGTTTGCAGGAATCCTGGATTCGAACACTTCCAATATGCAAAGGATACAAGGTTTTCATGAACCCAGTGAATAAAGGTCCATTGGGTAGGCCACGTGCTGGTCTCTTGACCTTAATAAAAGATGGTAGTGAATACCATGTCTTGAGCCATCACACCCCAAATCCCTACGTCCAGATCCTAAAGATCCAGAGAGTGATAAATACTCAGAAAATCGGTATCCTCATAATAAACACCTACTGGAGCCAAATAGACTGTGATTCGGAAACATATTTATCCAATAAATGAAATTGAAGAATCAATGACAGAGGAAAAAAACCAACTAATTTTTCTCTGTGGAGATCTGAATTTAAAACTACTAGACCAGGAAGGGAGACTAATAAGTGGCACTCTGTTAGAGGGTCACGCTAAACGATGGACAGAAGAGATGGGAATTAGGGAAATGAAAATCTTAAATGGCCAGACAAAAGGAGATCTCGAAGGAAACTCGACTTGGTTCAATAATACCAGTAGAGCGGTACTGGACTACTGTTTTATAGCTAGGAACACTCAACAATTGATTAATTATTTAAAAGTTAAGAAGCAAACAGTAAGTGACCATGCACTCCTAGAGATCGAATTCAACTGGGCATCTGGAGACATAACGAGTTTTCCTGCACCTCTGATAGAAGTGACAGGGGGCAGAAATCGCCTCAGAATAAAACAACCGGCCATTGCCAAAATAGCGGAAAGCTATGACAACCACGTCAAAAAAAATCTGGACGAGGTGGAATACAAATGGCTCCTTGAACAATATGAATTCCATGGTAAAGGAACCAAAAACCATATAATATCAAGAAAGCACGCCTATAACGTAGAAGTGGTAGCAAAGAGAAGGAAACACCGTGCCACATTAAGAGGCCTAAAACAAAGCTTACTACCAAATAAAGAAGAACTAATACGGAAATGTAAGCAAGCCTACAAAAACTGGCTGATTGCATCAAAGGCCTGGCAAGCGCAATGCGACGCGGAAAAGATGTTGGTAGCAATTCAAACTGCTAATGCACGCAGCGTTTGGGAAATCATTAATAAGGGCGACGACTTTCAATCAGCCCTAACCACTTCACAGGTCTCTAAAGAGGTATGGGTGAAGCATTATTGCAACCTCTTTAAGCAGAGCCCAGTAGCAGAAACAAAAATCATCCCAAAGGGAGAAGAAGAAAAAATAAATAAATAAATAAATAAATAAAAAAATAAAAAACTCGAAAAGAAGCAGCCGTGGAACATCGATTGTGACCTCGAGGACATAATAGGCATTATTAAAAAACTCAGTTCCTCGAGGGCTGCAGGGCCCGATGGGATATCAAATTACATGCTTAAAGAAAACGGGGACGCTTGGGCGAGTTTCATCCTGCAGCTCTTCAATCAAATAAAGAAAACCCTAACTATTCCTTCTTCATGGAAGGAGGCCCTAGTAGTCCCAATATTCAAAAAAGGAGATCAACAAGACCCGACGAATTACAGGCCTATTGCCCTTTTGGACTCAATAGGGAAAATCTTTGCCTCAATCCTCTTAAGGGATCTTAAGAAATGGGCGCAAATGGAAGGTCTCTTGGATAAACGCCAAACAGCCTTTGATAGCGGTGTTGGCACCACCTTGAATCTATTCATTTTGAATATATTAAAGCTCAGGACCCTCGAAACAAAAACAAATTTATATTTGGGCTTCATCGATCTGGAACAGGCTTTCGACGGAGTCAGTCGAGACCTTCTCTGGGCAAAATTGGAAAACCGGAATTTGCCGAAAGACCTGCTGGAAGCTATCCAGGAAATGTATGAAGGAACATCAATTCAAATCATAACGACAGAGAGTGGTGCCACCACCGAAAAGATTCCGACATACAAAGGCATCAAGCAGGGTTGCACCCTGGCACCGTTCTTATTCATCCTGTACCTGGCAGACATGGTTGAGTCCCAAAATACGATCAGAGCTTTTCCACCAAAAATCAATGATGAGGAGCTGTCTTGGATACTATATGCAGATGACGTGGTCTTCATTGATCAAACTGCTATAGGTCTTCAGCGACAAATAACAGAATTTAAGCACTACCTGGACAGGAATCAAATGAGGGTAAATATAAGGAAATCCGTGATTCTAATAATGAAATCAGCGAGGGGATCAAAACTGAAAAGAAAGAACTTTTATATGGACACTTGACAACCAAAAACTGGAAACGGTCGACACTATGGTCTACCTGGGACTAAGAATAAACAAAAATGTGAACGAGCAGGGTCACTATAGCTTAATCAGAGAAAAACTGATAAAGCTGACAAATCAAGGCAGAGCACTCCACAAAAGATTTGGAAAATACTCAATGATGCCAATACTGACTTTTTATAAACAAAAAGTCGTGGCGGTAGTGAGCTATGGGGCAGAATCTCTGCTCAACCTCAAGTGGAAAACTTGGGATGTAGTTGAAGCCTTCTTTTGGCAGAAAATATGAAGACTTCCCAATTGTCTGGGGATAGTAACCATAAAACAGGAATTACGACTGCAATCCCTAACGTCAACGGTACTATGGAAAACTGTCTCTTTCTACAGGAAATGTATTCTGGAACCACCACCTGCCCCTTTTGAAATTTTGGTAAAAAGAGTGGAATATAAAAAGGATAAAATCCTCCAATTGTGGAAAGAAAATTGTCAGTCGATCTTAAAACACTACAACATAAAAGAGGAGACTTTGAAATACAATCCCAATAAAGCAAAGAAAATCTTGCAGGAAAATGACTGGGATGAAACTTGCACTCTAAAGCAAACCAACAAATTGTGCCACAATATCATCTGGGAGCGTAAGGCATTAAATGATCCATCGCCTTACTTGAGACAGTTTCCATCATGCTACTATAGGGATATGCGGATGCGATGTAGATTAAACATCTTACAGACAAAAGAGGTTCAACTCCAAAGAAAACAGATTGTACGAGCAGATGCTAGTTGTCGCTACTGTGGCGATACAAATAGTATTGAAACTATTAGGCACCTTGCACTATCCTGCCCAAATCTTGCGGTCCTGAGAAAACAGCGCTTGGGCGAATACACTATCAATTAATCCAAGCACGGAGGAGGATTATTGGGAAAGGCTGATCACAGTGGAGAAGCTTGGTAAAACTCTCGACCTACTCAAGTTGCTGGAACAAATTCTGGCAATAAAGACGGTAGACCCTGATTCAATATAAAAAAAAATAAAGAAAAAAAACTGCCACTGGCAAAGAAAATCAGAACGAGAGGATCAATCAGGTCTATCCTGTCGAGCCCGAACCGTGGGTGCCCTGGATCCGTAGAAACAAATTCAAATATAAAAATGGTGGAACTGATGGAACCGGAACTTGAACTTCATGAACCTGGAACTATGACAAGAGTCATATCAATCAGGGCCAAAGAGGATTTTCATTGTGTTAACTTATGTTAAAGGTTGAATATTTTAACCAATAAAACATTATAAAAAAATATATATATATAACAGAAGGTGGAGCAAGGAGGGATCTGGGAGATTTAGATGTGGATGTAATATTTCCGCAATGGTGGATCGAATCAAGGCCACCAATGCGTTATTTTTCTCAGAGGATTCATCCTTTTGCAACTCCTCCCTGTGAACAATATCATCTTGACCCTGCAATACTACCAGAACACATGGAGAAATGACAATTGGCGATGGCTTGGGAATCGGTGGCTCTTCCACTGTTTGGGCAGCCTCTATCTGTTCTTTAAAAACCTCTGCAAAGATAGTTGGCCCGATGTGCATGTCAATTTGTTGACGCAATCTTATCCCTTGATGAATTTTTAGGCGTTAATGGGCTAGATGATTTGCCAGATTTTTTTGCAAATAATGTATAGATCTCTTTCTCAGTTTTGTGGGTTTCCCTCATCACAGATAATAGTTGATCCTTACTTTTTTAACACCTTCGCCATTAAAGAAGGATAGTTGGTCTTATTACTTATTTTCCTTTTGTTGTTCATCTTGTCACCTTTTTTATTTACCGACTCTTTGTGAGTCATTTCTTCCGTAAGAGTATTAATCGCCAGAACTCCCTCCCCCTGATCAATTATCACATCAATTTCAGATTCAGAATCCAAGCCCACCCCGAATGAGACGGGATCCTCCACTTCATATATGACGAGAGATCTCCAGTTTTTCTTTGTGGTTTTTCTCCCACCTTTATACAAAGAGGGAGGCTGATTTTAAGGTATCTAGCTTTATGAGCTCAGGGTCGATAGCGGCAGGAACAGCATGTGGAGATATTCCAGGGGGGGGGGGGGCGGAGTAAGGGGCAGTAGTTGTCGTCTCAATAATGGTTGGGTCAAGGCTGCATCCCTCACAAGTAGACAGAATAACATCAACAGTGACTCTCAGATCTACAGCGTGTACCATGTCAAAGTTTACCCAAACAAGCTACAATGTCATATAGACATGAGGTATGGAGTCTCAATTCTGCCAAAATCGGTATCAACAGTTCTGATTCTCCAGTGATCCAAACATCGCAGTTTGGATTTACCTTGGGTTGCGCCGACGGAAGGTCGTCACTCATTTCTTCGCGCCCCAAAGAATATTGAGAAAGGGCCATTAATGTAACCTCCCCTTCCTGAAAGGCGGAAGGAGTATCAAGAAAAGTGAAAGGATACTCCTGAAACACCTGAGGGTAGCAATACAGGCTTTATTGCTATAAAATATACAGATACAAGACCTCCAACCTACTCTCAAGGCTGCCCTCTCCAACTGTCTCACCAGCAAGCTAAACATTCCTTTGCAGAGCCTTGACCCCATCCTAACCCCAAGGTTCCATTACTATTCATCCCATAACCCCAAGTACCACAGAACACACCCCCCTCCCTTACCAAACAAAGCAACCCCAAAACTTCCATGTATGAGGATGAAAGCAAAACATTAAATCATGAACAATATTAATAAAACAGAAATAAAAACACATATCAGATAACAAAACTCATAGTAAGTATAACATGGCAAATTGCAATAATCAAAAAAGAACACTCAAGAGCATCGGCAGTGACATCTACCAACTTAGCTAAGTGAACTTTAACAATTCTAGATACATTCCACACCTGTCCACTTTGCAATCTGACTGCTTCTTTTAACACCTGAGCCACTTGCACAGGTTCTGAATACAGAAGATCACCCTTCTTCCTCACTACACCTTTCTTCACTCTCACCATATCTCCCGCCTCCACTTGCTCTACACACTTAGGGCGAGCCTTGTTTACTTTCTTCACCCATCTCTCCTTCCTCGCATTCAATCTTTCCCTTACCTCACCCACAACACTATTTGTTTAGCTGGCCCTACCCAGTCACGCTGGAGCTACAAAGGTATTGGGCTTCCTACCCCTCATAAGTTCAAAGGGACTGAACCCAGTCTCCACGAGGCGCTAGTCGCAGCGCACACAACCTTTCTTTTATGTCAATCTTTTTATCTCTTCCTGACACCACACATTCGTACAGCTTCCATAATGCACCAATTGACCCTCTCTACCATTCCATTACTTTGGGGGTTGGTACAAAGCTGTCTGTTTATGTTTAATTCCACACTTCCTCAGGTACTCTTTAAACAGTGCTCTGACAAATTGTGTACCATTGTCTGTCAATATGGACCTTGGTAAGCCCTCCCTCTGAAACACATCTTGCTAAAATTCCACCATACATTGAGAAGCTACCTCCCTTACAACTTTGAACTCTGTCCACCTGGAAAATCTATCCATCACTACCACCGCAAATCTACCCTGACCACATCCTAAATCCATAGGCCCAATAATGTCCATTGCCAAATTCTGCCACACACCCTCAGGACTGCAAAGTTCCCTCTAAGCAGTGCACATGTGCGCTTGCCCAGCTTCCTTCTGAGTGCCGCTCAGAAGAATTTTAGCAGCGCACACAGACAATTCCCATCTTCTCAAGAATTAATAAGGCACAAGCCACAGCAGTTAACTGGCATTTGCTTTCTCTCCTAATAAAAGTAGATTATACAAACTAGACTTGATATTCTGGTAGCCTACTTCCATTACACTACTATGAAAGCATGACCTTAAAACCTAAAAATCGTAAAACAGAACACAGCCTCAACAGGTTAAAACAAATATGAAAAAGTGGCTCCATGAACAGAAGATATAGCTCAGATATACCCACATCAATCAAATAGTCTCCCCCCCCCATGACTTCAATAATTTGACTCTACCACACTTGTAGCTTATGGCTCAATCTTCTGCCTCACTCCACATTTAGATATCACAGGACAGCCTTGACTCTGCCCAAGTTGGCTCTGAGAAAGGTTACCAGAGTTGGACCTACATCCACTTGTTTTATGTTTGTTGTAATATGAATAACATTCAGGCACCAGCATTTGTGTTACTCATGGTGCCTTAGCAAAAATGTCATCCACACTATAACCCAACTGTGAGCTCAAACATCCGATACGGACTGTCAGTAAGCAGGCTACTTGGATGTGTAACCCCCCCCCCCCGTGCGTCCTATTCTTTGTATATATGCCACACAAACGCTTTGAATCAGTACCCTTGCAAGTTATTGTGCTAATAAAATCATATATGAATTTGCCCGCTAAGGATTTTGAGTCAGCAAATGTGTCTCCTACTTTGAGCATTGCTAACATTACCCTATAAGTGGAGAGCAAGATTGCAATGTCATTTACTTGGCGTGCAGGGGACAAGGGATATGGACTATGCCTGGCATTACTCGTACAATGTATTAGGGCATGAGCCTTAATACATTATACAAAAAGTGTTTCACTGAGCACTTGTATAACCCTACCCAATAATATTATGGTGGGGTATGTTGCATATAATCTTGTATGCACTGCAAAATCATTGTGTACATGCAGATTCATGTAATTTTCTTAAACTGCCCATAAAAGCACAGTGAGGCTTTAAACATATTGTGCTTGCAAAGTATTGTGGGTATGTAAATATCACAGTGAGTGTTTTACTGCTAAAATCCCTCACTTTTTACAGAGCTCTGCCAATTAGTATTGAAGCTAGCACAGGAGCAAGTGAATTGCCCGGGGGAGGGGGGTAGACCCAGGAGAACACTCCTTGCGGTGAAGCACAAATCAGCAACTTTCAAAAACCAAGAAGTTTCAGCAGTACAGCACAGTGAAGGAAATGTGTTGTCTGTTTGCTGAAGGATAGGAAACTCTAGGAGCAGTCTAGAAAACTGCACCTTATGTTTCTTTCTATGCTCATTGGCGGAGTGCTTTTCCATATAATCACGTGGTCTGTGTTTAGTGCCCTTAGCATTCCCATACATCTTGTTTAACTGATAACAGTCAATTATAGAAGAGGGGACCCTAGTTACGGAAGATGGAACTCAAACTGCTGTACCTCTGAGAATGCTGCTATTAACAGAAAAGGAAAATGCATCTGATTCCCTCCCACAAGCTCCATAAGAAACCTCAGTAAGGCTCTTGTTGAATTTTGTCTAGGCTGTGGTGAGGAAGGGTGGGAAAAACTATAGACTGTATTACTTGCCCTGCCATTTCACTTCCTATGTCAGGGTTGCAAATAGGGCTCTGGTGATCTTTTACTCCCTACATGGAATCACATGATTTTTCAGCAAGTAAAACATTGATTTGCTCTGCCAATAGGGCTACTTAATGCCTATTAAAAGATGTTCTTTGCCCTTAAAATTCCTCCTGAAATCAGATAGTATTATTAGTAGAGTTCCTTCCTATGCCACGGTTCTATGTCATTTCATCGTCAGGCATTTCAAAGCCTGCAATTTAAACGTGTTTGACAATTAATCCATTTTTATGGGGGGGTCCCCCCAATCCTCCTCTCCTGCATCTATTTTTACCTATACCCAACCCAACCAATCACTTATCTACCCTTTCCCACCACCCCTCCAAAAATGCAATGAACTGGCAAACACATTTAAACTGCAGGCTTTGAAATGCCTCACGATGAAAGAACGTTGTACCCTATGCCACTGCTCTGCTGGCTACTGTTTCGAAAATAATATCAATGGAGCTGTGTGGGTAGAAGCAGGGGGTATGCTAATATATGTTTATTGTTTACTATTTTTGTTTGGCACATTTTCCTGTCTTCAGGGAATCCAAATGGGTGATGGTATGCCTCTTAGCTGCAAGATTGGTTTTGAGTAAGTGTCACAGCTCTGTTCACATGACAATATAATGTGGATGTTAAGCAGAGGCACAAGAATTATATTCTGTGGTACAGTTATTGTAATGTCATTTTCATCCTTATACAAATTATTTTCTCCTGGCCTTTAAATTACTTCATTATAGGGGAGGTTCCTTTTAGTTGCCATTGATCCATCTGCAAATATTGTATCCTGTCTAAATTATTTGCCAGCCAAATCAGGTATAATGAGTGATATTTGTTCTATGCAATAAAGATTCTTTTTTTCCAGTGAAATAAAAAGCTTTCTGCATTGTCTCAGGAGTACTTTTGCTTGTGGGCGTTCTGGAAAGGAGAAACTCCCTTACAAATGCTTTGGGAATGTTAGCTAACCTAATATACATTTTCACAATGTGGCACACCTCATTAGTTGTGCACATGGAAAATAATGTGCACAAAGGCCAGACATTTCCGCACATAGAGAACAATAATTAGAGGGAACACTGCTCAGGAGCATCCATTTTAATCATAGGTTGAGTCTTGGCATGAACATTTGTAGCCGACTTTTCACACTCCACACAGGACCCATCACCCTTTCCACTTCTCGGTCCAATCCAGGCCACCAATAATCTTCTTTAATAATGTCCTTAGTTTTGAAAACTCCAATATGTCCTTCATGCCCAATCTCAATAAGCCTGCTCCGAAGGAGGTTGGGCACAACCAACCAATCCCACCGGTACAATAAACCTCCTTGTACACTCAATTCCTCACTCACTTCCCATAAGACTCTTTCCTCTTCATTCAACAATATCTTTTTAGGCCACCCATTTTGAACAAACTCAATAACACGCTTCCATTTGTCATCCAACGTTAACACGTTTTCCCACTCATCTCTGGTAATAACGCCTTCATGCGTGAGATACACTAAATCCGCCATGACATCTTCCACCCCTTCCAAACTCTTCACATAATCTTCATCTTGTAATCTAGAAGCATGGTCTGCACGAGAATTCTCTTTTCCCGGGATAACCACAATATTAAATTTGTGACACTGTAGTCTTGCTACCCAGCATGCAACCCTTCTCGATACCTTCTCTAGACCTTTGCTCTCAAAAATGGCTTTAAGCGGCTTGTGGTCTGTCCGTAACGTGAATTCAGACCCCCACAAAAAAATTCTTAAACTTGTCAATTCCCCAGTGACATGCTAGGGCTTCTTTCTCCAAGACAGAATAATTTAATTCTGCACCCCTTAGCATCCTAGATACATGAGTCACCACTTCTTCATTACCACGTCTATCAATCTGGGACAGGGGGCGTGGCTAACTAGCCATGGAGTAGGACGTCTTTCTGGGTAGCTCCTGGTGATCCGTAACCGATCCTTGCAAAATACATGCATAATGCGGCCTGAACACCCTGTCATCAAAGGCGAGAGCGTCGGAAGGTGAACTGCAGGGAACCTGAAAACAGCAAGCGCGGGATGCCAAGGGATCCGAAGATATTTGTGTCTGGAGGCTGAGGCATAAACAAGAACAAAAGAAACAAAATGGCGGACCCGGACTTCAGAGAGCCCATCCGCAACATTGCATGAAACGGAAAGCTTTGCCCAAACCAGCTGGGAAGCATTGTGCCCCGGGCACACAGAGGCACAGACACCAAGGTAAACGCTCCGTGCCGGCAGCAGAGGGAGCAAAGTGTGGACTGTAGCAACGGCAGCCCCGAAGAACAGGGGCCGCGGAGGAGAGCTGCCGCAGGAGCCCGTCACGGACCAAGGGCGCGGCTGAGGAGGGGGCGCGATGTGAAAACCCCTTGCTATGGGCATCAGAGCACACACGCACGAACAGACCCACAAATATATTAAAGAAAATGGAGGAACACTATAGAGAGGGGTGCCCCGAATATATGGGCAGTGTCTACACCCCTGGGGGGGACAATGTCGCACAGATGGTGTATTCAAGCCTGTGAAGAACGATCAGGCACTGCATGAGCCCTAGACGGGGAATGTCTGCTTCAGCTGATGGTGAAACTGACATGGTATTCGGCCGAACGGACCCGACCTGTAGGGATACTCTGCAATAGCACGACACCGGGCTGCATTGGCAAAAAGGCACTGAAGCAATTAAACAGGGAAGAAGGGCATAACTGGATTTGTGGAGCGCTGCTGATGGACTAGGGCGTGCCAGGGAGGAGGCTGGCAGGGCTTTTGAGGTCCTGAGGCCCCCATGCTTGGGTAGGGCCCTGGATATCACGGAGTGTGCGCCCCCCAGCCCCCTACTTGTGGATCTTAAGAGGTCGGCGGACCCCCGACATACGGCTGCGGCGCCATGTCTAATAAGCCTCTCCGACAAAAAGTGAAGCAACCTACGCTGGACGAATTTGCCAGAACACCGCCGGGCCCGGAAAGGGCCAAGAGCAAAGACAAACCCCCCGCAAGTAGCATGGCTGCTGCGGGTACTAATCAGGAGGTCCTGGCTGCGATTGCGGACCTGAAAGCAGACTTGAAAGCGGCCTGGGAGGCCAAGCTTGAAATAGTGGTGTCCGAATTGAAAGCAGCGTTGGACCTTAAGGTCGGAGAAGTGCAGGAGGAGGTGAATCTACTCCAACAAGATGTAAGGTCCCTGGCGGAGCGCACAGAGAGCCTGGAGAAAGAGGGGAGTTCGAACACAGCGGACTGTGCCTCACACGAGTTGGAACTGCATGTCCTGGTGCAAAGAGTGGGTAACCTGGAGAGTAGGGCGGAGGAAGCGGAAGGCCACAACCCCACAGAGTTTGTCGAAAACATGTTCCTACAGGAGATAACCGGAGGAGCTCTGTCTCAAGGATTTGCCGTGGAACGGGCACATAGGGCTCTGACGAGGAGGCCGCCGCCAGGCAATCCGCCTAGGCCAGTCATCGCCAAGATCCTTAACTATCGGGACCGGGAGAGGATTCTGGAATACTTTTGCAAAGGTGGAACAATCAAGCGCGGGGAGGCAAACATAACAGCCTACCCGGACTATACCCTGATGGCGCAGCGGAGCCGAATGAACTTTGGAGCTGTTAAGAGGAGACTGAGGGAAGCGGGCCAGAAATACATGCTACTTTACCCGGCGAAATTGAAGGTCTTTCATAAAAACAGAATTTTATTTTTTGACACTCCGGAGGATGCCATGGGATGGCTCGACACGCAGGGTTGCCCCCAGGAAACCGACATCCAGACGCAAGGAGGAGGCAGTCGAGATAAGTAAAGAATAAAGGGGTGCATTGGAAGATGGTGCCGCTTGAGACCATGGGACTTGAATATAGTCAATGAGGTGGTCTGTTAGCGTATCGGACCAGAGTAGAATAGGCAATGTATTGTGTGCACTGTGACTGTTGCTTTATTGAGGAGCCCCGCAGGGCTTGTCCTCACACCCCCATTTAGTATTAGTATTAATAGTTAAGCGGCCATTAGGGCGGCTAAACCCCACTAAGCTCTGAGCGTATTGGTCAGGGCTAGATGTGGGGGTGCCTGAGATCCAGGGATGGAGCTGGGCAACAGTTGAAGAGGGAGTTGTTGGGGGAAGAGATGGGCGGGGGGAGGAGTGGGAGGAGGGGAGTTCGAGGTGTACATAGTATTAGTTAGCTCAGTTGGGGTGTTGGGGTGTGTAAGTTTAAATATGAGCCTTTGTGGAAGTACTATTATTGAGAGTCTGTTTGGTGTGGGGGGGGGCCAGGGCTGCGCGGAGAAAGGAAGGGGAACCATTGACAGACCATGGGAGACCTTAAGATATTAACATGGAATGTTAGAGGGCTCAACAGTTATTTGAAGCGTAATAAGGTTATGTTGTACTTGAGACGACAGAAGATAGACATCGCCTTGTTGCAGGAGACACATCTGACAGGCGAGAAGATGGAGGTGGTGGGGAGGAAATGGAAAGGGATAGTGGTGGGTTCATCGTACTCTGACTACGCAAGGGGAGTGCTTGTCTGGGTGGCGCCGCATGTCCCATTTAAGTTAACTGAAGAAATTGTGGAAGCAGATGGGAGGCTGGTTATGGTTAGGGGGCTGTTAGAGAACAAAGAAGTATGCATAGTGAATACATATGCCCCTAACCAGAACACAGCGGCATACTTTAGGACACTGTGTACCAAGCTGAGTGTGTGTGGGGGCTGCAGTGATTTGGGGAGGGGATTTCAATTGTGTCTTGAATCCAAGAGTAGACAGGTCGGATGGGGTGGCGGCCAGGCGCAGCCCAGCGGCCAAAGGGTTACAGACGATGCTAGCAGATTTTGGCTTGGTAGATGTGTGGAGAGCGAAACACCCTGATGGGAGGCAGTACTCGCACTATTCGGCCACACATCAGCTACACACAAGGCTTGATTATATCTTTGCCACTCCGGACGTGGTTGCTGAGAGTAGTCATATAGATTACAAAGCAAGGGTTCTCTCGGATCACTCGCCCCTGGTCCTCGGGTGGCAATATTGGCCCCCTAGGGCGCGAATACCGACGTGGCACCTCTGGGCAGAGGCGCTCAAAGACCCAGTTTTCAGGGAGGACATAAGAGATGAGATTACCGCTTACTTCGAGGTAAATACTGGCAGCGTGCAGTCAGCGGGCACGTTATGGGAGGCCTTTAAGGAGGTGATGCGGGGGATTGCCATTGCAAAGGAAAAGGGGTTGCTGGGTGGAGTCCTGGCTGACCTACACGTGGCTGAGATTGAACTGGAGAAAGAGATGGAAGGAGGTGGGGCAAATACAGAGATACTCAGATTACAGCAGAAGTGCGCGGAATACTGGGACAGGCTCTGTAATTTAAACTACAAGAAATATATAGAAAGGCAACATGCGGGAGGAGATAAAACGGGCCGGCTTTTAGCGTGGTTGTATAAGAGCGAAGCCCCTAGGTCCCCGATTCGAACTGTAACCAGTGAAGAGGGTGAGACGGTGGATACTCAGGAAGGAGTGAATAGGGCATTTGCGGAATACTATACGGCTTTATACGAGGGTGATGGGGGGGAGCAGCCGAGAGGAGATTGATGAGGTATTGGAGGACATAGGTCTGCCCAAGGTGAGTGACGAGGAAAGGGAGGAGCTTGATGCACCGATCACTCTTGAGGAACTGAAAGAGACTGTGAGGCAGTTGCCCACCAGTAAGGCCCCAGGGGCAGATGGATTCCCTAGCAAATTCTATAAAATGTATGAGGAGGAGGTGCTCCCACCCATGCTAGATATGCTCAACGAGGCGTTTGAGGCGGGACGGTTGCCGGAGTCACTCAGGGAGGCGATCATTATACCGCTCCCCAAGCCCAATAAACCTGGACATAGTTGTGGCTCCTACAGGCCCCTGTCGATGTTGAATCAGGACAGCAAGATCCTGACAGCTGTTTTGGCCAACAGAATGCGGAGAGTGATCGGTAAGCTAATTCACCCAGACCAAACGGGCTATGTCCCGAGTAGGAATATCACTCACAATCAGACGACTCCACCGAGTGGTTGAATGGGGGTGCAGTTATGACGGCGAAATGGCGATTGTGGCATTGGACGCAGTCAAAGCGTTTGATTCTGGGAAGTGGCCGTGGTTGCTGGCGGCCCTGCGAGGGTATGGTATGGGGCCAGGCTACATTAGATGGGCTGAAATGCTATATAGCGAACCGCTAGCCAGGGTCCGTATGGGTGCAGTGGTGTCAGAGAGATGGCAGCTGGGCAGAGGCACTCGGCAGGGGTGCCCATGGTCCCCGATGCTGTACATTCTGGCCCTGGAGCCCCTGGCAATATACCTCAGGCAACAATACGAGCCGATCGGCATCGTGGTGGGAGGGGAGAGTCATCTCATATCCTTGTACGCAGATGATCTGTTATTGTATCTAAAGTACCCGGAGGAGAATCTTCAGTATGTTTTGGAGGTGATGGAGCGGTATGACAGGCTGTCCGGTATAGCGGTAAACCCTCAGAAATCTTGCCTATTCCCGCTAGGCAGGTACGTGGGAAGGCCTATAGAGAGGTTACCTGTGTTGCAGATTCCGTGGGCGGCGAGTTCCTTCCGCTACTTGGGGATAGATGTGTATCATTCAATTGAGGAAGAACACAGGCGCAACACTGAAATAGCCATAGAAAAAAAAAAAAAAAAAAAAAAAAAAAAAAAAAAAAAATCGGGAAGTGCATGAGGTTTTGGGAGAAGTTGCCCCTAGCGATGATGGGCCGAGGTGCTGTGCTTAAAATGGTGGTCCTGCCTCGACTTTTATATTATTTCAACAATATCCCTTACATGATCCCTAAGAAGTTTTTTGTTAAGCTGCACAGTATGTGCAGAGACTTTTTGTGGCATGGCACCCGAAACAGAGTTGCATTATGGAAGCTGCAGAACTTCTATGAGAAAGGCGGTATTAAACTGCCTAATTTTGAGGCTTATTATGTAGCGGCACAATTGCAGTACGTGGCTAAGTGGCTCTCTGATGAGGAGACCCCCGAGCACAGGTTGTTCGGGAGGAACTGTGCTCCTTTTTACTTGCGGGAACTGATCTGGGTGGCTAGCTCGGACATGAGGGAGCGCCCTAAGATGCTGTTGTTGGGATGGAACATGTGGCGCCGAGCCTGCCGAATGATGGGGGACCCTTTCCCGTGTGACCCGCAGATACAGCTGGTCGCACTGGCAAAGGGGGACAGGCAACTGCAAGTAATCATTAGGACTTACTGGGAATCGGTGGGTCTAGTCACCTTGGGAGATATTTGGTAGGATGGAGCTATTATGGAGTTGGAGGCACTTGGGGCAGCGTCGGGATTGCACGTAGGCCAATATGTCACTTATCACAGGGTAGTACAGGAGATCCTGAAACCATTTTGGCGGAGGAGCCGGACACCACCGTCGGGGTGATATACGATACATCAGAGCGTGCGCATGAGGTGTCCAGGTTGTACGAGATGTTGATGACTAAGATCGGGAAGGACCTGGTGCATTTGAGATCAGAATGGGAAACAGAGATGGGAGCCCCGATGGAGGATGGGATGTGGGAACGGGCCTTGGGATATCATAAGAAGGTGTCGAGAAATGCCAGGTTTAAACAACTACAATTGTACATAACGCACAGGGCGTACATGACCCCTCGGAGAATATCAAGGTTCACAAATGTTGGGCGCCAGGCTTGCCCTAAGTGTGACAAAGAGAATGCAGACATGATACACATGTTCTGGGTGTGCCCGGTAATTGAAGTCTATTGGGGTGAGGTGGCACCGAAACTAGCGAAGAAGGGGGTCACACTCATAATAGACTCGGCCTGGGCCTGCTTGCTGGGGGGATATCCCAGAGCGCGGAAACGCAAACATGTTGGAAAATTGAAAGACTTGGCATATGTGCTCGCGAAACGGAGGATCGCTATGGGGTGGAAGGAGCGTCATGGGCCGCGAGTGGACATCTGGTGGAAGGACTTACAAAAATGGGCGGAGGCTGAAACAGTTGTGTGGCAGGAGGCTAGTAACTCGGGGGGGGGGGTGGGGATGAGGAAATGGGCTCCCTCATGGCATGGAAACTGTTGATAGCTGAAATGTTTGGAGCAGTATCGGCCCCAGCAGAATCCGAAAGCAGCGACGCCCTGACACACGGAATAGACACCGAGGGCGAGGAACAAACAGGCTCATAAAGGGGGGGGGATGGGGAGTGCAGTGTTTATGTTGTTAAATGTTTTTAATTATGTTCATTGTAATGTTGTTTGTTTGAATAAAATAATTTAAAAAAATAAATCAATCTGGGACAAAACACCAATCCCCGATTCACTAGCGTCCACTGAAATAATACTGTCTTTTTTGGGATCAAACATCACCAATGCCTTGGCCATGTCAATGTAACTTTTTACCTCACAAAGCTCCCTTTCAGAAACATCATCCCAAATGAACTCTACGCCTTTCTTTAACATGCTCCTCATCATCTGCACGCAGTCGGACATTTTTTCTTTTTTTACAAACCTATGGTAGAACTCAATTGTGCCTAAAAATGACCGAAGTTCAGCTTTATCCCTCAGGGATCCAATCTTCTTAATCCCCTGAACCAAATCTTTTTTAGGTCCGAGTCCATTCTCAGATATTTCATGTCCGAGATAGTCAACACTTCTGCTACCAAAAACACATTTCTCTGCCCTGAGAGTTATTCCTCGATCCTTGAATATATCCAACACTTTCACTACATTCCTCTCAAGATCCTCCTCCTCTTCGCCACAAACCAACACATCCTCCTGAAAGCACCACACATTTTTCATACACCCTAAAATTCTGTCCATAACCTTCTGGAAAACAGAGGCTGCTGAAATCAACCTGAACGGCATGCTGCGAAACTGAAACGCACCATAATAGGCCTCATTACGACCCTGCCGGTCCGGAAAGAACGGTGGTGGTAAATCCGCCACCACCGTTCTTTCCGGACCGATTGATTAAGAGTCCTGCAGGCAGGAGGTGTCACTCCCGACAGGTCTGACCTGACGGGTTTAACACCACCCGCCTGCAGGCAGATATGGAAACACCGGCTCTGTCATAGACGGAGCCGGTGATTCCATGGTCCCCATCCCCATGGAGTCCTATAGGACTCCATGGGAATGGGGATTTACGCCTCCGGAATTACCGGGTCACCGGGGTTGTAATGCCCCGGTATTTCCGGCAATCACGGAGGCGGAATGGTAATACGAGTCCGGAGGTAACCTGCCGGAATTTCCGGCATGTTACCACCGGACTCGTAATGAGGCCCAATGTGTTATGAAAGCGGCGAGTTTCCTCGACTCCTGATCCAAATCAATCTGATGATGAGCACTAGCCATGTCCAATTTAGTAAAATATTTTGCTCTACCTATTCTACTCAGCATTTCACTCATTTTAGGTAAAGGATGTCACCGCTCAGCTATAATACATTTATTAACTTCCCTCAAGTCTACACAAACTCGCAACTCTCCACTTGCTTTCTTTACCACAACAAGAGGAAAAATCCACTCCACACCCCTCGCCAGTTCAATTATACCACCCTTTTTCAGTTTCTCAATTTCATCATACACAGCACCTCAGAGGGACAACGGCACTGAGCACAATTTGGCACACAGGTTTACATCCAACCTATCACAATTTTGTGTATCATGCCCTTAACACATCCCACACTTTTGGTGAAGTCTTCTGGGAACTTCTCAATCACCCCTAACTTTTCTCCAACATGAAGAACTTGTTCTTCTGTATTTGGGTCCAATCTTATGCACAAACCTCTCTGCTCTCTCCAACCCAAAAGAGTCTCACCATTCTTTGTCCCATATAGGTTTTCTTCTGTTTCCCTACCCTTAAACTCAAACTTCGCAGTGCACAATCCAATCACATCAATCTTACCACAGTTGTATCCACCCGGTCTTTTATCAGATGGCAATAAATCTCCAACTCTACCTCCCACAACATTCTCGTACACTTCTCATGACATGAGAGTTATTTTGGACCCGAATCAGCCATCATACTTACCATTCTCAGCAATATCAGCATAAGGATGTTCGCAGTAATCATCCTCATCGCATTTCACCATGTTTACCGTCACTACCTCCACCCTTTCATCCTCATCCTCCTCTGATGACTGCCGCATTTCCTCTGCAACATACAACACTTTCCTCTCATTGCCTATTGTATAATTCTTACAACAGTTCTCGAAATGTCCCCACCTCTTACATTTTCCACATACTACTTTCCTTCCAGGACACATGGGTGAATTGGCAAAATGCCTGGAACTGGCACAACGAAAGCACAACCCATCTTCTCTTTTTAACCTTTTCACACCAGGAATTACTTCTATGGTTGCATCTGACCCTTTAGGATTCTTGACTCTCGGTTTCTTTTTCGAACACTTAAGAAATTCCCTTTTCTGATCACCTACCCTCAACACCTCACCCACCGGCATTATAGTATCTTTTTGTGACAATTTGGACACACATTTCAAAGTATGCTCAACTCTCTTTGGCTAAAGGATGAGCCGAATCTCGAGGAGGTTATTGGAATAGCAAACCTCTTCCTGAATCTTGTCATTTGAGCAATATAACATAAATTGGTCCCTAATGTGCTCATCAAGCTGAGGCCCAAACTTGCAAGTTAATGATAGTTGCCTTAAGGCCGTTATACTCAACACTTTTCATGTTGTGTCCTCATTCCGAAGTGATATCTCTCAAGTACTGCCGATTCGAGCCTCAAAATGCCTATCAAGTTTTTGCAAAGCCAAATCAAACTCATTAGCATTACCATCCACATCCAGTTCCCCAATGTCAGGTAAGGTGTCAAAAATTCTTTGCACTTCATAAACTATATAATGCATTAACATCGACACCTTCCTTTCAGTAGACATGTTTTTGCCACATGCAGCATTCATACAGTGCAAGAACCCTTTCTTCCAAGGTATCCACTTGATCTTGGGCGTACCAGGGGAAGGCATGAACATAGGAGGGCCTGGAACCCCTGGCATAGCCATATTGGTCAACTACTCTACTGGAAATGCCCACTAAAATGGAAAGTGATTCTGATAGGCAGGCAGATACACACTGTTGAATAGGCAGTAGATTCCTCACCAGGGTTCAATAAAGGCACTCTCACAATGATCCACAGTATAATCAGAGAGAAAATATATCCATACACTTTCAATGTTACCCACAGTACTCTCTTGGTCCAAGTACTACGGCCGTTGCATTTGTACTTCCCTGATGCAGCTGCTGAACTGAACGCCCACCTCCAAGCGCTCTTCTCCCTTTTTTTTTTACAGCGATCGCTACGCTCAACAAACAAGGTTAACACACACGCCTCCCCTAAATGTCCCCTCGGCATGAGGTATACCCACTGAAAATAACGCTAGGTGGGGTGCGCGGATTCACACGCCCACATCCAACGTTAATGAGCAGATGGCTCGTGTAGAGGCAGATCCTCATTGGAACCCATGACAATGCTCCGTTACGTGAAGCGCGCAACGCTATTGGGCCAAACAAAGCATCAGAGCCGTTGCCAGGATACACGTTGCTAGGTAAGACGACACCACGCGAGCTGCGCGTCTGCCTGCTGCACCTTTTTATTTTCAAATGATGCAGTGTTTATTTTTTTCATAGACACCAAAACCGTAGTAGCCATAATCCAGGCACCAAACACAGCACCGTACCTTTCTCCAGCCAATGGACACTCCGTAGTAAGTGCAAACAACAAAAACCAATACTGCCGTACGGTCCCCAACGGCAGTTACACTCCCGATGAACACTGTTGACAGGAACTTTCACAGGGACACGCAGGACGATGAGAGGAGGAGTTCTCCAACACTTGAAGTCTGCACAAGGGTGTAATCATCTATACTCGAGCTGCCCTTATTTGACGCTTCCATCAGTGCTTCAAAGAGAGAGTAGGGACCATAATCATGGTTGGGGGTCTTGATGGAGTTCCTGATATTCACAATCCCAGCCTCATCGCAATGAAAGGATACTCCTAAAACATCTGAGGGTAGCAATACAGGCTTTATTGCTATAAGATATACAGATACAAGACCCCCAACCTACTCTCAAGGCTGCCCTCTCCAACTGTCTCACCAGCAAGCTAAACATTCCTTTGCAGAGCCTCGACCCCATTCTAACCCCAAGGTTCCATTGCTATTCATCCCATAACCCCAAGTACCACACAACACAAAGATTGGTCAAGAAGCACATAATTAATCTTCTTAACCTGCCTACTAACCGTCCCCCTATGCAGGGCAACCTCTACATCATTCATCGGTAAACCAGATTCAATCAGTATGGGAGAACCCGTTCCCTCCCAGTGTTCCAACATAAGTGAGTCACTGATTAATGGTGGGGAAAGCGGAAGGGGCATAGCCAATGCCATGCGCAGAGTGTATTTTACGGGTGTGAAGACGAGGGGCGCAAATAGAATGTCATCGTACATCCGCACCCCTTGTAACTTCACACTCCGTGTACGTGTCCTAGACATACTTAACACAGCGATCTTTCCAAAAATAAAGTAGCGAAAAGGGCTCACTGCCAACTGGCTTACCACTGTATCACAATGAATTATACAAAGTCCCACCAAGTTCCAAGTATGAGCCGTGTCAGAAAATGTTCCGAATAGTGCCTCCTCGCCAGTCGCCTGCAAGCAGGCACTCCTCGTGGCGCGTGTGCAGTGGTACGCATGCCCGTGTTTTTGAAGGTTCCAGGAAGTAGGGGGGCTTGGCCAAACACGTAACCTTAAAGCAAGTAAAAATACAGTAAATACTCTGCAATCACTGCAGTTACTGCATGTATAAGTGTGACAAGTTATATACTTATAAGTCAATGGGAAATCGCTCTTGATGTATAATAGTCCAATTTATAGGCAAGCATTCCTCCAAAAGCACAGTGAGTTCAGACTTCACACGGGCAGCATCCACGGCCAACAGGCACTCCGCGGCACTCCTTGTGAATCTATATTGGAACCCTGTGGTGACCGCCTTAGATGTATTCTTGGGAGATCTATCTATAATCCTAGGTGAATGGTTAAGTTCAATTGATGCAAACATAATACTTGCTGGTGATATTGACGCTCAATTGGTTAGAAACTCCTCATCCGCAAATAAGAAGAAATGGAAGGTCCTGCTAGTTGAATGGGACCTGCTGATTACTAATGGCAACATCCTGGGTGATCTAGAGCTAAACACATGGAAAAGTGGCTCTAGATCAGTGATAGACTATTTGATTATGTCAAGACCCTGTATGAACTGTGTACTAATCTGAGGGTGGAGGAAACTATCCTCAGTGATCATAACATGGTGATAGGAACATTGTTGGTGGAAACGATAGCAAAGCCGGAATCCAACTGCAATGCACTGCTAATTAATTTCGTTGAACATCACATCAAACGTTTTGGAAATAGGGGGGGGGGGCTCCTTTAATGACTAAACAGGAGAACTATGTTATGGCAAACTCTTTAGAATCTTTGCAGATTAGATGTACAAGTGAAATGTTTAAAACCTTTCTATGGGATATATATGAACCAATATATCAAACTAATCCAATGCAGGTACAAGAACATACGTTCAACAAGGCAGTTTGGATGGAGAAAAAAAAAACTTGGGCGGCAATTAAGGCGGTTAAGAGGGACTTCTGTTAGAAAATGAACTGTATAAAATCCAGAAAAAAAAAAACACATGAAAGAAGGTTTAAAAATTGACATCGGATACATAGGCAGGAAATATATCAAAAGATGGAGAACGGGAGGGGGGCGCTCTTGCACTGAACAGAGATGGCCACCTGAGCATAGAGCTCCGGACTGGGGAAATCCTTTCAACACAAAAACAACCCCAATCACCGAGCGTTTCCTCGTTTCTGGACTGCAACTTGCGGGGGATCTCCCTTACTACGCCCCCACCGACTTCTGGAGCTGGGGACCCTGTTTGGGCGTAGTGGTGACCGGGGCGAGTTCCGGCGCTGTGCGGGCCCGCCTCGCGCCGTGTGGCGGCTCCAGTGCCCGCGGCCCCTGCGCCTACTGTGTACCACAGCGCGGTGGGCCTTGGTGGGGGAGGTGTGTCTCGGCCCTGAAAACGTGCCCAATCGCTGTGATACGGGTGGGGCGCCCTGCATCCCCCTACGCGAGGTGGAGCTGGAGGGCTGGCGAACGGGGCGTGGACCAGCCTGTGACCTGCTGGAGGCTCCCCCCTGCGGACCCGAAGCACATTCCCATTCATTGCGGGTCCGCCCCCGCCTGGCGGGCTCCTCACGGACTGAGGCACTGCGGGAGGACTGCAGCGCCACAGCTGAGCCTGCACCGATTGTGTGGATCGCCGGGCCCCTCAGCGGCCTGTCACCTGGTTCCGCACTGCGGGGAACGGAAAAAGAAGAGAGCGGTAAGAGCCCTGGGGGGGTGGGGCGGCCCAGGGGCTGCGCTTCCACCGCGCGGTGCCTGCCTCTGTGGCTCGGGGTCCTCCTCGCCCCCACCCTCTGGGCTTAAGTGACTGTTGATGTTGCCCACGAGGAGCGGAATGAGGGCATAAAAAGGATACTGCTGCCCCCTGCAATTTCGGATAACGAACCCTGCGCTGCAATGACAATCGGGGCTGGCCCCCCTGGGTGGCAGCACCCTAGCTCCCTATCACGAGCCACATCCCCCTGACCTGGCATTTGAAGAGCGGTGGTCGTGGTCTGTGCCCATATAAACCCCGGGGTCTCGCGGATCGCCCCTCGACGCTGGCGGGCGGACCCGTGCCTGGGCCTCCTCCGGGTGCGCCTTTCACTGCTTTCGCCTCAGTGGCGGTTCGGCGCAGCGGTGAGTGCCGGGGACTGGAGCGGGTCCACAGGCCAACAAGACAACGAGGCAATCTCTGCAGTGACACCTCCATGGACCCCAAATAGCCCCAAAACACATCAATCACTCTACGGGGCCCCCGCCGGCAACCATATTTTTCACTCCACATCCTCCGAGTGGTTATCTGCCCCCCGAGACTGCGAGTGCAACTCAACTACACCAGTAACACCGCTGTTTGGGGCAGACCTGGGGCTGCCCGGTGCCGAGGAACTACTGTTGCTGGGACAGACTTGCGGGCCCCAAATACCGCTAGGATCATAATTTAACTACTGGACTACACTGCTGCTCTGAAAAAGAACCGTGCAACCAACGCGCCGGGCGTCACCGCTGCGCTGTGCCCCACGACGAAATTACCAGACCTCTGGCCACCTACGCTTACCCATACTACCGGAACCCTTCCTCATCGACACCATGACCAAAGGGGCTGGCGCAGGAAAAAAAAAAAAAAAAAAAAAGAGTTTTCTAAATAGGTTTACAAAAACACCGGCCAAGTCGACGGGCGAGGCCCAGGAGGACGCAGCCGCGTCCTCGACCCCTCCGGTCACGGACGACTCGCAGAAGATGCTGGAGTATATTCGTGAGGGGTTCACCACATTGCATACTAAACTCGATGACATGAAAGGCACCATCTCATCCATAAAAGCACACATCGAGAAGACCGATGGCCGGGTGGCCGAGATTGAATCAAGAGTGGGGAATCGCTGAGGATGATCTGGGCTCCCTGCGGGCGGCTGTCTCCACGCTGTCCAACCTGGTACCGGCAGTTGAAAAAAAAGAATGACGATCTCGAATCCCATTCAAGGCGTAATAACCTACGCATAATCGGGGTGCTTGAGGACAACATCAAGGAGCCCATGGAGGACTTTGTGGAACGCATTCTTCTAACGCTCCTGGATACGCCAAAGCTATCTCTGCAATTCGCTGTGGAAAGAGCCCATCGCACACTAACCGCGAAGCCCAGGCCCGGCGCGCCTCCTCGTCCCATCATAGCCAGAATCTTAAATTTCCGGGACCGGGATGCCCTTCTGAGGGCGGCCAGAGCCAAGGGGGAGCTGCTTCTTGGAGCGGCAAGAATTCATCTCTATCCAGATTTCTCTGTGGCAGTACAGCAGGAGCGCAAAACCTTCATGGCAGTGAAAAAGAGACTCCGAGACTTAGGGGTCAAGTACTCTATGCTATTCCCTGCGAAGCTGCGGATTAAACACTCGAATCAAACATTCTTTTTCACAATCCTGGAGAAGGCCTCAAAATGTATTGATGAACATTTCCAGGGCTGATCACCCGCTGTGATGGTGGCACTTTTGGTCCTAAATAACCCTTGCAGAAATAGTTCTGTATACTGCCGTGTACATGGCTGCGGCTCCACCTCATAAGAATGCATTAATAGGTGGTTTTGTTTCTTTTTTTGATCTGTTGATCCTTAAGTCATGTGTTTCCCGATTATACTGGTTCACGTTGTTTAATAATACAAACATCCTTATGCACCCCCAGTCCGAGGCAGTAATGCCAGGCCAGCTCTCAAGCCCCCAGGCGTAGATGTCGCTGATCTGGTTGTTGTTATGGTCATGTTGGGTTTTCATCCCTCTAGTGAGTAGTAATGTTAAAAAAGGCTTGACAACCACGAGAGATGCCACGTATACTGCAACACCTGGTCACAGTTATATTGATAAGGTAATGTATCCACCTTGGTCAGGTCGGCACAGTCCGCTGCTCTGCCGTAGAACTGCTTTCACCCAACCCCCCCACATAAATGTCAGACATTAATCTAACGTTCATGAGCTGAAATGTACGAGGTCTGGGTAAAAAGATGCGGCAGATACAGCTTTATGCTGAGCGCAATGGCGCTAAAATCTTGTGTTTGCAGGAGACCCATGCCCGCTCTGAACAATGTGAGAAATTTGCTAAATCCTGGGTATCCCAGAGGTACTACACCAATTACTCCACCCAGAGTCGTGGTGTGCTGATTCTGATACACAGAAGCCTGAAATTCAATGGCACTGATGGTATCAGACATTTTAATTAGGTCTCTATCCCACTTGTCGATCCTCCCTCGAACCCTATCTGATCACTCACCAGTGGTCATCTCCTTGAATTGGGGCCCTGACTACGATAGAGCCAGGCAGTGGAAGATGAACCCCCACTCTCTGCTTGACCCGGTCTTTAGCTCAGAACTGCAATCTTCCATGGAGGAATTCTTTGAGATCAATACCAATACTGTGTCAGCACAAGCCACTCTCTGGGAAGCCGTTAAAGCGTAAACTAGAGGTGTCGCCATCTCCAAGGGGAGTGGAATCTTGAAAGAGATCCGCACAGATTTCGCGAGAACGGAATCGGCCCTCATCTCCCTCGAAGCTCAATATGCTTTGGATCACTCCCCCGGGACTCTGGCGCTGCTGGGATCGGAGCTGGACAGGTTCCGAGACCTGGCAGGACGGGGAGGTTAAATTTCTGGACGGCCCCCACCTGGCAAGGAAATATGGGGAGGGGGAGCGACCGGGCCGGTTGTTAGCCAAACTTATACGCCGAGAATTCGGAGCACCCAATATACCGGCGATAGAGAGGCCCGACGGAACACTGGCTACATCATCACAAGATATCAATACGGAATTCCTTGCATTCTATAGCTCTCTATATTCAAAAGCAGATAGTGTCCAGATATCAGAGATCGACTCCTATCTTGAGAGCCTCCCTCTTTCTACACTTTCCACCGATGCTAGCACCATCCCTTGAGAGGCCTTTCACACCCGAAGAACTTTCGGAAGCCATATCGCTGGCATCTGGAAAGGCCCCCCGTCCGGATGGCCTGCCCATCGAATTCTATAAACTATTCAAATCCCTTCTGGTCCCACGCCTCTTGGCCCTATGGGAGGAGGCTTGTGAAACGGGCATACTCCCTCCCACACTCCTGGAGGCAGTGATAACAGTGTTACCCATTCGGGCAAGCCCCAGTGTGGCTCGTACCGCCCCCTCTCACTAATTAATTGTGATGTTAAACTTTATGCCAAACTATTAGCCATGCAGCTAGCCCCACTTGCCCCTCACATCATCCACCCGGATCAGGCAGGATTTATCCCCGGCCGCTCCACCTCCCTGAATCTGATACGCCTATTCGATGTGATCAGTAGAATCAGCCCCACGGTACAGGCAGTGGCAGCTACCCTGGACATGCAGAAGGCATTTGACTCTGTATCATGGGAATATCTACGGCAAGTTCTAGAGAAATGCAAATTTGGTCCCATCTTTTGGTCCTGGGTTAAACTACTCTACACAAACCCATCGGCTGGAGTCCGCACTGAGCATAGGTGCTCTTCCCCTTTCAGATAGCTAGAGGAACGCGACAGGGCTGCCCCTACTCCCCATTAATATTCGCTATAGCCATGGAACCATTCGCGGATATGACGCGTCAGTCGCATGGTCATAGAGGCCTGCGAACGGCGGGCCATGCGATATAGTTTCCCTATACGCTGACGACGCCCTCCTCTATATCCGTTCGCCAGACACCAACCTCGCCCGATCTTGGAGGACGTGGTCCAATTCGGACGCATATCTGGTCTAAGCGTCAACTGCTCTAAATCCGCCCTGTTCCCGCTCACCGACTGCACACAACCCTCCTCCGATTTAATGGGTTTACATGGTCCGAATCCAAGTTCACTTATGTGGGGGTGGCGGTCTCACGGGACGCTCAGATACTCCGTGAAGACAACTATCTAAATTACCTCACAAACCTAGCTACTAAAACCGAAAGCTGGGCCAGACTCCCTATTTCTCTAGCAGGCCGCATAGGAATATTTAAAATGGTTGTTCTACCCCAGCTTCTTTACCGCTTCACTAATCTGCCCTTGTGGCCGGGCGACGACTTCTTTCAGACACTATGCTGCATGACCAACACCTTCCTGTGGCACTCTGGGGCAGTCCAACTCAAACTAACAACGCCAACCACGTCCATGGAATACGGAGGTTTTGGTGCTCCGGATTTCTTCAGGTACTGGCTGGTTGCACAATCCCAATTTACATCCCACTAGTTTAATACTGCAGACCCCCCACCACATGTTCAGCTGGAGAGGCTGCCGGTCAGCGACCATGAAATCTGCTCCCTCATTCTCAAGCCTGCGCCAGCGGACCCTTGGTCAACTGATCCAGTCGTTAGTACATCCTTGGCCCTCTCTAAACTCTGGAAGCTGTTGGACACCCCTCATCCCCTTCACGGGGACCTGCCGCACTGGAATTTCCTCCCGGAGGTTCCACGCATCCCACAATCCATTGTAACTCGTTGGGCCGACGCAGACTTCTTAGCACTCTGATGTATATGTACAGGGTAACTTCCTTGAATGGTCAGTCCTCCCGTCATCCCTTAAACGGAAACCATCGGCTTGGTTGCATTACTCCTTTCTTTGGAAAAAATCTCAAAACTAAATACCCTGACTTTCCTACAGTGCCACCTGACGAACACATAATAGCCGAGCTGTGCTCCTTCGACTCCTCGAGGGGGAAGATATCTCAGCTTTACACCCAGCTACAGACTAGAGCGGTCCCGTCATTCACCAAGCTGAGACACAGGTGGGAGAGGGATCTCGGGGTGGAGATGACAGATGAGCGCTGGTCCCGGATGTGTGCACACACCCACAATATATCCTTCAATACTCGATTTAAGGTGCTGCACAGATATCATCATACCCCTAGTAGGCTACAACATATGTTTAATGATCTATCTTCCAACTGCCCTAGGTGTAACTCTGAGCAAGCTGCATACATCCATATGGTCTGGTCCTGCACACACCTGTCACAATTCTGGTCCGAAATATGTTCAACATTATCTGCCGTGCTGAACCACACAATAGACCCATCTCCATCACGATGCCCATTTCATGACTTCCCTCAGTTGGGGTGAGACTCCAGGAGGCTAGCTTGCCTCTGCATGTTGCTAGCGGTGCGCTGCATCTTGATGAACTGGCTCCAGCCTAGAGCACCCACGTACACGCAGTGGCTGAGGGCGGTCACATGGGCCTCAGATACTGAGGAGGCTTGGGGAGCAATGCAACCTCCACACTCGAGGCAGAGAGATATCTGGCGGAAATTCCGAGACTACATGGCCTCTATATACCCCGACCCGGACACTGAATCCACCTCCCCCTTCGCCCCCAACACCTCCGCATGCTGCCGCTACCCCAGGTGCAAGGACTCCTTAATCCTTCTAAAGCAGTACTGTCTCAGGTATATGAAAGGTTCATCTGTGTTAGGGAGAATTCTCTTATAAGGCTAATTTCCCAAACCTAGTGAGTCCCCCAGCAGCTTTGCTGGATTTATGGGGTTTGTTTTTTTCTCCTGCTAAGAGTGAGACTCTATTCCTCCCACTCTTAGGCATGATTTGAGGGGTCTTTGACTTAGTATGTGTTCATGGGCTATGGGGTAGCCTTTTTACTCCATAGGGTATCATCTGTTTTGTGTGTGTGTTGCACAGCACCCTCAGTGCAGTAACACAGGGGTGTCATAGTGACCCCCAAACATAGACTCCATACCCTGGGACTGACTACTGTCTCCCAGGGCATGTAAAGTCACCATTGACTTTACTAGTCCAAAATTGTGAACAGAACCAGTACAAACCATCATATTGTGGAAGTACTGGAAGGGGTTAATTAGATTGCCCCTGGGTCTGTTTTCAAGGGGGCACTGTGCAATCCCCCCCTTGTCGAGTTTCTGGCTGGTGGCAGTGGTTACCACGTGAAATATTCCACCGGAATATTCTCTATGGGATTTTCCCATTGATTTTAAACGCACCACTTTTTGGTGCAATGTTAAAGATACCACCTGTTTATTTATTTAATATAAATGCCCCGGTTGGGTCTTTTTGCCAGAACTCTTTTCTAAGATTGCGTTTGCGTCCGTCTCTCTAACTCTAACTAAGGTCGAGTCCTTTGTTCCACTTTTTGGCGGGCTTCTTCACAGAAGCCCTCCAAATGGTGCCACTCTGTCTGGGTTCCACAGGATGTGTGGGGAGGGGAATTGGCACCCTGGACTGCGTTGCCTTAGCAACCCAAGTCGCACTCTGTTCTGATTAGCCCAATGGTGAGCCGCCCGGCTCACCACTAAGCAGGTGTGAGTGACAGCTAGGCTGTTGAATGGGGGTTTTTCTGCATAAAAGCAGGGTCTTTGGGACTGGAACTTCAGAAGTGGCCACAGGACCTAAGAATCCGAAGAGGGAAGAAGCTGAGCCATCTGCAACAACGACACCACCGGTGGAGCCCTGCTGCAACTAACTCACCACTTTCCCAACGACAAGAGAAGATCTTCTGCTGGACGAGTCTTCTTCCTTTGAGCTGGTGTTAGGCAGAATCCTGTGCAGTTCCCTTAGGGAGCACTGCAAAAAGATTAAGACTACAGGTGTTGGCAGTAAACCCACTTGGTAGCAGTCTGTACCACACAGATTTACTTGGTAGCTGTGGCTGAGCAGTCAGACTTCCCTCAAGAGTTAGGCAGTATATAGAGTATACACATTAGGTAGAAAGATACAGTAGTACAAGCAAACACTGACCAGAGCTTTGGTATAAAAGTATATAATTATTTATTTAAAGACACACTTATAAGAATACACTGGCATTAATATATCAAGCAAGTTCCAAACACAGTCACTAGGAGTATATACACTTCACTATTAGATTATTAGACAAGTCTAAGTTAAACACCACTTATTTGCAGACAGAGGTGAGTGCATAACATTCGATGGCACTCTAATAATTTGGCTAAAAAGGTAGAGAAAATGCAGGGTATGAATTATCACAATCCAAACACTTTCAAGGGACCACAGCAAGTCAAGAAAGGCAGGGTCTACTTTAGAGCAAAAAGGTCATAGGCCAGGCCCACTCTTAGAGAGAGCAAGGCAGAATATGCCCAAGATCAGAACAGTGGAAATGCACTTAAAGTCTTTGCGGACAAGTCAAAGAAAGAAGTAGGAGTAGTTCAGAAAGCAAAGTTTAGCAGGTCTGAGGCCAACCGAGTATCGAGGTCGAGGATTTAGGGGACACCCCGAGTACTCGGTAGAAAGGGAGGCCAGGCAGGACACAGTACCTTAAGCGGGAAGGAAGCTCCAGCGGGGGCAGTTGTTCCTGGCAGTGGTTGGGGCTCGGTGTTACAGCCAGAGGAAGAGAAGATCTCGTCGTAGAGGAAAGTTCAGAGTTGTTGCACTGCCCAGGGATGAAACCAGCCACGGAGTTCCCGATGCAAAGGTACGGTCCGTTCCTTTGTGGTAAAAAGTGGTGAGCTTGGCGATCCGGCCGCTGGGGTGCTTGGCACGGCCGATTCGACCACGGCTCACTGCAGAAAGTGAAAAGAGGCAAACTGGTTGTTTCTACCAGCTCAAATGGGGACAGACTCTTCGGATGAAGATCTTCCCTGTCGTCGGAAAGTGGTGAGGTCGTGCAGCAGGGCTTCACCGGTGGCAGGCCTCCAGATAAGCTGAGTACCAGGCCTTTTTACGCATGAAAATCTTGTAAATACGACAGCTTTATTATTTCCTTGTGTACATTTACACAAAGGTTTAGAGCAGTGGGCAGTGCAAAGGTCAGAAGGCTTCTTTTGATTTCCATCTACATGAATGTAATTACAAGCAACCGCTGAAACAGAATGTATTGCTCTGAAGCCTTTCAAAAAAAGAAACTGCACACTGTGATAAAAGGAATGGTTTCTTTCCATTCAGCTGATGCTGTGTTGATTCTCATGAAGCAAACAGAATCACTGTGGATATTTATTTTCCTAGAATTTTAGGATTGTATAATTAATAAGATGGAAAACTAAGTTGCAATTGAGAATTAATATTATTTAACAAATTATGTTTTTGTCCAATGAAATCAAACCAGTATTGCACAATTGTATTTTTCAGAGTTCCTGTGCTGTGTGCATAATCATGCAGAGGTGGATCATTTGTACACTTCTACTTTAATTTACACTCCAATTATGAAAACAGTGTGTAAAATGATGACTATGCACAGTCTAGTTTACATACATTCAACCTTGCAGTCAATAGGGTACATTACTATAAAAATGGTCAGTGGCAGCAGAGTCTTTGTTCAAGTGCGAGTGATTGTCATTACACCAATCACAGGTGTTCTAGTCTCGCAAATCTTCAGGACTACAATTAAAGCATTCAAAAACCTGACTCTCCAGGAAGTGCAAGCGCTGTTCAAAAATAAATGGGTTACATTGGCAATTGAAATAGAAACTCAGCAAAACCTGTCCCTGTGATAATCCAGATAGGCATTTAATTTTATGTAGCCCTTCATGAATGGTTCGTCCAACATCTAGGTACTGTGATTATTATACCTCAGTCGATACTCAGTTAACCGACCTCTGAAGGATGTTAGCCAATAAGATAGCTCAGCTGGTTGAGCACTCGTTGCTGCAATCTGTGTGTGATCTGTAGGTTGCAGGTTCGAATCCCATGAAATGCCATCTCAGCCTTTAATCCTTTTGAGGTCGATAAAGGAGTACCGGCTTTGGTTTGGTGATAATTGCGATAAATATGTACTGTGTACAGCGCTTTGCCAAAAGCGCTATATAACTAACCATTTGACCATTAGATTAGATATAGAATTTAGCATGGAGTCCTTGGCGCTCTGCACTGATGTATCATGACATTGGCATACCATTAGGTAGTAATAGCTCCAGAAAAAGAGGACTTTCGTTAAACAGCAAAAGAAAATTCTGCTATCGAACCTCAAAACACACATTACAATTCATGTTTGCTTTACTATGTAATTGGCTAGGATTTTGTGATTTCAACATTTAAATATATACAGGAGAGATCAAATGGCCAAACCTTAGAGAAATAATAAAAGGTGTATTCTGTCACAATGTAGAAAGCTGCTGCATAGTAATGATTTCCATACAGTTTCTGCACATGTCGGCTGGATGTTGCATACATTTTATTCTCTTGCAAAGAAGAAAAGTCATTTTTACTCTCTTAAAATCACATTTACTCTCAATGTTTAAAAATAGGGAGTAAAATACTCCCACCTCAAAATCTTATCTGGAGCACTGACCGGTGGTGTCGTCGGGTTGCAGATGGCTCAGCTTCTTCCTCGTCGGATTCTTGGTCCTGTGGCGACGTCTGAAGTCCCAGTCCCCAAAGCCCTGCTTTTATGCAGAAAACCCCCATTCATTCAGCCTAGCTGTCAATCACACATGCTAAGTGGTGAGCCACAATCAGGACAGAGTGCGACTTGAGTTGCCAAGGCAACTCAGTCCAGGGTGCTTAAACCCCCCTCCACACCTCCTAAGTAACCCAGACAGAGTGGCACCACTTGGAGGGCTTCTGTGGAGAAGCCCGCCAAAAAAGTGGAACAAAGGGCTCGACTTGGGTTGGAGTCACAGAAGCGAACACAAACGCCATTTTGGAAGCGAGTTCTGGCAAAAAATACCAACCGGGGAATTCATATTAAATTTAATAAACCGGCGGTATGTTTGAGGCTATTTTAAAAAGTGGTAGCCTCGAACAATGGGAAAATCCCATAGGAATATATTCACGGTTGAATATAAAAAGTAGTATCCACTGCCACCAGCCAAAACATATTCAGGGGGGACTTGCGGGTGCCCCCCTCGAACAACAGACCCATGGGCAATCGAATTGCCCCTACCAGTATGTCCACAATATGATGGTTTGTACTGGTTCTGTTCACAATTTAGGACTAGTAAAGCCCTGGGAGACAGTAGTCAGTCCCAGGGTATGGAGCCTAAGTTTGGGGGTCACTATGACACCCCTGTGTTACTGCACGGAGGGTGCTGTGTAACACACATACCAAAAACACATGAAGCCATATGGAGTAAAAGACCCCATAGCCCATCAAACACATTTAAAGTCAAAGGTAACTCTCAAATCATGCCTAAGAGTGGGAGTAAAAGAGTCTCACTCTTAGCAGGAGAAAGAAATAAACCCCAAAAATCCAGGAAAGCTGCTGGGGGACTCACTAGGTTTGGGAAATTAGCCTGAACAGAGAATTCTCCCTAACAGCTGGTGGGATCAACCAGTTCGCCCTTTTCGCCTTCTAAAGACGTCCCTTGGTCGAATCGCCCATGCCAAGCACCCCGGCGGCCGTATAGTCAAGCTTCACTCTTTGACCGTGAATAAAAGGAACGCACTTTTTAACCGACAAACTCTGCGGCTGGTTTCATCCCTGGGCAGTGCAACGACTCCAAGTTTCCTCCTCGACGAGATCCTCTCGTCCCCTGGTCGAAACCACGAACTGCAACCACTGCCAGGAACAACTGCCACCGCTGGAGATTCCTCTCTCTTTAAGGTACTGTGTTCTGCCTGGCCTCCCTTTCCACGGATTGCTAAAGGTGACCCTTAAATCCTTGGCTTTCCAACTGGGTTGGCTACAGACGTAACTTTACTTCTTGAATCACCCCAACCTCTTTTGAACATTCTGCAAAGACTTTTAGTGCATTTTAAACTGTGATCTTGGGCACATTTTGCATTGCTCCATTTAAAGTGGGCCTGGCCTATGAACTTTGGCTCTACAGTGTATACTGCCTTTACTCCCTTGCTTTGAACTTTAAGTGTTGGGAACTGTTATTTTTATGCCCTACCTTTTTCTCTCCCTTTAACTTAACTATTGGAGTGCCATCTAGGTTACGCGCTCACATCTGTTTTAACAAATAGTGGTGTTTTAACTCTGACTTGTCTAATAGTTATCAAGGGAGGTGTGTATACTTTGCCTGACTGTGTTTTAACTTGCTTTTGATTTAGAGTGCTAGTGTATTGCCTAAAGTGTGTTTTAAATAAATAATTATATACTTTTGATACAAAACTCTGGTCAGTGTTTGTTTGCTCTACTGTGTTTTTAGCCCTATTGTGTATACTCTACATACTGCCCTACTCTTCTTGGGAGAAGTCGGACTGCTCAGCCACAGCTACCAGGTAAATCTGGGTGGTACAGACTGCTACCAATTGGGTTTACTGCTTACTCCTGTAGTCTTAATGTTTTTGCAGTGGTCCCCAAGGGAACTGCACAGGATTCTGCCTAACAATCTGACATTGGAATTGTAATTCAGCATGTGGAAATGTATGTTGCTGTCTCACCATGTACATCTCTCACTGTTGTTGTGTGTTGTCAAGTCGAATAAAGAAAGTTTTTAAAAAAAAGATGGAGAACGAATGCTATGTGTTCTTATTGGAAAAGGTACAGGCAGCTTTTGGAATCTGATTGTGGTGCAAACGCATTCTCAAACAGAATTACAAAGTTGCGCAGTAAGTGAATTTCGCTAGTATGAATGGCCCACACATAAAAAAGAAGGAGCTGAGTGGGGACATTCATTGGAATATAAACTTGCTCGTACGATAGCCCGGGCCTCTAACTCCAGAACACCAGGCCCTAATGGCCTCACTAATGCTATCCTTAAAATGTACATAGAACTGTGGGCAGATATGTTGTACTTACTATTTGAACATATTATGCGTAGTCGCAAATTGCCAGAGACATGGAGCTTTTCTATTATAGTCCCAGTTTTTAAGAAGGGCGATCGGCTGGATCCTAGGAGCTATCAGCCGATTGCCCTTCTAGACACAGACAGTAAGATTTTTGGAGCTATAGTGCTGGAGAAACTGAAAGAGTGGATCTTTGCTAAGAAGATCCTCTCCGAAAAAGGGGTTTGTAAAAATATGGGGACCTCATTGAGTGCTCTAATTATAACCACTCCGAGGGACATTGTCTGGTCCAATAGGAACACATCATTATACACAGTAATGATTGACTTTTAAGGGCTTTTGACACAATTAATAGACAGATTTTGTGGCAAAAACGGAGGCGTTGGGCGATACCCCCCTCTCTGTTAGCAATCTTAGAGAGTATACATAGGAATAATCAAATCCAAATTAGATCGGATGTGGACGGTCACCTCTCTAACTCGATAGATATCACCAAAGGGCTCAGACAGGGATGTATGCTTCCCCCATGCCTTTTTAATTTGTATTTAGCGGATCTGAAAGAATATCAGGAGGAGGCTTCCTTTGTGAGTCCTAAATTGGGGAAAGAACAAATTAGCTGGTTGGCCTATGCGGATGACGTCACATTGATGGACTGTACCCAGCTTGGACTCCAGAGATTATTATATGCACTAATTATGCACAATGTAATGATTTAGTAATTAATTAATAAAAATCAAGTGTTACCCATTTCATACAGTTCCAAAAGAAAGTTGAAAAATGTAAATGGTACATCGATGAAAGTATAATTGATTCAAAAAAATTATTTACTTGGGTTTTGGTTTGATGGCACAACCTACATTGGAAAAGTAATTCCAAAAGTATTGCATGGTTCAGAAGTGGAATCTTGTTTTTATGAGCGGTCATGGGAAAGGATCGAGAGCAGAATTTGGAAAAAAGTATTTACTCTACCCGCGTAAGTCACGATTGATTCATTGCGATTTGAACTTGCTTTGCAATCCTTGCGCTCATGGTTTAACTGGCGTTTCATTTCGGAATATCAAGAAAAAAAATTCCAACAGAAGCTACTTCGTATGAAGATTTGCTAAGTGTCCTTAGAATGAAAAACTGTAAATGTATGTCAACTATGGAACCTCCTCCCCATCAGCCTTAGACTCGCCCCACACTCCTACAATTCAGAAAAAAACTCAAGATCCACACCTTCAATGATTCTCTCCTCATCAATACCTAGGTCATCACGTTGCCCCAGCGCCACCTGACTTGCTAGATGCTGTCCAACCCTCCCCTACCCGCCACCCTGTACAGCTGTACCCCTCCTTTGTGCCCTCTGTATACTACCCCCCCTGTATATCTGTTACCTCTGAATGTTATGCATCTTATTGTTGTATACTTGTGTAAAGCAGTTCATTGCTTCTCGAAGCTAAGTCCACGCTCAATAAATACCATAACAACAATGGGTGAAGAACAGATTCTACACCATATATTTCACTCAATCGCTAGGGGTTTTGACAATTAACATCACTGAAATCACCATCGTTACCTCAAATCGCTTTGTAGATTCCGGGGGTAGATATGTCCTCTTATCGGGTCTGCTAGCATAGGTAAAAACACTGTTGGTTAACACATATGGCCCAAAGGTCGATGACCTCTCCTTTTACTCCGATTAAGCTGAAAAGTGTGATTCCTCTGAAAGCTTTTCTTGCAATATGGGGAGGGGACTTTAATTCTAGACATTAATTAATGTAATGTATAGCATTCTTAATGCTATACATTAGAAAGTTACTTACCACTGTTAACGTTCTTTCGACTTGATGTTCCTCCAACGTATTCCTCATCTTTGACATGTAAGACGTGTCCATAAAACTATCTATATCCTCCAAGCGTGAACTCCAAATCCTAATCTCTTCAAAGGGGCAATGTAATGACTGGGCTCACAGGAAATGCCTGTGTCCTTAGACTAAGTGTGGGCAGGCTCCCTGGGAACAGTTCCTGCACTGCAGCCAGAAAAGACCCATAAAATGACAATGATTATTAAAATTACTATAATAACAATGAAGATGATGGCTGCAGCTGAAGACATCAAAGCATACACCTAAACCAACAGAACATACGGTACAATGCCATGGACAGGGGCACGCATTAATATACTAAATATGTGTACACGGGGAGAGCAGGAGATTCAGACAGACATACAGAGACACACCAGGTCAGGTGGTTGCTTTGCTGCAAATGAAGAGATAACATGGGATGGATAGATAGAACATGGCACGTACATAAAATGTGTGCTATTTCTATAAAGAAAATCTGTTTTATTTACCCATCAGCAGGAATACTCAGGTTCACATCCGTGATGCCACACCCAGTTTGCCACAGACCCAGACCATCAAAGAGACGCTTTACCAGCAGATGGCATTTTCGATATAACAGGCATGCTGCTTAGTCTCAATAAGCATATTTCCTTTCACAACCACTGGCCCTTGGTTCGGCAACCTCTCCAGTGGTCTGCAAGAACCTGGGGGCAAACAGGAAGGAACGGGTCACAGCAGCATTCTGTTGGAGAATTTCTCCAGCTCGCCCCTCAACAGGGAGGCAGGTCCACCCTAGGGATCCCACAGCAAGAAGACTCAGGAGACTGATGGATAAATCAAAGATTCTTATTGGAAAGTACAGTACAGTAATTTCAAAGGGGAACGACAAGTGAGTGGATCAGTTGCCAGACGGAGTGCTCTGCTCCAAATGGGTCAGAGCTTATGTTATATAGCATGGCATAAGCATTATCACTAGTGTATTGTTACAGTTTCCTAATGATGCCATGACGTTTGTAGACATTTTGTAATAGCAGAAAGCAGCTTGGTATTCTGAAGCCTTGCGGCCACATGCAGAGTACATTATGGGGAAATAACGGTAAGCAGATTTGGCGTAAACAACTCTTATATTCCTTATAAGGTGATCTTGTGCACAGCTATAGAGAGGTTCTGGGGGGATGGTTCACTGATGTGTCTTGCAAGGTGACACTCGGTGTGAGCCTGGCAGGGCTAAGGCGGGGTGTGGGCAAGGCAGAGGAGGCTTTAGGCCAAGACAAAGTGGAGGGTGCAAGGCCTAATGTACAAGTCAAGGCCTAATCTGTATGTCAAGGCCTAATGTAGAAGTTTAATTTAGAATGGATTGTGTCCTCCAACGTATTCCTCATCTTTGACATGTAATGTCCAGCTTCGGCTGCTTCAGAAATCTTTCGGCAGAGGGCGCCCTGCGTCGAGTCGATGTCCCTCGAAGGCCTCTATTGAGGGTGACGTCATCGGATGTTATAAGTGGCACACCCGGCGCCCGTTGGCCTCAGTTCTGTTTTTTCCCCCTCCTTGCATAGCAGAGATGCCCATAACTACGGGCAGGACAGTACTCAGCCTTGCGGGAACTAAAGTTATAATAGCATGGAAAATTCTACAGAGGAGTAGGCTGGGAGGGCGATGAGGAATACGTTGGAGGAACATCCAGTTGAAAGAATGTTACCAGGGGTAACTAACTTGTTCTTCGAATGGAGGAGACAATCCAACATATACCTCATCTTTGACAGACTCCCAAAGCAGTATCCATGATAGGAGGAGAGTGAAGAATTTAGACATACAGAAGTTTTTCAAAGGGCAGACTAAAGGACTGTCTTACCAAAAGCAACATCCTGAGCGTGTGAAGTAACCAGAGCTTAATGCTTAGGAAACGTGTATCGATGACCACATTGCAGCTTCACAGATGTTTTTAATAGCGACACCCCTCTGCAGGGCAGTGGAAGTGGCCATGCCTCTGGTGCAACGAGCACGCAAGCCCACAGGAGGGTCCTTGCCTGCTAGTGTGTAGCATTCAGAAATCGCAAATCCACCTAGACAAGGTCTGTTTAGAAACAGCCTGGCCTAGTTTGCGTCCTGTATACCCTATAAAGAGTTGGTCGTCCACTCTCAATTTGGACATTCTGGAAATATAAAAGCTAAGTGCTCTCCTAGGGTCCAAACTATGTAGCCGTTCATCTTCCTTACTAGGATGCGGACGAGGATAGAAAGTCGGCACCACAATTTTCTGACATAAGTGAAAACCAGAAACAACCTTAGGCAGGAAGGCGGGTTTCACTCTCAACACAACCTGTCCTTGTGGAATATAGTAAAGGCTGGCTTGGAAGAAAGCGCTTGCATCTCACTCACTCTTCGTGCCGATGTAAGAGCAACCAACAGTATTGTCTTAAAGGTTAACAACCTCAATGGACATGAGTGCAAAGTTCAAATGGTGCACCCATCAGAAATTTCAAAACAAGGTTGGAGGTCCCAAACCGGAACCTGAAATGTAGACGGTGGCAACACATTTGTGAGCCCTTTTAGAAACTGAGTGACCAATGGGATCTTGAAATAGGAGCATTCCACCGATGAGCGCTTAAAAATAGAAAGCGCAGCCAGGTACCCCTTAATGGTACCAACCTGAAGACATTTATGTGCTAATGAAAGTAGAAAGGATAGAACATCCGATGTTGTACACTGAAAAGGGTCAACATTCTTGTCCCTGCACCAGTCGCAAAACTTATTCCAACGGCAACGGTACAGAGACTTCGTTGCTGGCCTTCTGGCCGAAAGCAACACCTCCATCACGTCATCTGGGAGGTCCCAATCCATGTCCCTCAACCTTTCAGAAACCAAGCGTGAAGGTTGAGTGTGTTGACCTCTGGATGGAGAAACCGACCCTCCTCTCGCGAGAGAAGATCCTCTCTTTATGGAAGACGTATCAGAGGACAGATGGACATGTCCAGAAGGTCCGGATACCACGTTCTCCTGGCCCAATCCAGGGCAATGAGGATCATGCGGCTCCCGAACCTCCTGAGTAATTGAGGAATGACGGGGACTGGAGGAAACGCGTACAGTAGCGGGAATTCCCAATCCACCACAAAAGCGTCTCCTAGAACTCCTCTCGTAGGAAATTCCCTGGAGCAGTACACTTCCGGTTGACACAGGTCGCGAACAGATCCACTTGAGGGGTTCCCCAAATACCGAATATCTCTTGAAGGACTTCCTTAGCTAGTTCCCACTCGTGGGAGACAGTGCTCTGCCTGCTCACAGCATCCGCTGCCGTGTTCTGCTCCCCTGCTAGGTGAACTGTTGATAGGGAGATTCCTTCTTGAATAGCCCAATACCAGAGCTGCATTTCCTGTCTGCACAGTGGTAGTGACCCTACGCCTCCTCTCTTGTCGAGTTAGTGCATGGCCCCCATATTGTCAATCATTATCAGGACATTCTTTCCCCGTACAGACATCAGAAAAGCCATCAGCGCTAGTCTGACTGCTCTCAGCTCTAAAAGATTGATGTGTAGTTTGGACCGCTGACTGTCAAATCGTTGGCATGAGCTCCCCACCCCATGAGTGAGGCATCCGTCACTACAGTTATCTTCGGCCATGGTTGCCAAAAGTCTTCGCCTTTTCAGAACATTTCCCTCGCAGGGCCACCACAGAAGATCGTGTGAGACCCTGGTCAGAATCTGAAGGCGGTCCGACATCTGTCCTGAGAACTTCGACCATTGCGATTGGAGAGCCCATTGCAGGGATCTCATTCGCAGGCGGGCCTCTGGCACCAGAAAAATGCAGGAGAACGAACAACCTCAAGAATTTGAAGACCGGAAGGTTCTAGGCATTCTAAAATTTTGTTACGATCTGGAGAATGTCTTGAGCCCTCACCTTGGGTGGCGAGCACTTTCCCAAGGATGTGTCTAATGCAGACCTGATGTACTGGAGCTGTTGGGTAGGTGTCATATGTGACTTCTTGAAATTGAGGGAGAAGCCCAGCTTGTGAAGAGAGTGGCAGGTAATATTGAGATGATCCAAGGCTTGTTCGGGAGAACGTGCCCGGATCAATCGTCCAGGTAGGGGTAGATGTGAATCACCCCCCCCCCCCGTCCTGAGATGCGCTGCCACCACCTCCATCACCACCATCAGCACCATCAGCTTGGTGAATACCCTTAGGTCGGAGGTCAACTCGAATGGTAGGACTCGAAACTGACGAACCTCAGTCATTTCCTGTGCTTGAGATGTATTGGCACATGAAAATAAGCATCCTGGAGGTCAAATGACACCAACCAATCCTGAGGTTGGAGGCCCTGGCGGATCTGAGAAAGGGTGACCATCTTGAATTTGTCCTTCCTGAGCAACTTGTTCAAGTATCTCAAGTCAAAGATGGTTCTCAGTCCCCTGTCATTTTTTTGGGAATCAAAAAACATGGGGACTACCAACCCTTGTTCCTCTCTGCTACAGGCACTGGTTCTGTATTGCCTTTCTCTAGCAGAGTCAACATTTCCTGCACAAGGAGCGGATCCGCAATCCTCAAAGAGTGTTTCCCCAGTGGATTCGTCTGAGGTTTCTTTATAAAGGGAAGGCAGTAGCCGTGGGCTATTGTGTCCAGAGCCCAAGCATCTGAAGTAATGTCTCACCATTCTTCTAGATGCTGAGACAGTCTGCTCCCCATTGGAGAACTGTGACTCAAGCCCTCAGAGCGGTTTTGAAGCGTTTGTTGCAGAGGCCGATGGTAAAGAGGCTGCTGCTTGAGCTGACTTGGCACCTCTACCTCGTCCACCACGAGGACATTTTTGCTGGCCTGACTGGCCATTCCTCTCGCCCTTCCAAATGAGGAGTAGTAGCGAAAAAGATCTACCCCTCCATGGTTGCCCACTAGCACGAAAAGGCTGAGGTTGCCCAACAGCGGCACCTAAAGACTTGGCAGCCGCCTTAGAGGTCTGCAACTTCAAGGATCTCGTCAGCCTTGCTGCCAAAAAGACGAGACCCGTCAAATGGCATGTTACGAAGCGTAGCCTGCACATCGGGTGCAAAACCAGGCAAACCTGCGGATCACAGCGCTCGTAGCCATGGATCTACTGATACTATCTGCAGAATCCAACACAGACTGGAGAGACTCACACATGGCTTCCTTGCCGTCCTTAACAATAGCCAGGAAGCCGTCCCTCTACTTCCCTTAGGGAATATGCTCTGCCACCATAGAGATGCACTCTCACAGAGTGTATGAACATTTTGCAAGCATGCAAGTGGAGTTGGCTGATTTCAATGCCATACTCCCCGCCGAAAATACCTTCGCGCCCATCCATCTAAGTGCTTATCATCCCTATCAGGGGATGGTAGGGTACACTGCCTGTTACGAGGTAGCCGTAGCTGGCTGGACCACCAGACTCTCCGGAGTTTGGTGCTTTGACAGGTAGCTGGGGTCGCTACTGGAGGAGCAATATTGTCTTGTAAGAGATTTGTCAACCGCCGGATTAGTTTCCGTGGTCTCCCAATTCCTTGCCACCCTTTTTTTGAAGAGCCACATGGAATGGCAACACAGGATACATAGGTGGACCCCTGTCCAAAATGTCCGTAAGATCATCCTGATCATAATGCGCTGGAGGACGAGACCAGCCCAAATATTCCACAAACGTAGACATAAGTTGCCTAGAAGAGGGATCGGCATGCTCGCCTGGATCTCGCTTGCCGAACTCCAGCTCAGGCGAGGTATCAATACCACTTGCATTATGCAAAGTGACACATCTTGCATCCTACTCTCCTCTGAAATTAGGCATTCAGGCCCATTAGGAGTCCCATACTGGAGTCCAAAAGGAGCATCCTCCTCATGCGAACGTTCCTCCTCCTCAAAAATGGAAGTGAGGTTCCTAAAAAGAAAACATCAGTTTTCGGGAAAGGTACACAATGTTTTTTTTTTTTGTTTTTTTTTTAATTGTGTTTGGCTCACATCAGCCTTTACAAATACATATTCCTAGCTGACAGTACAGTTTACAGAGATACAAAACATATCAAGCACATAAAACATTTAAAACATATACAACATTTAAAATCTCTTCAAGTGCTTGGTAAAACTAGCTAACAATTGACATTACACATATGCAATTGAATATAGAAAAACATATAGCAATCGCAATCAAATCAGAAAAAGGAAAATACTCATATTTGACAACAAAGACCCAACTATTTGTAAAGTACCAAGGAATGCAGAACACACGCAAGACCAAGGATTAAGCATCCCAGACGATTTAACACAAATAACTCAATACCAAAACTAATATTCTAAGACCACACATTACGAGTAAAACACAATTTATAGAATAACCATACTATTACTAGAAGGTAAAAGAAAAAAGTAATATACAACACAGAAATATAAAATTCCTAATACATTTGAATACAAATTTTACATAATCTCAAACATAAAATTCATTTTGCAAGACTGTTCTATATAAGGTGTCGTAAACAGAGTGTGAGTGTCGCAATATTGGCCATCCTTAACATACATCCATTTACAACTATTCATGTCAAATTTCTCATAACAGTAAGAGTTGAGGTGTGCATTGTTCCAGCTCAGACAGTTTTGCTTGAAACATTGTTAAAAAAACGTGTCAAGGCTAAAATAAGGGACTGTGGTGTGCCCCACATACAATGTATCCATAACAATTTGCATGAGAACAACGAGTCAGAGCATAAGTACTTGCCAATGCATACTTGTCTTTGATTTTCCCATTGCTCACAAAATAACACAAGATGTTTTAGTGTTTCTGGTACATCCAGCTTCTTAAAGATTCTACAAGAGCCATCAGACAGCGACATCACAGGATCAAACCAGTGCTTCAACCGAGCATTAGTGTGAAATAGATCTAATTTAAATCTAAGATATACATTTCTCGCATGATTACAAGGAAAAAACTTTCAAGTGATCTAAATGGGGGGGGGGGGGGGGGGAGTTGTTTATGGCTACATTTGGCATATTCACGATAGCATTTGCACGCAGTATTAGTGTCACTAGTATTCGCCCAATCAAGTTCAAAGTACCTTTTTTTAACCAGACGTGGGTGTTCACCAAGGTCCTTAGGCTACATAGCAAAAATGCAATGGATATCAATAGAAGCAGGGTATGCGTTCTACAACATTTTAGAAAGGTCTTCGTATAAAGAATTAACTGGGGGTTGCATCATTTTAGAATAATTCATTAGCATCCACCAATAAAACATCGAAGCCGAGGAATTAAGACCAAACTCATGCCAAAAGATTGAGTTAGGTAGAGAGCTTGGAAGCCCAAATACTGATTTCCAAATTTTTCCTTGCAGTTTATTTAGAATTTTACTGTGGTCCAGCAAACACAGATCCAGTTCAAAAAGTATACATGCTTCAATCTTTAAAACATAAAAATCTATTATAGGCAGTATCGAAAACTTGCAATACTTGTGATAAATGATTTTCATTTGTGAAGTCAATTGTGCAACTTTCATGTTTAGAGTCTTTTCCCACATTGAAAGAGAAGTAGAATCACAAAGATTATATCCTAGATAGCAAGCCGACAGGACACAGCATCCATCAATCTGCCATTGAAATCGACATTTTTTTCCTGTTAGAAAGGAATATATTACTCAGCGTAATCGTATTTCTGGTGCTTGGATCTGCTTAGATTCACATGCTATGCATAGGCCGACATCTAGTGGAAGCTGCAGAGTATTACAGTTGTTTTCGAAACTCGAAAATGGACGTCGAAATAGGGCGTGCCAGTAATACTATCCCTAGTGTGACGTCCCCTGTACCCATGATCCCTCACGCGTGTAGGTCCCTCAGATTGTATTTTTCTGACATGAGGTAGCATGAGGAGTAGTGTGAGTACAGAGTTCCCAAGCAAATAAAGCTCATATATCATCTATGCACCTTCTCTCAGGGGAGGAAGGGTGGGCGCATGTGAATCTAAGCAGATACAACCACCAGAAATACGATTACGGTGAGTAATGTATTCCTTCTGATGCTTGTGTAATCTGCTTAGATCACATGCTATGCATAGATTAGTGAGCAATGTTATGAGAAGGTGGTGGGTTGTGAGAAGGAGTAGCAGCAAATAGATGTTTTAGAACCGCTTGTCCCACCTGTGTATCTGTCTTGGAGTGTGTGTCAATGAAGTAGTGCTGAGTGAAGGTGTGAATGAGCTCCATGTAGCTGCTTTGCATATGCTAAAGGGACATTGCAATAAATGCTAGAGTAGCCCCAGTACCCCGTGTGCAGTGGGCTCTTGGTGTAGAAGGCAGTGTTTTGTCTGATAATGAATAGCATAATTGGATGCATTTGACTATCCATTTGGAGATTGCTCTTAAACACGTTCTCCTCGTCTGCCTGTAGCCATGGAGACATACAGTTGATCAGTCTTCCTAAGCGGTTTGGTCTTGTCTACATAGAAGAGAACCACCCTCCTAACATCTAGTGTGTGGAGTTTGACCTCAGATGAGCTAGTTGGTTTCTGAAAGAAAGCTGGAAGATCAATTGATTGGTTTACGTGAAATTTGGAAATTAATTTGGGGGAGAACCTAGGGTGAGTCTGTAAAACTAATATTGTTTTTATGGAGAACAAAGAAAGGGTCCGGCACTGACAAGGCTTGGAGTTCACGACTCTTCTTATGGAAGTAATAGTCACTAAGAAGGCAGTCTTGTAGATAATGTGTCTAAGGGTAGCTTGATGCAAAGGTTCGAAGGGTGGTCCCATGAGTTTTGCTAGTACCACATTTAGGTCCCACCCAGGTGGGTGATTGGAGGATGTAGTATCTTCACTCCCTTCATGAACGCATTAATGACTGGCACTTTCCACCATAAGAATTTACTTTGAGAGGTGGTATAGGCTGATAAAGCTGTTAGGTGGACTTTTAGAGAATTAAAGACTAAACCTGAATCTAGCAAGTGGAGCAAGTACGTTCAAATGTGTGATGGAGTACATTCTATGGCATGGATTTGCTCAGATTGGCACCAAATGACGAATCTCTTCCACTTGTGGAAAGAGCAGTGTCTGGTGTTAGGTTTATGTGCTTCTTTCAGGATATCCATACACCGTTGTGGAAGATTAAGGTGACCGAACTTCATTGACCTCAGGAGCCATGCTGCTAGGTTCAAAGAGTGAGGTTGTGGGTGTATTGTCCCCCCCCCCCCGTGCTGAGTCAACAGGTTGACCTTTTACGGGAGCTTGATGGGATCGCACATCGCCAGTTTGCGCAGATGTGGATACCACGCTCGTCTCGCCCACATAGGAGCAACTAGAATGAGTGTCATCTGATCCTTGTGTAGCTTGTTCACTATTCTGCCGATTAATGTAGTCAGGGGAAAAGCGTAAGCAAATTTCCCTGACCAGTTCATCATAGGGCATTCCCCTTGGAGGTCTGGTTGGGGGAACCTGGACGCGAAGTCTGGGCATACTTTGTTTTCTCTTGTGGTGTACAAGTCTAGAGAAGGGTAGCCCCAGAGAGAGAAAATGTGGTTTACCACGTCCGTGTGTAGCTGCCACACGTGTTCTTCTGGCAAAGTATCTCTGCTGAGAGAGTCCGCTAGAGTGCCGAGTACCCCTGGAACATGTTGGGAGGACAGGGACATCCCTCGTCCGAGTGCCCACTTCCATATTTTTTGAGCCAGTTTGGACAGATTAGGAGTGTGTGTACCTCCCTGCTTGTTGACATAGAACATTGCGGTGGTGCTGTCTGTTAGGACTTGTACCGACTGGTTTGTCAGGTGGTTCTCGAAGGCTTGAAGTTCCTTGAAAACCGCCAATAGTTCCAATACATATGTGTTTCTGTGCTGTCACTTGTGACCACAGGCCGTCTGATGTGTGGTGAGGGTAGTGGGCCCCCCACCCGGAAAGTGATGCGTCTGTTGTGACGACCGCTTGCGCTTCCGGTTCCTGAAAGGGTTTCCTCTTGAGCAGATTTTCCCTTGATCACCAGTGTAAGTTCTGAACCAGTGTAGACGAAAGAATCACTAGATCTTCCCACTGACCACTTGCCTGACACGATTGTTTCGCCAACCACTCCTGCATTGGTCGCCTGCGCAGGCACGCGTGAGGGACCAGGTAAATGCATGATGCCATCATACCTAGCAGACGCTTTGTGTACGCTTATCCAGAGACCGGCTTGATACTGGGGTATTTGCCGAACCTTGTTTTGTACTCTTTCCATGGATGGGAAGGTTAAGCCTTTCTTTGCATCTAATACAGCTCCTAGGAACTGTTTGGATCCGTTTGGTACCAGACTTGACTTTTTCTCGTTTATTGAGAAGCCTAATTGGAAGAGACGGTATATTGTTCTCTGTGTGTTTAGCTTGCTAAGTTGGTAGGTTTCTCCTGTGATCAGCCAGTCGTCCAGGTAAGGGTACACTGGGATTGACTCCCTACTTAGGTGCGCTGCTACCACCGCCAGTACCTCGATCAACACCCTTGGAGTCGAGGCTATCCCGAAGGGCAGCACCTTGAACTGGTAGTACTGGTCTGCTACTTTGAATCGCAAGAATCTTCTGTGCGCTGGGAACATTGAAATACGAAAATAAGTATCTTTCATGTCAATGTTGCCATGTAATCCCCACGTTTTAACAGAGGGATTACTTCTTGTAGCGTTGTCATGCGAAATTTTTTAGGCTTGACAAACTTGTTTGCAGGGCGCAGGTCTAGTACCTGGTGCATGGTTAGATCTTTTTTTGGCACAAGGAAGTACGTTGAATAAATACCCTTGTTTACCTCATTGTACGGCACGATCTCGGTGGCGTCTTTGAGGAGTAGAGCCTTGACCTCCTCTCCCAGAATGAGTTCTTCCTGTGATGTTTTTTTCTGGCGCGGGGGGAGGTTTGAAGGTCTTCCTTGGAGTTCTATGCAGTAACATCCTGTCACCGTCGACAACACCCACTTGTCTGATGCTATCCCCTCCGATGCATGGGTGAAATGTGATTTCCGCCCCCTGACTGGAGAGGCATGGGAGGGGACCTGTAGCGGTGGGGGAGGTCATTGTTTGGAGGGTGTTCCTCCACGTCTAGTGGGGGAGCCTCTCCCTCTTCCGCGACCTCTGCGCTGACCCTGGGGTAACCCTGGGATGCCTGTTGACTATTGTTCTACGAGGAACCTTGGCTCGGACTGTATCCGGTGCCTCTTTGTGCGTTTTGGCCACAAAAACGCTGAAAATTATTGCCACTCCTCTGGTTGGTCTGTTTGTCAGCTGGCCAAGGGATTTAAGTGTCTCGTAATCCTCCTTCGCAGATTTAAGAGCATCCTCAACTGCTTTCCTAAACAAAACATTCGGCTCAACAGGCATGTTGAGCAGGGTAGCCTGAGTTTCTAGTTTAAACCCTGACTGTCTAAGCCAGGCGTGACGTTTCAGGATAGTGGCCTCAGCAATAACGCGGCCCACGTTATCTGCTGCGTCGAAGGTGTTTTTTAGTAAGAAGCCAGCTGTTGCTCTACCTTCGGCAGCCAAAGGGAGAGCTTGGATTTAGGTGGTTCTGGCGCTGATTCAGCAAGTGCTGTAACCTCGTCCCACTTTGTGCAGTCGTAGCTTGCTAGTAAGGTGGAATTATTAGCAATACGTGCTTGGTATGTCGGTGAAGAGGCTTTCTTCCTTCCCATATTATACAGTTTTACTTTCCTTGTCCGGAGGAGCTTCGGACAAGGCCAAGGGGGTACCGGTTCTCTTGCGGGTAGTAGTAACTACCAGAGAGTCTGGTCTAAGGTGGACCCTTATATACAAAGGGTCGGAAAGCACTGGTTGAAAAGGTTTTTCGATTCTGGGGTTTACTGCCCTGGTCTGATTAGGTATCTCTAGAAATGGCTGAATCCTTCTCTGTACCGACTTGAGTAGGGGTATAAACTGAGAAGTCTGTTTCTTATCCCCCAAGATGTTTTCTGCGAAATCCTTATCTTGTTGGGTTTCCTGTGTTTCAATCCCAAAGTGTTCAGCAGCCCTGAGAAGTATGTCATTGATTAGGGGCTGGTTGTCCACCGGGGAATCGGGTAAGGTAGGGTCTTGCGGGGGTGGAGAGTCCATGGCAAAGACCACCTATTCGGTGTCATCCTGATCTTCCCCTGCATCGACGATGTCGATGTCCTCATAATAAGGGTTATCCTCGTCTATGTATTCATCCTCTCCTGCATCCAGATCGTAAAGGTCAGAGGATATGCGAGGTGTCTTGTGGACTGGTTCGTCATATAATGCCCCTGAGGGGCGAGACCTCTTCTCCGACTGTGAAGTAGACAAACTTGGCTGGGCAGACAGGTTTGACTGAGTGAGCACAGGTGTTGTCTTTGAGCTTGACGCCTGGGTAGTGGGAGGCGTGTTTGCCAGACTTGGAGAGCCTGGGGGCGCTCTTCGAGGAAATTTGCTAGAAAAGTCATGCGCTGCATAACTATCTATATCTTGGGCAGACCAAGTAGGTGAACTGGGGATAATCCCTGGATAGGTAGTGGCAGGTGTAGGGGTAGAGGCAGGTATCTCACTATATAACTCCTCTTCCTCTTCCTCCAAATAGATAGGATCAGGCTGATGTGTGGGATCAGGCTCATCTATAATGTCTTGTACCGAAACATAATCAGGTTCCTGTGGGGTAGTTGGCTATTCCCTAGGTATGTCCCTCTTATCCCCTGTGTTCCTGTCCTTATGAGGAGAACTGGATCTGTGTTTGTCCGTATGATCTTTGCTCTTGTGAGAATTTTTTTTTAGAACTAGGGTGTTCGATTTTGATGAATTGGTTACGGGATTATGCGACACAGCATATTGAGAAAATAATTTTAGTTTGTTTTGCAGTCCATACGGAGTCCGGTCAAACAGGATGACATTATCTGCAAAAGCTAGACAATGTATCCTAGAACCTCCAAGTCTGACTGGAAATATATCTGGACTGTTCCAAATTCTGTCTATGTCAATTGCAGCAAGATTGCAACCTGTTTCACTCCCATTTCGGTTGGAATGGGATCCGTCAAAAGGCCACATTGATTAATACGAACTCTGTAGCTGGTTTGGTCGTGGAGTACCGCTATCAATGCTACAATGTAATCAGGAATGCCATATGTAATTAATTTCTGCCACAGAATCCCTCTTATAACACTATCAAAACGTGGCAGACATATCCAACGATGCCATATATGGGTGCTATGAGATGATTCTAAGAGGTGAGCCAGTATGGTGGCATTTAAAGCCGTGCCCATGGCTCTCCTAAATCCTACTTGAAATCGAGACAGCAATTCTTTGGCTGATACAAACTGCTCCAATTCATGTAAGATTAGAATCGCAAATACCTTGGCAGATAAGAGAAATAGATAGATAGTTAGAGGGTTCCGTAATAGGCCCTTTCTTGTGGAGTGGAATAATTGCCATTAACCAGGAAGGAGGAATAACCTTGGTTTCGAAAATCAGATCAGAATTTTAGCATAAAACAATGGATCGTCCTTCAGGACACATGGGGGTAGACCATCTGGTCCTGCAGCCTTTGAAAACTTTAGTTTATTGATGGCCCATTGCAAATCTCCAAGTGACCACATACATATTAAGGGAAGCATAGCAGTAAGAGGCTTTAACGCAGCTGGAAAATACCCTTTAGGTAAGGCATACATGTTTTTGATGAATTTTGACCAAACATCCCCAGAAATCGCTGCTTCAAATGATGCTCATGAACTCCCAGATGGATTTCTCATCAGTGACTAAATATTTTTCACATCCTGCTTGCAAAGATGGGAGATCATATTTTGGTTATCTACCAAGAGTTGTGCAAATTTTATTCCTTTAATTCTGTTTTTATATTGTAATGAAATATGTTTTTTTGTAGTATTAAAAAGGGACAAGTTAACAGCTGCCTTTTAGTCTATAGCCTTTTGATGCTCTAGAATCATGCTCCACCCAAAATTCTCGATTTACTAGATAGGCTAACTGTCTCCATAACTTAGGGTTCCACCTTATAGAATGAGCATACCTGTGAATTTCAATTGAAGACAACATCGGAGATTGAGAAAAGCATTCCACAGATATATCAATAGTCGTTTGTAGAAGCATATGATCCCCTATACTTAGATTGATAATATGCATAAGTAAGCTGGCACCAATCAAGTTACGTGACACCCGATATAATCAATAAAAGTCCAATTGTTACAGTGTTAAAGGAATAATAGGAATATCCCAAGCTGTAAAACATTTTTGCACCCAACGCAAACCTCTTTTGTATGACACTGGTTTTGAAAAATGTGTATCCAAACTTCTATTTAACTTATTACGTTCCTTTAGAGTAGAATTCAAATCTCAGCCAATGATAATCTTGTATTCTGGATTACGTATAAAGGCTTCTTGCAATACTGAATTTAATTTTGCAAATATATAAACCTGAGAGGTGGAGATTGGGTTCCAGTACACAGAAATAACCAAGAGGTGGTGACGCAGATCTTTCTTGGTGCTAGCTTCAATAACCAATAACTGATCAGTTGCCTGAAAACAGGACATTTGAAGACTTTGATGGACAAAGATGGCAAGGCCACCCGAAGGACAGCCTTGAGAACCACGTTTGGCCGGATGACAAAATAAAGTGAACCCATTGAGATTGATACGTTGTAGAGCCATGGTTTCTTGAAAGAGAGTAATACAAGAATTAACTAACACCTCCTGCGTTGAAAACAGAGTAAAAAGGTGTCTGAAACCACAACAGTTCCAACATACAATAGGTAAAAAAGTGTGTTATGACTGTGCAGAGTTATGATCCTTAAGCAACGTATTTTTCATGTAGGGCTCCAACCACGCTAAGCCTTGATGACATTGCCAAAAGTAGCTGGTTGCGTTAGCATGGTTTGGGTTAAGGCAGAGCTAGGAACACCTTCCTGACCTAAATTACCCGTATTCACAATAGAAGGTGGTTGAAATTCAATAAAACAGGTGGCCTCTTGCATGTTAGCAAAGGCATAAAGTTTGTATCTGAGCAAAATGAAATTCTCCCTTTGCTCCCACAACATTTTACCAATTATGAGAGATTAAACTTTACAGAGGATACAATTATTGTTGTGAATAGAAAGTTTTACCCATTGCAGGTCGTCAGAAAGTAAGCTGCAAAGAGAAGGGATTTTTTAAAATATTTTGAGAATATAAAAGAACGGTTAATTCTGTCATTTCCATTTGCCGTTACATCACTAGACCAACCAAAGATGAATTTCATATCATTAGGCACTTTGTTAAAGGTAATAAGATGGGCAGGGACAGGAGGGCGCTGGTACCCTGGGGTTGATAAAACATCTGCCCTAGGGGACACATAGGGCACTGTGTCACAAGTCTCTCCCCTTCTCATCTGTTTCTCTTTACTTGCGACCTTCTTGGATGTGACTTCCTTCTTTCGCACGGTCTGGGATTTATACAGGCACGTGTGCAGGTCTTCGGATTCCAGCGTGAGTTTTGCAAGTCCTACGCTAAGTAGCGTTCAAACGTCCAGGACCGGGAACCAGGAAGGAAACAGTATCCGGACTCGGAGGTACGGAACGTCGTGGAACCGAGCACAGGAGGAATCCAGGAGGATAAGCGCGGAAGAAGGTAGGACAAGGAAAGGGGACGAAAATGGGAGTATAATCAGGAAAATCGGAACAAGGACTCGGAAGGGAGCATCGAGCGAACTCCGGCAACACACGTCTGACTACTCAAGCGGTAGCGTTGAGACGCACAGAGCCGTGGGGAATGACTTTTGTAGGAAGTTGAACGCAGCGCGTAAAAGCTGGTACGCTACGTTTCAAATTCAACGGCCATGTTGGAAGGAGTTTAGTCCTCGATGGATCATGGACCACGAAGTCCAGAATGGACGTAATCGGCGGTTCATGATACTGTGAAGCCTGCCTCGCAATTCCTGTTTATTAACTCACCCACATTTGCTGAAACACTTAAGACCGTATTCTGAATTGAAACAGGTGAGCGTATATCAATAGAACCTGGAGGTTGTGAGCCAAGGTTGGGGGGGGCTAATGGAGGAGCAAACTGTGTTGCAAGATCACCTAAATCCTGTGCGTCCACTGTTTTAAGAGATTCAGCATTAGAAGACGAAGTGGACAAGGCACAATCGACACTCTCACTTTGGTTAGATTTTTTAATTTTGCGTCAATTGATAGAAGTTGGATAGATTAGACTGTTTCAAAACAATGGGTTGAGGGTTTGTGAGAGCAGTTCGTTGCGACTGGCTAATAGTAGGGGTTTCAACAGACTGTTTTGATGAGAATAGAACTCCAGTAGATCGAGGTAACTGCCTTTTACAGGTTACTGCAGGAGGAAGTGGTTTCCTTACAGCACCAACCTTGCCCTGCATTAGTACTTTACATTCGTCATCTAACTGATTTAAATCACGGGCGGGGTCATCAGATGGCAAGATACAAGGATTTTTAACCGGGACATTAGTTGCCTTCACGTTACCCTTGGAACTTTTATAGATTTTTAGAAGAGGGTTCGATTTGAATTGTGTTCGTTTTTGAATTCATAGCATTCAGACCTCTTTTTTTTAGCTCTCATTTGAAGTCTCTTTGCTTTGCGAGACATGAACTATTTAGAATGTTGAGAATACTCATTCTCCGAATGCACATCTACTTGTTCAGTGAAGCGATTTTGTGGGTTGACTTGTTGGTCAAGAAGTGCCGTTAGTACAGAGGGACTATCCGGTGACTAAACGCGAGACAACAGAAGCCTCAGTATTGGGTTGATTATACCCTAGATTGGGGGCACCTTCTGGTGCTATATTAGCCTTAACCAAGAGACTCTCAATTTGCGTGATTCTATCGTGTTGGAGCTTAGCTACTTGTATGAGATCTATCTGCCGGATTTCTTCTGTGGATGGTTGATATTAGCAATTACCTTTAAGTACATTTGCATAGGTTCTATTTTGAACATTAGTATCCACAAAGGGATCATAAGTTTGCGTATAATGATTAGTGTTGCTACCTACAGAGGTGATTCCATCAGAGGCGGTAGGCTGAACAGGGGGAGGATTAGGCACATGATTTATTTGAAATGAAGAGAAGGCTTCATGAGCTAATATAAACCCTTCAATCTTATTGAGTTTGCCTAACATGTCAACTATTGACCCTTTCATCTCTCTTATTGCAAAGTGGGTGAAATCATGTCCCTTCTCCAAGAGGTTAAGGATACGGGTTAAAAGTGGAAAGGTTTGAAGAGTGTTCATTGAGCTCAAGCATGGGCTCCTCAGAGGGAAAGGATTGGGGTTGATCTGCAGAAAAGGTAAATGGCTGTCCCTGTCCAAGATCATTTTTTTGGTCATTCAACTTCAGGGAGTGGGTCCCTAAAAGACTTCTTCCTCTGCTCGGAGGAAGTTGGCGAGCTTGCAGATACATCAGCGTTAAAGTCCCCACAAGGTGAAATACACCTGGGCACAGGGATCCCATAAGGTTGTGATCTAACTGTACTATGCAGATGCACTTGTTCCCTATGCGCAGAGTGTCTCGACACTGGAGTCGAAGTGCCCAATGAAAGACAAACACGCTTATTTAGTTCTGACATAACTGTAGAAGCAAGCATTGAGTTGTCTGTAATAGCATTCAGGATTTCTTCTTCACCTTGAAGTGACGGTAAACAAGAGTTTGTAGAATTACTTTGATGTACATCATGGGGGTTAGTTTGTACATCGTTTACATCTTTGAGAGAAAATAAATAACTACTTTTTTCAAGCGTAACTGCCCCATCCGCCTGACCATCAACATCTAGAGCAGATGCGCTCTCTGGCAATTTCGTAGGAATGCTTAAAAGGGTCAACATTATTACTGGAAGGGCAATTTGAAAGCAACCCATTGCCCGCTTCCTCTTGTTGACTCAAGTTTGGCATAATTTTCGAATTTAGAGGGGGAAGTGATAGAATAGGTTTTTTTGAGGTTTGCTCAAACAAACGTTTACCACTCTGTTACAGAGCGTATGACTGTTTGACTGTTTGTACGCATGCGCAAGCCTCGTTCCGGCTTGCGCATTCAGGTTTAATAAAGAGGAACCCAAAGGCGCCATTCGCCGCCGGGACCCTGAACTGCATAGACGTGTCCGTGTATATCTTGTGCAGGTATGTGTGTGTGTGGATGGGTGGCCTGGAGCAATCATACTTACCAATATTGGCGACGAGGAAGACGCTAAGTGGGGTGGGTGGAATCCTCAGAAAGACAATTTCGAAAGAGGAAGAGGAAGAGGTGATCGACACGCTCACGAAGTGCCGATTCCTATGCGGCTGGCCGGCCGCCATTTTGCATATTTGACACGACGGTTGCGGCCTGAACGGGTGCTCGTGCGCCGATTGTGATCATTGGTATTCAATTTTTGGAAAACCCACAGCTGTCTGTCATCAGATGGCTGGGACTCAATGGAAATTAAGTACTCTGCTGCTGTCACACGTGCCACAGCCCAGCTGCAAGGAGATCCAGGTCACTAGTGCTGTCCACGCCTCACAGATTGAGGGAATCCAGCCCTAGGGTGCACATCTTCGAGGAGGAGACAGACTTGCTGCCTCACACACTAAAGTGGGGTGCTCGTGCGGTCTGACATCATGGGCGAACAGGAAGATGCCGCTGTCGTCCCAGCGCCATTACCATGCAGACAACAAGGTACTTTAGCGCCCATGCCTGAATTTGATCTATCGGGGCCTCCGTCCAAGCTGGGCCCCAAATGGTTATTATGGGTGAAGAAGCTGGAAATGTTTTTTTTTGGCGAGACAGAGGATGATGCCAAGGTGGCGACCATGCTATACTCAGCAGGATCGGAGGTGCATCGTATCTTTGAGTCGTTGAACTCACAGGCAACGACATATACTGTCAAGAATGCCCTACAGAACCACTTTCTACCTCTAGCACATATGGATGTGCGGAGAAACAGTCTGGCGAAGAGACATTGGACCAGTTCCGTGGTAGATTAAGACAATTGGCTAGCACATGTAGGTGGGAGAATGAAGAAGGCATGGTACGCAACCAAAGTATTCAAGGATGCAGCTCAAGGAAGCTGAGAAGCCAGGTACTCTGTGAGCCCAGCCTCACGCTGGTGCATATTTCGGACATGGGGCGAGCATATGAACTGGCGTAGAGCAGAGGGGCCTGTATTGATGCAGCAGTCCACCCCGGGAAGTATGAGGAAACTTTTTCTGTAGGACGCTCAGCCTCCCAAAAACAGCCTTGGCCCATGAAAAAGCCTGAAGGGTTTCAGAAACCCGACCACCCGCATCCCTGTCAATATTGTGGTTACGATTACCCACATGCGGGCGAGTGTCCAGCAAAGGCAACAGTATGTGGTCGTGGGGTGTCAGGACATTACGAGAGGGTATGCAGGGCAGCGGTACCGTTGGCTGCATCCAGGGGCCCAGCAAGAGTCGGCAGTGGCAACTCGAGAAAATCTAAGAATGTGGCTGCGATAGAACAAGGTCTACAGGAACTGGACATCGCAGAGGAAGAGGAGGAAGAAGAAGAGGTGTTCTCTTCATCTCCAATATAGCGTCTGGCATAAGGAAGCAACGGCAGCCCACATGTATGGTCAACATCAGAGCAACACCAATACTGATAGACATGGAAGCATCAGTGTTTGTCTTAGCGGTGGAACATTATGAAGCTCTACCAGGCCCACCGGCGCTGGAGAACACCAAAGCGAGAATATACGCCTTTGGAGGAGGCACGCCTCTACCACTAAAAGGGGCATTTGTGGTGCCAGTCACTCACGGACAAAAATCCATAAAAGCCAGATTTTTTGTCAGAGGTAACCACCCATTCACTACTCACTGCTGTGTGACCTCGGAGGCGCTTGACATTGTACACTTCACTATGTCAGTGTATATGACGGACATTGAACACATCATGTAACGATATGCAGACATTTTCAGAGGCATAGGCAAGCTCAAGGGGGAACCCATACGCCTCCATATCGACGAGTTAGTGAGGCCAGCGGCACTGAAGCACATGAGGATCCCATTCCACCTGAGGACGCAAGTCGAGCATGAGTTACAAGCTCTTGTGGACATGGACATTATTAAAAGGGTTGAAGGCCCCACTCCATGGGTCTCCCCAATCGTGGTAGCGGCGAAGCCCAAGCAGCCGGGGGCCGTACGCATATGTGTAGACACGATGCTGCCCAACATGGCCATCCGACGAGAGCGTCATTTAACACCGACATTGGATGATATAGTGGGTGAGCTCCAGGGTATTTTCTAAACTGGACCTCCTCTCTGGGTACCATCAGCTGGAGCTGCACCTTGAGTCCCGCTATACAACTACTTTCACAACGCACAAGGGCCTGTATCACTTCAAAAGACTAAGCTTCGGCATCTCATCAGCTGCCGAGGTCTTCCAAAACATCATCTGGGGTGCCCTTGCTGGGCTAAAAGGCATGATAAATTTAAGTGACAATATTTTGGTTTTTGCTTCCGCAGAGGCGGAGCATACGAAAAGACTGGAAAGAACATTGGACAGGATCAAGAACCTAGGCCTCATGTTGCACAAAGGAAAATATGAATTCTTCAAGGACAGAATCAAATTCTTTGGATTTATTTTCCATGCCGGGGGCATATCCCCTGACCCAGAGAAAGTGCGGGACATACAAGAAGCAGTGCCCCCTGAAACATCTTTGGAGGTCTGAGTTTTCTGGGGATGGTGAACTACTGTGGGCGGTTCATACGGGATCTGGCATCTCTGTCGGAGCCGTTGAGAGCACTCACTCGAAATGATGTCATCTGGGAATGGACTACGAGAGAGCAAAAAGTGTTTGAAGACATCAAGGCAGCGCTGACGGGCAGCGAAACGATGGCCTACATTAATCCAGAGAGAGAGTCAGAAATAGTGGTGGACGCCAGTCCGGTAGGATTGGGCGCGGTGCTGTTGCAGGCGAACACAAAGGGACAGATGCATCCAATTGCATACACCAGCAAGGCTTTAACCGACATAGAAAAGCGGTATTTGCCGATTGAAAGAGAGGCACTTGCCAGCCTATGGTGATGTAAGCACTTTTGCCTGCACATTCTGGGAAAGCCTGTGGTGGTCATCACAGACCACAAGCCGCTAATCCCCATCATGGCTGGCGGGTCCTCTAAACCGCCCCTGCGGACAGAGCGATGGATGCTGTCCCTGATCGAATATGGGGTGAAACTACAGTATAGGCCAGGAACCAACAATCCTGCAGATTATTTGTCTCAACACCCGGGATCAGGCCGGACACGAGAAGCTGGAGGTGCTCGAATGTGTCGAATGTGTCGAAATGGTGTTTCAAGTCATTCACTCTGGCCAAGGGTCAATGGGGAAGCGGAAAGGTTCATGCGTACGTTGAACAAAGTGTTCCGAATATCGCTGAATGGAGGAGGTGAGCTACATAAGAACTTGTTTGAGTTCCTAAGGGAGTTTAGGGCGACTCTGCATCAGTCCTCCGGAGTAACGCATGCAGAAGCACTGTTTAAGTGTTGCCCCAGTAGTCTCATACCTGAGGTGGGGGGAAGAGAACCAGGAACAATTGGCAATGACCGAGTCCAAGAGGAGCGGCAGGCGTGGAACGAGAAAGAGCAGCCGGAGAAATCTACAAAATACTGCCATTTCGGTGGGAGACACGGTGCTGGTGCGCAACTGCCATCCAGAGGGGAAGTGGCCCTTACATACAAACCCCAGCTCATGGATGTTAAGCAAGTCAAGGGATCCATGATAACCGCGGCTGATGGACATGGAACTGTGACACGGAACGTGTCATATTTCAAAAGGATTGAGGGCTGTCCATTCGACGGAGGCCACGGGGGCAACGAGCCAGGGGAACCAAACACTGGCCCGACAAACGAAGATGATGATTATGATGATGGAAGGGACCCTCCACCAGTGGACTCGCCACGACCGGCCCAGGACACGAGCCGGAGGAAACCGAGCAGGGAGGCGAGGAGGTGTCCAGCCCGATTCCAGGAGTATGTAATGGACACCGATTCCTGAGCAACAGGTGCGTTAATAATTGACCCACGTTGGGTTGTTGCAATATGTTGGCTCGTTATGTTTTTCTTTTAAAGAAAAGGAGGAATGTTACGGAGCGTATGACTGGTTGTACGCATGCGCAAGCCTCGTTCCAGCAAGCGCATGCAGGTTTAATAAAGGAGGAACCTGAAGGCGCCATTCGCCGCCGGGACCCTGAATCGCATAGACGTGTCCGTGTATATCTTTTGAGGGAAGAGCATGTAGAAAGTATGAAAGCAACAAGATCTCTAATCTAATCTAATGTGTACACAGCGTTACAGCGTTACAAAATCAGGTGTGCAACAAGCATTGGTATAGGTACTGGAATACCTAGTGGCTGCACATACAAGCGCCTTCCCTCTCGTCAGAACAATTACACAAAAAGTATATGCAGCACACCTAACGACTCGTAGCTCAGGCTTCCTCTCTCCAAATGACGTTGTCTCTCTAATGAACTCCTGAACAATCACGGTATCAAACATATATACTTGGATGCCAGATTAGTGTGTAAACAAACACCTATTATAAAAATAAATAAACAAGACCATTTTACTTCCTTGCAATATAAACTACATTTATGTTGCAACAGTCGTAATGAATTCACAATGAACGCCCAACAATCAAAATAGCATTTTGAATAATAAAGAATCGTAATGTGATTCTAAAAGGAAATACCTTATATGCGTTTTTTCTTGTACAGAGCGTTCACACTAGCACCGAAAGTCTGACATAAATCAGCACAAAATGCAGTCGCAAAAGAAAATAAAGAAAAATATCAAATGATGCCGCCGAGCCGCACAGACCCATGCAGGCTTCACAGGCTCGAGAGGCACTTGCAAGTGCACTTCCGGGGTTGCGCACGCGCAGGAGCGCATGTCCATACCTCTTATAGCAAGTGTATTAGGTTAGGGGCGGTACTACCAAACACACTGCAAAGTAAAAATAAACACTGTTAATACCGCTCCAAATTGTAACAAAAAGTCTTCTGGGGTCGCACGTACCCGTACCTCTTATAGCAAGAGAATTAGGTTAGGGGGCGGTACCACCAAATACACGTTATTTCAATTGTCCGCTGAACACAGAAGCAGAAACAGTCTGTAGGCATCAGGCACACAGCTCCTTGACAGGCTCAACAGGCACTTGCAAGGGCACTTCCGGGGGTGCACATATTTTCTCTGGAATGGAAACCAGAGGCTTTGAAACTGAAGGCGTCGACTTGGATTTTGCCACAGCCTTCCTTGGAGGGTCAACAGGCACTGTGGACTGAGCCGGTAAAATTGGCCCAGCTGACGTCGACTGTTTCGGCATCGACCGTGGTGTTGAAGGCACTGAAGGCCTGACAGGCGTCAAAGACCCGATGGGCACCAACGATGACGTTGATGGCTTCGAAGGTGTTGACAACCTTAACCTCTCTCCACATCTCGAGTCATCCTTCGATACCTTGACTGATCGAGGCCTCGAGGGTTTCTGATGTGGATCACACCGTTTACTCGGGCTTGAGGGCCGAGACCACTCCTTGCCAGCTTCCACAGAAGGCGTGGGCAGAGCTCTGCCCCGTTGGTCAAAAATGTTAAGCATCTCCACACGGAAAGCTTCCCACAATGCTGGTATCGACTTTTTGGATGGGCATGTCACCCTCTCGGGGGTGCCTCATGACGAAGATGAGGAAGGCGACCATCAGTGCCTTCTCTTCCAGCGCTTCAACGAGGACGAAGAGTCGCTGGAACCACTACGAGACCTTGAACACTTGGCCTTCTTCCGCCGAGGAGAGTCGCCTCTCGACTCGTCGGTTGAAGGCCCAGCAGGTCGGGATTTACAGGGTTTGGACACTTTGCCTACCTGAAGCTTCACCTTTCGTTCCCGCAAGGCCTTCCCAGTCATTGACTGACATTTGGAGCACATATCCATCTCGTAGCCCTAGCCAGGCACCACAGACAGACTCGATGCAGATCTGTAATGGACATCTTGGAACAGCACTTCTTACATTTCTTGAACACGGTACGAGAGGTTATCGGAGTAGAAAATGAAGAAATTGTCGAAAATACAACAGCATATACTTCACAAGTAAGAGGCGCGCCTTCTTAAATGTATTCTTTCTCTTTGATCATTTGGACATTACACAGCCAGAATCAATAGCTGGTTATATACCACCTGTGGACTGTGGTATATACTCTCCCCACGCAGCTCCAGTTGTCTGTGCCGCTGAAGCAACAAAGGACCATAATGCGCTCAACAGCTTTGCTCTTCCCAGCACCACAAGGCAGTCCCCCCACGCAGCATTCAGCTGCCCCACCTTTGAATGCCAGGCCCACAGCAAACTCCGCTCACTCGTCCATTTGAACTGTCTGGGCTGGCGCCATCTTCGATATCTCTGGCACTTAAATCTGGTTTAAAGAGTTGCATTCGCTGTCCCACTTTCAAATAACTGAGCAAAATTAGATCAACAACAGGAGAAGTCTATCCAAAGCATCTATGCTATGCTCCGCCCATCACATGATGCCTATTCAGCATACACCAAAGTTAATTTTGAAACAAGTACACAGTCTAGCACAAGGATTCCGTTACAACATTTACTAAACTCTTGTACGGATGCAGATGTCTATACAGTGTTCAGACATTTGGTATCCCCATGTCTAAGCAATGTAGTGTCTAGTTTTTAATCCCTTTGTCATGATAGTCTGTGCTTATAATTTATTCAGTTTATTGTGTTTATGTGCTTGAACGATTCACCACATTTGAACATCATTTACATTTCCTACTACTCATCCAAAACGTCATGTTTTGCGATATCAACAAGGTGATCAAATCTGTTCAAATAAGTTTTGCAAAGATTTTGAAGGCCTGCAGCAGTGAAGCATGGCAGCAGGTGGTGAGAATGGGATGAGGGTGTGTGGGAAAAGAGGGCTTTCTGAATTGAGGGAGCTTGCCCACAACAGTCTTAAAAGAAATACAGAAGCAGGTTGTGGGCTGTAGCGAGATGATAATAGGGGCAAGTTCAATTGAAGAACTAGGAAAAAGTTCCAAATTAATGGTGTGGAGGATGATAAAGACTCTGGAAGGAGGGGTGGTGGAAAGGCAGGCACAAGCAAAAAACAGGGATCCTCTGATGATTTCAAGAGAGAAAAAAAAAGTTACCAAGTTATCAGATTTTAGTGCAGATTATGGGATGGACGGAATGAGCGGTAAGGAGGTAGGGCTGTTGAGGAGAGATTGCAGGGTTCTGAATAATTGTGTGGGAGGTGGGCAGAAGGTGGTGATAAGCAAAGGAAGTACCAGGACTTGGTCACTCACCAAGAGGCAGTTATTGCATGCCAATTTCTCGGTTCTATGTGATATTTCTGCATATTGAAGACTGAACACAAACAAGATAGATTTTATTAGCTCGATTTTGTGTGCTCTTCAATATGCTGGTGAAAGTGAGTGTGTGGGCATTTGTGTGACAATTAGTCTGTCCATGGTGGGGGTGGGTCCAAGAAGATGGCTTTGGGCGTGTAAGGGAGGGGATAGGGAAGGAAAAGGGAGTTTGGGGGGGTGAAACCCCTGATTTTCAACAAATGACGCCAGCTCGTGAAGGGATGGGGGCAGGCGGGGGGAAATCGGATTCGGGGAGAAGGTAGGTTGGCGGTGTCAACACATACATAAACCAAAAACACTTGCCCGAACACGCCACATCTTTCCTATAGTCCTGGACGCGCCCGTCAGCCCCTGCGCGCACTCGTGTGCGGCTGAACGTTCAATTTAGAAAGACCGCTCGGAGTGGTCTCCGAGCAGTCTTTGCAAATTGAGCTTTTTTTAACACAATGCTATGGTTGGCAATCTGCCTAGTCCTGCACTCAGTCAACAGATGAGCAAAATACCCACAGAAAAAAGTGAGATAGGGTTGTGATGGAAAGGACCCATACCAGAGAAGAAAATGTCCAGCAGTTTACAAAAAGGTATGTCATTGTCCCAGTCACATCCCACACTCACCTGATTTACAGCAGTAAAATGTTCCAGTGAGATTGGTTTCAATCACTGCATTCCAGCCCTTGGAGGGGATGGCTTCGGCCGGGCTGGGGAACTGACCACCCCCATTGTTGACAAGGAAATCAATCCGTCCATGGAGAGCGAGTGTTGACTTTATTAATGCCTCCACCTTCACAGGAAAAACAGTAAACATTAAGAAAACTAAGCTTCAGATAAAAAAAACACAATCGCTGAAAAAAGCATGCAGCTAGTAAATGGGTACTGCATTGGTGTATGTAGCAGAAAGCCTACGGGTCCTACTTCAGATCATGAATAACCCACATAGTCTCATTGTCTCGGGAGGATAGCTCAAGGGCAACGTGTTCACTTTGGAAGCAAGACGACACGGAGCAACATGGGTCCGCGCTTAGAAACCTCTGGGTATTAAGCGCGTTATAAATAACCTATCATATCCTAGTAGCTAGACTATGGAAAATCTGGAGCAAATCACGCTGCAGCCAGTTTGTGCAAACAGTATCATGACTAGGTATGGAAACAGAAAAAAAGCGAGAGTGGATACCACTGGGATTGAAAACGACCTGCAATTGACGAATGTCTACTAGGCGGTGGGTGTGTTAACTCAAATGAGAAGTCCAGTCTGCCTGGAAAAATCTACACACTCCCACACGAAAACAAACAATCTTAATGACTATTGTTTTATATTGGCCATGGCACTGAATTTGGCCCATCAAAGCAGTGACCTGTGGGTATAGTTGAAGAAAAAGAGAGTCTTGAAAACAGCAGAATATTAGCCTCCAAAAAACATGATCATTAATGGCCGGGGGAAAAGCTCAAATTCGAAAAGGGAGAAAGTGGGATAAATATCTGGGAAAAATATTTTGGAGTAACTTGGAAAAGGACCTGGAAATATCAACTTGCGGATTTAACCCAAAACTCATAAAAAGTAATTTATGGGAACTCAATTGGAGTCTTACAATTGAACACACATTCATCATCATATAGGTTACGCTAGGATTGTTTATGGTAAAGGGATAAATTACGGTCAGTTCCAAATTAGAGAGGTTCCCTTTCTCTAAAGGAGTTTGTTTTAACTTGCTACCTACCTTAAGATCACTGGCCCTAGAAACAAGTCATCATCTGACAAGTTGTACTGTTGTTTAATTAATTTCAGCCAATTTGTAAACTCCATACATAGCAAGTGTTCACTGAGTTTTCAGCGTTTAAGAGTGGGTGTTCAGGTCTCATTAGTTTTATCATTAACATTATTATCTGGTTTTATTTCAAATATAACTAGTGAATTGAATATTAGGAACAAATAATGCGTAGTTTAGAGAGAGAAATAATAATTAATAAATGTTTTGTGATGAACTTGTAGTTTGTTATTTTGTTTAGGTTTATGTGCCTTACTAGAATATATTTTGGCGGTTTGAGATTTCAAACCAAGACTATGAATGGTAACAAATCATTTTAGTATCTTTATCCCGTGTCCGTTCTGTATTTTGATTTCTCTTTTTAGTGTGAAAGTTTGTATAAACCAGATCACTCTGAATAAAGAAAAATATCACTAATGTTAAACGTTGAAAATGAATACTCCTAAAACTAGAAGTGACAATACATGCATTGAAAATTTCGTATTTCAATATTTACACAAACACTTATAGAACCTGGGGGCGGAGGGACTTTGGAAAGCTGCTGTTGCTCCTATTATGACTTCATCAAATAGTGACATTTCCTCTTTTTATTTAGCTCCAGGCAGTGTGCAATCAATAGTTTGAAAGCCTCTATTCACCGTTTATATTTTTTGCAGCTTTAGAATTTCACCTCCAGACAAGGGAGAAGAGCAGAGCTCTATACTTGCTACCAGAATGAGTCAAAAGACTTCATCAAATCGTGTACATCCCTTCAGTATCAGCGTGTGTGACAGAGGCGGCTAATCTCTACTAGCCACATTAACAAAATGTAATTTCATGGAAGGACCACAAGATTTTTTCAATTGGGGCATACACCTTCAGGTAACAAACTCAGGAAAGCTCATCTCCAGTTCTTTCGATAAATTCCCACCCATGCTGTGTAAACAAATTAATCTTTGCTTGTGTTGTACCCCCACTTTAATGGGCTGCATGGCGACAAGGTTCAAGAAGTGGTGACAAAATGATTGCTATAAACTATTATTAAATGCCAAAGGGGATTGCCTTACCTAAACCAGAGAAAGTTGGGTGCTCTTTAGGAAGTCTGTGTGAGTGAAAACAAAAATAAAAAAGGCACCGTCCCAGTCACAAATGTTCATACTCTATCCCTGTCGCTACAACAAAATACCAAAAGGTCCAGCTACTGTTAGTAATCCAGGAGAATGACTCCCTTATCCTTGATGCAAAGCATCCTAACGCCTCTCGAGTTCTTCAAAACTCTGGGTTCTCTGTAACCCAACAGAAATCAGTAATCACACAAAGTTCTTGTGGGGCTAGGAGAATGACTCCCTTCTCCTAGCTGGTTCCCCAATGTCTTTCACAGTTCTTAATGTTTGTATTCATTTATTTATTTCTATAGCGCCGAAAGCTTGCACGCAGGCATCGGGGCACTAGTCGGGGGCGAAGGGGTGGACAAAAACACAATGCTACAAACAGAAAAACAGAACAGCTCAGCAGGGTTATCCAAGAGACGGGGAGGACTACTCAAGGAGATAGGTTTTCAATTGTCGGCGAAGGTTGACCAGGTTTGTTTCAACTCTCAAGGTCAGAGGTAGCGAGTTCCAAAGTCGGGCTGAGGTCATAGGGAAGGATTTCCCCAAACAGTTGACACGTTTAAAGATGGGTTGAGTCACTAGGGCCTGATTAGAGGACCGAAGAGCTCTTGTGGGAAGATGAGGAGTCACCATGTTCTTAAGGTACTGCAGGGCATGTCCATAGAGACATTTGTGGATGAGCAGAGCCGCTATAAATTGTATATGTGCAGAGATAGGCAGCTAGTGAAGGGATTTCCAGCTACTTAAGATGTGATCTTTCCTAGATTTACCTTAAATAATTTGCATAGCATCATTCTGGGAGATTTGCAATTCAGCCAGGTTTTTATTGCAGGTGTCCAGTAGTAATGCCCGTAGTTCCCTTTTGGAGGTCATCACAATCTCAGGGTTTTGCACATCTCTGGCTCCGCCGCCACTGGGACGATGGAGCCATTCCTGAAGGCCCGCTTGACTTTCCAGTACCACCCTTTTGTGGAATTGGCCTGGGAACTGTATCATAAAAGGGTTTTATGGTTTTCCCTATTCCTCTATGGTTTACAGTCTCATAACTTCTCAGCCCCCTCCCAGACTTGAACGTATTCCCATTACCTTCTAGTTTCGCCAGCGGTTGCGGGTTCACTCTTCCTACTTCAACTTCTTTTAGCAGTACTCGGCCTCTCTCCATCTCGAGTTGTTGTGAACCGCCTTGGGGTAGGACCTCTCTTTCTGGCTGTGACAGTTTACGTGTCCTCCACAGTCTCTCGCCTTCCCCTACTCTGCCGCAGGCTATGGTAGGCGTCTCGGCACAGTTGTTGGACCACCTGGTCCACCGACTACAGGTCGTGTCACCACCTCTCAGTCTCTGCAAGTTCAAGTTGTGCCTCCCAATCGATTCCTCATCCGCCGGAGAGCAGTCCCTCTCCATGAGATCCTCCCGCATGCGACCATGCATAGGGGGACTATTGGTTAGCAGCCTCACCTCCCTAGTCTCTAGGAAAGGGTTTCTCCCCTGGGGAGAAGTGACGCCATCTGAAGGATCATCACAGCTGCAACAAAAGGCTTGGACCTTCATTTCCATGAAATGTCTCATGGCCCTCAACTTTACTACCTTGCAATGCCTCTGTTTGAAATCAGGGAATAACTCTGGTTTCTGCACAAAAACTCTTGGTGCAGCCTGGCAGCTCTTGTGATGCCCTCCCTGAAGCCAGCCTTCTGGACTGAAATCACCAGCACTCTGCTCCTTGCCCACTCTGGACCCACTATAGGAACTTGTGACTTAAATTAGGGTAGCCCCTGTCTGGGTTAGCAATAGTTAGAAAAAGTTCTCTATACACTTTGTCCAGTTATGGTTAATCCTCAAGTGTACTCTGCCAAGAATTCTCATGCTGGCTACATTTCCCAGATATTCTAGCCTTAAAAGTTTTGCATACTGATTTTATTTTTTAGAAAACTTATTTTCATATTAATGCTTAACAAACCACCATATACCACTGCATGACTGATTACCATAAAGAAGTTACCATCAACACAGAATAAAAAAAGTCCTCGACAGAAAGGACACAATCATGTTCCAATAATACATTTCTCGGGATACAAGGTAGGAGCTAGTAATATCCTTCAACCCTCCCCCTCCCATTTACCCCAAACTTTATGAAACTTGGAGGAGCAACCTTGTGCATTATACACTCGCCTCTCCATGGCCATACACATATCAACTTCAGATGACTGTTAGGTAAGATTTTCATAGAAATTGTCAATCTTCCTGACCTCTGTCATCCCCAGAACTTGTTGCTTTATTGGTGGATTATTTTTCCTTATACCTCTGTAAGTGGGAACCTTTTTCCACACACACAGAATCTTTTACTCTTTTTATGGGTATCATTTTCTAGACTCTCAAAGTGTCTTTTTAAAGTTATCCTCTTTAACAACTTTTTGGCAATAAGTGCCCGTTGTTGCTGGGTTGCCCTAGGGGCACCCCTTTTAACTCTCTGGCTAACCTTGAGAAAACAAAAACAAAGAGGTGATGGCTGGAAGGTTTAGACTGAATCTTGACCACTGGCATTGCTCGAGGCAACCCTCCAGACCATCGTTCTTCGCCTGCCAAGCCATTACAGAAGGGGAAAGACCATATGCAAATCAGGCTTGGCCCCACCCCAAAAGGGGAAGTCCAGCCCGAACTGCTAGGTCACATCCCTTCTGCACGAGACCACAAGCATCCCCAAACATGTTTCACCCTTGTTGGGGATCATCAGTGAGGAGTAGCTTGGGTCTCTAGGCCCAGCAGGCACGGGACCCACGTCTGGGCATACCCGTCCCACTCGGGGTGACAAAGCAAAAACTTTGGGGTGGGGCCAAGCCTGATTTGCACATGGTCTTTCCCCTTCTGTAATGGCTTGGCAGGCGAAGAACGATGGTCTGGAGGGTTGCCCCGAGCAATGCCAGTGGTTAAGATTCAGTCTAAACCTTCCAGCCATCACCTCTTTGTTTTTGCTTTGTCACCCCGAGTGGGACGGGTATGCCCAGACGTGGGTCCCGTGCCTGCTGGGCCTAGAGACCCAAGCTACTCCTCACTGATGAGCCCCAACAAGGGCGAAACATGTTTGGGGATGCTTGTGGTCTCGTGCAGAAGGGATGTGACCTAGCAGTTCGGGCTGGACTGCCCCTTTTGGGGTGGGGCCAAGCCTGATTTGCATATGGTCTTTCCCCTTCTGTAATGGCTTGGCAGGCGAAGAACGATGGTCTGGAGGGTTGCCCCGAGCAATGCCAGTGGTTAAGATTCAGTCTAAACCTTCCAGCCATCACCTCTTTGTTTTTGCTAACCTTGAGAAAACTACAGTTCCCAAGGGTAGAAAGGATCTTTGGATCCCCTTTACATTTTATGTGGTGAATCCAGCACACCCCACCTTATGTGTAGTGCTGGGGACATACAGTTTTAGTGTGAAAGGGGATACATTGTAACAATTCTGTCACAGGGACAAGCTTACCTTCAACGGCTGGTGGCAGCGATACCTTTTATTAATTTGGTGCACCTTTACCACGGGCTGTGTTCACAGCTGCAGTAAACGCACCTAAGGGTGCTCATTTTACCAAAACGGCCCTGGTCTTCTTTTTTTCACAATTTTAGTGTTTTCTGTCCCTTCTTGTTAATCCCCCCCTGACATCCAGGGTGGGCAATTCCTTTGTGTGATTTTTATCTTCAGCGGGAGTCCCCTGGACTACTCGCCCAGGCTCAAGTTTGTCTGTGAAGGCAGGAAGCAAGGGAGGAGTCCAAAACTCCACAGCCCTTTGTCTTCCTTCTTGCCTGAATGGGGACAAATCCCAGTGGGGGGCTGGCTGTCCCGATTGGACCACCGGACCTCCCCTTGTTGTAAAATGCAGGGAGAGAATGCAGAGGTTGTGCTGTAGTTCCTGTTAAATACTCCAAACCCAGAAGCTGAAGACAAGTCGACCACCGGAACTGAAACCAAAGAGGATGATGAAGGAAAAGCGGCATAGATGATTTCCAGCGACTGGAGAGCCTGCTGTAGCCCTTCCTTCCAATCGACCTGGGGACTCAGAAAACAACGACCCTGACCCGGACCTTGGTGGGACCCACTAGACTCAAGAAGACCTGCATTGAGACATCACACACGTTGCTGCGACCTTGCAGGTCTGCAATACCCCAATACCCTGGGACCTCAAGCCATTGTGTGGTGCACAGTCTTAAGAATACCAAATCTCGCTGAAACTTCGTGGCATCCTGGTGTATCTCCTGAGACACGAACTGAGTTCAAAAAGTCCCCTCACCAGAGTGCTGGACCTTTGTAATGACAAGAATTCAGCCGCAATATGTCTTCTTCTGTGCTCCTGTAAAAGGCGCCAAAGTCACAGAGTCACATCCAGCCACAAGGAAAACCTTACCTAGAGCCTTCTATGTTGATCCTTGCTGCAAAGTCCCTTCCAAGGTCCTGTTTTTAGTCACCACAATAAGGAATCCACTGACCGGGTTTTTGGCTGCAGATCCTGAAGTCCTCCTGCTGCAAAATCTTCTTCAATGCGGAGGTGCTGTGTTGGCTTGGGTATGCTTACCTTAAGTCTCTTGGGATTCCTGGGTAGTTGTGGGGTGTTTGCTGTGATAGGGAGGCCTCTCATACAGTGCACCCAGTCCCCATGCTAGGGTGTCTTCTGTGAAGCACCTGGACCCTCTTCTAACTCTAGAAGTAAAAGTACTCACCTTTTTGCCCAGTCTTCCTAATGAACTCTGACTTTTGCTACTTAAGAACCTCTTCAGACACTGTCTGTTGGGACACTAGATCCTGTGACCCCCTCCACACCCCTTCTGCCACTGAGAACACTCATGCTCTAAGAATAAGGGAAAGACTTTTAAGGGATTGGGCCTTTTGCCTAGAAAAGAGAAAAAGTGTTTACAAGTCACTTACTTGTAAGAGTTGGTTGATAACTGCAACTCTGAGAGTGAACAGTTACTAAAGTTCTTACTTACCTTGGATGCACTATTCCCAAAAGTATGTTCTTTCATTAGAAACCGTTTTGCCATTCGAACAGAAAGTAGATGTGAGGGTATATTACTCACCTGTGATTCGGTTATGCCTCTTCCCAAAAGTAATGTGTTGGTTTCACCAGCTGATCCCTGTTAGTTAATTGTATGAGTGTCCCCCAAATGTTGGTTTCACCAGATTATTCCTGTTAGGATAATTGTACGAGTGTCCCCCAACTGGGTCTTGCTTCCCCTGACTTGCTATTAGCCTGTCCAGAATAAGTCTGCATTAGGTTTTACCTACCTAGAAAAGCATTGAGTCATTCAGTAAAGTATAACATTGGGTTTTGCTTTCCCTGTGCGGTTTTAGACAGACACAAAGAGTCTTCGGTTGATACCTGCCCCAAGTTGCTGATAGTTCCTTGAAAAAGTATATGGGTTTTACTTACCTTGAGTTAGCTGTGTGCCAGCCAAGAGTTACTGCTTATCTCAATCTGCATTTCACTAATCTCAAAAGCACCTGTAATTGAATATTACACCCTCCGGTTTTACTCAGCTAGTATAACTGTGTGTTATCTCAAAAGTAGTTGTAGGATTTTACTGTCCCTAGAAAGAGTGTTCCACTATTCAAAAAATGTATATTGTCCAGTTGACTGATTATGTGATTTGTTACTGAGCGTCACTGTACAACTGATAGTGTCTACTACCCTTGAATTACTTAATTCCGGATGGGCTCTCAAATGCAGACCTGAAGGCCAGGGCGATCTTGATAGCCAAAATATTTAAGACCAGCGCTAACTCGAACACTATACCTCGCTCATGGAAAACAGCAAATGTGGTCCCGGAAAGGGGATAAAGAGGATCCGAACAACTATCGCTAGATTGCTCTGTTGGACAACATCGGAAAAATGCTTGGCTCATTTCTGCTGGACAAATTTAAACTGTGGGTAACATCTTCAGAAGAACACAACCCATTCCAAGGGGCTTTACAAAGAACTTGGGAACAACAACCAATATCTTGCTCTTGAGTACTCTAAAGGCAAAAGTCCTTGAAGGTTCTCCCAGATTATTCTTGGCCTTTATTGACCTCTCTCAAGCGTTTGACAAATTTAACAGAGCCAAACTCTGTGAGAAACTTAGCCACTGGAATTGTCCTGGCTCAATCCTGGCACCGATTAAAGAACTATACACGGGCACCTCTATGAGAGTGCGTCTCAGTGGAGCGGGTCTCCTCTCAAAGAATACAAACATTCCGAGGAGTAAAACAAGGGTGCCCACTGGCCCCAGCTCTATACAATGCATACATGAGGGCAGGGCTCCAGATAAGGAGAGTACCAGGCCTTTTTATGCATGAAAATCTTGCAACTACGCCAGCTTTATTATTTTCCTGGGTACATTTACACACAGGTTTAGAGTAAAGGGCAGTGCAAAGGTCAGGTTACTTGACAGAAACCAGAAGGCTTCTTGTGATTTTTATCTACATGGATGTAATTGCAAGCCACCTCTGAAACAGAATGTATTTCTCTGAAGCCTTTCAAAAAAATAAACTGCACACTGATAAGGAATTGTTTCTTTCCATTCCGCTTCAGAAGTACTGTGCATGTTTTCCTAGAATTTTAGGATTGTATAATTAATAAGATTGAAAACTTACAAGTTATGCTTTTTTTCCAGTGAAAGCAAACCAGTATTGCACAATTGTATTTTTCAGAGTTCCGGTGCTGTGTGCATAGTCATGCAGAGGCAGATCATTTTTACACTTCTAATTTAATTTACAGTCTAATTATAAAAACTGTGTGTAAAATGATGACTATGCACAGTCTAGTTTACATCCGTTCAACCTTGCAGTCAATGGGGTACATTACTATAAATGGTCAGTGGCAGCAGAGTCTTTGCTCAAGGGTGAGTAATTGTCATTACATTGATCACAGGTGTTCTAGCCTCTCATATCTTCAAGACTACAAATAAAACATCCAAAACCTGACTCTCAAGAAAGTGCAAGCGCTGTTCAAAAACAAACAAATGAAAGTTACACTGGTAATTGAAATAGAAACTCAGCAACACTTGTCCATGTGATAATCCAGATAGGTATTTAACTTTATGTAGCGCTTCATAAATGGTTCGTCATACATCTAGGTACTGTGATCATTATACCTCAGTCGATACTCAGTTAACCAACCTCTGAAGGATGTTAGCCAATAAGATAGCTCAGCCAGTAGAGCACTCGTTGCTGCAATGTCTGTGTGATTTTAGGTTTGCAGGTTCGAATCCCGGCAAGTCCAACTCAGCCCTTTCATCCTTTCGAGGTCGATAAAGGAGTACAGACTTTAGTTTGGTGGTAATTGTGATAGTTTGGTGGTAATTGTGATAGATATGTTCTATGTACAGCGCTTTGCCAAAAGAGCTATATAAATAACCATATGACCACTAGATTAGATATAGAATTTAGCATGGAGTCCTTGCCTCTCTGCACTGTTGTAACATAACATTGGCATACTATTAGGTAGTAATAGCTCCAGGAAATTAGGCATTTCATTAAACATCAAAAGACAATTCTGCTATCGAATCTCAAAACACACAATACAAATTCATGTATGATTTACTATATAGTTGGCTAGGTTTTTGTGATTTCAACATTTAAATATATATAGGAGAGATCAAATGGCCAGAAATAATGAAAGGTGTATTCTGTCACAATGCAGAAAGCTGCCACATAGTAATGATTTCCATACAGTTTTTTCACACGTCGGCTGGATGTCACATACATTTTACTCTCTTGCGAAGGAGAAAAGTCATTTTTACTCTCTTAAAATCACATTTACTCTCAAAGTTTAAAAATAGAGAGTAAAATACTCCCATCCAAGCCTCCAGATAAGCTGCATACCAGGCCTTTTTACGCATGAAAATCTTGTAAATACGACAGCTTTATTATTTTCTTGTGTACATTTACACAAAGGTTTAGAGCAGAGGGCAGTGCAAAGGTCAGGTTTCTTGACAGAAACCAGAAGGCTTCTTTTGATTTCCATCTACGTGAATGTAAATGCAAGCAACCGCTGAAACAGAATGTATTGCTCTGAAGCCTTTCAAAAAAAGAAACTGCACACTGTGATAAAAGGAATGGTTTCTTTCCATTCAGCTGATGCTGTGTTGATTCTCATGAAGCAAACAGAATCACTGTGGATATTTATTTTCCTAGAATTTTAGGATTGTATAATTAAGATTGAAAACTAAGTTGCAATTGAGAATTAATATTATTTAACAAATTATGTTTTTGTCCAATGAAATCAAACCAGTATTGCACAATTGTATTTTTCAGAGTTCCTGTGCTGTGTGCATAATCATGCAGAGGTGGATCATTTGTACACTTATACTTTAATTTACACTCCAATTATGAAAGCAGTGTGTAAAATGATGACTATGCACAGTCTAGTTTACATACATTCAACCTTGCAGTCAATAGGGTACATTACTATAAAAATGGTCAGTGGCAGCAGAGTCTTTGCTCAAGTGTGAGTGATTGTCATTACACCAATCACAGGTGTTCCAGTCTCGCAAATCTTCAGGACTACAATTAAAGCATTCAAAAACCTGACTCTCCAGGAAGTGCAAGCGCGGTTCAAAAATAAATGGGTTACATTGCCAATTGAAATAGAAACTCAGCAAAACATGTCCCTGTGATAATCCAGAAAGGTATTTAATTTTATGTAGCCCTTCATGAATGGTTCGTCCAACATCTAGGTACTGTGATTATTATACCTCAGTCGATACTCAGTTAACCGACCTCTGAAGGATGTTAGCCAATAAAATAGCTCAGCTGGTTGAGCACTCGTTGCAGCAATCTGTGTGTGATCTGTAGGTTGCAGGTTCGAATCCCATGAAATGCCATCTCAGCCTTTTATCCTTTCTAGATTGATAAAGGAGTACCGGCTTTGGTTTGGTGATAATTGCGATAAATATGTTCTGTGTACAGCGCTTTGCCAAAAGCGCTATATAACTAACCATTTGACCATTAGATTAGATCTAGAATTTAGCATGGAGTCCTTGGCGCTCTGCACTGATGTATCATGACATTGGCATACCATTAGGTAGTAATAGCTCCAGAAAAAGAGGACTTTCGTTAAACAGCAAAAGAAAATTCTGCTATCGAACCTCAAAACACACATTACAATTCATGTTTGCTTTACTATGTAATTGGCTAGGATTTTGTGATTTCAACATTTAAATATATACAGGAGAGATCAAATGGCCAAACCTTAGAGAAATAATAAAAGGTGTATTCTGTCGCAATGTAGAAAGCTGCTGCATAGTAATGATTTCCATACAGTTTCTGCACATGTCGGCTGGATGTCGCATACATTTTACTCTCTTGCAAAGGAGAAAAGTCATTTTTACTCTCTTAAAATCACATTTACTCTCAAAGTTTAAAAATAGGGAGTAAAATACTCCCACCTCAAAATCTTATCTGGAGCACTGCTCCCACCTTAAAATCTTATCTAAAACACTGCATGAGGGATTACCAATATTCAGAAAAAACGATCAGAGCCTTCCAGCCATCTGTGGGCAACGAAACAAATCAGCAGATTACTCTACGCTGACGACATCATCTTAGTTGATCAAACGGCGATAGGCTTACAAAGAAAGTTGGACAATCTTCAAGAGTACCTGCTTTCATACGACCTAGAAATCAACACTGATAAAACCAAAGGGATGATTTCAGAGAAAACATCAAAGAGAAAGGAAACAACATCTTGGCATCTAGCAGAAGACAGACTTGAAAAAGTCAACTCCTTTAGATATCTAGGTGTTCCAATTAGTAGAAGTCCACAGGAAACACAGATGCAAGAAAACCCTATGGACAAAAACTAAAAGTCTGACAATCCAGATGAAGATGCTAGACAAAAAGTTTAGTTGTTTCTCGCTTAAAGCAGCCCTGGAGGACTGGCCACCAGGACGCGCACGGTTGAGTTCTGACTCCGTGTGAGCTCTGACGCCGTAGGTCCTTGAGACGATCTGAGCCCCCGTCTCGCGACCCCCCCCCCCCGGAAAATGAACTCAGGCGTAGTTGGATGAAGACCCCCCACAACATACAGGAGAAAACACGGGCGAAATCGGCCCGGGGAAAGCAGAGAAATCGCCTTCCGAATAAACATGCTCCACGGAGTACCTGAAGCAAAAGTGAAACCCTGTCTGACCAACGCGGCGGCCCGGCTGCGAGTCTCCCGGGACGGCAGAGGCCTGGACAAGCGGCCTGCAACGTACCCCCCTGGCCTCTCCCCCCCTGCGCTCTGGCCGTCTGGGGAGGCAACGCTGTGTGTGGGCGGCAGAGGCGGAGAGCGCTCCCGCCAGGACATCCCGACCTGTGTGTCACCGAGGACCCGGGGAGGCCTACGAGTGAACAGAGATGAGAAACTTCCCTCTACACCCACGGAGTGGTGAAATCTACGAAGCAGCGCCATCCACGCACTGCCTGTGTGGACAGCACCCTGGGGCTGGCGCCCCCAACCCTGCTACTCGTGGAGCTCCCCACGGGAGGTCCGCTGCCCCCAGGAAGCCGCGAGCCACCGCTGTCTGGAGGGGGGGGACCCGGAGTACCCACCCACCATTACGCACTGGGCCCCCAGGGACATAAGCCCACCAGAGCTCCCATCAGAGGCGAGCCCTGAGCACCTCCACAAAGGAGACCGGCGCCCCCCCATCAGAAAGGACAGGACACGGCAACAGAGCACAGGCCGCATCACAGCGGAATTGAAACGGCCGATGACGCTCTAACCAGCCGGGCCGACTTAGAGTTGAAACAACACAGCTCGCCACACTGATCCTGCGGCTGATGCCTTAGGCTGATTATTTGGGAGAAGAGCGGGATCTCATTCTGAGGTTTGCCATAACCCCCCCTACTAGGGGGAACCAAGTAAATATTGCCCCGACACGAGGACCGAAAGAGGTGCACCTCAAAAGGCTACACATCGGCACGGTGCAAGGCCGCTCCGGACCTCCCACAGACACCACTGAGCATCGTAGCCCACCCTAGCCCTGCAGTCAAATAATTCCCATTGCCCGTGGTGCCCGGGGCCTACGGTCATCCACACTAACCCACAAGTGCCACAACCAGAAAACAGCGATTTCTAAACAGAATGAACTGGACTTGTACCCAGTGTGTCCTCTCTCCCCACGGGAGGCATCTCAGGTAATCCCCTCAGAGGACAGGCCCCCTGGCACCGCAGACCGCCTACTGGATACCCCACCAGCCCCACACCGAATCGCACAACGATCTGAATATCTGGGTCTGCCCTGTTCCTACCGACCTACGCAGCTCCGAACAGGGTAAGGCCCCCGATCCATGGGAGTGTGCCTCCTCTGACCCTGGACTCATTCTATGAGCGTAAAAAATAGGCTAGCTAGATACGCCTACGCCCCATCCTCCCCGTCCCTCGAACGCACAGCCACCATGTCAACGAAAACCGCGGAAGCGGGAGCAGCCGCTACCAAAAGGGGACATTGCTGCATTGTTAAGCGAGATAAAAAACATGGAGGCCATCCTTGGTGGTGACAGGATCACCCAGAGAATGGACAGCTTTGAGGAGAGACTGGAGGGTGTCGAGAACAATCAGGCTTCGATTGATACCCTTGAGACCCATATGGACATAAGTATATGAAACATTGAAAAAAGGGAGGAGGAGATACGTCTGAAAATGGACGATTTAGAAAACAGAGAAAGAAGGAACAACCTACGTTTTTTTGGAATTCCAGAACGCAAGGGTGAAACCGAAGAAGACCTCAAAAGCATGATCCACGATGTCATCAAAATTTTAACGGCAGATGAAGACATTGACGAACCCAAAACTGAATGAATACACAGAGCGGGTGGACCACCTGGCGGTCCGCGCTCGGTCCTTGCCAAATTCCACCGATACCAAGACAGAACCAGGATCCTTGAAAAGGCCAGATCTGGAGGCCCACTCACAATGGGAGGTGCCCAAATTACTATATTTCAGGACTTATCCTCACTCACACTGGCGCTAAGACGCCTCTGCAGCCCCTTGACGAAATGGCTCAAGGAACAGGGCCCGCGATATAGGTGGGGATACCCCTTCTCACTCATCTTTGAGCACGGAAGCAGGAAAATTATCCTTCGATCTGAGGAGGAGATCAAGGAATGCATTGCGGACATTCTGGGAACAGGCCCAAGAGACGGCGGAGGGGGAGAAACAGAGCGAGCTGGAATACAATGGGAGCTCCAGGGCCCTAGGAGAAAAAGAGTGAAAGGTTCAAGAAAATACAGGCGCCCTAACACGCCTGAAAGCGGAAAATGAAGATGAGTCTCACGATTCATACAAACCAACGCATTGAAATGCACGGCTGAAATACTGGAAACAGACCCCCATAGGGACTGAGATCCAGGAACACGATCAACATGGGGGCTGCCGGCCACAGAGCGCCCCCCTGAAGTAAGGGGGGGGGGGGACACGAACTTCCGCAGAAAGGGCCGGAGAATGCCCGTAATGTTACACCTTTGTATGTTTATTATTGTTACTGTTGAAATATATTATGTTGAGGGGGGGCAATGGGAAGGGGGCTCAACCTTATGTTAAGATGGTATACTTGATTGGGACCGTGACGCAACGGTCCCCACTGATGGTCCGACACTGGACTGAACACTCATCAAGTCCGAGCCGGACGCCGTCGAAGGCTGCAAATGCGGCATTCACAGTTCCTGGGTTCACTCGAACACCATCAACTCAGGAGGGGAAGGGAGGGAAGGGGGAATAGAAACTTGGAAAAGGTACTAGCATCATCTGAACGGATCCAAAATACCAAAGATAATGTGGGACTGGGAGAGCGAATAATTGTCTGGCCGCTGAAAGTGAGCAACTTCCTAAAAATAACCAACAATGGCATCATCTGATAAGCCTAAAGAAAGGGACTCCCTCAGAGTTGGGACCATCAATGTGAAGGGCCTGAACTCACCAACTAAGAGGTCACTGGTGCTTAGGGAATTTCGCAGATCCAATATTGACATCCTTCTCCTGCAGGAGACGAAGTTTGCAAAGGGAGAGGAGCAGAGCATCCTGGGGAGGCGGGGGGCCTGGAGTTTTGGGGCTCTGGTCCACTCAGGAAAGGTGGTGTCGGAATCTTACTCAAGAAGGGAATTACATTTGAAGTGGAGAAGACATGGTCTGATGTGAGTGGTCGTGCCCTCCTGATAACGGGAAAAATTGCGAAAGTGCAGGTAACAATTGCCACTGTATACTCGCCTAACACCGGACAGGCCACATTCCTAAAGAAAACGATCCCTAAAATAATGTTAGAAGCCACAGGACATATCATCCTGGGAGGTGACTAACCAATGGGCAGACCCGTCCAAAGACTGGAAACCAGGTAAACCTAAAACGAAAAACCAATATAGAGGAGATCGTACCGAACTGTCCGAAATTATGGAACTGTATGAATTGAAAGATGTGTGGAGAGTTCTGCACCCCAGCGAAAGCGGATACACCTTCTATTCGAACCCTCACAACACATTCACACGTATAGACTATATATTTCTCACAGCAGATCTCACAGGCACTGCACGTTACTCAGATATCATCCCGATAACATGGTCGGATCATGACATGGTACTAGTAGATATCAACTGGGCAGACTTACCTGTTACGGGTGGACCTGGCGGTGCAACGAGACTCTCTGGAAAGATGTGGTTTTCAAAACTGAAATGGAGGCCGAAATTGGTGAATACTTTAAAACAAATAACAACAGGGAAGTTTCCAAACAAACGATCTGGGTGGCTGGGAAGGCTACATTGAGAGGCAGTCTAATACGTGAGGGGTCCTCTAAGAAAAGGGAGCGAAAGATCATAGAACATAGACTGCGGGCTGAAATACGCCAGCTAGAGGGGGAGGTAAGAAAAAACTCTGAGGCGGACCCTGATAAAATAAAAGCAGCCCAACGAAAAAGGGAGCAACTCAGACTGTTGGAACACGATCAAGTTGTACGTAATTGCAGTTTCTCAAACAGAAATTTTACGAAAAGGGAGACAAGACTGATGCACTATTAGCAGCCAGACTTAGGGAGCAAAGGGCGGAAGGCAAGGTGAAGGAAATAATAGAGGACCCTACCCCCTCAGCTCACCCCCCAGCACTATCCCAGAGTGCTTCACCAGCTTCTACGAAAACGTATATACCTCTGAAATAACTTCCGACCAATCAGACTATCTCCTATTTATCTTCAATCACCATGCCCACAATAACGCACGCAGAAGCTGAGCTCCTTGATACCCCAATTGCCGAACAGGAGATCCAAGATGCGATCAAAAGGCTAACGCTGGGCAAATCCCCAGGGGAAGACGGTTACACCGCCGGCTTCTATAAAACCTTTACTAAGCAACGAACACATTTCCTAACAGAACTATTCAACGAGATAATAGAGACGGGGGGTGGCACCAGATTCTTTCAAAAGAGCACTGATAACAGTGATCCCAAAAGATGGGAGAGATCCCAAGCACTGCGGATCGTACCGCCCCATTCCCCTCCTTAACCTCGATGCCAAAATCTATGCCAGAGTATTGGCTGCAAGATTGGAAACACTAATGCCCCACTTGATTCACCCCGACCAGGTCGGGTTTATTCTCGCGAGACAGGGTGCCGATACCATGCGCAAAACACTACACCTCATCCATGCAGCTCATAACCTCCCCGGAGATCCTGCCCTTTTATCAATCGATGCAGAGAAAAGCATTTGATAGGGTGGAGTGGGAATTTCTGGGAACAGTCCTACAGAAAGTTGGAATAGGCCCGAGATTTTGAGATGGGATACGAGCAATATACACATCCCCCCAAGGCGTCGATATTTGTAAACTGAGAATATTCCAGATGGTTCGAGCTGAAAGGAGGGACCAGGCAGGGATGCCCCCTCTCTGCGATTTTATTTGCACTCTCCTTAGAACCCCTAGCACAAAAAATGAGATCTGACCCTAACATAGAGGGAATGCGACTAGGGGCAACGGAATATAAAGTAGCACTTTACACAGACGACATTCTTCTACACATAACTAATCCTATAGAATCCATCCCCCACGCCCTTAACTTAATAGACGAATATGGCCAGTTCTCTGGGTTCAAAGTAAACCGGTCCAAGTCCATATTGTTCCCCCTCCAGGGATCTGCTGAAGAGAATGACAAATTCCTCCCACTAGGCCTTAAATTAGAACACACTACATTGCAATACCTGGGCATACAGATCACCAAAACCCTGAATGACCTCTATGAAGCCAACTTCCCCCCAATTCTCCGCCGATTTGCAGCCAATCTCTAAAAAATGGAACAAACTCACAATTTCCTGGGTAGGGCAAATTAGTGCTGTCAAAATGGTATGCCTCCCCCGATTCCTGTACCCCTTCCAAATGTTACCAGTTGAGATATCGAAAGAGTTCTTTATGGAAGCCAAAAAGATTATGATGCGATTCATCTGGCAGGGGATGAAAGCGAGAATTCCATACAATACATTAACACTTTCCAAAGATAAGGGAGCAGTAGGGCTCCCTGACCTGAGAACCTACTACAAAGCCACCCAGTTGCGTGTCCCAATTCCACACCTTAGGGATCATAAAAACCTTCAATGGGTACAAATGAACAATCATTATCTGTCCCCGGCTACGGTTTCGGAATGGCTATGGACCCCACATAAAAGGGTGCAAAGTAATATCAAAGGCCACCCCATATTGAGCACCATATGGAGTATATGGCGAACAGGCAAAGAAATGCGCAAAATCACTACCTGGCCGTCCCCGCTCAGCCACTTATGGTCACCCGGCATAAACAATCATATTCCCAATGTGGGGAGGTTCCAATCATGGTATGAGGCGGGCCTAGAACGGGTGGGGCAGTTGCAGAGAAAAGACTCGTTCATCACGCTCCCAGATCTGACGGAGGCCTTGGGTATAGGCACTCTATCCACATTCCAGTTTATCCAACTAAAAGGTGTACCAACGAAGCCCGAATGGAGAGACAAACTTAAGAGAGACCTTACCCCATTCGAGAAACTCTTGGACTCTAAATCCGAAATGAAAGGCCTCATATCCGCAATGTACCAAGAGTTAATAGCGGCAGGAGAGGGATCCACGGACCCCGTGAGAGCCAGATGGGAAAAAGACATTGAAGAAAAGATACACCCTGACCAATGGGAAATAATGTGTAGAGCTGCGTCCAAAACCTCGATATCCAGTCAATACAAACTCCACGCCATTAAACTCTTACACAGGTGGCAATACGATCCCCTCAGACTCCAAAATGTCTCAAACAATAAGCCCAAGATGCTGGAGAAAATGTGGAGAAATAGCCAACTATTGGCATATGTGAGGGGGTTGCCCGCGCATCAAAGTGTTCTGGGCCGAGGTCCTGGGATGGATCAAAGAAATAGACTGGATTCAAAGGGACGCCGACCCCTATTTAATACTATTTGGCCTAGAAAGAGACGAAGATGACTGGATCAGAGTGAAAGGCTTAACCCCCCCACCTATTGTTGGCGGCTTGGGCCTTATTAGTGATTAAATGGAAATCCACAACAGTTCCAGGAAAGAACGAATGGATCAACTTGGCCTCTTACATTTATTCGATGGAAACAATCACTGCCTCCTTACATGATAAAGCGGCCCAATGCAAAGCTGTATGGATGGACTTCAAGAATAAATACCTCGCAACAACCTCCGAGTCCACGGGGTCCTGACACAAGACGCAAAACCCAATAAAACCACTGTGTAAAGAAACTCACATTAAGTGGTGACAGAACCACCAGACAATGGAACTATGTTCACTGTGCCTTTGTAGCTCCCACGCTACGAGAACTTTCATAAGATGTATGCTAATCCAAGAAAGGGAGGGGGGTGGTGGTGGGTAAAGACTAACCGTCGATGTGATACACCCAGAAATATGGAACTACTAAGAAAGTGAAATGATATAATATGTTCTGTTTCAGTAAAGCTATTATGCGTTAATGGAGGTGTACTACATAACGTGAAATCTTTTTCCTCTATTTTTTCTATTTTGTTTTGCTCTTTCAAAACTAATAAAACCAAATAATTTTTTTTTTTTTTAAAAGCAGCCCTGACTTTTTATAAATCAAAAGTGGTCCCAGCAATTGTTTATGGAGCCAAATCAATGCCGGCGATTCCATCGAACATCTGGAAAAAAACTTGAAGGCTCACTTTGTAGGAAAACACTCCGGCTTCCCGCATCTACTCCGGTTGCGTCAATTAGGAGTGAACCAAGTCTGGGGTTTTAAAAGGCACAGTGGACCTTAATGGTCTAATGTTGGTCAAGAAAATCCAAACCTCAAACCAAAAAATACATGATCTGATCCGAGAAGAAATAAACAAGGGATCAAATAAAATGCTAGCTGCATGGGTCCCCAAAAATCTCACTTTGCTTGAGGATATAGGAAGCTCGGTAGAGGAATTATACAACAACCCAACGAAAACTGCGAAGAATGTAAAGAATCAGATTGGTGTAACACTCTTGAGGTGGCGGCAAGAAACAAGTTAAGACATCTACCAACTAATGCCCAAAAACTAAACGAACCAACAAATTACTTGCTGAAGTTTCCAAACAAAAGAACACGATCGACCTTTATGAGAGCACGCTTGTACGTTCTAAAAACTAATTAAATTCTTGCAATCAGCGACAAAGCAAGGGTGAACACGTGTCGTTTCTGTTTCCAGACGAACACAGTAGAAACACTCAGACACGTTGCTTCTTAAATGCAGGGGCTTGTCATCAAACAGAAAGACCCATTTAGGCCATTTGTTTACCTACTTTTGTAGATTGGACGAAGAATATTGGTGGACCTACCTAATGAATGGTGCAAATAGGAAATCAGTTATCGCAGTAGGTAATTTTTTGGAGAGCCTCAATCGGGAAAACAAATTAGCAAGAGGACGCAATAGTGCACTTAGTTCATGCCTCCTACCCATCCTTGCCTTATCTAAATCTAAATAAGGCAATGAATAAGAACAGGAACAAGAAGAACAAAAAGTGCAATATAAACAGATTACGCAAGGAAAGAAAGACAAAGATGGAAAGAAATGTAATGGGGAAAGTAACATGAGGAATACAAAAAGTAACAAAGTGATAAAGTAACACAGTAATCTACTTGTAAAAACTGGTGAAATACAGTTAAATCAAGAATAATAATTTTTTTAAAAAATTACTTAATGTAATCTGAAAGTAACCATTGGTTTTTACTCCAAGAATAGGTGTGACCTATACTGAATGTGTATGAAAAAGGTTTGACTTCCCTAGAACTACTGTTAGGTGTTCCAAATAAGGTTTATGCTTTGGTCTGTGAACCTTCCAGCATGATGTTGTGTTTTTATAATTGTGATTACATATAACGTGTTAGTACTCATTTTCCCCAGGATTTATCTGGGCCTACTTGTATTTAAATAAATCCTTTATTTTTACAATACAAATGTTAGAATTTCATTTGTACCGATTCTACAGCCCTCTCTCCCGCCTAAGGTAAGCCTGGCTGCTCTGTCTACGCTACCACGAACTCAGGTGGTGCAGCCTTATACTAAGGGTGGAGTCTTGTACTGTCTCAGTTGAATGGTTTTACTAAGCCCTGAGTTGGACTTCAGAAAAAAACTGTCCTAACACAGACCAATGGCTTTTCCAGGTGCAGTCCGGAGCACCCCACATCGAAGCGGTGATCTTTTCAGACAATCCCAAAGTTACAGATAAAAACTCTTTCTTACATTTGGTGAACCAAACCTCCCACAAATTCCAAGGAGCACAGGTTTCGTATCTTTTGGCACATCGGAACCCATACCAGCAGATCGCCTTTCAAAGCATTTCCCCCAAAAGACTTGAATCTGAGTATACTCCATGGCGTGTGGAAGAAAAGTGCCCTCTGTACTCCCACATCGTAAACCGTGATCACGGTCTATCCTCCCCCATTTAAACAATGCTATGCGGGAATAGTAAACATGGTGTAAAATCCTATAGTGTATACGACTTAGTGTAGCGCATATCCAGAGATCTCTGGGAAACATTAACGCTTCCACCCATTCCTCGGGATCTAGCAAACCTATCTCTTTCCCACCTATTCCTGAGACAAGTCAATTCCTTAGTCACAAACTAAGTCAATGCTTGATAAATAATGGAGGTTACCTTGGTGTCAATGCGCTCAGGAAGGTTGTTAGCTTCCAGGAACTGAAATCCCATAGCGTGGGTTAGTTGCATATACCTGAAGCGCTCACTACTCGGGAGTCCGAACACATCTTGCAAAGTATCAAAGGGGAGGAGGCAACTCTCTTGTACCACATCTGCTAGGGTTAATATCCTACAGTTCTCCCAAACCCTAAAGTGGTGCACTGTGAGTATCTCAGGCAGGTGTGCATTGTTCCAGAGTGATCGATCTAGGGTGAACTTACCCCCCCGCACCCAATATATGCATGTGCTTTGGCCCATTTCTGCTGGGTATGTCGAGTCATATGAGGGAGTGCAGGCTTTGCCCTTTTGCCCACATAGAGCACTTATATTAGGAGACTTCCCCAACATCCAACACTTTTCTAGTTGAACGCGAGGTAACCTGGGGTCTCTGTACAACCAATCATTCACCACACTCAGTTGTGCAGCCCAATAATACTGCTGTATGTTAGGTAGGCCAATCCAAAATCTCAACCCACAAATCTTCTCAAGTCCACACAGCGTACGCCTTCTTGAGGATAGAAAGAAACACTTGCATTGCAGCTCGCACCAAGCTCCACCTCCAAACCCCCACAGCAGGACAATCCGAACCACCTTCTGCTTCAGCCCAAACCCCAACAGAGCAAACATTCATTGGACAACAATCTATCTATCCATGGAAGCCTTCATGGATAGATAGATTGTGCCTCTGTGCCCATGCTACTAATATCCACAACCTCATCAAAGACCACCACCTTGACTTCCTGGCAGTAACAGACACCTTGCTACACAGTGCAGCAGGACCCTCCCTCTCTCTGGCCTTACCTCCTAACTATTTAATTTCATCCTCAGAGCCGACAGAACAGACAAATTAAGAAGCGTCGTCGCCCTTCTCAATAAAACCTCACTTGCCTTCAGGGAGATACCCTTACGCCGCAACCAGGCTACAAACTCCTCCTCTCCAAGCTCCTGGCCAACGAACAAACTACCATCAACTTCCTCATTGTCTACTGCCAACCCAAGCTCCCAAACTGCCCATAACTCGACATCCCCCTCCTCCTATCACCCATCATCAAACCAGCCACCCAATTCCTAGTACTAGGGGATTTTAATCTTGGCTATAATGACACTGTAGGCTCTAAACCCAAAGACCTAATGTAAACACTCACTGAGCTAAACTTCACCCAACTAGTCCACTCCCCTACCAACTCGAAAGGTCGCACTCTACACTGGGCACTTTCCTTGAATACCACTGTCTCCATCACCACCATAGTGCAATGCCCTGGTCTGACAACTCAGTTATCAATATTTGCCTCGCCCACGCCCAAACACTATGCAAACCAAACCGTAGTGTGAGGGGCACTCGGGGTGTGCGCATCTGGGATGGAACCCGAGGTTGGGCCCATAGCTGTCCCTCCGGCTGCTCCACCGTTAATGATACTTCTGCAGGTTCACCTATGGAAACTTTGTTATAACTTTTACTTCCTCTAGATAGTCAGGTTTGATCGTCTTCTCGGCGCACCGATAGGGCCGTTGCCGATCCCCGCTGGGGACGATCCGAGGACCTCACTAAACCATCCAATTGGTAGCAGCAACGGGCGGTGTGTACAAAGGCCCGGCCGGGGCTTAATCAACACAAGCTTATGACCCGCACTTACTGGGAATTCTTCGTTCATGGGAAATAATTGCAATCCCCAATCCCTGACATGAACGGGGTTCGGCTAAGGGTAAACACACGCTGATCTGTTCAGTGTCGCGCACGTGCAGACCTGGACATCTAAGGGTATCACAGACGTGTTATTGCATGATCTCGTGTGGCTGAACGCCACTTTTGCTTCTAAGAATTTGAACACTGACCGCTGAGGGTTGCGTAACTAGTTAGCATGGAGGAGTCTCGTTCGTTATCGGATTTAAACCAGACAAATTGCTCCAACTAAGAACAGCCATGCACGACCACCCACAGGTATCAATCTGTCAATCCTTTCCGTGTCTGGGTGAGATTTCCCATGTTGAGTCAAATTAAGCCGCAGGCGCCACTCCTGGTGGTGCCACTTCCGTCAATTCCTTTATGTTCCAGCTCTGCAAACATACTCCCCCCGGAACCCAATGGTTCCCCGGAAGCTGCTCGGCAGGCAATAGGACTAAAGACGCTGAATCACTAGTTAGCATCGTTTATGGTCGGAACTACGACAGTATCCCATAGTCTTCGAACCTCTGGTTTTCATTCTTGATTAATGAAAACATTCTTGGCAAATGCTTTCGTTCGTCTTGCGCAGGTCCAAGAATTATACCTCTAGCGGCATAACACGAATGCCCCTGGCCGTCACTTTAAACATGGCCCCTGTTCAAAAAACCAACAAATTTTAACCAGAGTCCTATTCCCTTATTCCTAGCTGAAGTATTCAGGTGACCGGCTTGCATTGAACACTCAAACTTTTTACTAAGTACACGCTTCGGACCTCCAGCTCACTCAGTCAAGAGCCTCAAGGGGGCGGCGAGGCAGGGGCTGGGTCAGGCGGTTGCTCGCCAAGCGGAGTACCGCCAGCTTGATCCCAAGATCCAACTATAAGCTTTGTAACTGCAGCAACTTCAACATATGCTATTGAAGCTGGAATTTCTGCGGCTGCTAGCACCAGACTTGCCCTCCAATGGATCCTCGTTAAAGGACTTAAAGTGTGCTCATTACAATTACAGGGCCTCAAAAGAGTCTTGTATTGTTATTTTTCGTCACTACCTCCCCGAGTCCGGAGTGGGTAATTTGCGCACCTGCTGCGTTCTTTGGATGTGGTAACTGTTTCTCGGGCTCCTTCTCCAGAATCAAACCCGAATTCCAGTTACCTGTGGTCACCATGGTAGGCACAGAAAATATCGAAAGTTGATAGGTCAGACATCCGAATGCATCGTCACCATCACAGGGACGTGTGGTCGGCCCAAGGTTATCTAAAGTCACCAAAGCGGCCGGGCGAGCCCGGATTAGTCCGTGTCTGATAAATGCACACATCTCGGGAAGTCAGCGCTCGTCAGCAGGTATTAACTCTAGAATTACCAGAGTTATCCAAGTAACAGATGAAGAGATCAAACAAACCATACCTGATTTAACCCCTTATAGGTGGCGCACAAGCTATCTCGTCCTCCGCAGTGCGTTCCTAGTGCAGAGTACAAGATAGCTCGTCCTCAGCAGTACTTACCTGTGGGGGTGAGCGGCACGCCCCCACCCTGGATAAGCGCCGATGCTCGGACCCCCAGGCTGTGAAGGGGAAGACTTCCCCTTCCATGACTGGAGGGTCAAGGGTCAGCACTGATGATGTCATCAGGAAGTGATATTTACATGCTGAAGCCAAAAGGTTTCAGCATGTAAATATGGCAGCCATGCTTTTGCGTGCTGCTTGGAAATTTCGATCCCGATTTCCTTGAGTGAGGGCTGGTTGAGGATCTTTCGGTCCTCGACCAGAAATCACCACTGAACCACCAGGGAATTGAATTTGGGGGTGGCTGCCTGCCCTAGGCCCACATCCCGACCAGAAAAAAAAAAGAAAAAAAATGGGGCATGATGTTTAGCCTGCTGTGGTGGCAGATGGGTGCTGTTTTGCACCCATTTGCCCCCAAGCAAGCAACAAAAATATTTGGGCGCAGAAATCCCTCCAGGGAGGTGCAGATTCTTGCTGCTTCCCAGAGGGGCGGGGGGGGAGGAGGGGGCATTGAGGGTCTGACCCCATTTTGCCACCCCAGGGAAGCAGCAATGACAGCTAGGCCACCAGGGATATGATCTTGGGGTGAGGGGGGCAGGGGGATCCAAGCCAATGAGCCCCTCAGCCCCCCCTGCCAGAAAATGCCAACAAGATGGCATAATGTTATTTTGCCTACTTTAGGGGCAAATTAGTGCTGTTTTGCACCCATTTGCCCCCAAGGAAGGCAAAACAGCATAGGGCAATTTTGTCTCAGGCACACTTGGGGGCATTAGTGGGCTGGCCCTATGCCTGTAGGGCCAGCCCCCTCAGGAATTCCTCCCCATGGAGGAGCAGATCTTTTCTGCTACTTCCTCTGGAAGCAAACCCAAGGGTCTGGTCCCATTTTGCCAACGCTGAGAAGCAGTAAGGAGCACTAAGGCACCAGGGAAAAGATGTTTGATGTTGGGGGCTGTATCGCCCGTCGCCATACCCCCATCTGTCCTGGATCTCTGGCCGGACCACGTTACAGCTTTCCCTTCGTGGAGGGATGGGGACCCTGCCGGGGTTCCCTGGGACCACCGCTGGGCCTGTGGGTGCGCGACCCACATGGGAGGTAGGCGGCCGGGGTCAGTACCCTCGGCTGTCCTGGAGCTCTGGCCATGCCACGTTACAGCTTTTCCCTCCGGGCAGGGACGGGATCCCTGCCGGGTTGTCCGATGACCGCCGCCGAGTTGGGGAGCGGTCTACCCACGTGCGAGGCTGACGCCCAAGGCCGGGGTCAGCACCCATGGGTATTTTAGAGCTCTTGTTGGGCTGCATTACAGCTTTTCCCTCCAGGGAGAAATGGGGACCGTGCCAGGGCTCCATGGGACCACTGCTGGACTTGGGGACGGTCTACCCTTTTTCTTTTCCGCCCAGGTAAGCACAACCACGCATGTGAGTAACGGTTTTCATCTGGACACCTATGGGAACGTGGAAAGGTAGGACATGTGTTGTTACAGCGTGTTTCGGTGGTTTCCTATTGGCAAATGTCAGAACATTTTGTTTTTTTCCTCTACATTTTGGATGTTGCCGGACCTTGTGGGTAATAACTTCTAGGACGATTGGACAAGTCAGACATCTTTGGATTCCCGTATGGGAGTCTTCTTTTCAGAAATGCATGGGGTGCCCTGTTTTCCTTGGTGGCTGCGACACCCCAGACCCAAATCTGTGGGTTGTCCACAAGACCAAATACAGTAAAAATGTGGTTTTCGCAGGGCATTGGATCTACCAGTGGTTTATCCTTTTCCCTTTACGCCCAGGTAAGTGCACCCACACATGTGAGGTACCGATTTGGTCGGGACACCTGTGGGTATGTGGGAAGGTAGGACATGTGTTCTTTTCTCTTGGTTTTGATAACGTTCATACATTTCCTACTACACTTTGTTACACAACCATTTAATTTCCCAAATGTGACCTACATTTAGTCGTTGCTGTAGGCACTGTACGCTTTTGTGGCCTGCGCAAGTCACCTAGCCCTCAAAAACGTCTGCCTGTGCTCTTTCAAAAAAAATGTATGCTTGCCATTCTTCACCACATTCCTTATTTTCAAATGCTATTTACGTCTGTTTAGGCAGTCAGTATAAACATCCTGTGTACCATGGCTCTGTTTTTGGCTCGTGGTAATACTTGTTTTGTGAAACATTACAAAAAATTTGCGATTTCCAAACTAGAAGAGTCGGGGGGAATGCAGCGGTGCATTGATTTCCCCCCAATATTCACAGAAGCCATTACCTTACAAGTGCAAACATGACCAGAGCATACTTTTATTGTCTGTCACTTTTCCAATTTTTTCTCATACTATGTTAATTTTAGGTAGATGGTTGTTGCCCGACCTGCGCAAATGACCCCTTTCCTGAATTTGGAATTGTGTCGACTTTTCAGAAATGTATGCCTTTCTGTGTTCCCATTGAGCTTTCCTACCCTCTTCCATTCAGTCAAAGCATGGCCTAATTAAAAAAGGAATCGCTTCTCACAGAATTGATAGTAACCTTATGAAAAACATGTTTTGTTGTTTCCACTCAACCTGTTCTTAAAAGTTTGGAAAAAGGCGTATTCATAACTGCAAACCATTTGTTCCTAGTTCTTACAAGAACATAAAAACAGGCTTCTTTGTAAATCATTTTATTGGTATTTTCTGAAAAAACAAACTTTTGTCACTTTTTTGTTACTTTCTCACAAACCCCTACAACAAAAGACTAATCCTTGAAGGTGTTATGACCGCCTACTTGTGGGAAGAAAAGGGTGCAAATTTGGCCGGAATATCACTTGTAAAAAAATAAAAAGTTACAAAAGGGATTGAATGAGACATACCTAAATCTCCAAAAAAGGGCTCAGCACCGAGAATGAAAACCCTCAGCAGTTAAGGGGTTCAAATGCCCGAGCAAACCACTTAACCAACCTTTTGAAATCTCATACTGGTTTTCACCATCAATTCTTTTACTGATGATACAAATCTCCCAGTCTGCATTCCACAAGGTTCAGTCCTTGGACCTCTGCTATTCACCCATTATGCCTTTGCCCAGCACTACAGAGAAGGGGTATATCGGCCATCTTTACTCAATAGGCAAATACAAAGAATTTAAATAGAAGGCAATCCTGAATAGGTTGAAGAACCACCCAACGTTAGGGGTGCTCTGGTCAATTTGGAAAGAGGGGGCTCAAACCAGCCATTTGACAACATGGCCCTCCCCGTTAACTTCACACTGGGGTCCCACACTCAGGCTGGGCAGCAGGGGATTCAAGAATGCGCAGTCCAGGTCTGATAATGGCATGGAATGGGTGGGTCAACTGTTTAGAGAGGGAGGCTTCTTGATATATGAAGAAATGGTGGAGGCACTGGGGCAGGGGACAATCTCTATATTCGAATATCCGAGGCTGAAGGGTATCCTTTGTGATCAGAATTGGGGACAAAAAGTTAGGAGATCTCTGACTCCCTTCGAGAAAATGCTAGACTCTGCTAACTCAAGGAAAGGGATGGTGTCTAAAATGTACAAAATACTGAACAACAATCTTACGGAGAGGAGAGGGTTCTACACTTATTGGAATGGCTTGGCAGGGGAGGTCGTCTCGGAAGGAGCGTGGAGCAAGATTTTCAAAATAGCTTTCCATGGGAATCTTTTTACAATGGACATGGCACATAACAAAAATCCTACAGGGATAGCACAGGTACCCACTAAAGCGATCGAAGATGTTCCCGGGGGTTTCACCCAAATGTCCGAGGGGATGCGGTCAGGTGGGTACGAGGGATCATATGTGGTGGCACTGTCCACAGATTCAGAGGTTTTCAGAGAGCATGAGGGGTTGGATCACAGAGGTCACCGGGGAAGTACTCCCACAGGACTCACTGAAGATGCAGGACCCACTTAAGATGCTAATAGGCCTCCCCTCGAGGGACTCGGACATGTATAGATACCCCAGAATGTGGGAAACAATGCTGAGGGCGCAGAGGGTGGCACTGGCGCAGAAATGGAAGAGTCCGGTGGCCCCGTCCAAGGAGGACTGACAGAGAAAATTGAAGAATATGTTCCTCATGGACAAATTAACTGCAATGGTTAACGATGACTCATGCACATTCCGATCAAACTGGGATGGGGTGAGATAATCATGGGGATGTGAAGTGCATTGAAACACTAAGGCCATCTAAGATCACTGCGCTCCAATGTCAGAAAAGCAGACAGTTTAGTTAGCAAAGAAAATAAAGGGCATCATTACATCACAGAGGATGTTCAATACTAAAGACATATTCACGTGAATGCAACCCTGGAGCCAAGCCAATCGTGATCACAGAATATGTACATGTTATTGATTTAACACTAAGTGCACTGAATCAGACTTTGGGTAGCTTAAGTGCAATAAATAGGCGGGCTAGCATTTGCTCTTACCTCCTCCTCTTTGCGTATGTTACACTGCAACGGTGTCACTATAGCTGGATTTGACTTGGAGATCCTTGAAGCCAATTCGTCGGCAGCTTGTTTTAATAGGTCTAGTTTCCGGGAAGCGATCACTACTTTGCATCCTGTGCAGAAAAAGGCACACATTTCATTAATAGCCTACAGCCCTGCCTTCAATGAACAGGGTTCTGATAAGTTAGGCGAGTCATTGTATTCTCACCACATATGCATTCAGGTATTTGTACCGTTACACGTGAACATGTAGACAGATTTAACAATCACAACACAGGAAATTAAATGCCGCATTTATCTTCATGAGTCACCCATCTCCTTACTTTTAGATCATATCCACTTGCAGTTAACTGCAATTTAGCTTTTTTGAATGTACTTACACAAGCCACACATTGAAGTAACTACGTGGCTCCATTTATTTTCCATAGCGTTATCTTTTATGCACATAGAGAGCCCAATGTAAAAAATAATCATTCTTAGCGGCTTCCGGAAGATCAAGTAAGAGACGATCAAACACAGGGACAATACTTCTATATACAGGACATGAGGCGAGAAGCATACTCTTCTAACTTTACTATGAAAAATTAAGCAGTAAGTAAACCAACAGAGAAAAACCACATTTCACCGAATACCTGGGAATTGTGGTAAGTCAGAAGGTGGACAAGAAGACATGGTTCAACACGTTTTATTTAATGAAAGGGAACCATCAACAAACCCGATATCTAAGATGATGGGTCCCTAACTTCAAGTAAATAATAAACTGGTGCTCGTCAGGGTGTTTCACAAAAAGTCTATGCTATCCTATGCTCACCCTACCACTATAAGTAAATAATATAGCTTGGCTATAAATTGACTCCAACTTTACTTAGCTGCTGGAGGCTGGTTTCTGACGCCGACCCAGTTGTAACTTTAATTCTCTCTTTTTTTCAGGCCCCTGCCTGCTCATAGGGTTAAAAGTTGGTTCCGGCCAGTGTTTCACTCCTCCTGGAGACAATCACTGGGGACCCCATTGCAGTCTGTCTAAAAGGTTTAAAACGTTCCAGTGGTTGGTGCTCCTGACCTTGCCTTGCTTGACAATCACAATGAGTCTCCTCTTGAGCCTGGTTGGGTCTGATACAGTCTTTAAATCTGGTAGCTCGAGCGGAGCTGCCCGGCCATTCTGGCTGTGGAATACATCATGGGGTATTCTTGGTGTCTGTCCCTCATGGTCTGCCAGCCTCTCAGGCCTTCAAATGCTTGGGTTGCGATCACCCCTTCATGAGGTATTCTCAGCATCATGCCCTCGTGGGCTTTCTGACCTTCGGATGCATGGGTTGCGTTCACCCTATCATGGGGGCTTCTCAATGCTAGCCCCTTGTGTGCTTTCTGGCCTTGGGTTGCCTTCACCCCCTCATGGGGTATTCCCAGTGTCAGCCCCTAATGGGCTGTTTTGGAACCTCTCTGCCCTCCTCCTGCTTCCACCGACCAGCCACACACCGGTTTCCATGCTGCGGTGTGCAGTGTGCAAGGTGCTGCCTCTGGGTGCTGTGGAACCTCGAGTCCCAACGTCCTCCCAGTCAGGTCTTCCTCCTCGGTTTCTCCTTTCGGTGACCAACAGGACTTTGGCATCAGGATTGCTGGCCACTTCAGCAGCGGTTAGGTTTCCCGTGGGTTTGGCGGCTTGGGACTCTGTCTTCATCCTGGGCTCGGCAGCGTTCCATGGGCTTTCCGCCCAGCAGGCCTCTGACATGTCCAGTACCCTAAAGGTGTGGGGGGCACCCCTAATGAGATCCGCCTTGCCCTGTCCTCTAGGGAGCGTCCTGCATAGCATGCTCACCTGCCTAGTCCCAAAGGGTGTGGCTCCCCCTTGAGGAGAAGGGACGGCTTCCCTGGATTGGACCCATAAATGATGGTACTTACGTACATTTTCAAAACAGCAACTACTTTCAGATCACATGAGTCTAAAGCCCAATTCAGAACGGTCCCTTACGACTTCATATCCTCTTCAGAAGGCACCCTGTCTGTATGCTTGTTTCAGAAGATCAGTCCTCTCTGTTATGCTTGGCTGCCCTTCTGTACTATGAGTATATGGTATTGGGTTTACATTGCCATTATGTGCCCTGGTGTTATCGGAAACCCTTCTGAGTGCTAAACTATGTCACACTGAGTTTAATACGCCCTCAGGCTTCCATTGTACCCAGTGCTTCCTCATAACAGATTTCTCTAGCCAGCTGCAGTTACCACCATACACCGCCCTCTGGGCCCACAGAACAGCATGTACTCCGCATACGCTGGCTCACTACGACATAAGAGCAGCCAACGTATAGTTATCCCCCACGCATGTGGTTTATGCCTCCTTTGTCTCTAAAACTGGATACTCCGCCCACTTTCTCCTGCATCTGATAAATGTATTTGATTGCCTTGCCAACTGTCCTTAAAACACAAATTTGCCATCAGAGTTATATCCATGTTTTGCTATACAAAAGGAAACCTGGTTCTCATACTTTTTTCGAATATGTTCAATATATCCAAACTAGCCAATATCCAAGTTAAAGAACCTGAGAGAACATAGGTGCCATCATGGAATGTATCTTGAAATTGAATACATCTAGATCCGCTGGTCCAGATGATTAGTCGAATTTAATCATAAAATCTTCGCCCTTTATTTTGGCAGATGTTATACAGTGACTGTTCCTACAAGTGGTGAATCATGAAAGATACCCACATCCTGGAAGTCTTCTTATGGTATACCCATTTTTCAAAAAGGTCATTTCAAGACAAAAAGAAAATGCAATCAGGCTTCCGCAGGAGGCTTGGAACCACCTTAAATTGCCCGATTATGAAAACCTTATGGCCAGACACCTGAAGCAGGAAAGGTTGCCTCTACTGATCTAATGGCTGCTTTCGACAAAGTAAACAAGGAGAGGTTGTGGCAGAAACTGAAGATGTGGGGTCGACGTTATCAATTCTAGGACCTATTATCGACCTCCATACAGGCAGATCACTTTATGTAAGGTTGAAAACAGAGGGTTCGCTTTCCACTACGGTCCCAAACCTTAAGGGTTTACGACAAGGGAGTGTTTTAGCCCTTAGGAGCGATTCACTGGTTATTATCTGCTGATGACCTTGGTATATTTAATTTTACTCTAATTTGGTCTTGTTAGATCAATCGCAGCCTTAGAGCAATTCATGGAATCACAGGATATGGAGATAAACAAGTACAAGTAAAAAATAATTTGGTTCTTCAACACTAGGAAAAAGAACGTGAAGCATCCGTTTGGGAGATTATTTTGTAATACATTGTTGAAGAGTTTAAGTACCCAAGATTCCATATTTGATCAACTCCTTTCAATATTCCGATCTCAGAATAAGGACGGCAGAAGTGGTCGGTTTTGTGTGTGCAAATGATCTAATTTGATAACAAAATATGTAAGGTTTTCTATGGTACAGATTATTAGCTACTATTAATTAAAAGGTGATCCCTGTACTGCTATTTGGCGACGAGATTATGAACCTTAACAATATAAACTGGTGTGATAAGTGGGAAGGATTATTGTGGAGACGTGTTCTGGGCATGCATCCCTCCTTGCCGGTTGCTCTAATCCGGTTTGATTTAGGTTTGGGCCTAGTCAATTGGAAATTACTGATGCTCCAATTAACCCCCCCACCCTCTGCACTCGCTATATGTGGAGATGAATTGGCGATGTATAATATAGGATATGGGTTTTTACATAACTGGAATCTGGAATGTCAGAATATATTTAAGGACGCAGACATACCCTTGCAGCTATACAAAACTGATCCGAACCGTACAAAGAAACGAAGGGAACTAAGGGCGCAGCTCTTTAAATTCCACAAGGCTGCCCTGGCCTTCACAAAGTGCATTGAAGCCTTATCACTGGCTTCACATTCAGGGGCAGGCTATTCAGGTCTTTGCTCCTCACCCCACCAAGCTGCTCGCTCACAGGGTACCTACCTTCTGTGTTCCTCATGCATAGGGTGCACTAGATCAGGGTAATTGGCATTGAGGTCTATCCTTTAATCAATGGGCCGTTCTGTGGCATTTGTTATACTTCATGAGTATGGAATGAGATGGGGAAGCGTGGACGTGGCGTTAAGTAATTCACATTACACCTAGTCCTACTCTTCCTCTACTAGTCCTACTCTTCCTCTACTAGTCCTACTCTTCCTCAGAACAATCCAGACTGTTGCTTCCCCTCTCTTACGGTTTTCCCTACTAGTCCTACTTTTCCTCAGAACAATCCAGACTGTTGCTTCCCCTCTCTTACGGTTTTCCCCAACTCATTTGGTATTCGTGCAGAAGGACTGTGGGTAGGTGGATCATCTTATGCCCTAAGGGTGGGTCAAAAGAATAAAATGGAATGGAAATAGATACCAAAAAAAAAAAAAAAAAAAAAAAAAGAAGAAAACTGGGGTAGGCAGGTTTAGACAGTAGAAAAAAGGAACCGTGGTGTTTCTAACAAAGCATGTCACGCATTAGACCTTCTGATTGATACAGCCAATCGGAAAATACTCGACTGTGAGGGTTGATGGCTAACTTTCAGAACGGCTTAAGGCACAATCGAATGGTGCATCCGCACAGGGGTGCACATCGCATCACCCCTTACGGCCCTGAATAAAGCAGTACATTCATAAAGTCAGGCGTTGTCACCATCCACTGTGCTTCCATTCTATGAGTACACGCATCAGTACTTCCAAAACGCACAGGCTGCCTGATATCGCAGTATATACAGGAACCAGAGTTCCCCACAATGTGGACACTACTGACTGCACTCCCTGGCAGGACTGCCTTCATGCATTGCCTTTCCATATAGATCAACCTTGATTAGTGACATGCGTTCACAGGCACTCCTGGCACCTGCGAGAGGGTGGGGCCGGAGGGAGCAGCAGGGGCACTTCTCGGCTAAGACTTGCTTCTTTCACAATGAAAATGCACATCAAAAAAGGGTGGGTGGCACTTTCGTTCTCGTGTGTGTTTACATTGTGGGCAGAGAAGTGTAGTAATCTAAGCCATTACAATTTCAATGTTCAGGCTGAATGGCTTTCTTGTGCTAGACGACACACACGGCTTCCTGGACTGGGCTGTTCACATTCTTTTAATGACCTGCAATTGCCCCTTTCTCTCATCACCAGCACGGCCTTTATATGGCACTGATGAACTTGTTACCTTAAGAAGGGGGGGGGGGGTCACTTAAAAAAAGCTCCTCTTTTAAAGGTTGGCCATGAGGGCGGACATGTAAAAAAGGGTTGCTTTATATGGACAGACATATGCTCTTAACATCTTACCTGCAGGAAGGTTTGTGACAAAAGTAATCTTTATCCAAGTAGTGGTCTAAAGAAATATTTTTTTAGGCTGGTCATATTTGGCATTGTGGGACTTCTAGTTTCCATCCAGGAAGTGGAAAATAAAGCAACAACAATATTATTTTGCTTTAACTTGTGTCTCCATTTCGTTTAAAATCTGTTTACTGACATAGAAGTGTCATCACATTACAGGAGGAATATCAGACAATCATAGTACCAAGATACAGGTTGAAATGTAACAAACCAAACAGACAAACAAACAGAGCATCAACAGTGTTAGATTGGTGTCTTGAGAGTGAACCAGGGGGCCCCAGGGAGTCATCTCAATGCAATGAGCATGGCAAGGGCCATCATCTGGACGGACTAGGGACGCCATTCCAGAAGGGGGAGCAACCACATCATCCTGTCCCTCAATAAAGCATCTTAAAGAGTCAGAAAATTCATGGAGGCTTGTCGTCAGAAGGACAAAACATGGCTATAAGGAGCGCACAGAGTGTACTATCACAGAGCTAAGTAGTCCTCTTTTTTCGGGGGCTGTGTGGAGGAGGACCAATATTTAACAATACACAAAAGAGGTTCCACAAAACAGCTACCCACCTTCACAAGCACACAGTGTGATACTCCACACCTAACACCACTTATAGAACGGTCATGTTTTATTTAGACAGAAATGCACAGATTTAACATATTTTAATCATTATCTACAAAACATAAAAAATATAAGCATAACAAAACTTAAAACAGCAATGCATGATCTGACAATCAAAGGGAGAATAACAAAGAGGGCTGATAAATGTATGTTAATACATCCCTCACTTCCTTACTAACCTCATTTTTGTGATGATAAAATCTGACTCAGACATCGATTTGTGGTCATTGCCCTAGCCATTCAGGGCTTTTTTGATTGTCAGATCATGCATGTTTTTAGAAGCAACTCCTCCATTTCTGAAACATCACACTTAATGACTGATGTGATAATGAGATTTCTCATGTCACCACTTCCCTTATAATCACTCCTGTGGCATGCAAGTACTGACCCCACATCACAATTTCAATTACCTAAAAATGTGTGCATATGAATGCAGGTGCTAAACGTGAAATGTTTTATGTTAGTAATTGCAGGGCCTTTGTTAACAGCGAATCACAGGCACTGTTTAATGTCTGTGGCCTGTTCCGTCAGGCCACGACACTGTTGGTCAGCCCAGCAAGGGTGGATGATTGTTTTTAAAGTGGATAGTGAGTGGGGCCAATAAACCCATTGCGCTATCAGTCTCCTGACTGAGGGATGGAGTCTGGGTCTTTCACTGTTTGCAGTTGAAATGGGCCTCCAAGCAGCTGTCCCCATGCGATCAGTCTTATCACACAGAAACCGTCTGATAATCTACAGCTTTTAACCACCTTGCTGCATTATTTTGACTTCGTCATTTGTTTGAGCACTCCACAGGTGTCTTGGCTTATTTTTCCAATCTGTAATGCCAGAGGTGGCCCACAAACATCACAATGAAATGGGCCCGCACCAGCCCCGACACATCTTCAACCAGCCCTGCCCCCACTTCCCTCCCAATTCCCTAAGACCAGCTGGGAAGCTGAACAGCTATGTCACCTTCCCTTTGGCCAGTAGTCTTACCTTTCACCCTAATTCAGAAGCTGTTTACTTTCATAATTATATGCTAATCTCTGGAGAGGTGGGCCATCTAAAATCTGAGACCAGAAGTTAAGACTTTGACTTTACCAAAGTGAGTCTGTTGATATAGCACGGATAGGCTTTTGTGCTCTGCATGTTTGATGCTCCTGCTGTTCCTTAACGAGTGCTATGGGCTGGCGACACACCGAAAAGAGGCCTTCTGCCTCAAAGTGGGAGGGCTTTAGCCCGCTTTAGTCAGGTGCTGGCCACCACCCATGCAGCCAGGTCAAGTCAACAAAGCCCAGCATTTCAGGAGGGGCTAGAGCTTGATCTGCTCAGTGGTGTTGCACCCTCCATGTTTTTCACTGTAGTCCTGTTGAAAACAAACATTAGCAAATCCAAAGGTTTTGGCTTGTGCATATGTATTAGGCATTGCCAGGCACTGCCATTAGATGCTCAGGTACTCAAAATAGTCTGCCCGTGCTACCATCAACTGCCAGTTAATACCAATACAGCAGTGCCTTTCCCATGCTTACATGAAATCTCAAACTGTTAGCATTGCCAGTGCTTGTTTTGCATTACCCTTGATTGGCTTACGTTGAATTTAGGCGAATTTAGGCGAATCTAGCCAGTTAACACTTATGGTACACAGTCAGCCTGGACATACTTTCTGTGGCATGGCCTATTTACTGGCTGGGAGTCTGTACATACAGCCTGCATGGACATACATAGGAACAACCAGCATGAATATTTTTATTGTATTGGAAAATGCTCCTGTGCGTGCAAGGTTGGTGACTTGCAACTATTGAGGTTTTCCATGTGCTGCCAAACAAAACCAATTGCAAACTGGATTTCTACCCAATTTTACAAAGAAAGTGCTGTAAAATGCATACTTTGACATAATGTATTCCATCATTCACAGCAAAGTAATAATTCCGTTCCAAGATGTCCGCTAAGTGTAGGTCAAACTTAGAAGACCTTGCCTTGCATCAAAGTGTAACGACTTGGGATGTTGCAATGTGTGGAGAAACCAACCTAAGGTGAGCAGTTCCTCTGCGATGGCTCTGCCGATGCCGGTGCCCCCTCCCGTCACGATGGCTACTCGGTTGTTGAAGAGCCCTGGACTGAAGACGCTGCGAGCTGCCATTATTGACTATGGACTTTGCTCTGGTAAAGCAGAGGAACTGTGTGAAGTAAATACATTGCTTGTCCCCCCTCGTAAAGAAAAAAATCAACAAAGAAAAGGGACCAATATGTTAAAGTCTCTTGTTGGTGTTACATATCTAGCCGTCATATTGGAATGTTGATGATTTGTTAGATTGAGGTACAGAGTTATGACATATTTAAACATCGAATCACGTTCGATGTTCTCGTGTGTTCGCTAATATCACTGGATGCCATTAGAACTCTGTGGCTGGACCACACGCGCTGTTTCAGGCAACTCTCGGCAATTCACTAGAAAACTAGACTGCTGACTTTAATGCCACAAAGTGCCAGCAGTGAGCACCATCTTGATAGAAGAAACGAGTTTAGAACACCTCATGTCTCTAGTCTGCCAGTCGACATTACAGAATGAACGGTTGGTCTTTGTGGTGGTACAAGCTGTAAGCACAGACGTGGCACAGAGTTCTCAAGTTTCCCCTGGTTGTGAGTTAATCCGTCAATAGTGCTTTCTCTTTTTGTATGGTGGAGTTTGCATATGTGCTTTTACATTGACATTTTGGATTATAATTCCTATAATCCAAAGAAAAAGACAAGCCTGGATGACACGATAAAATCTGGAGTTTTGCCTCGCACAGCTCTCGCCCAACTGTCCTATTTCAGGCAATGTAATCGGAGCTCTCAGGTGTCCCCATCTTATTCCAGAGAAAGCCACCCTGTAAAACAAGCATTTGCAAAGCCAATATATTTGGCGTTTACTGCTGTCATTTGCATTTCACTTTTATAGGCACTAGAGTGCAAGGAGGAGAGGGCAAAGTTTCAAGGTAGGATGCTAAAAGGGATTACGGTGTGCAAGAGAAAGAGAAACGGAATAGAAAAAGGGAGGAAGCCATTGAGAAAGGGTGCCACAGATGATGAGAAAGAATAAATGTGAGTGAGAAAGGGTGTGAGTGGGAGGGTTGGAGAAAAATCGAAGGCTGAGAGAAAAGAGGAGAACAAAAGTAAGGGGTGCAAGTACAGATAAGATTTGGAGAAGATTAGATGAGGGTTTGAGAGGGTATATCTTTAAGGGTGCCAGGGTGAGTGGTAGAGTGTTAGGCAGAAACCTGTGCAGTTCCCTCTGGGACCACTGCAAAAGATTTAAGACTACAGGTGTTAGCAGTAAACCCACTTGGTAGCAGTCTGTACCACCCAGATTTACCTGGTAGCTGTGGCTGAGCAGTCAGGCTTCCCTCAAGAAGAGTTAGGCAGTATGCAAAGTATTCACAATAGGTCAATAGAACACAGTAAAACAAGCAAACACTGACCAGAGCTTGGTGTAAAAGAGATATAATTATTTATTTAAACACACATCTAGTTAAACACACTGGCACTAATATCAAGCCGTTCAAAAACACGGTCACTAAAAGATATACACTCCCTTCAACGATTATTAGACCAGTCTTAAGTAAAGCAACACTTATTTTCAGACAGCGGTGAGCGCTTAACGAAGATGGCACTCTAATCAATCGGTTTAAGAGGGAGAGAAAGGCAGAGCAAAGATAGCAACAGATCCCAACACTTCCGGAGAACACAGTAGGAGAAGAAGGCAGGTTAAAACCGTACAGCCAAAGTTAAAAAGGCCAGACCCACTTTAAGAGGCTCCGGTCGGAATGTGTCCAAGGTCACACGGTTGAAAGTGCCAAAAAGTCTTGCAAAAGGTTCAGAAAGAGTTGGACCAACAGAAAGGGACCAGTTAGATGGTCAAGGCGGCCAGCCCAGTCCAGAAGGTTAAGGAGTTATTGTTACCTTGTAGCAATCTTTAGAAAGGGAGGCCTGGCGGATAGGGTACCTAAAAATGGTGAGAACGCTAAAGCGGGGGCAGTTGTTCCTGGCAGCGGGTGCAAGTCGGTGCTTCGTCCGGGGGAAGAGAGGATCTCGTCGGGGAGGAAAACAGGAGTCCATTGCACTGCCAGGGAAGAAACCAGCCGCGGAGTTCTCAATTAAAAGGAGCGGTCCTTTCATTCGCGGTCCAGTGGTAAGTGGCTATCCGGTTGCCGGGGTGCTTGGCACGGGCAATTCGACCACAAGACGTCTTGGGATGCGAGAAAATAAGGTAAACTGGTTGTGCCCACCAATCAAGGGAAGAAGACTCTCCAGCAGGGAGATCTCCTCTGTCGTTGGGAAGTGGTGAGTTGGTTCAGCAGGGCTCCACCGGTGGTGTCGTCGTAGCAGGTCGGCTCACCTTCTCCCTCGTCGGATTTTCAGGTCCTGTGGCGACTTCTGAAGTTCCAGTCCCCAAAGCCCTGCTTTTATGCAGAAAACCCCCATTAATTCAGCCTAGCTGTCAATCAAACATGCTAAGTGGTGAGCGGGGTGGCTCACCACTTGGGCCAATCACGTAAGAGTGCGACTTGGGTTGGCAAGGCAACTTAGTCCAAGGTGCCTAAACCCCCTCCCACACCCCCTGTGGTACCCAGACAGAGTGGCACCACTTTGGAAGGCTTCTGTGTAGAAGCCCGCCAAAAGTGGAACAAAGGGCTCGACCTTTAGTTTGGAGTTACAGAGGCGAACACAAATGCCATTTTAAAACCGAGTTTTGGCAGAAAATACCAACCGGTGAATTAATATTCAATAAATAAACCAGCGGTATGTTAGAGGCTATGTAAAAAAGTATTAGCCTCCAACAATGGGAAAATCCCATAGAGATATATTTGCGGTTGAATATAAAAAGTAGTATCCACTGCCACCAGCCAAAACTCGACGAGGGGGTCGGGACAGTGCCCCCTCGAACAACAGACCCAGGGGCAATCGAATTGCCCCTACCAGTACGTCCACAATATGATGGTTTGTACTGGTTCTGTTAGTAATTTGGGACTAGTAAAGCCAATGGTGACTTTACATGCCCTGGGAGACAGTAGTCAGTCCCAGGGTATGGAGTCTATGGTGGGGGGTCACTATGACACCCCGGTGTTACTGCACGGAGGGTGCTGTGTAACACATGTAGGAAAAACACATGAGACCCTATGGAGTAAAGGACCCCATAGCCCATGAAACACATTAACATTCAAAGGAACACCACAAATCATGTCCAAGAGTGGAGAAAAAGAGTCTCACTCTTGGCAGGAGAAAAAAACAAACTCCAGAAATCCAGCAAAGCTGCTGGGGGACTCACTAGGTTAGGAAATTCAGCCTAAACAGAGAATTCTCCCTAACACTCGCCTCCCACCCCCCAACTAAGGGACAGGAGGATTTAATCCACTCCTGGATGAATCTCATACCTCTAGTCGATGACATACATCCTAGAGAGACCATCAGCATTTTGGTGGTGACACCCTTACCTGTGCTCAATGGTGAAATCAAACCCTTGCAGGCAGATTGACCATCTCAATAGTTTTGGGTTTTCCCCTTTCATTTGCATTAACCATCTCAAGGGTTGGTGGTCAGTCTAAATGACAAAAGTAGAACCATACAAGTATGGCCTAAACTTCTTCAGAGCCCACACAATAGCAAAACACTCTCGTTCAATGGTTGCCCACCGTGTTTCAGGATCCTTCAGTTTTCTACTGATGAAGCAAATTAGGTGCTCCCTACCTTTCCCATCCAGTTGACTGAGGACTGCACCTATTCCTACATTTGAAGCATCTGTCCGCACAATGAAAGTTTGGTGGTAGTCAGGAGCTCTGAGTACTGGGGCTTGGCAAAGAGCCTTTTTGAGGTTTTCAAAGGCCTGATTGCATTCCTCATTCCATCTAACCTTTTTAGGGAATTTAGGAGAGGAGATGACATTCAGTGGAGAAGCTTTGGTCCCATAGTTCTCTATGAAATTCCTGTAGTACCCAGTGAGACCTAAGAAGGCTCTCACCTGGGTCTGAGTAGTAGGTGTGGTCCAATTTTGCACAGCTTCAATCTTACTGAGCAAAGGCCTTATTTCTCCACCTCCTACCTAATGTGCAAGGTACACCACTTTACTCTGTCCAATCTGGCATTTATTCGCCTTTATGGTCAGATTGGCCTTTCCAAGAGCCTGCAAAACATATCTCAAGTGGTCCACATGTTCTTCCCAGGAATTGCTGAACACTGCTATGTCATCCAAGTATGCCATGCAGAAGTCCCCCATCCCATTCAGAACCTGGTTTATCATCCTTTGAAATGCAGCAGGTGCATTTTTCAATCCAAAAGGCATAACCTTAAAGTGGTATAAGCCAACTGGGGTAGAAAATGCAGTTTTCTCCCCGGCATGGTCTGTCAGGGCTATTTGCCAATAGCCTGACGCCAAGTCAAATGTGCTGAGGAACTTGGCTGCACCAAGTCTATCCACCAACTCATCTGTCCTTGGTAAAGGGTGGGCATCAGTCTTAGTGACTACATTAAGAGATCTGTTGTCCACACAGAATCTAAGTTCTTTAGATCCTGCCTTTGGTACTAACACAACTGGGCTAGACCATGGACTAGTAGAGGGCTCTATTACCCAGAGATCAAGCATCTTGCTGACCTCACCTTTGATGTGGGTTCTTACATTCTCTGACATTCGATATCCTCTGCTTTTGACTGGCAGACAGTCACCAGTGAGTATGTCATGCTGTCCCCAAGGGGTCAAGCCTGGTGAAAGTGAGAACAGAGAGGCAAACTGATTTAACATAGATTTGCACTCTTCTTGTTGCTCAGGTGTCAGATTTGAAGGGAGTTTTACTCCTTCAATCTTTTCGTCTAAAGGTAAGCCTCTGAGGAGATCAGGAAGAGCTTCACTCTCTTCTTCTTCCTCTGATGATGCTAGAAGCAAAGCTCCTACATCAGGTCTGGAGACATATACTTTTAGCCTGTTGGTGTGGAAGACTGTTGGAGCCTCCTTGGGATTGCCCAAGTCCACCAGATAGTTGACCTCTCCAAGTTTACCCACAACTTTGAAGGGTCCCATCCATTTATCTTGTAAGGCCCTCTGCCTTGTTGGCATCATAACGAGAACTAGCTGGTCTTGAGTAAACTCAACCATGTTAGCCTTTTGATCATGCCAGTGCTTGACCAATGCTTGTCCAGCTTACAAGTTGTCACTTGCTTCTGCCATCATGTGTGACATTCTCCTTCGGAGACCTATCACATAGTCAGTCACTCTGACTGGCTTGGGGGAAGGAGCATTCTCCAAACCCTCCTTGATCAGGGCCAATGGACCTTTGACCGGATGACCATAAAGAAGTTCAAAGGGAGAATAACCTACTCCCTCCTGAGGGACTTCTCTATAAGCAAAGAGAAGGCATGGCAGTAGAAGGTCCTACTTTCTTTTAAGGGGGTCCTCTAAAGCACCTATCATGCTCTTCATGGTTCTGTTGAACCTTTCAACCAACTCATTTGTCTGAGGGTGGTATGCTGTTGAGAACTTGTAAGTAACTCCGCAGGTTTTCCACATGGCTTTCATGTAGTGGGACATAAAATTCGACCCCCTGTCAGAGATTACTTCCTTAGGAAACCCAACCCTGGTACAAATACCAAGGAGGGCCTTAGCCACAGCCAGAGCTGTAACAGTCCTCATAGGAATTGCCTCAGGGTACCTAGTAGCATGGTCTACTACAACAAGTATAAACCTGTTGCCTGAGGAGGTTGGAGGATCAAAGGGACCAACAATGTCAATCCCTACTCTCTCAAATGGGACTCCCACAACTGGGAGAGGCACTAAAGGTGCCACATTCTTGGAGCCAACCTTACCAGAAGTCTGGCAGGTGTGACAGCTCCTGCAGTACTTATCTACTTCAGCCCCCATCTTCGGCCAATAAAAGTAGAGTGAGAGCCTTTCCTTAGTCTTCTTGAAACTCAAGTGACCAGCCAAAGGAATCTCATGGGCTAACTGCAAGAACTGTGGTCTGTTCTCTTGGGGTACTACAAGTCGTTTGTTGTCCCCAGGTGCAGGCTCTGTTGATTCACTGTAGAAGAGGCCATCTTCCCAGTGTAACCTATATTTCCCAGGCTCTTGCCCTTCAGCCTGAGCATCTGCCTGGTGGCGAAGACCTTCCAGAGTTGGACATTCTCTCTGTCCCTTACTGAAGTCTGCCCTGTTGGGTCCACCTTCTGCCAGTAAAGACTGTAGCTCAGGATGGTCAACAGGATCCAGATCTCCAATGAGTTCCTGGCCTTCCACTAGCTCTTCCTCAGAGTCTAGTTCAACCACACAGGGCTGTACCACCCTCTGAGCCTCAGCTGGAGGGGGAGTTACTGGTGTAACTTTGGACAACCTAGGGGAAGTCCTTGTTGGCTGCACTGGAGTGCTGGCTGTGGGGTTCTTTTTAGAAGTTTTAGGTTTCCCTTTTTCTTCTGGTTTCTTAGATACAGCAGCTGACATCTCCAGTGGAGCAGGAGTGGTCTCTTTCTTCATCATCCCCTTGGGAGTACCTCTCATGGTTCTCTCCCTTGCAAGTCAGGTGAGCTCCTGTAACCTTTTACTAGGAGGTCTGGGGGTATGTGACACTACTCCAAGAGTTTTCAAGTCATTACCCAGCAGAACCCTTCCTGGCACCTCACTTTGTATGCTGACAGGTATCTTCACAGTCATGTCATTACACTGGATGAGAACTGGTAGTTGGGGAAGCATCTGCACAGGCCCTCCAGCTAACTTGGTGAGGCGTCTGGGTGCCTTAGCAACATCCACAGCCTGAAAAAACAATTTGTCCACCACAGTTATGCTGGCCCCAGTGTCCCTAATGGCAGGAGTCTCCTGACCATTCCCCTGGACACTGTCCTTATAATACTCTTTAGTATTATCTGGGATAGAATTATAGATATCTAAGTTCTGTTGTTCCCACAAACCCAGAGACACTAAAGAAACACTGGCTGAGACTCCAATGGCTTCATCAGCCAGTAGTAGAAAGTTTCCACTTGCCATTTGTACTTCCTCCTCTGGAGCGAAGGCTAAGGAGACAAGCTGGACCCCTGAAGGTTTACCCTTACATCTGGGATCTCCTTTCACATGGTCAGTAGAGCCACAAACAAAGCATTTACCAAATGCTTTCTGGAATGGTGGCTTGTTCTGACCTCCTTCTGGTTTGGCACCAGAAGGTACACTAGCCTGATTCGGTTTCCCTTGTGGCTTACCTTATGGTTTTGTTTGGGGCCCTCTTTGGAATTGGAATTATTAGAATTCTCTTTGGAGTCCTTTTTTGGCTGTTTTCCCTCATCCTTTTTCTGAGTAGCCCCAGAATCCTTGTGAGAGGCCCTGTTGGCAACCCACAAGTCAGTAGCCTTAGCTAACTTCCTGGAATCCAATTCCTTTGAATCAGCCAAGTGCTGTCTGAGCTCAGGAGAGCAGGCATCATAAATTGACTCCAACATTACAAGATTCTTCATTCCTTCATAAGTGTTAACCCTGTAACCCTTAATCCATCCCTCTAAGTTTTTCAAACTTTCACTCACCCAGGTAGCCCAAGGGGTACCATCCTGCTTTCTGAGGGTCCTAAACCTCTTAAGGTACTGGGAAGGGGTCTTCCCAAATCTAGCTATTAAGGCTAGTTTCACACATTCATAATCCTTCTTATCCACCTCCCCCAACTCCATTACCACATCAGTTGCAACAGAGGGAAGCCTAGAGAACAACCAGGGAATTAACTCATTCCCTGTGATGTCCTGGAGCCCATGATTATACTCAAACATTTTTAACCAATCCAACACATCCAACTTAGGTTCATACATACCCACTAATTCCTTAGGCATCCAGGGTCTTTTGGGACTGGAACTCCTAGAGGAACCAGAGGAGAGAGAAGCATTTTCCACAGACAACTTTTTCATTTCTAGTGCATGATTAAGCTCTATTTCTCTTAGTTTCTACTCAGCTTGCTTCTGGTCAGCCTGTGCATTAATTCTTCTGAACTCTAGCTCTTGGTTTCGTTCAGATTGAGCAATAAAACGTTTGTACTCTATTTCAAGCTTCATTTTTTAAGTTCAAAATAAGCAGGATTACATGTGGGACCTGGTATAGGACCTGGTATAGGCCCAGTAGGTACAGTAGGTAAGGCAGACAGAGGCTCAGCGTGGCTAACTTCATTAGGTTCACTTTCCTCTTCTGACTCATTATCAAGACTTTGATTCAGATCAATACCATCACTCTTTTCTACATTTGCTGGGGGGGTAGATTCCTCTGTACCACCCAGACTTTGGTTTTCTAACAATCTTTCTACAAGTTCCATTTTCTTGCCCTTCTCAGAGAGATTCTTATGTCTACACAACACTTTTAAGCAATCAGCCGTTTTGGCAGACAATGATTCTAGGGTATAACTCTCCATAGCAGACATAGTTAGAAAATTAGCTTTTTAGTGCTAAGCTTTGTGGTTAGTCCTAAAGTATTCAAAAAGCACACTAAAGTGTATACTCAATACAAATCCCACCTCTGCCACCAGTGTTAGGCAGAAACCTGTGCAGTTCCCTCTGGGATCACTGCAAAAGATTTAAGACTACAGGTGGTTGGCAGTAAACCCAATTGGTAGCAGTCTGTACCACCCAGATTTACCTGGTAGCTGTGGCTGAGCAGTCAGACTTCTCTCAAGAAGAGTTAGGCAGTATACAGAGTATTCACAATAGGTCAATAGAACACAGTAAAAAAAGCAAACACTGACCAGAGCTTGGTGTAAAAGAGATATAATTATTTATTTAAACACACATCTAGTTAAACACACTGGCACTAATATCAAGCAGTTCAAACAGCGGTGAGCGCTTAACGAAGATGGCACTCTAATCAATCGGTTTAAGAGGGAGAGAAAGGCAGAGCTAAGATAGCAACAGATCCCAACACTTTCGGAGAACACAGTAGGAGAAGAAGGCAGGTTATAACCGTACAGTCAAAGTTAAAAAGGCCGGACCCACTTTAAGAGGCTCTGGTCGGAATGTGTCCAAGGTCACACGGCTGAAAGTGCCAAAAAGTCTCGCAAAAGGTTCAGAAAGAGTTGGACCAACAGAAAGGGACCAGTTAGATGGTTGGATGGTTAGAATGCCTCAAGCAAACTTTTTAACATCTTGAAATCCCTAGACAAACCCTCAGTTATATCGCCACCTTTTATACCATCCCAACAGGAATGCGACAATACCCAAAAAGCTTTCTTTGAGAAATTAGAAAAGGCTAGAGATAAAATCACAAAATCACAACTAAACAAATCCACCATGATTAAAATGCCAGCTGAAGAACCACTTGAAAACATAGAACCCTTTCATTTTTCACCTATCACCACAGAAGAGATGAAAAGAACACTCGTCTCCATGAAACCTACCTCGTGCGCGGAGAACATCCTACCCGCCAAAATAATCTTAGAAAACCCAGACATCTTCGCCCCTATACTTGCTAAGATCATCAACACTTCCTTTAGGGACCAACTAGTCCCCCAGGCCATAAAAAAAGTCACAGTTACCCCACTAATAAAAAAACCGGGCCTGGATCCAAGAGACCCATGCAACCTTAGGTCAATAACCAACTGTAACTTCCTGCTAAAGATTATGGACAAAGTAGCCACGGCACAACTACAGGCACACATTGAGGCCTCTAATGCGCTACACCCACATCAATCAGGTTTCAGACCATCTCATAGCACAGAATCAGCCATGCTCGACTTACAGACAAAGATGCTTAGCATCTTAGACAAGGGGAAAACGGGACTTCTCATCCTGTTAGACCTCAGTGCTGCCTTTGATCTCCTGGATCATAATCTGCTCGAAACTGCCTTAGGCAAAACAGCAAACTGCTCACAGGAGGCAAAAACATGGATAATGTCCTTTTTAAAAGGCAGAACATCCCGAATCCATTGGGGAGACAAATTCTCAATGGAAAGGAAGATCCTCTGCGGGGTTCCCCAGGGAGCCAGCATGTCCCCATTGCTGTTCAACCTCTACATTAGATACTTATGCTACATCTTAGACCATGCTGATATATTCTTTACCAACTATGTGGACGATACGCAGCTGGTACTGGAACTCAGCGGGGATCATAAAACTGACAACAACAATCTAAGTAGTATCTATAACATCATAGAACAATGGATGGATTCCAACTGGATGTGTTTGAACGGCAGCAAAACTGAGCTGATGATCTTCGGATCCACCCAAGCCAGAAAATCACTGCCCCGCGACTACGCAAATTTCAAGATCAAGGATGCTAACATCAAAGTACTTGAGAAAGTAAAAACTTTGGGTATGATGATGGAAGCGTCTTTAGGAGCAGAGGCCCAGACTCAATACATAAAAAAAACCTGCAATTACTACTTGAGACTCTTCAGAACTATTAGACCGTATCTCACGGAGAACAACTGTGCCACAATAGCCAGAGCAACCATCCTCTCCCGTTTGGATTATGGGAACGCACTTATGCTAGGAGCCAACAAAAAAAACATCCAAGCGTTCCAGATTATCCAATATAACGCAGTTAGGATAATCAAATGCAAATCTAAATCAGACCACATGAGTGCATCTAGGAAGGAATTGCATTGGCTCAAAGTGGAGAGCAGAACCCACTTCAAGGCTCTCACAATAGCCCACAGATGCATCCACGGGAAGGCACCAGGCTATCTAAAATCGAAAGTACGTCCTTATGTTCCAAGCCGCGCCTTGAGATCCTCGGATCAAAATAGGATCTCAGTGATGCCACACAAACTTAGATCTGGACTGGGAAAATCCTTCCCAGTCATTACAGCAGGCATCTGGAATAATCTGCCAGCCCACATAAGGAAAGAATCTAACTACTTACGTTTTCGTAAATTAGTGAAAACATATCTCTTCAACTGACCTCGACTTTCATGACCCACTAAATCCTTGATTCCAGGAACTGTCCCGTCCATTTCTGTTGTCTTTGTGTCCACGTTTCTGCGCCCCGAAACTCGTGAGTTAACGGCGCAATACAAATAATAAAATAAATAAAATGAAATGGTGAAGGCGGCCAGCCCAGTCCAGAAGCTTAAGGGGTTATTGTTACCTTGTAGCAATCTTTAGAAAGGGAGGCCTGGCGGACACGGTACCTTAAAATGGTGAGAACGCTCCAGCGGGGGCAGTTGTTCCTAGCAGCGGGTGCAAGTCGGTGCTTCGTCCGGGGGAAGAGAGGATCTTGTCGGGGAGGAAAACAGGAGTCAGTTGCACTGCCAGGGAAGAAACCAGCCGCAGAGTTCTCAATTAAAAGGAGCGGTCCTTTTATTTGCGGTCCAGTGGTAAGTGGCTATCCGGTTTGCCGGGGTGCTTGGCACGGGCAATTCGACCACAAGACGTCCTGGGATGCGAGAAAAGAAGGTAAACTGGTTGTGCCCACCATTCAAGGGAAGAAGATTCTCCAGCAGGGAGATCTCCTCTGTCATTGGGAAGTGGTGAGTCGGTTCAGCAGGGCTCCACCGGTGGTATTGTCGTAGAAGGTTGGCTCAGCTTCTCCCTCGTCGGATTTTCAGGTCCTGTGGCGACTTCTGAAGTTCCAGTCCCCAAAGCCCTGCTTTTATGCAGAAAACACCCATTCATTCAGCCTAGCTGTCAATCAAACATGCTAAGTGGTGAGCGGGGTGGCTCACCACTTGGGCCAATCACGTAAGAGTGCGACTTGGGTTGGCAAGGCAACTTAGTCCAAGGTTCCTAAACCCCCTCCCACACCCTCTATGGTACCCAGACAGAGTGGCACCACTTTGGAGGGCTTCTGTGTAGAAGCCCGCCAAAAGTGGAACAAAGGGCTCGACCTTTGGTTTGGAGTTACAGAGGCCAACACAAACGCCATTTTAAAACCGAGTTTTGGCAGAAAATACCAACCAGTGAATTAATATTAAATAAATAAACCGGCGGTATGTTAGAGGCTATGTAAAAAAGTATTAGCCTCGAACAATGGGAAAATCCCATAGAGAGATATTCGCAGTTGAATATAAAAAGTAGTATCCACTGCCACCAGCCAAAAATCGACGAGGGGGGAAGGGACAGTGCCCCCTCGAACAACAGACCCAGGGGCAATAAAATTGCACCCAACCAATACGTCCACAATATGATGGTTTGTACTGGTTCTGTTAGTAATTTGGGACTAGTAAAGCCAATGGTGACTTTACATGCCCTGGGAGACAGTAGTCAGTCCCAGGGTATGGAGTCTATGGTGGGGGGTCACTATGACACCCCGGTGTTACTGCACGGAGGGTGCTGTGTAACACATATAGGAAAAACACATGGGACCCTATGGAGTAAAGGACCCCATAGCCCATGAAACACATTAACATTCAAAGGAACACCACAAATCATGTCCAAGAGTGGGAGAAAAAGAGTTTCACTCTTGGCAGGAGAAAAAAACAAACTCCAGAAATCCACCAAAGCTGCTGGAGGACTCACTAGGTTAGAAAATTCAGCCTAATCAGAGAATACTCCCTAACATAGAGTAAGGGCATGAAGAGGAAGGGTGGAAAGGGAGTGGCAGCACAGGGTTAGAGTGAGTGTGACTGCACTGAGATGGAGAGTGGCAAGGCCAGGAGAGAGAGAGTGACTGCTGGGAGAGTGTGACAGTGCAGAGAGGGGGGTGACATGGCAGAGGGAGAGAGACAGGGCAGCGAGAGAGAGTGACATCACATGGAGAGAGTGAGAAGAGATCTTTAGTTCTGCTACTATACATGAATCTGATGTACTGAATGGCTAGTGAGGCTATATATCTGTCTGTCAAATCAAGTGATATGGGACTGCGGGCAGGCTAATGCAACAATAATAGAATTGTGGGTGACGGCATTTGGGGGCCATTAACAGACAAGCCGAAGGGTACACCATTTGGTCCCTAAAATCATTAAATCTGCCTCATTGTTAAGGCGTCTTTGTTCATATAAATTCAATTTAATCACTTATGAAGATTCTAATGTGTGCAGTTAAGAGTGAGATTAAATATTTTTTCCAGGTTCTCATCCTTGGGCTATACAGTGAAGCCGGTATTGTAACACACTCTGCAATTTAAGCACTTGACCAATTTAAGCATTGACCACACACCTTCAAAGCTTTACCTGGTAAAAATATTTAAGTTTAAAATGTTAGCCCTACAATAATACTCTATGATAAAGTTTACTTTCAAAATACACTGATTTCAGCAACCTGATAACATGCAAGTTCTCGAAAAAACATGTTAAGCTAAAAGAATATCATTGTAGCTTTATTTTTGACCGCCTGAAAGGAAAACTATAAGTCACAGACTGCAAAATAATGAAAGCCTGAAACATCATCTATTTAACGCCCCTATACTTTCACTATTTTAAGACACACACTGAAAGAAGTTGTTTAATATTTAAGTTATTTATGGAGATTCCTTAACAAACTTGCAGCTCGTTGTTATTTATGATGTGAAGAATATTTGACTATGGATATAATTTTTTTAAACATTTTATTTAAATGTCATTCAGTTATAAAAACAACTTTTAACATTATTAACACATTTCACAAAATACAATTCATTTCAGAAAAAAAGGGGAAGATTCAAGTAAGAAAAAACAAAAAAGAGTTATTGATTAAAAAATCAGTTAAAATGTTCCTAAAAACATTGCTCCAACAAAAAATCCAAATGGAATTCAATCCTGTAAAATTCTCATCCTAAATACAGAAGAAGATAAAAGACAAAAAAAGAAGGAAAAAGAAAAGAAAAAAAAAAGAAAAGAGACGTGTCATTTTTAAGATAAACCTTTTAAGGTGAATTACTTTGTTGTAGTAAAACTACATGAATTACTTAGGTTAGCTTCACAATAAACCAGAAAACTTCAGCGTATTATCGTAATTTTTTAAGAACATTGTGCAGGGTCTAATATCAAGGATTTTATGAATCCCGTCACAGCTAACACCAATGAGGTTGTACGACCAGCCAAACATAATTCCGATTCCATTTCATTCATGTCCTGGTCGAAAATTCTAATAAATCTTTTAAAGTATTGCGAACGCAGGCCGCGAAGTCCTATACGTGAGGTCAACAAATGTTTTAAGGACTCAATCTGACCTTCCTCGTTGCAAAATCTGCAATCCACCTTGACCAATGTCGGTGAGCTATATTTATCAAGAACCTCTCTTGTAGGAAATTAAATTCCATTTGAATCTTAAGAACTCACGCCTGATACATTTGTCAGGGTAGATCGCTAAATAAGGTGACAATACTCGGATGTTCTTATAGTCAAATCGAAGATGTTACAATGACGTATAGCTGGGCATAATGTCCAAGTAGAAGCCAAGTCCGTACGATATAGATTTATTTTTGCGTGAACCAGATTTTGTATAAAATCATTCAACCTCAATCCCAAGGATTCCAACAATGACTGACAGTATGTAACTTTCTCCCTGATAATATAATTACCTTCCTCCATGCCCAAACTCTTAAAGTCTGCAATTCCGGAATTCCGAGCAGAGGCCTCCAAAGTCTGCCCTCAATTTAGACCAGCTAATCCAGAATCCAAGGGGGATAAAGCTGAACACCATGAAGCAGTTTAGGTTGAATTTAATGGCTGGAATAAGTGAAAACATACCAAAGCGGAGATCGATTTTTCTCATTTGATAGTATAAGCTGATTGCACACATTACAAACCAGTCTTTAACAATAGACTTTTTATCTTTTGCTCCAATAGGAAAACCTAAATAAAGGATTCTCTACCCTTTCCAATCTCTCCAAGCTAATTTTCCAACTAAATGTCAGATCATTCCTCTTTTTCGTACATACCAACACTTTGGTTTTGGAAGCATTAATAGAAAGAAAGTGTGATATGCATATTTAGAAAAAGCTGAAATAAGACGTTGAAGGCCAATTGGTGCTTTGTCGAAAAGGAGAAAATCGTCTGCACATGCCAACCACATGGGCTTGAGCCCTTGCATTTTAGAGGGGGCAAATGCTGCTGCATTCAGACTCATACCAATATCACTCAAATAGAGGTTAAACAGGCAGGGAGCCAAAAAACATCCCTGCCTGACGCAACTATGTGTTGTCACCTTCAGTGAAAGCGACCCCTGGTTGCCTAGTCTTAGCTGAATGCTCGAGCTTTCATGTAACCCAACAATGAGGTGTAGCAAGCCACATGGTATTCCCCAGGATTGCAATTTAGTCCATAATAATCCACGGTCGACATACACATTTGCAGAATTCCTCCTCCAGGCCTCACTCAGGATAGACTTTAATTAGAATCCATTAAGGTTAAGGGAGGTGCCCAATGACTTCCAAAAAGATGGTCTGCCATTTTTTAATCAGCCCTCTAGATTCTTGGCAATTTTATAGATGCTCCAACAGCACAGCCGCAAAGACTTTGCTGTCGGCATTGAGTATTGCTATGGGGCGGTAATTTGCTGGATTGAAGAGCGCACCCTTTTTGAATATCGGCATTATAAATGCGACCAGGACTCTGGAAAGGTGTATGACGCCGCCACAACACTAAATAGAAGAGTAAGAACTGAGGCCCAAGCAGCGGATTCCCCCTAAACAACAGGTTCGACAACTGATTTGGGCCTGATGCTCTAGACAAGCTGATTTTCCAGATTACTTCCTCAATATTCTCCCTCTCAACACACAATCTCCATTCCACTTCCTCACTCATTATAAAGAGTATTTCGTCGTGATTTTTGAGCACATGATTATTGGGCACGTGGAGACCAAAAACCTTCTGGAAATAGGCAACCCACTCAGCTCAGGGACGGCATTGATCACCAGAGAGGCCTCTGGAGTCTCCAAATTACTTAGCAATCTCCTAAAGGCTTGGGTATTCTTATTATTTAAAACCTTAAGCATTGCCTCAGCGTCTCGCTGCAATGCTTGTGCTTTTTTACCCTTATGCCAATTACGGTGTTGCTGTTTCAAAGCTTTACTTTTGAAGCTTATTTCAAAAAAGGGTCCGTCCCTTGACTCTTGCCAAAGACTTTAATTGCCTGCTCAAGTCTCTCTAACGATCAGCAACCCCTGAATTGTATGCGTGAAGATGCCTCCTCCAATCAGCCTGTGGAGCTCTTTTCTTGACTGCCACACCCGTTGCCAGCAAATCTTCCACAAAGTTGGCAAACCTTGGGACGGCCAGGGTTTCAAACAACCAAGACTGCAATACCTCTTCCAAATATTGCTCTAATTTAGAATTTATTCTAGCTACAGAGGTGGGGTTCCATTGCATTCTGTTCCCAGCTAAATTCACCGAAAGACCCAAAGCCATTCCAAACGGTGCTTCGTCAGCTGTGCTGCCTCGATTAAATGAAGCTGACAGCGGACAATGGTCACTAAGTTCAACTGGCAGAATCTCGAGGGAAGTACACATGTTAAACAAAGCATCAGTTAAGATAGTTGAGACAATACCATCACTTACACAAGTAATGATGGGCTGTCTGTAGTGAGACAGGTAACTTGAACGTCAGCACTAATTTCCAAAGCATGGCACGGATCGATTCCATTGTTAACCTGCTCTAATTATACACAGTAAAACACCAAACTTCTTTTGTCCAGTTAAAACAGCAGGTACCAATATTATAAGCTATGAACAATCTGATTTGATTAGAGCAGAGGGTAATCTTTGAAAACATTCTTATCATGTGGCAATGACTGTAATACTGGTTGGAATAGATTACCTGCAATCAAACTCTGATATTATCTGAGCTCTAAGAGATAATTCCTAAATATTAAAGGTGACAGGAGAGCAACATATGCACATTCAGAAAAGCTGTTGAGGCGAGCAGATACACAAGTCGTTGTCAAGTTGCTGCCAAGCTGTGGGACTCCCTCCCCACAGCACTTCAAACCGAACCATCGTTCTGGTCCTTCAGAAACAAATTAAAAGATTAGCTTGTTGCCCAGCAAAATTAAATCTCTTAAAATTCTGACCAGGTCTGATTCTCGATACCTATTGACTTTATGCAACCGGCATGTCCGGTTCACATTGTCATTGTCGGGCTTTATATGTTGATTCTTGTTCATTGTTGCTTATCTGTACCAATTGTTTCCCGCTGCATTTTTTGTATGCTTAGTATAACAGGCCTCTGTCTGGCTTGATGACGTGTTTTGTCTTACCCTGATCACGTTCTACCCATATTGCTTGTTGACCTGATTTGTAACACAAGTCAATTGCTTATTGTTTGTTGTTGCTGTAACTTCTGCTCAAATGTAAGCGCCCAGATACCTGAGGGTTAGGTGCGCTCTATATAAATAAATAAACTAAACTAAGTTCTGCCCATCAACGTTCAGTGAATACCGTCTGAAAACGTAACTGGATTAAGAGAGGCGAATCATGCAGATTTTACCTGTTCTATTAATTCAGTGAATCAGTAATGTAATTGAATATCTATACTATTTGAGCTATGAATTACTAATTCTATATCAAGACCTGGAGCCTCGGATTATGCTCAACTCTACACTTTACTTCTTCAGCAGCCCATATAAAACATCACAATCTTAATAATAAACAATAAAAAGAACTACAATTCCCTCTAACATTAAGGGATTTAGTAGTTTAAATGGTTGCTTTCACAAGACTTCTTATATCCAATCACAGTCCTTAATCCAATATAACAATCCTTGGCCTCATTTCTTCTTCTTCTTCTTCCTATTGATTAAGAATTTGATAGGGCGGGGGGGCGCTGTTGAGCAGCCCGAAAATGGCTGCTTAGCTATTGAACTCCGTGAATGGTGGACCTGCATCTCGCTACATCGGCGGCCTGACCTCCTGTTGCCTATAAACCGCTCAAGGTATTCCCCACATTGTGCTGCCTGTGGTGTCCGAATCTCTGCGAGAATCGGCGTCTGTGGGACCCGCTGCGCTGTCTTGATGACTGGGGCCGCGAGGAGTGGGCTGGCCCTGTCACCGCCGGAGGCCTGGCCGGGGACTCCATCTGCGTGAGGCCGCTCCCTGTGACGTGGGCCTGCCGGGGCTGCGCTCGTCTCTCATAAGCTCCTGCCCCCTGCGGGTGGGCTGCGGCGGCTTCACTCCCTCCTCCTTCCTCTGAGTGCAGCGCTGCGCCGGCCGGCGGGCCGTGCCTCGCCGACACCGGGCTGCAGCTACTGAGGCCCTCGGCCGGCCCTCCCATCCAGCTTGTGGACTCTCCCGCCCAACCTGGCTCCGCCGGCTACGCAGCATTTATTGACTCCTGTGAGGGGCCTGATGCGCTCCGCGGCTGTGACTGCCTTGAGGCCGAGATCGAATACCAGCAGACACGCGTCCTGATGCCGCACCCCGCGGGCCGTGGGCTGCACCCGCGGAGCAGGTGAGGGGTTGTTGGGGAGGGGGGCCGGACTCTCCCTCAATTATACTTGCCACGCTACTATCAGCACACAGGCGCCTTCCTGGTGCCGCGGGGGCCCCCGGCCGCCATCCTACCTGAAATGAACTGTGGTCAGTTCTGCACCTGATGCCTGGGTGCCCATGTGCTGTGGCCCCCCCTTACTAAGGACATTTATTCACCCTGAGGACTGCCTGCAGCCGTATCCCTGCTGAGTGGCCACCCATGCCCCCTGGCGGGCAGCACTCCGCTTCCCAGAGAGGCGGCCCTGCTGTGCTTGGCCCCGGTCCCCGACAACAGTGCGGGCCTAACTCTGGTTGGGGGGCATGTGATTACGCCTGCGCTCTGGACGGATGGCTCTGGTGCTCACCTTAACAGCATCTCTGCAAACTCATTGTTGCTGAACCATCAAACACTGATCATACACCACTGCCCATAACTGCACTCTGGCAACTCAACATTGGGTCCCTCTAGCCCCCCTGATACTTCCAATGCTGGAGGACTGCGTGAACACCTGACCCCGTTGTCCCAATACTGCAGCCGCTCTGCTCCTTCACCACGGCGGCCTGAGACAGCTGGACAGTTAAACTTGGTGCTTCGCCCCCGACCCTCACTTGGGTTTGGGTCTGGCCCGCTGGGTCACCCTCAATACGCTTGCAATGTCCAACAGATCTAGAGGGACCAACAAGGTGGGCGCCATGGACAGGTTTGCTAAGGCTACCTCGTGTGTGGACCAGGGAGCTGCGACTTTCGCACAGGAAGACCCCGAACCCGAGTCCCCCCCTGCAGCAGTGGCTCCCGACCTCACTGCTATGATGGAGTCAATGGCCAAAAATGTTGCCTCGTTCACGAAAAACTGGACGATATTAATGCCAATGTCGCTTCCCTTAAATCTTGAGTTGATCAAGCGGGAACCAGGATTAACGAGACAGAAAACAGAATCGGGGCGAATGAGGATCAACTGCACACTTTGCAAGATGCAATGGCCACCCTGACCCGCGACATGAAAACGGTGAAGTCTAAGTGTGATGACCTTGAATCTCGCTCGCGCAGAAACAACCTACGCATTATAGGGGTCCCCGAAAATGCCCTGAAAGGGCGCATGGAGTTGGCAGTTGAAAATCTACTTAAAGACTTACTGGTGTACCCCGCATTATCCCCCTTCTTCACAGTCGAGCGAGCTCACCGGGCCTTGTCCCCACATCCCACGCCAGGGGACTTCCCCAGGCCCATCATCGCCAGGATTCCCAACTATAGAGACCGGGACCTCATTCTCCGCTTGTCACGTGAAAAGGGCGATCTGCGCCTCAACTCAAATACCATCCGGATATTCCCTGACTTCTCCATCGGGGTGCAATAGGAGAGACGTCAATTCCTGGGAGTCAGGAAACTGTTACGTGAGCGCAACGTCCCCAGTGCAATTATTTTCCCGGCCAGGCTCAAGATTACCTTTAGAGAAAAGTTGTACTTTTTTACTGTTCCGGAGGAAGCTGTCAAATTTATAGAGGCCCAGATACCACTGCCTAATCCCAATGGAAATCCCATGGTTGACGACTAGGCCCTAACCATCTTGTGCCTCAACAATCTGCTTATTATTGTTTGTTCTCTCATGTGCCGATAGCAATGTAATCTTTTTGGCTCACTTATATGTGCGCAGTTAATACCTGAGATGATCACATTTGATAAGCTCACCGCCAGTAAGCATAGGCGGTCCTCCGCCATGCTTCACCTACCTGTCATTACTGATGAACTCTTCCGCTGGCGGCTGCATCACTTGTACCCACAGGGCTGAATATTGACTGCCAGTGTGCGGAGTGTTACGCCTGTTGACCGGCTTCCCCCCCTTTTTTTTTCTCTCGCTCTAACTTGGGCCATGTGGGTCGGGGGTGATCATTCTACATATGACTGTTTAATGTACCGCTGGTAATTTTATGTCATTTATATCTGTCTAAGTGGCCACCACACGGCAACGGCGCACCCCACTGCGATTGCAATGTTTAGTCTTGTCAATTTGAAGTTGGGTGTTGGCCCCGGTTGGGCCATCGGAGAAGCGGACCCATGTTGGGGCCCGCCTGATGTCCCCTGTTCTATGGGACGATTTGGTTTTGAATGGAGGGGGAGGAGGGGTACACTGCCCACCAGGACGGGGTGGTGCGGGAGGGGGGTGTTGCGGGTTTGGTTTGTGTTATGGAAAAAGGCAGAGGCAGATTGGCAGACTACAGAACATCGGGGGGCCCCAGTAGGGGCGGTTCCCGCCTTGAATGCACTCCACGACAACAGTGGTGGGATGTCACTTGATTATTAGAATGCCTGTAATAGCGATGTCCTGGAATGTACGGGGCTTGAGCAATTATACCAAGGCTCGTAAAATCATGACCTATGCTAACAGACACGGTTGCAAAATACTGCTCTTGGAGGAGACGCACTCTACAGGCCCTTTGTCCAAATGTATGGCACCATCATGGGGACCGCACAGATATTCCACATCATATTCCACACCTGCCAGAGGGGTATTGACAATGATCCATATCACTTAAGTTTGTTCTCCACAAGAGCTATATAGACCCAGAGGGGAGATACATTGTATTGCACTGCGCAATAGCTAACAGAGATTATTTGCTGGTGAACACCTGTGGCCCTAATGTTGACTCCGCCAACTTTGTCGACCAGGTGGTGTCCATATTGCTGGGTTATGTGGGGGTGCAGATTATTTGAGGGGGATATGAACTTCATATTGGACACTATGTTGGATAGGACTAGCACGGCCCCCAGACCCCTGTCTGGTGCGGCACGCAGGCTCCTGGCACACAGCACTACACTCGATATTCGCAATGCATGGAGGGCGCTACATCTGCAAGCGCGTGAGTACACTCACTACTCTTCAGTGCACGATAGTTCCTCAAGGATTGACATGTTTCTACTATCTAGTGCTATGCTGGGCAGAGTGGTGGAAACACAGATACTTGCGCGCACCTTATCGGACCATTCACCGATCTTGATATCCCTGGAACTGGGAATACTTGTCCCCACCCTCAACACATGGTGATTCAAGTCATCCGCTCTGCAGGACATTGTATTTAAGGCAGACATCCTTGCTGATATCCAGTCCTATTTTGAGCACAATACACCCCAGTCCACCACCCTGGGAGTCTGTTGGGACGCTTTCAAATCCTTTATCAGGGGAATGTCTATTTCTAGGGAGGCGGGAGTCCTCAAAACTATAAGAGCTGCCTTTACCCGCTCCAAAACCAAACTACGTGAACTGGAGCGTGCTCACCCGGCATCGGTTGACCCTGGCACTCTCTCCCAGATTGGCAAAGAGCTCCAATTTTTCAATGAACAAGCCACTAGGGAAGTCCAATACTTCAGCTGTCTGCAAGCTGCGCGGAAATACGGTGAGGGTGATAGACCCGGCAAAACACTCACGGCTTTGGCAAGGGGTGAGTGGGGTCAAACCCAGATTACCTGCGTCAAGGATAGTCAAGGGGCAGTACAGTGGTCCGATCAGCAGATCCTGGAGGTCGTCACAGACTTCTACTCAGAACTATATTCACAACCGCCGGAGCACAGCGATTCCCATATGCGGGACCTCCTCGAGCAGATACCTACTATTTGTGTCTCCCCCGTCACAAGAGACCAACTAGACTCCCCAATCATACTAGATGAAATAGTTGAGGCCATATCCAGTTTCCCTAAAGGAAAGGCGCCAGGCCCCGAAGGGCTAACAGCAGAATTTTATCAGGAGCATGTAGCTATATTGTCCCTCAAATTGCTCGAAGAATGGAATGAGTCAATCCGGCTAGGATCACTTCCCCCAACACTACGTGAGGCCGTTATTACGGTCCTACTCAAACCCGGTAAGCCTAGCGATGAGTGCGGATCATACGGCCCCTATCGCTAATGAACTTGGAAACTAAAATCTTTGCCAAGGTTATTGCCAACCGCTTCCTCCCGGTCATGTCATATATGGTTCATGATGACCAGTCAGGTTTCGTGCCCGGGAGATCCACGTCCGATAACATTAGAAGGCTGCTTAATGTCATGTCACGAATCGACCAGGTTGCGAGTGCAGTTGCGGTCACACTGGATGCCCAGAAGGCATTCGACATGGTTTCCTGGAAGTTTATGTGGCTAGTGCTGGAAACTATGGGCATAGGGCCCAAGATGATTGCATACATCAAGTTATTATACACCTTCCCAGTTGCCAGGGTCCGAGTTAACTCCCAAACGTCTAATCTGTTCCCTCTCTTTAGAGGCACCGACAGGGCTGCCCGTTCTCCCCAATCCTATGTCAGAGAGCGACACTCACGTAAAGGGATACGGCTGCAGGATACCCCCGAAATTATTTCACTCTATGCGGATGACGTGTTATTATTTATTAGGGACCCCGCTGTTCACCTTGACCCAATCCTACGCGACATCACCCGCATAGGCACATACTCTGGTTTCACTATAAATTACACCAAATCCGAACTCTTCCCTCTCACTAGCTCCACAGCACAGCCTGCCACTGAGAACCCGCTCCGCTGGTCCCCTAACGGGATTAAATACCAGGGAATCCAGGTGTCCCTGACCAAAGAAACATTACTAGCAGACAACTACCTGACCGCGGCCGAGCAAGCCGAAGCCAAGATGGCGCGCTGGCGCTCCCTTCCACTCTCACTAGCGGGGAGACTCTCACTTGTAAAGATGATATTGCTCCCCAAGCTGCTGTACGTATTCACTAATGTACCTATCTGGCCCGGTAAGAAATACTTTACACAAGCTGTGCGCTCAGTTCCTGTGGCATGCTAGTGCTGTGCGTAAAAAATGGTCTGCTATGACACTCCCCTATGATAGAGGTGGGTTAATCACCCCTGACATGCAGCAGTACTGGATCGCAGCACAGGCACAGTTTGCTTCTGGGTACCCCGGGCCCCCTCCTCGCCCCCATGTCAAGCTGGAGGCCCTGGCGGCAGCCGGCACCAACATAATGTCATTAATATTACACTGCCAATATGAGCCGGACTCGACCATTGGCCCGGTCCGAACCACTGTGCAAGCCTGGGGGCGGATATTCACAACATGTGCTGAACGGCACCCATACTACAAGTGGCTCCCCGCCTGGCGACTTCCCGTGCTGGAACCCACATATGACCTAGCCCTGGCGCGACACTGGGAGACCCTGGGGTACCTTGCCCTAACCGATTTCTACCCAGACGGGCGATTCATAACACTGCGGACTTGGAGGCCGGGTCACTCGGGTTCACCACTGGAACTATTGCAATTTTATAGACACCGGGCTGCCTTCCGAAGTGCTTGGCCTGACTTTCCCAATGAACCCCCGGACTCCCCCGGGATTGCCTACATCGACAGTTTGGGTGGCGCCCGTGGGGTGGTCTCTTCACTGTACAAACTTCTCCTAGGTGCTGCCCCGCCACAGCCCTCCAAGGCCCGGGATGACTGGGCGCTAGAGCTGGAGTCGGAGCTCACTGACCAATTATGGGAGAAGATGTGCACTCACACTAACAGAGTTTCCCTAAACTTCCGCTACCGCACCATTTAGTACAAACTGTTGAACAGGCTGTATTACACCCCGCATAGGATATCCGGGTTTGTGCGTTCTGACCCACGGCTCTGTCCTCGCTGTGGCGCAGAGGGAGCAGGACATTTGCACATGTTCTGGGACTGCCCAAGGCTAGCCGCATTCTGGGGTGAGATCCTGAAAACACTATCTGAGATCAATGACGCAGTTATTGACCCTGACCCGATGGGGGTTCTGTTTGGGGTGTGGCAGTCTGAGGGGGCTAAAAGCGTGGCAAAATTCTTAAATGTGAGCTGTATAATTGCCAAGAAATGTGTTTTACAAAATTGGAAGTGCTCCTCCCCTCCCACATTCCAGAAATGGCTAAAGTTACTAACATGGTCCCGAAACTGTGAAGAGGAGTTCCTCAGTATGATCCCTGCTCGCTCCCGCCCCAAAAATATATGGTCCGCCTTTAACAGCTACCTTAACAGTTTAGACACACCCTCCTCTGTGGACAATTCCTCGCAGTCATCTCCGCTAAGTGCTGCAACATTGGAGGCCCCGTGATACCGCATTCCTCACCTGCTGTTGTGCCACTGCTTCTTTATACCACTGTATTCATTTATATATGTATCACATTTTTTGGCTGCTCTGATGTGTATGTTATTTGCCTCTTCCAACACAAAAAAAAGTTTTAAAAAAAAGAATTTGATAGGGACCTGGTATTCTTGGAGCTCAGCGACAGGAGGCACTAGCCTCACGAAAGTCACAACCAGGCGCAACAGGACTTGGAGCAGTTCCGGCTCTGCCACGTACTTCAGTGAGGAGCGCGGGCCATCGGTATAGGAGCAGACAGTTCTCCTGGCCCAGAGGGAGTGTCAGAGGCAGCACAGGGACAATTTGTTTTTTCACATCGTTTTTTTTATAGCAATGCCATCTACTGGCAAAAAGGTATACCGCAGTAATACTGATAACTGAAAAACACCAATTGCTAGACCAAGCACAAGTCGGCTTCAGACCCGCAAGAGGAACAGAATCGGCACTACAATCCATCTGGGACGACCTAAAAACAAACACAGACTCCAATACAACCTCATCTCTGATTCTGCTCAACCTCTCCGCAGCCTTCAACAAAGTAAGCCATGACACCCTAACCAAAAGATTGGACGATATAGGTATAACAGACATGCCACTACTCTGGATTAAATCATTCCTAGCCGACAGGAACAGAAACCGTATGGATAAAACCCTTCAAATCTACTCCACAAGTTAACGACTGTGGAGTACCACAAGGATCCTCAATATCACCATTATACTTCAACATCTACCAGACTCCAGTAATTAGGATCTTCAAAAAATACATAATTACATGCTACAACCAAGAAGATGACACTCAAATCATCTACAAAATCGAAGATACTGAGATCACTCAACCCTAATAGAATCTCTAAAAGAAGTCTTTGACTGGATGAACGCCAACAACTTCAAAATCAACCCAGGAAAGACAGAAATCATGATTATATCCAAAAACCAAGAGAACTAGACTCACATTCCCTGGCCAACGGAAATGGGAACCGCACCAACACCATCTAAGGTAGTAATAAATCTGGTAGTCCTAATGGACAACGCCCTAACCTTAGAACCACTAGTAAATGCAATAATCAAGAAATGCTTCTTCCTCGTTCACACAACAAGAAGTATCCTACCTTTCCTCTCCTTCACCCACAAAACACTGACAATCGTGACCCTCATCATGTCAAGAATCGACAACGCAAACTGCCTCTACCTCAGGATGCCAGAATACCTCTTGAAGAAACTACAACGCATCCAAAATGCAGCAGCTAAACTATCCAGAAGAGACCACATCACTCTGGCACTAAAAACACTGCATTGGCTCCCAAACATCGTATCACGTTCAAAACAATGTGCATAACACACTGAGCATTCAGCAGACAGGGAGCAGAATTCCTACAAAAGAAAATAACAATCTATAAGCCAATGAGACTCCTCAGATCAAGCAATGAAATCTGCCTGGAACCAAAGCCATTCGTCAAGAAAAAACTAGGAGGCTCCTCTTTCTCCCACATGGCCGTAAAACCCTGGAACAACATCCCGAAAGAAATAAGAAACACCAGAGACCACATCAAATTTAGAAAACTTCTAAAAACATGGCTCTTCAACACCTCAGAACCAAACTGACACAAGTAAACAATCAAACAGGAAACACAAACAACAGATTGACAGAATATATGATGGCACAGACACCACCCAGAACCGACTAAGGGAAACTCCTACAACAACAAGAGAGATGACGCTAGGTGGAATAGAACACAAGCGACAACCCCACGAGGATAGAAATTAGCATACATGCCAAACACTACCAACAACCTTACCCAGACCATGAACATTAGCAAGTGCCACGCTTAGATAGAATTGTGAATGCTGGCAAGTGCCACATTTGGACAGAATTGTGAAAGTCAGCCTGCGCCGGACCCAGATAGAATTGTGAATGATAGCAAGTGCTGCATTTAATTAGAATTGTGAACATTGGCCTGCGTCACATCTGGATAGGATTGTGAAGGTTAGCAAGTGCCACACTTTGATGGAATTGTGAATGTAAGCGAGTGCCACACTCAGATAGAATTGTGAACTTTAGCCTGCGTCACATCTAGACTGGATTATGAATGTCGGCCAGTGCCACATCTAGATAGAATAGCGAATATTAGCAATTGCCACATATAGACTGCATTGGGAATATTAACAATGCCATATTTAGATAGAATTGTGAATGCTAGCTTTATTCACATCTAGACAGGTTTTTGAAGGTAGGTCAGTGGCACATCTGGATTTAATGGTGAATATTGGCGTGCGTCATCTAAAGACAGGATTGTGAATATTAGCCAGTGCCGGATCTAGAGAGAAATGCAGAGGTATTTACGAGCCACACCTAGAAAGATCGTGGACATTTAGCACATATCACCTCTAGATAGTGAGGCCAATAACCCACCCGCTAACAATCTCACCCCTCTGCATACACCTCTCAAACTCCAACTAAACGCAACCGCAACCCTAAAGCACAACAAACTGCACAAACTTCACTACACCGCAACAACAAAACAAACCACACATAGCTTCGCACAACAGCACACAACGGCTATCGACCGGAAAAGCACCCAAAGCTCAGCGAACGGAGTTAACCGAACTGAAGCTGCCAACAGCACATCACTGCTCTCTTGCACTTATCCTGCTCGTTCCCACTAACTTCACCCCCGCCCCTTTTCCTTTTCAGATCCGCCAGAGCTCCAGTGCGCAGTACAAATATCCTTTCATATTAACATTAACATAACTGATACCAGCTGTGAAGAGAAAGCACAACGGGTGCAGACCCAAGGTGATTTAATACAGGCCCAGTCCCAAGATAAACTTCACGCAGCTCTGGAGGGTCATAAGCCCAGGAGCCGCTTCGTGTCATAAGGGCGCAGTCTCAGGAAAAAATGTTGATAATATACCCAAAGACCTGCCTAGCTGTGAATTGAAATGTTTGTAAACGGGGGCATCTCAAGTGAACTGCTATATACTACATTCTTGAACCGATAAAACAAGAATCAGCATGAGCAGGACAGAGATCTCAAGTGAGGATTCAGGCATGCCACAAACTAGTGGTGGTAAAATGAGTCGGGCAATTCAAAGGGCACTGAGTGCCGGCAGTGGCGCATTAAGCAGGGGCATGGGCATTATGGATGAACTCTTGGCCTTCTCTCTGGAGCAGTTGAGGAGGAGAGAAGCGCATAGAGTGGGCTTCTTAAATAACTGCAAAGTTTCTAACCCCAGGTAACCTCCCTTGTTGCCCCATTATGAGTTATGAAACCCGCCAAAGTCATAGGTGTCATGATCTCTGCTTCCAAAAGGTCAGGGTTTTCCCAACTCCCTTGGAAGCAGATCCATAACCCAGGTTCCGAGTGCCAACCAGTCCCAATTGGGACCTTTTGGACCCAGTCCTGGCGCCAGTGGCACCAGGCTCATAAATATGCCCAGTCCCAGCGCTGGAAGCGCCGGGCTCATAATGCTTGGGTGGACTTACCTGCAGCAGACCATGCTGCTTACTTGCCTGCCAGTTGAGCCTCTGATCCTCTTCTGTTTGGAACTACTTTTCCTGTTGGGTGGGGCTGGAGCCACTCCCTAGATTCAGAACACTGGAACTCTTCTGGAAGGCAGGAACTCTTTTCTTACCAGGAACTATTTTCTTACTTAGGCGTGGCTGTGGAAGGAGACACCTAAGCACTACAGGAGGCTATTTAAACCACACCCGGTGGATGAATCTTGCTTTGCGTTATTCTGCATCCTCTGCAGCAGAACGCTCATCGTGTCTTCTGCATCTGATCCTGGGCCTAAGGGAAAAGGCTTACCATCCTGAATCCAGTCTTCAGCAACACCTATAAAGACAAGAAAGAACAGGTTAGCATTCCGGCATCTGAAAGGCAAAGGCTTACCATCCTGAATCCAGTCTTCAGCAACACATATAAAGACAAGAAAGAACAGGTTAGCATTCCGGCATCTGAAAGGCAAAGGCTTACCTACCCTTCGTGCGCTCCGGAGGTCTTCACACTGCATTCCGGCATCTGAAAGACAAAACAAGGTGCGTTTAAAGACATTGGGGAACTTTAATAATCACGTGCCATTACTCCTTTCCACATCTAACCCAGTGGGTATCCCGGCACCCTGCAGCCGCTCCGAACTTGTACCTGCAAAATAAAAAGACAGTTAGAGCGCATCGTGAAGCTGGCAACAAGCGCTTACTCACGTGCTTCCAGGCGCTTCTATTCATCACACGGGCTCCATCTTCAACTCACTTCAGCCCGTCATCCGTCATCGCCGGAACCCTGCAAAACAAGAGACATCATTATTAAAGACTTTAAAGACATTTGAGTTACTCGAAACTTACCGTTCGTGCTGTAAACGACGGACAGCAGTCCTCTGAAGTCAAGAGGCCTGCGCTACCTATCCAGTGAAGAAACTGGTTACAGCACCCTGCCCCGAGGCAGATGGAGAGCTCGGCATTCACTTACCTAAGGTGAGAGCGTTAACCTGTGGGGGTCTACAGGAGAGGAGAAGAGGAAAGAGATAGGGACACCCCAATAACCCCAGTTCATTAACCCCGTATTTTCTATCTGCAGACATCTTACTCTGCACGTCAGGCATACAGGGCACAGAGGTCCAGCCCAAAGAGCCAACCGGGTGCTGCACATCACCTTTGAAGATACGGTAGTCGCCCAGTCAAGACCGGCGCCTCTGCGAGAATCAGGTGAGCGTTACAGAACGCAAAGCCTACCGCAAAACTCTCGCCCAGGCGCTATGGAAACCTCGGATACTGACCACCTAGCCCGGTTACTTGGGGAACTAAGGGCAGAAGTGCATGCAGCTCGTCAGGAAACGAACGCTCTAAGAAGGGAACTAATTATTTCCAAGGAGAGAACATATGATCTTGCTAGACAATTGCTACAGTCACAAGCCGGACAGACCCCGCTACCCGCATCAGGGGCAAATCTTCCTTCAACATCCTCTATGAATCCAGTGCAGATCAACCTACCTGGGAATGTACCTCTGGCTCCGCCCAAACGATTTTCTGGTGACCCAAAGAGGTTTGCGGTATTTATCAATCAGTGCCGGTTGCACTTCTTATGCCGGCCAGCAGCCTTTCCAACTGATCAAGCTAAAGTAGCTTTTGTACTTTCGTACCTTAGTGGCAATGCGGCAGACTGGTCGATCCCTCTAGTTAATCAAGATGATCCGGTTCTCCATGATTTTCAAGCCTTTCAGCTTAGTATGGAAAAACTGTTCGCAAGACATGCACAGGGGCAGGCCTTGGACAATGAGCTTCTTTCGTTGCGACAGGGTAATCAAGACCTTTTGGCTTATATTGCATCTTTCAATAGACTAATAGTGGAAACTCAATGGCCTGAGGACAAAAGGATTATGCTGTTTTATAGAGGTCTACGTGGAGAGCTCAAAGACGTTTTAGCCCAAGTAGTGAATCCCCCACAAGACTGTTCGGATTATATAGACTTGGTCGTTCAAATAGATCACAGACTGCAGAACAGGAAGGCCGATCGTTCCAAGTTTGATGCTCGAGTATTTTCCAAACCGCCAACTCCTTCCAAAGGAGTAGACTCCGGGGAACCCATGCAAATAGGGGGTCTGAAAGGTCCTCTAACACAAAGGGAGCGGGAAAGGAGAAAACAGTTGCAATTATGCCTATATTGCGGAAACTCAGGGCACTTTCTTCGAGACTGTCCGGTGAAACCTGCCAAGAAGGCAGTAGGAGCTGCGGTTACCACAGTTACAAACTCTGAGCAGGGAAACGACCTCGCCCGACAAGAATAGAGGTCCTCTTGCCGAGCGTGAAAACCAGTTCCGTGACCTCGCATTTCGTGATACCTATGGTCCTCATTAGCCCTGATAATCCGGATCGATTACATGCAATTGAAGCTTACGTCGACATCGGTGCCATCGGCAATTATGTGGATCATGAAATGGTTTTGAGGATGAATCTAACTCTTTGTCCCAAGGCTGTAAAGGACGTCATTACTACGGTGGATGGTACGGAGATAGCCTCCGGGCCAGTAACGCATACCACTCAAGAGGTGACGCTAGTAAGTCAAGATGGACACCATGAGAAGATCGTGTTCGATGTGATCAAGGCCCCTCAGTTCCAGATTATTCTAGGAATACCTTGGTTAGAGAAACACAATCCTCTGATCGATTGGCGAGCAAGAACGGTCCAGTTTCCAGAATGTGTCTCTACTTGTCACCCTCCACCTGGTGTTGCACTGGCAGCAATTTCTTCAGAGACTCCCCAGTTACCTCCCGAATACCTAGAATACCAAGATGTTTTCCGGAAGGAGCAGGCTAACTCTCTACCTCCTCATAGGTCTTATGACTGCCAGATAGACCTGATACCTGGATCTACTCCTCCTTGTAGTAGAATTTATGCCCTCACCGAGCCTGAGAACCTTCACCTTCGACAATACCTGGATCAATACCTGGCAAATGGGTTTATTCGTCCTTCCAAGTCCCCTGCCTCTTCAGCTTTGTTCTTCGTTCCAAAAAAGGAAGGAGACCTTAGAACTTGTATCGATTATCGCTCCCTGAACCAGATCACCGTTAAGAATAGATATCCGTTACCTTTGATCCCTGAACTCCTGGACCAAGTCAGAAAAGCATGCATATATACAAAGCTGGATCTTAGAGGAGCTTACCACTTGGTACGAGTAAAAGAGGGCGATGAATGGAAGACGGCCTTCCGCACCAAGTATGGGCTATTTGAATATCAGGTCATGCCCTTCGGACTTTGCAATGCCCCGGCCGCCTTTCAATATTTTATGAACGATGTCCTCAGAGAGCTCATAGATGTGTGTGTTGTTGTTTACATCGACGACATTCTCGTTTATTCTTCATCGGAATCTGAACATCGGAAACACGTGAAAATGGTCCTTGAAAGATTGCGTCAACACAAACTTTTCGCTAATTTGGAAAAATGTGTTTTCAACGTGACTGAAGTTGAATTCTTGGGATTCATATTATCACCTGGCGGAGTGCGTATGGATTCAAAGAAGGTCGATGCAGTTCTCAAATGGCCATCACCATCCTCCGTAAAAGGTGTGCAAAGCATGTTAGGCTTCGCTAACTTTTACCGCAGGTTTATCCCCGAGTTCTCTCGAATAGTCCAGCCCATCACTGCCTTGTTAAAGAAAAACAAACGTTTTGAATGGTCTACCGAGGCGGAACAAGCTTTCCAGGATTTGAAGACTAAATTTATCTCTGCACCAATCTTAAAACACCCTCGCCCTGAACTCCCCTACATCGTGGAAACTGATGCTTCAAGCCTTGCCATGGGGGCAGTTCTATCACAAAAGGACCCGGTAACCAATCAGTTGCATCCCGTGGCATTTTGGTCCCGCAAATTCTCGCCTCCTGAAGTCAATTACACGATTACTGACAAGGAACTTCTGGCTATCAAGTCTGCCTTTAAGGCTTGGCGGCATTATCTGCTGGGGGCCCGACACACCGTTACTGTGATTACGGATCACCGAAACCTGCAATATTTGAAAACTGCAAAAGCCCAATCCTCTAGACAACTTCGTTGGGCATTATTCTTTGCCGAATTTGACTTTATAATTACCTATCGACCCGGTACAAAAAACGGTAAAGCCGATGCCCTTTCTCGAATGGGAGTGGAAGAACACTTGATCAACCATAAACCTGTACCTATCATTCCCGAACAAAGAATCCTGGGTGTAATCGCCACACAATCCATAGAGGAAGTTAAGGATAAAGCCAGGCAACTTGTAACTCCAGCAGACATACAGAATTGGCCTTTAAAGGGAAAGGACTTTGCAGTAAAGGACAACTTGTTGTATTTCCAAGAACGATTATACCTGCCCAGCACAGATTTACAGAAAAAAGTAATCTCTTGTTATCACGATTCTTTAATGGAAGGACATCCTGGTATGACCAAGACTTCAGAAAAGATCAAGCGCTACTTCTGGTGGCCGTCTTGGAAAAAAGATATCAGAGACTTTATAATGTCCTGTGGAGTATGCGCCCAAAACAAGAGTCAAAAGGAAAGACCAGCAGGCCTCTTACGCCCTATTGACATCCCACCTCGCCCTTGGCATACGCTTTCTATGGACTTCATCACCGATCTACCTCCATGCTCCGGATACAATACGATTCTAGTAATCGTGGACTTATTCTCCAAGATGGCGCATTTCATTCCGCTCAAAGGCTTGCCAACAGCAGCAACTCTGGCCCGAGAATTTCTCGAAAACATCGTCCGACTGAACGGTTTTCCTTCGGTTCTAATTTCGGATCGAGGTAGTCAATTTATTTCTAATTTTTGGCGAAGTTGCTGTCGGTCGGCTCAAATTGATGTAAGACTATCGACCAGTCACCACCCTCAGACCGACGGACAAACCGAGAAGACCAATCAAACTCTGGAACAGTATTTACGCTGCATGCTCCAACAAACTGAAAAAACTTGGAAAGATATCCTTTGGATAGCCGAGTATGCCTACAATAACTCTGTCCATTCGGGAACTGGGAAAACCCTGTGTTTTCTTTTGTACGGCAGTCACCCTCGAACCTCGGAGTTGGATCCCCTCCAAGATCTTGAAACACCAGCAGTAGACTACCTGCATTCTACAATCACCCAAGCCTTTAAGGAAGCTGTTTCTCACCTTCAAAGGGCTAAAGAACAATACAAGAAAGGAGCAGATCAACATCGGAAGGAAGCCCCTCACTATCAAGTAGGGGATCAAGTCTGGTTATCCACCAAATGTCTATCTCTAAAAGGGCCACGCACATTCAACCCAAGATACCTTGGTCCCTATTCCATCACTACCATAGTAAACCCAGTAGCGGTCAAGTTGGACTTGCCCCCGCACATGAAGATACATCCGGTCTTCCACGTCTCTCTATTAAAACCCGTGCAACCTCAAACCCGACTAACCAAATCTCCAAAACCTATCCTAGTTGATGGAGAACTCGAGTTTGAAGTCAAAAGCATTCTGGACTCCAAGATCTCCAAATCTAAACTATTCTACCTAATTGACTGGAAAGGCTACGGCCCCCAAGAGAGATCCTGGGAACCTGCTGAATATGTCCACGCTCCTCGCCTAATCAAAAGATTTCACCGAACATTTCCTGACAAGCCAAAACCCCCGGAGAAGCCCGGTTTGGGAGGGGCCTTGAGGGGGGGTACTGTCATGATCTCTGCTTCCAAAAGGTCAGGGTTTTCCCAACTCCCTTGGAAGCAGATCCATAACCCAGGTTCCGAGTGCCAACCAGTCCCAATTGGGACCTTTTGGACCCAGTCCTGGCGCCAGTGGCACCAGGCTCATAAATATGCCCAGTCCCAGCGCTGGAAGCGCCGGGCTCATAATGCTTGGGTGGACTTACCTGCAGCAGACCATGCTGCTTACTTGCCTGCCAGTTGAGCCTCTGATCCGCTTCTGTTTGGAACTACTTTTCCTGTTGGGTGGGGCTGGAGCCACTCCCTAGATTCAGAACACTGGAACTCTTCTGGAAGGCAGGAACTCTTTTCTTACCAGGAACTCTTTTCTTACTTAGGCGTGGCTGTGGAAGGAGACACCTAAGCACTACAGGAGGCTATTTAAACCACACCCGGTGGATGAATCTTGCTTTGCGTTATTCTGCATCCTCTGCAGCAGAACGCTCATCGTGTCTTCTGCATCTGATCCTGGGCCTAAGGGAAAAGGCTTACCATCCTGAATCCAGTCTTCAGCAACACCTATAAAGACAAGAAAGAACAGGTTAGCATTCCGGCATCTGAAAGGCAAAGGCTTACCTACCCTTCGTGCGCTCCGGAGGTCTTCACACTGCATTCCGGCATCTGAAAGACAAAACAAGGTGCGTTTAAAGACATTGGGGAACTTTAATACTCACGTGCCATTACTCCTTTCCACATCTAACCCAGTGGGTATCCCGGCACCCTGCAGCCGCTCCGAACTTGTACCTGCAAAATAAAAAGACAGTTAGAGCGCATCGTGAAGCTGGCAACAAGCGCTTACTCACGTGCTTCCAGGCGCTTCTATTCATCACACGGGCTCCATCTTCAACTCACTTCAGCCCGTCATCCGCCATCGCCGGAACCCTGCAAAACAAGAGACATCATTATTAAAGACTTTAAAGACATTTGAGTTACTCGAAACTTACCGTTCGTGCTGTAAACGACGGACAGCAGTCCTCTGAAGTCAAGAGGCCTGCGCTACCTATCCAGTGAAGAAACTGGTTACAGCACCCTGCCCCGAGGCAGATGGAGAGCTCGTCATTCACTTACCTAAGGTGAGAGCGTTAACCTGTGGGGGTCTACAGGAGAGGAGAAGAGGAAAGAGATAGGGACACCCCAATAACCCCAGTTCATTAACCCCGTATTTTCTATCTGCAGACATCTTACTCTGCACGTCAGGCATACAGGGCACAGAGGTCCAGCCCAAAGAGCCAACCGGGTGCTGCACATCACCTTTGAAGATACGGTAGTCGCCCAGTCAAGACCGGCGCCTCTGCGAGAATCAGGTGAGCGTTACAATAGGGCCTCATTACACGGTAGGTGGTAACCATGGCGCTATTAGCGCCATGGTTGCTGCCGGTATTTTACCATGTCCGCCTTGGTGGATGGCGGAATTACCACCCTAATCCAAGGTGAGTGGGGGCGGTAATTCCCCATTCACCAAGGCACTTCCCCATTTCCATTTTTGCCCCCATAGGGCATAATGGGAATGGGGAAGGCGCTAATTACGGTACCGCAAATTACGTGTAATGAGGCCCATAGACCTCTAGTTCAAGGAGACCCTGGAGAACAATCTGACATCTGGGGTGGTCTAGATCACTAGAAACACAATGAGGCAACAGCCTCTGAGAGTGCGGGCTTGGCAGTGGAAAATGCTGGACAGTGCTGCCCCAGGTGTGTGAAGCACCGCGAGTCAGTGAAGAGCAGAGCGGGAGGCTGATGCTGAGGTGAGGGACTGAGGAGAGTGAGGGCAGCGAGGCAGCAGGAAACCTGGGGCTGCGTGGCGACTTCCAGAGCTGCAACTTCCAGAGCCGACTGCAGAAGCGCCCGGGTGATGCAGAACCAGAGTGCTGTGCAGGGCATTCGTGTGGTGTCACACCCCGCTGTCAGGCAGGCCGACGTGGAGGGAACGCTGGGTGGCTGTGCGGAGGTAGGAGCTGCAGGGCGACCAGAGCATCCCCCGTGGCCCTAATACATCGAGAGGAGGAAGCTTACGGCACGGTTCATGTGAGGCAGGCATGCCGCTCCCCACTGCTTAGCCCACATCATGAGCACTCGCAGGCAGTAGCGGTTCAAGCACCCAGCCTAATTGGGGACATACGAGCTGCAGCATACTAAGGATACCAGCCTGAAACAGAGAGCCCCCTTTTGGATGGGTGCAGATTCAGAGGTGGCATCTAATACATGGCGCATGGAAGGAAGAGAGATGGACGGACATTTTTCCTCTTAAAGTGGGTGTAGAGGCAGAGGAGAACACAGTCTCGAAGGCTGCTTCTTCGCAGGAGCAGGCATCACATATACTGATGTCAGCCCCAGCAGCGGTGCCCTGTGCACAGCCACTGCAAGTGCAGCGTATAGAAGGTTCAAGGCGCGGGCCCACATGTGCAAGAGTAAGGGGCGAGGAGACCATTGCAGCAGCCGGACCATTGAATCACCCTCTTCAGGCCTCTCCCTCAGTAGAAAAGCTGTGAGTGGTGGTACGTGGTGATACTGCTCCTATGTGGAGATAAGAGTGTGTGAGTGCATCAATCTGTGATTGTTGTACCTCTCGAACCCTTCACCCCAAAGTAAGGTTTCTGTGAGCATATGCCGGCCCATAAAGCTCACCTGTCAATTATGGGAGATAAGCTCTCCGTCCTGCTACTTCTGGCAGGGGCTCGTCGAATGGGATCTAGTTGCTTCACGTATCCCTGATAAGGATTAGTCCAGTCTAGCTGCGACTATGCTTCTCCTTATGATTAGTAAGTCTTTCTTGAGCTCTTGTGATGCTGTTCGTTCTGTTTAATGTCTTTATATGTTGCTCCTATTTATGGCCGCAATAATGTCTCTCTTCTGTTTTCTACCCTTAGATGGAAATGCGGCCTCAATGCAGCTGTGAGACGCGAGATGCGGCCGGATGGAAGATAGATACTACCGCAATGTTTGACAGCAGATAAGTGATGGTTTAAGGAAAAGCACGAAGTATGGCGAAGCGCAACCTTAAACTGACTGTTTTTTCGATGTCTAACCTTGTGTTCTATTTTTCCTTGCAGGCGCTGCTATTGACGATGGAGCGTGTCGTGCTGCGATGCCAAGATGCAGATTTCGGCGTTCCGGAAAGTGTAAAGATGAATACTTGGTTCGCCGAAGAGATGTACAGGTAAGAACAGCTTCCCCCAGTTGGTAAGTATGCTGGCAGGAAGCAGGATGTCCGGGAAGTAGGATCTTCAAAGGTAAGTCTGACCTCAGGCGACAGTGAGCGTTACGCTGCTTGCAAGTGCAGAATAACGCAAAGCGTCTGTCTAGAGGATCGGGGCAGTTTATATAGCTGAGATCATGGGCATGCCCATTAGGGCCGGCTTACCAGCCACACCCTGCCACTCCTAGAGAGTGAGCATGTGCGAAGGCAATCCATTAGCAGCCACACCCAAGAATGCACTTGGGGCTGCTTAATGGGGGGAATGTTCAAGGTTAATGCATCTGAAGTGTTATATCCATAATAAAAGCTTTTTGGTGTTAAATTGATGTTCTTGTTTACTTTTGTTCATGAGCCTGGCGCCAAAGGCGCCAGGACAGTGTCCACCCAGGTCTCTTGTGCATGCGACCCCTGCATGCCTGTGCCCCTGACTTCATGACCATGACAGCACTCCCCTCCAAGGCTCCTCTCAAGGGTGGTTCTCCTCCAGGTCCTGGTTTGGTGGAATTATTGCGATGGAACTGTCTGATTAAATGCAGAGCATGGACGTGTTCACTGGGTTCCCAAGTTCGGTCTTGAGGTCCGTAACCTTTCCAGTCAATTAGGTAATACAATTTTGATCAAACCACCTTGGAGTCCAGGATGGATTTTACTTCATATTCTGGTTCTCCATCTATTACTTTGGGCTCTGGCGGAGAACTAAGCTGTATATTGGATTTCATATATTTGAGGAGAGCGACATGAAATATGGGGTTCATTTTCATGTGCAATTGTAACTCCAATTTCATGGCGACAGAATTGATTATGAACTTTATAGAATAGGTGCCCAGATATCTTGGGCAGAAAACTCTTGGCCCCTTCAGGGGAATATATTTGGATGCTAACCACACCTTTTCTCCAATCTGGTAGGCGAGAGCTTCCTTCCGATGTCGATCAGCAAACAGTTTTTGTCTTTCCTTAGCCTTGGTCAGATGCTCTGTCGCCTCCTTAACAACCTGAGTGATGGTCTTATGCAAGTTTTTTATGGCTGGCATTTCCAGGGTATCGGGTGGATCAAATACTGATGTCCTCGATGTCTTCCGTGCTCAGTGTAGCATGGAGTTTGCCCTGTGCTTGTGTGAACTGAGTTGTTGTATGCATACTCAGCTATCCAGAGTATATTTTTCCAAGAATCCTCGGAGTGTTGCAACATACACCAGAGATATTGCTCTAAAGTTTCCTTGGTTCATTCAGTTTGCCCACCAGTTTGATGGTGATGGCTTGTGGACAACCAGAGATCGATTTTGGCAATTGTACACTTTCTTCAAAAGGCAGAAACAAATTGAGTTCCGTGATCAGATGGAAATCCATGCAATCAAACAATTTGCTCTAGGAACACAGAAGCGAGAGTTGACGCAGTTGGGAGTCCCTTCAGAGGGATGAAATGGGCCATTTTGGAGAATAAATCCACAACGACTAATATGTTGTTGTATCCATTGCAGGGTGGAAGATCTGTGATGAAGTCCGTCGACAAGGTATGCCATGGTGCTGGTGGTACTGTTAGGGGATGTAGTAAGTCAGCGGGGTTCTGTTTCTGAGACTTGTGTTGTGCACAGACACCGCAGATTTCAATAAATTGGGTGATGTCTTTTCGCCAGGTTGGTCACCAGTAGTTTTATTTTACCTTAGCCTGAGTTTTGGCTATTCCTGGGTGTCCTTCCACTAATGAATCGTGGTAATTTGTGATGATTTGCATTTGCAGTTCTTGGTCTTTGACATATAATCGTCTTTGGAAATACGGTAGATTGTCTTCGATGGTGTACTGTTCACCTTTTAACAGCCATTCCTGTTGTGTTGATTTGGCCATCGGGGATTGCAAACTGGTTCTTTGGTCATCCACCTACGTGGTGGCAGCTATTCTGGTTTGAATCCTTTCCTCAGGAATTATGGCCACGGGGTTGGATGCTGTAAAAGCCTCTTTTACTTCACTCATGCGTGATAGTGCGTCTGCTTTCCCATTGCGTACTCCAGATCTATAAGTGATAATAAAATCGTATTCTGTGAAAAGAGAGCCTAACGAAGTTGACGCAAGGATTGTGCTTTGGCGGTTTTCAAGTATTGCAAGTTACGGTGGTTAGTGATGACAGTGACCGTATGCCTCGCCCCAAAAAGGTAATGTCTCCAGGCCTTGAATGCTGCTTTAATCGCCAGTAATTCCTTATCTGTGATTGTATATAATGGATGTAAGAGCCTTACATCACAAAAATAAAAGGAATTGATTAATCATCACTACTTGCCATTCCATTATTTTTCGGCGCACTATCAAGGGATAGCTCAACACAACCATTATATATTGTCACAAACGGAGTGGAGGGACTCTAAGTCTCCGTAGTAGCTAAACCTGGTGCGACGCAAGATCTTTAACATCATCTCAACTTTCATGGGCACACCCTTTTAATTTAACGGGGCGCGTAGGTACTGCAGCAGGTGTCATCACAAACAGTCCCTCACCAATAATGCAATTATCTGTGATTGCGTAGTTCAACTCGGAGGGCTGAAAATTTGCGGGACCAGAATGCAACGGGGTGTAGTTGTCCTGTTTCAGGGCCTCGTTGTGACAATACTGCTCCCATGGCTATTTTTGAAGCATCTGTCTCAACTATGTAAGGTAGGTCTGGTCGTGGGTGACAAAGGACTGGTGCTGTAGTGAATTCTAGTTTCAACTTCTGGAAGGCTTCTTCAGCTTCTGTCGACCAATGGAACTTTTGATTTTTCTTTAACAAGGAGGTAATTGGATGTACAATTTGTGAAAACCCAGGTATAAACCAACGGTAAAAGTTGGCGAATCCGAGCACGCTTTGCACTCCTTTCGTGGATGCTGGTGAGGGCCATTGGAGGATTGCATCCACCTTTCGTGTATCCATATGTACGCCTTGTGGTGTGAGCATGAAACCGAGAAACTCGACCTCGGTTACATGGAAAAAACATTTTTCCAACTTTGCATGCAATTGGTGTTGTCGAAGCTTCTCTAAGACTGCCCGGACATGGCCTACATGTTCTTTAATGGAATTTGAGTAGATAAGAATGTCATCAATGTAAACAAGAACGTAAACGTCCAGTAGTTAACGGAGTACATCATTCATAAAGAATTGGAACGCTGCAGAGGCATTGCATAGCCCGAAGGGCATGACCTGGTATTCAAAGAGGCCATACTTCGTGCGGAAGGCGGTTTTCCACTCGTCTTCCTCTGTTACTCTTACAAGATGGTATGCTCATCTTAAATCCAGTTTTGTGTAGATTTGAGCATGTTTCACTTGGTCCAGGAGCTCTGGTATAAGTGGTAAAGGATATCGATTTTTTACTGTGATCTGATTGATGGCTCTATAGTCGATACATGTTCTTAAAGCCCCTTCCTTTTTAGGCACGAAGAATAAGGGCGAGGAGGCAGCTGACTTGGACGGGCGAATGAAACCGTTCGCCAGGTACTAATCCAGGTAAGTTCTAAGATGCTGATTTTCCTGTTCTGTCAGAGCGTAAATTCGGCTGCAAGGGATCTGGGCTCCGGGTACAAGATCTATTTCACAATCGTAGGGTCTGTGTGGGGGCACAACGTTGGCTTGCTCTTTTTTTAATACATCCTGGTAATCTTGGTATTCAAGCGGTAAGGAGCTGATGAGGCCCAACACGATTCCTTTCTTCGGTTTCAGATTGGTGTCATCTTTTTTGTAACATGTGTCAGCACAATCATGAGGAAATGCCAGAACTTGTTTTCGCCAGTCGATCCTAGGATTGTGGGTCTCCATCCAGGGCATTCCCAATATCATCTGGAACTGACGAGAACCAATGAGATTGAAAGTAATGTCCTCTTGATGCCCGTTCTTTCACAGAAGCTTGACTTTCTCTGTGTATTGTGTCGCCGGGCCGGATGATAGCTGAGAACCATCCACAGCAGTGATGTTTTCCGATTTCTGCTTCTGTCAGAGAGGAAGGCCTATTCGGAGAGCCAAATCTTGGTCAATGTAGTTACCCACAGCTCCACAATCAATATATGCCTCCAAGGCATGTGTTTTTGATGGTTGCTTGTGATTCACCAAAAGCACTGGAAGGACTAGATGTGAGGTCTGTATGGATTCCTTTTTCATGCTCGACAAGCAGACCCCTACACTTGCCGGGCATTGGCATTTCCTGAGTTCTGTTTTTCTTCTTCATCAGTTTTGTCTGTGTCCCCAACCGTTTTCTTGGGTGGTTTTACCGGGCAGTCACAGAGGAAGTGACCTGCTTGTCCACAATATAAACAAAGCTGTTGTTGTCTTCTTTTTTCCCTTTCTGCTTTGGTAAGGGGACTTCGTAATCCACCAATTTGCATTGGCTCAGGCTTTTCATGTGGTTTAGTCTGATTCTCACGAGGTCGTACGTAAACTGACCATCCTTCTGATCTAGCTTGATCCATTTTCCGATTCTGCAACCTATGATCGAGTTGCACCGTCAGGTCTATGTAGTCCGCACACCTCTCAGGGGGATTCACCACTTGCGCCAACATATCATTAAGTTCTCCACGTAACCCTTGGAAAAAGAGTGTAGTCCTCTTCTTTTCTGGCCAGTTGGTCTGGGCTATGAGACGATTGAAGGTTGCAATATAGATCTTGACTCCCTTGTCTGAGTAACAACAATTTGTTGTCCAGAGTTTGTCCTTGAGTATGACGGGCAAACAATTTCTCCATCTCATGTTGGAAATTCCCAAAGTTCCGGAGTAAAGGGTCATCTTGATTTACCAAAAGTATAGACCAGTCCGCCGCACTACCTCCTAAATACGAGAGTACAAACGCCACTTTGGCTTGGTCATTAGGAAAGGCTCCTGGTCTGCACAAGAAATGAAGGCGACTGTTACGCTCACCTGGCTCCCACAGGGGCGTCGGTCGGACCCGGACTGCTGCGGCCTCCACCCACGTGATGCGTAGTGCAGCGATGACTGACTGGATCTGCCCTCCTAATCTTTTCTGCTTTGCCCGTAGAAATATTCTCCTACAAGTGGAGAGATAGATTTAACCACTTGTAGATTCAAGCGATAGCACCCCAACTGTCCTCCCCACTAATCACCTCTGAAGCGCCCTTTCAGCAATCTCACCTTATATGATATGATATGGCATTTGTAACGCGCCTATACACAAGTGTTTCAAGGCGCGACGAGGCAGGGAGGGGGGAACAGGGGGGAAAGACAGACAACGATCCTACTAGGCCAGGTGTCAATCAGATCGCGCAAGTGCAGGGCTAGGGGGAAGGGAAAAAGTGCAAGGGGAAGGGGAGAGGGGGAAGTGCTGAACAGGGTAAGTAGAATTAAAAAAAAATAATAATAAATAGGGCCAGCTGGTAGCAAGTGCAAGGTAAGTGCAGACAAGTGCTGGGAGGGGGGGGCGGTAAGGGATGCAGAGACAGTCCCGAAGTGCAGGGGTTGCCAGGGAGGCAGTGCAAGTGGAGAGTGGCTGGGCCAAGGACCGAGGTCGGTCAGAGTGGCCCAGGTGCAGGTTCAGTGCAGTATCAATGAAGAATTAGCAGGGGAGAGGGAGAGAGAAAGCAGAAGCAAAGAGGAAGGTTTTGAGGTGCTTCCGGAACCGAAGATGGTTCTCCTCAAGTTTCAGGGAGGCAGGAAGGCTGTTCCAGAGGGAGGCCCCTGCCGCAGAGAGAGATCTACCCCCAGCTCGTTGCTTCGAGAAGCGACTTACCCTGAGGGAGTTGGAGACAGATGAGAGAAGGGCTCAGGAAGGAAGATATTTAGGAAGAGAGAGTTGAAGGTATATGTAAGGTTATATTCTTGAAGGATGAGCCCTCCATCCTGCAAAGCACGCAGGGGCGTGTTGATGACCAGTTACTTCACTGGCCTGAAGACATTGGAAGAGTTGTAGATGAATCCTGACTCCAAAAGGTCCTGGCGAAGAGCCGTAAGTATATAGTTCGTAAGAGTTCAAAATGTCTGGAATTCACTCCTGTCCAATTCCTCTTTTATCTTGCAGCTTTGACCCAATAAGAAGATTGACAGCTGAAAGCGCTCCGGTAAAAGTCTCTGTTACCCAAAACTGTCCGGTAAATAATGCCAAGGGTTAAACTTGCTGCTTTCTCCTTATCTTACAGGTGCGGCATTAGAAGATGTGGCGTGCTGATGAATTATACCTCCGGCGGTAAAATCAGGTAAGCATATGGCGGCTAAAGAGATTGGGCCTCATTACGACCCAGGCGGTCCGGAAACAACGTTGGCGGTAAACCCGCCACCACCGTTGTTTCCGGACCGCCTGAGTCCGACTCCTGCAGGCGGGAGGTGACGTTCCCGCCAGGTCTGACCTGGCGGGTGTAACACCGCCCGCCTGCAGGCAGCCGAGGAAACACCGGCAGCATTACGAGATGCTGCCGGTGTTTCCATGATCCCCATTCCCATCGAGTCCCATAGGACTCAATGGGAATGGGGATTAACACCATTCCGCCTAAGTGATTCCCGGAAAACCGGGGTTGTAATGCCCCGGTAATTCCGGGAATCACGGAGGCGGAATGGTAATACGAGTCCGGCGGTAACCAGGCGGTTTTACCGCCGCGGTTACCGCCGGACTCGTAATGAGGCCTATTGTCTCTGTCTGCTCTCTCTGCTCACCTTGTTGTTTCTTGTCCCCCTTAGGTGCCGGGATTCGGCGATGTAAAGATGGAGACAGAGCCGGATCGAAGGGATGCTGCGTGGAACGGTGAGTATGGTGCAGCGCTGCTGCTGGCGATGCAACGCGTTTAAAACAAAGTCTTTGCTCTGGTTTGAAGATGCGATGAATCTGGAATCAGGTAAGAAATCATGTAATACTCTTGTTCTAACCTTTGCTTCTTTCCTTCTTTCTAGGTGCTCCAGGTTTGAGGCGGGCGTGGCAGAAGGCTGGATGCTGCTGCTGGCATGGTGAGCGTTACGCTGCTGGATGCAGAATAACGCGAAGCGTGTGCTGCTCTTCGGGCGTGGTTTAAATAGCCTCCAAAGTAGTCCCAGGTAGGTATTCCCCCCGACCACACCCGAGTAACAAAATAGTCCCTAAGGTAAAGTAGTCCCTTCCAGGCCTCACACGGGCTTGGATCTTCTTGCAGCATGGTCTGCATCAGGTAAGTGTGCACCTTTGAGCCTGGCGCCTATGGCGCCAGGATTGATGTCCCATATGAGCCTAGCGCCATAGGCGCCAGGACTGAACCCAGACAGCCCCTAGCAGGGGTTGCTGGGTTTTCTCAAGGCGACATGATGCCTGCTCCTGGGGCTGATGGATGTGGTCTGGATGCCCGGGGGTATGCATCATGACAGCACTCCCCCTCAAGGCCCCTCCTAAAGTCGTTCCTCCCCTTGGTCCTGGTTTGTCTGGGAAGTCCCGATGGAATCTCTTCACTAATCGTGGTGCATGAACGTAGTCACTAGGCTCCCATGACCTTTCCTGTGGCCCATAACCTTTCCAATCGATTAATTAAAAAAGTTTTGATTTAACCACCTTGGAGTCCAGGATGTTTTTCGCCTCGAATTCAGGTTCTCCATCTATCAAGATATGATCTGGTGGTTTGGTTAATCTTGTTCCTGGTTGAACTGGTTTTAAAAGTGGAACATGAAAGACAGGATGAATTCGCATATTGGAGGGTAATTCCAGTTTGACGGCCACCGGGTTGATAATGGCCTTAATGGTGTAAGGTCCCAAATATCTAGGATTAAAAGTCTGAGTTCCTTTCAGAGGTATGTGTTTTGTAGCTAGCCAAACCTGATCTCCAATTTGGTACTGTGGAGTTTCACTTCTATGTAGATCAGCATTTTTCTTGTATTTCTCTTTTGTTTGCTTCAAATGTTCTGTCGCTTCTTTGAAGGCTTGTGTAATAGTAGAATGTAAATGACTAACTGCAGGCATTTCTAAGTGCTGAGGCAAATCGAGTTCTGAGGTTCGTGGGTGGTGTCCATATATGGTATAAAAGGGGCTTTGTCCGGTTCCTGAATGTACAGAGTTATTGTACGCATATTTGGAAATCCATAAAATATCTTTCCAATTACTTTCGGTCTGGTGAAGCATGCAACAAAGGTACTGTTCAAGGGTCTGGTTGGTCCTCTCCGTCTGACCATCGTTCTGGGGATGGTGACTGGTTGATAACCTTACGTCGATTTGCGCCAATTGGCAACATTTCTTCCAAAAATGTGAAATGAATTGACTACCTCGGTCAGAGACTAATACAGAATGGAACCCGTGTATTCGAACAATGTTTTCGAGGAACTCCTTAGCCAGGACTGAAGCAGAAGGTAATACTTTCAAAGGAATAAAGTGGGCCATCTTGGAAAAAAGATCCACGATAACTAGAATGGTGTTAAATCCATTACATGGAGGTAGATCAGTAATAAAGTCTAAAGATAAGGTGTGCCATGGTGTAGGTGGAATATCCAAAGCTTGTAAAAGGCCAGCTGGTTTTTTCTTCTGACTCTTGTTTTGGGCGCAAATGCCGCAAGACATCACAAATGACTTTATATCTTTTCGCCAGGTGGGCCACCAGAATTGTCTCTTAATTTTGGCTTTGGTTTTTGCGATACCTGGGTGACCTTCCATTAGGGAATCATGATAATTGGAGATGACAAGTTCCTGTAATTCCTTGTGTGGTAGAAATAGTCGTCCTCGATAGTAGGGTAGGTCATTGATGACTGAGTAATCCGGGCCTTTCTCTACCCAGTCCTGCAGAGCTGCTGGATTGAAGAGCTGTTGGATTTTTAAATTAATTTCTTCTAGTGTCTGTAAAGTAGTTATGCCAAGAATTCTTTGTTCAGAAATTATAGGCACCGGCTCTGGGTTCGCATATGCTTCTTCCATTCCTATTCGGGATAAGGCATCTGCCTTGCCATTTTTACAGCCTGGTCGATAAGTGATCACAAAATCGAATTCGGCAAAGAATAATGCCCATCGAAGTTGGCGCGATGATTGGGCTTTGGCTGTTTTTAGATACTGCAAGTTCCGGTGATCGGTGATTACAGTAAGGGTATGCCTGGCACCGAGAAGATAGTGTCGCCAAGCCTTAAAGGCGGATTTGATGGCTAATAACTCTTTATCGGTAACTGCATAGTTTAACTCGGGTGCCGAGAACTTTCTGGACCAAAATGCCACTGGGTGAAGTTGACCAGTTTCTGGATCCTTCTGGGACAGGACAGCTCCCATGGCTAAACTGGATGCATCAGTTTCCACTATGTATGGAAGCTCTGGGCGTGGATGCTTTTACACAGGCGCAGACGTGAATTTCGCTTTCAGCTCTTGGAAGGCCTTTTCAGCTTCTTCGGTCCACAAGAAACGTTTGTTCTTTCGCAAAAGTGCTGTGATGGGATGTACAACATGTGAGAAGTCCGGAATGAATCTGCGGTAGAAATTGGCAAATCCGAGCATGCTTTACACCCCTTTAACTGAACTAGGTGATGGCCACTTGAGAATTGTGTCCACCTTTCGTGAGTCCATTCGGACTCCTTTTGGAGTCAAGATAAATCCAAGGAATTCAACTTCCGTAACATGAAAAACACATGTTTCCAATTTTGCAAATAACTTGTGCTGGCGTAGTTTCTCAAGGACTGCACGTACGTGCTTAACATGGTCTGATTCTGAGGAGGAGTACACAAGGATATCGTCTATGTATACGACAACACAGACGTCAATGAGTTCACGAAAGACATCGTTCATAAAACACTGGAAGGCTGCTGGTGCATTGCACAACCCGATGGGCATCACCTGATACTCGAATAAACCGTACCTGGTGCGAAAGGCCGTCTTCCATTCGTCGCCTTTCTTTACACGTACCAGATGATATGCCCCTCGGAGATCTAACTTAGTGTAGATACAAGCATCCTTTACTTGGTCTAGTAATTCGGGGACCAGAGGCAACGGGTACTGGTTTTTTACCGTAATCTGATTTAGTGCGTGGTAGTCTATGCACGTTCTAAGGTCACCTTCCTTTTTTGGCACGAAGAACAAATCTGAGGATACAGGTGACTTGGAAGGGTGAATAAAGCCATTGGCAAGGTACTGGTCTAAGTATTGTCGTAGGTGAAGGTTCTCAGGTTCCGTAAGGGCATAAATCCTGCTACAAGGGGGTTGTGCACCGGGTATGAGATCGATTTGACAATCGTACGATCTGTGAGGAGGTAAGTTGTTTGCCTGTTCCTTTTGGAAGACATCCTGGAATTCTTGCTATTCTGGAGGTAGTTGCATGACTGCTGTGGTTACTGTGGCCAGGCCTGCGTTCTGATTTTTCTTTGGGTAACAGGTTTGTGCACAATCCAGGAAGGTTATTCTCTTCTCTCGCCAATCAATACAAGGATTATGTGTTTCAAACCATGGTATCCGCAGTATTATTTGGAACTTTGGGGCTTTGATTAGAACAAACACAATAGTCTCTCAATGCCCATCCTGACCCAATAGTGTCATCTCTGAGGTGGAATGAGTTACAGGTCCAGAGGCTAGTTCAGTTCCATCGACTGTGGTGATGACATCTGAGATGTTTTTTTGGCAGAGAGGTAGATTCATCCTGGAAGCCAATTTGTGGTCCATATAGTTCCCTACGGCCCCGCTATCAATATATGCCCTTACTGCGTGCATACGTGAGGGTTGTCTAGGATCAATTAGGACCATTGGTATGATCAGATACGAGGTCTGAGTGTCCTTCTTTAAGCTCGGCAAGCGGACCTCTACGCTTGTCAGGCGTGGTCGTTTTCCGAATCAGGCTCTTTTGGACTTTTATCAGCAACTCCTACCGCCTTCTTGGGTGGTTTTATAGGGCAATCCCGTAGAAAATGTCCTGAGGTTCCACAGTACAGACACAATTGCATCTGTCTTCTTCTTTCCCTTTCCTTTTGAGTTAAGGGTCCTTTGACCCCCCCCCCCCGATTTGTATAGGTTCTGATGCATCTGTTCCTTTGGGGGCAACGTTGGATTTAACCAATACCCGATTTTTGAACCTAACTCAATCAGCCTTTCTATTCTGGAGTCGATGATCCAGCTGGACCACCAAGTCTATAAACTCTGCGCAATCCTGAGGTGGGTTCACTACTTGAGCCAAGACGTCTTTAAGTTCTCCCCGAAGTCCACGATGAAATAATGTAATTCGTTTTTTCCTCAGGCCATCCGGTTTCCACTATCAATCTATTGAAGGTTGCGATATAGGTTAGCAGATCCTGGTTACCCTGTCGTAGGGACAAAAGTTCGTTATCCAGGGCCTGTCCTTGGGAGCGCCGGGCAAATAGTCTTTCCATGCTTGTTTGAAAGCCCTGAAAATCCCAAAGAATTGGGTCATCCTGAGTAACTAGTGGAATTGACCAATCAGCTGCACTGCCGCTGAGATATGATAATACAAAGGCTACCTTGGCTTGATCATTTGGGAAGGCTCCTGGTCTGCATAAAAAGTGCAAGCGGCATTGGTTCATAAACACGGCGAACCTTTTGGGATCTCCGGCAAAGTGTTCGGGTGGAGCTAATGGAATATTACCTGGTAGGTTTATTTGCACAGGGTTACTCGATAACACAGGAGCTGGGTTTCCCCCGGAACCAGGTAGGGGTGCTTGTCCAGCTTGAGTTTGCAGCAGTTGTCTAGCGAGATCATCTGTGCGCTCCTTCGATACAATTAGTTCTCTTCTAAGGGCATTAGTCTCTTGGTGAGCGGAGTGCACTTCCGCCCTAAGTTCCCCCAATAGTTGTGGCAGTTGGTCGGTTTCTGAGGTTTCCATAACGCCCGGGTGGGGATTTGTAGATAGGCTTCGCGTTCTGTTACGCTCACCTGGCTCCCACAGGGGCATCGGTCGGACCCGGACTGCTGCGGCCTCAACCCACGTCATGCTTAGTGCAGCGATGACTGACTGGATCTGCCCTCCTAATCTTGTCTGCTTTGCCTGTAGAAATATTCTCCTACAAGTGGAGAGATAGATTTAGCCACTTGTGGATTCAAGCGATAGCACCCCCACTGTCCTCCCCACTAATCACCTCTGAAGCGCCCTCTCAGCAATCTCACTTTATATTCTTGAAGGATGAGCCCTCCATCCTGCGAAGCACACAGGGGCACGTTGATGACCAGTTACTTCACTGGCCTGAAGATATTGGAAGAGTTGTAGATGAATCCTGACTCCAAAAGGTCCTGGCGAAGAGCCGTAAGTATATAGTTCGTAAGAGTTCAAAATGTCTGGAATTCACTCCTGTCCAATTCCTCTTTTATCTTGCAGCTTTGACCCAATAAGAAGATTGACAGCTGAAAGCGCTCCGGTAAAAGTCTGTGTTACCCAAAACTGTCCGGTAAATAATGCCAAGGGTTAAACTTGCTGCTTTCTCCTTATTTTACAGGTGCAGCATTAGAAGATGTGGCGTGCTGATGAATTATATCTCCGGCGGTAAAATCAGGTAAGCATATGGTGGCTAAAGAGATTGTCTCTGTCTGTTCTCTCTGGTCACCTTGTTGTTTCTTGTCCCCCTTAGGTGCCGGGATTCGGCGATGTAAAGTTGGAGACAGTGCCGGATCGAAGGGATGCTGCGTGGAACAGTGAGTATGGTGCGGCGCTGCTGCTGGCGATGCGACGCTTTTAAAACAAAGTCTTTCCTCTGGTTTGAAGATGCGATGAATCCGGAATCAGGTAATACTCTTGTTCTAACCTTTGCTTCTTTCCTTATTTCTAGGTGCTCCAGGTTCGAGGCGGGCGTGGCAGAAGGCTGGATGCTGCTGCTGGCACGGTGAGCGTTACGCTGCTGGATGCAGAATAATGCGAAGCGTGTGCTGCTCTTCGGGCGTGGTTTAAATAGCCTCCAAAGTAGTCCCAGGTAGGTATTCCTCCCCGACCACACCCGAGTAACAAAATAGTCCCTAAGGTAAAGTAGTCCCTTCCAGGCCTCACACGGGCTTGGATCTTCTTGCAGCATGGTCTGCATCAGGTAAGTGTGCACCTATGAGCCTGGCACCTATGGTGCCAGGACTGATGTCCCATATGAGCCTCGTGCCATAGGCGCCAGTACTGAACCCAGGCAGCCCCTAGCAGGGGTTGCTGGGTTTTCTCAAGGCAACATGATGCCTGCTCCCTGGGCTGATGGACGTGGTCTGGATGCCCGGGGGTATGCATCATGACAGCGACATTGGTTTATAAATACAGCAAACTTGTTTGGGTCACTGATGAAGCATTCGGAAGGGGCTACAGGCACTGCTCCTGGAAGAACCACCAGAACCGGTGTTGATTGTTGTGGTGTGGAAGAATGAGAAGAATCGGTCACTCCAGGCAGTGGAACCTGTCCTGCATGTGCTTGTAGCATTTGTCTTGCCAATTTGTCAGTTCTTTCTCGAGTTACAATAAGATCCCTCCGTAATGCATTGGGTTCCTGTCTTGAAGCATGTACTTCAGCCCGTAATTCCCTTAGTAAGAGGGCTAACTGATCTGTTTCTGAGGTTTCCATAATGCCCAGGCAGAGAGTATTAGAGGCTTCACATTCTGTTATGCTCACCTGGTCTCTGCATAGGCATTGGGGCACGGTTGCAGTCTCCCTGAACTTGCATCACCCCCTTCAGGCCTCTCCCTCAGTAGAAAAGCTGTGAGCGGTGGTACGTGGTGATACTGCTCCTGCGTGGAGATAAGAGTGTGAGAGTGCGTCAATCTGTGATTGTTGTACCTCTCGAACCCTTCACCCCAAAGTACGGTTTCTGTGAGCATACACTGGCCCATAAAGCTCACCTGTGAATTATGGAAGATAAGCTCTCCGTCCTGCTACTTCTGGCAGGGGCGTGTCGAATGGGATCTAGTTCCTTCACTGATCCCTGATAAGGATTAGTCCAGTCCAACAGCGACTATGCTTCTCCTTATGATTGGTAAGTCTTTCTTGAACTCTTGTGATGCTGTTCGTTCTGTTTAATGTCTTTATATGTTGCTCCTATTTATGCCCGCAATAATGTCTCTCTTCTGTTTTCTTCCCTTAGATGGAAATGCGGCCTCAATGCAGCTGTGAGTTGCGAGACACGGCCGGATGGAAGATGGATGCTACCACAATGTTCGACAGCAGGTAATTGATGGTTTAATGAAAAGAGTGAAGCATGCCGAAGCGCAACCTTAAACTGACTGTTTTTTCAATGTCTAACCTTGTCTTCTGTTTTTCCTTGCAGGCGCTGCTGTCGACGATGGAGAATGTTGTGCTGCGGTGCCAAGATGGAGATTACGGCGTTCTGGAAAGTGTAAAGATGAATACTTGGTTTGCCGAAGAGATGTACAGGTAAGAACAGCTTCCCCCAGTTGGTAAGTATGCTGGCAGGAAGCAGGATGTCCAGGAAGCAGGATCTTCAAAGGTAAGTCTGATCTCAGGCGACAGTGAGCGTTACGCTGCTTGCAAGTGCAGAATAACGCGAAGGGTCTGTCTTGAGGATCGGGTCGCTTATATAGCTGAGATCGTGGGCACGCCCATTAGGGCCGGCTTACCAGCCATACCCTGCCACTCCTAGAGAGGGAGCACGTGCGAATGCTCAAGGTTAATGCATCCTGCTTAATGGATGGAATGTTCAAGGTTAATGCATCTGAAGTGCTATGTCCATAATAAAAGCTTTTTGGTGTTAAATGGATGTTCTTGTTTACTTTTGTTCATGAGCCTGGCGCCAAAGGCTCCAGCACAGTGTCACCCAGGTCTCCTGTGCATGCGACCCCTGCATGCCTGTGCCCCTGACTTCATGACCATGACAGCAGAGTTGGCTATGTTGGATCTAATTCTATAGCAATTTGTCAAGCTTAATGAGGCCATTGGGGGCTTGGATGCTAAAGGGGGAGATTCATAAACCGAGGTGCTGGCAGTGAAGACGGACGTGAACAGGCTGGGGAATAAGCTGACAGAGGTTGAGGAGAGAGTGGGGCGAGTAGAGGAGGTAGGAGACAAGATATTCATGCTTCAGGCACAACTGGAGGAAGTGAAGGTGGCGCAAAACGAGTTGGAGGATAGAAGCAGGCAGTGTAACATACTCTGCTTTAGGTTCCCAGAAAAAGTGGAGGAAGGGGACCCAGGGGCATTCCTGGTGAAGTGGATACTATCAGTCCTGAAATACGAGCTGACCAGACCTCTGCAGATCCAGAGAGCGCATAGGGTCAGGTGACGAAATGGGAGAAATGCAAGATCACCTCGGCCCCTCATCGCATGCCTCCTAAGATATCAGCAAGTGCGACAGATTCTGACTTTGTCCAAAAAAGGAAACACCACGGTATGGGAAGGTCATAAAATATACATATCAGTGGACTACTTCAGGGAGACGATAGTGACTAGAAAGAAATTCCTGGCATTCAGACCACAACTGAAAAAGCTGGCCATACAATATAGACTGCTTAACCCTGCTACAATGCTGATAACAGAAGAGAACGTTGGAATTCAGGGAACCAGCGATGCTGTGGGACTTCATAAAAGAACAGTTGCCAGTATTGATGGAAATGTCTCAGCCGAAGCTGTGAGGAAGTTGAAGGTGTCTCACCCGCTAGTCTCTGGGAATCTGCCATCCAGGTGGCCAGGACACGGCCATCGCTATTGGATCCAGTTCCTGGGGGTGGACCAGTGCTGGAGGATCGCCTAGATGGGGGGTCCTCGGGGAGTGGAAGTGGGACACCGATGGGTGAGGCGCGGTAACCCCTTCCCTATAACACCCTTTCCCCATACTACCCCGTAGGATATTCAGAAGTTCTACCCCCCTTTTCCAACACAAACACTTTCCTACACAGTGACAGACAACAGACTAACACACAAGTCGTTTGCCTGACATGTCCCAACACAAGGGTCAAGCAGAGTCAGGCAATTGACAATAACTACGCACACCTGACAGCCCTTTCCCTTCCCCAGAGGGATAAAAGGCAGAACACGAAAGCACACTTCGAGCAAGGCTGAACGCACGAGGAAGTAGCTATTCCAGACCGGCAGTTCAAACAGAGGAGACAGGCAGAGAAACCTGGAGGAGGAATTTGCCATGGTCCATTTCAACTCAGACCCGCAAAGCCTCCGAAAGGGAAATTATAAGACCGGGCAGTCCAGCTGGCATGTGGTATGACTGCCAATGACACACGTGGCCCTCCGGTGCTGATAGCCAAAGTGGGGAGACGCGCTTGCCACTGTGGTGCCATCCTTGACTCCTGTGAGAAACTCATGGTGACAAGACAGACACAAGTGATTTCAGTTCAAGGGTGTTTATTGAACAACTGAACATTGAAAGTTTGAATGTGGATTGCACTTAATCAAAATCTAAGATGGAAGCAAGCATCGACCATCAGATGAAAATAAGTGTCATGATCTCTGCTTCCAAGAGGTCAGGACTTGCCCAACTCCCTTGGAAGCAGACCCATAACCCAGGTTCCGAGCGCCAGCCGGTCCCAATTGGGACCTTTTGGACTCTGTCCTGGCGCCAGTGGCGCCAGGCTCATAAATGTGCCCAGTCCCAGCGCTGGAAGCGCCGGGCTCATAATGCTTGGGTGGACTTACCTGCGGCAGACCATGCTGCTTACTTACCTGCCAGTTGAGCCTCTGATCCTCTTCTGTTCGGGACTACTTTTCCTGTTGGGTGGGGCAGGAGCCACTCCCTAGGTTCAGAACCCTGGAACTCTTCTGGAAAGCAGGGACTCTTTTCTTTCCTAGGCGTGGCTGTGGAAGGAGACACCTAAGCACTACAGGAGGCTATTTAAACCACACCCGATGGATGAATCTTGCTTTGTGTTATTCTGCATCCTCTGCAGCAGAACGCTCATCGTGTCTTCTGCATCTGATCCTGGGCCTAAGGAAAAAGGCTTACCATCCTGAATCCAGTCTTCAGCAACACCTATAAAGACAAGAAAGAACAGGTTAGCATTACGGTCTTCAGTGATAGCGCTCCTTTTACCTGATCCATCGGCTGTCATCAACGCCTTCGGCGCTGCATCCCGCATCTGAAAGATAAAACAAGGTGCGTTTAAAGACTTTGGGGAACTTAAATACTCACGAGCCATTACTCCTTTCACATCTAACCCAGTGGGTATTCGGGCACCCTGCAGCCACTCCGAACTTATACCTGCAAAGGAAAAAGACAGTTAGAGCGCGCCGTGAAGCAGGCAGCAAGCGCTTACTTACGTGCTTCAAGGCGCTTCTATTCATCACACGGGCTCCATCTTCGCCATCGCCGGAACCCTGCAAAACAAGAAACAACATTACTAAAGACTTTTAAAGACATTTGAATTACTCGAAACTTACCGTGCGTGAAGAAAACGACGGACAGCAGTCCTCTGAAGTCAAGAGGCCTGCTTCCCTTATCCAGTGAGGAAACTGGTTTCAGCACCCTGCTCCGAAGCAGATGGAGAGCACGGCGTTCACTTACCTAAGGTGAGCGCGTTAACCTTTGGGGTCCTACAGGAGAAGAGAAAGGGAAGAAGAGAGAGACATTCAATAACCCAGTTCATTAATCCCATATTTTCTATCTGCAGACACCTTACCCTTCAAGTCAGACATACAGTGCACAGGGGTCCAGCCCAAAGAGCCAGCCGTGTGTTACACATCACCTTAGAAGATACGGTATACGCCCAGTCAAGACCGGCGCCTCTACGGGAATCAGGTGAGCGTTACAGAACACAAAGCCTACCACAAAACTCCCGTCCAGGCGCTATGGAAACCTCGGATACCGACCAGCTAGCCCAGTTGCTTGGGGAACTAAGGGCAGAAGTGCATGCAGCCCGTCAGGAAACCAACGCTCTAAAAAGGGAACTGATTATTTCCAAGGAGCGAACAGATGATCTCGCTAGGCAACTGCTACAGTCACAAGCCGGACAGACCCCGTTACCCGCATCTGGGGGAAATCTTCCTTCTACATCCTCTATGAGTCCAGTGCAGATCAACCTACCTGGGAATGTACCTCTGGCTCCGCCCGAACGATTTTCTGGTGACCCAAAGAGGTTTGCAGTATTTATCAATCAGTGTCGGTTGCATTTCTTATGCCGGCCAGCAGCATTTCCAACTGATCAGGCTAAAGTAGCTTTCGTGCTTTCGTACCTTAGTGGTAATGCGGCAGACTGGTCGATCCCTCTAGTAAATCAAGATGATCCGGTCCTCCATGATTTTCAAGCTTTTCAGCTCAGTATGGAAAAACTTTTCGCAAGACATTCACAGGGGCAGGCTTTGGACAATGAGCTTCTTTCGTTGCGACAAGGTAATCAAGACCTTTTGGCTTATATTGCATCTTTCAACAGACTGATAGTGGAAACTCAATGGCCTGAGGACAAAAGGATTACGCTGTTTTATAGAGGTCTACGTGGAGAGCTCAAAGATGTGTTAGCCCAAGTAGTGAATCCCCCACAAGATTGTTCGGACTATATAGATTTAGTTGTTCAAATAGATCACAGACTGCAGAACAGGAAGGCTGATCGTTCCAAGTTTGATGCTCGAGTATTTTCCAAACCGCCAACTCCTTCCAAAGGAGTAGACTCCGGGGAACCCATGCAAATAGGGGGCCTGAAAGGTCCTCTAACACAAAAGGAGCGGGAAAGAAGAAAACAGTTGCAATTATGCCTCTATTGCGGAAACTCAGGGCACTTTCTTCGAGACTGTCCGGTGAAACCTGCCAAGAAGGCAGTAGGAGCTGCAGTTACCAAAGTTACAAACTCTGAGCAGGGAAACGACCTCGCCCGACAAGAATAGAGGTCCTCTTGCCGAGCCTGAAAACCAGTTCCCTGACCTCGCATTTCGTGATACCTATGGTCCTCATTAGCCCTGATAATCCAGATCGATTACATGCAATTGAAGCTTACGTCGACAGCGGTGCCATCGGCAATTATGTGGATCATGCAATGGTTTTGAGGATGAATCTAACTCTTTGTCCCAAGGCTGTAAAGGACGTCATTACTACGGTGGATGGAACGGAGATAGCCTCCGGACCAGTAACACATACCACTCAAGAAGTGACGCTCGTAAGTCAAGATGGACACCATGAGAAGATCGTGTTCGATGTGATCAAGGCCCCTCAGTTTCAGGTTATTCTAGGAATTCCTTGGTTAGAGAAACACAATCCTCTGATCGATTGGCGAGCAAGAACGGTCCAGTTTCCAGAATGTGTCTCTACTTGCCATCCTCCACCTGGTGTTGCACTGGCAGCTACTTCTTCAGAGACGACTCCCCAGTTACCTCCCGAATACCAAGAATACCAAGATGTTTTCCGGAAGGATCAGGCTAACTCTCTACCTCCTCATAGGTCTTATGACTGCCAGATAGACCTGATACCTGGATCTACTCCTCCTTGTAGTAGAATTTATGCCCTCACCGAGCCTGAGAACCTTCACCTTCGTCAATACCTGGATCAATACCTGGCAAATGGGTTTATTCGTCCTTCCAAGTCCCCTGCTTCTTCAGCTTTGTTCTTCGTTCCAAAAAAGGAAGGAGACCTTAGAACTTGTATAGATTATCGCTCCCTGAACCAGATCACCGTCAAGAATAGATATCCGTTACCTTTGATCCCTGAACTCTTGGACCAGGTCAGAAAAGCATGCATATATACAAAGTTGGACCTTAGAGGAGCCTACCATTTGGTTCGAATAAAGGAGGGCGATGAATGGAAGACGGCCTTCCGCACCAAATATGGGCTATTTGAATATCAGGTCATGCCCTTTGGACTTTGCAATGCCCCGGCCGCCTTTCAATATTTTATGAACAATGTCCTCAGAGAGCTCATAGATGTGTGTGTTGTTGTTTACATTGACGACATCCTCGTTTATTCTTCATCGGAATCTGAACATCGGAAACACGTAAAAATGGTCCTCGAAAGATTGCGTCAACACAAACTTTTCGCTAAGTTGGAAAAATGTGTTTTCAACGTGACTGAAGTTGAATTCTTGGGATTCATATTATCACCTAGCGGAGTACGTATGGATTCAAAGAAGGTCGATGCAATTCTCAAATGGCCATCACCATCCTCCGTAAAAGGTGTGCAAAGCATGTTAGGCTTCGCTAACTTTTACCGTAGGTTTATCCCCGAATTTTCTCGAATAGTCCAGCCCATCACTGCCTTGTTAAAGAAAAACAAACGTTTTGAATGGTCTACCGAGGCGGAACAAGCTTTCCAGGATTTGAAGACTAAATTTATCTCTGCACCAATCTTAAAACACCCTCGCCCCGAACTCCCCTACATCGTGGAAACTGATGCATCAAGCCTTGCCATGGGGGCAGTTCTATCACAAAAGGACCCGGTAACCAATCAGTTGCATCCTGTGGCATTTTGGTCCCGCAAATTCTCGCCTCCTGAAATCAATTACACGATTACTGACAAGGAACTTCTGGCTATCAAGTCTGCTTTTAAGGTTTGGCGGCATTATCTGCTGGGGGCCCGACACACCGTTACTGTGATTACGGATCACCGAAACCTGCAATATTTGAAAACTGCAAAAGCCCAATCCTCTAGACAACTTCGTTGGGCATTATTCTTTGCCGAATTTGACTTTATAATTACCTATCGACCCGGTACAAAAAACGGTAAAGCCGATGCCCTTTCTCGAATGGGAGTGGAAGAACACTTGATCAACCCTAAACCTGTACCTATCATTCCCGAACAAAGAATCCTGGGTGTAATCGCCACACAATCCATAGAGGAAGTTAAGGATAAAGCCAGGCAACTTGTAACTCCAGCAGACATACAGAATTGGCCTTTAAAGGGAAAGGACTTTGCAGTAAAGGACAACTTGTTGTATTTCCAAGAACGATTATACCTGCCCAGCACAGATTTACAGAAAAAAGTAATCTCTTGTTATCACGATTCTTTAATGGAAGGACATCCCGGTATGACCAAGACTTCAGAAAAGATCAAGCGCTACTTCTGGTGGCCGTCTTGGAAAAAAGATGTCAGAGACTTTATAATGTCCTGTGGAGTATGCACCCAAAACAAGAGTCAAAAGGAAAGACCAGCAGGCCTCTTACGCCCTATTGACATCCCACCTCGCCCTTGGCATACGCTTTCTATGGACTTCATCACCGATCTACCTCCATGCTCCGGATACAATACGATTCTAGTAATCGTGGACTTATTCTCCAAGATGGCGCATTTCATTCCGCTCAAAGGCTTGCCAACAGCAGCAACTCTGGCCCGTGAATTTCTGGAAAACATCGTCCGACTGCACGGTTTTCCTTCGGTTCTAATATCGGATCGTGGTAGTCAATTTATTTCTCATTTTTGGCGAAGTTGCTGTCGGTCGGCTCAAATGGATGTGAGACTATCGACCAGTCACCACCCTCAGACCGACGGACAAACCGAGAGGACCAATCAAACTCTGGAACAGTATTTACGCTGCATGCTGCAACAAACTGAAAAAACGTGGAAAGACATACTTTGGATAGCCGAATATGCCTACAATAACTCTGTCCATTCGGGAACTGGGAAAACCCCGTTTTTTCTTTTATACGGCAGTCACCCTCGAACCTCGGAGTTGGATCCCCTCCAAGATCTTGAAACACCAGCAGTAGAATACCTGCATGCTACAATCACCCAAGCCTTTAAGGAAGCTGTTTCTCACCTTCAAAGGGCTAAAGAACAATACAAGAAAGGAGCAGATCAACATCGGAAGGAAGCCCCTCAATATCAAGTAGGGGATCAAGTCTGGTTATCTACCAAATATCTACCTCTAAAAGGGCCACGTACATTCAACCCAAGATACCTTGGTCCCTATTCCATCACTACCATAGTAAACCCAGTAGCGGTCAAGTTGGACTTGCCCCCGCACATGAAGATTCATCCGGTCTTCCACGTCTCTCTATTAAAACCCGTGCAACCTCAAACCCGACTAACTAAATCTCCAAAACCTATCCTAGTTGATGGAGAACTCGAGTTTGAAGTCAAAAGCATTCTGGACTCCAAGATCTCCAAATCTAAACTATTTTACCTAATTGACTGGAAAGGCTACGGCCCCCAAGAGAGATCCTGGGAACCTGCTGAATATGTCCACGCTACTCGCCTAATCAAAAAATTTCATCGAACATTTCCTGACAAACCCAAACCCCCGGAGAAGCCCGGTTTGGGAGGGGCCTTGAGGGGGGGTACTGTCATGATCTCTGCTTCCAAGAGGTCAGGACTTGCCCAACTCCCTTGGAAGCAGACCCATAACCCAGGTTCCGAGCGCCAGCCAGTCCCAATTGGGACCTTTTGGACTCTGTCCTGGCGCCGGTGGCGCCAGGCTCATAAATGTGCCCAGTCCCAGCGCTGGAAGCGCCGGGCTCATAATGCTTGGGTGGACTTACCTGCGGCAGACCATGCTGCTTACTTACCTGCCAGTTGAGCCTCTGATCCTCTTCTGTTCGGGACTACTTTTCCTGTTGGGTGGGGCAGGAGCCACTCCCTAGGTTCAGAACCCTGGAACTCTTCTGGAAAGCAGGGACTCTTTTCTTTCCTAGGCGTGGCTGTGGAAGGAGACACCTAAGCCCTACAGGAGGCTATTTAAACCACACCCGATGGATGAATCTTGCTTTGTGTTATTCTGCATCCTCTGCAGCAGAACGCTCATCGTGTCTTCTGCATCTGATCCTGGGCCTAAGGAAAAAGGCTTACCATCCTGAATCCAGTCTTCAGCAACACCTATAAAGACAAGAAAGAACAGGTTAGCATTACGGTCTTCAGTGACAGCGCTCCTTTTACCTGATCCATCGGCTGTCATCAACGCCTTCGGCGCTGCATCCCGCATCTGAAAGATAAAACAAGGTGCGTTTAAAGACTTTGGGGAACTTAAATACTCACGAGCCATTACTCCTTTCACATCTAACCCAGTGGGTATTCGGGCACCCTGCAGCCACTCCGAACTTATACCTGCAAAGGAAAAAGACAGTTAGAGCGCGCCGTGAAGCAGGCAGCAAGCACTTACTCACGTGCTTCAAGGCGCTTCTATTCATCACACGGGCTCCATCTTCGCCATCGCCGGAACCCTGCAAAACAAGAAACAACATTACTAAAGACTTTTAAAGACATTTGAATTACTCGAAACTTACCGTGCGTGAAGAAAACGACGGACAGCAGTCCTCTGAAGTCAAGAGGCCTGCTTCCCTTATCCAGTGAGGAAACTGGTTTCAGCACCCTGCTCCGAAGTAGATGGAGAGCACGGCGTTCACTTACCTAAGGTGAGCGCGTTAACCTTTGGGGTCCTACAGGAGAAGAGAAAGGGAAGAAGAGAGAGACATTCAATAACCCAGTTCATTAATCCCATATTTTCTATCTGCAGACACCTTACCCTTCAAGTCAGACATACAGTGCACAGGGGTCCAGCCCAAAGAGCCAGCCGTGTGTTACACATCACCTTAGAAGATACGGTATACGCCCAGTCAAGACCGGCGCCTCTACGGGAATCAGGTGAGCGTTACAATAAGGCAGTTCTTGTGGCGTCCAGTCAAATAATAAAAGAGCCTGTACTAAAAAACATATTGCCATACTTAACAACTAATACAAGAAAGGGTGTGGTGTAGTTCACAAGAAAAGAAAGAAGTGTTCTCAAATAATAAGTCAGGATCCGGTGGCTTGGGTCTCCCTTCCCCAAGTTTTAGACACAGGATAGGATGGGAGCTTGGAATACAGAAAAGTCTCTGGCTTCTCCAGCACGAGACAATGGCTCCACTTGCATTTCTCAGGACCATTGACAGCCAAGTCTCGTTTCCTTCTTGCCTCCGGGCCTGAGGTGTTCAAACAACAAAACAAAAAGTTATTTTAACAAATGAAAGTTTGTTTCCAAAGTTCAAAAGAGGCTGATGCTTTCACCCCTGGTTCCCGCTCTTCTAGGCTGACCCTTTTCTTATCGTACTTTATAATATATCACAGTTCAGTTAGGGTGAGGGCTTCACCCCTGGGTCCCCCCTTCTGGGCTGACCCCTTTTCAATATTATTTCTTTGCCTCGGTTAGTCCTTTCTCATTAAACTTTGAGTGATGGCTTCACCCCTGGATCTCCCTCGTTCGGGGCCGGACCTCTCGCGATTGCGAGTGTTGAGTTTAGCTTCATCCCGGATCTCCCTCGTCCGGGCTCGGACCCTTCTCTGTGCTTTCTACTGGTTTCAAATGTTTGCAGGAGTTGTGTCCCTTTTCCTTATCTATTGTACAGGATTCACTTCCCTTGCTTTCATGCCAATTCATGAATCAAAGTCTTTCGAATGTACTGGGCTTCTGCTTGACCCTTGCGTATGACCACTTTGAGTTTCTTTGGCGGCCTTCCTATGGCCTTCTGGTTTCTGTAGTTCTATTCTAGCCGGGAGTAACCAGCACTTCTTGAGTTAGCACCCACGTGGTGCCAGTTTCCCTCTTCAGCTGGTCTCCCCTTAACGCTTTTTACAGTCAATTCACAGTTCATGGAATATAGTTAAAAAACTTGCCACTTTGCGATTCTCACTCAACACAGCCCGGTTCTTATCGGTTCTCCCCTCGACACACCAGCTGTGATGAACTGCTTGGCTGTTGGTTTATTTGGGGTCAAGGCCGCTACCACTGGTGCAGGAGCCTCCTCTGCTCCACCTTATCAGCATAGGCTTGCCACATGTACCGTCGACATCTGCAGCAGGATACTTGTGCTTTTGTTCGCCGTCTTAAATTCCCCTCCACAAAGGTTCCGCGAGCCTCGGACAAAAAGGCCAAGGTCACTTCTCTCCCTCTTGTTTCCTGCCGTCTTTCTCCTTCTCTTAAACTGCTGTGCCGTATTAGCCGTCTCTTCGTGCTGTCTGCCGTTCTCACCTTGCTTGTCCTGCACTCTCCTGCTCCACCTTTTATCCCTGTGGAGAAAAGGAAGGGTTGTCGGGTGTGTGTGATTTGAGTCAATTGCCTGACCTTGCCTGAACCCTGGGTTGGGACATGTCAGGCACACAGATTTAACATTAGTCTGTTGTCTATTGTGATGTGAAAGAATGTTTATGTCAGAAAATGAGGCGGTTGGCATGTCAATATAGCCTACGGGACGAAATAGGGAAGGTTGGGAACATGGATGAAAATAACCGGGATGGAGAACGGAATATCGGGGATTGGAGTGATTCGGGAAGAAGGGTAGTAAGAGGGACCGAATTCTTGAAGCAGACGGGAATAACTGAGATTGTAAAATAGTGCAGGGGGTTATGGAAACAGTAGTATGTTACCTGAGCAGGTGGGGATTGTAGAAAAGAATAATCAAAGGGATAGGAAGAAAAATGCTTGGTAGTATTAGGATAGTGAACCAGATGACAGGGTTTTTGGGAGAGACGGTTTCTGAACATAACAGGGTTTGATAGCCTAGGGGATCGGTTCCATCTGGAAGGGCTAGTGGGTTTGGGTAGGAGAGATTTAATTGGAGGAGGTGAGGCAGATGTAGTGTAGCCTATAAAGGCTTTGGAGATCTCATACGCCTCTCCTTCCTTGGCATAATACCCCGTCTTACCTGGGGCATTCCCCTGACCATGACCCTGGGGCCCTTCACCCAGGTGATCCTCCCTTGCTCTCCACCCCCAGGGTTGGGATCTGAGAGAGCCAGCCCTCCCCAGTGTTAGGCAGAATCCTTTGCAGTTCCCTTGGAGAACACTGCAAGAAGATTAAGACTACAGGAGTAAGCAGTAAACCCAATTGGTAGCAGTCTGCACCACCCAGATTTACCTGGTAGCTGTGGCTGAACAGTCAGACTTCTCTCAAGATGAGTAGGGTAGTATACAGAGGATACACAATGGGGCTAAAAACACAGTAAAGCAAGCAAACACTGACCAGAGCTTGGTATCAAAAGTATATAATTATTTATTTAAAACACACTTTAGGAAATACACTAAGCACTATAAATCAAAGCAAGTTCAAACACAGTCAGATAAAGTATACACACCTCCCTTAATAATTATTAGACAAGTCTAGGTCAAAACACCACTATTTGGAAAAACAGATGTGAGCTTGTAACTTAGATGGCACTCCAATAATTAAGTTAAAGGGAGAGAAAAAGGCAGGTCATGAAAATAAAACAGTTCCCAACACTTTTCTAAGACCACAGCAAGTTAGTGAAGGCAGAGTCTACTGTAGAGCCAAAATTCGTAGGCCAGGCCCACTTTAAATGGAGCAGGGCGAAATGTGCCCAAGATCACACAGTTTAAAAAGCACTCAAGTCTTTGCAGAAATGTTCAAAGGTTGGTTTGATGCAACAGTTAAAGTTAGAAGGTCTGGGGCCAACCCAGTTGGAAAGCAAAGGATTTAAGGGTCACCTTTAGCAATCCGCAGAAAGGGAGGCCAGGCGGAACACAGTACCTTGAAGAGTGAGGAAGCTACAGCGGTGGCAGTTGTTCCTGGCAGCAGGTGCAGTTCATGCTTTCGACCAGGGGAAGAGAAGATCTCGTCGAGGAGGAAACTTGGAGTCGTTGCACTGCCCAGGGAAGAGACCAGCCGCAGAGTTCATCGGTTAAAAGGTGCGTTCCTTTTATTCGTGGTCATAGTGGTGAAGCTTGGCTATCTGGCCGCCGGGGTGCTTGGCACGTGCGATTCGACCAAGGGACGTCCTGGAAGGCGAATGGCGAATTGGTTGTCCCCACCAGCTCAAAGGCAGAAGACTCTTACAGCAGAAGATCTTCTCTTGTTGTTAGGAAAGTGGTGAGGTCGTTGCAGCAGGGCTCCACTGGTGGTGTCGTCGTTACAGATGGCTCAGCTTCTCCCCTCTTCGGATTTCTTAGGTCCTGTGGTGACTTCTGAAGTTCCAGTCCCAAAAGCCCTGCTTTTATGCACAAAACCCCCCATTCAACAGCCTAGCTATCACTCATACATGCTAAGTGGTGAGCCGGGCGGCTCACCACTGGGCCAATCAGAACAGAGTGCTTCTTGAGTTGCTAAGGCAACGCAGTCCAGGGTGCCAATTCCCCCACCCACACATCCTGTGGAACCCAGACAGAGTGGCACCAGTTGGAGGGCTTCTGTGGAGAAGCCCGCCAAAAAGTGGAACAAAGGGCCCGACCTTCGTTGGAGTTACAGAGACGGACACGAATGCCATTTTAGAAAAGAGTTCTGGCGAAAAGACCCAACCGGTGATTTTATATTAAATGAATAAACCGGCGGTATCTTTAACATTGCCCCAAAAAGTGGTGCGTTTAAAACCAATGGGAAAATCCCATAGGAAATATTCTGGTGGAATATTTTGCGTGGCAACCACTGCCACCAGCCAGAAACTCGACAAGGGGGGACTGGACAGTGCCCCATTGGAAACAGACCCAGGGGCAATCGAATTAACCCCTTCCAGCACTTACACAATATGATGGTTTGTACTGGTTCTGTTCACAATTTTGGACTAGTAAAGTCAATGGTGACTTTACATGCCCTGTGAGACAGTAGTCAGTCCCAGCGTATGGAGTCTATGTTTGGGGGTCACTATGACACCCCTGTGTTACTGCACTGAGGGTGCTGTGTAACACATACACTAAAACAGATGATACCCTATGGAGTAAAAAGGACCCCATAGCCCATAAGCACACAATAAGTCAAAGACATACCTCAAATCATGCCTAAGAGTGGGAGAAAAAGAGTCTCACTCTTAGCAGGAGAAAAAAACAAACCCAAAAATCCAGCAAAGCTGCTGGGGGACTCATTAGGTTTGGGAAATTAGCCTTATAAGAGAATTCTCCCTAACACCCAGGCCACCTGAATAAGGGTTTTCCAAGGTCTACCTGAGAGAATACCCTCAGGTTTCTCACATACCATTCCCCAATGCTGGTTGGACTGCGATGTTTCATGGGGAAATTCCACCACGGGACATCCAGACTGCTGGTCCAAGCCTCCCAGCATGTAACCTGGATGGTTATCGTTAGGACTCTTGCCCCTTTCTTGGTTAATTATGGTTGGTCCAGAAGATGGATTCAAGATTTCTTCCACCTGCTCTCTCTCTCTCCATTTTCCTTTCCCTTTCCTGAGCGTCTATTAGCTCCTCCTCTAGATTGTCAGGGTAGACCTCCATATTGTGGCCCCACTCTCCACAGAGCAGGCACTGTTCTGAATGCAAGGTCTCTGGCTCATCCAAGGATATCATGGATGTTGACCCTCTCTTGTTCTTATTCAGGGGGCTAAAATAACATTTCCGGTGTTAGAGTTCTTTGGAGTTTGCTCTACTCCGTTGGTTCGCCCTCTATTTCCCCCCCTTTGTAGTAAGAAGGGAGTTCCTGAATTTCCTTCTCGAAAGAAGGGATTTTAAAATGTTCACTTGAGGCTTTGCAATGTGGTATTTCTCCCACGATGTTATACATTGGGTTTTGTTTGGGTATTTTCCTCCACTCTGTTTCATTAGATGTTTCATTTTCTACCTCTCCCAATTTTTCCTTTTCCTTGGTTCTACCAATGTAGGACTTCAACGTACCTTGGACTGAATTCGCTAGTAACTTCGCGAGCGATGGATTTTTGTATTTCAGCTGTCAAGGAAAGGGGTGGTTCATTAGATTTTCCTATCCCAGTGTTACGGGATCTGGGCCTTCAGACAAGAGGAATGGATGCTCTATCAGAGGTTTAGTGGGAAGGGGAGACCAGCTACAGAGGGAAAGCGGCACCACGAGAGACTCTGGTGGAGCCCCATATGAGAGAAACTACTAGTACCAGAAGGCCGAAGGCGGTCCCACGAAATCGGTAAAAGTGGTTATACAGCAGGTCCAGCAAATTCCTTGCACAATCGAAAGACTTTGATCTACAAGCATTTTGAAAGCAAGGGAAGTGAATCCCGCTTTAAGAGAAAGCAAGGGACGTCAATATCGCAATGAGAGAAATCCTGTAACACTTGAGAGTAAAGTGAAAAGGAAGTCAAGAGGGCTCCGAGCCTGACCGAGGGAGATCCAGGGGTGAAGCCATCACCCAAGCAAAAGACATTGAGAAATTGAGGGAGTGGAAATCCTGCAAGAGGCAAGAGGGGTCCAAGCCCTAACTGAGGGAGATCTGGGAGGGAAGCCATCACCCGAGAAGATAAAGGCAAGAGGGGTCCGAGCCCAACCGAGGGAGATCCAGGGGTGAAACCATCACCCAAGAATATAATTGATAAAGGAACTTTGATATATTTGTGGAATACGATACAAGAAAGGTCAGCACCTAGAAGAGGGTGGGGCCCAAGGCTTAAATCGTCATCCTACGTGAAACTGTGATTAGCGATTGAGAAGGATTGACTCAGAGAAGGGGGGAACCAAGGGGTGATCCCGTCACCCAGTGAACATTGGAAACAAACTTTCATTTGTTAAAGAAACTTTTGTTTTTGTTATTTGGCCACATCAGGCCTCGAAGGCAAGAGACTTTCACAGGAAACGAGAGTCGGCCATCGACTGCCCTGAGAACTGCCAGTGGAACTGTCGTCTCATGCTGGAGAAGCCCAAGACTACTGTGCTCCAAGCTCCGATCTTACCCCGGGTCCAAAAAATGGGGAAGGAAGACCCAGGCTATCACATCCTGACATATTATTTGAGAACACTTTGTTCTTTTCTTGAGAACTATCCCACACCTTTTTTTGTATTAGTTGTGAGGTTTATCAATAGATTTTATAGTGTAGGCCCTTTTCGTTTTGACACAACACTGCTAGGACTGCCTTATTTTTTATTTGATGGTTGACGCTTGTTCCTATTTTAGATTTAGGTTTAGGATAGGTGTTTTTCCAACCTGCATACAGAATACATTGTTCAATAAACACCATTGAACTGTGAAGACTTGTGTCTGTCTTACTTGTCAGCATAGGGTCTTCACACAGTGCACGGCAGAACATTTTCACTTTCAGGGGCAGCAGAGCGCGACTGGCTGTTCCCCCTGCAGTGACTAGAGCCCCCATCAGAGGGCAGTGCCCCACAGAAGTAGTTCAGAGCGCGATGGGACTCAGCGGTTCTGGCACTTACAGAGCATACGTCCATGGTGTGGGAGAGACTAGGTGTGCATGGGAAAAAGCTAGTGGCATGGAACTGTAAATCTGTGTTTGGAGGAACGATTAGTGACATCTACTGGCCACTGGTATGATACTGGTACATCATTAAAAGAGGTTGACTGGTGTTGAACAGTGCACCGACATCAGCGTTAGCTGAATACGTGACAGGTTCATCCCCAAGAAAAACTGGCAAGCTGTTGGACGGCAACTATCAATGGCCCGCTGTGTTAATACTGCATGATTAAAGTACTGTGATGGGGGCAGGCCCAGGTTTCCTGTGTGTTACCCACCTTTATAGGCTCAGTGAGAATTAGGAGCATTGCAATGAGTAAACAAAAAAACAGCAGCTCCAGTGTAGAGTGCGAAGGGCCCCACTGGAGCCACAACAGACTCAAACCCAGCATGGGTCACATTATACAGAAAGTTTTATGGGCAGGCCTGGGACCCAGCTAAAACAGATGAGCCTGGTGGAAGACTGGTTAGTGTTCTCCCAGGGAATGGAGGAGCTGAGAGGCAGCTTAGATGATGCTAGAAGAGCAAGGTTAAGGGAACTGGCAGGAGTCATCAGACGAGGAGGCTCATAAAAACACAGTCATCCTCGAGTGAGGCCCAGAAGAGCAAAGCTTCCAAGAAAAGGAAAAGGGCAGAGGAGCAGGAGGTAGACAGGGATGAGTTCGAGCCTGACACACTCAAACGCCCCAGATACTCTGAGTGGGTGCCACTAGCAAAGATTGCAGCATACTTGAAAAGAGACTGCGCCTGCCACTCTCCCAAGAGGCCAGGAATAAATTAAGAGCAGAATGCCCTAGACTGCACCTATGAGAGGGTGTGGCAGGCACACCTGAAATTGACGGGATAATCCTCACATTCATGGGGAGATTATACTAAAGACATCAAGAAAGGCCTGGGAAAATCCTTGAGATCTTGTCAGGACAAAATGTTAGATGTAGTAAGCCCACTGATGAAGATACTGCAGTTAGCCGGAGAGGCCAAGCAGAAGGGAGAGAAAATAGATTCCAGTATTCTGGCGGGCTGGACCCAGAGGGCCATATGCCTGTTCGAACAGTGCCATTATGGCGAAGAGGAGAAGATCCATACTTTTCAAGATAGACCCCAATTTGAGCTAACTGGCAAAGTCAGAGGCGGCAGCAGATGCCAAAGGCAAACTGTTCGGGGAATCCTTCATCAAAGAAATGATGAGGTTCGCCAATACGTATACGGGACTCGATAAGGCTCAGCAGAGCTGGTAGAGGCCATTCGGCCAGCCGTCACTCATCCTTCGGGCCTTAGAATAACAGAGACAATTGGAGGGAACAAGATGACAGAAAACCTAATCCATTTTTCTCATCGCAGGGAAGAGGTAGAGGAAGTGGTTGGCGAACAGCCATGAAGCAACAGTACCTGTAGCAACAAAATATCGTCAGTTCCTATGATTTATCTGGAAGGGACAAATGTGGAGATTTACAAGTCTGGCTAGAATCAGCACGTGGTGTAACACCAAGCTGCTGATGAAACCAGTAATGAGCCAGCTGAGAAAGCAGGGCATTCCAGCTGATGAAACCAGTAGTGAGCCAGCTAAGAGAGCAGTGCATTTGTCTGATTGGTATACCTGGCCAATATCTGCCTGATGTGTCAAGACAGGGATCTGCTATTGAGACAAGTGCAGGCCACAACCAATCTTTAACAGGAGCTACGATTCCTAGTAAACAAGGAGAAATCTCAACTGGATCTGGCTCAGTCTATGGAATTCCTGGGGTTTGCAGTAGACACGAACCAGGAAACTCTCAGGTTACCACTGGACAAGGTGAACCTGATCAAGAAAGTGATCAAGACAAGCTTGGCAAAAGAAGTGATATCTCTAACAGAGCTAGCCAGGTTAGTGGGATAGCTGGCTTCATCGATCCTGGTCATTTTCCCAGGGCCTCTCCAGTACCAAGCATTACAGTGTGTCATGAGGGACCAATTTCGTTGGTCTCTGAGGCACAGATGGCGTGGTATTCATGCTATTGTGGTTAGTACCCCCAATATGGCAGCGGTTCCTGTGTTCGCGTTCCAGTCTCTCAAGGCAGTCCGGATTCGTGGACTCCGCCTCCTGTCATCCAGCAGCCTTTTCTGTCTGCGGTTCCGGACACTCTCTGCGTTGCTACTTTTGATAGCCAACATTTGTTAGTTTGCCTCCTATTAGTCCTGACTCTTGGCATGTGTGATTCATCTTCTGTCTGCTCTAACCTATTTCCTTTCCTCCAGACGTCTCTCACACCACCAGCCTCTGCCACGAGACTCCCTCTGGGTGCGGTTCATGGAACCAGCCCCACTCGGCCTATTGCTCAGTACGATTCAGATCTCAATCTCTTTGTCCCATGTCTTTTAGTAATTGAATGATGAGCATTTGACTTACCTTATTATTCCTCAGACTGTCCACATAACCGGGAAGGATCCGCCAGCAAACATTACACGCCGAAGCCGGAGTCTCTTCCAGGAGTCTCTTCCAGGTATGTAAATGCTAAAATCCACCAGGCGGAGGTCTCTGTCAAATAAACGCACTGGCAAGTGAGTTTAACAATCATTTATTGCAATCAAGACAAAAGCTTCTGCGGAAGGGCCGGACGTTGCTAACGACTATTAAATAATATCACTTATCAGGGCATGTCACAACATGTTTCAGGATGCAGATGCGACTTTGGCCTGCACAGACGTACAAAACCAGCATTTCATCAAACTTGATACAGCAGGGAATTTTGCAAAACAACACATATCTTGCCGCAGCAGCGATAATAATTTCCTTTTATGGGCTGTTAAACAAAAGCAGGACATATATTTTACAGAGGGACGCACAAGCGCCGGACAAAATCCCCCTTCGCACACATTCCAAGAGATAACAATGCCAAATATAGATGGGTTTTATGCTTATGTTTTCCGTAAAGAGCACGGATGCTTGAACAATCATTATTCATGAAAGAGACCCAAAGGTCGGCGAACACTTGCTGACTTGCAGGCCGCACACTGTGGGTAGGGAAGCGAAAGATTGCTAACAGATGCTGTTATGTACGCATTTACAGGAAAGGCAAGCAGAGGGGACATTTCTAAATCTATGAGTAATGTGTGCTCAAGGCGAAACCCTGGAGCTTGTGCATGGACACAAAGGCAATCGGTTTAACATGAATATAATGCTATAATGTGAACAATGATTTAGTCTTGCTGAAGCAAACCAATATGGCAGTTCGTAGGAAAAATTATTTCTGGATTTACAAACGTCCTTTTGCGTCAGCAAGACTATATCAGTAAAAATCTTGGTGTGCCTGGTAGTTATTCATCTTTTTAACAGGTGCTATCTCCATGTTGGACACTGGCTGCAGCTCTTTGTCAGGCACTGGACAGAGCCCAACTGCGGCTCTCTGTTGGTTCAGTTGTTCAGTATACGTTACATATTCTGACTTGAATGCTCTGCTCTTTTTACTTTAATTGTCAGAAACATCAATCTTTTGTAACCCTTCTATTGCTTCCTCCAATTTTATCATCTCATTGGTTGCCATAGCATTAGTGGGTTTGGGTGCCAGTGCCCCCATCATTTTCCTGCAACTATCTCCTATGACAGTTACACATAAGGGAAAGCACTGAATGCAACGGCAGCAAGCAGCTATCAATCCTCCTCCTATGACAAGAAGAGGGGTAAACATCATCCAACCCCAACTCCGTAATAATTTTACAAGCTCCTCCTACTTCCGCCGGCATTGTATCCAATACCAGGCGATTTTGTAGTAATTACCCATATTCATCTTTGTTCTCCTCGTTTCTTGTTTTAAGTTTACTGCCTCCAAAGGTTTATAATGCAAGCCTAACATTATATAGCCAACGGGACATCTTTCCAATAGCGGGGCAACCAAAGAAAAGCGTTTTGTCCACAAATAAACATTGCCCCTTTTGGTGGTCTGAAGGGGCTAGGCATATCATCCAGATCTATGGTAAATTGACAGTTGTGTAGACCCATAACCATGCCTTTCCATTTGACATTAGGTAGGGGTATAACCCCAGTTTTGCCTTTTTCAGGAAACATGCTTTCATTATACGTTTTGTTTCGTTGATAGCAAAAAGGGGCCTTCCGGACTATATTATGCACAGGGATTGGTTGGGGCAATTTTTCTTGTGTCACTTTTTCCCCCCGTCGTACCGTAAATAGATCAAACGTGTGCACCATCATATCTGTGTCTTTGCCTGGGCAAGGAGTGGATTTCTTTAGAAACTGGATTGCACTAGGTGTTAGGGCAATGTGTGCGTTACGGGGTTGGGTAAGGTTATTGGAGGAATGCAAGATAAAATCTCGCAGGGGCACACATGTATCATTTGTAGCTGGAGTCGCATACCATTCGGGCCTGCTTTCATGGCTGTGGGGAACATATGTGCATATGTAACAGTTGGTCTTATTCAGTATCTGGTTCTTATCGTTCATCCATGTCAAGATGCTATTCCTGGGGTGCTTCTTCCGGTACTCCTGATCTATATGGGGAATAGTTACTAGTTCTGGTGACAGGGGCTGCATTGTAGCGGGTAACAGGTTACGGGCAACATAAATATCATGGTGTTCAAGGTCCAAAAGAATACAGCAAACCCCACTGCTATAAAGATACAAACTATGGATATAATAAGTTTCTCTTTTGAGGTGCATGCATACCTATTAACTCGTGGATGCCTTTGTCCTGCGTCCTCGTTATCCATTGTAACAACCTACTTGGTTCCCTCACGCAGGGCTGATCCCAGATGGCTGAGTTCCGGAACTTGGCTGTTAAATGTCACACGTTACATACAGTATTTAAACTAAAGGTTTAAAAATCCCTAACAATTACCCTAACAATGCCGTCCGTTTATGCGCTAGATCGCAAGCGTTGCACAGTATAACCCATTCTGCTGTCACCGCTTCTGGCTCCTACCTTGACACGTCTCGGTGAGGCTACTTCCTACCCTTGAGGGGCTGCTGAGGCCACTTCATCTGTGTGTTCAATTGTCCTTGCTTGTTCCGACCCTTTACCAAGTCCTTTCTCAGCCAGGTGTCAGAGTTCAAACATAGGCAATCAATGTTGCTTCCTAGGGCGCAGATTGTACCATGGAGTGTCCTCCGTTGGTTCGGCTGCAAAATGGTCTGTGTCCTTGGTCGGGGGGTGGACTATCTGAGGTGGCGCTTTCTTCAGATGGTTAGCATGAATCTACGTTTTATGGCCAGCGATTTCTACCGCTGTCTGTGTTGCCAATAGGACCAAGTAAGGCCCCTTCCACAAGGCCCGCAATTGGTCCGATCAAAACTCTTCACAAGGACGTAGTCCCCTGGCTTGATAGCATGGCCCTCTCCTTCCAGGGCTGACGGAGCTGCCTCTTTCACCTGTTGATGGATAATAGACAGTTTATGCGTGAGTTCAGAACAGTATTCTCTCAACAATGGCTGCTCAATATCGCAAATAGCTTTTGGCTTAGGGATGGACCAGGCACTTGGAGGGCGGCCCATAACTATTTCAAATAGGGACAATTTGTGTGTCTCCTTCGGAGTGGTACGCATGCTGAGCAATGCCACAGGAAGGTTATCTGCCCACTTCAAATTTGTGGAGGCACAGATCTTTGCCAGTTTATTCTTCACCACAGAATTAGCACATTCAATAATCCCGGCAGACTTTGGATGATATATTGAATGGAATCTTTTATCGATTCCTAAAGCAGTACAAACATATTTTACAACCTGGCTGGTAAAATGCACTCCATTTTCGGAATACAAAAGGCTGGACACCATGTACTGGGGCACCCAGTTTTTCAAAATACATTTAGCTGTGGAAATAGCAGTGTTATCTCTCAGGGGGTAGGCATCTGTCCAGCCGGAAAACCCACACCTCATCACAAGAGAGTATTTCAATTTGGCAACTGGTTCCATTTGTGTTAAGTCCATATACAACACCTCAAATGGCTGTGTAGGGAGCCTGCTATGACCTGCCGGCACTTTTACAGATTTACCCACATTATGCTGGAGACAGATGGCACACTGTGCTGCCCACCTCCTGCAATAGGATCCAATTTTCCGGTTCTTCCATACGTTGCTCCGAATGTCCTCCATTGCGCTTGCATTAACGTGGGCATTCCCATGTGCCATGTCTACTACCATGGGTAAATAACTCTCAGGGAGCAGCCACCTCATTTTATTTTTATCCAACCACACACCCTTGTTTGTTCATTGTTACTGTCCTTAGTCCATGCTTTAACTTCGCAATCTGCTGCTTCTCTTTGAATGTCTTTTACTATTTCTTCAATGTCTCTTCCCAGTTCACCATCCCTCCTCCCTTCCACATCCCTTTGTATCATGTTACATTCTGGAAGGGGCAATTCACAATGTTCCGCAGCATATTTAACCACCTGGTCTGCTAAATCATTTCCCTGCCCCACAAAATCTACTATCTTTCTATGGATGGAGCACTTCACTATAGCCACCTGAGCGGGTTCAACCAATTCTGCTAATAATTTGCTTATGAAATTGCCATGCTTTATTTTGGTACCATGCGAGGTGAGAAACCCTCTTTCTTTCTATATTAGGCCAAAATTAAAGGCCACACCATGTGCACAGGCTGAGTCCGTATAGATGGTTACAGCTAAGTCTTTGCTTAGTTTCAGAGCCTTTGTTAATGCCCTTAATTCTGCAGCTTGCGCTGATAACTCGGGTATGCGTTCTATATGGACAATTTCATTTTCAGTTGTTATCGCGTACCCAGCCACTGTCTCCCCACTTTCCTATTTGTAACATGAGACATCACAAAATAGAACCCCATCGCCTCCCTCCAAGGGAAGGTCACTCAGGTCGACCCTACCTCGGGTCTGTTCATCTGTGCGTATCAAACAATCATGCATGTCTTGATCTCCCTCCTCACTTGGCAAAGGTAAAATGGAAGCTGAGTTCAAAGTGTTGTATCTCATTATAGTTACATTTGGGGCGAACAATGTCAATTCATATTGTATTAGGCGGGCTGCCGTGAGATGCTGAGTCTGAGTTCTGTTGAGCAACACATCCACGGCATGGGGCACTCTTACAATTATGGCAGTTCCCAACACTAAACCAGCGCTTTGTGTTAGAGCTCCTGCTGCTGCAGCAACTGATCGCATACATGGGGGAAGCACTGCAGCCACACTGTCCAAAGTGCCAGAGAAATAAGCACACAGCCTTTGCCTTCCATTTTGTTCCTGCGTTAATACAGATAGGGCACAGCCTTTCTGTTCATGTACAAAAAGGATAAATGGTTTCCCGTAATTGGGTGTCCCGTGCCCTGGGGCACTGCACAAGGCGCTTGTCATGATCACTGCTTCCAAGGAGCCAGGACCAGCCCAATGTCCTTGGAAGCAGGCCCCTAACCTTCATCCTAGGCACCAGCCGGTCCCCACTGGGACCTTTTGGACCTTGTCCTGGCGCCGGTGGCACCAGGCTCATCAAAGCCATCGGTCCCGGCACTGGAAGCGCCGGGCTCATAATATGTATGAAGATGCTTGGGTGGACTTACCTGCAGCAGACCATGCTGCTTACTTACCAGCCACATAGGAATCCTCTGTGAGCAGGAACTACTTTCTTACCTGGGTGGGGCAAGCTCCACTCCCTGGATACAACACTGGAACTCTTCTGGAACAGGAACTCTTTTCTTATCTAGGCGGGGCCGTGGAGGAAGACTCCTCATCACTCCAAGGCTATTTAAACCACACCCGATTGATGAAACGTGCTTCGCGTTATTCTGCATCTGCAGCAGAACGCTCACTGAGTCTGTTCCAGCTTTTCTTCTTTCCGATCCTGAACCTGCAAGAACAATACTTATCATTCCTGTATCCAGCCTTCAGTAGCACCTGCAAAGACAAGAAACAACAGGTTAGCACGGCAACCTTCACACGCAGCGCTTTCCTCACCTGATCCATCGGCGGTTACCATCTCTTCACGCTGCTCCTCCGCCTGTGAAGACAAAAGCATAGTTATTCCTGTGTGGAATTACTCACCGGCACTCCGCGAATTCCGGTTTTCTTCAACGCTGCAATCCTGCACCTGAAAGGCAAAAGAAGAGACATTAGACAGGTATTTACTTACGCGCCATCGCGCCCGCCACAATAGGACACCTGCACATACTCCGGCGTTTTCCAGCGTCTCTTCAGCACGAACTCACAGCTGCAAGGGAAAAGAGACAGTTAGAGCGCTTGCATTTACTTACGCATTTCCAAGCGCTTCATTCCAAGGCTCTGGCTCCAACTTCGGCTCTTCACACCATCTTCTATCTCAAGAGCCCTGCAAGACAAATAGAAAAAGCATTATACAGAGCCCTGTTCCATAATAACGTGCCCACGCACCTAAAGACTGTAAGGACTAAAAAGGTGTCCGGAAACTCACCGCTCGTGCAGTTAACGACGGTAGCAATCCTCTGATGTCAAGAGGCCTACGTTTCACCCAGTGAAGGAACTGGCAACGGCACCCTGCACCAGACGCAGATGGAGAGTCCAGCATTCACCTATCTAAGGTGAGCACGTTGACCTTGGGGCTCTACGGAGAAGCTAGGAAGGGAGAGAGAGAGACACCCGACAACCCAGATCTTTAACCCCATATTCTTTCACCTGCAGAAATCTCACTCTTCGAGTTCGACACACAGTGCGAAGAGGCTCAGCCCCGGAAGCCAATCGAGTCCTGCACTTCACTTTTCGAGTCACAGACACCATCCTGCCAAGACCAGCGCCTCCGTGGGAATCAGGTGAGCGTTACAGCGCTTTTTAGAGCGTCACAGGCCTCTCTCATTTCTCGTGTGCAAATGAAGGGTATCTGATCATTTTCTGTTTTCAAACATTGTAGCAGGGGCTTAGCTAGCAGGGAGAACTCAGTAACCCAATGACGGCAATATGAGGTGATACCTAACAGACGTCTCAATTCTTTAAAGGTACTGGGATAGGCCATTTCTTGGATTAACCATACCCTTTCAGGTGACAGTAATCGACCCTCTGCAGTGAGGTCATATCACAAATAATCAACCTTTGGTTGTACATATTGCATTTTCTTAAGTGACACTTTATGACCACGGTATGCCAAATGCTGTAACACAATCAAGGTACCTTCTTTACAACTCAATTCTGTATCTCCACAAATGAGGAAGTCGTCCACATATTGGATGAGTATCACACCAGGGGGTAACAAAATCTCATCCATTTGTTGTTTTAGTGCTTGGCTAAAAATGGCAGGGCTCTCTGTGTAACCTTGGGGTGCTCAACAAAACCTGTATTGTGGCTGTGCTAATACAAAGGAGAAAAGGTATCTAGATTATTCAGCTATGGGTATGGAGAAAAATGCATTTTTCAAATTCACAACACTAAAATAGGTGGCTGTCGGGGGGACCATAGTTAGAATACTCGTTACACTGAGGACAACTGGATACCTGGGATCTACAACTTTGTTAATTCTTCTGAGATCAATAATAAATCTATACAGGGTCGCGTCATCTCCTTTCTTGTGAACCGGAAGCACCGGAGAGTTACATGGGCTGTCATCACACTCCTCAACAACCCCAAGCCGTATTAAGTCCTGTACAATCCTAACCAATGCTGCTTCCCATTCTGGAGATATTCTGTACTGCGGGGTCCGGGGTAGAGGGACCCCATGTTTTACCTTGATTACAACTGTGGGGGTGTTCAAAACACCTACATCATTACTGCCAGCAGCCCAAAGCTCTCTGGGCAATACCTGTAACTCTGGTGGCAATGGTGGCAATGGTTTAGCCAGATAACAACCTCCAATTTTGGATTTACATATAGTCATGCAAGCACCTGTTGGGGAACAATAGATAGTTGCATTCAAAGCTTTCAAGAGATCCAACCCAAGGAGATTCTCAGGACACCTGTTGGTAAGTAACCATTTGTTTGTCAGTTTGTCAATTCTACTCCACATATGGATGTCTCAACTCTCTGGGACACTGGAGTACATATGGGCTCCCCCCTACAGAAACCTTATTTTCACCCGATAGTGGAACTGAGGGGGCGGTCTTGGCATCAACCGAGCTGTTACCTGCCCCGGTATCAACCAAGCATTTAACGGTGGGGTGCTGTCCTATTTGTAATTTAAAATAAGGTCCGTTTTGGTCTATAGGAACAGACACCGCCTCCTCAAGTTCACTAGGGGTGTTACAACTAATTGCTGCTGTATTATTGAAAAACATTACTCTTCCACAAACCCATTGCCATTCACTTCAACCATTTGTCGCTGCGCCAGTTGAGAATACATTATTCTCAGGATTTATAAACTTTCCTCATCCTTGGGGTGGCCCCGTAGGACGTCCACCTCGACCTCTTCCTCTCCCACCCACCGGTTGACTCCCCCGTGCCAATAATGTGGTGCAGTTGTTTTTCGAATGTCCCGTCTGCCTACAGAATGAGCACTGATCTATTCTTAGGGGTGTCGATTGCGGAGCATTACCTGTGGGATTTCTTACATGGGGTCTCTGGTTCTTTGGTTTATTACAAGGTGCCTGTACCAATTGTTGCATCAGCACTTTGTTTTTCAGGTTTCTGTCTGCCTGTTTCTTACCTTCCATTTCTTCCTCCTCCTGCTGCTTGTAATATTTAGCCATCTCTAGGATCTGGGACGGGGTGCTTGCCTGCCAAGTACTTTCGCCCAATTTGAGTGGTTTCTTAATTTCCTTACGTAAACACTTCACAAAGCCCATGGCAAAATATCTCTGACCTGTGGTGTCGCTAACAGACTGACCACTGTGTGCCTTAAATGCACTTTCGAATTTCAGGAAGTAGTCCCCAACCATTTCTACAGGGCTTTGTATAACAGCATCCATTTTCTCGACATTCACGTCCACCTCTGGCAATATGTCACTTAGTGCTTTTAATATTCTTGTCCCTAGTATTTTTAGGTCGTCCGGAATGGGGTCAGTTGGTTTCCGATCTGTATCCTGTTTTTCTAATGCGGTCCATGTAATAACATGCCGAGGGGGGTCCCGAGATCTAAAAGGTTCCCATACATCAGCCGGGGTTACGGCAGACATCACATGATCGATGTCCTGCAAAGTCAAGTTACACATTTTAAATAATGCTCTCAGCTCTCTGTAGAATCCTGTGGCATTAGTCCTAGGGTCCGGGGTGCTTTTTATTATACTGAAGAAGTGCTTTGGAAGTGTGGCTGTTGAGCTGTCTGCTGTGCTGTCTGCTCTGCTCTGCTCCGTCCTGCACGCTTGGAGTCGTCGGCAAGAGGAAGCCCCCAGCTGGTGAAACGCGCGAAACGCGCAATTATTGGACTTTCTTTGGACTGAAACTTGGTAGCAACTGCGGGTACTTACAAGTCATACTAATTCTTTCTTTAAGTTGACCGCGGGTCTCCCGCGAGTCTCGCTGTAACGTGTGTGTTACTCATTCAGTTTTCTTTCTCTTTGCTCTGTAGCACCGCCCCATTGGTCCCGCCTCCCTGCCCGCCCTCAAGCCCTCAGCCACTTCCATATTAGCACAGGTGCATGCGCATCCAGCGCGCGCATCCGGAAGTGCTTTGGAAGTGTGGCTGTTGGGCTGTTCGGCTGGCGGCAGGTGACGGGTGAAAGCGGTATTGTGCCTTATATTTTCATATTACAGATTGTGTGTGCTAGTGTGGGAGAAGATGGGTAAAACGGGTTCTGCCTTAAAATGGGCAAGAATAAAATACGGCTAATCCGCAAAGATGCGAGGGCGGACTTTTTCATAGCGGTGAGTACTAGAAGAGCAATTCTCGCTCGTGCTGCAGCGTTACCACTGCCTGAGGCGAATGAAGAAGAGGTGGAACTCCTTCAATGTGCACAAGAGTGCTCTTTGCTAGTCTAGATAAACAGAGGGAGGACAATAGTTTATCTAGCTCATTGCTAGATAAACAGAGTGAGGACAATAGTGACTCCTCCCAAGAGGTAGAATTCCTTCAATGTGCACAAGAACACTCTTTGCTAGACAAACAGAGTGAGGACAATATTGATCCCTCCCAATTATTGTTTGCGGAGGATGACTTGCTAAATAATACGCAGGCAAAATTGAAGGTACCTAACTTAAGTAAACATCATGAGCACCATCCCTTTGAAAATGACAATGATACTCCTAGTACCTTTAATTACGATACTTTACTGGATTTCTCTAATGGCACACCAATTAGAGGGGAAAAACCTGCAACTAAGAGGCCCGATTCTTCTATCTCTGAATTTTCTGTAATGATGACCATATTTAACTGTCTAATTCTGTCTGAATTGCGCAGGCAAACTGAAGCCATAGTTAACCTGGCCTCAGAATTAACAGTATTACCTGGCAAACTGTCAGACACATTGAGCAAAACATTGCTGGTAAATATGGGGGGGAAATTGGGGCTTGGGAATCTTGGTCTCATAAAGGGGCCATCTACAGATGAGATAATTACCATAGCAGCTACCAAGGATTCTGAATCAGTCAGGGATGGTAACAGTATCTATCAGGCTGAATCAGAACAAATTGCTCAGGGGACAATAACAACCCCAACTTTGTCTGAGAAGGGTATGTTAGAAGTTACATTGTCAAAAAAGACAAGGGAAAAAAACTGCTAAACAAAGGAAGAAAAATAATAATACTAAAAATGGAGGCTTAGCCAAAACCTCGAGAAAGTTTCGGAGAGATTCCTTCCTTGATGAAGAGGGTGACGACTTTCCAACCCTTGTAAAAGAAACATCAACAAAGTAAAATCATTATAGCTGAGGAGCCTCGGAGTGTCAATAGGGGTATCAATCAATCTACACAGAGTGTATATGTTGAAGGAGATTATCCACTGTGTGAAGTTATGAAGAAAAAAAACCATAGGGAAGATCTATACGAGATCTTCAATGCTGCTTCACCCCAGGAAACTATGGTGGATTCAGTTAGGCTTCCAAAGGCTAATGAGTTGACTCACCCTATACGAATGGGTGTAGTTATGATGGAAAGTAAGATCAAAAAGGTAAGCAAAACAATTGGTGATATGGGGCCAGTGAGGAACCAGGTAGGCATTTCAGTCAATAGTGGCCTGGGCAGCACAGACTGGAAAATTGTCTCTGGGAAGGACCCCAATGACAAGTACAATTTTGCCACAGGGAACACTAGAGTGTGTGAATTCGGTCGAGTAGCCGATACAGTGAGGAATCATGGAGGCACCTTGGCTAATAATGAATTCAGTGATTTCAACAGGCCTATAAAGACCCAAGCAGGTAGCTTGGTTAACAATGGTCCAGGTAACTCCAATGGCCAAATCGCAATGGGTAAGCCCTTAAATGAGAACCATTCTGAAGTAATTACAAAACTTAATACTGGAAATTCGGTTGGAGTTGATATAGAGCACTTCAATAAAAATGTTGATGGGAAATCTAACGAGAACTTGAATGATGATGCTCTATACCAATCCATTATCAGAGTGCTTAGGGATAAGCACCCAAAAGAAGCATCCAAACTGTTGGCTGAATTACAGCGGTTCGTTAACATGCCGGGTACAAATGAGGAATACTGTGCAGAGTTGGCTATGGATGGACATGGAACTGTTAATGAGTTCAATGGCGTGGAAGTGAAGAAACAGCTCCAGACCCATCTGATACTCGATCTGAAAGACCTTGTGTGACCTGATTTACCGGGGCTGGTCATGACAACTTTATTTGTTGATCCGACCAACACCTCGCTAAATAGACCCTTTATATTGTCTCTACTGGAGCAGATCACTAACCTAAGTCTGATCGCATCGGCTGACATCTATCTTGTTGACTATATACATAGGCAGTGCTTAGATTATGTTTGCCTAGTGATTCCATCGCCATTGGTCAGAAACCTCATGATGAGAGAGGCCGAGCAATTTCATCACAGAGGTTATGATATTTTTGAATATGTGCATACCCAACCTAAACTAATACCCCCACCACAGAATAATCTCAGACTTCCTAACGAAGCTCACCAAAACAGGGTGGTTGGGGGAAGTGATGAAGTACTGTCACGACCCATATCAAAAAAAACCCTGGCCACCCCATGGGCCTGGAGGGGCCTTGGATCAGGTCTCAAACAAACTGAGGCATCCTTTGCTGAAGTCCTCTTGGGGCCAGTACTGGCACCATTGGCGTCAGTCTCATACTTCGTGAGGACTTGTGTTTTGGGACTACTTTATTTCCAGTGCCAGCCAACATGGAGGCACCCACATAGCTTGGTTCCTTTGGAACCAAGCTATGCGGTATAGTGTTTTGGGTGTGGTAGCCTAGGAACTACTTTACCTGGACTACTTTTCTAAAGCTATTTAAACCACACCCGACTTGAAGAACACGCTTCGCGTTACTTTGAAATCCTGCAACGGGACACTCATCGTGTTCAGCTGCACCTGCGAACCTCGGAAGAACCAATTGACCCAATTGTTAGGAGAACTTTGTGCCGAGGTTCACTCTGCCAGACAGGAGACTAACGCTCTCCGGAGAGACTTATTGGTGACTAAAGAGCGTACCGAAGATATCAGCAGGCAAGTCTTGCAATCACAAGCGGGTCAGACGCCTCTACCTGGGAACAACCCACCGATGCAAAATCCTACCATGTCATCCACTGTCTCTACTCCGGTACAAGTTGTGTTACCAGGTACAGTTCCTTTGGAACCACCGGAGAGGTTTGCTGGTGATCCACAAAAATGTGCAGCTTTCATGAATCAGTGTCGCCTTCATTTTTCATTCCCAAATGACCAAACCCGGGTAGCCTTTGTTTTATCATACCTATGTGGCAGCACCGCAGATTGGTCAGTACCATTGGTGTCCCATGATGATCCTTTATTACATGACTTTGGGGAATTTCAGAGGGAAATGGAAAAACGTTTTGCTCGCCATACCCGAGAACAAGCTGTGGACAATGAACTCCTTTCCCTCCGACAGGGGAATCAGGATTTGTTAACGTACATCGCTACTTTCAACCGATTGGTTGCGGAAGCTAGGTGGCCTGAAAACAAAAGAACCACGTTGTTTCATTGGGGCTTACGAGGCGAATTAAAAGACAGTCTAGCTCAAGTGGTTAATCCTCCCAGAGATTGTTCTGAATTCATAGACTTGGTTGTGCAACTGGACCACCGGTTGTAAGACCGAAAAGCAGACCGTTCTAAAATGGACCCTCAGCCAGTGTACATTCGACCGAGAGACAGTGTAACTCGAGTGCAAGAAAATACTGTGGAGCCCATGCAAATCGGAGGCGTATGACCCCCGCTAACAAAACAAGAGCGAGATAAAAGGAGACAACAACAACTATGTCGGTACTGCGGAAAGTCGGGCATTTCCTGAAGGACTGCCCAGTGAAACCTCTGAGGAAGACCGTTGGAGCCACGGAAAAAGATGAAGAGAAGGAGTGTCAGTCGGGAAACTACCCAGCTCGGCAAACGTAGAGGTCAGTTTGTCGAGTGAGGGAAAAGAGCCACTGACCTCACACTTTGCAATACCGGTGATCTTAATTAATAACCAACGATCATCAAGAATGCATGCCATTGAAGCATACATCGACAGCGGAGCAGTTGGGAATTATATAGATCAGGACCTGGCTGCAGAGATGGGGCTTCCCCTGTGTTCCAAGCCGACTACAGACAAGGTAACCACGGTGGATGGGACAGAAATTGCTTCCAGACACGTAACCCAGCGCACAGCCGAGGTAACCTTGCTGTGCCAGGACAGACATCGGGAACTTATTTTGTTCGAGCTCATCAAGGCACCTCAATTCTGGCTCATACTAGGGATGCCATGGTTAGTCGCTCACAACCCTTTGATTGACTGGCGGGCAAGAAAATTAACCTTTCCCAGCGACTGCTCCCCAGCCTGTTATTACCAAGAACAGAAACCTGCTTTCAGTATCTCTACGACTCCTGAAGTGGCAACTCTGGGAGTGACTAATACCTTGCCTGAGGAATACCACGATTTCCAGGATGTATTCCAGAAGGACCAAGCAAACACGCTGCCGCCGCACAGGCCCTATGACTGCCAGATCGACCTTGTTCCCGGTGCTCAAGTTCCTTGCGGCAGAATCTATGCTCTCACGGAACCCGAAAACCTTCATCTGAAGGCTTATTTAGACCAGTACCTCGCAAATGGATTCATCCGTCCATCTAAGTCCCATGCAGCTAGTCCTTTGTTCTTTGTACCGAAAAAAGAAGGGGACTTAAGAACCTGTATTGACTACCGCGCATTAAACCAGTTCACTGTGAAGAACCATTACCCCTTGCTGCTCATCCCTGAAATGCTGGACCAGGTCAAAGATGCCCAAATTTACACCAAACCGGACCTTTGAGGAGCATACCACCTGGTGCGGGTCAGAAGTGGTGATGAATGGAAAACTGCTTTCCGCACCAAATATGGTTTGTACGAATATCAAATCATGCCCTTTGGGTTATGCAACGCTCCTGCAGCGTTTCAGTATTTCATGAATGATGTTTTGAAAGAGTTAATTGTTGTCTGCGCCCTAGTGTACATAGATAATATCCTAGTGTACTCAACTTCAAAACAGGATCATATCAAGCACGTCCGTTCAGTCCTCTCCAAGCTCCGGGAACATCGTTTATATGCAAAGCTGAAGAAGTGCTTCTTTCACATCACCGAAGTTGAGTTTCTGGGTTTTATTCTTCCTCCAGGGGGCATCAGTATGGACCTGCATAAAGTGGACGCCGTTTTGAAATGGCCATCACCAACGTCAGTAAAAGGGGTACAGAGCATGTTGAGCTTTGCGAACTTCTATCGCCGGTTCATACCAGACTTCTCACAGGTCGTACACACGATCACCATATTGCTACGAAAAAATAACAAAACATTTGCCTGGACCGAAGAAGCAGAGAAAGCTTTTCAGGAACTCAAGAAAAGGTTCACCTCTGCGCCAATCCTGTGACATCCTCGCCCAGATCTTCCTTATATTGTGGAAACAGACGCTTCCAGTATAGCGTTGGGAGCTGTCCTCTCACAAAGAGATCCAGAAACAGGCCAGCTACATCCAGTGGCCTTTAGGTCGAAAAAATTCTCTCCCCCCGGAGATGAATGATCCCATCACGGACAAAGAACTCTTGGCGATTAAATCTGCCTTTAAGGCCTGGCGGCACTACCTTCTGGGGGCCAGACACACCATTACCGTTATCACGGACCACCGAAACCTGCAATACCTTAAAACAGCTAAAGCCCAGTCTTCACGCCAATTGCGGAGGGCCCTTTTCTTCGCCGAATACGACTATGTCATCACTTTTCAACCAGGGGTCAAGAATGGAAAAGCTGACGCACTCTCTCGTACAGGTACTGGTGACTTGGTATAGACGCCCCCAGACCCATTCCCCATCATACCGGAAGACAAACTCTTTGGCCTCACTACGGCCTTAACCCAAGTTGAACTGAGAGATAAGATTCAACGAACCATGAACCCAGATGCCTTCCTTGCTTGGCAAGCGCAAAGAGAACAATATTCCATTAAAGATCACTTACCGGAATCCACCAGGGGGCGCCGAGATGCACTGACGCATCCGCACTGGTCTCCTCCAAAGGGCGCCGTAAGAGGGACTTGAGCCCCCCCCAGACCCCCAGGAGTACAGTGCCGACCCCCCCCACGGATTGCTGTCGCAGCGGAGCCCCCGCGGACCCCAACTCCGATCTTCTGGCGTGGAGAACTCGCCGAGTTCGGGCCCTTGGAGACAGGAGGGAGAGGGAGCTCCACCTTCCCCCGCGCCGCGGCTCCGCAGGAACTAACGGAGAGCCATGTAGGGGTTGGGGCCTGCGGCTTCCTGGAATCCCGACGGCTGCTAGGGGCCCAAAGAAGAGCCTGGAGGTGTGAAGCGACCGGGCCGGTACCCTACGACATCTCCAGCCAGGAAGGCGGCCTGCGACTACTTCAAAGTCGCTGTTGACTCCGTCGAGCGTGCAAATCTCATTGCCTGCACCTCGGCCTAGAGATTGCTGGGGAAGCGGGGCCTGTGGAGAGACGTGGGGACCCCGACACAGTGAGATCCCGGGCAAGACAGGCTGCGACACCGGCGGCATACGCGACCCGACAGGAAGAGCAGTTTTACCGGGACTGCACTGGCAAAGAGGGCCGAGACGCATGCTTCCATTTCCGCGTGGAGAAGCAGGCCATCTCCAACGTTCTAGGGCGGTTTGAGGAAAATACACGAGAAGTTTCAGCGTCCACGGATAGTAATCCTCACTCCACAGGTCTCCATCTTCCTTGGCACAGTACTTTGCAGCTGAAAACAACAGAACAGGTGTAACTTTCACAAATAAGACCTGAAAGTGTAACAGAACAATTTCCTGGGTAATTTACACCGAATCAAGCAAGAGGGGCCTGCAGCGGCCCCTTAGTCCCTTCCGCGTCCGGCCTTCCCCAGACTCTGCTTTTCACAGGTGGGGTGTGACGAAAGTTCGGCGAGTCCCACGTGGCATGAGAGCACCCCAAGTCAACCATCACGATTTGCCTCGAGTAACCCCCCGCCTCAACGGAGAGTGTAAAGTTAAGGCCGTATACAGAGAAATCCCCCCGGTGCGCGCACCCCAGTGTTGTGGGGGGGCCCAGCGGCGCAGCCCGCCTGGTCTGTGGAGTCCGGGGGGAGCCCTTGTGGAGATGATCGGGGAGAGCCTATGACCTGGAAAGAGGACCTACAGAAATTTCGGCGCCTGCCCCCAAGATCATCAACCTGTCCTGAGATGGAGACCCCAACGCACCTGGATATGTCTGATACTAGCACAGTCACCAAAGGTATGGCTGCCCTCCTGGAGGAAATAAGAGGCTTCAGAGCAGACATAACGCTACGGTTGGATACCCTGGATAAAAAAGTGGACAATATAGACGACAGGGTCCAAGCGCTTGAAAACAACACAGCCTCGAATGACATTTTCGAGACGTAATTCGACATGCGCCTATCGGAACTCGAGAGGAGAGAAGAGAAATGCTCCCTAAAGCTTGAAGACTTGGAGAATAGAGAACAACGCTGTAATCTTCGCTTTTTGGTGTTCCCGGAGCGGGAAGGTGAAACGCAAATTGACATAATCAAAGCTGTAAACGCGGTGGTGGGATCACTCTTTGAGGGGGCGAACACGAATGAACCCACTATTGATAGAGCTCACAGGGTGGGAGCGGTCAACAGGGGCCCCAGGTCCATTCTCGTACGTTTCCACTACTTCGCGGAGAAGAACAAAATCCTGGAACTGGCACGTAAGAAGAGCCCGGTGGACTGGGAGGGGGCCCGGATTTCGGTGTACCAGTATCTGTCCGCCTTCACCCTGGCAAGACGTCGACTATGCTCCCCACTGACGAAAATGCTCCAAACCAAGGGGGTCCGATACAGAAGAAGGGGATACCCTTTTTCACTTTCCTTTGAACTGGAAGGGTACAAATATGCCCTGGTCACGGAGGATGACATTCGTAGGGTGTCGGGCAAACTTCTCGGAGAACCAAACATGGAAGTGGAAGAGCTAGAGCGCGGAAGAGAGCCGGTTGGACCTGGGAGAATTAAGGCCTCACAGGAGAGACGCAAAGTCCGAGGCCACAGGAAGTTCAGAAGAGTGGCTCCGACATCCCCTGGTCAACCTGACACTTGAGGAACCCCAAGAAGCTTCACGGTCTAGTTTGTCTTTTATGCCAATGGGGGAAGCACTGTAATTATTTGCAATCTGAACATGACAGGGGAGTGGGGGGCTCAAGTTGTTGTTATTGAAGAGCTCAAGGGCCCGGAGGAGGGAGACAATGGTGGCCTGGCTCAGCAACAGGATGAAGCCGCTGGTCCACCAGGCGTTCAGGGGGGAGGAGGGAGGTGGAAGGGAAAAGTTGGGGTTTGTTCAAGAGGATTTTAGTTGGGTCAAGCCAAGTTTTCTGGTCCGTTTTGTAACTGCAGATTTGTTCTTTGACTATAGCGGGGGCCGGAAGTACTGCAGGAGCACTGGAATTAGCCGTCCCGAGAAGGGAGACATAAGCTTTTACTATCGCAATGATGGATGATTCCTTTCAATATTTGACAGTGGGTTCGTTAAATGTGCGGGGGCTCAACTCTCCCACAAAAAGGTTGTTGCTGATGAGGGAATTCTCAAGGCTCCGGCTCCAATTCTTATTTGTACAAGAAACACATTGGGTTAGGGATAAGGAACCAAAGCTGAGAGCTAAAGCAATTGAACAAGTGTATGCAGCGTCCTTCCAGGCCAAGAAACGAGGAGTTGCCCTATTGGTTTCTCCCGGGGCACACTTCGTTCTCAAAGCCCAGAGGTCAGACCCGGAAGGACGATATATCATGGTTAAAGGGGAGGTGAGGGGTCGGCTGTTCACCCTGGTCTGTATTTATGCTCCAAATGAGGCGCAAGATGGCTTCTGGATGGGGATGAGAGAGAAAATTGTAGCATTTTCTGAGGGTACTTTACTGGTTGGGGGGGATTTTAACATGGTTCTTTGCCCTGACAGAGACAGGAGCTCACCCAACCCATGTCCTAATCAACGCCTCCAAAAAAATTGGCTGAGGCTTTTCAAACAGTTAATGAAGATCTGGGCTTGAGCGACACACACCACACAAAACAAGATCGCGACCCCGACTTCACATTTTTCTCGAAACCTCATGCTACATTTTCCCGTATTGATTACATCTTGGGCGACGCCACGCTCCGGGGCGAGGTCACGGAATCTGGTAGAGGTGGTTTCCTGGACTGACCATGACATGGTTAGAATAAAAATGGGTATGCCCCCGGCCTTGCCACCTGGGTCCCTATGGAGGTGTAACGACCTCCTTCTGCACGACAAAGAGGTACGGCAATCCCTCCTTACAGTTATTACAGAATACTTCTCTATCAACGACAATGGGGAGGTCGGGGTTATGGGTGTCTGGGAGGCATTCAAGGCGACCATTAGGGGCATTCTCATCGAGACAGGTTCAAGAAAAAAGAGCAAAAGGGGCCAAGAGGAGAAATTATTGAGGGAAAAGATAGAGGCTATCCAACCAGGTGGGAAACTAAAAGCACAAATGTTCCCCGGAAAGTGGGAGGAACTCCAAAGGTTGCGCTCAAGCCTGGCAGACTGTAACGCTCACCTGATTCCCGTAGAGGCGCCGGTCTTGACTGGGCGTATACCGTATCTTCAAAGGTGATATGTAACACACGGCTGGCTCTTTGGGCTGGACCTCTGTGCACTGTATGTCTGACTCGAAGGGTAAGATGTCTGCAGATAGAAAATATGGGATTAATGAACTGGGTTATGGAATGTCTCTCTCTTCTTCCCTTTCTCTTCTCCTGTAGAACCCCAATGGTTAACGCTCTCACCTTAGGTAAGTGAACGCCGTGCTCTCCATCTGCCTCGGGGCAGGGTGCTGTAACCAGTTTCTTCACTGGATAAGGGGAGCAGGCCTCTTGACTTCAGAGGACTGCCGTCCGTCGTTTACTGCACAAACGGTAAGTTTCGAGTAATTCTAATGTCTTTGAAGTCTTTAGTAATGATGTCTCTTGTTTTGCAGGGTTCCGGCGATGGCGGATGACGGGTTGAAGTGAGTTGAAGATGGAGCCCGTGTGATGAATAGAAGCGCCTGGAAGCACGTAAGTAAGCGCTTGTTGCCTGCTTCACGATGCGCTCTAACTGTCTTTTTATTTTGCAGGTACAAGTTCGGAGCGGCTGCAGGGTGCCGGAATACCCACTGGGTTAGATGTGGAAAGGAGTAATGGCACGTGAGTATTAAAGTTCCCCAGTGGCTTTAAACGCACCTTATTTTGTCTTTCAGATGCGGATGCAGCGCCGAAGGCCTCCGGAGCGTGCAAAGAGTTGGTAAGCTTTTGTCTTTCAGATGCCGGAATGCAGTGTGAAGACCTCCGGAGCGCACGAAGAGTAGGTAAGCCTCTGTCTTTCAGATGCCGGAATGCAGTGTGAAGACCTCCGGAGCGCACGAAGAGTAGGTAAGCCTTTGTCTTTCAGATGCCGGAATGCAGTGCGAGGTGTTGGTGACAGCCGATGGACCAGGTAAGTGAAGAGCTGTCACTGAAGACCGTAATGCTAACCTGTTCTTTCTTGTCTTTATAGGTGTTGCTGAAGACTGGATTCAGGATGGTAAGCCTTTTTCCTTAGGCCCAGGATCAGATGCAGAAGACACGATGAGCGTTCTGCTGCAGAGAATGCAGAATAACGCAAAGCAAGATTCATCCATCGGGTGTGGTTTAAATAGCCTCCTGTAGTGCTTAGGTGTCTCCTTCCATAGCCATGCCTAGGTAAGAAAAGAGTTCCTGCTTTCCAGAAGAGTTCCAGTGTTCTGAACCTAGGGAGTGGCTCCTGCCCCACCCAACAGGAAAAGTAGTTCCAAACAGAAGAGGATCAGAGGCTCAACTGGCAGGCAAGTAAGCAGCATGGTCTGCTGCAGGTAAGTCCACCCAAGCATTATGAGCCCGGCGCTTCCAGCGCTGGGACTGGGCATATTTATGAGCCTGGTGCCACTGGCGCCAGGACTGGGTCCAAAAGGTCCCAATTGGGACTGGTTGGCACTCGGAACCTGGGTTATGGATCTGCTTCCAAGGGAGTTGGGAAAACCCTGACCTTTTGGAAGCAGAGATCATGACAGTACCCCCCCTCAAGGCCCCTCCCAAACCGGGCTTCTCCGAGGGTTTTGGCTTGTCAGGAAATGTTCGGTGAAATCTTTTGATTAGGCGAGGAGCGTGGACATATTCAGCAGGTTCCCAGGATCTCTCTTGGGGGCCGTAGCCTTTTCAGTCAATTAGGTAAAATAGTTTAGATTTGGAGATCTTGGAGTCCAGAATGCTTTTGACTTCAAACTCGAGTTCTCCATCAACTAGGATAGGTTTTGGAGATTTAGTTAGTCGGGTTTGAGGTTGCACGGGTTTTAATAGAGAGACGTGGAAGACCGGATGTATCTTCATGTGCGGGGGCAAGTCCAACTTGACCGCTACTGGGTTTACTATGGTAGTGATGGAATAGGGACCAAGGTATCTTGGGTTGAATGTGCGTGGCCCTTTTAGAGGTAGATATTTGGTGGATAACCAGACTTGATCCCCTACTTGATATTGAGGGGCTTCCTTCCGATGTTGATCTGCTCCTTTCTTGTATTGTTCTTTAGCCCTTTGAAGGTGAGAAACAGCTTCCTTAAAGGCTTGGGTGATTGTAGAATGCAGGTAGTCTACTGCTGGTGTATCAAGATCTTGGAGGGGATCCAACTCTGAGGTTCGAGGGTGACTGCCGTACAAAAGAAAAAACGGGGTTTTCCCAGTTCCCGAATGGACAGAGTTATTGTAGGCATATTCGGCTATCCAAAGGATGTCTTTCCAAGTTTTTTCAGTTTGTTGCAGCATGCAGCGTAATACTGTTCCAGAGTTTGATTGGTCCTCTCGGTTTGTCCGTCGGTCTGAGGGTGGTGACTGGTCGATAGTCTCACATCAATTTGAGCAGACCGACAGCAACTTCGCCAAAAATGAGAAATAAATTGACTACCTCGATCCGAAATTAGAACCGAAGGAAAACCGTGCAGTCGGACGATGTTTTCGAGAAATTCTCGGGCCAGAGTTGCTGCTGTTGGCAAGCCTTTGAGCGGAATGAAATGCGCCATCTTGGAGAATAAGTCCACGATTACCAGAATCATATTGTATCCGGAGCATGGAGGTAGATCGGTGATGAAGTCCATAGAAAGCGTATGCCAAGGGCGAGGTGGGATGTCAATAGGGCGTAAGAGGCCTGCTGGTCTTTCCTTTTGACTCTTGTTTTGGGCGCATACTCCACAGGACATTATAAAGTCTCTGATATCTTTTTTCCAAGACGGCCACCAGAAGTAGCGCTTGATCTTTTCTGAGGTCTTGGCCATACCGGGATGTCCTTCCATTAAAGAATCGTGATAACAAGAGATTACTTTTTTCTGTAAATCTGTGCTGGGTAGGTATAATCGTTCTTGGAAATACAATAAGTTGTCCTTTACTGCAAAGTCCTTTCCCTGCAGATGCCAATTCTGTATGTCTGCTGGAGTTACAAGTTGTCTGGCTTTATCCTTAACTTCCTCTATGGATTGTGTGGCGATTACACCCAGAATTCTTTGTTTGGGAATGATTGGTACAGGTTTAGGGTTGATCAAGTGTTCTTCCACTCCCATCCGAGAAAGGGCATCAGCTTTACCGTTTTTTGTACCAGGTCGATAGGTAATTATGAAGTCAAACTCGGCAAAGAATAATGCCCAACGGAGTTGTCTAGAGGATTGGGCTTTTGCGGTTTTCAAATATTGCAGGTTTCGGTGATCCGTAATCACAGTAACGGTGTGTCGGGCCCCCAGCAGATAATGCCGCCAAGCCTTAAAGGCAGACTTGATGGCCAGAAGTTCCTTGTCAGTAATCGTTTAATTGATTTCAGGAGGCGAGAATTTGCGGGACCAAAATGCCACGGGATGCAACTGATTGGTTACCGGGTCCTTTTGTGATAGAACTGCCCCCATGGCAAGGCTTGAAGCATCAGTTTCCACGATGTAGGGGAGTTCGGGGCGAGGGTGTTTTAAGATTGGTGCAGAGATAAATTTAGTCTTCAAATCCTGGAAAGCTTGTTCCGCCTCGGTAGACCATTCAAAACGTTTGTTTTTCTTTAACAAGGCAGTGATGGGCTGGACTATTCGAGAGAATTCGGGGATAAACCTGCGGTAAAAGTTAGCGAAGCCTAACATGCTTTGCACACCTTTTACGGAGGATGGTGATGGCCATTGAGAACTGCATCGACCTTCTTTGAATCCATACGCACTCCGCCAGGTGATAATATGAATCCCAAGAATTCAACTTCAGTCACGTTGAAAACACATTTTTCCAACTTAGCAAAAAGTTTGTGTTGACGCAATCTTTCGAGGACCATTTTTACGTGTTTCCAATGTTCAGATTCCGATGAAGAATAAACGAGGATGTCGTCAATGTAAACAACAACACACACATCTATGAGCTCTCTGAGGACATCGTTCATAAAATATTGAAAGGCGGCCGGGGCATTGCAAAGTCCGAAGGGCATGACCTGATATTCAAATAGCCCATACTTGGTGCGGAAGGCCGTCTTCCATTCATCGCCCTCTTTTACTCGTACCAAGTGGTAAGCTCCTCTAAGATCCAGCTTTGTATATATGCATGCTTTTCTGACTTGGTCCAGGAGTTCAGGGATCAAAGGTAACGGATATCTATTCTTAACGGTGATCTGGTTCAGGGAGCGATAATCTATACAAGTTCTAAGGTCTCCTTCCTTTTTCGGAACGAAGAACAAAGCTGAAGAAGCAGGGGACTTGGAAGGACGAATAAACCCATTTGCCAGGTATTGATCCAGGTATTGTCGAAGGTGAAGGTTCTCAGGCTCGGTGAGGGCATAAATTCTACTACAAGGAGGAGTAGATCCAGGTATCAGGTCTATCTGGCAGTCATAAGACCTATGAGGAGGTAGAGAGTTAGCCTGATCCTTCCGGAAAACATCTTGGTATTCTAGGTATTCGGGAGGTAACTGGGGAGTCTCTGAAGAAATTGCTGCCAGTGCAACACCAGGTAGAGGATGACAAGTAGAGACACATTCTGGAAACTGGACCGTTCTTGCTCGCCAATCAATCAGAGGATTGTGTTTCTCTAACCAAGGTATTCCTAGAATAATCTGAAACTGATGGGCCTTGATCACATCGAACACGATCTTCTCTTGGTGTCCATCTTGACTTACTAGCGTCACTTCTTGAGTGGTATGCGTTACTGGCCCGGAGGCTATCTCCGTACCATCCACCGTAGTTATGACATTCTTTACAGTCTTGGGACAAAGAGTTAGATTCATCCTCAAAACCATTTCATGATCCACATAATTGCCGATGGCACCGCTGTCGACGTAAGCTTCAATTGCATGTAATCGATCCGGATTATCAGGGCTAATGAGGACCATAGGTATCATGAAATGCGAGGTCACGGAACTGGTTTTTACGCTCGGCAAGAGGACCTCTATTCTTGTCGGGCGAGGTCGTTTCCCTGCTCAGAGTTTGTAACTTTGGTAACTGCAGCTCCTACTGCCTTCTTGGCAGGTTTCACCGGACAGTCTCGAAGGAAGTGCCCTGAGTTTCCGCAATAGAGGCATAATTGCAACTGTTTTCTCCTTTCTCGCTCCTTTTGTGTTAGAGGACCTTTCAGACCCCCTATTTGCATGGGTTCCCCGGAGTCTACTCCTTTGGAAGGAGTTGGCGGTTTGGAAAATACTCGAGCATCAAACTTGGAACGATCGGCCTTCCTGTTCTGCAGTCTGTGATCTATTTGAACGACTAAGTCTATATAGTCCGAACAATCTTGTGGGGGATTCACTACTTGGGCTAACACATCTTTGAGCTCTCCACATAGACCTCTGTAAAACAGCGTAATCCTTTTGTCCTCAGGCTATTGAGTTTCCACTATCAGTCTGTTGAAAGACGCAATATAAGCCAAAAGGTCTTGATTACCTTGTCGCAAAGAAAGAAGCTCATTGTCCAAGGCCTGCCCCTGTGAATGTCTTGCGAACAGTTTTTCCATACTGAGCTGAAAAGCTTGAAAATCATGGAGGACCGGATCATCTTGATTTACTAGAGGGATCGACCAGTCTGCCGCATTGCCACTAAGATACGAAAGCACGAAAGCTACTTTAGCTAGATCAGTTGGAAAGGCTGCTGGCCGGCATAAGAAATGCAACCGGCACTGATTGATAAATACTGCAAACCTCTTTGGGTCACCAGAAAATCGTTCGGGCGGAGCCAGAGGTACATTCCCAGGTAGGTTGATCTGTACTGGATTCATAGAGGATGTAGAAGGAAGATTCCCCACAGATGCGGGTAACGGGGTCTGTCCGGCTTGTGACTGTAGCAATTGTCTAGCGAGATCATCTGTTCGCTCCTTGGAAATAATCAGTTCCCTTCTTAGAGCGTTCGTTTCCTGACGGGCTGCATGCACTTCTGCCCTTAGTTCCCCTAGTAACTGGGCTAGCTGGTCGGTATCCGAGGTTTCCATAGCGCCTGGACGGGAGTTTTGTGGTAGGCTTTGCGTTCTGTAACGCTCACCTGATTCCCGTAGAGGCGCCGGTCTTGACTGGGCGTATACCGTATCTTCAAAGGTGATATGTAACACACGGCTGGCTCTTTGGGCTGGACCTCTGTGCACTGTATGTCTGACTCGAAGGGTAAGATGTCTGCAGATAGAAAATATGGGATTAATGAACTGGGTTATGGAATGTCTCTCTCTTCTTCCCTTTCTCTTCTCCTGTAGTACCCCAAAGTTTAACGCTCTCACCTTAGGTAAGTGAACGCCGTGCTCTCCATCTGCCTCGGGGCAGGGTGCTGTAACCAGTTTCTTCACTGGATAAGGGGAGCAGGCCTCTTGACTTCAGAGGACTGCCGTCCGTCGTTTACTGCACAAACGGTAAGTTTCGAGTAATTCTAATGTCTTTAAAGTCTTTAGTAATGATGTCTCTTGTTTTGCAGGGTTCCGGCGATGGCGGATGACAGGTTGAAGTGAGTTGAAGATGGAGCCCGTGTGATGAATAGAAGCGCCTGGAAGCACGTAAGTAAGCGCTTGTTGCCTGCTTCACGATGCGCTCTAACTGTCTTTTTATTTTGCAGGTACAAGTTCGGAGCGGCTGCAGGGTGCCGGAATACCCACTGGGTTAGATGTGGAAAGGAGTAATGGCACGTGAGTATTAAAGTTCCCCAGTGTCTTTAAACGCACCTTGTTTTGTCTTTCAGATGCGGATGCAGCGCCGAAGGCCTCCGGAGCGTGCAAAGAGTTGGTAAGCTTTTGTCTTTCAGATGCCGGAATGCAGTGTGAAGACCTCCGGAGCGCACGAGAGTAGGTAAGCCTTTGTCTTTCAGATGCCGGAATGCAGTGTGAAGACCTCCGGAGCGCACGAAGAGTAGGTAAGCCTTTGTCTTTCAGATGCCGGAATGCAGTGCGAGGTGTTGGTGACAGCCGATGGACCAGGTAAGTGAAGAGCTGTCACTGAAGACCGTAATGCTAACCTGTTCTTTCTTGTCTTTATAGGTGTTGCTGAATACTGGATTCAGGATGGTAAGCCTTTTTCCTTAGGCCCAGGATCAGATGCAGAAGACACGATGAGCGTTCTGCTGCAGAGAATGCAGAATAACGCAAAGCAAGATTCATCCATCGGGTGTGGTTTAAATAGCCTCCTGTAGTGCTTAGGTGTCTCCTTCCATAGCCACGCCTAGGTAAGAAAAGAGTTCCTGCTTTCCAGAAGAGTTCCAGTGTTCTGAACCTAGGGAGTGGCTCCTGCCCCACCCAACAGGAAAAGTAGTTCCAAACAGAAGAGGATCAGAGGCTCAACTGGCAGGCAAGTAAGCAGCATGGTCTGCTGCAGGTAAGTCCACCCAAGCATTATGAGCCCGGTGCTTCCAGCGCTGGGACTGGGCATATTTATGAGCCTGGTGCCACTGGCGCCAGGACTGGGTCCAAAAGGTCCCAATTGGGACTGGTTGGCACTCGGAACCTGGGTTATGGATCTGCTTCCAAGGGAGTTGGGAAAACCCTGACCTTTTGGAAGCAGAGATCATGACAGTACCCCCCTCAAGGCCCCTCCCAAACCGGGCTTCTCCGAGGGTTTTGGCTTGTCAGGAAATGTTCGGTGAAATCTTTTTATTAGGCGAGGAGCGTGGACATATTCAGCAGGTTCCCAGGATCTCTCTTGGGGGCCGTAGCCTTTTCAGTCAATTAGGTAAAATAGTTTAGATTTGGAGATCTTGGAGTCCAGAATGCTTTTGACTTCAAACTCGAGTTCTCCATCAACTAGGATAGGTTTTGGAGATTTAGTTAGTCGGGTTCGAGGTTGCACGGGTTTTAATAGAGAGACGTGGAAGACCGGATGTATCTTCATGTGCGGGGGCAAGTCCAACTTGACTGCTACTGGGTTTACTATGGTAGTGATGGAATAGGGACCAAGGTATCTTGGGTTGAATGTGCGTGGCCCTTTTAGAGGTAGATATTTGGTGGATAACCAGACTTGATCCCCTACTTGATATTGAGGGGCTTCCTTCCGATGTTGATCTGCTCCTTTCTTGTATTGTTCTTTAGCCCTTTGAAGGTGAGAAACAGCTTCCTTAAAGGCTTGGGTGATTGTAGAATGCAGGTAGTCTACTGCTGGTGTATCAAGATCTTGGAGGGGATCCAACTCTGAGGTTCGAGGGTGACTGCCGTACAAAAGAAAAAACAGGGTTTTCCCAGTTCCCGAATGGACAGAGTTATTGTAGGCATATTCGGCTATCCAAAGGATGTCTTTCCAAGTTTTTTCAGTTTGTTGCAGCATGCAGCGTAATACTGTTCCAGAGTTTGATTGGTCCTCTCGGTTTGTCCGTCGGTCTGAGGGTGGTGACTGGTCGATAGTCTCACATCAATTTGAGCAGACCGACAGCAACTTCGCCAAAAATGAGAAATAAATTGACTACCTCGATCCGAAATTAGAACCGAAGGAAAACCGTGCAGTCGGATGATGTTTTCGAGAAATTCTCGGGCCAGAGTTGCTGCTGTTGGCAAGCCTTTGAGCGGAATGAAATGCGCCATCTTGGAGAATAAGTCCACGATTACCAGAATCGTATTGTATCCGGAGCATGGAGGTAGATCGGTGATGAAGTCCATAGAAAGCGTATGCCAAGGGCGAGGTGGGATGTCAATAGGGCGTAAGAGGCCTGCTGGTCTTTCCTTTTGACTCTTGTTTTGGGCGCATACTCCACAGGACATTATAAAGTCTCTGATATCTTTTTTCCAAGACGGCCACCAGAAGTAGCGCTTTATTCTTTCATGAGGTCTTGGCCATACCGGGATGTCCTTCCATTAAAGAATCGTGATAACAAGAGATTACTTTTTTCTGTAAATCTGTGCTGGGTAGGTATAATCGTTCTTGGAAATACAATAAGTTGTCCTTTACTGCAAAGTCCTTTCCATGCAGATGCCAATTCTGTATGTCTGCTGGAGTTACAAGTTGTCTGGCTTTATCCTTAACTTCCTCTATGGATTGTGTGGCGATTACACCCAGAGTTCTTTGTTTGGGAATGATTGGTACAGGTTTAGGGTTGATCAAGTGTTCTTCCACTCCCATCCGAGAAAGGGCATCAGCTTTACCGTTTTTTGTACCAGGTCGATAGGTAATAATGAAGTTAAACTCGGCAAAGAATAATGCCCAACGGAGTTGTCTAGAGGATTGGGCTTTTGCGGTTTTCAAATATTGCAGGTTTCGGTGATCCGTAATCACAGTAACGGTGTGTCGGGCCCCCAGCAGATAATGCCGCCAAGCCTTAAAGGCAGACTTGATGGCCAGAAGTTCCTTGTCAGTAATCGTTTAATTGATTTCAGGAGGCGAGAATTTGCGGGACCAAAATGCCACGGGATGCAACTGATTGGTTACCGGGTCCTTTTGTGATAGAACTGCCCCCATGGCAAGGCTTGAAGCATCAGTTTCCACGATGTAGGGGAGTTCGGGGCGAGGGTGTTTTAAGATTGGTGCAGAGATAAATTTAGTCTTCAAATCCTGGAAAGCTTGTTCCGCCTCGGTAGACCATTCAAAACGTTTTTTTTTCTTTAACAAGGCAGTGATGGGCTGGACTATTCGAGAGAATTCGGGGATAAACCTGCGGTAAAAGTTAGCGAAGCCTAACATGCTTTGCACACCTTTTACGGAGGATGGTGATGGCCATTGAGAACTGCATCGACCTTCTTTGAATCCATACGCACTCCGCCAGGTGATAATATGAATCCCAAGAATTCAACTTCAGTCACGTTGAAAACACATTTTTCCAACTTAGCAAAAAGTTTGTGTTGACGCAATCTTTCGAGGACCATTTTTACGTGTTTCCGATGTTCAGATTCCGATGAAGAATAAACGAGGATGTCGTCAATGTAAACAACAACACACACATCTATGAGCTCTCTGAGGACATCGTTCATAAAATATTGAAAGGCGGCCGGGGCATTGCAAAGTCCGAAGGGCATGACCTGATATTCAAATAGCCCATACTTGGTGCGGAAGGCCGTCTTCCATTCATCGCCCTCTTTTACTCGTACCAAGTGGTAAGCTCCTCTAAGATCCAGCTTTGTATATATGCATGCTTTTCTGACTTGGTCCAGGAGTTCAGGGATCAAAGGTAACGGATATCTATTCTTAACGGTGATCTGGTTCAGGGAGCGATAATCTATACAAGTTCTAAGGTCTCCTTCCTTTTTCGGAACGAAGAACAAAGCTGAAGAAGCAGGGGACTTGGAAGGACGAATAAACCCATTTGCCAGGTATTGATCCAGGTATTGTCGAAGGTGAAGGTTCTCAGGCTCGGTGAGGGCATAAATTCTACTACAAGGAGGAGTAGATCCAGGTATCAGGTCTATCTGGCAGTCATAAGACCTATGAGGAGGTAGAGAGTTAGCCTGATCCTTCCGGAAAACATCTTGGTATTCTAGGTATTCGGGAGGTAACTGGGGAGTCTCTGAAGAAATTGCTGCCAGTGCAACACCAGGTGGAGGATGACAAGTAGAGACACATTCTGGAAACTGGACCGTTCTTGCTCGCCAATCGATCAGAGGATTGTGTTTCTCTAACCAAGGTATTCCTAGAATAATCTGAAACTGAGGGGCCTTGATCACATCGAACACGATCTTCTCTTGGTGTCCATCTTGACTTACTAGTGTCACTTCTTGAGTGGTATGCGTTACTGGCCCGGAGGCTATCTCCGTACCATCCACCGTAGTTATGACGTTCTTTACAGTCTTGGGACAAAGAGTTAGATTCATCCTCAAAACCATTTCATGATCCACATAATTGCCGATGGCACCGCTGTCGACGTAAGCTTCAATTGCATGTAATCGATCCGGATTATCAGGGCTAATGAGGACCATAGGTATCACGAAATGCGAGGTCACGGAACTGGTTTTCACGCTCGGCAAGAGGACCTCTATTCTTGTCGGGCGAGGTCGTTTCCCTGCTCAGAGTTTGTAACTTTGGTAACTGCAGCTCCTACTGCCTTCTTGGCAGGTTTCACCGGACAGTCTCGAAGGAAGTGCCCTGAGTTTCCGCAATAGAGGCATAATTGCAACTGTTTTCTCCTTTCTCGCTCCTTTTGTGTTAGAGGACCTTTCAGACCCCCTATTTGCATGGGTTCCCCGGAGTCTACTCCTTTGGAAGGAGTTGGCGGTTTGGAAAATACTCGAGCATCAAACTTGGAACTATCGGCCTTCCTGTTCTGCAGTCTGTGATCTATTTGAACGACTAAGTCTATATAGTCCGAACAATCTTGTGGGGGATTCACTACTTGGGCTAACACATCTTTGAGCTCTCCACATAGACCTCTATAAAACAGCGTAATCCTTTTGTCCTCAGGCTATTGAGTTTCCACTATCAGTCTGTTGAAAGACGCAATATAAGCCAAAAGGTCTTGATTACCTTGTCGCAACGAAAGAAGCTCATTGTCCAAGGCCTGCCCCTGTGAATGTCTTGCGAACAGTTTTTCCATACTGAGCTGAAAAGCTTGAAAATCATGGAGGACCGGATCATCTTGATTTACTAGAGGGATCGACCAGTCTGCCGCATTGCCACTAAGATACGAAAGCACGAAAGCTACTTTAGCTAGATCAGTTGGAAAGGCTGCTGGCCGGCATAAGAAATGCAACCGGCACTGATTGATAAATACTGCAAACCTCTTTGGGTCACCAGAAAATCGTTCGGGCGGAGCCAGAGGTACATTCCCAGGTAGGTTGATCTGTACTGGATTCATAGAGGATGTAGAAGGAAGATTCCCCACAGATGCGGGTAACGGGGTCTGTCCGGCTTGTGACTGTAGCAATTGTCTAGCGAGATCATCTGTTCGCTCCTTGGAAATAATCAGTTCCCTTCTTAGAGCGTTCGTTTCCTGACGGGCTGCATGCACTTCTGCCCTTAGTTCCCCTAGTAACTGGGCTAGCTGGTCGGTATCCGAGGTTTCCATAGCGCCTGGACGGGAGTTTTGTGGTAGGCTTTGCGTTCTGTAACGCTCACCTGATTCCCGTAGAGGCGCCGGTCTTGACTGGGCGTATACCGTATCTTCAAAGGTGATATGTAACACACGGCTGGCTCTTTGGGCTGGACCTCTGTGCACTGTATGTCTGACTCGAAGGGTAAGATGTCTGCAGATAGAAAATATGGGATTAATGAACTGGGTTATGGAATGTCTCTCTCTTCTTCCCTTTCTCTTCTCCTGTAGTACCCCAAAGTTTAACGCTCTCACCTTAGGTAAGTGAACGCCGTGCTCTCCATCTGCCTCGGGGCAGGGTGCTGTAACCAGTTTCTTCACTGGATAAGGGGAGCAGGCCTCTTGACTTCAGAGGACTGCCGTCCGTCGTTTACTGCACAAACGGTAAGTTTCGAGTAATTCTAATGTCTTTAAAGTCTTTAGTAATGATGTCTCTTGTTTTGCAGGGTTCCGGCGATGGCGGATGACAGGTTGAAGTGAGTTGAAGATGGAGCCCGTGTGATGAATAGAAGCGCCTGGAAGCACGTAAGTAAGCGCTTGTTGCCTGCTTCACGATGCGCTCTAACTGTCTTTTTATTTTGCAGGTACAAGTTCGGAGCGGCTGCAGGGTGCCGGAATACCCACTGGGTTAGATGTGGAAAGGAGTAATGGCACGTGAGTATTAAAGTTCCCCAGTGTCTTTAAACGCACCTTGTTTTGTCTTTCAGATGCGGATGCAGCGCCGAAGGCCTCCGGAGCGTGCAAAGAGTTGGTAAGCTTTTGTCTTTCAGATGCCGGAATGCAGTGTGAAGACCTCCGGAGCGCACGAGAGTAGGTAAGCCTTTGTCTTTCAGATGCCGGAATGCAGTGTGAAGACCTCTGGAGCGCACGAAGAGTAGGTAAGCCTTTGTCTTTCAGATGCCGGAATGCAGTGCGAGGTGTTGGTGACAGCCGATGGACCAGGTAAGTGAAGAGCTGTCACTGAAGACCGTAATGCTAACCTGTTCTTTCTTGTCTTTATAGGTGTTGCTGAATACTGGATTCAGGATGGTAAGCCTTTTTCCTTAGGCCCAGGATCAGATGCAGAAGACACGATGAGCGTTCTGCTGCAGAGAATGCAGAATAACGCAAAGCAAGATTCATCCATCGGGTGTGGTTTAAATAGCCTCCTGTAGTGCTTAGGTGTCTCCTTCCATAGCCACGCCTAGGTAAGAAAAGAGTTCCTGCTTTCCAGAAGAGTTCCAGTGTTCTGAACCTAGGGAGTGGCTCCTGCCCCACCCAACAGGAAAAGTAGTTCCAAACAGAAGAGGATCAGAGGCTCAACTGGCAGGCAAGTAAGCAGCATGGTCTGCTGCAGGTAAGTCCACCCAAGCATTATGAGCCCGGTGCTTCCAGCGCTGGGACTGGGCATATTTATGAGCCTGGTGCCACTGGCGCCAGGACTGGGTCCAAAAGGTCCCAATTGGGACTGGTTGGCACTCGGAACCTGGGTTATGGATCTGCTTCCAAGGGAGTTGGGAAAACCCTGACCTTTTGGAAGCAGAGATCATGACAGTACCCCCCTCAAGGCCCCTCCCAAACCGGGCTTCTCCGAGGGTTTTGGCTTGTCAGGAAATGTTCGGTGAAATCTTTTTATTAGGCGAGGAGCGTGGACATATTCAGCAGGTTCCCAGGATCTCTCTTGGGGGCCGTAGCCTTTTCAGTCAATTAGGTAAAATAGTTTAGATTTGGAGATCTTGGAGTCCAGAATGCTTTTGACTTCAAACTCGAGTTCTCCATCAACTAGGATAGGTTTTGGAGATTTAGTTAGTCGGGTTTGAGGTTGCACGGGTTTTAATAGAGAGACGTGGAAGACCGGATGTATCTTCATGTGCGGGGGCAAGTCCAACTTGACTGCTACTGGGTTTACTATGGTAGTGATGGAATAGGGACCAAGGTATCTTGGGTTGAATGTGCGTGGCCCTTTTAGAGGTAGATATTTGGTGGATAACCAGACTTGATCCCCTACTTGATATTGAGGGGCTTCCTTCCGATGTTGATCTGCTCCTTTCTTGTATTGTTCTTTAGCCCTTTGAAGGTGAGAAACAGCTTCCTTAAAGGCTTGGGTGATTGTAGAATGCAGGTAGTCTACTGCTGGTGTATCAAGATCTTGGAGGGGATCCAACTCTGAGGTTCGAGGGTGACTGCCGTACAAAAGAAAAAACAGGGTTTTCCCAGTTCCCGAATGGACAGAGTTATTGTAGGCATATTCGGCTATCCAAAGGATGTCTTTCCAAGTTTTTTCAGTTTGTTGCAGCATGCAGCGTAATACTGTTCCAGAGTTTGATTGGTCCTCTCGGTTTGTCCGTCGGTCTGAGGGTGGTGACTGGTCGATAGTCTCACATCAATTTGAGCAGACCGACAGCAACTTCGCCAAAAATGAGAAATAAATTGACTACCTCGATCCGAAATTAGAACCGAAGGAAAACCGTGCAGTCGGATGATGTTTTCGAGAAATTCTCGGGCCAGAGTTGCTGCTGTTGGCAAGCCTTTGAGCGGAATGAAATGCGCCATCTTGGAGAATAAGTCCACGATTACCAGAATCGTATTGTATCCGGAGCATGGAGGTAGATCGGTGATGAAGTCCATAGAAAGCGTATGCCAAGGGCGAGGTGGGATGTCAATAGGGCGTAAGAGGCCTGCTGGTCTTTCCTTTTGACTCTTGTTTTGGGCGCATACTCCACAGGACATTATAAAGTCTCTGATATCTTTTTTCCAAGACGGCCACCAGAAGTAGCGCTTTATTCTTTCATGAGGTCTTGGCCATACCGGGATGTCCTTCCATTAAAGAATCGTGATAACAAGAGATTACTTTTTTCTGTAAATCTGTGCTGGGTAGGTATAATCGTTCTTGGAAATACAATAAGTTGTCCTTTACTGCAAAGTCCTTTCCATGCAGATGCCAATTCTGTATGTCTGCTGGAGTTACAAGTTGTCTGGCTTTATCCTTAACTTCCTCTATGGATTGTGTGGCGATTACACCCAGAGTTCTTTGTTTGGGAATGATTGGTACAGGTTTAGGGTTGATCAAGTGTTCTTCCACTCCCATCCGAGAAAGGGCATCAGCTTTACCGTTTTTTGTACCAGGTCGATAGGTAATAATGAAGTCAAACTTGGCAAAGAATAATGCCCAACGGAGTTGTCTAGAGGATTGGGCTTTTGCGGTTTTCAAATATTGCAGGTTTCGGTGATCCGTAATCACAGTAACGGTGTGTCGGGCCCCCAGCAGATAATGCCGCCAAGCCTTAAAGGCAGACTTGATGGCCAGAAGTTCCTTGTCAGTAATCGTTTAATTGATTTCAGGAGGCGAGAATTTGCGGGACCAAAATGCCACGGGATGCAACTGATTGGTTACCGGGTCCTTTTGTGATAGAACTGCCCCCATGGCAAGGCTTGAAGCATCAGTTTCCACGATGTAGGGGAGTTCGGGGCGAGGGTGTTTTAAGATTGGTGCAGAGATAAATTTAGTCTTCAAATCCTGGAAAGCTTGTTCCGCCTCGGTAGACCATTCAAAACGTTTTTTTTTCTTTAACAAGGCAGTGATGGGCTGGACTATTCGAGAGAATTCGGGGATAAACCTGCGGTAAAAGTTAGCGAAGCCTAACATGCTTTGCACACCTTTTACGGAGGATGGTGATGGCCATTGAGAACTGCATCGACCTTCTTTGAATCCATACGCACTCCGCCAGGTGATAATATGAATCCCAAGAATTCAACTTCAGTCACGTTGAAAACACATTTTTCCAACTTAGTAAAAAAGTTTGTGTTGACGCAATCTTTCGAGGACCATTTTTACGTGTTTCCGATGTTCAGATTCCGATGAAGAATAAACGAGGATGTCGTCAATGTAAACAACAACACACACATCTATGAGCTCTCTGAGGACATCGTTCATAAAATATTGAAAGGCGGCCGGGGCATTGCAAAGTCCGAAGGGCATGACCTGATATTCAAATAGCCCATACTTGGTGCGGAAGGCCGTCTTCCATTCATCGCCCTCTTTTACTCGTACCAAGTGGTAAGCTCCTCTAAGATCCAGCTTTGTATATATGCATGCTTTTCTGACTTGGTCCAGGAGTTCAGGGATCAAAGGTAACGGATATCTATTCTTAACGGTGATCTGGTTCAGGGAGCGATAATCTATACAAGTTCTAAGGTCTCCTTCCTTTTTCGGAACGAAGAACAAAGCTGAAGAAGCAGGGGACTTGGAAGGACGAATAAACCCATTTGCCAGGTATTGATCCAGGTATTGTCGAAGGTGAAGGTTCTCAGGCTCGGTGAGGGCATAAATTCTACTACAAGGAGGAGTAGATCCAGGTATCAGGTCTATCTGGCAGTCATAAGACCTATGAGGAGGTAGAGAGTTAGCCTGATCCTTCCGGAAAACATCTTGGTATTCTAGGTATTCGGGAGGTAACTGGGGAGTCTCTGAAGAAATTGCTGCCAGTGCAACACCAGGTGGAGGATGACAAGTAGAGACACATTCTGGAAACTGGACCGTTCTTGCTCGCCAATCGATCAGAGGATTGTGTTTCTCTAACCAAGGTATTCCTAGAATAATCTGAAACTGAGGGGCCTTGATCACATCGAACACGATCTTCTCTTGGTGTCCATCTTGACTTACTAGTGTCACTTCTTGAGTGGTATGCGTTACTGGCCCGGAGGCTATCTCCGTACCATCCACCGTAGTTATGACGTTCTTTACAGTCTTGGGACAAAGAGTTAGATTCATCCTCAAAACCATTTCATGATCCACATAATTGCCGATGGCACCGCTGTCGACGTAAGCTTCAATTGCATGTAATCGATCCGGATTATCAGGGCTAATGAGGACCATAGGTATCACGAAATGCGAGGTCACGGAACTGGTTTTCACGCTCGGCAAGAGGACCTCTATTCTTGTCGGGCGAGGTCGTTTCCCTGCTCAGAGTTTGTAACTTTGGTAACTGCAGCTCCTACTGCCTTCTTGGCAGGTTTCACCGGACAGTCTCGAAGGAAGTGCCCTGAGTTTCCGCAATAGAGGCATAATTGCAACTGTTTTCTCCTTTCTCGCTCCTTTTGTGTTAGAGGACCTTTCAGACCCCCTATTTGCATGGGTTCCCCGGAGTCTACTCCTTTGGAAGGAGTTGGCGGTTTGGAAAATACTCGAGCATCAAACTTGGAACGATCGGCCTTCCTGTTCTGCAGTCTGTGATCTATTTGAACGACTAAGTCTATATAGTCCGAACAATCTTGTGGGGGATTCACTACTTGGGCTAACACATCTTTGAGCTCTCCACATAGACCTCTATAAAACAGCGTAATCCTTTTGTCCTCAGGCTATTGAGTTTCCACTATCAGTCTGTTGAAAGACGCAATATAAGCCAAAAGGTCTTGATTACCTTGTCGCAACGAAAGAAGCTCATTGTCCAAGGCCTGCCCCTGTGAATGTCTTGCGAACAGTTTTTCCATACTGAGCTGAAAAGCTTGAAAATCATGGAGGACCGGATCATCTTGATTTACTAGAGGGATCGACCAGTCTGCCGCATTGCCACTAAGGTACGAAAGCACGAAAGCTACTTTAGCTAGATCAGTTGGAAAGGCTGCTGGCCGGCATAAGAAATGCAACCGGCACTGATTGATAAATACTGCAAACCTCTTTGGGTCACCAGAAAATCATTCGGGCGGAGCCAGAGGTACATTCCCAGGTAGGTTGATCTGTACTGGATTCATAGAGGATGTAGAAGGAAGATTCCCCCCAGATGCGGGTAACGGGGTCTGTCCGGCTTGTGACTGTAGCAATTGTCTAGCGAGATCATCTGTTCGCTCCTTGGAAATAATCAGTTCCCTTCTTAGAGCGTTCGTTTCCTGACGGGCTGCATGCACTTCTGCCCTTAGTTCCCCTAGTAACTGGGCTAGCTGGTCGGTATCTGAGGTTTCCATAGCGCCTGGACGGGAGTTTTGTGGTAGGCTTTGCGTTCTGTAACGCTCACCTGATTCCCGTAGAGGCGCCGGTCTTGACTGGGCGTATACCGTATCTTCAAAGGTGATATGTAACACACGGCTGGCTCTTTGGGCTGGACCTCTGTGCACTGTATGTCTGACTCGAAGGGTAAGATGTCTGCAGATAGAAAATATGGGATTAATGAACTGGGTTATGGAATGTCTCTCTCTTCTTCCCTTTCTCTTCTCCTGTAGTACCCCAAAGTTTAACGCTCTCACCTTAGGTAAGTGAACGCCGTGCTCTCCATCTGCCTCGGGGCAGGGTGCTGTAACCAGTTTCTTCACTGGATAAGGGGAGCAGGCCTCTTGACTTCAGAGGACTGCCGTCCGTCGTTTACTGCACAAACGGTAAGTTTCGAGTAATTCTAATGTCTTTAAAGTCTTTAGTAATGATGTCTCTTGTTTTGCAGGGTTCCGGCGATGGCGGATGACAGGTTGAAGTGAGTTGAAGATGGAGCCCGTGTGATGAATAGAAGCGCCTGGAAGCACGTAAGTAAGCGCTTGTTGCCTGCTTCACGATGCGCTCTAACTGTCTTTTTATTTTGCAGGTACAAGTTCGGAGCGGCTGCAGGGTGCCGGAATACCCACTGGGTTAGATGTGGAAAGGAGTAATGGCACGTGAGTATTAAAGTTCCCCAGTGTCTTTAAACGCACCTTGTTTTGTCTTTCAGATGCGGATGCAGCGCCGAAGGCCTCCGGAGCGTGCAAAGAGTTGGTAAGCTTTTGTCTTTCAGATGCCGGAATGCAGTGTGAAGACCTCCGGAGCGCACGAGAGTAGGTAAGCCTTTGTCTTTCAGATGCCGGAATGCAGTGTGAAGACCTCCGGAGCGCACGAAGAGTAGGTAAGCCTTTGTCTTTCAGATGCCGGAATGCAGTGCGAGGTGTTGGTGACAGCCGATGGACCAGGTAAGTGAAGAGCTGTCACTGAAGACCGTAATGCTAACCTGTTCTTTCTTGTCTTTATAGGTGTTGCTGAATACTGGATTCAGGATGGTAAGCCTTTTTCCTTAGGCCCAGGATCAGATGCAGAAGACACGATGAGCGTTCTGCTGCAGAGAATGCAGAATAACGCAAAGCAAGATTCATCCATCGGGTGTGGTTTAAATAGCCTCCTGTAGTGCTTAGGTGTCTCCTTCCATAGCCACGCCTAGGTAAGAAAAGAGTTCCTGCTTTCCAGAAGAGTTCCAGTGTTCTGAACCTAGGGAGTGGCTCCTGCCCCACCCAACAGGAAAAGTAGTTCCAAACAGAAGAGGATCAGAGGCTCAACTGGCAGGCAAGTAAGCAGCATGGTCTGCTGCAGGTAAGTCCACCCAAGCATTATGAGCCCGGTGCTTCCAGCGCTGGGACTGGGCATATTTATGAGCCTGGTGCCACTGGCGCCAGGACTGGGTCCAAAAGGTCCCAATTGGGACTGGTTGGCACTCGGAACCTGGGTTATGGATCTGCTTCCAAGGGAGTTGGGAAAACCCTGACCTTTTGGAAGCAGAGATCATGACAGTACCCCCCTCAAGGCCCCTCCCAAACCGGGCTTCTCCGAGGGTTTTGGCTTGTCAGGAAATGTTCGGTGAAATCTTTTTATTAGGCGAGGAGCGTGGACATATTCAGCAGGTTCCCAGGATCTCTCTTGGGGGCCGTAGCCTTTTCAGTCAATTAGGTAAAATAGTTTAGATTTGGAGATCTTGGAGTCCAGAATGCTTTTGACTTCAAACTCGAGTTCTCCATCAACTAGGATAGGTTTTGGAGATTTAGTTAGTCGGGTTTGAGGTTGCACGGGTTTTAATAGAGAGACGTGGAAGACCGGATGTATCTTCATGTGCGGGGGCAAGTCCAACTTGACTGCTACTGGGTTTACTATGGTAGTGATGGAATAGGGACCAAGGTATCTTGGGTTGAATGTGCGTGGCCCTTTTAGAGGTAGATATTTGGTGGATAACCAGACTTGATCCCCTACTTGATATTGAGGGGCTTCCTTCCGATGTTGATCTGCTCCTTTCTTGTATTGTTCTTTAGCCCTTTGAAGGTGAGAAACAGCTTCCTTAAAGGCTTGGGTGATTGTAGAATGCAGGTAGTCTACTGCTGGTGTATCAAGATCTTGGAGGGGATCCAACTCTGAGGTTCGAGGGTGACTGCCGTACAAAAGAAAAAACAGGGTTTTCCCAGTTCCCGAATGGACAGAGTTATTGTAGGCATATTCGGCTATCCAAAGGATGTCTTTCCAAGTTTTTTCAGTTTGTTGCAGCATGCAGCGTAATACTGTTCCAGAGTTTGATTGGTCCTCTCGGTTTGTCCGTCGGTCTGAGGGTGGTGACTGGTCGATAGTCTCACATCAATTTGAGCAGACCGACAGCAACTTCGCCAAAAATGAGAAATAAATTGACTACCTCGATCCGAAATTAGAACCGAAGGAAAACCGTGCAGTCGGATGATGTTTTCGAGAAATTCTCGGGCCAGAGTTGCTGCTGTTGGCAAGCCTTTGAGCGGAATGAAATGCGCCATCTTGGAGAATAAGTCCACGATTACCAGAATCGTATTGTATCCGGAGCATGGAGGTAGATCGGTGATGAAGTCCATAGAAAGCGTATGCCAAGGGCGAGGTGGGATGTCAATAGGGCGTAAGAGGCCTGCTGGTCTTTCCTTTTGACTCTTGTTTTGGGCGCATACTCCACAGGACATTATAAAGTCTCTGATATCTTTTTTCCAAGACGGCCACCAGAAGTAGCGCTTTATTCTTTCATGAGGTCTTGGCCATACCGGGATGTCCTTCCATTAAAGAATCGTGATAACAAGAGATTACTTTTTTCTGTAAATCTGTGCTGGGTAGGTATAATCGTTCTTGGAAATACAATAAGTTGTCCTTTACTGCAAAGTCCTTTCCATGCAGATGCCAATTCTGTATGTCTGCTGGAGTTACAAGTTGTCTGGCTTTATCCTTAACTTCCTCTATGGATTGTGTGGCGATTACACCCAGAGTTCTTTGTTTGGGAATGATTGGTACAGGTTTAGGGTTGATCAAGTGTTCTTCCACTCCCATCCGAGAAAGGGCATCAGCTTTACCGTTTTTTGTACCAGGTCGATAGGTAATAATGAAGTCAAACTCGGCAAAGAATAATGCCCAACGGAGTTGTCTAGAGGATTGGGCTTTTGCGGTTTTCAAATATTGCAGGTTTCGGTGATCCGTAATCACAGTAACGGTGTGTCGGGCCCCCAGCAGATAATGCCGCCAAGCCTTAAAGGCAGACTTGATGGCCAGAAGTTCCTTGTCAGTAATCGTTTAATTAATTTCAGGAGGCGAGAATTTGCGGGACCAAAATGCCACGGGATGCAACTGATTGGTTACCGGGTCCTTTTGTGATAGAACTGCCCCCATGGCAAGGCTTGAAGCATCAGTTTCCACGATGTAGGGGAGTTCGGGGCGAGGGTGTTTTAAGATTGGTGCAGAGATAAATTTAGTCTTCAAATCCTGGAAAGCTTGTTCCGCCTCGGTAGACCATTCAAAACGTTTTTTTTTCTTTAACAAGGCAGTGATGGGCTGGACTATTCGAGAGAATTCGGGGATAAACCTGCGGTAAAAGTTAGCGAAGCCTAACATGCTTTGCACACCTTTTACGGAGGATGGTGATGGCCATTGAGAACTGCATCGACCTTCTTTGAATCCATACGCACTCCGCCAGGTGATAATATGAATCCCAAGAATTCAACTTCAGTCACGTTGAAAACACATTTTTCCAACTTAGTAAAAAAGTTTGTGTTGACGCAATCTTTCGAGGACCATTTTTACGTGTTTCCGATGTTCAGATTCCGATGAAGAATAAACGAGGATGTCGTCAATGTAAATAACAACACACACATCTATGAGCTCTCTGAGGACATCGTTCATAAAATATTGAAAGGCGGCCGGGGCATTGCAAAGTCCGAAGGGCATGACCTGATATTCAAATAGCCCATACTTGGTGCGGAAGGCCGTCTTCCATTCATCGCCCTCTTTTACTCGTACCAAGTGGTAAGCTCCTCTAAGATCCAGCTTTGTATATATGCATGCTTTTCTGACTTGGTCCAGGAGTTCAGGGATCAAAGGTAACGGATATCTATTCTTAACGGTGATCTGGTTCAGGGAGCGATAATCTATACAAGTTCTAAGGTCTCCTTCCTTTTTCGGAACGAAGAACAAAGCTGAAGAAGCAGGGGACTTGGAAGGACGAATAAACCCATTTGCCAGGTATTGATCCAGGTATTGTCGAAGGTGAAGGTTCTCAGGCTCGGTGAGGGCATAAATTCTACTACAAGGAGGAGTAGATCCAGGTATCAGGTCTATCTGGCAGTCATAAGACCTATGAGGAGGTAGAGAGTTAGCCTGATCCTTCCGGAAAACATCTTGGTATTCTAGGTATTCGGGAGGTAACTGGGGAGTCTCTGAAGAAATTGCTGCCAGTGCAACACCAGGTGGAGGATGACAAGTAGAGACACATTCTGGAAACTGGACCGTTCTTGCTCGCCAATCGATCAGAGGATTGTGTTTCTCTAACCAAGGTATTCCTAGAATAATCTGAAACTGAGGGGCCTTGATCACATCGAACACGATCTTCTCTTGGTGTCCATCTTGACTTACTAGTGTCACTTCTTGAGTGGTATGCGTTACTGGCCCGGAGGCTATCTCCGTACCATCCACCGTAGTTATGACGTTCTTTACAGTCTTGGGACAAAGAGTTAGATTCATCCTCAAAACCATTTCATGATCCACATAATTGCCGATGGCACCGCTGTCGACGTAAGCTTCAATTGCATGTAATCGATCCGGATTATCAGGGCTAATGAGGACCATAGGTATCACGAAATGCGAGGTCACGGAACTGGTTTTCACGCTCGGCAAGAGGACCTCTATTCTTGTCGGGCGAGGTCGTTTCCCTGCTCAGAGTTTGTAACTTTGGTAACTGCAGCTCCTACTGCCTTCTTGGCAGGTTTCACCGGACAGTCTCGAAGGAAGTGCCCTGAGTTTCCGCAATAGAGGCATAATTGCAACTGTTTTCTCCTTTCTCGCTCCTTTTGTGTTAGAGGACCTTTCAGACCCCCTATTTGCATGGATTCCCCGGAGTCTACTCCTTTGGAAGGAGTTGGCGGTTTGGAAAATACTCGAGCATCAAACTTGGAACGATCGGCCTTCCTGTTCTGCAGTCTGTGATCTATTTGAACGACTAAGTCTATATAGTCCGAACAATCTTGTGGGGGATTCACTACTTGGGCTAACACATCTTTGAGCTCTCCACATAGACCTCTATAAAACAGCGTAATCCTTTTGTCCTCAGGCTACTGAGTTTCCACTATCAGTCTGTTGAAAGACGCAATATAAGCCAAAAGGTCTTGATTACCTTGTCGCAACGAAAGAAGCTCATTGTCCAAGGCCTGCCCCTGTGAATGTCTTGCGAACAGTTTTTCCATACTGAGCTGAAAAGCTTGAAAATCATGGAGGACCGGATCATCTTGATTTACTAGAGGGATTGACCAGTCTGCCGCATTGCCACTAAGGTACGAAAGCACGAAAGCTACTTTAGCTAGATCAGTTGGAAAGGCTGCTGGCCGGCATAAGAAATGCAACCGGCACTGATTGATAAATACTGCAAACCTCTTTGGGTCACCAGAAAATCATTCGGGCGGAGCCAGAGGTACATTCCCAGGTAGGTTGATCTGTACTGGATTCATAGAGGATGTAGAAGGAAGATTCCCCCCAGATGCGGGTAACGGGGTCTGTCCGGCTTGTGACTGTAGCAATTGTCTAGCGAGATCATCTGTTCGCTCCTTGGAAATAATCAGTTCCCTTCTTAGAGCGTTCGTTTCCTGACGGGCTGCATGCACTTCTGCCCTTAGTTCCCCTAGTAACTGGGCTAGCTGGTCGGTATCCGAGGTTTCCATAGCGCCTGGACGGGAGTTTTGTGGTAGGCTTTGCGTTCTGTAACGCTCACCTGATTCCCGTAGAGGCGCCGGTCTTGACTGGGCGTATACCGTATCTTCAAAGGTGATATGTAACACACGGCTGGCTCTTTGGGCTGGACCTCTGTGCACTGTATGTCTGACTCGAAGGGTAAGATGTCTGCAGATAGAAAATATGGGATTAATGAACTGGGTTATGGAATGTCTCTCTCTTCTTCCCTTTCTCTTCTCCTGTAGTACCCCAAAGTTTAACGCTCTCACCTTAGGTAAGTGAACGCCGTGCTCTCCATCTGCCTCGGGGCAGGGTGCTGTAACCAGTTTCTTCACTGGATAAGGGGAGCAGGCCTCTTGACTTCAGAGGACTGCCGTCCGTCGTTTACTGCACAAACGGTAAGTTTCGAGTAATTCTAATGTCTTTAAAGTCTTTAGTAATGATGTCTCTTGTTTTGCAGGGTTCCGGCGATGGCGGATGACGGGTTGAAGTGAGTTGAAGATGGAGCCCGTGTGATGAATAGAAGCGCCTGGAAGCACGTAAGTAAGCGCTTGTTGCCTGCTTCACGATGCGCTCTAACTGTCTTTTTATTTTGCAGGTACAAGTTCGGAGCGGCTGCAGGGTGCCGGAATACCCACTGGGTTAGATGTGGAAAGGAGTAATGGCACGTGAGTATTAAAGTTCCCCAGTGTCTTTAAACGCACCTTGTTTTGTCTTTCAGATGCGGATGCAGCGCCGAAGGCCTCCGGAGCGTGCAAAGAGTTGGTAAGCTTTTGTCTTTCAGATGCCGGAATGCAGTGTGAAGACCTCCGGAGCGCACGAGAGTAGGTAAGCCTTTGTCTTTCAGATGCCGGAATGCAGTGTGAAGACCTCCGGAGCGCACGAAGAGTAGGTAAGCCTTTGTCTTTCAGATGCCGGAATGCAGTGCGAGGTGTTGGTGACAGCCGCTGGACCAGGTAAGTGAAGAGCTGTCACTGAAGACCGTAATGCTAACCTGTTCTTTCTTGTCTTTATAGGTGTTGCTGAAGACTGGATTCAGGATGGTAAGCCTTTTTCCTTAGGCCCAGGATCAGATGCAGAAGACACGATGAGCGTTCTGCTGCAGAGAATGCAGAATAACGCAAAGCAAGATTCATCCATCGGGTGTGGTTTAAATAGCCTCCTGTAGTGCTTAGGTGTCTTCTTCCACAGCCACGCCTAGGTAAGAAAAGAGTTCCTGCTTTCCAGAAGAGTTCCAGTGTTCTGAACCTAGGGAGTGGCTCCTGCCCCACCCAACAGGAAAAGTAGTTCCAAACAGAAGAGGATCAGAGGCTCAACTGGCAGGCAAGTAAGCAGCATGGTCTGCTGCAGGTAAGTCCACCCAAGCATTATGAGCCCGGCGCTTCCAGCGCTGGGACTGGGCATATTTATGAGCCTGGTGCCACTGGCGCCAGGACTGGGTCCAAAAGGTCCCAATTGGGACTGGTTGGAACTCGGAACCTGGGTTATGGATCTGCTTCCAAGGGAGTTGGGAAAACCCTGACCTTTTGGAAGCAGAGATCATGACACAGACCTCCAGGTGGGACAAACAGAAAAAAAGCTGTCCTTCCTGAAACAGAAGTACATGGAAAAAGTGGAAAAGGCAGATGAAATATTAGCTTGGAGGCTCCGGGAGCTCAGAAATAGTAGGAGGGTTAATTCCATCCGTCCACCGGGAGGGGAGTCAACGGCAAGAGACAATAAAATAGCTGAACACTTTTGGCAGTATTATGAGCGCCTGTACTGCTCGGAATACGCAGGGGACGGAACCGAGATCGACAACTTCTTGGACTCCCTCCCGATTCCCGGCCTCTCACCCGAAAAGGCAGATATACTAGATCTCCCCGTATCCCCAGAGGTGATAATAGATACCATATCCTCCCTGAAGAGTGGAACAGCCCCAGGCGACGATGGGTTCACAGTCAAGTTTTATAAGACCTATCGGTCAACGCTAGCCCCGTTTATGGCCAAAATGTTTAACTCAGCACTTGATCAGGGCACCCTCCCACCCTCGATGATGTCAGCATTGATGGTAGTAATCCCCAAAGAGGGGAAGGACCCTTCCCAGTGTCACTCATATCGCCCCATTTCCCTTCTTAACGTGGATGTTAAGATCCTGGCCAAACTCCTGGCGAACAGACTGGCGAAGCTCCTCCCCTCACTAATACATGGAGATCAGGTAGGGTTCATTCCGGGACGCCAGGGTTCCGATAACATACGGAAGACCCTAGGCCTCATGCATGAGGCTTCGAGGCAGGGGGTAGAGGGCTACTTGCTTGCTTTAGACTCTGAAAAGGCCTTCGACCGAGTCGAGTGGCCTTATATGGGTAGAGTTCTCCAGAAAATGGGCCTCGGGGAGAATTTTTGTAGGTGGGTCGCGACACTATATAATAGCCCCACGGCAAGAGTCTTGGTCAATGGTGGCACGTCGGAACCCCTGGCCTTATCTAGAGGAACCCGGCAAGGCTGTCCTCTTTCCCCCCTCCTATACGCTCTGGCAATGGAGCCCCTGGCCATAGCGATCAGAGCGGACCAGGAAATTACAGGGATACGTTGTGGCGATTGCGACTTTAAACTTTCCCTATTTGCCGATGATATTTTGGGTTATCTAACCAACCTCCAGGTCTCACTACCTAGATTATTCGATCTTATGAACTTCTATGGGGCCTTCTCGGGGCTTAGGATAAATGCCTCCAAGTCTAGTATTATGTCTATGGGGCCCGGGGACCAAGACATTGGGGATCGCTCTGAATTATTGGGAGTGAGAATAGAACGAGTGTCCACTAGGTGCCTAGGCACCTGCGTTCCTAGGAACCTTTCGCTACTATATCAGTTTAACTTCCCGGAGATTTTGGCCAAGATTAGCAGCAATCTCAAACGCTGGGCGCCTCTTACACTCTCTTGGTTTGGGCGTATGGTAACGGTTAAAATGAACATCTTACCTCGCTTATTGTATCTTTTTGCAGCCCTCCCTGTGGTCATTCCTGAATCCTTCTTCGAGGTTTTACATGCCCGAGTCCTCCAGTTTATATGGGACGGGAGGAGAGCAAGAGTCAAATTCTCCACCTTGACCCTTCCAAAGTCTCACGGTGGATTCGCCCTTCCTGACTTTAGACTATACTATAAAGCAGCTCAGTTCCGGGTGATGTTGGAGCACATGAGAGAGGATATGAGGACATATTGGACATACATTGAGGATATCCATACCCACCCGAAAAAAGTTAGAGATCTACTTTGGGCCTCCCCTAAAACCATCCCCTCTCATCTTAGAGTGCACCCCACACTAGCGGTCTTATGGGCAGTCTGGAAACCGAATAAAGATAACAAAATGCTGTCATCCTGGCCGTCCCCTTTAACATCGTTATGGGGTCCCCCTATCAATCTAGACACCAGAGGCTTCTGCGACACTCAAGCATGGTCAGACATTGGTCTGGAGAGGGTTTCCCAACTCTCCCTCAAGGAGGGCTTCATAGATTATGAACAATTGACCGAAGCACTGGGTGACAAACCACCCTCGATCTTTGAGTACTTGCGTTTGAAGGGTATTCTGACCCACCCTCGGTGGGCTGACATCCTAAATCGCCCCCTAACCCCCTTTGAAGAGGTAATATCTAAAAGTGTCTCTCGGAAGGGCTCTCTGTCTAAGTTTTATAGTACTCTGATAACGGCTAATTTGGAGGGTAGGCAACCTTTCAAACAAATCTGGGAAGAAAGGCTGGGCATGCCGTTGGATGACCACACATGGAGGGCAATTTTCAAAACTATATTTACCGGTACTCTGTACACCGCAGCCATGGAGCACAGCTTCAAGATTCTCCATTCCTGGCATCGCCCCCCGGCCTCCCTGTCCAGAATGTTCGCAGAAGTATCCCCCTACTGTCCTAGGTTATGTCACCAAAGGGGCACATGGTTCCAAATGTGGTGGGGATTTCCGGTTATTCAGGTGTACTGGTCGGAGCTTCTCAGCTGGATTAAGGATATAGAAGGGTTCAGTCCATCGCTACTCCCTCTAGAAATCCTCCTGGGTACCCCCATGCCGGAAACGGAACAGAGTGCATTCCTGAGGGTCATCGGGGCCATGCTGAGGGCGGGGAGGCTAGCATTGGCCCAAAAATGGAAAAGCGCTTTAGCACCAACCAAGGAGGAATGGCTTTGTAAACTAAGGGTGATTTTTACGTATGAAAAGCTTACAGCAGTGAAAAATAACAAAGTCTCGGATTTCACACAGGAATGGACCACAGTTCTCCTCCATGCCGAATGTGTCTCAATGCGTCTGTAAAAATATGCTTTATTATGTATGCTCTGGGCTTATCCCAGCACCGGCCCTAGAAATGGAGATTGACCATCATTTTGCTCTGAATCACGCTGATCCCACGATGTCAAATTGTATAACAATGCATACAACGATGTTTGAAAGTTCTCTCTGCAGCTTCTATAACCCGCAAAACCCCCAAAACTTGGTATGTTGCAAAGTTGGGGGGGTGGGGAGGGTAGGGGGTGGTGGAATGGGATTAAAAGATAAAAACGTTGACATCATTGTCTGTAAGCCTATTGTATGGTTGGTGGGGATTGCCGTTGCACCCTACCTTGTATGTACAATGTCAATAAAAATATAGTAAAAAAAAAAAAAGATCACTTACCCTTTTTTAAGGATCGGTTGTATGTACCCACCAAGGACTTACAACAACAAATAGTTTCAGGTTATCATGATTCCCTGATCGAAGGGCACCCTGGAATCACCAAGACTCTAGCCAAGGTAAAAAAGAAATTCTGGTGGCCTGCCTGGCGTAAGGATGTCATCCAATATATTCAGTCCTGCGGAGTCTGTGCGCAAAACAAGTCGCAAAAACAAAAACCATCCGGTCTTCTGCAACCTTTGGACATTCCTCCCACTCCATGGCACACTCTTTCCCTCGACTTCATCACTGACCTACCTCCCAGCCAAGGGTTTAACACCATCCTCGTAGTCGTGGACTTATTCTCAAAAATGGCACATTTTATTTCACTCAAGGGCCTCCCTGACGCATCTACAATAGCCAAAGTGTTCCTGGATGGTATTGTCAAACTACATGGCTTTCCATCAGTCCTGATCTCCGACCGAGGTAGTCAGTTTGTCTCCAACTTCTGGAGAAAGTGTTGCGCAATCGCACAAATTGACATCCGGCTATCAACCAGCCATCACCCTCAAACAGACGGTCAAACCGAGAGGACCAACCAGACCCTCAAACAATACCTACGGTGCATGTTGCATCAGGAACTAAGAGACTGGAAAGATTTACTTTGGATAGCTGAGTACGCATATAATAATTCCTTGCATTCAAGTACTGGACAAACACTCTTTTATACCCTTTATGGTAGACATCCACGTACCTCAGAGCTGGATCTCCCAACCAGTTTGGAAATGCCAGCAATAAAAACTCTTCACACCAACATCACTCAAGCTTTCAGAAGGGCCAAAGAACATCTTACTCATGCCAAAGAAAATCAAAAGCAATTTTCTGACCAACAACGGAAAAAGGCCCCTGACTATCAGGTAGGAGACAAGGTCTGGCTGGCTGCCAAATTTGTACCTATTAAAGGAACCCGGACCTTTCAACCCAGGTACTTAGGGCCTTACACCATCAAAGCAATTATTAATCCGGCGGCCGTCAAATTGGATTTACCAGCTAACCTACAAATCCATCCGGTATTCCACGTGTCCTTTCTAAAACCGATGCAGCCTGGTACACGGATTGGGACACCACCAAAACCCATACTTATTGACGGGGAACCAGAATTCGAAGTCGGAAGCATCTTGGACTCCAAGTACTTAAGGGGCAAGCTTTACTATCTAGTGGTTTGGAAAGGATTCGGACCCCAAGATAGGTCCTGGGAACCTTGTGGGAACATTCATTCACCACGTCTGCTAAAAAAATACCATTGAAACTTCCCAACTAAGCCTGGGCTGGACACAAGGAACACCTTGAGAGGGGCTTTGGGGGGGGAGTGCTGTCACGACCCATATCAAAAACCCCCCCTGGCCACCCCATGGGCCAGGAGGGGCCTTGGATCGGGTCTCAAACAAACTCAGGCATCCTTTGCTGAAGCCCTCTTGGGGCCAGTCCTGGCGACGTTGGCACCAGGCTCATACTTCGTGAGGACTTGTGTTTTGGGACTACTTTATTTCCAGTGCCAGCCAACATAGAGGCACCCACATAGCTTGGTTCCCTTCGAACCAAGCTATGCGGTATAGTGTTTTGGGTGTAGTAGCCTAGGAACTACTTTACCTGGACTACTTTTCTGAAGCTATTTAAACCACACCCGACTTGAAGAACACGCTTCGCGTTACTTTGCAATCCTGCAACGTGACGCTCATCGTGTTCAGCTGCACCTGCGACCCTCGGAAGAACAGCATCCGAAAAACAAAAGGACATCGTTAATAGCAGCAGCTTACCTGTGATTCCACCGCTAGCTGCCCTCCGCTCCTGCAAACAGCATCCAAGGAACAGCGAACCTTCCGGACCGACGGATCTGCAAAAACGAGAGAAACAGGACATTAGACATTTTACAATTGTGCCGGCAGCTTACCTCACGAGTCGCCCATCGACCAGCATCGCCTTTGGACTTCTTGCTCCGGGTGAGCACCGCAACCTACGGGAACAAAAGACAACAGGTTAGCAAAGTCAAGGCATCATAGCGTTGCGCATAGCGCCTACTTACCGCATCAAGGCGCTCTCGAAGCACCATCACCTACCGGCGAGTCCCAACTCAGCCAACGTTCCACAGCGAACTTCCGCGCACCTAAGGAGAGAGAAAAGACATTACTTAAACCCAAGAAAGGCATACAAGTATAACAGTAATAAGACCTACCTGAAAGACTCTAAAGGGCCTGCATCAGTGAAGTAACTAGATCGCACTCGCCTAAAAAGAACAACGCACCCCTGTCAAGAAGGCAGGATGGACAGCATGCCAAAACCCATAACAAGGTGAGGAAAGGTCCGAGGAGGGGCTGCAGGCATATGGGGTGTTGGGAGGCTCTTACCGCAGTTGCCCATTCTTGAACATTGCCCACCTGTATTCTAGGCAGAACTTCTCCGCTGATCATACCTGGGAGCGGCTGAGAAGGATACCAGAGTCCCCACAGCTGGGTGGCGTCCCCGTGGATACCAGGTGAGCGTAACAAGTACCTGATAATGTGGAGAAACAGGACTGGAGATGGCTTGCCCTAACTTTGCGAGAGCCTATCAATACTCTCCAAAAACTAGGGAAGCCCCTCTAGTGACTGACAAGCGAATTTTGAAATTATTGAGCTGGAATTCAAGAGGATCATTTAACCTGCTACATAATTCGAGCCTCATGAGGGAACTTGCTCAATATGACCTACCTTGCATTCAAGAAACTTGGTCAAGGGTTCCTTATGCTGGGAGGGATTTACGGTTTCCTCATTATGTGCACAAGGGGGTATGAGAGGCTGTCCAAAAGGCGGCCTCATAATTGCTGTAAAAAGCGATTTGAACCCTAAAATTACAGGTGAATGGGCATTTTCTTTCCACTTTTTAGCGGTGGGTTTTACACTGTTGTTTAATGCCAGGGAAACACCCTTCTTGTTTGTAAACATATATTGGAGCCTGGTAGAACATTCAGATCATCAATTGTGGTTGGAATTATGCAACCTGGGGTCCTTATTGGAAAGTCGGTTGTTAATGAATGCAGGGGGGTATATTGTGATTGCTGGGGACCTTCATGCTGATATTTATGAGGACTCTTTAATTGGGGATATCCTTATCAGCAACGTGGAGGAACCTTCTATAGCAGGTGAACATTTGAAGTGCAGGGGGAGAATTTCGACTCATTTCTCTGAGGTCTGGGGTCTGGAAATACTTGCCAACCACCTCCCCACCTGGAAAGCTAGAGGATATAATTCCATAATTGATTACATCATATGTTCAGTGGGTCTGTTTAACTGCAAAGGTAAACTCAATATTATCGAAACTAACCTCAGTGATCACTGTATGCTTGCCCTGGAAATAAGTACTACTGTACCAAATGATCCTAAAACTGTGTTTAATTATAACTTGAATGTTAACTGTGCTGGGAATAGAATCAAATGGACGGGGAAAAAAACTAGTCGTTTTACTGCTACCATGATTGAAGACCACGAGACCTTTTCCGACCATCAGAGGGATGAGACATACTCGGCCCTTAAATTTACAGATTACATAAGTTGCTCCCTTGCAAAAATGGAGGTTTCTTATGTTACTACAAAAATGGGTGTTAAGCGAAAGTCCCACAATTTTGATATGGAAGTAAGGGACAAATAGCGTATGATGAGGAAAGAGATCAGACAGACAAGGAAAGATGGGTATACGCTCTTAGATACAATGGCCATGTGTAAGAAAATCAAGCAAGGATATAAAAATTGGTCCATACAACATCGCACTATTAGAATCCAGAGATATGAAACTCCTTAAGGGGAGCCAATTCAATGAATTTTTGGAATTTAATTAACAATCTGGATAAATCACAGAAAGTGTCACTTTTGAACCCTATCAATGAATCAACGTGGTTGGGGCATTTTGCAAATTTGTATCACACCAAAAATAATGAAGTACCTGTAACATGGAAGTATGAATCGAAATGTCTGTTGAACTTTAACATGTGGGACACCAAAAACTCTATTATTAAATCCAAAAATTCTAGGGCACCAGGGCCAAATAATTTATCTAACAAAATCTTTAAGTGTGACCCCGAAATATGGGCAAAAATATTTACCCTTCTCTTTAATAATATATTAGTAACCAAAATTATCCCGTGGTCCTGGAGGGTATCAATCATTATCCCTTTTTTTAAGAAGGGATCTCGCCTATGTCCCACAAGCTACAGGCCAATAGCCATTGCCGACCCAGAATCAAAATTGTTCTCATCGTTGGTTCTAAGAGACATCCAAAAGTGGATGGTGGAAAAACAAATCTTAAATATGAGACAAATTGCTTTTAGAAAAAACATGGGTACTGAGTGCGGTGGGTTGATGCTGAATTGTCTGAGAGCAGAAGCAATGAAGAAAGGTGCTACCTCTGTCTTTATCAATGGACCTAAGCTCCGCTTTCGACCTGGTGGACAGAACCATTCTGTGGCAGAGACTGAGAGCATTGAATATGCACGCGATTTTGTTAGATATAGTCAGGGCTATTTACTCACAGACAGGGTTGAAGGTTAGATTAGATTCAGAGGGTACTCTCTCTGTCAAACTTATCATACATAATGGTCTTCGCCAAGGTTGCAGATTGGCCCCTACAATCTACAACCTTTATGTGAGTGGGGCGAACTTGGCTCTGTCTAATAAGGGCCTAGTGTCCCCCAGACTTTTGAATACTCGCCTAGCCTGGTTAGCGTATGCTGACGATTTTCTCCTTATGGACAGCACCAAGGTTGGTCTTCAAAGAATGCTTACAGCCTTTGAAGGTTTTATTACTTCTATAGCATTGAGGATCAACCCAGCTAAAACGGTGATAGTCCATTTAGGAAGGAAAAATAAGAAGCTAAACATGTTATCTTGGTCATGTGGTACCAGCCGACTTAAAGCTCAGTCTGAGTTCAAATACCTGGGTTTTGTAATTTCAGGCTCCAATTCAAGATCCTTGTTTAGGACACAACTGAAACTTAAAGCAGACATTGCCATTCGCCAAATGCTCGCCTTAGATTCTAAATTTGGCAAATTTACAATGATTCCTTTGAGAGAATTCTCTATAAAAAAAGTTATCCCCCTATTAACATACAGAGCTGAATTACAACCTATAAGTTGCCAGGGGGACTGGTCCTTTATAGAGAGTTATATTTGGAAATCAGTCCTGTTTTTTATACTGAAATGTATTCATTTTCACCTAATCAAGTATGAATTTGGTTTTAACTCTCTTCAGGCTCTGGTGACCTGGAAAAGATTGATGTTATGGAGGAAATGTAAGTCCACAGAGACCAACTCATTCTATTCTCTTGCAGGCAGGGATCCGGAAAATCCATTTATAGTAGCACCGAATGATGAAACTTTAAAAAGCCTGAAGCATCTAGGTATGTCAGTCATCTCACTTATGAATAAACCCTCTAGGGTTAAAGACAGTGGGTTTCGACTGGTTAAATACAAAGAATGGTATACTGAATTCAAAACTGTATTATCAAGTGTGCGTCTTGAATAAATGGTTCCCGGTCATGGAAAGCTACTTGTTAAAGTGTCCAAACGAAAGAATTAGAAATGATTTTATGCATTCTAGGTTCAATGTAATTCCTACAAATCAGATTAACTCTATCAGACTGACTGTACAAGGCTCCTGGTCATGGTGCAGATTTTGTTGTATAGAGGGTATGGTTGAAAACTTGAAACATATACTATTGGTTTGTCCGGCCCTCAGGGAGAAAAGACTTTTATACTTTGGACAATATGTACCTAACACTGCCTATGTTGATAGAGAATTTATCTGGTTTAAAATGTTACATAATAGTAAAGGGAATTTAAATATCAGCGTTGCAACATTTCTAAGAAATATTTGCGCTCTGTTTTAAGGTTCTGAAACTGAGTTTAATTGTCTATATAAGTGATACGATTGTTTTATTTGATGGTAATTATTGTTTATGTCTAACTGATGTTTTATGTTTTATTTGGATTAATTCTTATTCTGTAATTGTATATGTGAAATGATGATTTCTTTCTATACATTTTGTAAAGGTTTTTACAAACCAAAACAAACAAAGATTCAAAAAAAGATTAAAAGAAATTATACTGAACAATTCTGCTCTAGTGAGGGTTACGTAGACATATGTCTTGGTTATAGTGGGATCTTTGCTTAGGTCTGCGTTTGCTGTAACAACGGGCACACATTCCCTCAGGGGTGCCATCAGTTGGATCCCTGGGAGAAATACTTTTAATAATTCTCTGAACAATCTACGTGTCCTAAGATCTTCAACTTCCCAGTTAGCGTTATAAGATTGTAATTCGGCCTTGCACTCTCTCACTTTCTTACAAACTTCCTCCTGCCCACCTGTTTCACATTCCGATCCTATCTTGTTCAGAAGTCCTTCCAGACATACCAGACGGGTCGCCACGCTATGGGTGACAAGTGTGTCCGTCCAGTAGTCTAACTTCCCTTGCTCACTTTCATTAAATATCTTTTTAACCAAAGCGTCGGCAGTCGGTTTGGCTTCCCATAGGGCCTGCTTCCTTCTTCCAATTTCCTGTTCCTCCCCTATTAGTTGGTCATCGTAATCTTTCATGGCCTTTGTTACCTGGTCAATTATCTGATTGTATTTATCCCATAGGGCTGTCCGATCTCTCTCGGTGCCAATGCTCTGATACATTTCATACAACCCTTTGGGCCACTGACACCTAGCCTCATCCCTGAACCACAGAGTGACAAGGTTAAAATGCAACTTCATCAACTGTCGAAATTCCCTTTTTTGGCAGGTATATAGCTTCTGCTTGACCCCTGCCTTTGGGTCGGTAAACAAATTGTGTGTGATGTTTTCTAAGCGGGCAAATTCTTCCTGTGTAAAGGCAGGAAATCTGGCTAGGTTCCCTATTTCCTCTTCCTCAGTACTACTTGGATCCATAGTGCCGGTCTGGGTACCATATGGATATGCAGGGGGGGTGCAGAAGGGACCTGAGGCGCAACGTTGGACGGGGATATGATGGGTACTGTTAGTCGCAAAAGATTCTCTGTTAATCTGATTGCATCCTGATCAACCTCGCTGTTAAGGTCGACGATTTCCTTTTTTGTTTTTGGGAGGAGTGGGTACATACCTTTACTGTATTTTATTAATGCAGCCCAATCCTCTACATCTAGCTGGTGCTCAAACTCTTTGTATCTAACTCACAGGCCTTCTCCTGTATGGTTCATTTTTGTTTCTTCCTATCCTTTTTGTCTTGGGACATTTTCTGTTGTACTGCTTCTGTTCGCCACTGGCGAACAGCATCGTGTTGGGCGGGGCAAAACTTTTTTCTTAGCAATACCAATTCCAAGTGTTCAATCGTTTTCACATCAAAAGTGTCTACTTTAGGCCATTTAAACTGAATGGACTTCTTGGTATAGTCCTCCCAATTTTTACAAAACTGTACTGCCCCCAGAACATAATTCGTTAACATGGTGTAACACAGAGTGCCTTCAGCAGGCGCGTACATAGGTACATCATTCTTATTTCTATCACATAGGTTTCCCATTATTAATTAACAATATATCCTTACAAGAATCAAATAATACGTACCAAAAAAAACTGATACCAATGTGGCTTACCATCCACCAATACAATATCTGCAGATACAATTCACTCACCACAACAAGGAGACCTCCTTCCTCTGTCTGGTTCTATTCTTCGGCAGAGCTGTCTTCTCTCCTTCTCCCTGATCCCCGTCTTAAGATGAGGACTGCGCTGTTTGCATCAAAGGTGCTATAGATGTTTGGGCCCAGAGTTGTTTGGGCACAGTCTTCATCGTCTGAAGACACGGCTCAGTGGAAGGCACGCATCAAAGCGAAGGACTGCAACTGCGAAGCCCACCCAGGGACGCCAATTTTGTGAATGGTAAAATTCACCAGGCGAAGGTCTCCGTCAAATAAACGCACTTGCAAGTGAGTTTAACAATCATTTATTGCAATAAAGACAAAAGCTTCCGCGGAAGGGCCGACTGCAGGACATCATCATAGGGATGCAGTCTTCAGTGAGCTGCTAACATTACAGAGCTGATACAATTTATAGGAAAATGGTAACATTCATCCTTATGGCTGGCAATGAAACGAGACACTTCCAGACATGCAATTTCCTGCCAAAACATTCTTGGCTGTACTCCTAGATATTGCGGTGGAGACCATAAAGGCCGGACATTGCTAACGACTGTTGAATCATATCACTTATCAGGGTATGTCACAACATGTTTCAGGATGCAGATGCGACCTTGGCCTGCATAGGCGTGCAAAACAAGCATGTCATCAAACTTGTTACAGCAGGGAATCTTGCAAAACAACCCATATCTTGCCGCGGCAGCGATAATAATTTCCTTTTATGGGCTGTTAAACAAAAGCAGGACATATATTTTACAGAGTGACGCACGAGCGCCGGACAAAATCCCCCTTCGCACACATTCCAAGAGATAACAACGCCAAATATAGATGGGTTTTATGCTTATGTTTTCGGGAAAGAACGCGGATGTTTGAACAATCATTATTCATGAAAGAGACCCAAAGGTCGGCGAACACATTCTGACTTGCAAGCCGGACACTGTGGGTAGGGAAGCAAAAGAGTGCTAACAGATGCTGTTATGTACGCATTTACAGGAAAGGCAAGCAGAGGGGACATTTCTAAATCTATGAGTAATGTGTGCTCCAGGCGAAACCCTGGAGCTTGTGCATGGACACAATAGGCAATCGGTTTAACATGAATGTAATGCTATAATGTGAACAATGATTTAGTCTTGCTGAAGCAAACCAATATGGCAGTTCTTGGGAAAAATGATTTCTGTATTTACAGGTATGTAGGCATTGTGTAACCATAGCAACCCGACCTCTATAGACTCAGCGTGTAATAACGCTTTCCATTCTTGTAGGACTCCTCCCTCCGGTCTTGAGGGACTCCTCCCTCTGATCATACTATCCACTTTCCTTGGAACATACAAGGAATTCTCTCTGTGCTGCATGAGGTACATATTTCAGGTTGTATTGGTTACAAATCCCCTCGACATACCGAAGATATCTTTCCCTCGTTAAGATTTATCCTTTCTTTCCCCTCTTTCTATTCTTTTGCAAAGAGTATTTGCCTGGCACTCTCCACCTAAGAAGGCTGATTAAACTATCCTAAAGACCACAACCTCTTGTCTATAGGTAATCTACATTCTTAGCAGTTCATCGCCTCATAATCTTCAGTCATAACTCAACTCAGCCTTTTCACTCTACCTGTTGCAGAGAGGAGCATTGGAACCATAGTTTGCTGCAAGATATCGCATCAGAATCAGTTCTCAGGACCCACAACCGAGACCCATACATGGAAGAAGACACCCAGGGTTTTTCCCCCAAGAGGGTTTCCCTGGGATTCCTGCTCCCTCTGCCTCATTCATTTGGTCAGGAGAGCAGGGAGATAAGGGAGATCTTCACTGCATCCAACTGTCGCGTGGAACCAAGGTCAGTGCATAATTATATTTACGTCCGTTTCCACTTGTGTTCATTGGATTAAGCTGACAGATAGCAACGCCCTAAGAAAGTATATGATAATTCACTGACCATGGAACCAATGCAACAGCTGATGGCCGCTGTGCAGTCCCTCACTGCTGAGGTACAGCCCCTCAAACAGGAGAATACTGCACTGCGCCAGATGATTTGCTCCCAACAATGTTCTGAGATTCCACCCGGCCCCTTACCAGGGGGTAGATATGACGGGAACCCTCATAAGCTTAAGGAATGTTTCAATGGTTGTACTGCCCAATTTGCCTTTAAACCTGTCTTTTTCGCAACAGATCGGGATAAGGTCAGACATATGGTATCACAGTTAACCGGTCCTGCGCTGGCTTGGGCAACTCCCTTGGTAACTTCCAATAATCCGGTATTAGACTCTTTCTCAGCCTTTGACAATAGTTTGAAGGCTATGTTCACCAGGCAGGAAATCACAGTAGCACCTCAGGAGAAACTATTAGACATTAGACAGGGTTCACAAGATATCCTTAATTACATTACTAACTTTAAACAGATGGCAAGCGATACGTCTTAGCCAGACGATGCCCAGATTACTCTATTTCATAGAGGTTTAAATGAGGAACTTAAGGACGAAGTTTCAAGAGTACCTAGTCCTCCAAATCTTGCAGAAATAATAACTTTGGTGATGCAGTTGGATTACAGGCTTCAGGAATGCGTGAAAGAAAGGAAGAAGCATAGATACAATCGCCTGGCAACTGATCCTTCTACAGTTTCAGATAAATTGGTGTCCTTAGGCCGAACCCCAGCTACGGAGGAACCAATGCAACTGGGAGCTGCTAGGGGCCTCTTAACCGCAGAGGAAAGAGCACGCCGGAGGACACAAGGCTTATGCTTGTACTGTGGCGACAGTACCCATCTACTTCGGAACTGTCCAGTTGTACCTCCCTGCAAATTGGGAAACGCAAAGACACATCTGTGAAGGGAACCACGGAACGGAGTCTTACAGTTGGATTCCCTGTCACTAAAATAACACCTTCCACCTTTGGTGGTTCTGATCTAACGATGATGGTAGTACTGGTCTCTCTTTCTTGGGAGAATACTAGGATTACAAAAGTCCCTGCTTTAATCAATAGCGGAGCAGCAGGCTGTTTTTTAGATGATCAATAGGCCACCCAACAGATCATCCCCCGGGTTCTCAAGAAAGTGGCAATACCAGTGGAAAGTGTGGATGGAATCCCTTGTCTTCAGGTTCCATCCGAGAACAGACACAGAATCTACACCTGGCTATTTCGTCCCATCACGAGGAAATTGTACTTGATATGATAAAGACTGCCCATTTCCCCGTAATATTAGGCCTACCCTGGCTGAGGGTTTATAACCCCTATGTAATGGTCGGCAGGGTCCTTTTTCTTGGGTTCTAAACACTGCATCTCACATTGTTTATCTGGGGCAGCTACTGGCTTTCATTTTTTATTTTTTCTAAATAATTGTATTGATTTTATTACAAACAAACAGCCAACAGTCAACTTGCCGTACATGTTACAATATTTTTTAACAGTTTAGTCAATGTCTACTATGTTTCCCTTCCCTCCCTCCCAACTGAGCCTACTCTGCTTCATTCTGTGCTTCTCCACCTTGTAGCGAGGTTCTCACAGCCATACTCTCTTCTGAGTCCTGGTCGCTCGACCAGTTCTGTGCGGGCTCAAACTAAGTAATCATTAGATGTTTCCAAGCTGTCAGGGCTTCTGCTTCTTCTTCCCCTCCAATATTACTAGCTTCCTGTCACACTATGGTTTCGGCTTCTGACCATTTCTGAAGGTCTTTCCACCATATCTCTATCCTCGGCATTTGACTCACCTTCCATCTCATGGCAATTCAGTGCTTCGCAAGTATATATGCCAAATGTTTTAATTTGCTTACGTGTTTAAGTTTAGGTGCTCTTGGAAACCCCCCTATCAAGCATGCCCATGCTACCTCAACATTTATCTGTATCCCTTTTTCTTCTGGTTTGTGGGCCACTTCCCCCCCAGAATTTCTCAATTTCTGGACATGCCCAGAACATATGCGTCATCCCGGCGTTATCCTCGCCACATTTAGAGCATGTTTGTCGTTCTGCGTTTTAAAATTTAGCTATCCTTTGAGGTGTCATGTAAGCCCTATGGGTTATATACAGTTGTATTTGCTGTAGTCTGGCATTCCTTGATACTTTCTTATGATACCCTTGGGCCCGCTCCCACATCCCATCACTCATTGGGGCGCCCACTTCTTCCTCCGAGTCCTGTCTTAATTTTATCACTTCTTTCCCCACTTTGGACATCACCAGCTCGTATATACTGGATATTTTGTGCCCTCCTTCTGCCGTATCAGATATCATTTCTATGACAGGGTCTGGTTGCTCCTCTAATACTATTTCGGACCATATCTCTTGTATTCATCGCACCATCCTGTGATACGTGATATATTGTCCTATGTGCAACCCCGTTTCCTCCATCAGCGTCTCAAATCCTTTTATTCTCCCCTCTTGCCATATGTCTCCCATTGTTGCTACCCCTACCGGTTCCCAGTGCTTCCTGATTGTCTTTCTTAACTGGCCTTCATTTCCCATCAATGCGACAAGTGGTACTTGCGGGGAGCACGGACCTGGGTTCCCCATTATCTGACAGGCCCTATGCCACACCTGCCAACCCAGTGTCAGCATCTCTGAGCGCTCCTTCACGTCCGATTTTGGCAACCATATAATTTCTTTTAGGAAACATGGGCCACACTCCCGTCTGAACAACCTAGATTCTGTGGTTGGATCCTCTGGTAGCCATTTTGCCACGTATTGCAGTTGGCTTGCTAAGTAGTAGATCTCATAGTCTGGCAGTTTTATTCCCCCCTTATCATACGAATTCTGGAACTTCCAAAGGGCAATCCTGTTCCTCGTCCCGTGCCAGAGAAATTCCCTGCATATGCTATGTATCTTAACAAAAAATCGCCTTATCAGGTACGGGATGTTCCCGAAATAATGTAATAATCTCGGGAGCACTACCATGTTCAGCATTTCCCCTCTTCCCATCATTGCTAAGGGGAGCTTTACCCAGAATTTCATGCTATTTTCAATACCCTTGACCGCTTTTTCAGTATTATGTTGGTGCTCTGCCTCCACCGTGTGGTAGATGTCTATCCCGAGATATCTGAATGTGTTGACCTCCCATGGTATTTGTAGGACTGGTAATTGGGCCCGCGGGACCCCTACGTACCTACCCAGCGTGAACATGCATGATTTCTTGGGGTTCACTGCTATACCAGATAGCGACGCAAATCGCTCCAACACTTCCAGAATATATTGAAGGTTTTCTTCTGGGTAACGCAAGTACAGCAGCATATCATCAGCGTACAGGGAGATTAAAGGATAGTTCCGGGACTTTTTTTTTATTGTCCCTACGGGTCGGTCATGTGTTTGTAAGCATAAATCGGTAGATCGTAGAAAACTTTCCTATGGACCTTACCCGACTTTTCACCCATTATCGCACTCGAAATCAGCCTCCATTTTGTGATAATCCTATCATTTCCCCACATCTACCTGGCTCACCTGCCTTTGCGGCACTAAATCAAATCCCCCGCCCCTGAGCCTGACATCAGCAGACGCGTACTGCCCATTTCAAGCACGTCTCGTGTCAACAATCGCTGCGCCTCAGCTATTGACGTGTTGCCATGGAAATGGCAGGACGCCTCTTTCCCCAATAAGTATAAACAGACCGTTTCACAACACACAGCAGCAGATTTTCGATTCCATTCCTCTCTCTGTGTTACTTTGAGTATTCTGTGACTCGTTTCAGTGCTCTGGTCAGCTACCTTCGCCGCTTGTAGCCCGTGTGAACACCTGTACCATCTCTGTAAATTATTTTACTATCTTTACCGCACAATGGCCACAATAATGCCGTATATGTACGAGCCCGAGTACACCGAGGAGGAACTACTGGAAAGGCAAGCACGCGAAAACGATGGGGATTCGGACGGCAGTTGGGAGGACCAGTCAACGGATGAGGAGCCTGGACCATGTCGCATGGACGGCGTCTCCACCTGGTGCACGTGCAATCGGTGCGAGCTAATGCCCACTGAGGAGGAGAACTGCTGCTGCCGCGAAAATTCCAGGTGCTTGGCCTACATTTCGGAAAGCGAGCAAAGTCTGCAGGAAGGCGAGCAAAGTCCGCAATGCATCACCGAGCTGCCAGAGTTCAGGGAAGTCTGCCTCTCATGGACCGTGTTGAGGATGATGATGGTGCTTATGCACGAACTTCGCGGCACTGTTCGTCCGCGTAATCCGAGTAACGAGTAAGTATACTCTGTTTGTGATGTCAGTGATGCCACTACTATTTCATGGTCGTCTCCCACATATAAAATTACATCTACATATCATTCGAACGCATGTAAATTGGTTCCATATAGTGCTTTTTCTAGATATAATTTTTTTCTAAGAAAAATGACATGTGTTACCTGAATCGACATTGATAAGAAAGTTTTGTCAGTTTAATACAGTTTGCATCTTTCTTTTTCACAGGTGGTACAGGCTGGTGGCCTATCGTTGCTTCACTTGGTGGCTTCACGGGAGGCTCGGACACCGCGTTCGGAGAGTAATACCTGCCTGTGCGGTACTTGCCATTAGACAACATTTCCCCAGTGACAGTGGACAATACCGCGGATTTTCCCTCGATGTGCTGCAACCTCAACTTTACAATGTGTAATGTTTATTATTTATGTTTAATTAAAATCTAAAATAAAGCCCAACATATATTTTAACAATGGTTGTTTTGATTTTTTAAATGAATCTAGTGTGTCTTGTCACACCACATGTCTCCGGCCAGCATCCTCCCTCACGCTGGCCACCCACCTTCAATCCACATAACCGTTGAACCCATATATGCAGCAGTCATACATATATTATTTTGTGTGTTGGCATCAAGCGTTGGCAATAAAAAGCCGTTGGATTTTATTGATACAAAACATGGTTATAGGTAAATAATAAATATGGTTGATCATAATAAATCCTCTTTTTGGGCACCGGGTACAGAGATGACCCCCATATATTCTCCTGGGAGGGTGAGGTATTTATAAACTCACCCCCCTGCCTTCCATGTAGTAGATCCTGCAGCCATCCTCTTACATTCAGTTAGATGGCTTCACCTTGGTGAGGCCCTGCGGCAAACGGGTCTTGTCTGCACGACCACCGCCCCAATCCACCCCCCGCCCTATCAAAGGCAGTTCGCACCAGGGTACTTGTGCTGCTGGCAAGTGGAGCTGTCAGGGAGCGATAAAGGCCAAGAGGTGCCAAAGACCATGTACACTTCAAAGTGGTCTATAGAGCATGGGTTGTTGTTCCCATGTCTACCTCCAGACCCCGTGTCTCCTGCCAAGCATCCCCCCTCACGCTGGACGCCCCCCTGCAATCCACATAAGTGTGTCTCCATTCACGCGTCTTCCTGTGTCTTGTCTGCACGACCACCGCCCCAATCCACCCCCCGCCCTATCAAAGGCAGTTCGCACCGGGGTACTTGTGCTGCTGGCAAGTGGAGCTGTCAGGGAGCGATAAAGGCCAAGAGGTGCCAAAGACCATGTACACTTCAAAGTGGTCGATAGAGCATGGGTTGTTGTTCCCATGTCTACCTCCAGACCCTGTGTCTCCTGCCAAGCATCCCCCCTCACGCTGGACGCCCCCCTGCAATCCACATAAGTGTGTCTCCATTCACGCGTCTTCCTGTGTCTTGTCTGCACGACCACCGCCCCAATCCACCCCCCGCCCTATCAAAGGCAGTTCGCACCGGGGTACTTGTGCTGCTGGCAAGTGGAGCTGTCAGGGAGCGATAAAGGCCAAGAGGTGCCAAAGACCATGTACACTTCAAAGTGGTCGATAGAGCATGGGTTGTTGTTCCCATGTCTACCTCCAGACCCTGTGTCTCCTGCCAAGCATCCCCCCTCACGCTGGACGCCCCCCTGCAATCCACATAAGTGTGTCTCCATTCACGCGTCTTCCTGTGTGTTGTCTGCACGACCACCGCCCCAATCCACCCCCCGCCCTATCAAAGGCAGTTCGCACCGGGGTACTTGTGCTGCTGGCAAGTGGAGCTGTCAGGGAGCGATAAAGGCCAAGAGGTGCCAAAGACCATGTACACTTCAAAGTGGTCGATAGAGCATGGGTTGTTGTTCCCATGTCTACCTCCAGACCCCGTGTCTCCTGCCAAGCATCCCCCCTCACGCTGGACGCCCCCCTACAATCCGCATAATGCCACGACATATACACGTCATTCATTCACAAACACACCCCTGTTTCGAATTCTTTATAACCCACTTCATATTTCTAATGAGAACTTCTTTGCGCTTTGCTAGTCAACCCGTGAAGGTGCTGGTTATCTGCTCTTCGTCTCTGTGAACTTCCGTGACCACTTTGAGCAAACTCGTCAGTTTGCAACCTGTGAACTGCTCCCTGTTCTACGACAAGAAACTACTCTGATCCCTGCATCTAACTGTTTGTTCGTCAAGGTAAGTCCATGTACCATAAACATTTTGCGTCCAATTTTTTGATTTATATCTATTTGCTAGTAGTCATCAAATTGCATCCATGTTTTCTTTTCGTTCACGACAGTACATGCAAGGAACTAGTCACATGTTCTGAGTTTAGTCAAATTACTTTTTTAAATTTTTTGAAAGTTATTGAAATACTTATCCGCATGTGAATAACGTGTATAGTTCCAAGAACCAAAACGAACCTTGCATTGAACCTTTTATGTGTCATTTAATTTTTTAACACATTGGTATTCATAGAGAATTGTTGATCTTTACTTTTCAGAACTTTCCACAATGCCTGCCTGTTCCATTGGCGGTTGCCCTTCGAAGACCCATAACAAATCCGAAGGTACTATAATGCATGTTTTCCCTAAGACAATAGATCAGATAAGAGAATGGGTCCGATATTGCGGATATCCAGCCTCTGAGCTAGAAAGTAGAGTCCTAGAAGTCTTTGCGGACAAGAGGGGTGATCGATACCGCATCTGCAGCAGGCACTTTAGCCCAGACATGTACTCCACATCATTGCTAATAAAGAAGAAAACACCGCGAGCGAGGCGAAAATTGCTCTCAACCGCTATTCCCACTCTATTCGTCCACATCCCTCCACTGGTGAGTCAAGTTTAGGGATTTAGCTCTCGGCCTTGCGGTAGTGTGTTGCATTACCTAACAATAATTTCAACATTTATGTATCCACTCAATATGAAGGCAGAAGATTCTCCATCCGTGTCGTTATTGCAGTCATCAGCCACTTCAAGCGCCTATCGGGTAATATTACTTAGCTATTCTGACACGGACTTGTTTTAGGCATGTAAATCAATAGTTTTCATTGATCGTGTAAATATTTTACCTAATGGTACACCACAGTACTCGTCCTCTAGTCTTTGTTTTCAGTTATAATTATTGTTATCCAAAATAATGCAAGTACTGTCTTTCAGGGAGATGCTGAGGAGTCCAACTCATTGACGACAACCGTTGATGTCACTCAGATGCTCGAGGTACGTTTCCGGACAGTTCCATCGATGGAGATCATCAGATCTTGCATTCTTGTAGCGTGATTGTTACACACAATGTTTCTTTCGTTTTTAGCCATTGGTATGTCCTTCTGTCGTCGCCCTCCTATGTGTCTTATTTTTTCAATATTGTGTTCATTACTAATGAAAGTCCTATGTTTCAGGGAGTCGATGGAGCATTAGTCCAAGAAGAAGGGGGAGCATGCAGTTACGGGTCGGCGCAACAGCTTGCAGAAGTGTGCTCCGCAGTTACAGCGTCCCTTGATGTTCTTATGCATTTCGAGGTATGGATACTGACAGATCAATCATGCGAGATCAAATGACGTGATTACATCCGCTATACTTCCTTCTTTATTAACGCAAGTACTATGTTTCAGGGAGATGACGGAGCTTCTTCTACAAGAACATCACCCCTAGTAGTTGATGCAGATCTCTGGGTGGTGACACTTCCAACGATGGAGCAAATCGAATCATATTTAGATATCATTATTAATTTTAGACAACTGATCATTTGTGCAGGTCTATTTAGATGAGCCGTTGACGCCTGCAGAAAGTTTATGTTCTTTTAACAAAATAGAAAACCATACTAATGCAATTACTGTGTTTCAGGGAGTTGCTGAAGCGTCATCTTCAATAATATCATCAATGGAAGTCTATGCGGAGCCCGAGGTATGGATCTTGACAGTTCCATCTAACTATATCAACAATGCGTGAATAATTGTCGTTTGAATGTTCTACACAATGCGTTCATTCGTGTTTTGCTATTGTGATGTACGTATGGGTATTGGTCCCCAAGTACATTTTGTGTTTTCAATATTATTATACATACTAATGAAAGTTCTATGTTTCAGGGAGTAGATGGAGCCTCAGTGAGTGATGGATGTGCTTATCATGAAAATATAGTCGTTGCAGCGCGAGAGGAAGTGGAGACATGCACACACGAGTCGGAGCAACAGCGTCCAGATGTTGAAGTTCGAGGCAAGAAAGTTTCAAAGAAAAGAAAGCAAAAGAAGGTTAGTGTCCTGTTCACTATATTATGTTGTCTTTCACTGTCAATAGTTCAATACTGTAAGTTGTGTTTAAACTGAACATCCCTTTTCTATTCTGTCCTCTAGTTGCGAGTGGGTGTAAGAACTAGATCTACACAGACAGTGAAGCGAACGAGAGATGTTGCTTGTCAAACCTTTTGGCAGGGACTGGAGACTGGAGATGCATCGTGCCAATGGGAAGAATATGAAGTGATTGACAACGGAGCTATACCACCACCAGCCATTGATAGTGAATGTCCTCCTGGTAGTTTGGATGCAGTCGGAGATCAATTCACAGAATCCACACCCGCAAAAAATAAGAGCGCGCGAAAGTTGAAGACATTGTTTTTTTCTCCCATCTCCGGACAAGGAACAGATGTTGCAATGGAAGAGAATGACATGGACGACAATGAAACACCATCAATATCACTCAGCATAGCGGAAGACGATATCAGAGATTGTACCTTTCATGCGAGTGACATGTCCTCAACGTTACAGGCCGAACCAGCTGGGATGCAGAGTGACAGTATAAGGAAAGAGGCCAAATTCATTGTATTCGATAGCTGTTTGATGGATATTATTATGATGATGAAATGTGGGCATTGGGTTGGTGGGGAAGTATGTGGGGAGCCATTGATTAATGTGACTCGTGCAATTCGAGGCACTAACCTTAAAATACATGCCACCTGTACACAATATCATCCGTTCGCATGGTCTGCACAACCCATGCTGGGGCAACTGCCAGCAGGCAATCTACTTTGTGCAGCGGCCGCACTTTTTAGTGGTTCAAGTTTTAAAAAGTTACAGTATTTCTTTCAGTTTGTGGGAATCCATTTCATTGCGAAAACTCAGTTCTACAAATACCAAACCGATTATCTATTTCCAGCCATCAGCGAAGCTTGGAGAATGGAAAAAATGTCAATGGAAAGTACATTCGCGGGCAAACGCTTCAGGCTAGCCGGTGATGGACAGTGCGACAGCCCAGGATTTTCAGCCAAGTACTGCACCTACCACTTTCAGGACATGGAAAGTAAGAAAATTGTGAGTTCGGTGGTCGTGCAGGTGTCACAAAGTACATCCTCAGTGGCCATGGAGAAAGTTGGCTTTGTAGCATCATTGCAAGAACTACAATCGCGGGGAATGGTGATCGACCTGATAGCCACGGACAGACACGTTTCAATTGCCAAGACAATGAGAGAAGAGTACAAAAATATAAATCACCAATTTGACGTATGGCATCTTGCAAAAACAATCAATAAAAAATTGTCGGCTGCAGGAAAAAAAAAAGGTATGCAAGGTATTTCACAGTGGTCCAAGTCAATCAGCAGCCATCTTTGGTGGAGCTCAAAAACATGTGAAGGGTCGTTGGAAATTCTACTGGAAAAATGGCGGTCAGTAATGTTGCACTGTAGCAACGTACATCGATGGTCGACAAATGAACATTTCCACAAATGTGAACATGGCCATTTGTCCACAGAGGAGGCACGGAAGAAGAAGTGGTTGATTCCTTCATCACCCACTCACAAGGCCATTGAAAAGATTGTATTTGATAAAACTATAACAAGAGATTTGAGGGGACTCACGGAATTCTGCCACACAGGAGATTTGGAGGTGTTCCACAATATGTGCCTAAAGTACAGGCCCAAAAGATTGCATTTTGGCATGGAAGGCATGATAAATCGGACTCTTCTAGCGGTCTTGGCACATAACCATAATGTTGGCCGTCAACAAAGTAGGACGACCGGAACTTTAGGGACGCTTCGCTACAATAAGGCCTTCACTAAAAGAAGTAAACAATGGGTGATCAAACCAGTGTTTGAGGATATGCAATATGAGTTTATTGAGAGACTTATCGTAGATGTCCTCGATAGGCACATACATGGAGTGGTGAACGAACCTATGCAGGGGCCAACTGCATTGCCACCCAACATTGCCTCTGTTCCATGTCCACCTAAAGCAGAGCTCATTGAGAAATACACATCACGGTTTAAATGATTGTAATTTGATTGTCTGTTCTCTCGAGTCTCCTCGTCTCGCAGGCCCATTAAATATGTGTAATATGTGTATCTATTTAATTTGTAATTGAAAGTGATTGCTCAGTGTAAATGCAATGTGTCTCTCGAACCTTGTTCATTTGCGCATTAAATTAAACCAAACAGTAATATAAATCATTTTTACAAAAAATATAGAATGTTTCCGTATTAATGGTGGCTGCAAAGCACGCAGACAAGATGCCCTTACACTGACTGCAGCTAACTAGAAATGTGTGCTCGCTCAAAGTGAAGGTCAGCTGCTTTGATGTTTTGCTCGGGTGGCGGAACGGCCCACGACTCAGTATAAGGTTCTATTGTGATTTGACCTTGACAGGCCGGGTCCATCCCGAAAGACTACTTTTTGGCGGCGTGGTGCAATAACGTAAGAAAAGATAATGAATAACATTTCAGAAACGAAACGATAGCCATGTTAATTAGAAGAAGTAACGTTGGCTTAGACGGAGTGGTATTTCGGGTCTGCCCTACACAGACACAATGGAAAATGCAAATATAATGTAAGTAACTTTTGATGAGTTTATACCGCAATTTAATTACTATACAGTGGCTTTAAAGACGGGTTCAGTTGTACCTGTTCGTTCTATGTGGCATATTGTTTTGTACCGCGCACTATCTATCTGTTACGGAAGCACCTCAAAACCTGCACTGCCTCACTGTCAACCCCTGCACTGGGGGACTGTCTCAGTATCCTACAGCATTATTTTATGCTACTTACCTTGTACTCCACTTCCCCCCCCTCCCTGCCTCGCCACGCCTTTAAACACTTGTGTACACCCAGTAGCGCTGTCCTAGCTATGAAATGAATAATTTTAATAAAGATCTGATGGTGAGACTAATTTCATTTTTTATGTTTTTAGGTACATCATTCACTACTGTCTGTGTCACGAGTACCAGACACCGGCGGACGGCTTCTACAACCGCCAGTTGCTTCTCCGCGTGAACAACGTTACCACCCTGACCATTTTATGGGACGATCGCCAAGTACAAGTATGCCCTTACGCGGTACTAACGGTTAGATGCAACATACCTACCGTTGTGGTGGCCTAGTGCCTCGTTGTTGGAACAGCCATGCGATTATCAGTGCGACCGAAGAGCTTATTTTTATCGTAAACCAACACCCTGTGTACTGCACACGAACATCGCTTCCCTCAAGACGAACTATTTTGGATCGAGAGCAAAGAAAAATGCAAATCGCTGAATATTCTCTAAACATTTGATGTCCAATAAATGTACTTTGCCAAATGTACAATCTTGCCGTTTGCTTTTAAACCACGGTTTCACATTCCGAATTGTGGCGCTGTATTGTGAGATGCTCTAAGACCCTGTGTACAGCAAAGGACCATCGCGTTCCTCAAAACGAACTTTTTGGAACATGAGCAAATAAAAATGCAAATCGCTGAATATTCTCTAAACATTTGATGTCCAATAAATGTACTTTACCACATTTACAATCTTGCGGTTTGATTTCAAAGTACAGTTTCATATTCCGAATTGTGGCGCGCTGTATTGTGAGCTGATCTGTGTTGATTTCCGGGGTCTGTGTGGAGTCGCGTAGAAGACGCCTGGGCGCGTTTGCCTACGCAGCACAGTCACGTCACGGATAGAGGCGGGGAATATGAATGTTTTGATGAAGTCTGTTTCAGGGGTGGGGGATTTGATTTAGTGCCGAAAAGGCAGGTGAGCCAGGTAGATGTGGGGAAATGATAGTATTATCACAAAATGGAGGCTGATTTCGAGTGCGATAATGGGCGAAAAGTCGGGTAAGGTCCATAGGAAAGTTTTCTACGATCTACTGATTTATGCTTACAAACACATGACCGACCCGTAGGGACAATAAAAAAAAAGTCCCGGAACTATCCTTTAAGTACTGCTCCCCTTTTATGTTAATTCCTATTATGTCATACTGTTGCCTTAGGTATATCGCCAGGGGTTCCAGTGCTAAGATATACAACATAGGGGACCATCAGCATCCCTGCCTAGTGCCCCTGCTAAATTGCCACCTCTCTGATATTTTGCTCCCGTTTTAACCCTGGCCAGCGGTGCGCTGTATAGCAGTTTGGCCCATTTAAGATAGCCAGGCCCTATCGCATAGCTGGTCAAGGCTGTAAGCAGCCAAGGCTATTTGACTGATTCAAAGGCTTTATTGCATCCAATGATATGATTGCAATTTCCCCCGCGTCCCCTTCCGTGTGTTATATGACTCGGTGTAGTCATCTATGGTTGTTGGATATATTTCTGTTTGGGACATACCCAGTTTGACCTGGGTGTATTAGTTTATCAATTATCCTTTTCATTCTATTTGCCAGGACCGCCGTGAGTATTTTGCTATCTTGATTAAGCATCGACAGCAGTCTAAAGGATCCGCAGTCCTTGCCAGGCTTATTAGGTTTAGAGAGCGGTATGATAATCGCCTCTGTTAGGCGGAAACCTGTGCAGTTCCCCCTGGGACCACTGCAAAAGATTTAGGACTACAGGTGTTTGGCAGTAAACCCACTTGGTAGCAGTCTGTACCACACAGATTCACTGTTGGTAGTTGTGGCTGAGCAGTCAGACTTCTCTCAAGAAGAGTTAAGCAGTATGTGGAGTATACAAGATAGGGCAAATCTTCACAGTAAGACAATCAAACACGCAACGAGGCTCAGTGTAAAGATATTAAGGTATTTATCTATAATGAAACATCTATCAAAAACACTATGGCACTATCACGGCAAACAAATCAAACACAATTACTCTACGAAGAAGAAATTATCAATCCCCCTAGCAATATTTCGACAAGTCTAGGTTTTACCGGCACCACTTATTTACAGACAGAGGTGTATGCCTCAACCTAGATGGAAATTCAGCCTAAACAGAGAATTCTCCCTAACAGCCTCTCTCAGGGACTCTGACAACCCACCCATTTCGTATGCCTCATTTAACATTGCCAGTAGTGGGGGGAGCACCTCGCTTCTGTACATTTTATTAAATTCACTAGGGAGTCCATCAGCCCCCGGGGTCTTGCAGGTGAGTAGCTACTTAACCAGATCTTCCAGGGTTATCGGGGCATCTAAATCCTCCCGCTCCTCCGCACTTATACGCGGCATACCTATGTCCGTGTTAGGCAGAAACCTGTGCAGTTCCTTTAGGGACCACTGCAAAAGGCTTAAGACTACATGTGTTGGCAGTAAACCCAATTGGTAGCAGTCTGTACCAACCAGATTTACCTATTTTCAGACAGAGGTGAGCGCTTAACCTAAGATGGTACTCCAATAAGTTAATTAAAAAGGGAAGGAAAAAGGCAGAATTAGGAACTTGCACAATACCAACTCTTTAAGAGAACCAGAGCAAGTCAGAAAAGGCAGAGTCTACTGAGGAACAAGAAAGTCAAAGGCCAGGCCCACTCTTGGAGAGAGCAAGGCGGAATGTGTCCAAGATCACACAGTTGAATAGTACTTTTAAAGAGCCTTTGCAAAGAGTTCAAAAAGGGTTGGATCAAGTCAGGAAAAGTTAGTTAGGAGGTCCCAAGTCACCCCAGGATAGAAAGTCAAGGATTTACGGGACACCTTGAACAGTCTGTTGCAAGGGAGACTAGACGGGACTCAGTACCTGAAATGGTGAGAAAGCTCCAGTGGGGGCAGTTGTTCCTGGCAGCGGGTGCAAGTCAGTGCTTCGTCCAGGGGAAGAAAAGATCTCGACCTGGAGGAAAGCTGGAGGTCTTTGCACTGCCAGGGAAGAAACCAGCCGCGGAGTTTCCCGGTTAAAAGGTACTACCCTTTTATTCGCGGTAGTGGTGAAGCGTGGCTATCCGGCCACCGGGGTGCTTTGCACGGGCGATTCGACCACGAGACGATCCAGGAAGGCGAAAAGAGGGCGAACTGGTTATCCCCACCAGTTCAGAGGAAGAAGACTCTCCAGAATGAAGATCTTCTCTGTCGTTGGGAAGTGGTGAGAGGGTTCAGCAGGGCTCCACCGATGGTGTCGTCGTTGCAGGTCAGCTCAGCTTCTCCCTCTTCGGATTCTTTGGTCCTGTGGCGACTTCTGAAGTTCCAGTCCCCAAAGCCCTGCTTTTATGCAGAAAAACCCCATTCATCAGTCCTAGCTGTCACTCAAACATGCTAGGTGGTGAGCCGGGCGGCTCACCACTGGGCCAATCACACAAGAGTGCTACTTGAGTTGCCGAGGCAACTCAATCCAGGGTGCCTAAACCCCCCTCCCACACATCCTGTAGACCCAGACAGAGTGGCACCACTTTTGGAGGCTTCTGTGGAGAAGCCTGCCAAAAAGTGGAACAAAGGGCTCGACTTGGGTTTGAGTTACAGAGGCGAACCCAAATGCCATTTTAAAACCGAGTCCTGGCAAAAAGACCCAACCGGGGAATAAATATTAAATAAATAACCCGGCGGTATCTTTAACATTGCACCAAAAAGTGGTGCGTTTAAAATGAATCGGAAAATCCCATAGGAAATATTCATGTGGAATATTTTGCGTAGTAACCACTGCCACCAGCCAGAAACTCGACGAGGGGGGACTGCACAATGCCCCCTCGAAAAACAGACCCAAGGGCAATCTAATTACCCCTACCAATACTTCCACAATATGATGGTTTGTACTGGTTCTGTTCACAATTTAAGACTAGTAAAGTCAATAGTGACTTTACATGCCCTGGGAGACAGTAGTCGGTCCCAGGGTATGGAGTCTATGTTTGGGGGTCACTATGACACCCCTGTGTTACTGCACTGAGGGTGCTGTGTAACACACTTACCTAAAACCACATGAAATCCTATGGAGTAAAAGACCCCATAGCTCATACAACACATTACAAAGTCAAGGGATATCTCAAATCATGTCTAAGAGTGGGAGAAAAAGAGTCTCACTCTTAGCAGGAGAAAAAAATAAACCCCAAAAATCCAGCAAAGCTGCTGGGGGACTCACTAGGTTTGGGAAATTAGCCTTTACAGAGAATTCTCCCTAACACTCCTCCAGTGTTTCCCTTATTTCTCCGTAACCGCTTCCCCCTTCATCCCCATACAATTGTTGATAGTACTCCAGAAATTCACGATTCACCCCCTCTTGGGTGTCCACTATACTTCCATCCTCCCTCGTCACTGCTCTGATTGTAGGTCTGGGGGTTTAATTTTTATATAACCATGCCAACACCCTCCCTGGTTTATCGCCTCCCGCATGTTGTCTTTCCACATACTTTTTATAGATTACATAGTCTCTCCCAGAGTACTGCACATTTCTGTTGCAGCCTTAGTGCGGTCTCAGCGTCCTCCATGGTATTACCCCCCCCCCTTACCCAGCGCTGTTTCTAGCTCTTTTTCCGCTTCCTGCAAATCTGTTAATATCCCATCTTGTAATCTCTTAGACTTAGCTATAGCTACTCCCCTCATTACTACTTTGAAGGCTTCCCAGAGCGTTCCAGCTGACTTGACGTTTCCAGTATTGGTCTCAAAATAATTTATAATTTCTTCTCTTAGTTCCTCCCTAAATATTGTATCCTTGAGTGCCTCTGCTCTGAGGCGCCACGTTGGTATCCTTGCTCTTGGGGGTCGGTATTGCCACACTAGGATCAATGGCGAATGGTCTGATAGGACCCTCGCTTTATATTCTGTCTGTACGATGTCTGCCATTAGCTCCTGTGTGACAAACATATAATCTAACCTAGTATGCAGGTTTCGTGGGGCCGAATAATGTGAATACTGTCTATCCTTCGGGTGACACAGCCCCCACGCATCCACAAACCTGAATTCTGCCAGCAGCGTCTGCAACGCCCTAGCAGCCGGGATGGGTCTATCTATTTTGTCATCTGATCTATCTACTTTCGGATTTAGTGTACAGTTGAAATCACCCTCCCAAATCACTGCTCCCCCCCAGGTACATGCTTATTTTGTTGTAAAAGGTTCTAAAATATGCCACCGTGTCCTGATTTGGAGCATATGTATTTATGATACATAATTCTTTATTTTTCACCAATCCCCTTATTGCCCTTATTGCCACCATCCTACCATCTGCTTTCATTGTAATACCTGGAAAGGGACATGTGGTTCTACCCAGGTAAACACCCCTCTGGCATAGGCAGAATAAGTCACACCCACGACCTTTCCCTTCCATTTCTTCCGGATCACCTCTAATTTTTCTTTTGTGAGGTGGGTCTCTTGTATTAAAGCTATCTCACGCAGGTACATCATCACCTTATTCCTTTTCAGGTAACTATTAAGCCCTCTAACATTCCAAGTGATTATTTTCAGGTCCCCCATGTTCCAATCCCATCTCACTCCTCCCTTTTCAGGTCTCCAGATCTTATTTGTAGGCTGCCCCTCCTGTGCATAGGCTCAGTCCCCAACTTCAAACAAACCCACCCCTTTGTCCTAACTACTACTCCCCCCCATAACTCCTTAACTCCCCCAACAATGCCCTCTACTCCCTCCCCCCCTCCCTACCCATCCCCAACTTGTGCCCAGCTCCATCCCTGGAACTCAGTCGATCCCGCATTTAGTTCTGTCCCGGCTAGCCGATACAAGAAACTCAGCAGGGTGGCTACCACTCTATCAGTAGCCTGTCCAATCTATACTATTGGGGTGTAGGAAGAGGATCCCTTCGCTCCTGCATTATGCTCTATTTGTTGTGTATGCTAATCCCTTTGTATTGGGCCTAGCATACTCTCTTGCGTCATTATCTTATAATCTAGTCCCAATGTCTCAGATCAAACAGCACCTCGATTCTTGGCGACACTGCTTTACTTCTCCAGTCCGTCCGCCTTCTGCTGGTCTGTCTCATCCGGGCAGCTCTGGCCTTCCAGCCACTCCGTCGCTTCTTCCGGGGTTGCAAAGAATAAGGCCCTGTTCTTGTGGAACACTTTCAGCCTCGCTAGGTACATCAACATGTACTTACGGCCCGCATCTCGCAGCCTCCTCTTCACCGTTCATCCGTTGCCTCTGCACCTGCAGCGTATAGTCGGGGTATGCCGTTATCGATGCCGTTACCTTGTGTATTGTGCCTCCTTTCCGAAACAATTCCAGGATTTTCTCCCTGTCTCGATAATTCAGGATCTTGGCGATTATCGGTCTCCGAGGGGCGCTCGGTGGTGGTCTTCAAGTGAGGGCCCTATGCGCTCTCTCCACCGCAAATCCCTGGGTGAGTTCGCCTCCCTGTATTTCCTGCAGCAACATTGTCTCTGTATATTCCGTGGGGTTCTGTCCTTCTTCTCCTTCCGGGAGCCCAACAATGCATACGTTGTTCCTGCGGGCCCGCCCTTCGGCTTCCTCTGCTCTGCTCTCCAGGTTGCACACTTGCTGTCGCAATGTGTGGATTTCCGAGGTGTGCATTTTGCAGGCCCCTGTGTTAACTCCTAGCGCTTTCTCCAGCTCGCCAGTGCGTTCCGCCACTTTCTTAACATCCTGCCACAGAATGTTCACATCCTCCTGTACCGCTCCAATTTTGAGCTCCAATTATGTCTTGAGATCCGCCATGGCTGCCTCCAACTTGGTTTCCCAGGCGCCTTCAGATCTGCAATTGCGTCTAGGATTTGCTAGTCACTTCTCTCCTGCGCGGTGTCCAGTTGCATACTTTTGTCCTTCGTCCTGGCTCCTTCCGGTGCTTGGGGTGTCTTGGTAAAGTCGTCCATCGTCGCTTGTTTCCCTTTCGATTTTGGCAATTTGGAGGCCATCCTGTCACCCCTCAGTGCAAGCAACCACCTCCGAGGGTTGTTTAATGTTGTGGGTTAGTCGCCCACTGGTGCACCGGCGGGGATCTTCTGATCAATTATCGCTGCTTTCTCCCGCACCACATATCTTTTTGCGTGGCTGGAATGCTTTCCCCTGTATGTGCTGCACAAATGTATGTGACCGTCTCACTCCAGCACTTTCCTGTTCCACAATATGTTGTGCCTCAATGTGCGCTTGGCAGTTCCATGCTCTCTACGTCTGCACTTAGTCTCCTCACTCAGCAATGTCTCACACAGGCAATAAGAAATCTTTTCAGAGCTCTGTGTTCCGGAGATACACAGCCCCCGCACCTCACCACGCTGGTCCCCGAGTCAAATAGTCTTGTGCGTGCTGCCTTTTGTTCCCTGGTCCGTTCTCCTTCCCACTGCAGACCTCGTATAAAACAGGTGCACCGTGTTTTCCCGGGCCCTGCTCAGCTCGTCATCGCTGGATAGCTTCTACTGTTCAGGCCACCCGTTTCACCAGCGCCAGCAATGGTTGGGCACTACCTCTTATCTCCATGGCGCTCCTCGTTGTTCGGAGCGTTCCGCCATTTTGGACATGTCGGCCGACAGTCATAATCCCAATTTGCAGCATTACAGCACAGTCATCTGACCTGTTATCATATTTATTGCGGAGTCCATGCCGAATGGCGGCAAGCGACTTAATTATATGGTGCTCCCTGCTGGCTGCTGTAGTCCGTGGCTCGGCTCTTCCCACGTGGTCACTTTGTATCAAGTGCTTGTATTCTTTTGGGCTGCAGTCCAAATCACGTTCCAATATACCAGCTGGATACTATGTAGCGGGCGCACACCGCTCCGGCCTGTCAGCAGCCCTTGTGGGTTCGCTGGTCTCCTCCGACACTGTATTGCACTCAGCCTCCTCTTGTCTGGCAGCTAGATGCTGCCTGTTAACTCAGCCTCCCGACTCTGTGTGCTGCGCTAATGCCAGCGCCTTTCCCCAGCCAGTCTTATTGTGAGGGCTGCACTGTTCCAAGTTTATGGATCCTGGAAGCACCATCCAGTGCTCGGTCCGCTATCTTTTCGTTGATTTTGAGCGGGCACTGTTCTGGACTATTCCGCCATTATGCATGGCATTCGTGTGCACCAGGTCTTTGCAAGGGAATATTCACCCGCTCATAGTTCGTTTCATGCAGTGTTATCAGTTTAGCGGTCGCAGTCCTCGCGTCGTTCGGGCACAGCTCATTAGCATCATCATTTGTGTGAGGGCCGTCGCCATCTTGCTTCTGTATTCACAGGCCCCCGCAGCACTTTCTTTCTTTCATATCTCCCGTGCAGCTCCTCCGTCCGGCTACAAACTTGGGTCAATGTGTGCCGTTCATGTTCCTATAGCTGCAGGCACATTTTCTCATCGAACGCACAATTCGAATTACTCGTGCAATCACGGATCATTCAGGATAAGCAGGAGCTTCGCAGGGACACGTCTTATCCCATGGCTGTTTAGCCACGCCCCCGCTACTGGCTTTCATGTTCCTAAATCAATTTATGAGCCTCCAACCACCCCAATCCTTAACCATATACAGGAAATAGCAGAGCAATATCTACAGTTCCAAGATGTATTTTCTGTCTCAGAGTACTCAGAATTACCGCCACATCGCAGGGACGACTGTGCAATCGACCTGATTCCGGATCTCCCGTTACCTTTTGGTCAGATGTATATTTTGTCGGCCAAAGAAAAAGAGGTACTACGGGACTACCTTCAAACCAACCTTCGTAATGGATTGATAGCTGAGTCTACATCCCTGGCAGCAGCATCTCTATTTTTCATCCCTAAAAAAAATTCTACAGAGCTACGTCCATACATTGACTATAGAGGTCTTAACAAGATTACCGTCCCAGATAAATATCCAATGCCCTTAATACCCGACATTCTGGAAGCAGTCAAACATTCTCTCATTTTTCCAAAACTCAATTTACATGGGGCTTATCATCTTATCCGTATACGGCCGGGGGATGAATGGAAAACAGAATTTCGCACTCCATTCGGACATTTTGAATATCGTGTGATGCCGTTATGACTGTGCAATGCTCCGGCTGTATTTCAAAGATTCATGGATCATATCTTTGCTGACATCTTCTCCATTACATAGTTATTTATCTCAATGATATTTTGGTTTTCTCCTCCTCTCCATCCGCCCATGTTCGACATGTTCAAGAAGTTCTCTCTAGGCTACAGAAAAATCATCTCCTCTGCAAGCTGGAAAAGTGTGAATTTCATCAGTTAAAAGTAAATTACTTAGGCTACATCCTTTCCCCTGAGGGAATAGCAATGGGTCCCTCCAAAGTGAAAGCAGTATTAGACTGGCCTGTGCCGAGAAATGTGAAAGACATCCAAAGATTTTTGGGTTTTACCAACTTCTACAGACGCTTCATCCCGAGTTTCTCCAGAGCCATCCGTCCTCTTACTCAATTGCTTAAGAAGGGCATTCCCTTTTCTTGGTCCCCACAAGCTCAAACAGCATTTAATATCCTTAAGGTCTCCTTTACTACTGCTCCAATTCTGATTACACCGGATCAAGAGAAACAGTTCATTTTAGAATCAGACGCTTCCCAGTATGCATTAGGAGCAGTCCTATTACAGAGGAATGACCAGGGACCTGAATGCCCTGTAGCTTATTTATCCAAAACTTTGTCTGCAGCAGAACAGAACTACACCGGATTGGAAAAGGAACTGTTGGCCATTAAATTCGCCTTTGAAGAATGGAGACATTTGTTGTTAGGTGCCAAACATCTGATAGAGGTTCGGACGTGCCACAACCTACGGGCTCTTCAAACTTGTAGCAGCCGGCAGCCTATGTGAGCCCACTTCTTTTCCCCTTTTCAGATCGAATTTTCATTCATTCTAGGGAGAACAAATCTCCGGGCAGATGCCCTGTCCAGAAAGAACTGGAATGTCTCTTCTAGTTTTCATTCGGAACTCATTTTTCCAGGGGCTCGTAAGATCAACATACTCCGAACTCTTTTTGAGGAAATAGCCTCTGAAACTACATCTTTTGAACTTGGACACCCCCAGTTCAGAGAAGAAAACTCATTGACTCTGGATCGGGGATGCTTTTTTCATGAGGATGCTGTATTCTTGCCCTGTCTCCGACTACAGAAGGAAGCTCTTCATTGGTGGCATGACTCTCCAGCAGCCGGGCATCGAGGGGTGTCTACCATTGAATTGCTTCGCAGATACTTTTGGTGGCCTACTCTAACCACTGATGCTAAAGATTATGTCACCTCCTGTTCAATCTGCCAACGATCTAAGACTTCTCGGAGACCCCCTTTGGGTGATTTAGTACGGATGCCCATGCCTGACCGGCCATGGCAAAGGATATCCACAGTCTTTATAGTACAACTACCCATGTCAAAACATTGTAATACTATTATGGTCACCATAGATCACCTTACTAAACTAGCTATTTTTGTCCCATTACCTAAAGTACAGACGGCTGCTCAGATGGCTCGCATATTTATTGAGCATGTCTTTTCTAAACACGGTCTTCCTGATACCATTCTGTCTGACCGTGGTCTGGTCTGCAATATGTTTCACGATACTGGAAACATCTATGTGAGGCACTGAACATTAAACGGGCGCTTAGCTCAGGCTATCACCCCCAAATTAATGGGCAGACGGAGAGACTCAACCAAACCCTCGAAGTATACCTCTGCTGTTATATCTCTGCTGCCCAGGACAATTGGGTGGACCTTCTACGTCTCGCAGAATTCGCATATAATAATGCGTTTCATGCATCATTAAAGGCCAGCCCATTTTATGTGACTTATGGTTTTCATCTAGTTTGTTTTCCTACCTGTCTCTTAACTGCCACACCTCTTCCTAACTTGGATGACCTACTGCATACCATCAAACAGGGCCATAAGACGGCTCACTCCTGTCTTCAAGAATCCCAAGACCGCATCAAACTACAAGCCGATCGTCGCAGAACCCTGACCCTGTCCATTCTACCCAGGGATTCTGTATGGTTGTCTTCTATGTTTTTGCCCCATCATCTGGTTCTGTCCAAGCTGTCCCCCAAATACTTTGGTCCCTTTGAAGTCCTGGCCCGGAAGGGGGAAGCAGCATTCCTGTTAAAGCTGCCCTCATCATGGTCCCGGATCCATCCAGTTTTTCATGTCTCCCAGTTGAAACAGGTGGTCCCAGATAGGTTTGGCCGGGGTTCTACAAGTCGTCCTCCCCCGGTTTCAATGGAAGATGGTCCAGAATACGAGGTGGCTGGAATATGTGACTCCAGATATCAACATGGTCAATTACAGCATCTGATAGATTGGAAGGGGTATTCTCTGGCTGACCGATCATGAGAACCAGCTTCATCAGTTCATGCCCTCCCAGCTTGTCTGTCGGTTTAACTTGTTTAATCCTGGCAAGCCTGGCAGGGCTCCCCTTCGGAGGGGGCATGCTGTCATGAGGGACCAATTTCGTTGGTCTCTGTGGCACAGATGGTGCGGTATTCATGCTATTGTACGTAGTACCCCCAAATTGGCGGCCGGTTCCTGTGTTGGCATGCCAGTCTCTCAAGGCAGTCTGGACTCATGGACTCTGCCTCCTGTCGTCCAGCAGCCTTTTCTGTCTGTGCTTCCGGACTCTCTCTGCGTTGCTACTTTTGATAGCCTAGGTTTGTAAGTTCGCCTCCCATTAATCCTGACTCTTGGTATGTGTGATTCATCTTCTGTCCGCTCTAACCTATTTCCTTTCCTCCAGATGTCTCTCACAATGCCAGCCTCCACCACGAGACTCCCTCCGGACGTGGTTTGTGGAACCAGCTCCACTCGGCGTATTCCTCGGTACGATTCAGATCTCAATCTCTTAGTCCATCCCATGGACCTCATTACACGGTAGGCGGAGAACCATGGCGCTATTGGCGCCATGGTTCATGCCGGTAAAATACCGGCACCGCCTTGGTGGAAAGGGGAATTACCGCCCCATTCCAAGGTTGGCGGGCGGTAATTCCCCCTTCCACCATTGCCCTTCCCCATTCTCATTTTTGCCCCATAGGGCATAATGGGAATGGGGAAGGTGCTAATTACGACACCGCAAATTGCGGTACCGTAATTAGCTGCCTGGGTCCCTTTGTAGTAAGGGACCTTGTAGTAAGGCGGTAAGGATTTACCGGTACCGGTAAAATACTGGTACCGGTAAACCCTTACTGCCTACCGTGTAATGAGGCCCCATGTCTTTTAGTAATTGAATGATCAGCATTTGACTTACCTTATTAATCCTCAGACTGTCCACATAACCGGGAAGTATCTGCCAGCAAACATTACACGTCAAAGCCGGAGTCTCTTCCGGGTATGTAGGCATTGCGTAACCATAGCAACCGGACCTGTATAGACTCAGCGTGTAATAACGCTTTACATTCTTGTAGGACTCCTCCCTCTGATCATACGATCCACTTTCCTCGGAACACACAGGGAATTCTCTCTGTGCTGCATGAGGTACATATTTCAGGTCGCATTGGTTACAAATCTCCTCGACATACCAAAGGTATCTTTCCCTCCTTAACATTTATCCTTTCTTTCCCCTCTTTCTATTCTTTTGCAAACCCAAAAAGTCTGATTAAACTATCCTAAAGACCACAACCTCTTGTCTACAGGTAATCTACATTCTTAGCAGTTCCTCTCCTCATAATCTTCAGTCATAACTCAACTTAGCCTTTTCTCTCTATCCGTTGCAGTGAGGAGCATTGGAGCCGTAGTTTGCTGCAAGATCATCACATCAGAATCAGTTCTTAGGACCCACATCCGAGACCCATACACGGAAGAAGACACCCAGGGTTTTTTCCCCCAAGAGGGTTTCCCTGGGATTCCTGCTCCCTCTGCCTCATTTATTGGATCAGGGGAGCAGGGAGGTAAGGGAGATCTTCACTGCATCAAACTGTCGCGTGGAACCAAGGTTAGTGAAGAATTATATTTATGTCCGTTTCCACTTGTGTTCATTGGCTAAAGCTGACACAGTGGTTGAAGATTCAACATATCAGGAAAGGTCTGTCTTATGAGCAGAGAATTCTGATATCGCAGGACGCGTGAGAAGGGTTGCAATGGTGGTTTCACCATATGGAAGCATGGAACAGGAGAGCCATTTTCGGATCCTCCCTGGATTTAGTAATAGAGTCGGAAACCAGCCGGTGGAGCTGGGAAGCCAGATGTCGAGAGATAACGAGAGGAGGCACATGGTCAGAGAGGGAACTCAACATGCACATCAACTGCCCAGAGTTGCTAGAGGGTTCATTTGCAGTGATATGCTGGAACCAGGATAGAGTCTGATGTTGTGTGCTCCTCAAGATGGACAACGTGTCCGCAGTGAGATATATCAATCGTCTAGGCGGAACGAGGTCCAAAATTCTAGCAGAGTTAGCAAAGGACTTTTGGCACTTTTGCCTATAGCGGAAGGTCTCAGTGATGGCGGAATACCTCCCAGGGCTACAAAACCAAGTAGCAGACTGACACTAGAGGTGTCTGTGAGATGCCAGCAATTGGAGACTGGACCCAGCAGAATTTTGCGAACTGATGTACCAATGGGGCCCCGGCCGGACAGGCCTGTCCGCAGCAAGGTTGAACAGGCAGCTGCTGCGCTTTTTCAGTTGGAGGCCAGATCCGGAAGTGGAGGCAACAGATGCATTTCTTCAGACATGGGGTCCGGAAAAGGAATATGCGTTTCCACCATTTACGATGATCCCGAGAACTTTGGTGAGGAGACAAGAGACCACTCTGGTACTGATAATGCCAGACTGGAAAGGGCAGCTGTGGTTCCCTGACATATTGGAATTGTCATGTGACGTTCCAGTCTCCTTAGCACTATGGTAGACGATTGTGCTGGGCCCAGAAGGAGAGGGACATCCCATGGTTCAAGCAGGCAACCTGAACTTAATGGCATGGGTGATTTCCGGGGTCCCTGGGTATGCCAGGGCTTTTGGGAGAAGCTGAACGCATTATCGAGAAATCATGGTCTCCATGAACCAGGAAGGCTTACAGATCAGCTTGGGCAAAATGTCACAGCTGGTGTCTGGAGAGGAATGTGCATCCCACTGAATCAGTTGTGGTACACATACTAAATTTCCGGGAAAGCTTGGCAGCGCAAGGCAGAGCATATAGCTCAATTAATATGTCTCGGTCAGCGATCCCAGCAGGTCATCCATGAGTGGATGGGTTTCCATTAGGGCGACATCCCTTGGTATGCAGGCTTCTCAGAAGGATATAAATTATAAGACTGCCTATACCCAAGTACACAACCCTATAGGATGTGAATGAGGTATTAAGGCTATTCCGAGATTGGCCAGATAACAAAGATCTTTCTAGAAAAGCACGCTCGGCCAAGGTGACGACATTGTTATGCCTCATTTCTTGCAAAAGAGTAACGGATGAAAGAGCTTTGGAAAAAATAGTGTGTATCGAAGAGAACAAAAACAGGACTTAGGTCGATAACCTACACAGCTTTCCCAGACAAACCGAGGCTGTGACCGGTCAGATGCCTGGCAGCTAACGAGGCCATGCCAGAACACCTTAAGCCAGCGGGAGAGTCTCAACTACTCAAGGCATTACACAGAAAGAATTCTGCGGTGGCACCAGCAACTTTGGCAAATTGGGTGAGATGGTGCATGCAACAAGAGGGCATCAACGAAGAAACCTATGGTGCTCACTCAGGGGAGTAATGGCTTCCAAAGCATACAATGTAGGAGCACGACTAGAAGATATTTTGAAAGCAACAGACTGGTCAAATGAGTCGACTTTTTAAAGATTTTTTTATTTTTGACCATTTAGCCAGATGTCATTGTTGATGGTGAGTAGCTTTGAACAAGCCTAATCCGAGCCTGTGGCCTTGACATAGAATTCAGATTTTCAATACTAACATTTGTAGGAGTGGGCCTCTGATCACCTTAACCCAAAGTAGACCCACCACTTAAAGAGCAAGTGCGTGTTTGTCCGTAAGGAAGTTTATTGTACAAACGGCCAGGAGGGGCTAGATGACATCAAAGAGTCAAACTAAACAGCGTCTCCTCAAACCACACAAAGAGCGCACATTTTATACACTTTGCAACAGTAAACACTCCCACAGGTTATGTTAAAAAGTCAACCCTCCCACACATGATTGGCCAAACATATACAATGTAATCATATACCTTTCAGTTCCCACCTGCTTAACTTATAATTGCATGTTTCATATTCACAATACGCCCCTCTCTGGGCTCTTTCCATATTTGGTCACAGCCCCATCGCTTAGTTACATAGTTACTACAAACAGTTTTGAAGTATTACAGGTTCCATCTGGTTGGAAACCTTTACCCCTACTTGTGATACACATGGCCATTCTAGGAAATTCCATTGGTGTGAAGAGGAGGGAAACAAACAAACTTCCTTTTCATCTATTGTTGCTTGTTTTATCTGCCCAAACATGTTGGTGTCCACGTTTGATTCTAAACTATATGACTTACCATTCCAGCCCACATGGTCTCAACCCATACCCTGACAATTTAATTGAAAACCCATGATCTATTGGTACAACCCTTGCATCAGGTTAATTGTCCATCCCTTAAACCCAGCCCTGCCAGGTGGCCGGAATCCCCCAGTTACTGCTTAACATGCTCCCATGCACTTACAGAGATTACAACTCTCCTTCATAATAGTACCAGGCCATACCAAGCTAGGCCTCCGCTCATTGTAACCACAAGCTAAGCCTAAAATTCTGTAACTAAGACATATTCTTGCAACAGCGCCTCGATGCCCTTGGGCTGTAGCGCGCTTTACAAATTCAAATAAATAAAAAATAAATAAAGCGGGCCTGCCCAAAACTGACTGCAGCTGCTGCTCTCTCAGCCTTCAAACTTGCAAAACCAGTTTCCTGGCCATTCAGAGTTTTACCTCACAGATCCAAGCTTCAGTGATTCACACAAACTCCCCACAATGAGGGACACGCAGCACACAGATTCATCTATTCACAATATACCCCATATTTCCCAACTATCCCAAAACGATTCCTGTGTATGTATGTTTATGCACGCGTGTGTTATAGACTATCATGTCCTGTGAGAAACCTGAGGGCGGTCTGACTGATAGACCCCAGGGATCCTTTGTTCAGGTGGCCAGGGTAGGGCCATTGTACTTGGATCCCGACCCTGGGGTTGGTCAAGCGGGGGAGGATCGCCGGGGAAGGGGTCCTTGGGGACTGCAGGAGGAATGCCCTTGGGAGTGACACGGTAGTCCCCCCTTTCCGGTACACCGCTACCCGATATCCCCACAGTCTTCTTGGTATATTCTAAACAAGGGCCCACCTATCCACAACTATACACCTACCTTCCCCCACGTGACAATAGTACACCCAATTTGCACGTAATTACCCAGAAACATTACAACTCCCATAATCCCCCATCACTCCTCTTTTCCAAAAACGCTAGAGAGGGACTGAGAGTATGAAGATTTCTCACTACCACACTGAGGGACAGAAGACAGACTGCCCTATGATAAAACTGGACTGTCCCACTAATAGAGACAGGCATGGTCAGGCAAGGTCAGGCCTCCCTTGACAATCAGTCTCACCTGAGACCTATTAATCCTCCCCCTCAGTATAAAAAGCAGGACACACAGACACATGCTGAGTGTGCTAGGGATGATGGATGGTGCGCAGAGGCCAGAGGGAGAGAATTCAAGCTGGGGAGACCCTGGAAGGCCTGGAGAAAGAAGGACTGCTGGGCTTGTGACTAAAGGGGAGACTACAGTGTGGAGAGTGACCTGTACCTCCAGGGAGACACACCAGGGGCAGCTGGGGTTACCTGGCAGTAGCCACACCAGAGCTCCTCCTCTGGGCAAAGCAGGAAAGCCCAGGCCTATGAGGGGCAGGTGGTGAGACCCTAACCTCAACAAGTATCCCCTTGAACTCCTGCAGCTCCCAAAACGCCAGAATGCCGTTTTTGGGGAGCTAGTGAAGTGGGAGCGAAACAAGGAAAAGTGTATTCTGGGATTTGAAGTCCAAAGACTTTAAATCTGGCAAATCACAAGGGGTCCGAGCCCAGCTGAGAGAGACCTGTGTGGGAACTGTAAAGAGGGGGTCCGAAACCAACTGAGGGAGGCCCCTGAGCAGAGAAGATACCAGCTGCCCTCCTGGGTGAACTGCTGTAGTATCGACCTTGGCTCCCAGACCGGGATGCAAAATCAGACATCAACCCAGCCGCTGAGTGAGATTCATGCAAAGCTGGTCTGTGTTGAAGTTGAGGATACAATTTAACAGAGTGGTCCGGGATAGCAAAAGTGCCCAATCGAAGGTCTCTGTTTAAGGTATACCATAAGGAAGCAAATGAAAGAACTGTGATAAATGAAGTGGTCCTGCAAAGGTCTTTTGTAAATCCCATCACACAGTCGTAAGTCTTTGATGTACCTAAAGTTAGGGAACATTGTAAGTGCAATGTCTGAGCCCGATCGAGGGAGACCTATGGCAAACTTGTGATGAACTGAGAAAAATTGAGTTTGGAAGGTCCGAGCTTGACCGAGGGAGACCTATTGTGAACTTGTGTGTGAAGGGGTACGAATCCGGCTGAGGGAGACCCATTTTGAACTGCTTACTGGTGAACTTTAAATCCTGGAAAGAAGGAATTTTGGTTTTGTATGTAACCCAGGCACCCCGTGACCAAAAGACTTTGGGGCGCAAAGAGACTTTGTCATGGAAGGCCCTGGCTTGTGTTCTAAGCTGCACCCACATGCCAAAGAAAGAGTGTGTTCTCTTGCCCGAGAGTGCCACCTTGTCCTGTGCTGAAAATGTGGGGAAGGGAACTTCTTTCTTGAACACTATTCCTTTTGCATACACATTTCCCCACACATATTTTGTTACATTAGAGTAAGAGCTGGTAATAGTTTTTGTTAGCATAAGCCATTTTGTTTTTTCAGACTCCACTAGGACTGTGTTATTTATTATTTGATGGTCGAGTGTGCTCCCATCCTAGACATAGGGCAGGATAAGCATTCTTCCAACCCCTTTTCGAGAACAGTAAAGGTTTTCCAACCTTATCTTTTTGTGTCTGTCTTGCTTTTGATACCATGGGTTCCTTACAATCCCGTCATTAAAATCTCCATTCACAACCTATCTCACGTGCGCATGTTTAACTCCTCGCTTTTCATTAAGGCTGAGTGGCACTTACAGTTGTCATTATATTGCTACGTGCATGCAAATCTAAAAATGTATCATTTTACACAAATAACACTAAAAGTAACATTCATCCCATTCACATGAAATACCTTATATTGATCCAATTTGCAACATTGTGTCAACATCACCATCACCCCAGCCCCAATATGGCGCACACAATTCAAACTTCTCTCTACCCATGGGACCTTTATCAACTACCCCAACATTCCCCCTTTAGTTAATACATTAACTAAAAAAACAATTTCCACTTCTGAAATCTCACTTTCTCAGGGGAATGAAACCTCACAGCCATCTCTCATACTGGACCCACCGTAAACATGATCTTCCGCTGGACAATCCCAATTCACCCTTCCACTAGTTCCGCAATCTAACTGTTGTAATACACATTCACCCCAACCTGGTGGAGGACACAAGAACACTCTTGCACTTATATCAGAATCAATTTGAGTACCCATGTCAGATGAAATGGCGGTGCCCCTAGCCTTAGACAGGGTCACACGCATCATGGCAAGGGTTCTAGGCATTTAGGCAGAGCAGCACCATAGACATAGTTATATGATGATAGGTTATTTATAACGCGCTTAATACCCAGAGCTTTCTAAGCACGGATCCGGGGATTGAACCTGTGTTGCTCTGTATCTTTCTTGCTTCCATAGGCACAAGAATCTTCAAAGCTATGCCTATCCACAAAGGCACCCAAGAAAAGAAGAGAGAGTCCAAAAAAGAGTAATTAGTAGTGTCCGCATCCCTCTCCATGGCCCCCCTCAGGTTGTGCATGTTACGCTTACCTGGTATCCACAGGGAGGCCACCCAGCCAGTTGGTCGTTGGTGCCCTTCCCAATGATTCCCTGGTGTGGTCTCAGTGTCGATGGGATTCCACCTGGAAATGAAGACTATATTAGGACTGGGCGACCAAGGTAAGTTTTCCCCCACCTCCCTTTTGTTTCCAGCCCCTCCAGGTTCTCTTCTCACCTGGTTGTCGGAATTGGTGGGCTCTCTGTCCTGCTCTCTGGGCAGGGGCGCGTTGTCTTTTGTGGGCGCGGGCGGTCCAGTTACTTCACTGACTGCTGCCCTTGTAGTGTCTTTCAGGTAGGTCTTACTGCGATTGATGGCATCGTAATTCTTGCATGTCTTTTCTCTGTTCTAAATGTCTCTTTTTTTATCTCCCTAGGAGCGCAGAGTGTCCGCTTGGAGAATTGGATATGCTGGTTCTCACCGGGAGATGATGGCGCGCTATAGCGCTATGATGCGTTAACGAGGCGCTTTGCATAGCGCTGCTGTGTCTTGTCCTCACTGACCTGTGCTTTTCTCTTTTTGTAGGTCGCAGTGAGTTCCCAGCGCAGATGGAGTTCCAGAGCTATGCCGGCTGAAAAGCAACCAACCAGGTAAGTCTTTAAGTGCTTTGTGGTTGTAATGTCTCCACTACCTCCTTTAATGATGTTTTCCTCCTTTTCTCAGGTCCTTCGATCCGGGCGGTGAACTCCACCAACAGAGCTGCTCAGGAGCTGTGAGCAGTGAAGGATGATGAATGCAGGTAAGATTCTGCTGCTAACGATGTTCTTGATTTTTCTGCAGGTCCGGAATTCACCAGGCTCGTGAGAAAGCTGGACACGGTGAGCGTCACGTTGCTAGAAGCAAAGTAACGCGAAGCGTGTTGTCTTGCTCGGGTGTGGTTTAAATAGCCACTGTAAAGTAGTCCAGGTAAAGTAGTCCCTAGGCCACCACACCCAAAACTCAAAACCGCATAGCTTGGTTCTAGGAATCAAGCTATGTGGATGCCTCCATGTTGGCTGAAAGCCTAAATAAAGTAGTTCCTCAAGCAGATGTCTTTCCTTACTAATTAGCCTGGCGCCAAAGGCGCCAGGATTGGCCCCAAGAGGGCATGAGAAGTGGATGCCAGGCCTTATTAGTGATCCGAGCCCTGATTCCACCTGGCCAATGGGCTTGCCAGTGGGGATCAGGGCTGAGGGTCGTGACAGTGCAGTGCAGTGCAGCTATTGTTTGCGCCAGGGTTCCATTGTCCAATTCATTGGGAGCTACATATGTACAACACGTATTCCTGATCTTCTGACAAACCCTACCCTCCATAGCCGTTAAGTGGTTGAGGATATATTGATTCTCCAACGCAACAAGGCTGACTCAGAAGAATTCACAAATAATAATAACTAATATTGACACTTTTTGAGTTCACCAAATTCTGTACCCCAGGGGCCAAAAGGGAAGTGAAAAACATCTCTAACTTGCTAAATCATTGAAATTGTTCTGGAATGTTCATAAGAGCCTCGGGGGATGCCGTTGAGATATAATTTGATGACCTCAATCATTTCAAGGAGTCTGTTTCTCCAAAAGTCTGTAAAATCAATGGATTGTCTGTATCTGATGGCGCAAGGGATGCACGTGGCACGGGGGACAAAAGGGGAACAAATGTGGACTCAGGTTTTGAATTGGCAAGTGTCAAGTGGCTCTGGAGAACCACAAGGACAGGCACGTGCAGAGTGGTGAGACTGCAAATGCTTTGCCAGGCTGGAGGTAACTGGTTATAGGAAAAAGGTCTGCAGGACCAGAACAAGTCGAAGTGTTGCTGTACCTCTAGCCAGATCAGCGATGCGAAGCGTGCGGCTGCAGTTTTGATTCATCCCTACAGGTACTGTGCCATCCTCCTTAAAACACAGAGAAAAACTTGTACGTAACTGGATCTTAACAGGTTTCTCTACCTCTTTGAGCCATGTCAAAAAGTTCAAGTACTTTTTCCAAACATTTCCACATACTAGGTTGATTTGTGCTACCCCTTGTGATAAACCTGAAGGTGTCTCACCCGCTAGTCCCTGGGATCTTTCATCCAGGTGGCCAGAACACGGCCATCGTTTTTGGATCCAGTTCCTGTGGGTGGACCAGTGCGGGAGGATCACCTGGATGAGGGGGGGATGAGTGGAAGTGGGACACTAGATAGCGAGTTGCAGTATCCTCTTCCCTGTAACACCTTTACCCCATCCTACCAGGTAGGATACTTAGGGATTCAACCCACCCCCCTTTTCCAACACAAACCCACAGACAGCTCCCTGTGAGCAAAAACAGACTAACTCCTAAGCTGTGTACCTCACATGTCCCAATACAATGGTCAGGCAGAGTCAGGCAATTACTGATCATTACACACACCTGACTTCCATCACCCTTCCCCACATGGATAAAAGGCAGAGCATGAAAGAACACTAAGCGAGGCAAAGCACACAACGAAGCAGCAGTTCCAAGATGGCAGTTTAATACAAGGCGGAAGACGGCAACACCAAACAAGATTGCAAGGAGGGAAGTACCCGTGACCTTTTCACTGAAAGGCTGCATCTTTCATGAGCCTTCGAGAATAGGAAATGGAAGACCTGGAATTAAAGCTGAAGAATCCTGTATTGTGTGTCAGATGTACCCAGGCTTTCCCGGGTTGATATTCAAGGCAGGGAAAAGCATTTGCACCCATGTTACAGTCCTTGGCTCCTACAACAGAGCAGCCCCATTGAGTTGGGGAGATTGATACCAGACCGGGCTGTGTGGAAACCAAGGTTGCAAGCTGCAACATTGTATAAAGAAGATTATGAAAAAAGCAGATGAGTGAAAAAAACTTTGAAGCTAAGATATGATACCGTAGACAGAGTGGTCAGGCATCATGTGGGTGCTCATTTGAAAGTCTCTGTTAGGTAGCTAAATGAAAGGGTGCGAATATTAAAAGAAAGAATTATGAAATCAAAGTGGTCTTGCAAAGTGTCAAGCCAAACCCTGTGCACATTCATAAGTCTTCGATACTTGATGTAAAATTGACATTGGTTCGAGCCCGGCTGAGAGAAACTAATTGTGTTAAAGGGGTCTGAGCCTGGCTGAGGGGGATCCGGGGTGAATAGTGCATCACCCGATGTGAATACTTGTGAAAGGTGTAAGACAGGCTCAAGTTCGGGAGAGGGAAGCCTGTGCAAAACTTTGTGCAAAAAAAAGGATCTGAACCCAACTAATGGGTATCCGGGATAAATAGTGAATCACCAAGTGTGAATACTTGTGAAAATCTAAAGAGGGAAAGAACTTGTTTATTTGGTTGCATTAGGCCCTTTGAGTGAAGAGACTTTGAGAAGCAAGGAGACTTATGCTCTGAGGGCCCTGAAGCTGATGATTGAACTGTGACCTCATGCTAAGGAAGCCAGAGACTGTGCTACACTCAAGTGAACCGCCTTGTCCTGTGCTGAAAACATTGGGAAGGGAGGCCAAAGGCCTGAACACCTAACATATAATTTTGAACACTTCTTTGTTTTGTCATAAACATTATTCCCCCACACTATTTGTATTTAGAGGTAAGGATTGGCAATTCTCTTTTTAGTATAGGCCCTTTTATTTTGACAAGACACTACTAGGACTGCATTATTATTGTTTGATGGTTGTAGTTTGCTCCCATCTGTAGATTTAGGATAAGATAGGCGTTTATCGTACCCTAGGTGAAGTTCAATAAACACCCCTGAACTGTGGTCACTTGTGTCTGTTTTACCGTTGATGCCATGCCTTCCTTACACCCTTTTTCGGAGAGTCCCACCAACCCTCCTGCTCTGCAACTCTTCACCCCATGCTCCCATTTATTGTTCACGCCGACAAGTACTTCAAGATTGAGCTGTACTCTTTGCATGCAACGGACATCCTTCTGTTCTTCCCAATCTGATATTGAACTTTCTTCCTTGACTGGAAGGATATAAACCGCTATAGATTGTCCCTGAAACTGCCCTCGGACCCTGAACAAGACTAGGTGCACTAGACACTGTGCCTCTGCTACTGCTAGATCGTTGGGAATACATAATCTAGGGGCACTAGAAGCATGGGGGATAAAAGAGCAAATGTAACACTATTCTGTCGCTCTCTCTCTCCTCACCCTCTTCATATGGTGGTACCATAGTTTGTCAGCTGCAAAGTCGTGTGCATCATTTACTATTTCTAAATTTTTATCATCATCATTGTTTACAAAATCTATTTTGAGGTCTTGCTGTGCTCTTAATGTTTCTGCCGTACCCATAGTGCCTAATAACTCAGATCCATTTACAATCGTACTACTAAAAACACAGAAATCAAGAGATAATAAATCTACATATTCTCATACACATTTTTAAATCCATTCTTTTGTTTTACAGTCTGAATAACAAATGTTTTATTCTTTGTGTGCGCTCCCCTTTCCACTGACATGAACTGCGATTCCCTAGGATACACTTATCTTTTTGAGGACTGCTCTTCCCCAGGTTTCAGTGGAGGGACTCCAGTGTCTCTTTGTACGTCATGGACGTGGATCCAATTCTTGTTGCCCTCTACTTTGACTGCAGCCTGTGTAGCAAAAATCACCTTGTGCGGCCCATTGAAACGTTGTTCATTCCAGCTGTGTACAAAGGAATGCACATAGATGGAGTCCCCGGGGAATAGCAATGGTTCCTGCTGATCATCTTGTTCCTTGATGTCTTTTCCTGTTGCTTGCTGATGTCATGCTGTAACCTGCGAAGACACAATTCTGACGCTCTTAGTTAAGGCCCTAAGAGATTTCCCAAACTCTTCTCCATTAATTTCTGCTTGCTTATGTGCATCTGAACCTGTGCGTGGGAGTGAGAGTGGAGTATACAAAATATGGCCCGTCACTGCCTCATGAGGGCTGAGGTGGTGATCTTTCCCTGGCTTCTTTTGGAAGTAAAACAGGGCCAATGGAAGACAATGCAACCAACTTTTTTGCAATTCATTACATAGGTTAGGCAACTGCATTTTAAGCACTGTCTATTTTAAGCTTTCCACTACACCATTGGCTTGCAGGTGATACACCAAGCACAACCCGTGCTTGATCCCCAGTAGTGATGTAATCGTGGCAAATAATGCATTAAAAGATGGGTCCCATTATCTGATCTCAGGACCTCACATATTACCCGCAGTGAAAATACCTCCCTCACAAAAAATGGAGCTGCTGATTTTGCTTAGGGTGTCTGCAGGGACCAACCTCAAGCCATCAGGAAAATTGACATACAATTACAATCAAGTACCTAAAATTATTGAACTTCTGTATCATATCGACGAAGTTGATATGAAGTTCTCTTAAAGGACATGTAGGCTGGGGTGTCACCCCTCTCAGTGCCTTCATGGTGTAACCAGGATTTAATTATTTACAAACTATACAATTCCCTATGAACTTACTTACCTGTTAGTGAATGTTTGGTATAAACCACTCCTCCTCGAGCTCTGTTGCTAATAGTTGTCGAAACGTACGTGACGGTTAATGTAGTTGCTCTTGAGCAGTGGTCTTCAAATTCTTTTGGCCTGGGACCCCCTGATCAAAATGTGGGCAGGCCGGGACCCCCCAAAAATAACAAATTGACAGCAAGTCCAAATGGCTATGAACTATCGCGTGCCGTCGCCGCACCCTTCTTGAAGTATAGTCCTGGGCTCCCCCACCTGCTCCCATCACAGTCACTGAGCTCTCTCATCCCACTCCTAGCCATGTCCCTGGGCTCTCCCCAACCCACCACAGACCTTGGGCTCTCCCTATCCTACTCCCACCATGATCCCATAGCTCCCTCCATCCTGCTCCCACCTCAGTCTCTGTGCTCCCTGCACCCTGCTCCCAGCACAGTTCTAGGGCCAGCTGTGAATGGTGAATTTCTTAGTGGAGGGGCATAAATATTTCTCTCAGCTATGCCATTGCGACAGAGCGTAGTGAGGGAGCCCGAACCAATCATGTGGGGTTTGGGGGCGGGTCTTCTCTCCCCTGGGAAATGTTTTTAAAAAATGGGTTAAAATGCTGCTTTTTAGAGCAGATTTTTTAAAAATTAACCCGGTTTACCACTGTTACTCCCATCCCTAAACGGCACAGCCTATTTACAAGTCTTTCTAGAGCAAGGCTCATCATGTGAGGCAGTAGAAGGAAAGAAGAAGCAACATTAGAATATATGCTAAATCTAATCTTCAGCATGCAATGAAATTGTTTGTAACAATAGCCATGTGCAAGTAAATGGTACCATTACACACGATATTCATTACATGCTGAAGACCAGATTGTGGATCTCGTGAGGATGAATCCCAACTGGTCGGGGTGCACCAGTTTATTCATGTGTGGTAGCAACCTATTCGCTATGGCCTTAGCAAATATTTTTCTGTCTGTGTTTATCAAAGACAAGGGGCGGTAGGATATAGGTTTGTGCAGGGGTTTATGTGGCTTAAGCAAGACTGTAATTATTGCTTCACTCATGGACCCCGGTAGCGTACCAGTTGACACACCTCCAATAATCTAGGGGCTAGTTCCACCACATAGGATTTATAAAACTCTGTTGGGAGACCATCTGGCCCGGGGGGCTTCCCTGCTACCAGGTCTTTTATTGCTTGCCCAATTTCCTCCACTGTAAGGGGGATTTCCAATATTTCTCTATCCACCTGCTCTAGAGCGGGGTGTGAAAATGAGTCCATATATTTCTCTAGCTCGCTCATTGACACTTGGTCCGAGTTTGTGTATAGCTCTGAGTAGTAGTCTAAAAAGACCCTGTTGATCTTCTCAGACGCCTATGAACTGCCCCATCCGCCCCCATGATACTGGTCTAAAACCGTGTTCTGCCTTGGTAAGATTTGCCATGGTCTTGCCCGCCTTTTTCCCCTCATCATAATGCCTGGCCCTCATTGGATGTGAAATATATAGTATTTATCGGTCAGCAGGGTCCCTATACCTCTGTAGCTGGTCTTGTAAAGGCTTGAGAGTCTTGGCCTCTGGTGTCTGTGAGTGTGCATTTTCGAGGAAACATAGGGTGAGCTCCGATTGGTTTAGTTCCTGTCGGATATCTCACAATGTACCCAGCATCCACGATAGTAGGTGTCCCTGCAACGACACCTTGAAAGATTCCCATACGATGGCCACCGATCCCACTGGGCCCAAATTACGGTCAAAGAATTCTGTTATGTCTACATACTAGGGTTCAATGATAATTTCATCGTGCATTAGGGCTTGTGGCATCCGCCACAGCCGCAGACCTTGCTCTGCGTTGTTGACCACAGCCAGTTCCAGCAGGACCAGTGAATGGTCCAACAGTTTTCACTGGAGAATGGCACAGTTCCTGACCAGGGGGATGTATTCTGGGGAGCTTAGCCAGTAGTCAATGCGTGAGCTGGACTTGTGTACCGGGAAGTGGAACGTATTTCCCTCTAGGGTGGGGTGGAGTTCTCTCCAGACGTCCATGAGAGGCAATGTAGGCATACCCTGTAGTATTGTTGATGCAGCTTTGGTGTGTGATCTGGGGTGCCTGGATGTTCTATCTCTCTGTGTGTCTAAAATAGTGTTAAGATCTCTCCCCCAAATAACTTTGGAGTCTCCCATGGGTGATATCTGCGTTGACCAGTATCACCTCTTAGTTTCTCACGACAACCCATATGATTACGTACCACCCCTCCACATCCACCTCGGACCTAGTAAGTTGGAAACCTGTATGTTGATGTATCAAAGTCAATACCCCCCTGGACTGCGAGGAGTAATCTGTGCCCATCCGCAGATGGCCCCAGTCAGTTGTAAATTACTCCACTACCCTCCCAACCGTGTGAGTCTCTTGCAGTAAAAGGATGTCAACCTTATGACTCTTGGGGTATGCCAACATTTTCTGGGCCTTAACAGGGTCCACCAGCCCTCTAATGTTCCAGGTAAGGAGCTTTATCCTATGGTTCAGCTCCGGGTGCCGCCATCAAGGACTGTATATACAATGTTACCCCATCTGTTGACCACTCTGCGTGCTCTGTAACCTTCCCAACCGTCATTTTTTCAGTTAACCAACTCCCCCCTAGCCCCCTCCCTTCCCACCCTCACCATCCCTCCAACTGGACGGTGTATCCCCATACCACAACTTTGCTGTCTGAAACAGTGGGTGGCTCTGTGTGGCCACAACCGGTAACACCAAAACAAACCGCTTGCAGGAGCCGCAACCTATGGCTCAAGCAGAGTGGATGGCCCTCGTGTTGTGCTGGCCCGAGGGCTATTCAAGTATGAACTCTACAGTACATGAACCAATCGAATACAGATGTCAGCTGTTGTTCAGTGGAGCCGGAATGTTCTGTTTGATGTATGTCATGGCTTCCTCTGGTGTTTCAAAGAAGTGGGCTTTGCCCGCATGTTGCAAACAGAGTTTAGCTGGAAACAACATGGCGTAGGGTACCTTCCTGTCTCCGAGCGCCTTCTTGACGTGGTCGTATGTGCGTCGAGCGGCCTGCCCCCCATTCGAGAAGTCTGGGTAGATATGGATCCGGGTTGAGTCATATGACGGGGAGCCCTTTTCTCATGACAAGCACAAGAACCAGATCCCGGTCGTGGTAATTTAATAAGCAAGCAATGATGCGGCGTGTGGGGGCACCTGGTTTGGGCAGTGGGGCCAGTGATCTGTGGGCCCCTGCCACGAGGAATTGCTTCGAGAATTGCGCATCCGGGATCATGGTGCAGAGTGCCTCCTCCAGGAACACCTCCATTGGGACATTATGGGTCTCTCGGCCATACTGACGACCCGGATGTTATTGCGGCATGATCTGGATTCTAGGTCCTCCTATGTGTCTCGCACCGCCTTCAGACTCTTTTTAATTTCATCTATGTCCTTGCTGTGCGTGACGGTTATGTCCTCTAGCGCGCTCACCCTGGTCTCTGCTTCCCTGACTCTGGCATTCACCTTCTGTAGGTCGGCCCTAATGGAGGTGATGTTGCTGCCAATGTCATCAAGTTTGTTATTCACTGCTGGGAAGCCCGCCTGCAGTGCTGCCATGTATGAGTCCATATTTGCTTCAGTGTGGGCTTGGCTAGTCGTTGGGGCGGCCGGTTGGGTCCCCTCGGAATCCTCTGTGGTGTTTGCACTTGTATAGGCGTCCATAGGGCCCTTCTTGTTACCGTTTGCACCTCTTGTCATGACCCCACCGTGTGGCCCAGATGTCCTTTGTGATTATGAACAGTGCTCTCTTGCCTACTGCTGTGCTTCCTTGTGCTTTGCCTGAGTGTGTTGGGTGGGGGCAAAGTATTAATTTGGTTTTAATGCCCAAGTGGGAGCTGAAGAGCTACATAGATTGCCCCGCCTCTCCCTTACAATGATAGCAGTGACTTAATGTACTGAATGGTCCTGCACCGTTGTTGTTGTCAGCAGTGTTTCCTTGGCGCTCTCGCGCTAGCGCCTTGTGGTGCCTCTGCTCTTTAACCAGAGAGGAGGTATATATGTTGTGGGGTTGGCTCCCTTGCTGATCCACACTGTTTCAGGGGTATGTGTAATGCGTGGGACCCCCTTGTTAATGTGCCGTGCTTCCCTCACTTGTGGGGTGAGGGTTATGATTGAATGGCCTTGGGGCTAGGCACCACTTGCTCTGGTGACCCTCCGTCTGTATAGGTTGCTCTCCAGCCGTTCCCACAACTGACTGCGCGGTCCCTGCAGTGGCGAGTGGTTTCAGGCTTTCTTTTTCACGCAGGCAGCGCGGGTTGATATATCAAGCGGGCGGGCAGTAGCTGTGTCCAGTGAGTTTCCCGTGTATTATGCTGCATCTGCTTCCGTACTGACACTGTGGGGGTTCCCACTCCAATTTAGCTGGATGTTTGTGTGTCTAGTTTGTGCTCCGCCACCCCCACCCGTCTAATCTAGCTCTGTGGGTGGGGTTAGCTGCTCCGAGAGACCCGACAATGCCCGATGGTCCCGGCCCAGGATGATGCCGCCACGTACCATCTGCAGTTGGAGTTTGGGCGAAGTTCCGCCCACCGCCGGCAGCTCCGCGTCTCTGTCCACAGTTGCTCGATTCATGGGCTGGATGTTTTGACTCAACCAGTTGCTTCTCTCTCCTCAGGATGGGGCAGCTGCACACCACCTTACTCACTGTCTGACCCTTGCGTTCGCAAGGGGAGATTCGGTATCAGTGCATGGGCCACTCTGTTATCTCTGGACCATCCCAGACGATCTGCCTTCATTGCGGGTGATAGGCAGTGAGGTTCTACACCAAACATCCCTCGCAGGTGCCCGCATTGTTACTTATTCATACTCTGTCCTTCACATATGCAGAGGCTCATTTGTTCCACAGGATTATACTGGAAGGATTTTTGGGTTGTGGAGCTCGACAGTTAGGCGGTGTCATGATGTCCGCTCCCGGGGAGCCGGTTCAAGCCCTGCGTCCCCGAAAGCGGACATCCAGTCCCCAAGGAAGGACCCAGCAACCCCATATAAGGGCCCTTTGGACAGTGTCCTGGCGCCATAGGCGCCAGGCTCATTATGGGAGTGCTTGGGTGCACTTACCTGATGCAGACCATGCTGCAGGATCCCGGCCTCCTTGAGGCCTGAAAGGAACTACTTTACCTGTGGGACTAATTTACCATCCGGGCGTGGTCGGGGAAGGATACATACCTGATTGGAGGAAGGATACATACCTGGAACTTCTTCCAAGGCTATTTAAACCCCACCCGAACAGCCACACGTGCTTCGCGTTGTTCTGCATCTAGCAGCTGGACGCTCACTGTGTCTGCTCCTGCATCCTGACTTCTGCCACGCCTGCCAGCATCCTGGATCACCTGCAAAGGAAGAGAAGAAGAGAACAGAAGAAGGAAAAGTCCTTACCTGCTAAAACCGCATCCCGGAGACATCTCGCCGACAATCCTGAAAAGGAAGACTTTCATTTAAAAGCTCATCGTGTCGATCGCTGCAGCGCCGCATTCCACTCACCTTTACAGGGCGCCTTCATGTTCAGCAGCGATCATCCGGATTCGCAGTCACGCCCCAGCGCCTAGGGAGAAAAAGACCAGAACAAAAGGTGAGAGAGAGAAGGGAATAAGGAAATCTAAATCTCCATGTTAAGACTTACCTGTTGATTCATTCCCTCTTCATTTCGGGTCTGCGCCGCATCCTGGCATTTCCGGACCCCGGCCCCTAAGGGGAAAAAGAGACATCAGCGTTAATGAGCGAATGAAAAGACATTACCAAAAAACGCTCATTAAAGACTTACCTGATTTCTACAAGGATTTCACCTCTCATCTCGGGTCGGTGCCTGTTCCCCGGCATTCCGTACCCCGGCCCCTATGGGGAAAAAGACACTAGCATTAGTACATTAATGCATGGACACAAGGGGAACCTCTTATCAAAAAACTTACCTGGAAGCCAAGCAAGTTTGGTTCTCACCAATCCGAAAATCCAGTGAAGTAACTGGATACCAACGCGCCCCTGCATCAGAAGCAGGATGGAGAGCTCGTCCTTCCAGACCCTAAGGTGAGACGCTACGAGGAATCACAGAAGGGTTTCGAAGAGGGTGAGAGGGGAAAGTGGGAGGCCGATTGCATTAACCCGCAGACAGTTAATCCCCTATTTTCGCCTACAGAAGGATACTTCTGCGAGCCAGACAAGCCAGATTTGGGGGCCCGGTCCAGTTCGTCTTCCGAACCCTGCGCATCACCTTAGAAGAGGTCACAGCAGCGCGAACCAGGCCAGCGCTTCCGTGGGAGTCAGGTGAGCGTTACAGAACGCAAAGCCTTCCTACAAATTCCCACCCAGGCGCTATGGAAAGTTCTGAGACTGAGCAGTTGGCCCAATTACTGGGGGAATTACGGGCCAAAGTACATGCCGCTCGTCAAGAGACTAATGCCCTCAGGAGGGAATTAATAATATCAAAGGAAAGAACTGATGACTTGGCCAGACAGCTTTTGCAAGGTCAAGCTGGGCAAACTCCTCTACCCGGTTCCGGAGGGAACCCCGCTCCTGTGGTTTCCAGTAATCCTGTGCAGATTAATCTACCTGGAAACATGCCGCTGGCCCCATCCGAACGCTTTGCTGGGGACCCCAAACGATTCACTGTATTCATGAATCAGTGTCGTTTGCACTTCCTATGCAGACCTGGGGCCTTCCCTAATGATCAGACCAAGGTAGCCTTTGTATTGTCATATCTCAGCGGCTGCGCTGCCGATTGGTCAGTTCCACTGGTTACTCAAGATGACCCGATTCTCCGTGATTTTCAAAGGTTTCAAGCAAGCATGGAAAGGTTATTTGCTCGACACTCTCAGGGGCAGGCTCTGGATGACGAACTTCTATCCCTGCGACAGGGCAATCAAGACCTCCTATCCTATATTGCAACCTTTAATAGACTAATTGTGGAAACGGGATGGCCAGAGGATAAAAGAGTCACGTTGTTTTATCGAGGCCTACGCAGAGAACTTAAAGATGTCTTGGCCCAAGTTGTAAATCCGCCCCAAGAATGCACAGAGTATATAGACTTAGTGGTCCAATTGGATCACAGACTTCAAAACAGAAAAGCAGATCGGTCCAGGTTTGAGACCCGGGTGTTGGTCAAGACTCATGCCAATCCCAAGGGAGTTGATGTCTCTGAGCCTATGCAAATTGGAGGGGTTAAAGGACCCTTAACTCAAAAGGAACGTGAAAGGAGGCGGCAGTTAAAATTATGTCTTTATTGTGGGAATTCTGGACACTTTCTACGAGATTGCCTGGCAAAACCGCCCGAAAGGCGGTAGGAGCCGCTGATAAAAACCATGAAGACTCTGTTTCGGGAAACGACTCCGCCCGACAAGTGTAGGGGTCCGCTTGCCGAGCTTGAAAACTAACTCTCAGACCTCGCATTTCATTGTGCCAATGGTTCTCGTAGATCCAGAACAGCCTAAACGGTTGCATGCAATAAAGGCATACATCGATAGTGGGGCTATTGGAAACTATGTGGATCGTGAATTGGTCTCTAGGATTAACCTCCCTCTCTGTCCTAAAACCAGCAAAGATGTCATCACCACAGTCGATGGAACTGAAATTGCCTCTGGACCGGTAACAAATTCCACTACTGAGGTGACTCTTATTGGTCCCGACGGCCATCGCGAGGGTGTTGTGTTTGATGTAATCAAGGCTCCACAGTTTCAGGTTATTCTTGGAATCCCTTGGTTAGAGACACATAATCCTCGAATTGATTGGCGAGCTAAGAGAATAACCTTCCCGGATTGTACACAAACCTGCTACCCAGAAAACCTGAAGATTAATCTAGCATCTGTAACCTCTGCCTCCATGCAACTACCTCCGGAATACCAAGACTTTCAGGACGTCTTCCGAAAGGAACAGGCCAACACGTTACCTCCTCACAGATCGTACGATTGCCAAATCGATCTGGTGCCCGGTGCACAACCCCCTTGTAGCAGGATTTATGCCCTTACCGAACCTGAGAACCTGCATTTGAGACAATATTTGGATCAATACCTAGCTAATGGTTTTATTCACCCGTCAAAGTCCCCGGCATCCTCGGCTTTGTTCTTCGTGCCCAAAAAAGAAGGCGACCTTAGAACTTGTATCGATTACCACACATTGAACCAGATAACGGTTAATAAAAACCGTTATACTCTGCCTCTGATCCCTGATCTCCTTGACCAGGTGAAGGACGCTTGCATATACACCAAGTTAGATCTCCGGGGGGCTTATCATCTGGTACGAGTTAAAGAAGGCGACGAATGGAAAACTGCCTTCCGTACTAAATACGGATTATTCGAGTACCAGGTGATGCCTCTGGGATTGTGTAACGCGCCGGCTGCCTTCCAATACTTCATGAATGATGTCCTTCGGGAACTCATCGATGTTTGTGATGTCGTATATATCAATGACATTCTGGTGTACTCCTCTTCGGAATCTGATCACAGAAAACACGTCAGGGCAGTACTTGAAAAACTGCGCCAACACAAACTATTTGCTAAATTGGAGAATTGTGTTTTCCATACCACAGAAGTCGAGTTTCTAGGTTTCATCCTGACAACCAAAGGAGTCCGAATGGACTCAAGAAAAGTGGATGCCATCCTCAAATGGCCATCACCAAGCTCTGTAAAAGGGGTTCAAAGCATGCTCGGCTTTGCCAATTTCTATCGCAGGTTTATCCTGGAATTTTCACGCGTGGTACAACCCATTACTGCACTCTTGAGGAAAAATAAACGTTTTGAATGGTCTGAAGAAGCCGAGCAGGCCTTTCAGGATTTAAAAGCTAAGTTTACCTCCGCACCTATATTGAAACACCCGCGTCCAGATCTCCCTTATGTTGTCGAGACTGACGCATCCAGCCTAGCCATGGGAGCTGTCCTGTCCCAAAGAGATCCCGAAACCAACCGACTGCATCCCGTAGCATTTTGGTCCAGAAAATTCTCGCCACCCGAGGTTAATTATGCAATCACGGACAAAGAACTGTTAGCCATTAAGTCCGCTTTTAAAGCCTGGCGGCATTATCTGCTTGGCGCTCGACATACCATCACAGTGATCACTGATCACCGGAATTTACAGTATTTGAAAACCGCCAAGGCTGAGTCATCACGGCAGCTCCGATGGGCTTTGTTTTTCGCTGAATTTGATTTCGTGATTACCTATCGACCTGGCTGCAAGAATGGCAAAGCAGACGCCTTATCCCGAATTGGAATGGGAGAATCTGATACAAACTCAGAACCAGTACCAATAATTCCCGAACAGAGGATTCTAGGCATGACTTCGTTACAGACGCTTGAAGACATTCAAGCCAGAGTGAAACAACTCCTGGACCCTACAACCTTACAGGATTGGATACAAAAGGGATCAGACTTTACCATAGATAATGGTTTACCTTATTTCCAAGGACGCTTATTCCTGCCACATAAGGAATTACACAAACGAGTTATTTCCGGTTATCATGATACATTAATAGAGGGACACCCTGGTATTGCCAAGACAGAGGAAAAGGTGAAACGACAATTTTGGTGGCCCTCTTGGCGAAAAGATGTTAAATCTTTTGTGATGTCCTGTGGTGTTTGCGCCCAAAATAAAAGTCAAAAGAAAAGACCAGCCGGTCTCCTTCAACCTCTAGACATACCGCCAGCACCCTGGCACACCCTATCAATGGATTTTATTACGGACCTGCCTCCTTGTTCGGGGTACAATACTATTCTGGTAATTGTGGATTTGTTTTCCAAAATGGCCCACTTTATTCCTTTGAAAGGTTTACCTTCAGCTTCTGTCCTAGCCAAAGAATTCCTCAAAAATATCGTTCGGCTACATGGATTCCCATCTATACTAATCTCTGATCGGGGAAGCCAATTCATTTCCCAAATGTTGTCAAATGGCGCAGATCGACGTAAGATTATCGACCAGTCACCACCCTCAGACCGATGGTCAGACCGAGAGGACAAATCAGACCCTTGAGCAGTACTTACGGTGTATGTTACAGCAATCTGAAAGCAACTGGAAAGACATTCTTTGGATAGCCGAATACGCATATAATAATTCGGTACACTCTGGAACTGGCCACAGTCCTTTTTATACTTTGTTTGGGCATCACCCTCGAACCTCAAACCTTGACTCACCTCAGAACCTCGGAATGCCTGCAGTAGAACATCTGCATTCTACTATTACCCAAGCCTTCAAAGAGGCAACTACGCATTTACAACAAGCCAAGAGAAAATACAAGGAGAATGCTGATCTACATCGGAGTGAAGCACCTCCGTATCAGATTGGGGATCAAGTGTGGTTAGCTACCAGACATTTACCACTCAAAGGGCCTCGAACTTTTAACCCAAAATATCTGGGACCTTATTCTATTACGGCAATAATTAACCCAGTGGCTGTTAAACTTGATTTACCAGCTAGTATGCGAATTCACCCTGTTTTTCATGTGTCACTTCTGAAACCAGTGGTACCCGGAACCCGACTACTCAAACCTCCAGAACCTATTCTAATAGATGGGGAGCCCAAATTCGAAGTGAAGAACATTTTAGACTCAAAAATGTTTAGGTCAAAACTGTTCTACCTAATTGATTGGAAGGGGTACGGACCTCAGAGGAGGTCGTGGGAACCCAGCGACCATGTGCATGCACCTCGATTAGTCAGGAAATTCCACTAACTCTTCCCAGACAAACAAAAACCCCCGGAGGGATCAACCTTGGGAGGGGCCTTGGAGGGGAGTGCTGTCATGATGCCCGCTCCCGGGGAGCCGGTTCAAGCCCTGCGTCCCCGAAAGCGGACATCCAGTCCCCAAAGAAGGACCCAGCAACCCCATATAGGGGCCCTTTGGACAGTGTCCTGGCGCCTATGGCGCCAGGCTCATAAAATACATCAGTCCTGGCGCCATAGGCGCCAGGCTCATTATGGGAGTGCTTGGGTGCACTTACCTGATGCAGACCATGCTGCAGGATCCCGGCCTCCTTGAGGCCTGAAAGGAACTGCTTTACCTGTGGGACTAATTTACCATCCGGGCGTGGTCGGGGAAGGATACATACCTGATTGGAGGAAGGATACATACCTGGAACTTCTTCCAAGGCTATTTAAACCCCACCCGAACAGCCACACGTGCTTCGCGTTGTTCTGCATCTAGCAGCTGGACGCTCACTGTGTCTGCTCCTGCATCCTGACTTCTGCCACGCCTGCCAGAATCCTGGATCACCTGCAAAGGAAGAGAAGAAGAGAACAGAAGAAGGAAAAGTCCTTACCTGCTAAATCCGCATCCCGGAGACATCTCGCCGACAATCCTGAAAAGGAAGACTTTCATTTAAAAGCTCATCGCGTCGATCGCTGCAGCGCCGCATTCCACTCACCTTTACAGGGCGCCTCCATGTTCAGCAGCGATCATCCGGATTCGCAGTCACGCCCCAGCGCCTAGGGAGAAAAAGACCAGAACAAAAGGTGAGAGAGAGAAGGGAATAAGGAAAGCTAAATCTCCATGTTAAGACTTAACTGTTGATTAATTACCTCTTCATTTCGGGTCTGCGCCGCATCCTGGCATTTCCGGACCCCGGCCCCTAAGGGGAAAAAGAGACATCAGCGTTAATGAGCGAATGAAAAGACATTACCAAAAAACGCTCATTAAAGACTTACCTGATTTCTACAAGGATTTCACCTCTCATCTCGGGTCGGTGCCTGTTCCCCGGCATTCCGTACCCCGGCCCCTATGGGGAAAAAGACACTAGCATTAGTACATTAATGCATGGACACAAGGGGAACCTCTTATCAAAAAACTTACCTGGAAGCCAAGCAAGTTTGGTTCTCACCAATCCGAAAATCCAGTGAAGTAACTGGATACCAACGTGCCCCTGCATCAGAAGCAGGATGGAGAGCTCGTCCTTCCAGACCCTAAGGTGAGACGCTACGAGGAATCACAGAAGGGTTTCGAAGAGGGTGAGAGGGGAAAGTAGGAGGCCGATTGCATTACCCCGCTGACAGTTAATCCCCTATTTTGCCTACAGAAGGATACTTCTGCGAGCCAGACAAGCCAGATTTGGGAGCCCGGTCCAGTCCGTCTTCTGAACCCTGCGCATCACCTTAGAAGAGGTCACAGCAGCGCGAACCAGGCCAGCGCCTCCGTGGGAGTCAGGTGAGCGTTACAGGCGGCCATCTTTGCCGGCGTACCACAGCGCCCCCCAACTGCAAGGATTTTACGTAGACCTCTGCATGACCACTTCAACCTCTCTTCAAACAATTCTACAATCCACAATCTTACTCATCTTACAACACCAAAGCTTCTCAGTACTTGTAGTTTCTCAGAGTTCACGTATTCAACTTCCTTTCGGGTCGCGGTTTCTTTCTTGCCTTTGGTTTCTGTTGTAATACACTTCAACTCAGAACATTCCACAGAAACTTTTGAATGTGCGATTTTGCCTCGCAGGACCACTCTTGTTACTTTGTATCCATTATTTTACAATTCTGCAACTGTCCTTTGCATTACGCCTTTTATCGGCACACGTGCAACCTTCAACTTTTGGGTTACAGTTACTTTTGCTTTCAACACAAACCAGGCTTTTGTTGCTTTCGATAACTTACTGGTCGTGGTAATTGGTCTTCTTTCATCAATGCACTTCATGCAGCAGTCAAGGTTGTTACAAACAACTCCTCTGCTCTTCCCCAACTCCGTTGTTCACACGGGAGGGTCGCGGGCCGCTTCCAAGCACCTTGAAGGTTTCTTTCTTCCGCTCACTCGGTTTCAGTCTTGGAACGCTTACGGGCTCCCGAAAGTGTGGAATTCTCACCTGGCTCTCTCCCGATCTTTGCAACTGTCGATCAGCCCCTTGGCTTTCCAAATTCCATAGCCTGGTTCGTTTCAGCTACAAAAGAGCTGTTCCTTCTTGTACCCAGCCTTGCTCACTTTTTATCCTGACAGGGAGTGTTAACAAGTGCCAGGTATGTATAGTTAGGATTACGTGCCTGACTCTGCCTGGTCCCATTACAGGGCCTGAGCCATTACAAGTCAGTAGAGGTAATCTATCTGGCCTCATTCCTCATCTTCCTTGACTCAGTAGTGTTGTCAATGTAAAGTGGGGAGGAATTATTGGAGCTGTAGTTTCCCATGCAATAAGCAGGGATAGGGGTTAGATGGGTTGCGGAAAAAGGGGGATACCATATCTCACCATCGGGTGGTTTTCCTCCACTCCCTGAGTACCCCCTACCCTGGTGATCCTCCCTCGCTTGTCCACCTCCAGGGTCGTGAACCAAAAGCGATGGCCTTTCTCTGGCCACCTGAGTATGGGATCCCCATGGACTAGGTTGTGGAACACCCTCTGGTTTTTCACAACTTCCATTTTTGCAGGTTCTGAAAAGGGCAAATATGCCGCTTCTTTTGCTGTTCTGTCTGCGGCATCACTACCAAGTGCTATTAAATCAGTTCTGGTAGTGTGCGTTGCACACTTCACTATTCCTACATCTGCGGGCAATGTTAGTGCTTCAATTAATCAGGATAGCAGTGCTGCATACTGGACAGGGGTCCCCTGAGATCTTTTAAACTCACTTCTCTGCCATCTAGATAACCCAGAATATACCATGGAGGTGACATACGCAGAGTCAGAGTAGGTAGTAACTGCCTTCCCCTTAATCATCTCTAGCGCCTCAATGAGTGCCACCAGTTCCTCCGCTTGCGCAGAGTAGTGTGAAGGCAACCGTTTCTCCGCTCTGAACCGGTACTCCCCATCCACAAGACCTACAACAGCTGCTCCTGTGTGCCTCTCATCAGTGTTCTGATTAATTGTCCATGACCTCGCCTCCTTCCAAGGCATCCTCTTTAACATTCGCCCTCTCATCCTCTTCTCCCTCATAATCTGCACAGTCGTGGACCATGTCATCGGGTTGCACTGGTTCGGCTAAAATGTTTGCCGGATTGACTATGTGACACCTTACCTGATGTACGGAAGCTTTTGACAAAATAACTTCATACTTTGATACTCTTTGGGTTGTCAAAGTTGACACAGACGTTTCCAAAATCGCAAAAAATGCATGCTCCACATACAATGTCACCGGAAATCCCATAGTAAGGGTTGAAGATGTTTGTATCGCAAAGGCCACTGCTCCGAGAGATTATTCACATGGGAACTAGCCTTGCATAGCTGAATCTAAAAGCCTCCTTTAATAAGCCAAGGGTTTGTGACCTAGCAATGTTTTTGAGCCAGGACCAATGTCATTACCTTTCCATCTGTATGTAAAAATAGAAAAATTGGTTTCTGGTATTTCAAGTCTGCCAAAACTGGAGCATTACTGATCGCAGTCTTCAGTTCCCAGAAACATGTTTTCATTACATCTGACCATTTTATCGGACCATTCTCCTTCTGTGATTTCTTAAGTGCTTAAAATAGGGTCCTCGTGTAACTAGAGTAGTTGAAAATGCATGACCTACAATTGTTACAGAGCCCTGGGAAACTGCTGCATCTGTTTTGCCGTAACTGGCTGAGGTTTATTCTGGACTGTGGTGGCTCTCTCAGGCATCACCTTTCTCCCTGCAGACAATATTACCTGTCCCAAATATAGTACCACTCTCTGGCAGTACAGCAATTAATCTTGATCCACTATTGTATCCCTTCTTTGCGAGTAGGGTGCAGAGCTAGATTGAGACTCCTCGACACTGCTCCGTTGAAGCACTACAGACTAATAGGTCATCCACATACTGGATTACGGTACTGAACACTTAGGTTTCCCAAATCCATTTGAACGACCATGTTAAAAACACTCAGAGATTCACAGCACTTCTGGGGTAACCTCGTGTGCTCAAATCTCTGCCCACAATACGTAATCGCTGTGAGGTGCTGGGAATCAGGATGTAAGGGAACCGAGAAAAATATTATTTTTAGATCAATTACTGTAAAACGAGTCACCCCAGTAGGAATGATACAGAGAATGGTGGCAGGATTCGGTACCACCGCAAACTCTGCTTCAATATTGTTGTTCAGAGGCCGCAAATGCTGGACCATCCTCCAACTAGACCCCTTTGCTTTCTTAATAGTGTAGATGGCCCTATTGCATGAGGATACAGATGGTTGTATAATGCCTTGCTTTAATAGCGCCATAATGGTCTCAAAAATCTCTTCATCTGCCTCCTTAGACATGGGGTATTGCCTAACTCATGGCAATATTGATCCTGGTTTTAATTTAATCTGTACTGCTCCTACACTTTCAAACAACCCCAGGTCATGAGGATTGCTGATCCACAAGTAGTCCAGCGCTTTCTCTAAATCCTCCTTCCAATATGGGTCTGTTTTCCTAGCTACAAGCATGGTTTGTGGTACCACCCTTTGTTCTATCGTTACCTGGTAAGGCACCCCAATCTCAAAGACCATCCCTCCTGTGTCTTCTACGTCCTCGAACAATTGCTCATCGGATACCTCTTTTTATGATGAGGTTGGATCAATACAAAACACTGTGTGTTATTCGCCTCCTTCCTTATCCGTGTCTGGAAGAACCACCCTGTCCTTCTTGACAACCACTGCTTCTAACAGAATGGTAACAATAGTCCCTGGTGCTATTTTCCTGTGAATCAGCAGGCCAAAACTAAAATTCACGAGGTATACACCATGTTCGGTCTTTTATTCCTGGGACCCAAATCAACACCATCATCACCTCATACAGAAACAATGCTGAATGCACTGGTACTCCCCTGGTGTCACAGGTTTCCCCCTTTCTCACCTGTGTTTGATGCTTGCTGGATTTCTTGGAAGGAGTCTTCTTGCGTACTGTTCCGGTTTTGTACAACCCCGTACGTGCGTCTTCGGGTTCCAGCGTTCGTTCAGCGTTCTTCGTCCAGGGCCGATAGGAAACTCCAGGAAATCCAGGAACGAATAAGTAGTACTTGGAGGCGGTAATGGATTCCGGGATACGGGATAAGGAGGAAGGGAAGATAGGAGGAGGAAGCGAGGGTCCAGGAACCAGGAAGCAACAGAGTTCAGCGAAGGCGAACTACGGAGCACACGTCTAGCCACAGCAATCAGTAGTGTTGAGACGCGCGGGGCCGCTGGGGCGTGGCCTCTTTATAGAACGTGCTACATCTGACGTGAAAGCTGGTAGGCAGCGTTCTGTGTTTAAAGGCCATGTTGGAAGTACAGCAGAGTGTAAGCCCCGATGTGTCAGGGACCAGGAAGCCCAAAAGGGGCGCGTCCGACGGTTCATGACACCTGGTTGCCCTGTCACTGGAATACATGGGGTAAAGTGCTGCTTCTCTCCACGGGTACAACCCTCGAGTCAAGCATACCATGCCATCTTCTGGAAAAGTAATCGAGATACTAAGTTTGCTCAGGAGGTCCCTTCTCAAAATATTTGCCAGGGTAGTCTTACAGTATAACAAGGGAGCAGATAAACTGTGCTTACCTACCTTGATATGGAGATCCTTGGTGTAAGGAAACGACAGGACAGCCATAGAAAATCCTGGTGTGTCCATCATTTTACCTGACAGGGGAAACTCACCTTCTTTGATACATGATTTTGTGGCCCCTGTAACGACCATAAATGAAAATGTCTGCTCATGTACCTTCACTCCTATCAGAGGTTCCTCTTCCAGATCAGTAGTAACAGATCGTACTGGACACATCAGAGATCCCTGTGGGCTGTCCCATTCCTGGTACATATGAGCACCAAGAGGCGAAAAAGGGTTTCCTCTGAACACAATGTGTAGTGAGTGATTGCCCCGTGCGGTAGAGGGTTTTTCTCCCAAGCCTGTGCAGATGCCTGGGCTGACACAGTCGTTGGGGGTGCGTAGGTCTGTGCCATTCCAGTTCCTGGGTTCTGATCAACGTGGACTTGCTGCAATAGCAAAGAGCTTGAGCATATGGCAAAGTTAGGGGATTCATTTGTGGGGGACCCGCACTGAAATATTGTGGTTGGCTCTGACAGTCCCGTGCCACGTGTCCCAATTTCCTACACGGCCAACACTGCACTCCATACATTCCTCCATAGCGTCCTCCCATCGGTTCATTAAACCGGGACCACGTGCCTTCAAACCCGCCAAATGACCCACCACCCTGTGAAAATCCTCCCATACCCCGTGGAAATCCTTTCATCTGTCTTGGTCCAGGTGCGTACCCATCCGTCCATCCTTGACTCATTCTGGTTTCCATTTGTCCTTGCTTTCTTGATTGTCCCTGATGTCCCTCTGTGGAGCTGGTTATCATTGCTCCTTCTAAGCAGATCTTTGCCAGCTTTTTCTGAACCAGCTTCTGTGCTTGCTCCATGCTTACCTTCTTCTGCTGCCTTTCATAAAAATGCATATATGCTTGAGTCTCTGGCCAACTCTTGGCCTACCACTTTATCCAGATCGTGCTGGACTTCTTTGGGGACACCCTTCTTTAACATGGGGTAGAAGATAGCCACATTCTTGTCCCAAATTTCTCCCATCTCTGCTCTCCATATTTCTTGAATTAATTGGAGCTCGTCTGTCCGTTCGCCCATCAAGGCTGTGAAAAGGCTTTTCATGTCCCCAATCGCTAACATAAGAGCAGTTTGTTTTTCCAAACCATAAATCCACTTCCCCGTCCCTGCAGTGACCGAAGGAAGCGTCTTTATTTGATTATTCCAGTCCATGTGTGACCACGGTATATAATACTCCTTCCCGTGACCCTTCTGGAGTAGTGGGAATTAAGGTGCCCCTACCTTTACTGGGACTTTCCGCATCTGTCCTTGGCCTCTCCCTATTGTCATGTGAGCTCCACTGCATGTCCAGAGGCTGCAAGGTGTGCTTTCCCTGGTTAATACTGGAGCGGGAGGTGTAACCACTACCTCTTGTCCTCCCTTCTCATCATCCGTTTCCCATTCTCCCTCTTCCTCCTCTGTCCCTGTTACCAAATACCCTAATCTTTCTATGAGGACGGACGTGTATTCGGCTCTGCCATAGCATGCCGCCTCACTTTCTCCTTGTTCTGATTCCATACCTGTGATGGCATGTCCTTCCTCCAGATCCACATTTACTCCCTTTATAATGTAAGAGGATTCAATTCAACACTACAGCTAAGTCAATGCCTAGTCTGGGATACTGAATGGAAACCCTTATTGATATATCTTTATGTCCAGTTCATGAGTTCTGGATGACTACCCCTATATAACACCCCTCTCTTGGAATCCCCCTGACCCCATTGAGCCAGGAAGTAGTTCTGTTTTGCAAGTTAAAAGGTTTATTTGAGAATTTAAACAATATATAGATATATAATCACACTTTATAATAATTGAATATCACACTTAATCTGAGCAGTAATCAATAATGGATAGTCCAGCACTAGCACACTTCTTTATAATCAATGATGAGTGGTTATAGGATGGATACGATAGCAACAATACTTTTATGGTTTCAAATGGATGCAATGTGGAATGAAATGCAGTACAGAAAATAACTTGATAGGATTTCAGCAAAAGACAATGTAATCACTTTCTTGGACAATTCACCCCCCCTTAATGCAATGTAAGGAGATGAATAGAATGGGACTCAGTTCTTAGGAATGCAATCAAATAGAGTTCAGTTCAATTCCCCCCCAGCAGCTTATACAACAGATAGGAGTTTTGAAACACAGACCCAAGTGCTTTGAATATGGTGACAATGCAGTGAGAATATGCTGAAAATGCTTTTAATTCCCTTCAGGAGGTTCAGGGTGAGTGGTATCTAGTTAATATTAGTCCAGGCTCACTCTAGCAATGATTCAGGGATGGTTCTTAAGAGGCAAACGAAATTTAGTAGTTCAGGCAAAAGCAGCTATCTTTTTACAAGTAAAGAAATCGGGCCAAATCGCAAATCGCGGCAAAATTCGCGGGTGCGAGAATCATGATTATGGAGAAAGTATAAGGAGTCGGTTCTAGGCTCGTTGGAAAGCCGACATTCTAAGCTTTCAGGGGAAAATTAAACCAAGTTCCTAGCCCAAACGGTTCCAGAGATACAGACGATTAAATAAAGGTAGTTTTTCGGATTTGAAATTTTAAAAGTTCAAAGTGACAGGTTACAGCTTGCAGCTAGAAAATGACAGGTGACAGTTAGGAGGCAGTTCTGGTTAGATTAAAATAGATTGAATTATATTATTTTAACTAAGAGATTGGTTCTGCCCAGTTCTGCTAGGTACTCACAATATATTTAGAAATAGGCCTCGCCACGGATCTGGTCAGGTTTTGGACTGGACTCCGGTTCTGGTCTCGGCACTTCACAGTGATCTGGGTCAGCTCTCTGGTTCTGCTAACAGCGGTCTGGGTCACTCTGGATCTCTGGCCTCTGGTTCTGGATACGGCTCTGCTTTCTCTGGGTACAGCACTGCTTCTGGATCTTTCTGCACAGCTTTCTCTGGATCCAGCGCTGATCTGCACGGCTCCTGGATGCTGCTACCGCTGTTAGGTTTGCTGGATGCTGAGGCCTACTGAGAAGAGTTCTCAGTTGGTGTGTTTAGGCCCTTGCCTTGAGTTCTGAATCAGGTTCTTTGGAGTTTTAAAGTCTAAGTGTTAAATCTGGTATCTTCTGGATGTTGTATGGTCCGGCAGAGCGCGTTGCAGCAAATGGAATTGAATCTCCTCTCTAGCTTCCAGTGGCTCTTTTTATGTCTTTTAAAAGTGGGTGTGTGTGCAGCATCACTAGCCAGCCCCTCTTTCAACTTGTCATTGGCCCAATTCTCCCCTCTCCCATGATTGGGGAAGGAACTGTGAGTCAGAGTGATGCTGTAGGTTTTATAGGTCAGAGGATCCTCCCCTGGTCAGTTTGCCCACAAATCTATATTTGATCTAAATACACATTTCTCAAATACATAGTGGTTTGTCATTACATGTACATATTACCTATCACATGAGGTATACTCTTTGTCCCTAATCCGCTCTTCCTGAGGGCTTGCATTCAGAAACGGCAACATTTTCGATTTTAGTGGGTTATGCAACCTTGGTTCTTCATTAAAAATTATACACATATACACGGCCTGTCCATACATACTCCAGTAAATTCCCATGTCTCTAGCTTAAACACAGAGTCTGTAGTATCCATAAATAGTGGGGTTTTGCCCCAGAACATCACACAAATTCCCAACGCATCTTAAAACGTGCACAGAAAATTCACAAGAATTATGGTATCGTTTAAATAATTTTGACAAGTCCGCACTGTGAGTTATACATCTTTCTTAGAATCATATTCTGGCCAACAGGGGTGTGTCTTTTCAGGTCACATGGTGTAGAAACCAGTTTATCCAGTTTCTGCCAAGCTCAGAGACCCTGCCCCTCCCAGCTTCTGCCAAGAGGAAGCTATTTTACGGCCACCCTAATAAACCATCTGCCTGGGCCCAGGACAGGCCTTTGTTCAACTCCCTGTAGCTGCTCCACCCCTAATCTAATCAGAGAGGTGACAACTCCTTTTGGCAAGGGGAAGAGTGGCTGAGCAGGTTTTAACTCCTGTGGGGGTAGATGTCAGGCAGAATTCAGTTTCATTAAGCCAGGTTTCAGATAAAATGTCATTTTTTTGTTCCCCAGTTTAAGTCAAGACAATTTTTACATATGCAGCTAGAATGGTGATTCTAAGTTCAAAACTATGACATTTCAACAGTGACAAACTATGTGACACTCAAAGTAGGTCACTCAGTTAATTTAAACATTTTCGATTTTTGGTAGTTTTAAATCCAGTTTCAGTTAGGCTGCTGCAGACCTGCAGAGCTCAGCCAGTCTTGTTATGAACATTGTTTTGGGGCTCTTCAACTTCCCAGATTTAGTATGCACACATACTTCATTCTGCCAGATGTCCGCTGGTGTTCAGTGAGATTTTTGGATGTGTTGCAATGTTTGAAAATAGGCATTTTGAGCTGGCATTCAGAGAAACAAAAGGTGATTTTAAAGTGCGGTTTTTCCTTTGGCACACATTTCACTCATGGCACCCCGGCCCATCCTGCTCGCACTGGTGGGTGGCAAGTTAGGCAACCATTTTAGTGTACACAAACTGCGTGGTTCTCCTAGATTCTGGCGCACAGCACCAAATGTTGCAGCATGATAGCTCAAACGTGGGTCAGGACACCCAACAAAGCCTGATGTGTCTAACCTAAAAGGGATCTGACCATGCCTCCATCTCCCTTCCTCAACCTCCTTCACTTGCCTGTTCCTTCTGCCTGTTCTTCATTGTTCTGTCGTAACCGTCCTAGTTCATTTTCTGCTAACCTTACTGCTTCTTCCCGTTTTCTTTTCTCTTGCCTCTCTACTACCATCCGCAGTCTATCTTCTATTCTGGTGACTCGGGGCACCTCCTCCCTTCTTAGCTCTTCATTGCTCCTTCCTCTTACGGTTCTCCCCCGCTCTTGTTCCTCCAGCTTCAATTTCAGTGCTGGTCTAACCGTTGAATAAACTTTTCTCATGCCACCTTTCCTTTCAAGACCTGTCAATACATTTTACTAAAGAAGGTATTACCCTTCTGCTCTCTTAATCATTCCAGCTTTCCAAAATTTGAGCCAACGGAGGTGTCACCCCTGTCTGCTTTGTAACCTCTGGAGTGGTTACAGAAAAAATGGAGGCTCAAAATCAGGGTTGGTATATCCTTCTGCGGGCGACAAAGGATAGAACCCATATGGGAGCAGTGCAGTAGAAATTCCTACACCCTTCTTTCTCGTCCCCTCCTCAATGGTCATAATATTATAGGCCTTCCCTCCCTTGTCATACAACCTCCACAACTCTAAGATATTCAATCTGTTCTCCAATTCCAAACCTTTATACTTAGTTACTAAGAAAGTATGCAAATTCTCCAACATACCCCTATCGTAAGACACTTCTTTAGGCCAAGAATTAAGCATTTTGCCTTTCATTTCCCTCAACCATTCTCCATATTTTTAAATCTTTACCTTATATCCAGGCAGCACCTGACATAAATGATTCAATGGTGTCTCCATACTCAAAACCAATCTAACTGAAACAAAATTTCTAATATCACAATAAACCCCAAGAAGCAAACCCGCAGCACAAGAATTCACTATCCGAAAAAAATCCCTTTTCCTTTCCCTTTTGTGTAGAAATGAATTTCCTGCACTCACTCTCTTTACTCACTTTCACCACAACCGTCTCGGTAATTATACACTCCTCAGGCATACACAAAAGACAGCATATTATCAAAACACACATTGGCCAAAAATCATCTTTTCTTCTTTGAGATTTCTCCTTCACTCGAGCATAAAAGGAGCGCAATGTTTTCCACTACAACACCACTGTATCTCTCTCTCTCTCTCTTCTTTACTAGTACAACACTCTTGACTACAGTGCTGTCTTATCCTGATTACAGGAAGATACCCTGCACTACTTCTAACCAAGGAAAAGCAAAGCGCAGGCTCCATCTGCACAACCAATACAAAGTAGAGGGTTACCAATGGTATACTCTAGAAAGGTATCTATGGGTGAACTTGCCATAAAATGCCATCTAACCCTAAGATGCGGGCTCCAGCCGACCAGACAAGCAAACTGAAGGATTTCAAAGCTATCCTTTACAATGGACGTGCCGGTGCAGGAGACCACACCTCTCAAATAGCAAACTAGGTAAAAAGAACTTACGACATAGAACAATCCATCCATTTCCTCAAAAACACTCACTCTTCCAACCTACTTAACCTCATCTAACTCCACACACACCTATTTTACCCTATCCAAGAAAAAAACTGTTTCTTCTCCCCTGTTACCCTCTTGCTTTACCTGGCAAAGATGCACACACATGAAATTGAACCCTGAAGCACTCCAAAGTGGTGCTCCTTTAATCTGTTCTGCGCAGCTGGACCACGGTACCAAACCTCTGGGTGGCCAGGCAGGCCTCTAACCAATCTGAATCCTGTAGATCTCTTCTTTGTTGTGCATAAAAGACTGGTTCCTCAGAGAAGTGCTGCAGCTGAGCTGGTTGGACCAGAGACCCCCAATGTCTCAAAGAGCGTGGGGGCCACGCAGGGATACCAAATGTAGGAGTGGGCCTCTAATCATCTTAACCCAAAGTAGGCCCACCACTTAAAAAGCAAGTGCGCATTTGTCTGTAAAGCAACTTTACTGTACAAAGGGCTGGGAGGGGCAGGATGACATCAAAGAGTTAAACTAACCAGAGTCTCCTCAAACCACAAAAGGAGCACACACACACGTCCTGGCAGGATAGCTCTGCAGCAACATGCTCGCCTTGGAAGCAAGACGACACGAAGCAACACAGGTTCGATCCCCGGGTCTGCACTTAGAAACTCTGGGTATTTAAGCGTGTTATAAACGTACAACTAAGACAAACAACTAAGCAACTAAAACAAAACAATGGGCCTCATTACGACCCAGGCGGTAAGTTACCGCCTGGGTCGTACCTTTACCACCATGGCGTAAACTGCGTTTACGCCATGGTGGTTGGCGGACTTACCGCCCCATTCCGAGGTGAGTGGGGCGGTAAGTCCCCATTAACCCATTTACCCTTCCCCATTCCCATTTTTGCCCCATAGGGCATAATGGGAGTGGGGACGGCGTTAATTACGCCACCGTAAATTACGGAGGCGTAATTAACAACAAGGTCCCTTAGCGCCATGGATTTTAACACCTGCTAAAAGCAGGTGTTAAAACCTCCATGGCGCTAAGGGACCTCGGAATCAGGCGGTAAGGGTCGGCGCTGTTTACGCCGCCGTAAACCCCTTACCGCCTGGGTCCTAATGAGGCCCAATTCCTGTAACAGCACCTTGATGCCCGTGGACCGTGTGAGCGCTTTAAAACATTTTCTAATTAAATTAATAAAATACACCTTGCAACAGTTAAAACACTCTTACAGATTTTGTTACCAAGTCAACACTCCACACATGATTGGCCAAACTTATATAATGTAATCATATCCCCTTCAGTTACCACACTGCTCATTGGATACATTAATTTAAGCAATATCCTCTTTAAACTTATAATTGCATGTTTCATATTTGATGCTAGTCTCTGCCGGTCTCGCTCCTTCTCCGGACCCCCTTCCACCTTGGGTGCCCTGCAAAGATTGCTACAGCGTTGTGACTGGAGTCCCTTAAAGCCATCTGAAGATTGCCGCCATGACTAGAAGAGCTCTGTTGAGCTCCCAGATACCCACAGCCTTCCTGCAGCCATGTGATTGGTCAGAGCCCAAAATTCTCCTCCCGCCCCCATTGGGCCGGGAGGCGAAGCTGGCCTCCCAGCAACGCCAACCATTAAGGCCTTTGCTGCGAGTCTCTGCCAGTCTCAGCTGGCGAAACAGCAAGAAATTCCTTCAATTTGCCGCTCCACCCCATATTCCTTCCATGATAAGGGACAACACCCTAAACGAAGGTAAGAAAAAGGCATCCAGCCATGTCTGCACTCACCCTACTCCCCTGCTTTATTCTGTCTTCCATGTTCCGAACATTACCTATAAAGCCCACATCACGATGCCTCTCCCTTCCACACTCCTCCAACGCACTACACAACCCCTATTAGCCGCCAGGGTCCCAAGTCCACCTCCTACCCCGCAATATACCGTTGCAAGCAGCGTGGCCCCTCAGCTAGACCACCCCAGAACTCTGCAATGCTGAAAGAATTCACTAGCGGTTCAACACGCTACCCTGATAGCATCGCCAGCCCCATCACTTGCTGCACCATTGGATCAATGCCCCGCAATGTCGTCGTGCATAATGCACTCATACCGACACGATTACCACAGGTGCTCGTTGCCGGTACCCCGGCAGTCAACCTCGCATCGACTGCAGCCACATCGGATACCACATGCCCCCCGTAATTCAAGTCCAAAATACCACAGATCCAATCATGTGCCTTCAGCCAGTTCTTCCATCCCTGTGCCCTATTCCATAACACCCCGTCTCAACTGCAACTATGTGCTGAGAGCATGCACTGGCCATGTGCTGCGCCTTACTGGCCCTAGAAAAATACAAGACAGAAATCGCATGCTTAAATCTTTCACCTGGTGCCCACCTAATGCGACCCCCTCCCTTCAGCCTCCACACAACTGCCTCAATCATCAGTTCACTCAACATACCAGTGAATGGAACTACCTCTGAAAAACTGGGCACCAACCAGAAAATGTTGACCAAGGAGGCCATGCATGATGTATATAATGTTATCAATGTTGCTAATACCCCTAGCATTGTGTCGCGCAGGGATACCCAAACCTATGGAATGTATGCAATTAGTGCCCCATTCCCTGCTCACCATGTCAGTAATGTCTCCAGGCCTGAATCCACTAATGTCAGAATTGCCGTTCATACCACTAATCTTGACGTAAATGTGCATGTTTCCACCAATGCTGTAAATTCTAGCTCTACTAATTGTATTGGTAATACTACACATTGTGGGGTAATGTTGGACAGCAACCTCACCAGTATCCCCAACATCAGTGCAGATGTTGGCCCGCCTACTATCTCTTATGCAAATGCCTCCATACCCTAATCAATTCCGCTGCAGGAGTCAATGCTCCCTTCCAATCTTATTCAGCCACTAACACAAGCACCTGCACTAACAAGGCGCCCTTGAATTGGGCCCTCATCAACGCCCGCTCCCTACCTGCCCATGCCCTTGACATCAATGACCTCATTACCACACTCAACCTTGATGCCTTAGCAGTCCCAGAGACTTGGCTCCAAGATGCCTCTGGTCCTACATTCTCCTATGCCCTCCCCACTAGGTATACAATTTATCGCAAAGACTTCCCCTCTGACCGAGGAGGTGTGGTGGCCTTCTTGGCCAAGGATTCATTACCGTTTAGGCAAATTAACACCTCCCTTGACGGGAACAGTGATCTTCTTACCCTCAAATTGTCCATAGCACCCACATGAACGATAATTTTCCACAATATCTATCACTAACCAACTTCCATGAAAATCTCCTACACATCCTCAATGACAACAAGAATCCCACCAAAATTGTCATAATGGGTTACATGAACCTGGGCCTCAACGATCCTAAGGATTCCCAGGCCACATCTCTATCCAAAGCTCTTGTGACCTTAGGTTTCAGGTCCCACATTAACAATCCCACCCATTGCAAAGGTTGTGCACTGGATTGGATCGCTGACCTCAACTGCCCCATGTCAATCTTATCTAACACCCCTTGCCCTTAGTCCAACCACCACGTGATCCACTTCTCCATCCCCTACCCCAACAAACCCAAGCCTTTGAAGTCTCCACTATCACTGGCTCTAGCCCACAGCTCTTTCAAGCTGACCAAAGAGAGCCTACAACCCCTCCTCAACATTCTGATGCACAAACCCCCCCTTCTCTAATGACCTAACGTCCTGGCAGACCTATATGCTTCAACCATAGACAAGGCAGTGGATGCCATCGCCCCCCTCAAACCACGGCGAGCCAATCCAATTAGACACACTAACTCATGGTACACCCCGGACCTACTCGAGCAACGCACCAAAAATCGGATTGCCCACTCCACTTGGCTAATAGAAAACTCTACTGCCACGAGATTGGAGTTCTCCAAGATCTCCAAAGCATATAAACAGGAAATTATCTCAACCAAGACCACCTCCTTTAGAGAACATGAGACTCCCACCCCTCCCCCTCAACCTATCACTAAAGAGGAAGCGTGGTCCACTAGCATCCAAACTGTGATGCTCAACAAAATTGACACGATAAATAACAAAATCGCCGCCACCCACTGTACGGAACTCATAGTGGCAACAGAAAAGACAGACACCAGTGATTACAGTTCAACAGTGTTTATTAAACTGTATAAATGGGTAAGAAAAATGCCTAATGTAAACCTAAATCTAAGATGGGAGCGAGCTACAACCATCAAATAATAAAAAGGCAGTTCTAGTGATGTTTTGTCAAATAAAAGGGCTGTTAGGCAGAATCCTGTGCAGTGCCCTTAGGGACCACTACACACAATTAAGACTACAGGTGGCAATACAAGTTTTACCTTTGGTAAAAGCCAGTACTACTATGTTAAAGTGCTAGCAGTAGCGGAGCAGCCAGGCTTATCTCAAGAGTATATGAGCAGTAGCAGAGATTACACAAAGGGACCACAATTACTGTGACTCAAGCAAACACTGACTCAAGGTTTCAGGTAAAAAATATAACGACATTTATTTTTAAACCATTCGTTATAAACACAACACTTCTATTAATTCAAAACCATACGTTAAATACACTATAACCAAACAATTCACTTTGGTACACTCTAACTCAAGGTAAGTATCCTATGTTTTAACAAAACAGTGTTATGGAACAAAAGACGTTACCGGGAATACACTTGCGATCACTTTTTGACAGTAATGACAGTTCGGTTTTACTAAAGAAACACGTATCTGCGGCAAGAAATGTTACCGGGGTAAAAACACACTTAGCACCTAAGTTAACCGGAGAGAGTTGGGGTCAAAAATCATAGGCAATACTTTTGTCAAGGCAGACAGAATCAGAGAACATTATTTGATGGAAATTCAAAAGTCAATAGGCCGGAGCCAGTGTCAAGTGGAACCGGGTTCCTGTTGTCGAGGTTCACACAGTCGGATAGTTCAAGATTCAAAGTTGTCAGGAGTACTTAGATATTGTCAACAGAGGAAGCAAAAGTTACAAGAAGGAGGGAAGACAAGGGCAAGCCTTGGAGAGGAAGAAAAGGGATTCACCCTGATTCCCCAAGCAGGACACAGTACCTTATTCAGTGAAGAAGCTGGTGCCACGGCAGTTGTTCCTGTTGGTTTCCTGCAGACCCACGGTTCCTGGAGCTTCAATCCGAAGGAGGATGTCTGGAGGTGTCTGCACCACACAGGGATGAAGCCGGCAGCAGCGACGGTGAATAAAAGGTGCGCTCCTTAAAAACAGGAGAGGCTCTTCAGATGGCTATCCGGACCACTACAGCAGTGTGCAGCGATTTTGACCAAAAAGAGGATCCTCTGGCTGTGGAAGATGAGCTGGTTATCCCCACTAGGCTCAAGGGAAGAAGACTCCGGACTGGATCTTCTCTAGTCGTCGAAGGGTAGAAAATCAGCACTGCAGCAGGGCTTCACCGGGACGGGGTAGTTGCATCAGCCGTCTTCTTCTCCACTTCTCTTCAGTTCCTTGTAGTTCCAGTGGTGACTCTCTGACTTCTAGCCCAAGAGACCTGCCTTTTATGCGCAAATCCCCCATTCACACAGCCTAGCTGTCAATCACGCAGCAGGGGGTTTGTCCAGCCCGGACAACCACCTCAGCCAATCATGGCAAAGTGCGACTTGGGTTTCCTAGGATACCCTGTGCAGGGGGTGACTACACCCCTCTCTCACATTCAGCCCACCTAGACACCCAGGCGCCTGGAGGAGGGCTTCTGAGCAGAAGCCTGCCAAAAGACGGTGAACAAAGAAGGCAAACCTGGTTTGCCGCGCAAAGTAAAATACAAGAAGGACTTTAACAAAAAGAAATGGCGAATAAACCCGACCGGAGCCAAAATAAAAAGTATTTGGTCAAGCGGGTGTAAGTTTGAGGCTAATATAATAGCCTAAAACAATACCACGTTTATATAGTATAATCGCAGTAGAAAAGTTAGGGTAGATACCACTGCCACCAGCCAAGTCTAAATGTTAAAGAGCGAAACAGTGCTCTAGGAGGTACAGATACAAAGGGATATGAAGTAACCCTTTCCAGTACTCCATGGAAGATGGGGTGTACTGGATCTGTGGTTAAAATGACTAAGTAAAGTTAATGGCAACTTTACCCTTTTCTGGGGGACTGTAATCAGCCTCAGAAATGGAGTCGGTGGGAAGTCTGAAAAGGACAACACTGTGTCACTGCACGGAAGGTGCCTCCTGAAGTGGTGTACTCCAGAGTCCACAATCATAACAAACAGGTAAAAGACACATGGCAAAACCTGGGTAAGAGTGGGGGAAAAGCTCACACTCTTACCAAGTGAAAAAATAAACTCCAGAATTTGAGGAAATTAGCCATAAAATGAGAATTCTCCCTAACAAGGGCCTATACTACAAACAACTGATTGCCATTCATTACCGTTAAGTTACAAAAGAGTGTGGGATAGTTTTCACTAGAAAAGAAAGAAGTGTTCACAAATGATAAATCAGAATGTTATACCTGGGGTCTCCCTTTGCCACGCTTTTAGCTCAGGACAAAGTGGGACTCTTTGAGCACAGCACACTCCTGGGCTTCTCCAGCACGAGGCTACAGTTCCTTACAGCGATATCACAACCTTCGGTGGTTAAGTCTCTTTTCTACAAAGTCTCTTGCCTCAAAGGGCCTGATGTGTCCAAAACAAAGTTCCTTTCCGTTGGTGCGTTGGGTGATGACTCTTCACCCTTGGATCCCCCTCTTCCGGGCTCAGACCCTTCTCGAACGTTAGCCTCCATCCGTCGGGTTCACTACGGCCTTTTATTCAGAATATTTCACTTGTATTCTCAATGTCTTTTTGAACAATATTTCACTGTGGACATTCCTTAGCTAGGTTCACTCGTCAACACAATGTTCACCGGGTTATCACACTTCACCCCATTTTGCAGGCATTCCTCCGCTGGGTTCACATTGGCCAGTAACACAGTTCACTTTACTTTACACAATGCAGGATTTACTTCCCTTAGCTTTCCTCTTGGTTACGATAGCCTCCCTTTGTCGGACTCAGACCATCAATTCACTGAAGACATCCCTCGGTCGGGTTCATGCTTGTCATTGGGGGTCATTACGAGTATGGCGGTGGGGGCTTAACGGCACTATTAAGGATGGCGGTGCCGTTAAGCCCCTACCGCCCTATTCCGAGGTCCCTTAGCGGGTCCCAGCAGGAACGGCTGGTCTGACCAGCCGTTCTTTGCGGGACCCGTTAAGGGACCTTGGAGCTAATAACGGGCCCGCAATTTGCGGGCCCGTTAGTAGCGCCTTCCCCATTCCCATTGAGCCCTATGGGGGCTCAAATGGTAATGGGGAATGGTTTACTGAATGGGGACTTACTGGGTCCGTATAGGTCGGAATGTCCCAGTAAGTCCCCATTCAGTGACACCGGACCCAGACCCAAGTTTGGAGGCAATAGCGCCATGGCTGCCTCCAAACTCGTAATGACCCCCATTGTTAGACCTCTAAGGTTCATTTCCACTCCTAAGTCCGGATTTCAGCCACCAGTCAGGCTTCACATACTTCAATGTTCTCGGGGTGTTACTGACCACCCTAATTTTCAGGCATCCCTCTGTCGGGTTCACATTTGCCATAAACACAGTTCACTTGGTATCCACAATGGGTCAAAGACTTTCGACTGTACAAGGGCTTTTCACTCGCCCCTTGTATGACCACTTTGACCTCTTTTGTTGGGCTCGCCTAGAGCCTTCTGGTATCGGTAGTTTCAACTAAAGGGGACCGGCCACAGTCTTTCGAATGAGTGCACAGTTGGCTCCAGACCATTCTGCAGCTGGTCTCTCCCTGGGTTTTTTAATAGTTCTGTAACCTACAAGGTCTTTATTCTTTGCTTTGCATTATGTTGCCCTTTTGCAACCTTCACTCAACACAGTTCAGTTTACTATCGGTTCTCTCTCCGGCTCACCGGCTGTGATGAACCGATTGGTATTTTTTGTCTCTGGAGTCAAGGACGGTACCAAGGTAGCAAGCGTATCTCCCTGCTTCAGTCATTAGGTAGGAGGGCTCTGTGAACCGCTGACTTCCGTTACACCATGCGCTAGCTGTTGTTCCCGGCCTTATGATTCCTTTCACGGAGGCTTTGCAGGTCCGGGTCAAAAAGGGCAAGGGCGATTCCCTTCTTGCTATCCTTTTCGTTCTCACCGCCTTTCTCCTCCTCTTGAACTGTGGTCCTGGAATAGCTGCCTCCTCGTGCAGTTTTCCTTGCTCCATGAGTGTTTTCGTGCTCTGCCTTTTATCCCTGTGGGAAGAGAAAGGGTTTTCAGTTGTGTGTATTTATTGTCAATTGCCTGATTCTGCCTGACCCTTGTGTCGGGACATGGAAAAGAAAGTGTCCACGGGCTGCGGATCACTCGCGTCCCCTGCACACTCGGGTTATTGCCAAAGGCAATCAATTAGTTAAAGAATGTAATTATGTAATATTCATAAAGGTCTTGTTCCATAATATGTTCAACTAGTGAAGTTAGAACTGCTATTTAAGCAGGAGGAGATGCATCAAGGTTTCTAGAGTATAGGACTAGTTTGACAAAAACATTATTATAAACAACTGAGTGGTAATTTCTTTCAATCTTTCTTAGACTGTACAAATAATAATGTAATCACATGATTATCAATTTCAACCAACGGATGTCCAATTTATTAGTACATGCTAGTCTATATTCAACAATATTACCAATTGTTGATCATCATGTAGTAACATGTCTTCAATCAAAGAATATATACATATTAAGTACAGTAGTGGCCTAACTACTGTTCAGATAGCTCAATGCGTTTCGGGAAGCAATTTCCCTTCTTCAGGAGCAAAATATTCAATATTATAAACTGTAAAATTCATATGTTCATAGTCAGATTCTTCCCGGTAATCTGCTTCCCACTACAGAGAAAATAACAGAAAATGGGAATATTTTAGTGCTATGTTCGTTAACTTCAACATTGATGAGGATCTGTAGTTTTTACATCAAAACTATCCCGACCTCTCATTGGTGCCCCATAGGTTTTTCTGTGTCCGGGATAATCAGATATCAGGATAAGGTATTTATCATCAATATTCAGTTGGGTATCCCCTCAAATGTGGTGGATTCGTCCAAAGTGGCTTCTAAGATTATAAGAAAGTGTTAGTGTCGAAAAGGGGGGCAATGAAGAGTTTGGTAGGGTGTGTGAAATGAATAGGTGGGATTGTGGGAATGGTAGTGTTTTGTCAAAGTAGACTGGGAGTTGGGGCTGTGGCTAACTGCCATGCAGTAAGGACAGGTTTCCAGTAGCTCCCGAGAGATCCGACCAGATCAGTGTCTGAGAGGCATTTAACAGAGGCGATAGTGGCCCAAATTACATCCTTGGAATGGGAGAAGCAATGCTGCGCGTGATCCTGTAATCATCAGGGGTGAAAGACGACACAATCCGTTAATACGAAAGTTGGCAACTTTGTTGCAGAGCCCCGGAGAACAAAGGAAGATTGCCGCCAGCTGGGATTCAACATAGTTGGCATAGACCCTCTGTGGATGCTGAGTAGCAGGGAGCAGAGCGAACGATCCGCCAGAGGGAAGCGAAAGGGTGTGTAAGCGAAGCCCTTTCAGGGTTGGTCCCGGCGTTGCTAAATATTTCACAAAGGTGAGCAGAGGAGCAGGAGCTTGCTCAGAAGACCTTGTGCCATGCCGAACACACGTACAGGGACCGATGTGCGGGTCCTGTAAAAGTGAAGCCCGTGACTGAGCAGGAGCGGACCAGAAGTGGCCCCCTTAATCAGCAAGAAGTAGTAACCTGAGTCCGGACAGGAGCAGACCCGGTTGGGTTCCCTGAGTCGGCGGGAGCCCATGGAATGCAAGTGCTGAACGCAGCACAGTCGGAGTAATTTCCCCTCAGCCCAGAACCCTTGCTACAAAGAGGCAGCGTGGAGTCTGTGAACAAAGCCTGCAAAGTGGATGCAATCTCTCCTTCCTCAAGCAGACTGTGAGATGCACAACAACGGGGGAGACGCGCGACCAACTGAAGCAGATTGAAGGGGAGTGGGATGCAGCGGTGATTGGGAGGGACAAAGCGTACAACGTTGCGGCTGGCAAGGCTGCAACAACAGGATCCCTTGCCCTTCACCTTGGATCCCTTGCCCTTCACCTTGAAGGACTTGAATGGGCTGTATAAGCCTTTGGGGGCACACGCTGAAGTGCATATAAGCCCAGCAGGGCCTTGGTGCCCCTGTTCCCCCTTCCATGCATGCACTGAGGGCGCACTGCACTTAGGTCCACGGGACAAAGTGGACAAACTGTGCAAAAGCAGGTTCCTTAGTCCGGAGTCTGAAAAGACATAATCCGGCTATACAAGCTTTTTTTGAAGGTCCCTGCTCCTTCTTTCTTGCACACAATAAAGGCTGCACTGCATGGGGTCCACTGCATAGTGCCAGTATGCTGAGTCGTGACATCACAGAGTGGAGGTCGCTCCAGAAGGGCATTACTCATGCTGAATAGAGGACCAGACATCATCAAGTGTGCTAATTTAATAAGGACAAGCGGGTGGGCAATGCAGGACACAGGGATTATCAGCCCATGGTATTCAGTGGTTCACGATCTGCTCACCTAACATGAGTGACTGAAATGAACAGCGACGTCGGGCCGTGGTTGATTTTTACACAGAGCACCTGCATGTCTAAGCCAATGGTAACACCATCAACTGCCTGAAATATATCTTCCTGAGTAGACCTGTGTGTTCCCTGGGACCCTATTCATGCCGTCTAAGATGCCTAAATGAAAATCAAAGCAACCTACATTGGACAGCGTGGCGCAGACCCCTGCTGCCGCACAGGCACAAGCGAAGGACAAAGAAACTGCAGCAAATGACCGGCCAGTCCTGGCAGCCATTGAAGATCTAAAGGCATCATTAGAATACAAAATGGATGCAATAAGTCTCGATGTAAACCTTCTGCGCCAGGATATACGGGTCTTGTCAGATCGTACGGGGTCTCTAGAGAAACAAGTGGACTCGAAAACATTGCAGCTCCAAGACTCCATGAAAACAAACTCAATAATGCAACAACAAATAAAGAACTTGGAAGGGGGAATGGAAAATGCAGAGGGAAGGGCTAGAAGGAACAACATCAGGACTGTGGGCCTTCCGGAAGGAGAAGACAGAGGTGAACCCCACAAACTACATCGAAAACACGTTACTACAAGAAGTAGGCCCTGGAAACCTAACACAGGGATTCACTGTGGAAAGGGCGCATAGGTCACTTGCAAGGAAGCCACCACCGGGCTGTGCCGCGCTCCATAATTGCAAGGATCCTGAACTACAAGGACCAGGAAAAAATCCTGTACTTCTTCAGATCGGGAGGCGGCAAAAATCACGGTGTACCCCGATTCCATCTCCAGGTGCAAAAATCCAGAATGCAGTTTGCCTCAGGGAAACGAAGATTGCGGGAGTCTACTCTAAAGTATATGCTGCTGTACCCGGCTAGGCTCCAGGTAATACACAATGGGCGCTTACTCTTTTTCGACGCTCCAGAAGACACACACAAGTGGATTAATGTGGAGAATCTCCCATCGAGAGCTGAAGGGAATAAGGACGAAGCTGCAAGGAAATAACCAAAGGAACTTAATTTGCGCTGACATAAACCGGCAGGAAGCAGCATCCTGACCCTCATCGAAGTTAAGTTTTATGTGGACATGGAATCTCTTAAACTATGATTCTTAGGAAATGGGAGTTAGCACTACGTACCCCCTGGAAACGTAGGGGGGAGCGAAGTGAAGAACAGATCTACACCCAGGGCCGGTCTTTGCGTCAGGCAGCCTCTAGGGGACGCTTCACCAGCAGTCCACAGTGCTAGAATACACATGTAACACGTTTGTTTCCTAACATTATAAAAATGAATGTGCCTGTTCATTTTTATAATGTAGGAAACAAACGTGTTACACGTGTATTCTACCACTGGCACTGCTGCAGGCTGCAGCCTCGACCCTCAGGCAGGAAAGTGCTAGAATACACATGTAACACGTTCATTTCCTAACATTATAAAAGTGAATGTGCCTGTTCATTTTTATAATGTTAGGAAACAAACGTGTTATACGGGTATTCTACCACTGGCACTGCTGCAGGCTGTGACCTCGGCAGTTTCTAGTCCATTTGGTGCCCAGGGCGAAACATTAGGAATGCGCCCCCCCCCCGCACCTCATCCTAAGCCCCACTCCCACCGCATCCCACGCTCCTCTCCCACCGCACCCCGCGCACCACTCCCACTGCAACCTGCGCATCATTCCCAAACTACACCGTTAAGGAACTCCTACCCAAAGTCAAAAAGTCAGTCACACAAGGAATGAATTGCCATTTGCAACGGTGGGCCACTGTTTCACTGGTGCCCAAGTAAATTTTATGCCCCAGTCCCACTTAGTCTGCAGATAATGAGGACTGGGCACACCAACCAAGAGACCATGAATATGGCACAGGATGCAGTATATACAACCAACAAAGAACACAAGATGCTGAAGGGGGTTTGGAGGCAACCTAAGCCAAAAGGGCAATGGCAAGGAGACACCTGAACCCAATAAACAATCTTTGAATGGGAATCAAGGGTTATGCTTTGATACAATAAAGTCTTGACTGTTGTAAGGATACATGGACCAGGATTATTTATTTATTCATGCAATCTTTGTTGGGTACCTGCACATTTATTTATTTATGCAATGTGTGTCGGATACAGGTATCCGACACACATTGCATAAATAAATAAATTATCCGTCTCCATGTACCCGTCAAACATTGCATAAATAAATAAATAAATAAATAAATAAATAAACCGGTTTGTGGCTTAAAGAATATTTACTCAGCAACACTGGTCAAAACTATTGTCCGCATAGTGAAGTAACTCATCACCAGTGCCATGGAAGTGGTTTAAAGTGTAATTGATATATAGTTTGGAAAAGAAGCGGCATGAAAGAAATAGCGCTGCTTTAAATGATTATTTTGGCCATTTTCTGGGCTTGCAGGAACGCACCATGGGCCCAACCGGGTCTCCGTTTGTACCGTGTCGGGGCCCACGGTGCGTCCCTGCAAGGCACGCACACTCCCCAGAGCCCACTGCACCTCCCCTCCCATCCCAATGCCAGCACGAAACCATTTGGTGACGGCATTGTGATGGGAGGGGCTGGTCTTAGCTGCAGGGGGACCTAAAGTGTTTTTATTGGTGTGCTTATGCCCCCACCCCAAGTGGCGCAAAAGTGGTCAGAGGGAGCCTCTGACTTCTGTAATGTCACGTAGTACTTTTGTACTACGTGACATTACATTCGGAAGGGGCAGCGCCAGCACCTGACCTGCGGAACTTTCCCCACGTCAATGTGCCGCCGCACAAACTAGGGAATTCCATCCCCTCCAGAGGCTCCAGGGACCGGGGCAATTGCATCCCCCGGGGCTATTGCGCCCCGGGCAGTTGCCCGTCTCGTTCGGGCCAAGAAACAGGCCTGGCCTCGGCCCTCAGGCAGGGCAGGGCAATTGGCAAATAAATTAGCAACATTTGTTGCTTTATTACCTTCCCCCGGCCCCGGGTGGCTCCGGCCCTGCTAGCGCCAGCCAGGCCCATGGGTGCACGTGCGGGGTGCCCTCCTCCAGGCTAAGGGCACGCACTGACAATGAAGTGTCGATCGATTGGGGCTGGCTGGTGTTGTCTGCCCTGGCCATTATAGAAAAGAGGAGCGAGTGGGTCACTAAATTCTGAAGTTGTTCCCATCACAAGCACACACTGCAAAGCAGCAGCAGAATCAGCGAATACAAACAGTTGCTGCATCCTGCCCTCGCTGATTGGCCTTGTTTCAGGAAACTCGGCAGTAACTACAGCCTGCCGAGGCAAGCACACTTCTTTCCTTCTGCTCCCGTTCTCGCAGGTGAGGCCTATTGCTGCATAGGTGTTTTATTTATTTTAAAATGGTATTGCGGAGATGACTGGGCCATCCAAGAACACTCTCTGGAGGCCACAAAGCTAGAAACTTTTGTCAAGGCTCAAGTAGTCATGAAAAAGGAAGTGAGCACTGGTGGTGGAATCTCCTCAGGAGATCAAAAGGCCGGTTATCGGAAGACCTGGGCATAGTGTCACTGTCAGCAGATCTTAGACAGTTGCACGTTCCAGCGGGGTTGGATTGGTCAGTCCATTGGCCGGGCCAAAATCACTTCGAGGGTGAGGTCCTGGGGGCCGGTACCACGCGTGGGCCGGTTTGGGGGTTACTGCGCCCCCCAAGTTCCCGCTCCCGAGCATATTGTTCGTCGTTCCCTCTTTCCTGGGCATGCACTGCTGACTTTATTTTAGTGCAAGAGTTTCATACATTTCACTGTTCGCTCAGACTTGTCTTATACTCTTCTTTGTTGTTGTGCTTCTTTTGTTTTGAATAGCAATCATGCTAGTCTAATGAGATAAACAAACACCTGCACAAACGCGCCTTGTGAATGATGGTGTGAAGGATGGATGCAGGCGTTGGACCAAAAGCTGAGCGAAGTCTGCACAGCCGCTGGCTTGGGAAAGCGACTCAGCAACTACAGTAGAAACCGTCTCTGTGGACGGTTGGCCCGTCTCCCGTATAATGCAAATTCCCAGACTTGTAGGATGCATGCTTCACTTTCTTTGTTCCATTGGGGGCGACATGCTGTAGCATCAATTCATGGCCTTTAAAATACCCTGAACGGCAACCGCTGGGAAATGGCCATGACTAGCTAACGCCACATTAATCAAAGCCAGGTCTCTAAAGAATGGTTCAAGTGTTGGGGAATCACCTGCTCACACTTTCTGTCATGTGACCAACCAGTGCGCAAAAGATATTTCAGAGCATGGGGCTCTTGATGCCACCCATTTCTGCATTGGATACACGAGCAGCTAAACACACCCTGGGGAGGCAGTTCCTTCTGCATAGTCCATTTCTCTCCCAAGCTCGGGACAATGTTCTTTACCATAATGGAGAATGTGAAAAAGCGCAGGGCTGCAAGGCTGGGGGGGGGGGGGGGTGGGGGTGGAGGGCAAAGCACATTACGCTTGGGCTACACTAGAGATGCTTCCCCTAATACCCTCAGTACTCCAAGTCCCTTGAAATGAAATTCGTCTATACACTGCACAATATGTAAGGGCCGCTGTTATTCAAGCAGCACGCGACTAGTAATTTGCAAAAATTAAACTTAACAAGTCCCAAGAAAAGGTCATCTTCCACCCTTTAAGAATTTGATTGTTTTTGTTTTTATGTGGGGATGGTAGACATCATTTTTCTTTGCGATTTTACAGTTTCATGGTGCTGTCGGGAGCTAAAATGAGTGATCACGAAGGAAACATTTAAGAATTTTGAGAGTTCACAAGCATGAGTGAAACAAACCCCAATACTCGAACTGCCTTTTCTCTGCCGCGGTAATGCACTGCAGTGTGTTTCAATGTAAAGTCCACATTGTAATGTCATAATTTTAGAACGATACCTCTCCAAAATTAACTTTGGGAGCTATGTTGAATTGTACATGCATGTTAACCCTCTGCATATGTTTAAAGTAGACTTTACCACTCACATGAAGTAGTGATATATTTAACTTCCCGTGAAATATTTGATGCAATGCTCGGCAACAATGCTTCCCGCCTGGGGTGCAATCTGTTGTAAGACCGGCCCTGTCTACACCCACAAGTTTGGTTACCTGCTGCACGACCGACACCGGTGGAGGACCGGACTGGTTGGTGTGGAAGTGAGAAGCGGGGATGCCTGAGAATGGAATACATAGCTAGGCAATTGTTGGGGAGTTGGGAGGGAGGGTTGGGGGACGGGGTTGGGCAGGTGTTTGGGAATTTGAGAGTTGGGGGAGTGGTTTGATGTTAGCTGTCACGAGTACACGATATATTTCAGGCACAAGTAACAAAAGTAAGTCGCTTAGAGGGTATTGGACGAATGGCAGGGGACATTAGAGTAATAACCTGGAACGTCAGGGGCCTAAATAACTACATTAAACAAAACCGGGTAATGACATATTTATGCCATCAAAAAGTGGATGTTGCTAACAAGAGACGCACCTGACGCCAGAAAAACACAGGATCCTCACCTCGAAATGGAGTGGCAACACAATAGGGTCACCATACTCAGCTTATGCCAAGGGGTGCTCATATCGATAGCCCCGTCTGTGCCCTTCCGCATCCTTCAACAAGCTACAGACAAAGAGGGCAGGATGGTTCTGGTACAGTAGAGAAGCAGGAAATGTGCTTCGTTAACATCTATGCCCCGAATTATGATGCAGGAAAGTTCTTGCGCTCTCTGTACCCCGAAATGGGTCCGTACAGGCACTGCTCTGTTATTTGGGTAGGCGATTTCAATTGCACTAGAAACCCCAAACTAGATAGATCTGATGCGAAATGTATGCACCCCAGCTAAAGCACTCAACTCTCTAGTAGAAGTCTTTGATTTGGTAGATGTGTAGCAGAGTCGCCACCACAGACTCTAGGATATTCGCATTATGCAGCACCCCAAGACTTACACACCAGATTAGATTATTTTTTCACAGGACCAGAGACAATGGGAGGGATAGTACAGGCAGACTATAAGGCCAGAGTGTTGTCAGATCATGCTCCACTACAGATCATGTGCAAGGTAGTACCAGCTAGGACCTGCATCCCGACATGGAGGTTGCGAGGAGAGGCCCTAAGAGACAACGCATTCAAGGAGCAGCTCTGGGAAAGTATTGTTGGTTACTTCAACATAATACAGCTAGCGCTGAGTCAGCTGGGACGTTAAGGGATGCTTTTAAAGTAGTAATTAGAAGAGTGGCCATATCAAAGATTGGAGTGTTGCAGACAGCGATAACTAAGGAACTGACAACAGCCGGAGAAATACTAGTAGAAGAGGAGAGACGAGTTGGAGAAACAGGGGTACACACACAAATATAAAGTGGTTGAAGCACAAATGCATTAAACACTGAGACAGGCTGGGTAAGCTAAATTACTCAAAATATGTAGAGAACCAACACGCCTATGGGGACAAACCAAGCAAGCTACTCGCCTGGTTCTATAAAAGTGACACAAAGTACTACACAATCAGTTCAGTGGTAGAGGTGGATGGCAAGTTACGATTAACACAAGCGGAGATAAATGAGAGTTTCATAGAATATTACAAATCCATATGTGACGATAACTTGATAATAGATGTATTGGAATTGGAGGAAGCCCTAACACAAATTAAGCTCCCTAACATAGACGCCAAGGCAGCTGGGCTATTAGAAGAGCCTATAACATTGGAAGAACTGGTAGCCACGATCAGGGAACTACCTACAGGTAAAACGTTGGGCATGGATGGCTTGCCTAGCGAATTTTATAAGGAATATGTAGCAGAATTGGCAACCCCCTTATTGGACATGCTAAATGAGGCTTTCAGGCTTGAAATCCTTCCGGCTTCTTTGAGAGAATATATCATCATACCGCTTCTTAAGCCTAATAAATCTGACATGGACCTTGGATCGTACAGCCGCTCTCCTTACTGAACCAAGATGGGAAGATACTGACGGGGCTGTTAGCAAATAGACTATAATCCTCGATGACACAGTTGATACACCCAGACCAGACAGGGTCTGTACCAGGGAGGAGTATTACACGCAATCTGTGTAGACTGCATCATATCATAGACCATACTAAGGAAAGCACAAATCAGTACGCATTGGTGTCACTCGACGCAATTAAGGCGTTCGATTCAGTGAGATGGCCTTGGTTGATAATTACCTCAAAGAGATTTGGTATAAGCCCAATTGTATAAAATGGGTCCAAATGTTGTATAACCTGCCAGTAGCCAGAGTTAAAACAGGGAACTACATATTAGAGCAATGGGTCCTTCAGAAAGGCACGAGACAAGGATGCCTGTGGTCGCCAATGCTGTTCATCCTGGCATTGGAGCCTCTAGCCGTGTATCTCTGGGAAGAATTTGGGGAGGCTGGAATAAGAGAGCAAGGGCAGCGACACCGCCTGTCCCTGTATGCAGATGATATGCTGCTTTATCTCCAGCTGCCTGAGACTAATTTGGAAACATACTGGAAGTATTAGAACATTATGCAGCACTCTCTGGCTTAAAAGTGAGCACATACAATTCAAGCCTGTTTCCACTGGCAGGGTATGTGGATAAGCCGGCAAAGGAGCTACTGGTTTACCTGGTCCCATGGACAAGAAATATGTTCTGTTACCTAGGATTAGAAGTATATCATGATCCCAGAGAGGGCTCCTAGGCTCTCCCGAGGCTGCTGCACTGTTTTTCTAAGTTTCTGTTTCACATACCCAGAGGTTTTTTTAAGCAACTAGACCCCACATGCAGGAGTTTCTTGTGGCGCAATGGTAGAAGTAGGCTGGCCCTAGACAAATTACAAGGGACACACTAAACTCTGAAATTTATTATGTTGCGAGCCAACTGCAATTTGTAGCGGGTTGGCTGTCGGACGAGCCGACCCAAGACACCCTCCTTTTGCAACCAGCTTGTAGTCCATTCTTTTTGAAAGAAGTAGTTTGGTTACAATATACAGGTTTAAACAACATGCCTCTACTGCTTAGGTTAGGTAAAAGTATGTGGCGCAGGGCCTGCAAGCTGATAGGAATTACAACACTATGCTCCCCTCAGGTCCCTCTGGTGGTGCTGAATGCGGACCGTCAACAGCAAAGGTTGATAGTGCGTAGGCATTGATAGCCGGTGGGATTAGCCACTGTGGGAGACCTCCTGAATGACGGGAAACCCCTGGAGTTTGGGGCACTGGCGGCCGCGACAGGGTTACAAACAGGCCAACACTTAACACATGCTTCTTTACTCCATAGCATGAAACACAGATGGGCCTTGGGTGAAGGAGAACTGCAAGTAATGGAGGGCACTGAAACAATATACAACATATCTGAAGGTGGGCATGCAGTGTCTAGAATCTATGACTTAATCTTTAATCAGCAACCAGACAAGGCCATTAACACTAAACTTTGTTGGGAAAAGGCTCTGCAAGAAACCTTTAAAGAAGACAAGACTGCAATTGCTACAGTTGTATGTGACCCATAGAACATACCTGACTCCTAAGAGAATGGCAGGGTTTAATAAAAACTCAGTACAATGATAACCGAAATGTAAATTGGCTGATGCAGATATGGTGCATGTGTTCTGGGCATCTCCTAAATTGGCACAATACTGGGATGAAGTAGCACGCTTTAGGCCTGGAGAAATGGAGCAAGCCTACTGTCTCCTGGCTGGGATGCCTTAACTCCCTCAAAATGGTCTTCCTCCCAAAGATCCTTTACTTGTTTCAGAAGCTGCCCATCCAGATCCCAGACTTGTTCTTTAGGGACGCTAGGGGCACCATGCTGAAATTCTTGTGGCAGGGGAAAAAAACCAGGATCTCCACGGGGACCCTTGGCCTTCCTAAGGAGAAAGGAGGGGTGGGCCTACCAGACCTGAAGCTTTACTACAAGGCTGCTCAACTTAGAGTCCTGATACCCCACCCAAGAGCATAGCGAGATCTTCAATGGGTCACCCTAGACAACACACACATGCATCTGGCGACTGTCGGGGAATGGCTGTGGGTCCCAAAAAATAAGATACAACGTAGGCTTCGGGAACACCCGATTCTAGGGACAGTCTGGTATGTTTGGAAGAAGTGTACCGAAATGGTTGGGGTCACGACATGGCCATCACCGCTGGGTCATATCTGGGTACTGGGAGTGAGGGACGCCACAGAAAACCCTGGTTTGAGACAGGACTGGAGAGGGTCAGACAGCTCTGGAGGGAGGGGAGATTGATTACCATTCAATAACTCGAAGAGGCTTTGAGCATTGGCAGACTCCCGGTCTTTCTCTATCTCCAACTCAAGGAGGCACTGACAAGGGAGGGCTGGAGGGAACAGATCCAAAGGGACCTAACCCCTTTTGAGAGGCTCCTAGATACCACGACTGAGGGGAATGGTCTGATCTCGGCCACTGAGTCCTGGTATAATCAGGCAAGGGGTCCACAGACAGGCTAAGGGAAAGATGGGAGGGAGACATGGGGTGGGGGGGTTAGACAAACCTCTCTGGGATAAAATGTACATGCGTGCCTCTCGGACCTCAATATCCTGCCAATATAAACGCCATGCAATCAAGCGCCTACACAGGTGACAGTACGACCCGGTTAGAAATTCCAGGATGTACCAGAATGTCAGCCCCTCATGTCGGTTTGAATGTGGGACTAGAGCAGATTAATGGCACATGTGGTGAGGGTGTCCTAGGGCCCAAGTGTTCTGCGACGAAATCCTGGGATGAATCAAGGAGCTAGATGGCATCCCCAGAGTGAAGGCCCCTTTGTTGGTCTTGTTCGGTTTAGAAGAGGTTGAGGGGGAGTGCTCTAGACTCTCCCCGATGGCAGCAGGCCTACTACTGGCGGCGGGGGTATGTCTGATGACCCAATGGAAAAATCTGCACACCCCAAACAAAAAGGAGTGGATCAGTGTGGCTAAAAGTATGTATGCGATGCAACGAATAACAGCAGGGCTTCATGGGGTCGAAAGATCCTTGGAACTGGAATGGGTTGAGTTTGTTAATAAATATGTGCCACCAGAGGTAGACTGAGTCGATACACCGCCGGAGAATTGGAATGAGAGTGCCGGGAGCACCATAGTGAAAATACCACGCTCAAGTATGAACGCAAATGGTTACAAGGGATAAAGGGACCACCTGAAAGGGCCCAGAATCTCATGGGACTCCAATGCAAGTAGACACTGCTGCTGGAGACCTAGTTGGGGGTTAGCGGTGGGTGGGGGAAGGAGGGACAGGAGCTGGGCTAACGTTGAAGGTTCTATGGTTGTATTTGTTGGTGGAAACCCGAAGATGGATTCGGACTCCCTAATAGGTGTTAATGCCTTGGCAACATCCATTTCATTACCTCTGTTGCCTCAATGAAGGCTGCTTGGTTGTAGCAGTCTTGACAAAATGTAAATAAAGTCTAATTTGAAAGAAAAAAAAAGAAGTGACCGCAGTACACATTAAACTAAAGGCAGGAGCAGTACTTCCCCGGGTGAATCAGTACCCGCTATCGAGAGAAGCAAAAGAGGGAATAAAAGATACGATACAAGCACTGCTCAACCAAGGGATAATAGTGCCATCCACATCACCATGAAATATGGCGATCTACCCTGTCAAAAAGGCGACGGGGCAATTGGAGAATGATCAAGGATTTATGCCTCCTAAATGATACAGATGGTACAGAAAGAGTTTCCAGTGGTTCCAAACCCGGCCACCATTTTCTGTAGTATCCCCAAAGGAGTGACCCACTTTAAGGTGGTAGATCTAAAGAACGCCTTCTTTTCGATACCCTTGCACCCTGACTCTCAGCACCTCACCGCCTTTATCCATGGCAGAAAGCGCTACGAACACACTCGTTTACCTCAGGGGTACTGCGAGAGCCCAAGTATCTTTAACAGAATATTACATGCAGATCTAGGAAACATTCAGGTGCCCAGTACGGTCATCCAGGACGTGGACGATTTGCTTGAGTGAAGCGACAGTGAGCAAAACTGCCAAATGGACTCTATCACACTCCTGGAGCTTCTGGCCCGCAACGGGTACAAAGTTGACAGGGCCAAACTGCAGTATTGCCAGCAGGAGGTACTGTATTTAGGTAAAATAATATCAGCAAACGGCAAAAGAATAATACCAGACAGAGCCGCTTCTGTGCGCTCCCTTTATCCCTTGTAACCGCAGACTTGTGACAGTGAAGGACATGCAGAAATTCCTAGGGTTGTGCAATTACTGCAGTGCATGGATTCTAGACTATGCAGCATATACAAGGCCATTCCTGCAGGGCCTCAAAGAAGCACAGAAAGGCAACCACAAACTCAAATGGACTGCACACATGTGTCATGGGTAATAGCATGGGAACCCACACCTCAGTAACACAAACACACGTGGTAAAGCCTGAGACACAAGTAGGGGCTAGATGGGTGAAAGCCTGGCAAGCAAAACATGCACTGAGGGACTATTAGAATGTACACAATTCACATAAGCCATGTTTTCCAGCCACTTCCTGTGCTCCCAACATGGATGCCTGTAGGACATTCAGGAACTGTAAAGCACACTCTAGTGTTTGGGTGTAGCTGCCTATATAAGCCACACCCAAGAATTGGTCCATGCTTCGTGTGCTTTCTGTAGCCTTGAGCGCTCATTCACCGCAGCCTGGATCCTTGCCTGTTTCCGCGGCTCTACAGCTTGGAACAACCTTACCTGTTTCACTCTCCCACCGTTCGGATATCCAGAAATCTCCCGTCAGCTTTTTTCTTCGCGATAGAGGCAGATTCCTTCTCGGCTACGCTGTTCTGCGCTCCGGACCCGATCTTCAGCTCTTTAGTGCTCCGGACCCGATCTTCAGCTCTTCAACGCTCCGGACCCGACCTACGGAAGAAAGAAGAAAACAAGTTAGAACTAGTAAGTGCGCGCATGCATATAAAGCCTCAGTCTTCTGGGCAACCACAGAAACGTACCTTTTGAGGCGAGTGAAGCGGAATTCTTCTCTCCGCGCCCGCATCCAGCTGGCAGCCCGTTCTGAGACCGGCAAAGACAACAAACTCATTATAACGCTCAGCTTTTTTCCAATCAACCGCCCACCTTGAAACCTGCACGCAAACCAGTGAAGTAACTGGTTTTCAATGAATTTACCTTCCGCTCACAGTTGGATTTACCTGTGGGCTCCTGGATTTAAGCCCCTTCATTGAACTCACGGAATACCCAGTGCTGTAACTGGGCAAACCCCGAAAAGTGTGTTTCGCACCTACACCTGCCTGAACTTAGTGAAGCAACTAGCTCTGAATCCCAGACTTCAGCGCCCCTGCATATGCAGGATGGAGAGCGTGCCACATTAAACCAAAAGGTGAGCCATACAATAGTAAGGGAGCACACTGCACTGGGACACAGGGAGGGTGATGGGAGGTTTAGAAAGTCTATTTACAGAACCCCTCTAAACACCCATTCTTTTGGCAGGTCTGCTTCCCAGTCCCGGGGTTACGAGAGGAAGAATCCGGAGGACTCCATTGCTCCTGCAGAGACCCTGGTGAGCGTGACAACATGATACAACATTTCAATGATTTGAAGGAGGTTATATCCACAGCCCCAGTACTGGCCACCCCAGATTATACCCATGAATTTTACATAGTCTCACATTCCAATGGGAAACTTATGACCGCCGTGTTAATACAGAAGAGTATGATGGGCCACAAGCCATTGGCCTATTACAGCGGTACACTACTATGCAAGGGCAATTCGTGTGCGAACAAGCACTTGCTGCAGCTGATTTTGCGATTGGAAAAAGCTCCACACTCGTAATGGGATGCTCAGTAACTTTGTATGTAGAGCATTCAGTATTCGCCATTTTGGAGAGGTCTAAATTTACCCTAACCACACACAGAGCATCGGCATATGAGATTATCCTCTCAAGCCCAAACATTCATGTTGTGCAATGCAAAACAGTGAACCCCGCATTTTTTCTGACTGAAATGTGCACAGACTGAGATTTGCAAATAAATGACTGTGCCACATAGGAGGGGAGGAGGATGACATTCCCAAAGCAAAGATAGCCCATTTGAGGAGGTGCTCTTTGTTGACGGTCAGTGACAGTTGATCAGGTGACAGGACAAAGACATATGGGCACCGCAGTAGTGCGCCTCGAGGGAGGTGAATATTAGGCACTAGTTATAAAAAGACTACCCATATTTATTCGGCCCAAGCAGCAGAGCTTGTGGCGCTCATGGAAGCGTTACATGCATTACAAGGTTGCCACGTGACCATCTATTTGGATTCGGCATATGTCACTACAACAGTGCATGCCGGATTGTCATGATGGAATATGCAGGGTTTCCGAAGAGCAAGCAGTTCCCAGTACAACTTGCTGCACTGCGAGATATATTGATTTCCGTGTTGTCACAACCCTCTGTGGTGGCGGTCGTCAAATGCGCCGCCCACACCAATCACACAGATGAAATTTCACTGGGAAAAGCTGCCATGGATGCTGCAGCCAAAATGCCGGCCTACCTTCCGGGTCCAATAATTTCCAAGTATATCCTAACAACACCAACACACGATCATCCAAACACCATGTATGCAGCATTGCCTATTGCACAGCTTATCGAGCTGCAAGGAAGAGCATCCAGTAATGAAAAGGAAATGCGGTCCAAAAGAGGCTGGAAACAGTCCCCGGCCGATTTGTTATGGCACCAAGAATGCTCTGACTAACGATTACTTTTGACCAACTTCACCACCCCACTCACAGCAGCACCTCAAAAACATGATCATACATTGCACCATGTTTCAATGTTTAAGCACAGGCATTATGCTCCGGACCTTGCGAGCCATCTTGCTCCGCCCTATTGGACTGTTCCGCGAGATACCAATCGATTATAATGGCATGGCAGAAAGATGCAATAGGTCGAGGTACTTGATTGTTGTTGTCTGCCCCTTCTCACAGTGGGTTGAAGCAGGACCTTGTGCACACCCGGATGGCAAATGTGCTGTCACATTTCTTGTCTGTGAGGTTTTCCCCTGATGGGGTGTGTGCAATGAGTTAAGGTCCGATAACGGCACACATTTTTTCAATGAACTCTTTAAAGAGATCACAGCCCTACTTGGTATTAAGCACCGGATGTGTTTAATGTATCACTCCCAGGCCAACAGCGTTGTGGAGAGGATCACCGGTCTGCTCAAGAGCAAACTATCTAAGCTCTATACCACACTGAAAAAGAAATGGGTGCACTGCTTGCCCTTGGGCCTCTTCAGTTTAAGCAAACAGCCTAGCAAGGACCTATCACCCCATGAGGTGATAACAGGTCAGCGCATAAGCACACCCATATCCCCCGTCCGGAGAGAATCAGATGCCCATAAAGCAGCAGCGGCCCAAGGTGAGGAATTTAAAGAGTATTTGACAACCCTAACAAGTGCTATTAAATGAATCACTCGACAAATTGCACCGCCCCAGACACAGGTCACAGAAGGTACTACACGCACATCAGTAGCAAGCTCCCAGCCCATCCAACCGCTCCTGCCTGGAGAAATTATTTACGTGTGTAGTTTTTTTAGGAAGTGGAACAACCCCAGATTTCATGGCCCATACGAGATCTTATTTTCAATCACTCTTGCTGTAAAAGTAAAGGGGCTCCACTACTGGATTCATCTTTCAGATGTACGCAGGGCACCCCCAAACAGTACGCAAACACCCTGAGTACTAGCTCCTCGCTCTTCTACCCCGGTTTCAACAGCAAATTCAGTAAGATCCAATAGTGACATAAACAACTAGAAAACATTTTCTAATATACTATGAAATTAAAATAACACAAGTTCACTATTAAATAAAATGTTTATTAAATTATCTCTCTTCTCTCTCACCATATCCCCTCTTTCTCTCGCTCTTTGACTTACTACTCCTTCACTACCTCCTTTCTTTCTTCCTTTTTTGCCTTTTTGTGTGCATTATTTTTCCTTTCAGAAAGAAGACAATGGAACCAACATCATTGGATACATCTATATACAATAGAAAAGATGTTACCTATCAGACTGCCCCTGGATGTTCCTATTCATACACATGTGGATTTCATTTTAGTGCAGTATTGTTTGGCATCTTGATGTTTGCACTAGGAATTTATTGGGGATCTTCTTTCATACGGGGAGATCATATAAAAGAGGGGGAGGGGCAGCACATATACAAACACCATCAACAGCACTGTAAATGTAGCTAATAATAGTAGCGAGCATAAGAACAGCTATAATACCCAATCAACAAATACATCTGTATGTATCAGTAAGAAAATGAGTACAATATTAGAGCATCTTTTTCCGATTATTAAACACTTTTTGTGTATAACGTAAGCATTTACGATAATATTGGTAGTGAAAGCGCTGTTAGTAAATCCCTAGAATTATGTAAAAAAGAAGGAAACTGAAGGAAACTGCAAGCACGAAGGGCGAAATATGACACCTACCACAGGCTTGGCCTTGATGCCATTGAGGATGTACGACATCCGGAAATGTCCAATAGCTGGTACACTGACATGAGTGTGGTACTGGGAACTGGTCTAGTTGGCGAATGACACTGAGCACGGGTTCAATATCATAAAGGTTGAGCTGCACACCCTGAGGCTGATAGCGATGCAGAATTGCCACGTCCTTGATATGCTGACGGCAATGGAAGGAAACGTGTGCCGAAAAATCAGGGATTCATGCTGCACATTCGTGCTTCCCGAAGATGCAGTGAATGGATCATTGACCCACATAATAGCAGCAGTACACGGTTTGGGAGTTGGCATGAAAAAAGAATCTGGAATCCAAGGGGATGATTGGTTTGACGTTGCATTTGATTGGGATCCATCATGGCTAGGAGCCATTGTGAAGATGCTGATACCTGTCATCGTGTTGGTCATCATCTGCACCTGCCAAATGGGCCTCCGGTGCTGTGCCAAAGCATTGCCCAGTAGCGCAATGATGATGGTGTCTATTGGGGCTTCAAAAATAGCTCACAATACAAATGATAGTGCAATGCGAACTGACCACCCTGTCCCCCACATGGTACCCATCCCTTATGGAGACGAAGTTGACCGTCTGTATCACACCATTATTGTTCCACCCCCTGACCCTGAGAATTATGAGGAAGTATGGTTTGATCTAGCAGGAGAAGGGGGATGTATTTATATGATTTGCACACCTGAAAAATATGCGTGATCAGAAGAAAGTTTGCGGTCATTGTCTAGGGCCTGGATGCCAATAAAGGGAAGTCCACTAAATGATGAGGCATTGAGTAGGGAGAATGAACGCATGCTTTGGGGGGAGTTTGTTACTGTAGAATTAATGAAATGGGAGAATGTTGGGAAGGAAATTAACCTATCTCACCCCCCTAAGTGTTTTAGGGCCAGGCGAGTCCCAGTAAGAGACATGTGGTGTGCTAGGGGCTAGGGGCGTATTAAGAGGCCCCACACTGCCTTAATATTAGGCGATTTTGAGATGTTTAGATTTAGTGCGTGCATACAAGCAGACGCCATTTTGTAGCTATGGCAGAAGTATAGGGCCTGCATGGCAGCGCGTTAGACACAGGCTTCAAACCTGATGAAGAATGTTGAATAGGCCCAAGCTTTGATGAGAAAAAGACCTGCACTGCTAATTCCCACAAAAACCCTCCTTTGTTCTAAAACAGTTGCCAATATGTTTATCCCGAGAAAGAATGCACCCTGAAAGGCCACGAGAGAGTGCTAGGCGCCTTGCTGAACATGTTATCACAACATGCCAGAGCAAGCCTTCAACCCCCACCCAGCTAACTATGAGTTATAACCCCTACAACTGTCTGAATCTCAACACCCCTGAATTCCGAGATACCAGTTGACCCCAGGCCTCGACCATAAACCAGACGACCATAAAAGATCTAAGAGAATGGTCACCCTATCGTTACTTTGAACAACATGATTTTCTAATGCGAGGTACAGGGAGGGAAAAATTATAGTTCAAAAGTGAGGGTGGAAGACTTGAAAGCCGGACGACGCAATAGGAATGAGTGAAATGTGTGCGAGTCACAGTGACCTCAAACCTCCCCCTGTACCAATCCATGATCATGCCAGGTGCCCTGTGTAATGATAGAGCAGCACTGCTAGGAAGAAGTAACTAATTGTCTTTTCGACCTTGATTCCCTGGAGGCAATGAGCCCAGCTGACCCCACGTGATGGAAGACGGATGGACAGAGCTGGGGCCAATGGCCAGGCATCCCCTATGGCGTAAACCGATCATACATACGGTCACACCAACCAGCTGTGCAGGTTTTTATTGTATATGAATGACACTGTGCCCTGTTTTAAGCTTCTGCTTGAATCCTTTTTGGGCAGAACGCTCTTGGGCAGCAGAGTTCTTTGCTGGCATACCTATTTTTTGTATAGTTAAAACATGTTCTCCTTGCAAGAATCTCTTGGCCTTTTTCCCCTAGCGGGCTGTATTTATTCTGGTGTGAGCATTAAGGGGCATGCCTTCACTTCTTATGGCTTTTGCATAAGACATAGCACAAAAGGAAATCATATAGTTATAGTCAGAAACACCAATGAGAGCACAGAGTTTACCCCAAGCAGATACACCGGTCCCGTAGCTACCCGCAGACTGCCTTCAAATACTTGCTACCATACACTTTGTGTTATCTATAAAACGTAACATTTTATCAGTATGATGTAGGTCTAGAGTTTGGTTCCTCCAAATGAGGGTTTTAAAAACTGGCAGCCATCCTTAAGAAGGAGCATAAAGTTTTAGTTGGGGGATGTGATTAAGTAATCAAATTTAAGACTGGGGAACCAAAGTGTTGAGTCTCATATCCTGGATTTGCCAGCGGACGATACAGTGACCCTGGAGAAATCATTTTACCTCACTGTATAGTACTCTGCTGCCTTCCGTGAGGTTTGCCTTCTCACATACACTTGGCATTGCTGCCCATTGCCTGGTCTATCTTCTTATGAAGGAACTTTGATTGAAGGGGTCCCAGACATTAGAGAGCAGAGCAAATGTCACAGGCCTCTAGTGAGAATGTTTTCAGATGTGCTTGTTTGGCACAAGAAATGGTTTGCTTTTTTATGCAATTTCAAACATGTTGATTACAACAGAAATCCCAGATGAATTAAGCTCACATCAATGAATACTCTGGTAATTGTGTACTTGCCATGATGACAGAGGACATACAGCCAGAATCATTGTCCTTTATCATACCATGATGCCATACGACATTATCAAGTTGGGTTATTAAGTGGTTTGTGTACTTTTCAAATCTGTTATGCAAAACAGGGTATTGCTTCAGTTCATTAAAGCCAAACATTCACAAATGTGTGTAGCTTGCTATATGGTAAGAACTGGGAAACAATATGTCAATTGCAGAAATGTCAGATTGGCTCAAGTCCCAGCTTCACCTCTAAACCAATATGTGTGGTCTTGGTTAACTCATTTAATCTTGTGATACCTAACCTGTCAAAATAGTCAGCCTCTACCAATTTCAAAATGTTCAGCCCCTAGAATGATTTAGTTCTCAGGGTATGCTCTTCAAAAAAGTCTGACTCATAGTTTAACTAGCTAGCATGTTGCTTCATGTATATATTAAGAGAGGCATTGATATATTGCACACCACAAAGCCATTTATTTCTTTGCTGACTAACAGAATCCCCCCTTGAAAACCATAGCTCTCTTCATCTTGCACCTTTCTGGTAGCTTCTAATTCATATCCAATATCTATAATTCTATGCAATGGCATGTATACCTTCCTTATTGCTTCCAATTTGTTGAGCACTTTTACATTCTGTGAGAGTGCTAATGAGTCCTCTGTCTATACTGGGGAATATTTATTTATTTGTGTTGGTTACACAGTAACCTTTGCAAAAGTTAAAAAATATTAGCAACAATTTAAAGTATAAATTCATACAGAATAGATATACTTACTTTTTTTTTAATACAGCAATTGTAAAGTTTAGCAAAATTTAAACATACATAAAACAATAAAAATAATATCGCCATCATATGACTGTAATTCCCGACATAAACTTTTTAGTTTGCAGCAACTTGATGTTCAGCCACGTGGCACTTGGCAAGATTTAAACAGGTACAGAGTAGACGCAGATAAGCAAATGGGAAAGTATCCAGCATATATCTGTATCACCTAACCTAGAATAGCTGCAGTTCCAAAATCTCTTACAGCACATAACATTTGGATAGTTAGTAAGGTTTACTTAAAATGAGGATTTTTAGGTTCATCATCGCCCTTAATTAAGTAATCGTCCTTTATAGTTCCCCCTTTGGTCTACCAGTTTGCAGGTGTCAGCTAAGAACCTCACCACAGCCATCTGCAAGTTTACCCTGCAACCATGCATCATTTCCGTCCATAATGCATTTAGATCCACATGATCAGTGCTGTGGGCAAATTCACTAAAGCATCTAATACAGTCAGATCTCAAGACCACACAGTCAATCAATAGAGGTGTACGCTTTTCTGTTGTATCTGCCAAGTTACAAAATCTGCACTGGGACACGTTCGCGTTCTTTCTGTCCCTAATGTCCTTAATTTCACCTGTTTCCAGCCCATTGAATCTGAAGTGCGTGAATTCCTGCCTCCAGTGTCTGTGCAGGAATTTTGCCAAATAGGACTCCATATCCCCCAACATTTTGTAGTGGGATACGAGCTGTCCATATAGTTTAAACCTAAGCCCCTTTTCAACGGTGTTGTTCCAATCAATTAAGTGCAATAGTTTTTTCACCTTCAATGGATTAAAGATGAGAAGGTCGCGAGTCAACCCCACTTTGTCCAGAATTTCATGGCATTCAGTTTTCAAAACGCTACGGTGTAATGATTGGGGCTCTCCAGAGTGCAAGATATTTCCCCTGATATCATAAAGGGTCGATTTCTTGCTAGTGAGTAACTTTCTATAGAGAGAGAGTCGACGCCACTCCACCACATTGACCACAGAGCGCAGACCAAGTTTGTACCGCACTGCGGCGAGCGGAACGGACGTAGGGAGACATCTTACAGCAGATTTCAAAATTCGGGAATCAAATTTGTAAAGTTCCTCTCTACACCACTTTGGAGCAAGTTCTAAACCATAGGTAAACTGAGGTATCGCCTTACATTTGTAGAAGCGCAGACAAGGCAGAAACAAAAATGTCCCATATCTTTGATCAATACGTAGATCGGCACACTCCCAGACCTCCACGTCTTTTCTTGTAGAATTTAAAAAGCAAACCACCAGCATCAGTGCCCACGCGCTGCCTAAAGACAAAATGGAAGCTCTATAGAACATTATTTTGATCTGCCCATTAATGGATGTGCCCCAGGACCAGACCAGCAAAGATCTTAGTCTGCATCCAGAAGGCCGATAGGTTTGTAGTTAGAAGGGCAGCCCCTATCGCCCTTCTTGTATATAGGGACAGTATACAATATATATGCCAGCTTTCAGGAATACATCTATCTAGTCATTACTATGTTTTTAAACAAGACAAAGAGAATTTTGAACCAGAATTCCGTATTGCCTTTCAAGACTATGTTTGCGAGTCTATTAGGGCCCAGTGCACGAGAGTTAGATGCTTGAGTAATCAAGTTTTTTATGTCATCCTGAGTAAATGTGAAATGCTAAGGGGAAAACCGAACTGCCATAGGTAAGGACCATTCCTTTTTTGAAGGAGCGTAAACCGCGCCAAAATGCCCAGCCCACAGCTCTTCTGAGATGGAGACGGATTGGGCAGTTGATTGATGTAGATCCCTTTTATTAATCAAGGCCCAGAATTTCCTTGTAGAGGCGTCCCTCACACCTGATAACATGATCTCACCGTCTGCTTGATACAGCGCTGCACAAATATTTTTCATGCAATTTTTCCATTTGTTTTTACCGCTTTTTATCATTTGTATTTGCACAGTCTGCGAGCAGGACAACGTTAGCTAGTGTCCTTGACAAAAACACATAGGGCCTCATTACAAGTTCTCCGGTCCGGACTTAACGCTGCCGGTATAACCATACCGGCACCGTTTCCGCGATCGCCAAATTATGACCTATGGACCCGGAAATACCACCACTATAAACCGCCACCGCGGAGTCAAGGCACCCGTAAACTTCGCCTGCACGGAAACCCTCCCGTTACCGGCAATATAAAACACCGCGAGCATTACGAGTACCATGGACATGGAAAGACCGCCACAAAAATAGCGCAAAAACCGACCGAACATGACGTTAAACAGTGCCTGGTGATCTGAATCAGGCCACAGGTGGACCAAATGAGCCCAGCTGGACCCAGCAGGCCACTGGCAGCCTACAAAAGGGCCACACCCAGGCCAACTCCAAACAGAACTATGCAGGCAGCAGCTCTAGTAGCATTGGGACTGGGGCTATTGAACCAACAGGCAGCACTGCACCTGATGGCAGTAATGGTGCGGAGGAGGCGGAGGCGGAGGCGGAGGATGCGCAGGCGCACTTAGCAAACCCAGTACCCATGCCAAACCCTATTGTCCAGCCTGCAATACCACGCATCAGGGCCTCACCCGGGAACCTGACCCCAGGACAGATCCACACATTATACCGGCTGGACTGTCCAACAATCATGTACATCACCACCACCACCACCCCCTCCCGAAGGTGGTGTCGGTACTGCATTTTCACCGGAACTTATCAGCACACAATTGGTGAGCTGCACGGGCTATCACAACCCTGTTTCTCAAAAATATTGGTAAAGGTACTGGATGCCCTGTTGCGCCATGTGTCTGAACACATCGCCCTACCCCATACCCTTGCCCAGGTCATTGCCACCAAGTTGGCCTTCCATGCCATTGCAGGCATGCCAAATTGCATAGGTGCAGTAGACTGTACCACATGCTATCGAGATGGTGTACCGCAATAGGAAACAGTACCACTCACTGAATGTACAGATGATATATGATGCCGCACAAGTGATAACACATTGCTGCGCACGTTTCCCGGGCTGAACACATGACTCAATGGTTCTGCGGAATTCGACATTGCCACAGTACATGGAATGCTATGCTGGACAAAGCACATGGCTATTGGGTGAGTTCAACTGCCAAAGCACAGGCCCTGTGGAAGGGGGGGTGTGTGTCCAGGGTGTGTGTCCAGGGCAATGACCTATGTGAGTGGGCTGCTATGACTGCACATGCATCAACCCCCGCCCATTTAGTGAACAGTCAGCACAACCCACACATCACAAAGCTACACATGACAGGTTGCCACAGTGTGCCTGTACACACCCAGCCACATGAGACACACAACCGATACTACCACTGTCCCATACACCTGGAGCCACTCATTCCATCCACCCCCAATATGCACCACTGCCCCCCCAATTCACATGATGCCTGCACATGAGACATCCTGCATCGACAACATCATCACAGTCAATTGATTGACTCCGCCATGTGTGTACATCACTGCACAATGCCATACTTACCAAACACTATTTCCTGGAGGGGCAACTACATATGCACATCAATTTGTTGGTCAATGTCCAGATGCCAACCTCAATGACAATGACACGGGAATGGTAATAACCCACCGGTCCAACCACTGCTTGGCACATATGGATGAATGATCAATGACACAAGATTGCACTGTATGTGATGAAGACATGATACAACAAACACTGACATGTCCCCCACATCTACATCCCATGTAGGTGATGCTGGATATGCACTCAAGCCATGGCTGATGACGCCTGTATGGAGGGCAAGGAACAGGCATGAGGAGACATACAACAGGGCACATGTCCGCCCACGTGGCATGATTGAGAGGACATTTGGACTACTGAAGGCCCGGTTCCGCTGCTTGAGCAGATCTGGCGGGTCATTGCTCTACAGCCCAGTGAAGACGGGTAAAATTACGCTCGTTTGTGCCATGCTGCACAATCTGTGCTTGCGCAGGAACATTCCGCTACCGCCAGACGCAGAGGATGAAGATGGGGATGAGGATGGGGATGGGATTGCTCCACCTCCTCCTGGGGGTGCACAAGATGGACAACGAGCACGGGATACACTAATTCGCATTTACTTTTGAGAGACTGCACATTGACAGCATTGCATGGATATGACGATGCCAGTTAATAAATTGATGGACTGAAAATGAAATGATGGATGTCCACTCATGAATGATTTTCTCAATGATAATATATTTATAACATAACAACAGGGAAGAAGGTGCATTGGGTAGGGAAGCTGTACACCCGTGCCCACCCACCACCCAAACGTACCCACCACCAACCAGGCCCCAATTTACTAACCCCCTAATAGACCTCCCCCACCACCCAAACGTACCCACCCCATTACACCCTTCTTGTCCATGTATGTGTCCTGCACTGCCAAACACACATGGCATCATTTGCATGTGCGCTTCTGCGCACGGGCATCCATGCCTGAGGGCCCTGTTAGGCGACTTGAGCGCCTCCTTGGGCTGGCAGAGGTGGAGCTGGATGGAGTGGTGCTTGTGGATGGCACTGTTGCTGGCATAGTTGGCAAACATCCCAGATATGCCTTCTGGGCAAGCAACATGGACTCCGCAATGCTGGACGTGTTGGTGTTGCCCTCCCGCACATGGCATGCCAGGGTCACTATGGTGGTGGCAAAGCGTCCAATTGACCTAGAGAGCAGACGCACAGATGCACTGTAACTCTCCCTCTTCAGCCTGGACTCCTCCAGATGCCTTTCTACTAGCTGGGTGAGGGTGGCCTGCTGGTCCTCCATTCGCTGCATGCGGGCATTCAGCTCAGCCATCGAGGGGGTTGGTGACCTCATTGGACTGTGTAGTGATGGTGGGCTGAACTGGAGGTCTTGGATGGATGACAAGTCATCCAGGTTGGGCACCTCACCCTGTGGCCCTACATCAGACTACAGTGCTGGGGCACTGTTGTCACTGCCTGCAGCCTCCTCCGCAGTGCAGATGTTTTCAGGGGTGGGTTGTGTGGGCATGATGGGTGGGCGTGGCACCTGTGCGGCAGCAGGCAGCGTGGAGATGGTGGTGTTGGCTGGTACATCCGTACCAGATGCAGCTGGTGGCAGAGTTGCAGAGCAGCTAGCGTCTTCCTCCTGGGCAGGGGTGCTAGGTCGCCCACGTGCAGGTGCACATTGCCTCGCCTGTTGGGCGTTGTCACTGTCACTTGAAATGGCTGTGGGGACATAGAGGGCATGCTATTAGTTGTGTGGTGGTATCTGATGGGTGCATAACATGCATCAGACAGGTTGATCAGTGACCATTTGCATTTACACGCATATGACTGTTGACGGCCATGTATTGTACGGGTGTCGCTTATTGTCTGGGCCATAATTGGGTCCTTTGGGGCACTCATGCACTGGCTGGGGGGGTTGTTAGTGGGTCCTTTGGGGCACTCATGCACTGGCTGGGGGGGTTGTTAATGGGTCCTTTGGGGCACTCATGCACTGGCTGGGGGGGTTGTTAATGGGTCCTTTGGGGCACTCATGCACTGGCTGGGGGGGTTGTTAGTGGGTCCTTTGGGGCACTCATGCACTGGCTGGGGGGGTTGTTAATGGGTCCTTTGGGGCACTCATGCACTGGCTGGGGGGGTTGTTAATGGGTCCTTTGGGGCACTCATGCACTGGCTGGGGGGGTTGTTAATGGGTCCTTTGGGGCACTCATGCACTGGCTGGGGGGGTTGTTAATGGGTCCTTTGGGGCACTCATGCACTGGCTGGGGGGGTTGTTAATGGGTCCTTTGGGGCACTAATCTACTGGCTGGGGGGGGTTGTTAATGGGTCCTTTGGGGCACTCATGCACTGGCTGGGGGGGTTGTTAAAGGGTCCTTAGGTGCACTCATGCACTGGCTGGGGGGGGTTGTTAATGGGTCCTTTGGGGCACTCCTGGCCTGGCCTCAACAAGTACTCATATGGCATTGAAATGTGTGCACTTACCAGCATCTGCAGGTGGGCTCACTCCTGCCTCAGCATCCCCAATTCCATGGATGGCCTCAAGGTGGAGGACACTGCTGTAGCGCTCCTCCCATGTCTGCAGCCTCAGTGGTGAAGCAGGCCCTCCACCTGTGCCACTGCTGCGCTGCCGGTGTGTTGCAATCAGGTTTCGCACCCTCAGTCTGAGGTCGTCCCACCTCTTGTGGCAGTCCTTCACGTTCCTTGTTGTGATGCCCACAGCTGTGCACTTGCATGCAGCTTCGGCCCACACTTCCTTTCTGCGCTGCTGTGTTGCACGCCGTTGGTCAGCGCTAAACAGCATTTCGGCATGCTGCCCTATGTGGTCCACTAATACATTGAGCTCCGTCTCGCTGAAGCGCTGTTTGCGCTGTCTCTGGGCAGGGATCCTGGCTGCCATGCTGGTGGTCCTTTTTAGCTTCTCAGTGTGGAGATTTAGCCTGTGCTGACTTTGGATGGCAGTGGATAGTGGTTTATATAGTGGCCGCCTCTCTCTTTCCAGTTTTCACGGTCATGGTATTTCCGCTTCTATGTTCATGAGGACGGCGGCGGACACGGTTTTTACACTGCTTGTGGGGGCTGGTATGTCCATTTCCATGGGGGTTTACGTGGCGACGGTGACACCGTTTCCACGTCCGTGAGGTACGCACGACCGACAGGCCGTAATCGGCCGCTCTTCCCGCAACCTTGCCGACGCGGAAACTGTAACACCGTCATCACAGAATCACCGCATTCCGGACCGGAGAACTTGTAATGAGGCCCATAGTCGATAATTGAGGAATGAATTCCGACTAGGTATAAGAATTAGGAGAGTCAGCGATTAAGTCATTAGCACAAAGCAAACCCCAGTTTTTAAAGAAAGTATGCCACACGAGCCCCTGTGATTTTTTTTCTTGTTCTGCCTTTATTGCCCACCACATGAGTATTCATGGAGGGGGATTCCGGGCCGTACCCAACGGGATATTGGAATCCCACTCTCTGCAGATTTCCGCATTTAAATCACCAGCAATTATAATAAGCCCAGAACATAATTCCTGGCAGTACAGGATAACCAAATTCAGCAGTTTCAGGTCTTCAATTAGATTATTCTCTGGAGACCAATAAATATTAATAAATATTAATAAATAAATATTAATAATCCGAATATTAGTGATAGACGTTCCCAATTTTAGCTCCAGAAGGACGGCCAGGGACCAATTTGATATATTTAAACATTTAAGTATTTTCCCATCAATGTCGTACTGACTGCAAATATCGAGCTTCCTCGTAAAAACCGTAAAACCATCCAAAACTTCTGCAGAGGTTAACCAGGTTTCCTGAATACGCAGCATTACCAAATAAACAAACAAAGAGTATCCACGAAGTCAGGTACACACATCTGGTGAGTTCCTAAAATACCAGGAGCCCCTTGAATTCCAAGATAACAGAGTTCTCTGTGGGCTGGTTAGGTATTCTCCTTAAAAGCCTGTTAATTTGAGATAGACTCTCGGAGGCTCAGAACTAGCCACCTCAGATGGGGATCATGTTCTGTCCCAGGCCCTCGAGACTGTGCCATTCCGCACTGGGGGACTTTGCAGTTCTTTTGTGTACCTCCGCAAAACCCCCAGCCCATGGATTCAGAAAACCTGGACTATAATTCAATACATCATAGCCAAATTTGTTAAAAGCCTCTGCTTCTAAAAGTACTGCACCATAGACAACACAGGAGTGGAAAACAATGCAAACATAATCAAAACGTTCGGGGTGTATACAATCCACCAGTTTAATGTCCCCTGATGAAATAAGGGACAAGCCGGGAATTTCATTAAATAGTGAGAGGATCCTCCACCGATTTAGAGATTCTGGATCCCCTTATGAAAACATAAAGTGAACACTTGGGTCATCAGGATGGTGTGGTTGTCTCCATAGCACATTCTCAAACTTTCTGTTATGGAATAAATTGGGGGCCCTCCCTGGATCCCCCCTCTGGCCTTCTCCCCCGTAGAGTCTGGCCCCAACATTTTCCAAACTTGCCACCATAGCAGCCTCCTGGGTTTCATTTGAACTCCTAGTAAAGCCGGCGTCCCCTCCAAGCACAGTCGTGCCAGGGCACTCACTGGCTATCAAGGCCAATGAGTAACGCAGTGCACCCCCCAATTGATGCTGAGAGTCGATTTTGCCGATAGTTTCCAGTGAAGCCCTATTTTACAATACAGGAACCCCTGAATCATTTCCAGTTGAGGCATCTTGATTACGGGGCACATCCCCTGGGACCCCCGAAGTTTGAACCAGCATAGGTGGGGGGGGCTTTTAATGACAAGTGCAGAACCGGCCCTACTCCATTTCTCTCATTATTTCGCATTAAATTGATCACTGGATGTTGGTACTGCAATGGTGAAGCATTTGAGGGTATTTGAAGGCGATTGAGCAGCGACTGCCTAACAAGAATTTTAATATCCTCTGAGGGGGAGAGATTAACCGGATTTTCATCAGGGGGGCAACCCACCCTATCTGCCACGTTGGCATCTCCATGGATTGTGTCAAGACTAGGGGGACAAACAGGGACGGAATCCAATGTCATGTTCGGGGCTAATGATCTTACAGGAATGTATTCCAAGGGTTTTGTCGGAGCAGTTAAAGAAATAAGGTCACCTTCCGTCACAGTAGTTCCATCTGGCTTTGTGGACCTGCCCTTCCTTGGTATGAAGTTTCCTGAGGCTGCCACATTTACATAGGGATTTTGGTTCTTAGAAAATAACTGATAAGTACCAACTCCTTGTTTGGGGCCGGAAGCATTTATTTCCCCGTTTCTTTTATTTGCTTTTTTATTCGTTTTTTTGCCTTTGTGACTGATGGCTGCAGATAGTGAATCTGTGGCGGGTCCATATTCCTGCCTTGTCCCAGTGTCTGTAGGCACCTCAGTATATTCCACTATCACCACCGCAGCATCAAGGTCCTGTGAGGCCAATACTTCCTTGTCAATCAAATTACGCCATGATCTGCGTGAGTTTTTTTTTTTACCCCCTTCTCAACCGGCGGCTTACATTTCTTTTTCCTATTCCTGCCTTTCCTGGAGGGGATTCTGGTCAGAGCCACAGACGCCGTTCCTACCGACGCATTCCTCCGCACCTCCAACTCCACCGGGACCATATCAGCCCCCAAGGTGGCTTCGGACGGCCCCACTGGCAGGGTAGAGGTGCTGGAGGAGCCCTCTGGCAGCATCGACAACTGGGCAGGCACGACCTCCCCATCCTTATTCGGTCGCCCCTCATTCTCAATTGATTTACAATTGGACGGGCCTCTACAGACACCCTGCTCTCCTAGGTTCTGGATTAGTAATAAAACCATCAGAAATGATCTCAGGCAATATGTATTTTCCATAACCTCAGTTAGAATACTTTTTCCAATTTCGTGGCCACCCAGCACATCCTCATTCGGGCCAACCTCTCTTGGAGGTTGGGCTGAAGAGACATTCTCCTCCTCGAACCCCAGCTGATCCACAACGTGCTGGGAGAGAGCCATAAAAGAAATTACCCCCTCTGAGAAGATCAATGGTGTATCAGGAAAAGCATTTTCCCAAGCAGCGTCCACAGGCACTTTTTCGCTACAGCCTCATGGTTACTTTCCACAGGGACTGCAAAAGCCAGATCAGACTCCATCAAAATCGGAGAAAGTTCCCCTCCCACCGGGCCCAGTTTAGTGATGTCCGTAATTAAGGGTGGTGAGGGAGGCGATGGTGGAAGTGGCATAGCCAAGGCCCGCCTCAATGTGGTTTTTACTGGGGTAAAGACTAGTGGGGCTGAAAGAATATAATCATACATGCCCTTGCCCCCACATTTGCTCATACTTGAGCGTAGGAAGGGTTTCATTCCTCACTAATTGAATAGAGAATTTCACACAAAATACGACCTTCACTTTGCCCCCAATGTAGGATGTTATTATCTTGCCCCCATAAGCTGGCACACACGTTTTTCTTAAAGGAATGGTTCGGTAAAAAATGTTATTGTCCCTACGGGTCGGCCATGTGTTTTTAAGCCTAAGTCGCTCGATTTTAGAAACATTTCCTATGGACCTTACCCGGGTTTTCCTCCATTAAACGCATGCAAAAACAGTCATCAGGGAGCTGCCATTTTGTGATAATCCTATAATTTCCCCCATCACCCTGGCTGACCTGCTTTTGCGGCACTAAATCATATCCCCCGCCCCTGAGCCTGTCATCAACAGACTCATACCGCCCATTTCACAATGCCAAAGCACGTCTCGTGTCAACATTCGCTGCGCTTCAGCTAATGAGGTATCGCCATGGAAATGGCAGGACGCCTCTTTCCTCAATAAGTATAAACAGACCGTTTCACAACGCACAGCAGCAGATTTTCGATTCCATTCCTCTCTCTGTGTTACTTTGAGTATTCTGTGACTCGTTTCTGTGCTGTGGTCAGCTACCTTCGTTGCTTGTAGCCCGTGTGAACAGATACCAGTACCACCGCTATAAATTATTTTAGTTTGTTTAACACACAATGGCTACAATAATGCCCTACATGTACGAGCCCGAGTATAACGAGGAGGAACTACTGGAAAGGGAAACACGCGAAACCGATGGGGCTTTGGACAGCAGTTGGGAGGACGATTCAACAGCTGAAGAGCCTGGACCTAGTCGCATGGACGGTGTTTCCACCTAGTGCACATGCAATCGGTGCGAGCTAATGCCGACCGAGGAGGAGAACTGCTGCTGCTGTGAAAACTCGGGATGCGTGGCCTACATTTCGGAAGGCGAGCCATGACTGCAATGCATCACCGAGCTGCCAGACTTCAGGGCAGCCTGCCTCACAGGTCCGTGTTGAGGATAATGATGGTGCTTATGCACGAACTTCGCGCAACTGTTCGTCCTCGTAATCCGAGTAACGAGTAAGCATACACTGCTTGTCATGCCACTCCTATTTCATGGTCTTCTACTATATCCAAAATTACATATACATATCATTGTAACGCATGAAAGTCGTTCAATAGTGTGCCGTGTCTAGATAGCATTTGTACGAGCAGAATGCCATTAGTTACAAGAATTGTCCTTGACAACAAACGTTTATTAAACTTATCTAGTTCATTTAAAAACAGTTTGTATCATTCTTTTTCACAGGTGGTACCGGCTGGTGGCCTATCGTTCCTTTACATGGTGGCTTCACGGGAGGCTTCGACACCGCGTTCGAAGAGTAATACTCGCCTGTGCCATTTGTACCATAAGAGAAACGTTCCCGAGTGACAGCTGTCAGTACAGGGGATTTTCTCTTACTGTGCTGCAACCTGACCTGTACAATGTGTAAAGTCTTGTATTTTTGTGTCATCAAAATAAGATACAAAATAAAACACCACATATATTTTAACAACGGTTGTTTCGATTTTTTTAATGAATCAAGTGTGTCTCCATTCAAGGATGGACGTCAGACATATGTGCTCCGAATGGGTGAAGGTCAGGTCGCTGTGAAGCAGGGTGGTCACTATCTAAGCTAACATAACATATTCTCAATAATGCATGCACTAAATAACACTTGTTCAAAGTCTTTCAGTCGGTTATGTCTCTATAAAAGTCACACATATATCTATACTATCAATCAACATTGGATTATACAGGCCTTAGGTTAAGGGTCTTGACCACTATAAAACACTGTTTGAAGTGTGGGTCTGTGATCACAAGAATCTTCGGTATGTGGCATTTGTTATTGATAGGCAACGATATACTGCAGTAGGGGTCTAATGTTAGTTGGGAATCTGCTAGGTGGGCATCATGGCATGGTCAGTGGTCTGGCACATGAATAGAATACCTTGCAGGGACACAGGGTCAGAATGGCAGTAAGTTTCCACTGGCGAGGGTGCGTGGGCAAGGACACGTTTGTGGAGATGAACGAGCTATGTGCTTAGTTCAGGCTGGTTCACATGCAGGACAGTGATCTCAGAGGAAGAGTGATGTGTTACATTTATTAGCTGTTGCAAATACCTCTGGAGTTTTCCAGTCAGAGTGGGAACGAGGGTGGGGACCGTGTGCTCTGCGCAGTGAGGCCTGGTCACCAAGATGGAGTGGAAAGGGGGTACAAAAAAGGATGCCCCGTGTCCTGCTCAGTGGTCCCATCTACGCAAATGTCAACCAAATTTAACATCACATAAGGGCAAGGGGCGAACTCACTACTGGAGGCACTTGGTCCGAGTTTCTACTGAGAAGTAAAGGATGAGAGGGGCCTGAAGGCCCCTCGCTCCCACACACTTGCCTGCATGCCCACCGGCCCATCCATCCCACCCCCCTCTATCAAAGGCGGTTCGCACCCGGGGATGAGCGCTGGCATGGGGGGCTGTCACGGGCGCAAACGGCCAAGGTGCCAAACAGCATGCACACTTCAAAAGGTATCCCACGCCCAGGGGCCATCGCTCACATGGCCTCCTCAGATCCCGTGTCTCCAGGCAGGCCTCACCTGAGGCCGGCCGCCCCCCTGCAATCCACATAAGTGTGTCTCCATTCAGCAGTCTTCCTGTGCCTTATCTGCACGCCCAATGGCCTATCCAACCCACCCCCCTCTATCAAAGGCGGTTCGCACCCAGGGATGGCTCTGGCATGGGGGGCTGTCACGGGCGGAAACGGCCAAGGTGCCAAACAGCATGTACACTTTAAAAGGTATCCCACGCCCAGGGGCCATCGCTCACATGGCCTCCTCAGACCCCGTGTCTCCAGGCAGGCCTCCCGTGAGGCCGGCCGCCCCCCTGCAAACCACATAATACCACGATATACACACGTCATTCATTCACAAACACACACCTGTTTCTAATACTTTATAAACCACTTGATAAGTCTCATGAGAACATCTTTGTGCTTTGCAAGTCAACTCCTGAACCTTGTACCTGAGAAGCACTGAGATCTATGCTAATCTGCTCGTCGTCGTGCTATCTGCGACCGCTTTGAGTAAACTCGTCAGTTTGCTACCTGTGGCCATCTACCTGTTCTCCTGCAACATACAGCTCGGCCTACTGAATCCAACTGTTTGTTGGTCACGGTAAGGCCATCTATCCGAGTCATATTTCGGTCATTTTTACATTTCTATCTATTTGCGATTACAGTACCCAATAGTGCTATGGTCATTGGTCTCATTGCTATTGACTTGAGTTTCAATTGTTATGCTATCAATAGATCTATTTATTTTCATCTGTGTCAATTGTCATCGAATTGCATCCTTCGGGGGTCCAGTCTATAATGTAAGCATGTTTCCTTTTCATGCAAGACAGAACATCCAAGAGACGAGTCACATGTTCAGAGTTTAGTCACATCATTTAAACATTTTCTGAAACTTATGCAAATACTAAGCCGCACATGATGAACTGGTATAGTTCCGGCGACCAAAGCAAACCTTGCATTGAACATGGTATGGTTAATTTACTTTTTTATGACATTTTTATTCATCAATGTTTTATAATAATCTTGATATTTACTTTTCAGAATTTTCAACAATGCCTGCCTGTTCGATTAGCGGTTGCCCTTCGAAGACCCATGCTAAATCTGAAGGCACTACAATGCATGCATTCCCGAAAACTGTTCATCGAATAAGAGAATGGGTCAGACATTGCAGATATCCAATGGATGAGCTGGAAAGTAGAGTCCAACAAGTCTTAGAGGACAAGAGGGGTGATCGATACCGCATCTGCAGCCGGCACTTTTCCTCGAACATGTACGCCACATCTTGGGTAACAAAGAAGAATACACGGCGAACAACACGAAAATTGCTCGCAAAAGCTATTCCAACTCTATTCGTCCACATTCCGCCACTGGTGAGTCAAGTGTCTGGATTTTGCTTTAGGCCTTGCGGTAGTGTGTAGGTAGCCAAATTGATTAATTGATATTTTAGGTGTTTTGTCCCTTGTAATACTCCCTTGTAATACTTTCGAAATTGATATGAGTGTATAGCTTTTTGAATAATGACATTTATCAATAAATTATTTTTCATTTTTATAACCCCCAAAGGAAATCTATTTATGGGCAGAGGGAACTGTACTATATTGCGCATTTTCAATGGCATTATTCTCAAGTATTCTGTCGGTTTACATGGCAATTTTTTAATATTTGCATTTCATTATCAAACAATAATTTACCTTTACAACTGCTTGACTATCCACTGAATCTGAAGCAAGAACATTCTACATCCGTAACGTGCCCGCAGTTATCAACCACTTCTAGCGCGTATCAGGTAATCATACTTGGCTATTCCGCTACAGACTTGTTTTATGCATGTCAAGTAATAGTTTTTATGTATCGTGTGATTATTTTACCAATTGTTTGGTTAGTGCTTTCCAATTGATATACACCTTAGTTGTCGTCCCCTGGTGTTTGTTTTCAGTTATAATTAGTGTTATCCATACTTATGCAAGTACTGTCTTTCAGGGAGGTGCTGAAGCGTCCACCACATTGACAACAGCCCTAGATGTTCTTCAGCAGCACGAGGTATGGATACTGACAGCTCCATCGACCGTGATCATCAGGACTGGAACACTTGTCGTTTGATTGTTCTACACCATGTTTCATTTGTGGTTAGCCATTGATATGTACCTGTGCGGTCGACCCCAAGTGTGTGTTATGTTTTCAATATTGTAATCCTTACTAATGCAAATACTATGTTTCAGGCAGTTGTTGAAGCGTCAACCCACGCACTTGATGCGGAGCCTGACATTCAAGTAATTCCCAGGGAAGCGGGACCATGCGGATACGAATCGGCGCAACAGCTTTCGGAAGTGCGCACCACATTTACAACATCCATAGATATTCTTCAGCAGCACAAGGTATGGATAGTGACAGCTCCATCGAGCATGATCATATAACGTGATTCCATTTGCTATACTTTGTTCCCTATTAACGCAAGTACTGTGTTTCAGGGAGACGATGGAGCTTCCACTACAATCACAAGATCCCATTTAGATGATGCAGATGTAAAGAAATCGGACAAATAAGTCGATTAATTCTGATCATATTTAAATATTCCTTGATTCTTTTAGACAATGCAACATTTGTGGTTATCTCTTTATATGTACCTGTGCTGTCGACCCCAAGTGTGTGTTATGTTTACAATATTGAAAACCATACTAACGCAAGTACTGTGTTTCAGGGAGTTGCTGATGCCTCCTCTTCAATGCAATCATTCGTGGCAGTCCATGCAGAACCAGAGGTATGGATACTGACAGCTCCATCGAACTAGGTCATCAGAGCTCGAATACTTGTCGTTTGATTGTTCCACACAATGTTTAAATCGTGTTTGGCTATTGAGATGTACCTGTGTGTTCGTCCTCACATGTGTTTTATGCTAACAATATTTTGATACACAGTAATGAAAGTACTATGTTTCAGGGAGTCGATGGAGCCTCATTCCGTGCTGTCTATGCGGATATAGAAAATATAGTCGTTGCAGCGCAACAGGAAGGGAAGAGATGCGGAAACGAATCGGAGCTACAGCATGCAGATGTTGAAGATCGAGTCAAAAAAGTTGCAAAGAAAAGAAACAAAAATAAGGTTAGTTACAAACAGTTCATAACTTTAGAGCATTTTTTGTGCTGGGGACTATTTTATATTTTTTTCCAGTCAATTGTACTATACTTTATCTTGTGTTTAAACTGAACATCCCTTTTCCAATCTATCCTCTAGTTACCCGTGGGTGTCCGAACTATACATACACAGACATTGAAGCGAATGAGAGATGTTGCTTGCCAGACCATTTACACTATGGAGGAACTATTAATTCAGACGCCGTATGTTGAGACTCAAGATGCTCATGTCCAATGGCCAGAACATGAAATTAATGTGTCCGGAGAATCCAGCAAAGTTGTATTGGACCATTGCTACAGTGCGACCGCACCACCACAACAACATGATACTGGATGTATTGAAGATAGCTCTGAAGTAGTCGCAGATCAATTCACACAATTTACACCCACCAAAAACTGCCACCAAAAGAGCTGTCGACATTGTTGAAATCACAGAGAAGGAACCAGCAGCAGCATTCACCGACGCATCAGGACTTGATAGCAGCGATATTTATTTCAAATGTGGTGATATGTCCTCAACGTCACAGGCCGAAACAACTTTGACGCCGGATGACAGTCTAATGAATGAGGGCAAATACATAGTATTCGACAGTTGTTTGATGAATATTATAAGTATGCTGAAATGTGGGCATTCCGTTAGAGGGCAAGTATGTGGGAAGCCATTGATTCATGTCACTCGTCAAAAAAAGGCAGTAACGTCAAAATAAATGCCGCCTGTAGATTAAATCATACGTTCTCATGGTCTGCACAACCGATGCTGGGGAAACTGCCTGAAGGCAATCTACTGTGTGCAGCTGCATCACTTTTTAGTGGGTCCAGTTTTAGAAAGTTAGAGTCTTTCTTTCAGTTTGTGGGACTCCATTTCATTTAAAAAACGCAGTACTACAAATACCAACATTAGTGATGCTTGGAAAATTGAACAATTGTCTCTAGAAAGTACATTCGAAGGCAAACGATTCAGGTTAGCCGGTGATGGACAGTGCAACAGCCCTGGATTTTCTGCCAAGTACTGCACCTACCACTTTCAGGACATGGATAGTAAGAAAATTGTGAGTTTGGTGGTCGTGCAGGTAACACAATGTACATCCTCAGTGGCCATGGAGAAACTAGGATTTATAAAATCAGTGGAATATCTACAATCGAGGGGAATGCACATCGACCTCATAGCCACGGACAGACATGTTTCAATTGCCAAGACAATGAGAGAGCAGTTCCCACATATTAAACATCAATTTGACGTATGGCATCTTGCTAAATCAATCAATAAGAAAATCTCGGCTGCAGGGAAAAAAAAAGGTTTGGAAAGTAGTTCAGAGTGGTCCCAGTCCCAGTCCCAGTCTATCAGCAACCATCTTTGGTGGAGCTCCAAAACTTGTGAAGGGTCAGTGGAAATACTACTTGAAAAATGGCAGTCACTGATGCACCACTGTACCTACGTGCACCGCTGGTCAGAAAACCTACATTTCCACCAATGTGAACATGGCCCTTTGTCCTCAGTGGAGGCACGGAAGAAGAAGTGTTTGATTCCATCTTCACCGACACACAAAGCCATTGAGAAGATTGTTTTCGATAAAACTCTATCAAGAGATTTGAGTGGACTGACAGAATTCTGTCACACAGGAGGTTTGGAGGTGTTCCACAGTATGTGCCTAAAGTACAGGCCAAAGCGCTTGCATTTCAGCATACAGGGCATGAGACATAGGACTCTACTAGTCGTCTTGGCCCATAACGAGAATCTCGGCCGTGAACAATCTAGGACTACGGGTAATGTAAGGATGCCTCGCTACACTAAGGCCTTTTCAAAAAGAGGTAAGCAATGGGTGATCAAACCAGTCTATGAGGAAATGGAGTTCGACTTTGTCAAAAGCCTTATTGTTGCTGTATTAGAAAAGCACAGATATGGAATTTTGAACGTTTCTGTGCAGAGCACTGATCCATTGCCACCAAACATTGCCACTGTGCCATGTCCACCCAAAGGAGAGCTGGTTGTGAAGTACAAATCCTGGTTTAAATAATTGTAATACGATTTGTCTTTTTGTAAATAAATGTTATTGAACAGTGTACATACAAAGTATGCTAACCCTAACCCCTACCTTCACCATCCTGGGTGGCGAACAACCTGGGTTTCATCTTTGAATTCTCTCTCTATTCACCTCATATTGCTGACCTTGTCTATATGTGTATGTATATATTTTTGTTGATGTAACTAAAATGTAAATGCTGCGCACTGTTAACCGAGGGGAGGCTTGCGTATTGCAAATAATAAAACAAACAAACAATACATCTCACTTTCAACTCAACTCCTGGGGTACTTTTTACTTTCCCTGACCTTCCCCCAAAAATGAAATGTCTCCATAGTTATGGTTCTTTGGGGCTGCAAAGCTCGCAGACAACGAGGACAAAATTGGGGGCCTTAGAACGCGCCAAGCGAGCCGTTGCAGATGGGAGAGAAGCCAGTTCGCATTTGCACATTGAGGCGCAGTACATAGATGGCTTCAAAACTTAAAGTTCTCACAGATGGCTTTACTACGGGATGTTGCAAAGAAAGAATGTATGCTCATTTCTAGTGAAGGTCAGCGGCTTTGATTTTCAGCTCGCGGCCTGAAGAGGCCCACAACTCACACTGGCTGTATAAGGTTCTATTGTTTTTGACCTTGAGAGACAGGGACCATGCCGAAAGAACTTCATTTGAAGGGGGAGTGCAATAACGTAAGAGACGATAAGGCAGAAAATTCTGAAACTAGACCGAGTTTCATGTTAGTTCAGTATATGAAAAATCGTTGTCAAGTGGGATTTACGGACTGCATTACACAGAGACACAATGGAAATTGCAAATATAATGTAAGTAACTCTTTAGATGCTTTTATACCGGAATGAAGAATTAATGAATGGATGCATGAATAAATGAATGAATTAAGAGCTAGGAAAACGTTTGTGGGATCGTCCTTGTAGCGGGCACATGAGCATGCAGGTCCACATTCCACAAGCATGTAGACAAACAGTTGTTTCTCAATGTGTGCTAACCTCGATTTATTTTGTTACTTTTCGCATTGATTTTAGAGCCGAACATACTCCATTGCACTATCCTTGCAAGCAAATAGTTTCAGATCGGCCGTAATAAATAAAATGAATGATATTAATAAAGATCGGCTGGCGAGACTAATTATAATTTTTATGTTTTAAAAACAGGTATTTCCTACCCTACTGCTACTGCCACCAGTTTCAGACCCCGGCAGATGGCTTCTTCAACCGCCAGCTGCAGCTTCTTGTCAACAAATGCACCACTTTGACGATCTTATGGGACGATCGCCAAGGGCCCATATGCCCTTATGCGGTACTAACGGCTAGAAGCAACATATCAACCTTTACGCTGGCCTAGTGCCTAGTTGATGGAACAGCCTTGCAGTTCACCGTGCGACCAAAGTGCTTCTTTTAACGAAAACCAACACCCTGTGTACCATAAAGGAACAGCGCTTGACTCACGATAAAACAGAACCGTTTTTGCGGATAGAGATAAAAGAAAATAAATGGCATTCCGAGTTAATTTGGCAATTGCTGAATATTCTATAAACATTTAATGTCAAATAAATGTACTTTACCAAATGTACCGTGTTGCTGTTTGATTGTAAAGTACAGTTTCATATTCCGAATTGTGGCGCGCTGTGTTGTGAGTTGATCTGTGTTGGTTTCCGGGTTCTGTGTGAAGTCGCGTAGAAGACGACTGGGCACGTTTGCCTACGCAGCACAGTAACGTCACAGAGAGAGGCGGGGAATATGAATGTTTTGATAATGTCAGGCTCAGGGGCGGGGGATATGATTTAGTGCCGCAAAAGCAGGTCCGCCAGGGCGATGCGGCAAGTGATAGGATTATCACAAAATAGCAGCTCCCTGGTGCCTGTTTTCGCGTGCGTTTAATGGACGAAAACTCGGGTAAGGTCCATAGGAAACTTTTCTAAAATCGAGCGACTTAGGCTTAAAAACACATAGCCGACCCGTAGGGACAATAACATTTTTAACTGGACCATTCCTTTAAGCAAATTGTATGTATGTATGTATTTAATTTTTGTATAGTGCCGGTAGCCCGCGGGCATCAGGGCGCTTGTACATAAAACGCTGATACTGCAAGACGGACAACAAGTACGAGACGGACGATGAGTACAAATAGCTACTGCCTAAAGAAAGTCCCTGAGAGATGGCCTTCTGAGGAGCAAGCTTATATTAGTGCAAGTAGACACCTTTATGTTAGAAACAATCAAAGAGGAAAAGATAGGGGCCACAATGTGGGATGCATCTGGTGAAATAAAAATACAAGAGGCACAGATAGTAATCAAGATGTTATAGAATCCAGAAGCAGCTTACTACCTATCAAACACGGGGCTGCTGTTTCAAGGTAGAGGCCAAACTGCTTCAAAAGTCCAGGGAGTAGACAGCAAAGTTTCAAGGATGGACATAGCATGGAAAAAAGGGGAGCAGCGTGAATTAATCAATCCGGCCCTGCCCGCCACCAGCATAGGCGCAAGCGGAACGTGCCACGGCCGCCCAGCTGCATAGCTGTCAGCCACTTCTGCTGGCACTTCCACTGTGCACGCGCGCGCAGCCGTATTTTTGTGGTTCTTGGCAAAAGGGGTGGGCGTCTAATAAATATAACAAAATAGCCAGTAGTAGAGTATGGTAGTAGGTTCCAGTAGAGTACATATTCTTCTTTTTAACAGGGGTGTGTAAGCATACCAAATTGTCCAAAAAGGAAAACTTCAAAGAGGCAGAATGCAGATCGTATGGTCAGAGACTCCTTCAGCCGTCAGCCACTTCTGCTGGCACTTCCGTTCTGTGCGTGTGCTTGTGCGTGTGCGCGGCCGTATTTACGTGGTTGTTGGCAAAAGGGGTAGGCTTCAGATTGTCCAGAAAGGAAAACTTCAAAGAGGCAGAATGCAAATCGTATGGTCAGAGACTCCTTCAGCCGTCTGCCACTTCTGCTGGCACTTCCGCTGTGCCGGGAATACATACCTTTTTCATGCGGCTACTGATCAGTGTCTTGCATTTAAGACTACACTCTCCTCCTGGCTGCTATTTTTAAAATATGTCCTGTACATATGCTAGTACACAAGTACCCTTGTCATGGTGTTGCCCTTGAAATACCATTTGTTTATTATTCTGGTTCAAGCAAGTCTGAAGAGGACAAGGGGACTGGAAATTAGCACCCATGCACATTTTCATTGCTGCTTGGCAGCATATCAAGCTATGGGTTGTCATTGCATTGAGTTAGGGGCATGACAAGAGATTATGGATCTCTTAATTTCTTTGCTTCTCACCTCTCAACGCATCCTTATTTGTACGGTGGCAACTGGATTGGACTGTCACCCTCCCACTTTATTTTATTTTATTTTATTTATTTATTTGTATTGTGCCAGAGCCCGCAGGCATCAGGGCACACAACATAGACACAAGGAATGGGGACACACCAGCTATGTGACGACATTTAACATACATGATTCAGACAACGGTTGACCAGAGTGAGTTGAGGATCATTTATCGGTACAGTAAAGTTTTTACTCTCTATCGAAAGGAGCTGTAGGAGGTCTCAAGTCTGATAGTCAATGGGAGATCATTCCATATGGTAGCCGCTATCGTATGGAATGATGGACCCATGCCGTTGGTTTTCTTGAACTTGTTCGTTTCTAGCTGTCCCTGAGCTTGGGATCTAAGCGCCTGCCTTGGTACATACATGGGTCAGCTTGGCTTTTAGGTAGGCAGGAGCTGTGCCGTAAATACAGCAGTGAGACAAAGTCAGTGTTTTGAATTGAATTCTGTCCTGATTTCTTCTGTCATTGCTGATATGGTCAGATTTCCTTTTGCCTTTTATGATTCTTACTGCATGATTCTGGATTTTCTGAAATTTAGCAATTTTTATTTTTAATTTTTTTATTTACTTGTGTATAATCATAAGAGACAATGATTTTTACAAGGATGATCAGAATCTGAGCTAGCCGCGTGTGCTTCTGCTTTCGTGTGAGTATGCCAGCTCGCACATTCCGTTGCAAGAAGTTATGGTCCTTTACGGGTTGACCGGACTGGTCAGGCCCAGAAGAACTGAATGTGACTGTGGGTCCGAAGGTCAGACCTTGCTACACCAGAGGAGGTGCTGTCTGTCTCAGCGAGAGGCCGTGTTTTCACCTGCCTAGTGAGAAGATTCTATGGCCTTTATTTTTGTGAAGGCAACTTCCAGTAGTTTGCATGCCGCTACAGCCCAGCGTGTTTTTTCACCCGAGATGAGACGGCACCACCACGTGTCTTCCTCCACCAACACTGAATTGACCCATAAGGGTTCCAAATAGGCTACACATTCTGCGTTGAGAGTGTGGCAGTTTAGCAGAAGATGGCGAATTGTCTCGATTGCGTCGTCGGATTGACATAATCTGCATGTGGTTGCCGCGGCCAGGCTTCTTATCGCCATGATTTCTCTGGTGTGGAGCAAGTTAAGCCTTGCTCTTAGGAAGTATGTTCGAAGATTTCTGTTTGGAAATTTTACACAGTAGGCCAGTGGGCAGTTGAGCCGGTTGAATGACGGTGGCAGATGCTTTAAGAATTTGATCGCTCTGGTTTGGTCGGCTGTGGTGATCCAATCTTGATTTTTCAATTTTTGAGACACTCTTTGTGGGTTGGTTTTCAGGTCCTCTGTAGAACATGCCACTTGTTCCAGATTGTTTGCTTGGCAGGCGATCCACTTCTTGATCTCCGAGCATTTAGTTGATTCCAGTTCTTTGTTAATGATGTTAAAGATTGGAAGACCGTCTTGAATAAGGGTCTTTCTGAAGATAGCCATGGAGGCAAGGCTGACCGTTGCACCCAGCGAGAGTAGGCCCAGGTCTCTTCTGATGGCTGCGATCGGGATGGAATTCGGAAGACCCAAAGTTGTCTTCCAGATGTAGCCTTCCAGCTTAAGCCATATTGAACTAGGCATATTAATGGTGGCGTCCATGCCGTAGGTTAGTGCGGGGACTACTTTGCCTTTGTAGAAATTGATGACGGGCGTCCAAGAGAATTTGCCGAATTTGCGGTCAATCATCTTCATTTGCGTGGTTAGGTTTTTTACTTTCTCCCAGAGATGCAGTTGCGTTTTTGTCTCCTTTGGAGACCCGTCGATGTAGACTCCCAAGTATTTGAAATGTGGGACGACTTCAATGCTGCAATTATTCACTGACCATGAATACGCTGATTTCTTCGGCTGACGCTTCTTGGCCAGTATCATGATTTTTGTCTTACTGTTGTTTATTGTAAGGTTATTGACAGCCATGTACTCTGCCAGGTTATCTGGCTGGCGTTGAAGGCCTATTTGTGTCTGGTCTAGAAGGATCATGTCGTCCGCATAGAGAATACGGGACAGGACGGTGTTACCCAGCTTCGGAGGAAAGCTGCGGACCGTCACTTCAGATTTTTGGAAGTCTCCCAGGAAAGCAACAAAGAGGGCCGGCGCCAGCGGGCATCCTTGTTTCACTCCTCTTTCTGATGGAATTTCTTTGGTGAGAGAGCCTTGGTTGTTCAAGCGGACACGTAGGGATGTCTTCGAGTGGAGAGCTATGATCGGTTGGAGGATTTCGTCTGGGCAGCTCCATCCTTGAAGCTTTTTCCATAGGCACGTTCTATCGACTCTGTTGAAGGCCTGTGACAGGTCTATAAAAGCTGCATAGACAGTTGGAGCGCCCTGCTTTATCTTAGCCTTTAGAACGCTGAGGATGAGGATGTTGACTGCTGTCCTGCCGTTCTTCTTAAAGCCCATCTGGAATTGATCTTCGCATGGGGCGGATTTGGCCAATCGACGAAAGTGGTCGAGGAGGAGAGTGGCAAACAGTTTGCCCATGATCTCAAGTAGGGCTATAGGCCTGTAGTTTGCCGGGTCTTCTCTGCCTCCCTTTTTGAAGATCGGAATCAGGGTGGCTTCTGTCCACGACGATGGTATCATTCTGCTGATTCTACAGTGTGTAAACAGAAGACTGATAAACTCTGTCCACTCATCGATGTTTTTTTTTAGGTCAATGTTCGTGAGCCCGTCAGGTCCCGGAGCTCTGGATGATTTAAGCTTCTGAATCCCCTCGTAGATGTCAGCTGTCGTGGAAAGATCAACCCAGGGGGTCCTGTTGAATTCCGGCTCTTGGGTCATGTTCAAAGCAGGAGTAGTGAAGAGCTTTGTGAAGAAGTGTACCCAGGAGGCTGCCGGAACCGAGTTGATCATGTTTGCTCGGGTGTTGCCTTGCACGGTGTTGATCAGGGCCCAGAAGTCGGCAGATTTTTTGACGCCAGTGTTCTCATCATGGTTTCTGCATCGTTTTGGTACATAGTGGCTCTTCGCAATCTTATACATGCTTTGTAGGTTTTGTTTTCTTTTGCCCAAAGTGCCCATGCCGATATGGTATTTTCAGCTTTTGCAGTACGTTTCAATTTCCTCAGAGCCTTTTTGTTATCCGCTATGAGTTTGTCGTAGGTGTGGTTGAAAGTGGTGGGAGGTTTGTTTCTCTTTTTCTGGATGGACTTGTGATTGGTCAGAAGCGGAATGTAGTTGGGTCTCTCTCAACAGTGACTCAGTCGTTGTTGGATCGGCCCAGGTTGTAGCGTATTGCTTGGTCATGGCTCTGACACTGGCCGCTGTCAAGCGTAGACGAGTTTGTTGGGGGTTTACCTCTACCGACGATTTGTAGTTGCTGGGTTCTTGAGAAACAGAAGACCAGACGACGCTGAACATGTTGTGATCGCTCTGGAGCGTTTTGGAAACCTTGAAGTTTTCGATCTCTGGGCACATCGGTTCAGAAATGAAGATGTAGTCGAACGTAGCCTTTGAAGAACCTCTTTCCCAGGTTGGGATTTGCGGGAGCCAGTCTTTGATCCATGCTGCATTATGTATGTTCCTGGCCGACATCAGTGTCATCCAGGCCTGTCCTCTTGAATCCGTTGACGCAGCAGCTGGCGATTGCGACGGAACTTCTTTTGGATGGCGGCAATTGGCGTTCAGGTCACTGCATATTAAGAGGTGGACGGTTTTGCACTCGATTACGATTTTGTCGATTGTTTCAGCCATTGATTGACAGAAGGCCATGGACGACGTTCTTTGAGGGTTCCAGTACACCGTGACAATTGCCAGCAAGGTCACTGACCGTTGCTTTGGTAATTCCGTGAAGTGGGTCCATTCAATGAGTGATGCCAGTATCCCGTAGGATCTCACAATGGTTTTGACAATTTTTAGATTGTGGCTTGTTTTTACAGCAATGAGTAGGCCAGCTGAGGGGCGGCCTAGTAGGCCCCTGACCGCCGGGGAAGTCTCGATCTCGAATCCATCCATGGACGGTTTTTCTAGGAGCCATATCTCTTGGAGACAAAGGATGTCAAAGCGGCCCAGGCCCTCACTATTGGCGTCGGTTAAGTGGGCATGGCCTCTGGTGTTCCACGAGGCCAGTGACAGCGTCTTTGTTAGGGAAGGTAGACTGGCTCTGGTGGGTAGTTGCTATCTGCTTTGATTGGCGGTTAACGCTCCTTTTAGCCAGTTCCATGGGCCGCCTGCCGACGAATCTTTGTTTAAGTGGGCCGATGTTTCCGGAACTCTGTGAGATGGTGATTGCTTCCTACGCTTTCTGTAGCTGTTGAGTCTTCTTCGTTGCGGGGAATGCTCTCGTTTCCTCTCGCTTCTTTGCGGGTCGTGGTGTCTCGTGGAAGACTGTTGGGGCGGGCTGTGCCTACTTCTGTGTCGAGAGTCTCGAGGTGAAAAGCCCTCCGAATCATCAGTCGGGTAATTTCGGCGGACGGACACTCCTAGTCTCCTCGTGGAGGATATCGGGTCAGTTCTTCTGGGTGTCTTACTGTCTTCGTCATGACGGGCGGGTTCCCTGTCTGGACTCACCCGGAAATGGGCTCTTAACTCCGCTTTTCGAGTGTGGTGGTGATCTGGTGAGGTTGTCTTATCTTTGCTTTTGCTGACTATGTTCTCTTCCTGGATTCCTTTCTTAGGTGATGGAGCTGAGCTTTTAATCTCAGATAGAAGAAATCCAGCTGCTTTTAGTTCAGATTCGACTTTCCGAGTTAACTGTTGGATTGCGTCTGATTTAATGTGGAGGTATGCTTTCGCCTTGTTGTCTCTATGGTAGGGCTCAATTAGTGTGAAATCGTCCGTTTTCAAGTTCATTAGCTCAGATGTGGATGCTATGATCTGTAGCACCGTTCTGCGATTGAGAACCATGTATTTGCCTCTGTTTGAGGACTGTTCAATTTTGAATATTCGAGTGGTTTTGACATTTTTGACATAGGCTTTAGTATTTCCTGTGGCTCTGTGTGGTGTCGTATGGTGTGACGACGAGTTTCCTTGTGCAGAGTCAGTTATTGGGGTTGTGGAGCATTTGTTTGCTGAAGGAATTTGTGTGGATAGGAGGTGGGTTTCATCTTTCCTGGGTTGTTGGCTTGGAGGGCCATCCCTTTTTTGGGTTCTTGAGGGTAGATGGGTTGTTATCTTCTCCGTGGGAGTTGAGGGCAGTCTTGCTTCCTTTTGTGGATTGTCCTCCAAGTGCCCGGAGGCTGTGTGGGTCTCTGGATCAGGATGCTGAGAGAGGTTGCTTAGAGCGCTGGAGTCTGAGAATTCCCTGGCAGTTTTGGGTGAGTGAGTTAGGTCTATCGCGTCGGCGGCAGACGTTTGCAGTGGTTCTATGACGGCGTTATCGTGTATTGTTGCAATATTCCTTGTGAGCGATGGGTAGTTCGCGTTGAGGAGGTGTCGGGTTGGAGGGTTTGTTTGCTCCTTCTCTGCAAGTTTAAGAGCTTTTTTTCCCCGGCTCCTGGTTATGCAATAGGCCCACGTTGTTGGTGGTCGTGGCATCGATCTTCGTGGATGCTCTGTTCGGAGTTGGAGCCGGTTTGTTTTTGCTGAGAAAAATAGAAGCAATGTCATCGTTCTCTTTTGGTCTAAGAGTCTGAGTTGATTTTGATTCTTGCGGCCTCGGTGACACGAGTTTTGAGCTTGGGATGGCCGGGCCGTGTTCCGCGTCGAGGTCGATTCTGTCTCTTTTCCTTTCTGAGATGTCGTATTTCAGGTCAATGGCCGTGATAAATCCTTCCAGATAGGACAGCTTAGATTGGATGATTGCCAGAGTAGCAGTGTTGTCTTTCGAAGCGTCACCTATGGCTTCGTAGAGTTTGCAGAAAGGCGCCATGGCAATTGTTATGGCTGACATTATCGTGGTCATGTCTCTCTTATTATGTGGCAAATCTTTTAGTGTAGATTTTTGAGATTCAGTTGTGCATCCCTTTTTTGGGGAGAGTTCTCTGCTGCCTGTTGGTAAAGTGCTCGAGACTGAGTGCCGCCGTCCTGGAGTAGTAGCGGCTGCCTCTGGTAAGTTAGCAATCCTTGGCGAAGAGTTCCAGGGGCCGCGTCTTGATGCTGATTGTGGTAGAAGATCCGTTGGATAGGAAGGTGCGGGCGGGCGGGCGTTGGGTGTCGATGTGTGAGCTTTGGACCCGGGTTGCGGGCTCATTCCTTTATGCACAGGGTATACTTTGGGCTGAAGTAGTTCAAATATGTCCAGCATTCCATGCTGGTGCGTTCGTGCTTCTGTTAGCGATGTTTCGGTTGTTTTACTAATAGTAGAAACCTCTGGGTTTGTTGGCTTCAGGCCTGGGGCTTCTGGTGGATTGGACTTGTGATGACCAGTGCGTCTGTCTTGCCCACTTTAAGTAGGGATTGTTCAGTGGGAGCCGTAATCGGGAGGTCTAGTTGGGCGGTGGGCACAGGGTCTGTGCGTGTTACTTGCAGATGTTGTGCTGGCATGTCAGCTATTTTGACCGTAGCTTCTGAATGATTGCAGGGCACTGTCTTTGAGCTAGGTTCCTCAGTGGCTGAACAAGGCAAGTGTTCTGTGGTCAGCACGTTTGTGGATTTGGTCAGTTGTGTTTTTCTGCATTTGGCTGATGGAGGAGTCTCTTCCAGTGCCTCAAGAATTTCTGCGTCCGACAACTCGGAATCGTTGGATAGTGTGCGCTTTCCTTGTGTTTTAAAGAAATTCAACAGAGCGTTGGAGAGGAGCGGAACAGGTAGCAGCCTTTTCCCAGTACCCCGTTTTTTGAGAGGCACTAATGGGGCCGAGCTTATGGTTGATTTAGTTTCTTTTGTTTTCAGATCTGCCTTTCTTTTTTGTGCAATAGAGTTGTCCCTGGATCCTTGGGACAGGGGGAGTTTGGGATTAGGCTTCCCTCTCTTAGAATACTTCAGTCTTTTCTTGTTTATCACCGAGTTCGATTTGGAGATTAAAGTAGGTGCAGCATTAAGTTGATCATTGTCGTTTTTGGACTGAGTTAGATGTAGACGTGTCACTGTGGGTGTGGGATTCCGAGTCTGAGTCAAAGCCCACGGACTCTGCTTGTACCAGATCCAGAGACTGGTTCGCTGGTTCTGCGGGCAGACACAGGTTAGAGTTGGCAAGTAAGCCTGTGGGGATGGAAACAGCGGAGAGTGGCAATGGAGGTGCGGCTGTGTCGGGTTGTTCCGACAGTCCTCCCTGCAGATAGTTGTGGACCAAGGCCAGGACAGTAAGAGACGGCGGAGATCCATTTGGGCTTTGCTGAAGTGCCTTGGCAGGGCCTTGTTTGGGACACTTTTCCTGGTTTGGGTTGAAAATCTGGGTTGCCAGACCGGGATGTGCTTCTGATTGGCCCTCAAGATTCCATTGAAATGAGGGTGTAGTCGAAGAAACGGGTTGAAGTTGAGTCAACTCTTCACTGTGACCCCTGAGTGGGCCGTGCAGCTCCCTTGCGGGCATCAAGTCGTCGACATCCGCCTTGGCCCCCGCCCTCAGACCTGCCGTGAGGGATCCTCCGATCCTCTCGTCGGTTAGGTCACTCGCCGGAGCAGTAACGGGGCGGGAGGCATTGACGGGGAGAACCTCTATTGCTGTGGGTGTCCCGACCTCCGAGTCGAGCGCGTTAGGCGGATCAAGCTCCATCGCGATCCCCGGAGGAGCCGGAATTCGCTCCATGGGCGAGAGGCAGGGTGTGTTGTCTTTTCGTCCGGTGTGTTCATATCGAGATGGGAACAGTGTGAGGTTTGGTCTGCCGGCTGTGGGCTGAGAGGGAAGGAAGCGGTGGTCTCCCGATTTAGTGGGAGATTGGCAGTCCAGAATGGGATCAGACGCGATCCTTGTTTTGGGCGTAAAGAATGAGATTGTCAGAGTGGGAGGTTGCAGCGTGAGCGAAGAGTTTTTTTTCACGTGACTTCTGAGGATACGTGAATCGGAGTCGTCCTCCATGTTTAGGCGAGTCGCGCGCTGTGCACCGAGGGGGAACAGAGAGCGGGGCTCGTAGATAAGTGGGAGGACAGGGGTGAGGTAATTATAGATCTATGTAGATCGAGTACAAATTCGCTTGCAGTTCACAGGACACAGATCACAGTTCGAGTAGTTTTCCGACGGCAAAAGTCGTCGTCTTTCTCACCTCTGTAGCAGGACTCACTGGCAGGCACGGTGTCGGTGGCGAGGGTCTCTGCACGGTACTCTGCGCGCGCTCCGCGCTGTAGAAGTGTTTTTAAAGCCAGTGGAGGTTGTTTTCCTTAAAGGAACACGTAGAGAAAGCAGCAGCACAGCAGCAGCACAGCAGAACACGTCCTCTCCCTCTGGTGCAATATGGTCCTTGTTGGCCCCCAACAATAGGGCGTTTTCCATAATCAAATCTAGACAAAATGGTTGCTCTAGCGACTGTAGTACTGTTTGCTTCACTCAGGTATGGCCAGATTTTGTGAAGTAATCTTAAGTAATAAGAGCAGTTTTTGTTTAGCTGTGTAACATGTGCCTCTGCACTTAGGGAAGCCTCCTAGTAGATCCCTAGACTCTTAACTTTGTTGACTACTTTTATTTGGTCATTGTTTATCTGCAAGAACTCATATAGTTGACTTAATTTAGTTCTGGCTTGGTTGGTACCGAAGATCATCAATTCCGTTTTTTGGCATTTAGACACAACCAATTGTTGGTCATCCATGTTTCGACTGTCTTGTATAGATCCTTGACCTTAGCACTGTCATGTGCATGGTCACCGCTTATCTTGATGATTAGCTGTGTATCATTGGCGTAGTTTGTGAAAAATATGCCGATTGTTTTCAAGGATCAAACCGAGGAATCTAATATATAAATTGAATAGAAGAGGCGACAGGCTCGCTCCCTGAGGTACACCGCAGCTTATTATTTCTTCAAAAGAGAAATTGTCCCCTCAGTGTACCTTTCATTTTCTATTAGAGAGGAAAGATGTTAACCAATCTATAGCTTCTGGGGAGCAGTTTGCTCCCTTCCCCAGTGCTTGTTTAAGTTGTTTGTGATCCAGCTAGCCAAAGGATGCACTGAGATCGAGTAGGATGCGCAGACCTACTTTGCCATCTTCAACAATGCTTCGCATATGAGACTGGAGGTTGATCATAGCCATCTCCGTGCTGTGTGCAGCATGAAAGCCCGATTGTTGGTTATGACATATCTCGTTGGCTTCTACGTATGACTGAAGTTGTTTACTGGCAACCCTATCCAGAACTTTCAGTAAAAAGTTACAGTTTTTGATGGGTCTTAAGTTGCTTGGGTCCCTTTGATCTAATCCAGGTTTTTTCTGTAGAGGAGTGATTGTAACTCTTTTGGTTTCTGTTGGTACATAGCCATCCCTAAAGGAAGCATTCACCATTTTGGTGAGAAAAGGCGCAAAGATGGTAACATTCTCTAATATAAGTTTAGATGGAATTATATTTTCAACGCAGGCAGTGGGTTTAATTGATTTTAGTATTTTTGTCATTTTATCTATGGTCGTTTGATTAAATTTGAATGGTTCTCAGTGTTGTGCAGGTGCTGCTTTGAGTTTGGCTCAGCCTGATTAGGAGTACGTTTTTGGGCTTCTCTCAGGATGTCCCTGGCCTTCCCAATTTTCTCTGTGAAGGCACTTTGGACTTTGTCACAATCCTCTTTGGTGGGAGAGAAAGCGGGGACTAATAACTTGGGTTTTTCTATGGTTTTAAGAATTTCAAAAAGTTTCCTAGTAGAGTTTTCTGCTGTTTTGATTTGTCATTATAGAAATTATTTTTTGCAGTTCTGATTCCTTCTACGTATAGTTTTTCGCTTTCTTTACACTTGACTTTACTGTCCATGGATGGATGTTTTAGCCAGTTGTCCATATTTATCCTTTTTTCGTTTTTTAAGTTCCTTGAGAGTACAATTGAACCATTTCTGGTGGTTGTTATTAGGTCTTACGACTTTGTTTTTTAGTGGAGCTTTTAGATCTTGTAGGTGTTTTGCCTGTGTTGAAAAATCAGCAATTAATATGTCACACGGGCAATCTTCCTTGGATTCACTAAGGATTTTATTCATACAGTGTTCTAAATGTGTGGATTCCATTTTTTTGTAGTCCTACTTTTGACCTTTTTGGTGCATTGCCTACATTGTTCTTTCTTGGATGTTTATTATCAATGTGCATGTGACCGGGAAATGGTCTGACCATATGCATGGATTCGTTTTAAAGTCCTTGGTTTCAATGTTGTTGGTGATTATCCAATCTAATTGGTTTCCATTTTCCATGGTAGGATGTTGGTTCATAACTGAGAAGTCTATGTTCTTTAAGATCTTCTCTAAGTTTATAGCTTCTTTGTCTTTTAGGTTTCCACGCCACCTGTTGAAGTCTCTAAGGACTATTGTCGCAGTGTTTATTCCTTTTAATGCATTAAGTTGTACAGTCAAGTCTTCATTGAAGTCGGATATGAGGGACGGCAAACTACATGCATGCATCCTCTTCCAGAGTGGTGCCCTTAATCCACTGATGTACCCACGCACCCTGCCTCCCTTGTAGTCTTCCCCACACCACTTTTTTCACACATGGCACTCTCACACTCTTGAATTCTGACATATCTGTACCCTCACACTCTAGGTCTCTCACGCACCCTTCTTCCCTCTCGCACTCATACCCTAGGTCTCTCTTGCCACCTAGCTCTCTTCCACTTGCACCCTAGCTCACTCTCTCGCACTTGCTCGCCCTCATTTTTAGTCTCTCACACTCTTGCTGTCTCTCACTCTACCACCATAGCAATCTCACACTCGCACTGCTCTCTCACTCTTACATCTTAGCTCTCACACAATCCCTCACGCTTGCACCCTAATGCTCAGATCCTAGCACTCTCACGCTTTGCACCCTAGCTCTCCCTCACATTCTCAACTAGCCTTTATGCTTGCAGCCTAGCTTGCACTCTCATATGCAGCACCCTAGCTTTCACACTCGTATGCACCTCCCGAGCTTGCTGTTCTGCACGCAATACCCCAGCTGTCATTCTGCACATATCCTAGCACTCTCACGCTGTCATGATGCCTACCCCCGGAGCACCAGGCCAGGCCCAGCACCCCCGGGAGCTGGCATCACGTCCCCGGGTAAAAGCCCAGCGGCCCTTTATAGGGGCTCTTTGGACTCTGTCCTGGCGCCGTTGGCGCCAGGCTCATGTTGGACATCAGTTTTGGCGCCATAGGCGCCAGGCTCATAAGGGGAAGTGTTTGGTGCACTTACCTGAAGCAGACCATGCTGCACACTCACCTGATGCAGACCATGCTGCATGAAGAACCAAGCCAAATGAGGCTTAGGAGGGACTATTTTTCTGAAGGAACTATTTTGTTACTTGGGTGGGGCTGTGGAAGAATACTCAGCTGGAACTTCTTCCAAAGCTATTTAAGCCACGCCCGGACAGCCACACGTGCTTCGCGTTGTTCTGCATCCCAGCAGCTGAACGCTCACCGTGTCTGCTCCTGCACCTGGACTCCAGCCACGCCCGCCTCGAACCTGGAACACCTGTAAGGGAATAAGAGAAGAGAAAGGTGAAAACCAAGAACTTATTCAACCTTCTTACCTGCATCCGGAATCTTCACGCCAGCATTCCTGAAAGAAGACTTCCACTTAAAAGCACCGCGTTGCTCGCTGCAGCTCCGCGCTTCACTCACCTGTTCCCGAGACGCCGCCCGGCTCCATCGCGGCTCTCAGCACCGGTCGCCACATCTCTGCACCTAGGGGAGAGAAGAAGAGACAAAAGGTGAGCAAGGGAACACAAGAGGAAAGCCGAATTTTCAGCCATATTACTTACCAGCTTTTCTTGGTGAACCATTCCACATCTCGGGTCGGCGCCGCATCTTTGGCAGGTACCGCACCCCGGCCCCTATGGGGAAAGGACAAAAGACATTACTGGGAAATTATAAAGACATTTAGAGGGGTCGCCCTCATCACTAACTCACCTGATTTTACCACCGGCAATTTAACCCCTCAACGCATCGCCTTTGTTCTGCACCTGAAATAAAGGACAGAAAAAACAACATAAAAGGAGGCTCACACTTGAACTTTTGCATCTTCATACTTACGGCGTATCGCTCAGAAAAGTCAAGTGGATGTGCCAGCATAATTATGAAAACCAGTGAAGTAACTGGACGAACGAGCGCCCCTGCACCAGAAGCAGGATGGAGAGTTCATCCTTCCAAACCATAAGGTGAGCTTAAACCGGGGGTTTTGGAGGAAGTCAGAGAAGAACAAAGGGGGAAAGAGGGGAGCAAGCACACTATTCAGCAGACAGTTAATCCCCTTTCTCATCTGCAGAAGGATATTCCTACGGGCCAGAAAAGCAAGATTTAGGGGGCCTGTTCAATCGGTGGTCCGAATTCTGCGCATCACGCTTGAAGAGGCCACAGCAACCCAGACCAGACCAGTGCCTCCGTGAGAGCCAGGTGAGCGTTACAGAACGCAAAGCCTTCCTACAAATTCCCACCCAGGCGCTATGGCCCAACTACTGGGGGAATTACGGGCCGAAGTACACGCCGCTCGTCAAGAGACTAATGCTCTCAGGAGGGAAGTGATTGTAACAAAGGGAAGAGCTGATGACCTGGCTAGACAGCTTTTGCAAGGTCAAGCTGGACAAACTCCTTTACCCGGTTCCGGAGGGAACCCCGCTCCTGTGCTTTCCAGTAACCCGGTGCAGATTAATCTACCTGGAAACATGCCGCTGGCCCCACCCGAACGCTTTGCTGGGGACTCCAAACGATTCGCCGTATTCATGAATCAGTGTCATTTGCATTTCCTGTGCAGACCTGGGGCCTTCCCTAATGACCAGACCAAGGTAGCCTTTGTATTGTCATATCTCAGCGGCAGTGCTGCCGATTGGTCAGTTCCACTGGTAACTCAAGATGACCCGATTCTTCGTGATTTTCAAGGATTTCAAGCAAGCATGGAAAGGTTATTTGCTCGTCACTCCCAGGGGCAGGCTCTAGATGACGAACTTCTATCTCTGCGACAGGGCAATCAAGACCTCCTTTCCTACATTGCAACCTTTAATAGACTAATTGTGGAAACTGGGTGGCCAGAGGATAAAAGAATCACATTATTTTATCGAGGTCTACGTGGAGAACTTAAAGATGTCCTGGCCCAAGTTGTAAATCCGCCCCAAGAATGCTCAGAATATATAGACTTAGTGGTCCAATTGGATCACAGACTGCAAAACAGAAAAGCAGATCGGTCCAAGTTTGAGACCCGGGTGTTAGTCAAGACCCACGCTAACCTCAAGGGGGCTGAAGCCTCTGAGCCAATGCAAATCGGAGGAGTTAAAAGACCTTTAACTCAAAAGGAATGTGAAAGAAGACGGCAGATGCACTTATGTCTTTATGGTGGATCCTCTGGACACTTTCTACGAGATTGCCCGGCAAGGCCGCCCAGGAAGGTGGTAGGAGCCGCTGATAAAATCCATTAAACCTCTGTATCGGGAAACGACCCCGCCCGACAAGCGTAGGGGTCCGCTTGCCGAGCTTGAAAACGAACTCTCAGACCTCGCATTTCACTGTGCCAATGGTCCTCGTAGATCCGGAACAGCCTAAGCGGTTGCATGCAATAAAGGCATACATCGATAGTGGGGCTATAGGAAACTACGTGGATCGTGAATTGGTCTCCAGGATAAACCTTCCCCTGCGTCCTAAAACCAGCAAAGATGTCATCACCACAGTTGATGGAACCGAAATTGCCTCGGGACCGGTAACACATTCCACAGCTGAGGTGACACTTGTAGGTCCGGACGGCCATCGGGAGGCAGTTGTGTTTGATGTAATCAAGGCTCCATAGTTTCAGGTTATTCTCGGAATCCCTTGGTTAGAGACACATAATCCTCGAATTGATTGGCGAGCGAAGAGAATAACCTTTCCGGAGTGTGCACGAACCTGCTACCCAGAAAATCTGAAGATCAGTCTAGCATCAGTAACCTCTGTCTCCATGCAACTACCTCCGGAATACCAAGACTTTCAGGACGTCTTCCAAAAGGAACAGGCCAACACGTTACCTCCTCACAGATCGTACGATTGCCAAATCGATCTGGTGCCCGGTGCACAACCCCCTTGTAGCAGGATTTATGCCCTTACTGAGCTGGAGAATCTGCATTTGAGACAATATTTAGATCAATACCTAGCCAATGGTTTCATTCGCCCGTCAAAGACTCCGGCATCCTCGGCTTTGTTCTTCGTGCCAAAAAAAGAAGGCGACCTTAGAACTTGTATCGATTACCACGCATTGAACCAGATAACTGTTAAAAATCGTTACCCTCTGCCTTTGATCCCTGAACTCCTTGACCAGGTGAAGGACGCTTGCATATACACCAAGTTAGATCTCCGGGGGGCTTATCATCTAGTACGAGTAAAAGAAGGCGACGAATGGAAAACGGCCTTCCGTACAAAATATGGACTATTCGAATACCAGGTGATGCCTTTCGGGTTGTGCAACGCGCCTGCTGCCTTCCAATTCTTCATGAACGATGTCCTTCGGGAACTCATCGATGTCTGTGTTGTCGTGTATATCGAGGACATTCTGGTGTACTCCTCTTCGGAATCTGATCACAGAAAACATGTCAGGGCCGTCCGTGAGAAATTGCGCCAGCACAAACTGTTTGCAAAGCTGGAAAAATGTGTTTTCCATGCCACCGAGGTTGAGTTTCTTGGATTCATCCTGACACCTAAAGGGGTCCGAATGGACTCACGGAAAGTGGATGCCATCCTCAAATGGCCATCACCTAGTTCGGTGAAAGGTGTCCAAAGCATGCTTGGTTTTGCCAATTTTTATCGCAGGTTTATCCCGGAATTTTCACGGGTGGTGCAACCCATCACTGCACTCTTGCGGAAGAATGAACGTTTTGAATGGACCGAGGAAGCTGAACAGGCCTTTCAGGAATTAAAAGCCTAATTTACGTCCGCACCTATTTTGAAACACCCGCGTCCTGATCTCCCATATATAGTCGAAACCGACGCATCCAGCTTAGCCATGGGAGCTGTCCTGTCTCAGAGAGACCCCGAAACCAACCAACTGCACCCCGTAGCATTTTGGTCCAGAAAGTTCTCGCCGCCGGAGATAAATTATGCAATCACAGATAAATAATTATTACGCATTAAGTCCGCCTTTAAGGCTTGGCGGCATTATCTTCTTAGCGCCAGGCATACCATCACCGTGATCACTGATCACCGAAATTTACAATATTTAAAAACTGCCAAGGCTCAGTCTTCACGACAGCTCCGATGGGCTTTATTCTTTGCTGAGTTCGATTTTGTAATCACCTACCGTCCCGGCTGTAAGAATGGCAAAGCGGACGCGCTATCTCGAATTGGAATGGGAGAAATGGACACAAACTCAGAACCTGTGCCGATAATTCCCGAACAAAGAATCTTGGGGATAACCACTTTACAAACCCTTGAAGACATTCAAGCACGGGTAAAACTATTCCTGGACTCTTCAGCCTTGCAGGATTGGATCAAAAGGGGGTCTGCCTTTTCAATCAACGATGGCTTACATTACTTCCAAGGACGTTTATTTTTGCCAGAAAAGGAATTGCAAGAACTGGTTATTTTCCGTCATCACGATACTCTGATGGAAGGACATCCTGGCATTGCCAAAACAGAGGAAAAAATTAAACGACAATTCTGGTGGCCGTCCTGGCGAATGTTAAGAAAGGAAGAAGGCATTGACTATGGCAAGGGGAAAAGTGCACAGAATTGCACAGTGAACAACTTTGAATCTAACAACGTGCATATAATACCCAAGACTTGTGTATATATAAAACCCAGGAGTGCAAATAAAGTAAAACAATATTACCAATATATGAAAAAGGGATGTGGGGTAAGCACTTAGGACCTCCTTATGACTGAAAGGAAAGTCAGCAAACTCTTTACCCACTATGCTATTACAGATACTGACAGCGCTAAACCCACGTAGCGGGCAAGCAAGGACAGATTCTGTGAACTGACACTCTGTAAAATACTGAATAAGGATATTTGAAACAGTACTCACGAGGACCGGAAAGACCACTTGAATGTCAGTAATTTCACGAACCCTGTAGATCAAACAGGGACCCAGAATGCTGTAAAAGCAAAGGGTTAAAGATAACAAAATACATAAAACCCTAGTCAAGGGCAAGTATGAATTGTGATAATAAATTGTGAGGAAAACAAAAAGGGGATACACACTGGAACTAGTTACAACAACACCCACACCTAATAATCAATGGAAAATAAATGCAGAAGTGCAATGGAAAACATGGAATGGAATCTCAATAAGTAGGATCAGGAGCAGGGAAAATGATATCACAAAAGGAAACCTTTCCCACCCATCCAAGGAGAAAAGGCAGTAAACTAATTCTACAAAAGTAAAGGTTAATTCATCAAGCTTTTCAGTAACCAGGACAGCAGAAAGGGACAGAAAGCACCGGCAAACTGGGCTGCATCAAAGAGTAAAGCACAGAGAAAGGCTGTCTGCAGACAGAGGAAGACAGAAAGGGAAATTCAGAAAGCATAAATCAATTAAGCACATTAATCCGAAATCCAGGACAGAGGAACAAGATACAGGAACTAGGAACTGGGCACAAAAGCTAGGAACTGGAACTAGGTACTTGGCACAATAACTATGAACAAGGAACTGGAACTAGGTACTAGGCACAGAAACTAGGAACAAGGAACTGGAACTAGGTACAAGGCACAGAAACTAGGAACAAGGAACTGGAACTAGGTACAAAGCACAGAAACTAGGAACAAGGAACAGAGACTAGTCACAACAGGAACACTGCTACAATGACCAGCGCCGGACTGAAGCAAACTGAGGCTTTTAAAGCTGCTAAACGAGCACACCCCTCAGGCGTGCCGCCTGCTGCACCTGCAGCCACAGGTGTTGCCTATCCTCCACCCAGCCTTGTGCTGCAAGGGAGGAGATGAAGCAGTGAGCCAGGCATTCTAGGAAGCAGGAGGTGAAGCAGTGAGCCAAGGCATTCTGGGAAGCATAGTCATTTGATTTAAGTAGCATGCTGGCTGCCAGGGAGGAGATGAAGCAGTGAGCCAGGCATTCTGGGAAGCAGGAGGTGAAGCAGTGAGCCAAGGCATTCTGGGAAGCATAGTCATTTGATTTAAGTAGCATGCTGGCTGCCAAAAACCTGGAATGGATCCGGAAGGGAAGTAACTTGGAAAATAAGGTTTTAACGCTCCCAATTCATCAGAACACTGTAGCATAAGGTTCGAAGGAAATGTCCAGTAGGGTATAAACCCCAAAACATGCCCCCAAGTGGCGGGAACGGGAGCGAAGGGAGCGAGCCGTGATACTATACCCCCTCCCACGGCCGACTCCAGGCAGCCGTTACTCGCACAAAACATCTTCCTTCCATAACAGGAGCGCTTTGTCTTTGGAGGTGGCACTGACGAAAACGATGATCCACGGGCAGAAGCAGAAGGACTGGAATGAATAGAATCAGGCTGCAGTCTATAAGAGCCATAGGCAGGTTTTCGGTGAGGAAGAGACTCATGGGCTGAAGAAAGGCATGAAGGACTTGCAGGACCCGAAGCAGAGTTGGAAGGTCCAGGAAGCTCAGTCTCTGGGAGCGAACACTCATACAACATTGAGGAGGGAGGCTGGCTGGTGCAACATACTTTGGATAATGATAGATGCTCTGGTAGCCCCCCTGCTGAGAGCGTACACACAGGAGGTGAGAAAATTGCAGGTTTCAGGAAATGTTCATGTTCAGACAAAGAAGGTGGCGGCAGAGATAGAGGTTCGGATCTTCTCCCATCATCCATCTGGTTCAAGGCCTGTGGTTGAGGGTGACCAAGATTCGATTGCATCTGTTCAACACCTTGGGGGCCTGGAAGTCCAATGGGTTGTACAAGGCTGGCATTCCTGGTGTCAGTCATATGGCCACCTTGTTGCACGTGGGATACAACCGCAGGGACGTTTGGCATACCGATAGGAGTGATAGACGCAGTTCTTGGTACATCAGGCACACTCGCAGCTGGAGCAATAACAGGCACATCTTGAACTGCAGCAGTCATATCCTCCCTTTGACTACTAGCACCCGAATGGTGCAGCAGTTGGGGGGCCGTGCCCGTCCCTTCCTTCAGGCTCATGTGGGATCCGGCAACAAAAGGGCTGTCAAGCGGCTGATCCAAACTGGCCCCCAAAGGTGAACCGTCCAGCCCGTTATCCTGGTTGGCTACTTGTTCGATGTCTAGGCCATGGCGGATGGTATCCGTCTCCCTCTTGTAACACTCCAGGCAAGTCCAACGGCCTTGCATGTAAGGCCCTCCCGAGTCGTGAACCAGCTTGATGTTTTTGGCAGAAGTCTCAGACTCAGATGTAGCATATGCGGGAGGTGCTAATTCTACAGACAAGCAGTTGGGAGAATTAGCTTGTGTAAAAGGCAGGCCTTCTGGTGATCCTCCTGAAGCATAGGATGGGCAGATTGGACGTTCATCCGTAATAAATGGTTGGGATTTAGGAGGTAGCTCTGAAGTAGATGAATCTGCAACATGATCAAACAGAGCAGACAGGTGCACCTCCGATATTGGCAGCGAGGCTGAGCAGGATACAGGTCCTTCATGAACTGAAGCCAAACTAGCAGTAGTCTCTGGTACCGGAGACAGGCACTCAGGATGTGCTACCGGAGGCTCCATGGCTGAAGGATAATCTGCTGGATGAGTCACTGTAGCCGAAAACAGGCATGCCAGAGGAAATTCAGAGGCTGAGGGCATGCAAGCTGGAGCCGTCTCGTTAGCTGAAGACAAACTTGTCAAGGTCTTTGGCTCTGACCACGTACATGGTGAAGGCTCTTGAGTGACTGGCAGACATAGCAATTGTTCATTGATTGAAGACACGTTTGACAACGATGACTGCAGAGCCGTGGACTGGATAATCGAAGAGTCAATAGTTGTAGGAGGGCAGACTGAAGTCCCAGAAGTCGACAGGCACATTTGTGGCTCAGGAATGGAAAGCACCTTTAGGGCGGTTGACTCCTTGGCACCAGTAACCAAAGACTGAGCTGTAGCCATGCCGTCCCTCTCCTTAGTGGATGACACAGAGTCTCTTCCTTTGTAGAAGTCAAAATCAACCAGAGGAATCACCATAGTAAAGTCTCTGTTAATCAGGATTTCGTCAAATGTCCATTCCTATGTCTTAGCTTCTGAAAGTGGCATATTAACAATCAACAGTTCAGGAATTGCCTGCCGGATCTTTGGTTCAGTATACTGTGGAATGAGTCCATCAAAATATGAATCTTGTACTGTCTTTGACTGTTCATTGTGACAAAAATTGGCAGAAGAAGGAGCGAACACAGAGGTAGCATCGTTTTCCACATCAGCTTGAATGTCTACTTCAGTCTCAGCAGCTAGATCAAGGGCAGAACCTAAACCTACAGTAGTGACTGATTCTGTGTATGCCACCATTGTGGATTGTGTTTGGGTATCAGAAGCATGTAAGTGTTCAAACTCAGAATTATGACAGACTGCTACACAGGAAATCTTAGGTAAAGGAGTGGCTTGTAAATCTTCGGCTAACGGCAATTCCTGACAAACGGTAGAACAATTGTCAGAACCTGTGCCCTGAATAAGTGCTGTGCTAGAAAGAGGACTTTCACTCCCAATAGATTTTTCATATTGACAAGTATCCTGACCTACAAAAACCTCTGCACTCAGGGATTGAACAGTATTCACTTCATCAACGGATAAAGTTTGAGGTGTATTCAGAAAAGACCGTAAGGTTTTATTCTCCTCTAGTAAAGTAATGTATTCTTGTTTTAACTCCTCAAGTTCAGCTTTTAGCATGCCCCGCCTTAACTGTACATCCCTATCAGTAGGCACAGGGGAAGGCATGGTGGCATCAGGGCTGGATCCTGCCCTAGCCATCCGGATGTGCACTGATTGTACATTGTCATTTACTGCTTGCAGATTTTGTGATCTATACTCTCTCTTACCGACTTGGTCTGTGTTACCCTTAAGCAGACTACTGATATCAGACCTCTTGACATTAGGGGCTACAGTAAGTACTTGTGCAGAGGAGTAAGCAGTAGACTGAGGGCTGAAAACAGAAGATATGCAATGAACCCCTCCATTCTTTATGTTTGAATCATGAAACTGTTCAATCTGAGGTAAAGCACAACCGGAATCATGGGGTTCAACAACAGACGTACTCGTGTGTAGTAAATCTAACAGTGTGTTGTTTTCCGCTGCTAAGGCTTGTGCGGACATAGAATCTGTATCAAAATTAAAGACAGAACTAGGATCAGGCAATGTACGATGGGCCATCCTGTGGGTAAAATACTGTGCACGTAAATACCCATTTGTAACAAGGAGTTCATTTAAGTCAGGATCAATGGTTTGATTGTCACAGGTAAACTTAAGGGAAGCTTTCTGTACAAACTTGTTAGTGGCCTTGCTGCCTTTCTTTCTTAAACTGGCCATATTCAGACGGGAATAAGGGCTGGTCATTCTGTTAAGAAAGGAAGAAGGCATTGACTATGGCAAGGGGAAAAATGCACAGAATTGCACAGTGAACAACTTTGAATCTAACAACGTGCATATAATACCCAAGACTTGTGTATATATAAAACCCAGGAGTGCAAATAAAGTAAAACAATATTACCAATATATGAAAAAGGGATGTGGGGTAAGCACTTAGGACCTCCTTATGACTGAAAGGAAAGTCAGCAAACTCTTTACCCACTATGCTATTACAGATACTGACAGCGCTAAACCCACGTAGCGGGCAAGCAAGGACAGATTCTGTGAACTGACACTCTGTAAAATACTGAATAAGGAACTTAGAAACAGTACTCACGAGGCCCGGAAAGACCACTTGAATGTCAGTAATTTCACGAACCCTGTAGATCAAACAGGGACCCAGAAGGCTGTAAAAGCAAAGGGTTAAAGATAACAAAATACATAAAACCCTAGTCAAGGGCAAGTATGAATTGTGATAATAAATTGTGAGGAAAACAAAAAGGGGATACACACTGGAACTAGTTACAACAACACCCACACCTAATAATCAATGGAAAATAAATGCAGAAGTGCAATGGAAAACATGGAATGGAATCTCAATAAGTAGGATCAGGAGCAGGGAAAATGATATCACAAAAGGAAACCTTTCCCACCCATCCAAGGAGAAAGGCAGTAAACTAATTCTACAAAAGTAAAGGTTAATTCATCAAGCTTTTCAGTAACCAGGACAGCATAAAGGGACAGAAAGCACCGGCAAACTGGGCTGCATCAAAGAGTAAAGCACAGAGAAAGGCTGTCTGCAGACAGAGGAAGACAGAAAGGGAAATTCAGAAAGCATAAATCAATTAAGCACATTAATCCGAAATCCAGGACAGAGGAACAAGATACAGGAACTAGGAACTGGGCACAAAAGCTAGGAACTGGAACTAGGTACTTGGCACAATAACTATGAACAAGGAACTGGAACTAGGTACTAGGCACAGAAACTAGGAACAAGGAACTGGAACTAGGTACAAGGCACAGAAACTAGGAACAAGGAACTGGAACTAGGTACAAGGCACAGAAACTAGGAACAAGGAACAGAGACTAGTCACAACAGGAACACTGCTACAATGACCAGCGCCGGACTGAAGCAAACTGAGGCTTTTAAAGCTGCTAAACGAGCACACCCCTCAGGCGTGCCGCCTGCTGCACCTGCAGCCACAAGTGTTGCCTATCCTCCCCCCCAGCCTTGTGCTGCAAGGGAGGAGATGAAGCAGTGAGCCAGGCATTCTGGGAAGCAGGAGGTGAAGCAGTGAGCCAAGGCATTCTGGGAAGCATAGTCATTTGATTTAAGTAGCATGCTGGCTGCCAGGGAGGAGATGAAGCAGTGAGCCAGGCATTCTGGGAAGCAGGAGGTGAAGCAGTGAGCCAAGGCATTCTGGGAAGCATAGTCATTTGAATTAAGTAGCATGCCGGCTGCCAAAAACCTGGAATGGATCCGGAAGGGAAGTAACTTGGAAAATAAGGTTTTAACCCTCCCAATTCATCAGAACACTGTAGCATAAGGTTCGAAGGAAATGTCCAGTAGGGAATAAACCCCAAAACATGCCCCCAAGTGGCGGGAACGGGAGCGAAGGGAGCGAGCCGTGACAGCGAAAGGATATTAAATCTTTTGTGATGTCCTGTGGAGTTTGCGCCCAAAACAAAGGTCAAAAAACAAAACCTGCCGGTCTTCTTCAACCCTTAGACATTCCACCAGCACCTTGGCACACCTTGTCACTAGATTTTATCACGGACCTGCCCTCTTGTAATGGATACAATACTATTCTGGTTGTGGTGGATTTATTTTCCAAGATGGCCCATTTTATTCCGTTGAAAGGATTACCTTCAGCTTTTGTCCTTGCCAAGGAATTCCTCGAAAATATCATCCGTCTGCATGGATTCCCGTCCATACTAATCTCCGATCGGGCAAGCCAGTTTATTTCTCATTTTTGGAAAAAGTGTTGTCAACTGGCACAAATCGACGTAAGACTCTCAACCAGCCACCACCCACAGACCGATGGTCAGACGGAGAGAACGAACCAGACCCTTGAACAATATCTACGATGTATGTTGCACCAATCGGAGGGTAATTGGAAGGATATTTTATGGGTGGCTGAATATGCATACAATAACTCGATACACTCTGGAACTGGTCAGAGCCCCTTTTATACCCTATATGGTCATCACCCTCGTACTTCAGACTTGGACTCACCTTTGAGCCTCGAAATGCCCACAGTGGACCATTTGCATTCTACGATTACTCAAGCCTTCAAGGATGCTACTGCACACTTACAACATGCGAAAGGGAAATACAAAAAGAATGCGGACCTGCATCGAAAGGATGCGCCTCCATACCAAATAGGGGATCAAGTATGGTTGGCTACCAAACACTTATCACTCAAGGGACCTCGGACTTTTAATCCAAGGTATTTAGGCCCTTACTCGATCAAAGCTATAATTAACCCAGTGGCAGTCAAGCTAGATCTACCAGCTAACATGCGGATTCACCCCGTTTTTCATGTGTCGCTTTTGAAACCAGTGCAACCAGGAACCAGATTAATAAAGCCACCAGAACCAATCCAGATAGATGGGGAGCCTGAATTCGAGGTGAAGAACATTTTGGACTCTAAGATCTCAAAATCAAAACTTTTCTATCTAATTGATCGGAAGGGGTACGGGCCTCAGGAAAGATCTTGGGAACCCAGCGACCACGTACATGCACCTCGGCTAGTAAAAAGGTTCCATCGGAATTTCCCGAACAAACCGAAACCTCCTGGGGAAACGACCTTGGGAGGGGCCTTGTGGGGGAGTGCTGTCATGATGCCTACCCCCGGAGCACCAGGCCAGGCCCAGCACCCCCGGGAGCAGGCATCACACCCCTGGGTAAAAGCCCAGCGGCCCTTTATAGGGGCTCTTTGGACGCTGTCCTGGCGCCGTTGGCGCCAGGCTCATGTTGGACATCAGTCCTGGCGCCATAGGCGCCAGGCTCATAAGGGGAAGTGTTTGGTGCACTTACCTGAAGCAGACCATGCTGCACACTCACCTGATGCAGACCATGCTGCATGAAGAACCAAGCCAAATGAGGCTTAGGAGGGACTATTTTTCTGAAGGAACTATTTTGTTACTTGGGTGGGGCTGTGGAAGAATACTCAGCTGGAACTTCTTCCAAAGCTATTTAAGCCACGCCCAGACAGCCACACGTGCTTCGCGTTGTTCTGCATCCCAGCAGCTGAACGCTCACCGTGTCTGCTCCTGCACCTGGACTCCAGCCACGCCCGCCTCGAACCTGGAACACCTGTAAGGGAATAAGAGAAGAGAAAGGTGAAAACCAAGAACTTGTTCAACCTTCTTACCTGCATCCGGAATCTTCACGCCAGCATTCCTGAAAGAAGACTTCCATTTAAAAGCACTGCGTTGCTCGCTGCAGCTCCGCGCTTCACTCACCTGTTCCCGAGACGCCGCCCGGCTCCATCGCGGCTCTCAGCACCGGTCGCCACATCTCTGCACCTAGGGGAGAGAAGAAGAGACAAAAGGTGAGCAAGGGAACACAAGAGGAAAGCCGAATTTTCAGCCATATTACTTACCAGCTTTTCTTGGTGAACCATTCCACATCTCGGGTCGGCGCCGCATCTTTGGCAGGTACCGCACCCCGGCCCCTATGGGGAAAGGACAAAAGACATTACTGGGAAATTATAAAGACATTTAGAGGGGTCGCCCTCATCACTAACTCACCTGATTTTACCCCCGGCAATTTAACCCCTCAATGCATCGCCTTTGTTCTGCACCTGAAATAAAGGACAGAAAAAACAACATAAAAGGAGGCTCACACTTGAACTTTTGCATCTTCATACTTACGGCGTATCGCTCAGAAAAGTCAAGTGGATGTGCCAGCGCCATTCTGAAAACCAGTGAAGTAACTGGACGAACGCGCGCCCCTGCACCAGAAGCAGGATGGGGAGTTCATCCTTCCAAACCATAAGGTGAGCTTAAACCGGGGGTTTTGGAGGAAGTCAGAGAAGAACGAAGGGGGAAAGGGGGGAGCAAGCACACTATTCAGCAGACAGTTAATCCCCTTTCTCATCTGCAGAAGGATATTCCTACGGGACAGAAAAGCAAGATTTGGGGGTCCTGTTCAATCGGTGGTCCGAATTCTGCGCATCACGCTTGAAGAGGCCACAGCAACCCAGACCAGACCAGCGCCTCCGTGGGAGCCAGGTGAGCGTTACACACAAGCACCCTTCCCAAAAAAGTATTTACATTTTTACCAGTAACTAACATCATTTTGACAATGTTTGCCATGTGAATGGTAAGTTAACATTTGTCACAGATGACCATCCCTTTAGCAGCCAGATGTCTCTTGCTTCAATCCATCAGCACATGGCAACTGGTCACAATCTCAACTGGCACAAAGCAACAAAGCAACAAATCCACGTTCGCTTGTGTAATCTGTTTAGTTTAATTAATTTTGTTCTCTGTGTTTTGTTGTATTATTTTATGTTTTTATCTGCATTTTTTCATTAACAGTTCAACATGTACACATCTGTTTTGTATTGCCCACTTTTTGTAGTAATGCGTTTTCTACATATGCCGTAGGATCCGTCCCTTCCATGCCCTGCGGTAGCCCTAGTAGCCTGATGTTATTTCTGCAGGCTCTACCTTCTGCATCTTCCACTCGGTGTTCAAGCAGCTTTACTTGTTGTTGCAATATATGGACATCAGTTTGCGTTTTGCTGATATTACTGCAGTTATCTTCCACCTTTTTCTCTATTTCTACGTTACTTGTACGCTCCACCAGAGCTTGCACATCCTGGCGCAGCAAGCTTACATCTATCCCCACTGCGTCTATCTTAGTTTCCAATGCTGTCTTTAGAGCAGCAATGGCAGCCAGGATCTGTTGTTCTTCATCTGATGGGGTTGGTTGTGTGCCTAGACTATTGTCCATATCTCAGCTATTGACTACTGGACCCTTGGTGAAGGATTCCAGCATGATCTGCTTTCCCTTCCCTTTACTTGGTTTACTTTTGCCATCTGTGCTTCGATAAGTGTCTGCAGTGTGAATGTCAATATTCTGGCTTCTTCTCCTTTGTGTTTTATGTGGAGTTGTTAGCAGACTTCACTACCCACTTCCTTAGGGGTGTCACAAGAGTTATGGTGTTGATGTCCTCACTGTTAACGCCAATCTGCGTTGTTATTATGCCTTTGCGCTGGTGGCGATGTTAGGCCAGTCCTCGCGCAACCCTTCTCTCTTCCTGTGCGCTCTTCAATCCATTTTGCATTCCTTGCTTCCACCTTGGGATAGCCAGGGGTAGATAGCTTAGTTCAATATTTTTAAGGCTGCCTTCCCCGCTGGGGTGTTCTTCAGGGTCACTCTGCCCATCTCCCCTCACGCTGTTCTTAGCATACCGGCATTTCTACTCCTCGTTTATCCTGCGGTTCGTATGCAGGTGTCTTGCACAGCGCTGAAGTGCGCTTATTTCCTTGCTGCTTTCCGCCTTTGGTTCTCTCGTTCCTCCCGCTTCTACTGTATTGTGGTGGTCGCTCGTAGCCTAGTCCCTCCTCCGGTCCCTGTGGGCCGCTGCCACCCAATCTGTGCTTCTGTCTGGGCCCCCGGTCCGCACTGGATTCTCTCGTCGTCACAGCAGTCCTGTTTCTGCCAATCCCTGCCAATACCTCACGGGCCACGCTGTATGAGGCAATGCGTTGTCTGTAACTTCACATCTCGACAGTGTGGTACAGAGAGCCCTTTACTGCCGCTGCAGCATCCTCTTCACTGTCTTCGACTGCCGGTCGCCATTTTCTTGTTACTGTGCACCGCAGGTCCTAGGCTCACCAGAAAAGGGCCACGTTTCCCCTATTTTGAATTGTCTGATGTTATCCAGTAGTCGCCTTTTTCTACGGATGTTGTCAGATCATGCAAGAGCTCTCGTTAGGGCGTCCTCACTGCATGGCTGCTGGTCACGGCCCCATTTTGTTATTTGTTTAGCATATTCAATAATGAGTCAAATAGAAAGAAAATGTTCCTTGAGGGGCAGGGGTTTAAAAAGAGAAAAAGGGGATAATGAAGGGGAAGGGCATTCCAGTGGTTAGGGGCCAGTCAGGAAAAAGAGCGAAAGTGAGAGGACACTCAGACAAAATTGAAACTGAGACCTAAGAGAATGGGTTGGAGTGTAAAAAGACACAAGAGAACAAAGATAAGGGGGAGCCAGGCCATGTGGACACTTAAAAACAATCCAAAGAAAGTTAAACAGTAAATGTGAATCAAAAGAAAGCCAGCAGAAGTAGAACGGAGGAAATAGATTCATGAGGACATAAGTGGGGAAGCATGCGAACAGAAGAATTGTAAAATGAACAGAGAGAAGGTCCATAGACAGGAAGACCTAAAAGGATACTGGAGCAATAAAAAAGACGAGAGAACACAAGAGAGTAAAGTAGAGACTTTGTCCTTTGAGTGGTACCAAACTGTTGAGTCTTCCGGATATTACAGAGATGGAAACAGCAGGATCGCGAAATAGCAGACAAAGATAAGGTGGAGTCAAAGATGATGCCCAGATTACGGGTGGCGGACCAAGGCACAATGGAAGATGGGTAGCGGCAGGAGGGAGAAGAGGGGGAATAGTAGAGGGAACGAAAAAGATGGCCTCAGTCTTATAGGGGTTAAGGTGAATATAATAAGCTGTCATCCAGGATTTTATAGCAAGAAGACAAGAGGAAAATGTTGACTGCAGAGAAGAGGCATAACAGGAGAAAGTAGAAAGATCTGGGAGTCATTCGCATTCATATGATGGGAGAATCAGAAAGAATTGATAATACAAGTCATGGGATAGGGTAGAGGGAAAAAAGTAAGCGATCTAGGACTGAGTCTTGAGATACACCAAGGGTCGGACTGGCTCACAAAATTGTCTCGGACCCCAATGAAAAAGTGGCCCACAGTTGCAAATGGCTATTTATTCCTTTTGTGACACTGTTTGAATAGTGCCCAAGACAAGTTTTTTGATAAAATGTGATGCAAATTGAGCATTTTAAAGAATATTTATTCAGCAACACTGGTCAAAACTATTAGCCGCATAGTAACTCATCAAACTGGCCCACATTGGGCAAAAAGTGTCTCACTTTGGCCAGAAAAACCGGCCAATACAAACATTTTGCATTTTAGGTTCGGCTAAGGATTCGATTGCCCTACAGGCCAGTCCAAGCCTGGCTACACCATAAGATAGAGGGAAACCCGAATAAGATTGACAGCGCCAAGAAACCGAAAAAGTGCGATCAGAAAGGTAAGAGCGCAACCCTTCTATAAGGGGCGGCGGGGGCCAGGGGGTAGTCTTTGCATCTGTTTCTGTTTCCCTGTGGCGCAGTCAAAAGACTCTCTGACCTTATTTTGGATGTTCCCTTCGTGCTCATCTTCACCGCATTTTTCTTTTGAGAAAGGTCACCAATATTTGTGTCTGCTATAGTGTAGTTAAAAAACAAAAACCTTTTAATCCAGTCTACGTTCGCCATAAAAAGGAGAGGGTCTCTTTTAGGGGGCACTGCTGTCTCCAGGTGCTAGGGCTAGCAAAATCATCATTATACTGAGACATGCCAAGTCTCCCGACCAGGTGGTGGTGGTGGGGGGGGATTTTACTCCAGAAAGCGATAGAAAGGAATGTCCTGATAGTATTGAATTGGGTTGCCATTATTTTAGGCGGGAGGGAGTACTGGAGTTTGTTTCCCCCCCTGCTGGACATTTCCGCGAGTTAAAAGACTTGGCATCCGTGTCTGATGACCGAGGAGCACTCCAGCTCAGCCCAGCGCAGCTTCAGGTCCGCAGGGGAAGACTTTTTCCAATTATAACGGAGTGGGCACGCCCTCCGCCCACTGGGATACCAATGCAGGCAGCAATAGGGTCCGCCCACGCATTCGATTATTAAGAAGAAGAAGAAGAAGACGTTACGGCCCCGCCCCAGCACTGGCAGAAGTGGCAACCGTCAGAACTCAGGCAAACGCAGCCATGGCCCGCCTTCTCCGCAGCGTCTTCAGTCCAGGGCTCTTCAACAACCGAGTAGCCATCGTGACGGGAGGGGGCACCGGCATCGGCAGAGCCATCGCAGAGGAACTGCTCACCTTAGGTCAGTGACATCAGCCGTTAAAAAAAAAAGTCTTTGTCAATGGCGCGGTAAGGGTTAAACGTTTTCACACAGAGAGGGCGAGAGCGCGAGATATTGGCCTACCCTAGTTTATGAATATATTATCTGATGTTTCGACACCGATCCGTTTTACGTCCAAACTGCAGGGAGGCGTGTAGAGACGAGAGAAGGGTGAAATCAGGTCACATTGGCAGCTGATGCACCGAGGACGTGACGGGCTGCAAATGGGAAAAGTTTCCTCTGCCAACCTACTTCGGGTACGACGAGGCGGCGAAGTCGGCTCAGTCATGTGAATGCCCTGTAATAAAGAGGGTGGGCAAAGACAACAGTATTGGGTCTTGTATAGGCATTAGAATGGCTAATCCCCCACACTAGCTTGTGATGGGGGTTTAGATTATATTAAAGACAAGGAGGTGAGTATTATGTGTTACAATTTTTACTCTGAAACCACAGCAGCAAAAGAAAACTTTTACAAACAAAAAAGTTGTAAAAAAACAGAACTAAATAGAGTTCAATGTCAATGTAAGGGGACTCCCCAATCCATCATGGAGAACAGGTCATGCCCTGCAGGAGACCATGAGCAGGGACCCTTCCTTATATAAGTCCATTACTCTAAACCCAAATCCTCTTTCTGTAGCTGTCTTGAGCCAGACATCCACTGCACAGATCAGATGATAAACGATGAAGACGAATCCAGTGAAGCCCTTGTATCACACACTCCACATCTTGTAACTGTGAGCCACATTCCTGATCAGAACCTCCACTCGTAGCTGTTAGAACAACAAGCAAAAAGGGTGGGTGGATGGGAAGAACAACAAACCAAAGAATGTTCGCTCTTGAAACACCTGTGTATATGGGTGCCATAACTGCCATATCATATCATATCAAGGGTGGGTGGGTTTGTGGGATAATACTCGCCTCCTTGTCTTTAACAGAATCTAAAACCGCCTTCTCACGCTAGCGTGGGGGATTAGCCATTCTACGACAAGACAGGAGGCTCATATTATGTAAGTTTGAAGCCCCTGCATTCCATTAGTACAACATGATCAATACAATAGTGACAATATAATAAAAAATAATAGGAGAAGAAAATGTATTTAAATGTTTTCATTTGATCAATCAGCTGAACGCAAGAGTATTGCCCAAGGCTAGGCTACCCGAATAACTGCCTTATAAGACATAACCAAATCCACTGCAAGAAAAACAACTGGAAGATGTGCCAATTCCAGTGTTCCTTACAGGCCACCAAAACCAACTGGTTAAAAGAGGGGGAAAAAACACTGAACAGAATCTTCCTGTACTAATAGGTTAGGAAAAAACACCATAGGAGTGATACACTTCTCCGTTGTCCAATCAAACAATGAAAACACTTAAATTCATACCATCTTTGAGAACCTAGATAGTAACAAAATAAGTTAAACCCTTAGCTCTCCTGGAGATAAAGACAAAAATACCCCCCAAGGGGTGAAAGCTTAGTAGGTTCCATCCCATGCGTTAAAGGAAGATATCGTATTAGAAACCGGACATGTCACATAACTACACAGGAAACCAAGTGGGAAAGGCAATCTTCATAAAAGGTAAAGCGGGAGTAAAAGGACATTTTATTAACATTTTATAGGAAGACCTAGCTCGAGTGGAGCTGAAAAGCAATAGACCTGCAATAGACCTGGGGCCTTGTGTACACAGAAAAGTCTCTTGCAAGCTCTGTCCTTAACACACCATTGTCCCCAGACATATGTGTATACTAAGACAGGTATGTCTTCTGGAGGCAGAAGCAGAATGGAAGAGAGGGGTCGCACCTGTAACCCAGCAGTTAGCGTTAAATAACATTCGGACTAAGAAAAAAGACCCACCAGGGGACCCTGATAACAAAGAGATAATCCTGAAAAATCCCAGAAACACTAGGAAGAGTTAAACCTGCCGAACCGCCAAGACGAAGACCCTCACACCTCCTGAGCTCTTGAAGAAGGACACTGCTACCATGACAAAAGGAAGATATTTACAAACCTGACCCTTAAGAGATCGAACTTGGCAAGGACAAAAGACGTATCTTACATCTCATCGCTACCATTATAGTGATACCTTAATCCCTATGAAGAGGTGCCAGGTGCTTGGACCTTATCCCCTCCCCCATGGTTGATAAATCCCCTAGAGGATCATAAACTAACTGAAGGAGGACCCACTAAATTCCATAGTCTTAGTAAAGACTCTAAACTGCAAAGAAACAGATCTCTAAACATTTAAAATGCAGTTGTTTACCAGAAGAGGACAAACCTCTATTTTAGCAAATCTGAAGAATCTTAAAACCCCCAGCACCCTGTGCTGGCACCTTATTGCAAACAATCTCCCGTGAAAACCCAAAAGGTCTACCTGCAATGCAGGTGACTAGGAGAACCAAGCCATTAATTAAATATATATATCCCAGCCCTCTGGCAATCGCACTGACAGACCCTTCCTAGCAGTTACCGAAACATGGCTACACAAAGCTGCTGGCCCTGCCCTTATGATAGCCATACCCCCAAACTTTACCATCTTCAGAAAAGACAGGGAAACTTCCAAAGGAGGAGGCATAGCTCTTATCTGCAGAGCCAACCTCACCATCAAGGAAATAGACAGCTTCACTATGCCGTCAGCTGAACTACTCTCCCTAAAACTAGAAATCTCCACCTCACGTACTATCACAATACACCTTATCTACAGACCCCCTGGTCCACTAGGCACCTTTGAAGAAGACTTAACCACCCTGTTAAACACTAATGCCAAACCGGGCACACAAATCATCCTTTTGGCGATTTTAACTTAGGTTACAAAGACTTCTATGCCTCCACCAAAGCTAACACTATTGGGGAAGCAGGCCTCACTATTCGGAATAGCGGTCCTACGCACTCTAAAGGGCGCACCTTGGATATCAATTGCGTTTCCCTCATAACAGCAATTGAACCTTGCATATGGACAGATCACTATCTGATTTCATTGACCATTTCAGACCTTCCCCAACCTAAATCTACCAAACCTCATGCTCCACCTGCCCTCACCCACTGCAAAAAAATATAACACTCGCAAATCTTCTCCCCCTGATCCAACCTATCACTAATCACTCTAGCCAGATCTCTAACCCTAACGATCTAGTCGACCTGTACAATAACACCATCAACTCGGCGATTGACGCCATTGCGCCGCTGAAACTCAATAAATCTAAACCTATTGCCCATCTGAACACCTGGTTCACTCCAACGCTAAAAGCCCTACGCAAAGAGAAGCAACATGCAGAAGCCTGTTGGAGAAAAAACCCTTCTCCCCACAACAAAAACCTTCTCACTGCCCTTACTAACAGCTACAAAAAACAAACCATTCAGACAAAAAAAGAGACCTTTAATGACAGAATCAATAAAGCAAACTCAAATACCAGGGACATCTTCTCCATTCTGAGAGAATTAGAATCCCCAATTGCACCGATAGACTCTTGTACCAAAGACAAAGCCTGGTGCACTAACATTCAAAAAGCCCTATGCAACAAAATCACAATGTTACAAGACAATATATTAGCCAAAAAATCCGCCCTCCACAACATTGCCCTCTACGCAAGAAACCATCCTCCAGGAACTTGCCGCCAACCAAACTAAACCCCCTAACCAATTTAGCTTTAGAGCCATCTCTACTGCGGAAACTAAGAACATCATCTTGTCCTTGAAACCGTCCCGATGCCTTGGTGACACCTGTCCAGCCCCAATTATTAAAGAGGCTGCACACGAACTAGCCCCCTTCGTCACATCATTTATTAACTCCTCATTTAAATCATGCTCTGTGCCAACTAACCTTAAAGATGCCTGGATATTACCTCTCCTAAAAAAAGTTAACCTGGACCCCAATGTCCCAACGAACTATAGGCCCATAACAACTGTCCCGTTCCTCCTTAAAATCTTAGATAAAGCTGCATATCTTCAGATCCAAGCTTATCTGGAGATCAACAATATACTAGAGACAAGACAATCAGGATTTAGGGCAAGACATGGAACCGAAACGGCTCTCCTTGATCTTAAAAACCAACTAGACGAGCGCAAAGACAGAGGAGACATCTCTATTCTCCTACTCCTAGACCTATCAGCTGCCTTCGACCTGGTAGATTACAAAGTACTTTGCAATCACCTCAAATCGGCAGCCAACTTCTCTACAAAAGCCACGGCATGGATACATTCATTCCTGGACCAGAGAACCATAAGAGTCCTCTCACCTTCATCAGCAGCGGATCCAGTCCCCATCACCTGTGGAGTCCCTCAAGGGTCATGTTTTTCCCCCACGTTATACAATATTTTTACAAAGCCTATCTTTGATATATTGGACAAACTAGGGGTCTCATATACCAACTACGCCGATGATACCCAGGTTCTTATCCCAATCCAGGGTGACTATGAAAAGGACACCAGACTCATAAATAAAATTTTCCAAATCATCCAAACTTGGATGGCCATACATGGCCTATGTCTTAACGACGACAAGACTGAGCTCTTAATCATCGGGTCTACCAACAAACTGAATAAACTACCCAGCTGTACAATTCCATCATGATTGATGGCATCAAAATCAATGTAGCCAAGGTAGTTAAAACCTTAGGATTCTACTTAGACTCAGCTCTCACCCTCGACAAGCAAGTAAATGCTACAGCCTCAGCAACCAGTTACACTTGAAAACTTATCCACGCCTGCAAACCATACCTATCCACAGATAGCTGCACCACCATAGCGCAAGCCCTCATCCTCTCCAAATTAGACTACTGTAATGCACTGTACCTACGCACCAGTAAACGTAACATTAAAAAACTCCAAACCCTGCAGAACAAGGCCCTTAGAACAGCCCTAGGAATTCCCAAAGGGCAACACATATCTGCCCATAGAAGAGCCGTCAACTGGCTGGCCATCAATGACCGTATCAAATTTAAAACTCTGAACATTACACACAATTGTCTGAACAACAAAGCTCCTGCATACCTCACAGAAAAATTCACAAAGCACACTTCTGAACGTCCCATCAGAAAGGCCCTCTCAAACAGCATCAAAGTCCCCAACTTTAAAGTGAAAAGAACTGGTGGGTACAGCTTCCCGGTTCTAGCAGCTCATCTCTGGAACTCCATGTTAGGGAGAATTCTCTCTTTAGGCTGAATTTCCTAACCTAGTGAGCCCCCCGGCAGCTTTGCTGGATTTCTGGAGTTTTTTTTTTCCTGCCAAGACTGAGACTCTTTTTCTCCCACAATTGGACATGATTTATGGTGTTCCTTTGACTGTTAATGTGTTTTATGGGCTATGGGGTCCTTTACTCCATAGGGTCTCATGTGTTTTTACTATGTGTGTTACACAGCACCCTCCGTGCAGTGACACAGGGGTGTCATAGTGACACCCCACAATAGACTCCATACCCTGGGACTGACTACTGTCTCCCAAGGCATGTAAAGTCACCATTGGCTTTACTAGTGCCAAATTATTAGCAGAAACCAGTACAAACCATCATATTGTGGACGTACTGGTCAGGGCAATTCGATTGCCCCGGGGTCTGTTAGTCGAGGGGGCACGTCTCCGTCCCCCCTGATCGAGTTTTGGCTGGTGGCAGTGGATACTACTTTTTATATTCGACCGCGAATATATCCCTATGGGATTTTCCCATTGTTCGAGGCTACCAACTTTAATTATTTAATTCTCATAGCCTCGAACATACCGCCGGTTTATTTATTTAATATTAATTAGCCGGTTGGTATTTTTTGCCAGGACTCAATTCTAAAATGGCGTTTGTGTTCTCTTCTGTGACTCCAACCCAAGTCGAGCCCTTTGTTCCACTTTTTGGCGGGCTTCTCCACAAAAGCCTCCAAAGGTGGTGCCACTCTGTCTGGGTACCACAGCGAGTGTGGGAGGGGGTTTAGGCACCCTGGACTGAGTTACTTTGGTAACTCAAGTCGCACTCTTGTGTGATTGGCCCAAGTGGTGAGCCGGCCGGCTCACCACTTAGCATGTTTGATTGACAGCTAGGCTGAGTGAATGGGGGTGTGCTGCATAAAAGCAGGGCTTTGGGGACCGGAACTTCAGAAGTCGCCACAGGACCTGAGAATCCGACGAGGGAGAAGCTGAGCCGACTTACCACGACGACACCACCGGTGGAGCCCTGCGGAACCGACTCACCACTTCCTGACGACAGAGAAGATCTCCCGGCTGGAGAGGCTTCTTCCCCTGACTGGTGGGCACAACCAGTTTACCTTCTTCTCTTTGCACCCCAGACCGGCTTGTGGTCGAATTGCCCGTGCCAAGCACCCCGGCAACCGGATAGCCACTTACCACTGGACCGCGAACCAAAGGACCGCTCCTTTTACCTGAGAAACTCTGCGGCTGGTTTCTTCCCTGGCAGTGCAACAGACTCCTGTCTTCCTCCTCGACGAGATCCTCTCTTCCCCCGGACGAAGCACCGACTTGCATCCGCTGCCAGGAACAACTGCCCCCGCTGGAGTATTCTCACCACTTTAAGTTACCGTGTCCGCCAGGCCTCCCTTTCTAAAGATTGCTACAAGGTAATAATAACCCCTTAACCTTCTGGACTGGGCTGGCCGCCTTGACCTTCTAACTGGTCCCTTTCTTTGGTCCAACTCCTTTTTGAACCGTTACAAGACTTTTGTGCACTGCAACCGTGTGACCTTGGACACATTTCGTTTGATCCTCTTAAAGTGGATCCAGCCTACTGAACTCTAACCTCACGGTGTTACTTTGCCTTCCTCCCTTGTTGTGTTCGTGAAAAAGTGTTGGGATCTGTTTCAATTTATTCTCTGTTTTTCTCTCCCTTTTGAAAACGAATTATTAGAGTACCATCTACGTTAAGCGCTCACCGCTGTCTAAAAATAAGTGGGGCTTTGCTAAAGAATTGTCTAATATTCTTTTAAGGGAGTGTATATCTTTTAGTGACCGTGTTTCTGAATTGCTTACTATTAGTGCCTGTGTGTTTTTCTAGATGTGGTTTTAAATAAATTATTATATCTCTTTTACACCAAGCCCTGGTCAGTGTTTACTTGTTCTACTGTGTTCTTTTGACCTATTGTTAATACTCTGTATACTGCCTAACTCTTCTTGAGGGAAGTCTGACTGCTCAGCCACAGCTACCAAGAGAATCTGTGTGGTACAGACTGCTACCAAGTGGGTTTACTGCCAAACACCTGTAGTCTTAAATATTTTGCAGTGGTCCCAGAGGGAACTGCACAGGTTTCTGCCTAACACTGGTGTATAGCGGTGAGATTTGTATTGAGTATACACTTTAGAGTGCTTTTTGAACACTTTAGGACAACTAACCACAGAGCTTAGCACTAAAAAGCTGATTTTCTAACTATGTCTGCTATGGAGAGTTATACCCTAGAATCATTGTCTGCCAAAACTGCTGATTTCTTAAAAGTATTGTGTAGACATAAGAATCTCTCTGAGAAGGGCAAGAAAATGGAACTTATAGAAAGATTGTTAGAAAACCAAAGTCTGGGTAGTACAGAGGAATCTACCCCCCCCCCCCCCCCAGCAAATGTATAAAACAGTGATGTTATTGATCTGAATCAATGTCTTGATAATGAGTCAGAAGAGGAAAGTGAACCTAATGAAGTTAGCCACTCTGAGCTTCTGTCTGCCTTACCTACTGTACCTACTGGGCCTATACCAGGTCCTACATGTAACCCTGCTTATTTTGAACTTGAAAAAATGAAGCTTGAATTAGAGTACAAACGTTTTATTGCTCAATCTGAAAGAAACCAAGAGCTAGAATTCAGAAGAATGAATGCCCAGGCTGAGCAGAAGCAAGCTGAGTTAAGACTCAGAGAAATAGAGCTTAATAATGAACTAGAAATGAAACAGTTGGCTGTGGAAAATGCTTCTCTCTCTTCTGGTTCCTCTAGGAGTTCCCGTCCCAAAAGACCCCGGATGCCTAAGGAATTAGTGGGTATGTATGAACCTAAGTTGGATGTGTTGGATTGGTTAAAAATGTTTGAGTATAATCTTGGGCTCCAGGACATCACAGGGAATGGGTTACTTCCCTGGTTGTTCTCTAGGCTTCCCCCTGTTGCAACTGATGTGGTAATGGAGTTGGGGGAGGTGGATAAGAAGGATTATGAATGTGTGAAACTAGCTTTAATAGCTAGATTTGGGAAGACCCCTTCCCAGTACCTTAAGAGGTTTAGGACCCTCAAAAAGCATGGTGGTACCCCTTGGCCTACCTGGGTGAGTGAACGTTTGAGGGATGGATTAAGGGTTACAGAGTTAACACTTATGAAGGAATGAAGAATCTTGTAATGTTGGAGTCAATTTATGATGCCTTCTCTCCTGAGCTCAGACAGCACTTGGCTGATTCAAAGGAATTAGATTCCAGGAAGTTAGCTAAGGCTGCTGACTTGTGGGTTGCCATCAGGGCCACTCACAAGGATTCTGGGGCTACTCAGAAAAAGGAGGAGGGAAAACAGCCAAAAAAGGACTCCAAAGAGAATTCTAATAATTCCAATTCCAAAGAGGGCCCCAAACAAAACCAAAAGGGTAAGCCACAAGGGAAACCAAATCAGGCTAGTGTACCTCCTGGTGCCAAACCAGAAGGAGGTCAGAACAAGCCACCATTCCAGAAAGCATTTGGTAAATGCTTTGTTTGTGGCTCTACTGACCATGTGAAAGGAGATCCCAGATGTAAGGGTAAACCTTCAGGGGTCCAGCTTGTCTCCTTAGCCTTCGCTCCAGAGGAGGAAGTACAAATGGCAAGTGGAAACTATGGCTGATGAACCCATTGGAGTCTCAGCCAGTGTTTCTTTAGTGTCTCTGGGTCTGTGGGAACAACAGAACTTAGATATCTATAATTCTATCCCAGATAATACTAAAGAGTATTATAAGGACAGTGTCCAGGTGAATGGTCAGGAGTCTCCTGCCATTAGGGACACTGGGGCCAGCATAACTGTGGTGGACAAATCGTTTTTTCAGGCTGAGGATGTTGCTAAGGCACCCAAACGCGCCACCAAGTTATCTGGAGGGCCTGTGAAGATTTTTCCCCAATTACCAGTTCTCATCCAGTGTAATGACATGACTGTGAAGATACCTGTCAGCATACAAAGGGAGGTGCCAGGAAGGGTTCTGCTGGGTAATGACTTAAAAACTCTTGCAGTAGTGTCACATACCCCCAGACCTCCTAGTAAAAGGTTACAGGAGCTCACCAGACCTGCAAGGGAGAGAACCATGAGAGGTACTCCCAAGGAGATGATGAAGAAAGAGATCACTACTGCTCCACTGGAGATGTCAGCTGCTGTCTCTAAGAAACTAGAAAAAAAGAGAAACCTAAAACATCTAAAAAGAACCTCCCAGCCAGCACTCCAGTGCAGCCAACAATGACTTCCCCTAGGTTGTCCAAAGTCACACCAGTAAATCCCCCTCCAGCTGAGGCTGAGAGGGAGGTACAACCCTGTGTGGTTGAACTAGACTCTGAAGAAGAGCTAGTGGAAGGCCAGGAACTCATTGGAGATCTGGATCCTGTTGATCATCCTGAGCTGCAGTCTTTACTGGCAGAAGGTGGACCCAACAGGCAGACTTCAGTAAGGGACAGAGAGAATGTCCAACTCTGGAAGGTCTTCGCCACCAGGCAGATGCTCAGGCTGAAGGGCAAGAGCCTGGCAAATATAGGTTACACTGGGAAGATGGCCTCTTCTACAGTGAACCAACAGAGTCTGCACCTGGGGACAACATCGACTTGTAGTACCCCAAGAGAACAGACTACAGTTCTTGCAGTTAGCCCATGAGATTCCTTTGGCTGGTCACTTGAGTTTCAAGAAGACTAAGGAAAGGCTCTCACTCTACTTTTATTGGCAAAAGATGGGGGCTGAAGTAGACAAATACTGCAGGAGCTGCCACACCTGCCAGACTTCTGGTAAGGTTGGCTCCAAGAATGTGGCACCCTTAGTGCCTCTCCCTGTAGTGGGAGTCGCATTTGAGAGAGTAGGGATTGACATTGTTGGTCCCCTTGATTCGCCAACTTCCTCAGGCAACAGGTTTATACTTGTTGTAGTAGACCATGCTACTAGATACCCTGAGGCAATTCCTATGAGGACTGTTACAGCTCCGGCTGTGGCTAAGGCCCTCCTTGGTATTTTTACCAGGGTGGGGTTTCCTAAGGAAGTAATCTCTGACAGGGGGTCGAATTTTATGTCCCACTCCATGAAAGCCATGTGGAAAACCTGCGGAGTTACTTACAAGTTCTCAACCGCATACCACCCTCAGACAAATGGGCTGGTTGAAAGGTTCAACAGAACCATGAAGAGCATGATAGGTGCTTTAGAGGACCCCCTTAAAAGAAAGTGGGACCTTCTACTGCCATGCCTTCTCTTTGCTTATAGAGAAGTCCCTTAGGAGGGAGTAGGTTATTCTCCCTTTGAACTTCTTTATGGTCATCCGGTCAGAGGTCCATTGGCCCTGATCAAGGAGGGGTTGGAGAGTACTCCTTCCCCCAAGCCAGTCAGAGTGACTGACTATGTGATAGTTCTCCGAAGGAGAATGTCACAAATGATGGCAGAAGCAAGTGATAACTTGAAAGCTGGACAAGCATTGGTCAAGCACTGGCATGACCAAAAGGCTAACATGTTCGAGTTTACTCAGGACCAGCTAGTTCTTGTTATGATTCCAACAAGGCAGAGGGCCTTGCAAGACAAATGGATGGGACCCTTCAAAGTTGTGGGTAAACTTGGAGAGTTCAACTATCTGGTTGACTTGGGCAACCCCAAGGAGGCTCCAACAGTCTGCCACACCAACAGACTAAAAGCGTATGTCTCCAGGTCTGATGTAGGAGCTTTGCTTCTAACATCAACAGAGGAAGAAGAAGAGAGTGAAGCTCTTCCTGATCACCTCAGAGGCTTACCGTTAGACGAAAAGATTGAAGGAGTAAATCTCTCTTCAAATCTGACACCTGAACAACAGGAAGAGTGCAGATCCATGTTAAATCAGTTTACCTCTCTGTTCTCACTTTCACCAGGCTTGACCCCTTGGGGACATACTCACTGGTGACTGTCTGCCAGTCAAAAGCAGAGGATATCAAATGTCGGAAAATGTAAGAACCCGCATCAAAGGTGAGGTCAACAAGATGCTTGATCTCGGGGTAATAGAGCCCTCTACTAGTCCATGGTCTAGCCCAGTTGTGTTAGTACCAAAGGCAGGATCTAAAGAACTTAGATTCTGTGTGGATTACAGAGCTCTTAATGCAGTCACTAAGACTGATGCCCACCCTTTGCCAGGGACAGATGAGTTGGTGGATAGACTTGGTGCAGCCAAGTTCCTCAGCACATTTGACTTGACGTTAGGCTATTGGCAAATAGCCCTGACAGACCATGCCAAGGAGAAAACTGTATTTTCTACCCCAGTTGGCTTATACCAGTTTAAGGTTATGCCTTTTGGATTGAAAAATGCAACTGCATCAAAGGATGGTAAACCAGGTTCTGAATGGGATGGAGGACTTCTGCATGGCATACTTGGATGACATAGCAGTGTTCAACAATCCCTGGGAAGAACATGTGGACCACCTGAGATATGTTTTGCAGGCTCTTGGAAAGGCCAATCTGACCATAAAGGCAAGTAAATGCTAGATTGGACAGAGTAAAATGGTCTACCTTGGACATGAGGTAGGAGGTGGAGAAATAAGGCCTTTGCCCAGTAAGATTGAAGCTGTGCAAAATTGGACAACACTTACTACTCAGACCCAGGTGAGAGCCTTCTTAGGTCTCACTGGTTATTACAGGAATTTCATTGAGAACTATGGGTCCATAGCTTCTCCATTAAATGTCATCTCCTCTCCTAAATTCCCTAAAAAGGTTAGGTGGAATGAGGAATGCAATCAGGCCTTTGAAACCCTGAAAAAGGCTCTTTGCCAAGCCCCAGTACTCAGAGCTCCTGACTATCATCAAACTTTCATTGTGCAAACAGATGCTTCAAATGTAGGAATAGGTGCAGTCCTCAGTCAACTGGATGGGAAAGGTAGGGAACACCCCATTTGCTTCATCAGTAGAAAACTGAAGGATCCTGAAACAAGGTGGGCAACCATTGAATGAGAGTGTTTTGCTATTGTGTGGGCTCTGAAGAAGTTTAGGCCATACTTGTATGGTTCTACTTTTGTCATTCAGACTGACCACCAACCCTTGAGATGGTTAATGCAAATGAAAGGGGAAAACCCAAAACTATTGAGATGGTCAATCTGCCTGCAAGGGTTTGATTTCACCATTGAGCACAGGTCAGGGTGTCACCACCAAAATGCTGATGGTCTCTCTAGGATGTATGTCATCGACTATAGGTATGAGATTCATCCAGGAGTGGATTAAATCCTCCTGTCCCTTAGTCTGGGGGGGCGAGTGTTAGGGAGAATTCTCTCTTTAGGCTGAATTTCCTAACATAGTGAGTCCCGTAGCAGCTTTGTTGGATTTCTGGAGTTTGTTTTTTTTCTCTTGCCAAGAGTAAGACTCTTTTTCTCCAACTCCTGGACATGATTTATGGTGTTCCTTTGACTGTTAATGTGTTTTATGGGCTATGGGGTCATTTACTCCATAGGGTCTCATGTGTTTTTACTATGTGTGTTACACAGCACCCTCCGTGCAGTGACACAGGGGTGTCATAGTGACACCCCACCATAGACTGACTACTGTCTCCCAGGGCATGTAAAGTCACCATTGGCTTTACTAGTCCCAAATTATGAACAGAAACCAGTACAAACCATCATATTGTGGACGTACTGGTCGGGGCAATTCGATTGCCCTGGGGCCTGTTGTTCGAGGGGGCACGTCTCCGTCCCCCCGATCGAGTTTTGGCTGGTGGCAGTGGATACTACTTTTTATATTTGACCGCAGATATTTTCCTATGGGATTTTCCCATTGTTCGAGGCTACTACTTTTTAATATAGCCTCGAACATACCGCTGGTTTATTAAATTAATATTAAATCACCGGTTGGTATTTTTTGCCGAAACTCAGTTCCAAAATGGCATTTGTATTCGTTTCTGTGACTCCAACCCAAGTCGAGCCCTTTGTTCCACTTTTTGGCAGGCTTCCCCACAGAAGCCTCCAAAAGTGGTGCCACTCTGTCTGGGTACCACAGGGGTTGTGGGAGGGGGTTTAGGTACCCTGGGCTGAGTTGCCTTGGCAACTCAAGTCGCACTCTTGTGTGATTGGCCCAAGTTGTGAGCCGCCCGGCTCACCACTTAGCATGTTTGATTGACAGCTAGGCTGAATGAATGGGGGTTTGCTGCATAAAAGCAGGGCTTTGGGGACTGGAACTTCAGAAGTCGCCACAGGACCTAAAGAATCCGAAGAGGGAGAAGCTGAGCCGACCTGCAACGATGACACCACCGGTGGAGCCCCGCTGAACCGTCTCACCACTTTTCCCGACGACTGAGGAGATCTCCAGTCCGGAGAGTCTTCTTCCTTTGACTGGTGGGGATAACCAGTTTACCCATCTTTTCGCCTTCCCGGATCATCTCGTGGCCGCCTTGCCCATGCCAAGCACCCCGGCAACCGGAATACCACGGTTTTTCCACCACCGCGAATAAAAGGGTCTTACCTTTTAACCTGAGAATTCCGCAGCTGGTTTCTTCCCTGGCAGTGCAACGACCTTCAGCTTTCCTCCACGTCGAGACCATCTCTTCCTCTGGACGATGCCGCGACTTGCACCTGGTGCCAGGAACAACTGCCCCCGCTGGAGGATCCTCTCCACTTTGAAGGTACTGTGTCCGCCTGGCCTCCCTCGCAACGGTCTGTGTTGGGCGACTCTTAAAGCTTCCACTTACCACTTGGGTTGGCCCCAGGCTGGCTAACTGAACTTTTCTGAGCTGACTTAATTCTTTTCTGAACTCCCTGCAAGACTTTTCAAGACTGTGTGATCTTGGGCGCATTCGTGTTCTGTTCTCTCCAAGAGGGAGCCTGGCCTCTGAACTTTTTGCTCACAAGTAGACTTGACTTTCCTGCCTTGCTGGGTGCTTCTAAAGTATTGTGTTGTGTGCTTTTCCTAATTTCTGCCTTTTCCCTCCCTTTTTCTTAACTTATTGGAGTGCCATCTTTAGTTAAGTGCTCACCTCTGTCTGTAAATAAGTAGTGTTAACTAAGACTTGTCTAATAAGGAATAAGGGATGTACATCTAGTAATAGTGACTGTTTGTTGAATTTACTTACCTCTTTTTGTGCTAGTGTAAATTATAAGTGTGTCTTTACATAAATAATTATATACTTTTACACCAAAGCTCTGGTCAGTGTTTGCTTGTACTACTGTGTCTCTGTACCTATTGTGTATACTCTGCATACTGCCTAACTCATCTTGAGAGAAGTCTGACTGCTCAGCCACAGCTACCAGGTAAATCTGGGTGGTACAGACTGCTACCAATTGGGTTTACTGCCAACCACCTGTAGTCCTAAATCTTTTGCAGTGGTCCCTAAGGGAACTGCACTGGTTTCTGCCTAACACTGGGCTACTGGCAATCCTGAAAACATAAATGTGCTCCATGCACAGCTTAAATATATTGTTTAGCGAAGAGTACACTGAGCAAGTGCACCTCCACTGCTCACCTGAGCAGGGTGTGGAACCAGCAGTACACGAGGGGTTCACCCCGCAGAAGAACACAGGCAAACCTGCCACCGAGCAGGTTATGGCACACATACTGTGAAAGCAATCACCAGTGCCATATGCAGCACCTAAACAAAACTGCTGACCTTAAGGGAGGAATGCACTGAGCAAGTGCACCTCAAACTGCTCACCCGAGCAGGGTGTGGAACCAGCAGTACACAAGGGGTTCACCTCGTAGAAGAACACAGGCAAAGCCTGTCACTGAGCAGGTTTATGGCACACCTACAGTGAAGGTAATCCTCTATGCCATATGCCGTGCTTAAACAAGGCTGCAGACTAGCAGCGCATCAGGCACTTGAGTGGGCGGGTTCCAAACATATATATTACAAAATATTCTTATTTAAAATGTAATTCAAATTATATATATATATAATCTTGTTAAAGTGAAAAATCCATACTGGGCTGGCTCAAGTTGTCTCACATAACTAGGGTGACCAGACGACCCGGTTTTCATTTTTAGAAACCCCGTCTGGGTTTTGCATGGTTGGCCGGTATGGTAATTAAAATTGTAATTATTTTAACAACACGTTCAGAATTTTGAAGTTGGAGGATTGGTTCGAACCTCGACCCTTCCAGGTACAAGTGACAACTGCTATTGACTGTGCTACAGAGACTGGCTTCAAAATATAAAAGAGAAAAGAAAGGAAAACATAGGAAACATAGCGGACCGAGCGAGACCACAGCACCTGGCAGTCCCAGGTGCAATTTAAAGGATATACATTTTTCTAAACACCCATGATGTTCTGGACATTGGGCCTCATTCCGAGTTTGGAGGTAACCACGCCGCTATTTGCGGCATGGCTGCCTCCAAACTCGTACCAATTCCGCTCTGGTGAATGGAGCAATTACCGGTCCATTCCAAGGTTGGCGGGACCGGTAATTCCCCATTCACAAGGGCCCTTCCCCGTTCCCATTTGAGCCCCTATAGGGCTCAATGGGAACGGGGAAGGCGCTAATAACGGTACCGTAAATTACGGTTCCGTTATTAGCTCTAAAGTCCCTTTGCGGGTCCCGTCCTTAACGTCTGCTAAAAGCAGGCGTTAAGGACGGGACCCGCAAAGGGAACTCGTAGTAGGGCGGTAAGGGTTTAACGGCACCGGTCTCGTTACCGGTGACCGTTAACCCTTACCACCCTACTTGTAATGAGGCCCATTGTATTAGAACTCAGGACCCCAGCATTCCAACACCAAGCACTTAGCCGTTGAGCCACTGGAGGTTGTGCTTTCCAAAGAACACTGCAGCCACAATAGGGCTGTGCACTCGGGTCGCCAACACTGCAGGCCCCCAAGAAGCTATTGCGCCACCGTAACATTATTCCCCCAGCATCTGGAACTCCCAGTCTTTTGGAACACGGAGGGCGGCAAGCCCCAACAAACACTGAGGGCTAAATAAACAAAAGAGAGGCTCGCGTGCGCAGGCCTTGAAGCTTTATCAGCTTCATTTAGACATGCGCGTGAAGGCCGTAAAACATAAAATGAACATAAATTAAACTACCAAGAAGAAGAATGTTCGCACGCATCGGCACGAAGCATTAGCAGCTTCTGTCAGACCATAAATCTTACATAAAAGAGACCTGTGACTGTACACGATTAAGCAAAAGCCCAGAGGCAAACTAGCGCAAGCGTTACAAAGTTACATAAACATAAACAGTACCTGGGAACACCATGCAAAGCCAGATACATGCCTTATAATATAAAGGACCAATATATATTAAATGTAACACCAAGAAATGTAACAAATTAAGGTTTATTTCTACTGACAACATGCAAGACACAAAACTGAAAGGAGTGACTTAGCTGTGGTGTCAGCAGCAAAGAAAGAGGAGTTGGGTTTAGAGTAATGGACTTATATAAGGAAGGGTCCCTGCTCATTGGTCTCCTGCAGGGCATGACCTGTTCCTTCATGATGGATTGGGGAGTCCCCTTACATTGACATTGAACCCTATTTAGTTCTGTTTTTTACAACTTTTTTTGTTTGTAAAAGTTTTCCTTTGCTGCTGTGGTTTCAGAGTAAAGATTGTAATGCATAATATGAGCCTCCTGTCTTGTCATAGAATGGCATGGGACAGTCATTTCCTTATATGCTGATGATAATGATGGTGTTCATCAAGTATCCTCAGGAAAACCTAGCACCTTGTGGCGATGAAGAAACTAAGCCAGGCTAGTTAGTAGTAACTTTATTCTGGGCCCGGACACAGGACCAACGCCAGCCAGGCCCGGCTCCACCAGGGGGGCCAGCGCCCCCCATGGTCACCCCTGGCCCCCCTAGAAAAGAGGCCTTGTCAGTGGTGGTGTTGTTTCTTCCTTTTTTCTTTTTTTTTTTCTTTAAAAGATTGAATGTATTTTATCTGGGTCATCCATGGGTTCTGGAGATTGGAGCAGGTAGGAAGAGCTGAAACCCCTCGTTCTACACTATCTAGTACCATAATTGGCGGTCTCATTCACTGGCACATATTTATCACAGAATAACTGGCCAATCAGATTCCTCACCTGGGTTAAGAAAGGTTTATCGCTGTAGTTGAACAGCAACACCTTTGCCACAACCCAGTAATCCGGATCATTAACTTCTGCCCCCATATCAATGCTGAAATGTGTAGTGAAGTCAGACTTTGCTGCCAGGTGGCCATTTGTGCCTTCAGGTAAGATGGCCAACAATCCCATGGAGATAAGGGCACTGCTTTGGGGTGGTACCTCAACATCTTCAGAGCGCCATACCAGCTGTGCCAGCTGTAGCTTTGGTATGGAGTCTGCCATCCGGTCTTTTCTCCTAATCTGCAGTTTTTGCACTTCTAGAATAAGGTGGGCTTCCATCACAGTTCTCGTGGATCCCATTTTCGACACCATCTGTCAGGTGAAGGCCAGGTGCAACCCACAAAAGGCACAGACAACACGAGAAGTGTGTTACAGGTGGTTTATTCAAAACACACAAACGTTGCAGCTCACAAATAAAACATGGTTTCTGCACAAGGGATCTTAGTTTTGAGTAAGAATCCTTTGGACCTCCCATCCGGGGTGCAGTTCTCACAGCATGTCATTCCACACAGTCTGGATAGCTTGGCCACCAGCGCTCTCCACCAATCTGTCCAAGAAACCTTATATCTGCAGGTAGAAACCTGTGTATTCTTCAAGGGGCACATACTGGATTTGCAGTCCCTCTACCTAGGAAGACTTTGCCTTGTATAGATCATGCCATGTGCTCTGGCCATCTTTCCATCCACCGCTTCACATCAGGCTCTCACCTCTTACCCAGGACCTCTGTTCTCAGTTATACTATGTCCTCAGCCATACCAGCTTCGCACTGCTCTAGGTCTCCTCTTCTCCTGTCTTTGGGTATTGATCCACCTCTCCACTGATAACTCCCCCTGCTCTCTGATGTTCTTCCCTTACAACCATGAAATACAGACAAAGTCCACAACAAGCTACCTGCTAATATCGTATAGGGCTGAGAAAATTAGCATTTACCCATTGCAAAAGAAAAATGAGAAAAACGTCTTGTCAAACATATATAAAGACGAAATGGTCGGAGATTTATCTAAAAAATAGATTCTTTTTTATTTATCCATAATGCACAAACATACTAAAAAAACACTGGACATCAGGGAAGTGCCCAGATCCATAAAACAAATATATACACAAGAATACATGACACAAAAATACTAGTACTGTGTATCATCCAAAATTAATTCCCAAGTCTACAGGGTGATGTTAGTAACTAATGGGTGACTTTTTGTACATTTCTTTTTACAAAGCAAAACAAGAGATGAAACCCATTTAAGAAGTGTCGACAGTAGTAAAGAATCTGTTTCCAGCCTTTGCGCGATAACTACTATTGCCCCAAAATTTAGGGTCAGTGGTAGAATGATGTATTTTCCGCTTAGGCTTTCATCAGGACACTTGTGATCCAAGTAGAAAGGATTGTCAAATGACGTATTTTCAAACAGCAGTGCTAAAAAAACACATATAAAAAATATTTATATACCGACCAAGTTTATAAAAAGCCCAAAGTATTGTGCTTTTGCACAGGTAATAATCTATATTTTAAAACAGCCTGAAGTAATCAATATACGTATCAAACCAAATAGTTTATATAGAAACTAGTTTAGACAAAACCAGAAATGATTTTGGTATAGATGGTGATTGTCATTTTATCGCCATTTTACATTTCAAAGAACAAACCAGAAATGACATATTTGCGAATTTGTGCTCAAGATAGGAAGGGGAGGAAAGAAGGAAGGGGGAAATGGAAAGGAAGGGAGGGGAGACAAGGGAGGAGTTAGTGACATCTTATATATATCCACTTTTGTATAAACCTATGGAAATTGTGGTTATACCTTTGAAAGCTGGCCACACTTGGCAGTCTTGCTGTATTTTAAATGACCGGATATTATGGCCAAAAATCAGAGAATAAATCTTTTGTTTATTCAGCTAGGAAAAGGGACAATAAAGTAATTATTCTTAAAGGATTGAACCCTATGTTGTCTTTTTGTTCCTGGACATTATTATTTCCAAAGATGAATATAATATTTATGAGTCGCATATACCTGGAGAAAAACCAGATGATGCAAAGGTGCATTGCAATCGAAGAGCAGAATCGCATGATCAAGAGATGTTTTCTGCGTTTGTCCTGTTGAATAATGTGATCATTCACCCTAAAGAAAGGTGCAGAGAATACGGAGATTAAATCCATTCTATGTTAAAAAAAAAGCGGCAGCCTGGCTGCATTTATTTCTCAAGTACTGAGCGGCATAAGTTTTTCCACCTACTTCGATGTCGAAACGGCATCCACAGCCGTAGATCCGCAGCGTCTATGGATGGTGTGGGCGGCGACCAAAGTGAATTGGCGGCATCTCCGTCACGGATTGTTATATGCACGAGTACTGTTTGATTGTTTATCAGTACACCCTAGACAGAGGCAGGGAATGTGGAAAGTTAGAATCCCTTCTACATTTGCTTCCAGAATTCTGGGCGGCGCGAGATTTCACACTTACCGAACAAGAGAGAAAAGAATTCACAGCACGTCCGTCACGGGAGGAAAAACGTTGCTAAGCACCGATTCAGCGTGATCCAGTTCAACTAGTCCTGGTCATGGGGTCACGTGCTACGTGGTTATTTATTGGTCCCTGTGGGCAGACGTTGTACATGCTGTCCCATTATGATTTAAAGGAGCCAGGTACTCAGAGAGAAAAGGCGTAGGGTTCTAATGGATACAAAACGATGTACAATTGTACAAAAAGTCTGTAGAATAAATCACTAGAAATATCTATGAAGGGGCATTTGTATCACTAATTATGGGTGATACCAAATAGTGCTACCACCAGAGTGGAGGGCCCCCATGATATGTCACTACCATATGTGATAAATGGAGAGATGCTCTGCCAAATGTATCCATGTGATATGTACATAGTAGACATATACATGTTGTACTAAAAGAACAAAGGAGCATCACTTATGAAGAAAAAGATTCCATTCAATATAGAGATTAAGGCCCTTGCTAACTGAGTCAAGATTATAAATCAATTTTTGTTCCAGTTTGCGGAGCTTCAGATCTCTGTCCCCCCCTCGTGGATGAGGACTTAGAGTTTGTAGAACACACCAAAACAGATCGTCATGGCTGTGTTTCATTTTTTTATAGTGTTCTACCAGTGGTTTGTCGGTAGTGCCATTTTTGATACAGGAGCGATGTTCCCCGATTCTGGTTCGGATCGCTCTTTTGGTTTTTCCAATATACCACAGGTCACATGGACAGATGATACAGTAGATAACCCATTTTGTGGCACAATTAGTAAAAGATTTTAAGTGCCAAATTTTTCCTTTAAGATCAATGGATTTGAGATTTGTGGTAAATTTGCACATCAGACAGTTGCCACATTTATAATGGCCAGTGACTGGTGGAAGATCCCAAAGTGTGGATTGAGTATTAGTCACATTATGTTGTTGCGCATATGTATGGACCAATTTATCACCCAAATTCGGAAGTCTTCGAAAAGCAAAACGATGAGGTAGAATATGGAAGGATTCAGTATTAATGATTTTCCAATTTTTTAGAATCGACTTCCTCAGATCATTACTGATCGGTGTAAAAGATGAAACACATGTGATTTTTTCAAGAGCAGTTTTGGTTTGTTTTTGAAGGCAATCACCTCTCTGCATGTTTTTGGCCTTTTTATAGGCTCTTCTTATAATATGTGATGGATAGCCTTTGTCTTTTAGGTCCTGTTTCAAAAAGTCACTATGCAGTATAAAGTCTTGTGTATCGGTGCAGTTACGCTGAATACGTAGAAACTGTCCAAATGGCAAGTTTTGCCTTAGTGCCTGTGGGTGCCAGCTGTCAAATTGCAAGAGAGTGTTCTTTTGCGTGGGTTTCTTGTAAAGGCTGGTGCCAATGATTTTATTCGGCATCCGAAAGATAGAAAGGTCTAAGAAGGCAATCCTCCCTGTATTTGCCTCGCATGTGAATTTGATTGTAGCCTCCTCATTGTCAAGCCATAGATTGAAACATTTCAGATCTTCCATAGTGCCTCGCCAAATCATGAAAATGTCGTCTATGTAGCGGTACCAAGCTTGGATGTTAGCCAAATATGGGTTTATGTTCGTATATATATATAAGAGTTCTCAAAAAAGTCCATATATAAATTGGCCAGGTCCAGGGCAAAAGTGGCCCCCATACTTGTGCCATACAGTTGTTGGAAATACGTATTATTATATATGAAGACATTTTTGGTGAGAGCCAAGTGAATACATTCTGCAATGAAAGCGGATGGAGGATTTTTTGTTCTCTCTTTTCCAACAAATCCAGCATTACTTTGATGCATTTCATTTGGGGAATGTTGGTGTATAGAGAAGTTACATCTAAAGTAACAAAAATGTCTTGGGTCTCGATGCTCAGTTCATCAAGAATTTTAATCATAGACGTCGAGTCTTGTACAAAAGACTTCATTTGTTTTACAAAGGGCCTCAGGAAAACATCTGCATATATTGACAAAGGCTCGAGGAGTGATCCTATGGCTGGCACTATGGGACGACCTGGAGGTGTAGTAGAATTTTTATGGACCTTGGGGAGGCAATAAAATGCCGGAGTCACTGGTTGTGTGTTGATCAGAAAAAGTTTTTCTTCGTCATTGATCCATCCCTGGTCATGTGCATGTGTCATAAGGCTTTTTATTTCTTCCATGAGTTTGGTAGTGGGATCTGAATGGATTTGTTTATAGACATTAACGTCCAACAGTTGTTTTTCAACTTCGGTTTTATACATGAAGGAATTCCAAAGGACAATACCTCCACCTTTGTCAGCTGGTTTCATGACAAACAGGTTATTATTTTCCAGATTTTTTAAAGCCAGGCGTTCTGCTTTTGAGAGATTGTCTTTGTATCTATTCTTGTTGGCACATAAGAATCTCATGTCTCTCAGAATTTTGTTTTCGAATGCCAAGATTTCTGGTGATGTCATCGATTGCAAGGGTGTGAATGAAGAAGGTTTTTTTTTTTCCAGAGTAGTTATCATTCATAACTTTGGGGTTGTCTTTGTCATGGAAGAAATATTTGAGCCTAATGAGACGGAAAAAGTTTCTGCATTTCAATTTCTGTTTGGAAAACATCAGCTCTACATACACGAACCAAAGAGAGACCTTTTGTCAAAACAGTTTCCTCAGTTTTAGTAAACACATGTGTGCTAAGATTAAAAATGGGGTTTATTGCTTTTACCACTGTTGCGGAGGAATCCACTGTCGGGTCTGCATTGGGTGGTTGCCCCACTGTCTGTTCCTGCCACGATTCCCTGGTCGTTGAAAAAACTGACCTCTTTGTGGGGGGTTGTTCGGGGTGGTGGTGTCAGAGTCACTACTATTTGAGGAATTGGAAAAGGTAACTAACTTTTTATTCTTCTGCGGTCTGGAATTAGTTTGACCTTTCCAGCCAGTTTGATTATTGTTATACATTTGAAAAAATCCAGGCACAAGGTAGGAGTACGTGGTTTCTTCTTTATAGTTAGTGATGTCTTTTTTTAGTTTCCAATTTTTTTTGTCTAAAGTGAAAGTTTTGAATTTAGACATTTCTTCATTCATTTTCTGTAGAGCAGATTTTACATCCGGAATAATTGATTCCTCTTTTATCTTTTTCTTTTTTTTTTTAAGCGTGTCTAGTTCTGCTTGTCGTATTTTGCCTTCCTCCTCTACTGTCTCAATAATGAGAATGATCCAGTCACGGGAACATTTATTTCCAACACCACTAAAACTTTTCATAAATTCTGGGTTGTCAAGAAACACTCTGGGTATATTTTTGATTTGTAGACCCTCGGGAATAACTCAGTTTTTTAAGTATTCGATTATGAGTTGCCCATGAGATTGGGTCCTGATCAATTTTTTGGTTTTTTGAGTAAGAAGGTCCAGGTCATTGGCGTTCACCTGCGGTGTGGTAGATGGACCCGCGGTTGGACTGCTTAGGATTGAGGGCATTTCTAGGCATTTTTTGTAAATATCTTCGCCAAATGACACAATATTCATACTTTCCATTTTTAAATTAGGAACAATGCTCAACCATCCATGTGGGTTGTCCTAAATCACTGTGATTACATTTTGATCGCTCGCTTCTTAATCACTTCCCTTACAACCTCCAGTAACTACCCAACTTCCTCCAGCAACTTCACAACCTCTTCAGTTTGATTTTTCCCAGCCTTCTCCAATACAATTCCATCTTCTTCCAATTATCTTCCCTCCTCTTTCTGATGCCATCTTCATCTTGTATCCTGGCTTGCAACATTATGTGTTAGTACTGACTTCTGCAATTGTATTCGCTCTCCCCTCTTGCTTCTCCGCTCTTTTTGACTGCTTTCTCTCTGTTCTCTCCTCCTCTCCCTTTTCCCATCTTCTCGCTGCCCCCCTAATTTCTTCTATGCACTTACTCTATCAGAATTGTCCCTGAACCTAGTATGATAGCAACCTCGTCTGTCTCCTCCCCCCTCCCCTTACTTGGACACCCCCACACCCCCAGCACTATCTGAAATGTCATCAGGCCTAGTACGATAGCCACTTGTTTTGTTCCTCCGCTCCCTTTCTGCACCACTCTCCCTCGCCTTTTGTTTTCTCCGGCTCTACCAGAAATGTCGTCAGGCCTGGTACGTTAGTCGCCTGTCTGTTTCCATTTCCTATCCACTCTCCCCCTCCCTTCCTTATCTATGTCTTAGCTCTTGCACTATCTGAAATGTCATCAGGCCGAGTATGATAGTTAATTTCACATCCTTACTGTTCATGGTCTGCAAGAATATCAATGTATTTTCCCTTGTTCCCTCCCTTTCCTCAAAGCGCTTTGAAACACATTGCGTATAGGCGCTATATAAATAAACTATCATATCATATCTATTCGCAATAAAAAATAAATACATTTTAACCACCACTGGGATTAGCATTCTGAGGAGCTGCACTGCAGGCGGCCCAGTAAGGATTTGTTTGCGTGCCCTGGATAATGATTTATACCCCACAGCCATGAAAGCAGAAATTACCAGGGATATGGTGAGCCATTTACACCTCTAAGTAAGGTAGCACACTTGCTCAAGCAGTCAGCCTACAACTTTAGAGCAAGATCATGTGTTGCTCTGCTAATTGCACTTTTAATCTTACTTACATTACAAACCTCTAATTTATAAGGAAGCTATTGTGTCAAATCTATCAAGTTCATTTATGTAATTGAATGTAGGTGTTTATATGTGGGAATATAACTGTTGTTCCAATTATGCCTAATAAGATGGTTTACTGTAAAAAACAATAAATGGCAGGTGATGATGCTTGGACACAGATTTCTATACCAGGTGCATGAACGGCTGAGGACCCTGATAAATTATATTCACTGGAAGTTACCGCTAACATTTTTAGGCCTTGTGGTCCAGCAGTTTGGGCAGGGCTGCTCACATTAGTGGCAGGGAGGCCAAGGCAAATTTGCAAATAACGGTATGTAAGCCTGACCACAGCAATGCCAGTGTGTAAGATGGATTCAGAGGCTTACATCCATCAGACTGAGGGCCCTTACATCCCATGATGAAATGACATGGAACCCTATCCTCTAATGCTCATTTCAGGTCCCCGTCGGTTTGCTGTCGCATTGGAACCTACAAAATAAACCATATCTCAGAAACTTGATGTACTGGGGTGGGTAATCGTGACCAGCGTTCCCTCAAAGCTGCGCGCTTGCATAGCTTGCTTCTTGGTTCCTCTCAGAAGACTTTTAGCAGCGCACACAGACAATTCTTACATATTCAAAAAGATTACATTTTTAATTCTCTTTATTGATTTTACATGTTAAACAAATCCACACTCACTCTCCCCCTGCCCCTCTCACCCCCAGTCTTCTCTCCCCCTGAGGACTTTCATGTCTCTTCCCTCCTATGAGGACCCGTACGTCAAGTGTGCTCAGTGGAGATCCAAGCGTTTTAAGCGTTGCGGGCACCCTTGCACTCTAAAGTAATCTTTCAGAAATTCCAGTGTTTCTCCCCATTCTGTAGTAAATTTCAGCAGGTTGTTGTTCATTGCGTACGTTGTCCACTCAAGGGCTACCCGTTCCCAAACTTTGCACAGCCAATCCTGCATAGTGGGTGTAGATGTTCCTTTCCAATTCTGTGCAATAGGAGTCCATTGCTGACAGCGTGGGGATTTTGGGTACACTACATGTAACGTTAGAGATAGTGTTACAGTCACGCCCATGTCCACGTCCCTTTCGATCTTCGAAAAAAGATGCAATACTCTGAGATTACCACTAGATGTTGGACTACATGCACAGCATGGGAATCTAAGCAGATACAATCATCAGAAATACGATTACGGTGAGTAATGTATGACATGTCCCCATGTTTATTCTTGCAAGTGGTGAATGTGCACTCATTTGGCCAGATGATGTAGGTTCTTGACCAGACATTTTTATGTAAAATTGCATTTAATTTTAGTACTGCTGTGTAAACATTTGAGAGGCTGTTTGCTTTTAGTATGGATCTAATGTATAGCTTGGATGTAAAACCACTTGTGATATGTGCGGTGTGAATGCCTTTGTAATGCGTGTGCATTTCACTTACCTCCCGTGCTCATTTGATAACTAGAATCAAGATTACCCAAGTTTAGAGCTTTCCTGCCTGTTGCATAACTGACCCACCAAGCAATTGTGGCCATCGCCACTGCCTTAAAGGGTTTCCAGCTGCGATATCCCTGCCGGACGGAAAACTGCAGTTCTGGTCTCGCATTCCCGAATGCAAGCTGCTACGCATAACTGCAGCTGATCCGTCAGATAAGGGTACGAGATGGAAGAGGAAGTAGTCTTGGTCCTCTTCTCTGTGGTAAAGGTAATGCCCTCTGGCCTGTAGATCTTCCTCTCAACTTCCAGTGCCTTAATGTCAGATATTCTCCTACATGGTAGGGTTTGGAGGAAGTTTTGAAGAATTGATGGTCCCCTCCGCAACTAATTGGTTAAGCTAGATGGTCTTGATTTGTCCTGCAGCTATAACATGGTTTATCTGGGAACATCAAACTTCAAAGGTTCCCAATGGTATTAAGTATGGGTGACCATGCAAACCCTGTTTGGTAAAGGCACTGAAGAGTGGTTGGAACCATTAATTTCCTGGTAATCGGTTTGAAAGAAGTTAGCAACTCTTGGTTCGTGTCCACATCTAAGGTTTATTTGCTGGTAAATATCCAGTTGACCTAGCATGAATGCTAGGTGCATGTGAGAAAGAAGCCAACCCGTGTTTCGACCTACGTCTTTATCAAGGCTGTGTATTGGTGGTGAGTTGAAAGGATATTGGTGACAAGGTAAGTGCATGTCGGCGCAACAGGCATAGGTCATACATAACGGTCATATAATAGTAATGAGCAGGGAGTAGGTGGTGTGTGAGGTGTCATTGTGGTGATAATGCAAGTTTACATTTGCCCTCATCTGGCTCGCCAACCTGCTCTGCTGGCATCCGACTAGGTCTGCTGCTTCCCCAAAAATGGCCGGCCGTACCACACAGCTCTGTAGTCGATTCTTGATCTTAAGGAATCGTCTGATGATATCTCAGATCCTGATGCAGGTTTCTGATCTTCAGTCTCTGTAGTGAAGAGGCCCTGGGAATATGGCCTGATTGGAGGATGCCAATAACCCCACTATCCTCTCTAATGAGCAGAGGGGATTACTAGGGAGGACAGGAGGTCTTTTACCCATCCTATTTGCTACATCAGGGTCTCCGGTCGTCCGCTAGCAGGAGAATATCGCCAAGATATATTATTATGCGAATGCCCTTCTCTGATGGCCGCCGCTACTCATCAGCTTGGTAAAGGCCCATGGGGCTGGAGCGAGTTTGAATAGCCAGCGTCTTGAATTGCCAAAATTGACCTTCCCAGCAGAATGAGCAAAACTCTGTTGTTACTGGCACTGTCAGATATGCGTCTTTCAAATCATCTTGTCTGAGAACGTCTCTTAGCTGGTGAATGCCTTCCATTTTGAACTGCCTGTAAATCACCCAGCTGTTGAGCTCTTTTAGGTTCATAACTAGCCAAACCTTCTCTTTTCTCTGCCCAAGGAACATATTGCTTACAAGGCTTTGTGAAGATGTGATACAAGGTGTTGCCCCCACCTTGTATAACATCTTCACAAAGCCTCACTTCGACCGCCTGGACGACATGGGTATCATCTACACCAATTATGCCGATGACACCCAGGCCCTTGTTCCCATCTCTGGAGACCATGCCACGGATGCAGCCACCCTTAACTGCATCTTCCGAGCCATCCAAGACTGGATGGCCCATCATGGTCTTTGCCTGAATGATGACAAGACTGAGCTACTCATCATCGGCTCTCATCGCATAATAGACAAACTTAATCACCTCTTCAATTCATTTAACATGGATGGACACACAATCAAAGTAGTAAACCAAGTTAAAACGCTCAGCTTCCATCTAGACTTCTCCCTGAACTTTAACAAACAAATGAATGCCGCCACTGCATACACATGCAAACTCATTAGAGCATGCAGAAAACTCCTATCCACTGCCAGCTGCCTCACCCTAGCCAGAGCATTAGTCCTCACGCGCCTAAACTACTGCAACGCTCTGTATGCAGGGACAACGTCTATATGCAGGGGCAACGAAACAGAACACGAGGAGACTCCAGGTCCTACAAAATAATGCCCTTAGGGCCACGCTCAACATTCCTAAATCGGCACAAATCTCAATCATCAGACAACAGCAACGCTGGCTCCCAGTACAAGAAGGCATTCTGTTCAAATCTCTCACCCTCACGCACAAATACATGCACCGGAAGGCACCGGCCTATCTATCCAGCAGCTTCTCCCTGACACAATGCTCCACACCCACACAAGCATCCCTTCAACACCACCTCACCATTCCCAGATTCAAGCTTCAAAAGGCTGGTGGAGGCAGCTTCCACACATTTGCCAGCAAACACTGGAACTCCCTTCCCCTTCCCCTACCACTCAGAACACACAACTCAAGACTTTCTGGATTTTCAGGAAACAACTTAAAACTTACCTCTTCACCAAAAGCCTAAACCAACATGACATCATCCTCCCATAGATATCCACCTGCCTTCATGCTTCCATTGTAGTAACTGCTGTATGTTAACTTCTCTTCTCTCTAAATACTCACCCTTCAGGGGTTGTCTGTCTCATGTATCTCCTCTGCACCCCTTGCAGGGGCTGTCTGTCTCATGTATTTCATGCATTTCGTGTATATCCTCTGCCGCCTTTGTAACCTCTACTTTCTTAGTAGCGCCCAGATACCTCCGGGCTAGGTGCACCATATAAGTGTAAAAAATAAATAAATAAATATGAACTTGGGGCTCTGAGTTTCGCAACACTCGATCAACCCTTTTACCCTGAGCTGGATAAGCTCGCGGTGAAGGAGTACCTGTTTCTCCTGTGACATGAAAATTGGGCCTGGCCAAGTTGTCTGTGCTGACGGCTGTATAAACTCTAGGTGAAAACCATGGCCTGTCTGCAGCACCAATGCATTGCTGGATAGCATTTGCCAATTTTGCCAAAATTGCAGTGTTCTCCCTCCTACCTGGATGGGTACGCTGCACCCAGCTTGCTTACCTGAGATAGCTTCCTGCGCTCTTCCTGCTCCTCTGCCTCTGCATCCTCTGACGTTCCTTTCCCCTGGTCGGGAAGAAGTATTCTTGCTGCCTTGATTCCCATACGTGGGCTCTGGTGCCCTGAGGCCTTCTGGATGATGCGAAGCGACTGGCCGATCGACCCCCGATAGCGGCCGGATCCAGCAAAAACCCAGCCGGGGAAGGTCTTCCTTATAGAAACCTTCTCCAGGGAGGCATACGTGCCCACGAAACTCCCCATCTTTTTGCCAAACGCTTCCCCGAAAAGAAGCTCTTGCGATGCTTTCCCAGCTTCGTAGGTGGCCAGATCGCTAAGCTTGGTGTCCATCTTCAAGAGGAGTCCTCTCCAACTCTCTGAGGAGATGGCACAGTTTGCATTCCCTAAGAAACACATTGTAAACTGTGCCCAGTTAGCCAGCGTCTCGACATCTACTTCTTCCCCCGGACCTCTGGCCTGTTCAGCCAAGTCAATATTCTTAGCTATGGGTCCGCTAAGGTCCAGTAGCTTCTCCTGACAACACCTCCATCCCTTTCCTGAGATTCGTTGATGTTTTTGTGACAAATGTGATCATCTTAGGATCAAGCTCAGGTGCTTCGGCAATTTGCTCACCAAATCTGGTCAGGGACATTCCGCCCTCATGTGCAACCCGGTGTCTTTATCTAATTGTCTCATTATCCTCAGTACCTCTAGGCGAGGGTTTCCAATCTGAGGACTTAGGGTTCCTAATATCCTCTGGATTGAACCTGTCGGACATCTCAGTGTTCAAGGCTTCTAGGTGCTTTTCTTTTCTGGTTCTCTTACCACCCACGTGGACATCCTGCTTTTTGCCTTCCTCTTGCGAGGAGTTTGCTGTCTTTGGGAGACTCTCCGCCAGTGTCTTCATCCGTCTCGCCCATATTATCTTGGCCTGGGGTGGGGGTCGGGAGGCTTGGCACTGCTGTACTTTGGAGGAAAGCTTCTTTCGGCTTACCAAAGGTGTCAGCTGCCTGTGGGGCTTGTTGATCAGCCCCATAAATTGGACCCGAGGGAGTAGTGCTGTGTTACTCCCCTGTTTGCTCTTCTCTTAAACAGTGGCATTTGCGGACATGCTCGCCTTATTCGTCTGGGTGTTTTTTACTTTCCTGTCCTAGGATAGACTCCAGGGTAGCCAGTCTCTCCTGTATTGGTCTGACCCCTTCTGACACCTCTTCCACCAGTGAGTTCCCCAGCGCCTGCTTAAAACTGAGCACCAGGTTGCTCTCTGACTGCTACTCCTCACTCCACTCATATTCTGACATGTCTGTCAGTTGGAGGTATTCCTTGGGGGGGTGCTGTGTGCCAGTGCCGGAACTGTAGCAGGCTGAATTGCACGCCCGCTGTGATCACTGGCAAGCTGGTGGCTGTAAACACCCTGCGGTATGGGATACTGCTTTACATTGGCTCTGTGTATTCCCCAAATGGGGTCTCTGGTTGGAGAGCTTTTTATTTCCTTATTATTGGGCAGAACAACTTGCTAGCCGATTGGAAATTAGTGTGCCTTTGTTATTAACACTGTCTGCCTTGTAGTAAATATCTTGCTGTAACGTGAGTGTTCTTATCTTCCTTCGTCGCGCTCATAAACAAATGCGCTGCCGGACATGTGAGCTCCGACATGGACTCTCTGGGAAACACTTATCCAGAGCAATCCGCGTTGCTCATGCGATGTGTCCAAGTGAGGGGGCCTGGCGTATTCCCGTTGGCTGCGACTTACCTCCAAAGCCCGAGCGGGTCCACCAGCGTGCTCATAATGAAGTACTGGAAGCGCTCAGCACCCGAGGCGCTGCTGGTCTCGGCAAGATCGCCTGACTGGAGTGGAGTTTGTACTCTCGTAACTTTGCATAGCCCTGCACTAGTGGTGCCTCGAAATAGCACTGCCATGAAGATTGCACTGCAGGGAAAAATGATGCAGCAAAATAAGCAGCAAAAAATCAGGAGAAGGAAACGAGAAAGTAATTATTGTTCAAAAAAGAGTGCAGAGAGTCTGGCTGCTATCCCGTATGAGTTTTGTTTATTCTACACGGCTGATACCTTCTTTACTTCATTGTTGCTTCCAGGAGTACAGGCTGCAGCAAATTCGAAATAGTTGCAGTTGACTCGGTATGAGTTATTACATCAGGCAAGTTCAACAGCAAAATGTTTGAATGCAATTCTTAAAGTATATTTTAGTAAGCGAAAAGGACAGTTGATATTACACTTAAGTCCTGACAAAAAAGGTTCTGAAATGAAGAGTAGGAAAAAAATAATGGGGGAAAAATGAAGAGGAGGATCCTGATCGATGTGCTTTTACACAGTCTGCTGATGCAGAAAATTATAAAGAATTTTGGATTCAATGTCCAAAGAATGGGACAATGGGACAGGGTGTGAATGGGTGGGGGAAGATTTGAATGGTTGGGAAGAGATTGGGGGAGACATGACATGGCTTGAAAACATTTGTATACATAAAGATGAAGTTGCTAAAAAGGAACGGGAAGCCCAAAAAGATTTAGTTACTAAATTAATAAAAGGGGGGAATAATGTAATAAAGATGCAAGTTCAATGCGTTCTAAACGAACACACTTTTCATCTGCCAGAGTAGCACTGTAAAAGGGGAGGAGGCTCATTCTGATGCTTGTCAAACAAAATCCTTAATACAACTAATTCATAAATACAGGGGCACTGGTAAGTGTAATCAAACTTAGTGGTAAAATGAAACGTGGTAAATAGGCCTTAAAAGCTTGCTTTTGCAGAAAAGGTGGGTTATATTTTCATGTGTGGAAAAAGCTGCTGTAGCTAGTGACTTAGTGCAGAGTTTGTGATCCCAGGCCAGTACTGAAAGAAGTATACAATGGTTGTTATTTTTCGAGGTCATAGATTAGAGCTCGCAGGTTTTGCCAACAAATAATGAATGCATGACCATTTTATAATTCAAAATGATTTGTAAAATATGATGTTCTAATGGAGCCGAAAAGAACCACAGCGGTTTCACCCTGTAGTGCATTTTTCCTGGGAAAAGGGTTAATGTCCCCGATAAGCAACATTTGTGTAGCAGTGCGTCCATGGTTCAAGTCTTTGGCGGTGACCTGGTGGTAAGCGCTTCTCTTGTGAACCAGGATGAGGCGACCAGGGCAGTTCATTAAAGTTCTGCTTGTCGTCTCAAATGTTTCAATAAATTAACGTTGTGCTGTGGGAATTGGGGGTGGATTGTAACGTCACATGTTGTAATTGAGGGCGGTGTGGGAAGGTTTGTGGACCCAATTATTGAACGTAATGTATGCTTTTCTATAAGGGTTCAAAGTGCGAACACCAATCAGCTCTGTGTGGGGAGATATTTTCATGTTGCATGATCACGAATATGTCACGACCCTCGTCCCCAATCCCCACTGGCAAGCCCGTTGGCCAGGTGGGATCAGGACTCGGGTCTCTAAGGCCTGGCATCCACTTCAAAAGCCCTCTTGGGGCCAGTCCTGGCGCCTATGGTGCCAGTCTCATACACTGTGAAAAGACATGTGTTCAGGGAACTACTTTATTGAGGCTTTCAGCCAACATGGAGCATCCACATAGCTTGGCTCCTAGGAAGCAAGCTATGCGGTATAGTGTTTTGGGTGTGGTGGCCTAGGGACTATTTTACCTGGACTACTTTGTTGGGGCTATTTAAACCACACCCGAACAAGACAACACGCTTCGTGTTACTTTGCAGTCTACAACGTGATGCTCACCGTGTCCAGCTATACCCACGAGCCTCGGAGAAGCAGAACCTGCAAGAAGACAAAAGGAACACCGTTAGCAGCAGCATCTTACCTGCAATCCTCATCGTTATCTGCTCGCAGCTCCTGTGAACAGCTTCCTTGGATCCGCATGCCTCCCGGACCAAAAGACGTGAAAGAGGAAGGTAAAGACAACATTAAAGAAGGCATTAGAGACATTGTAAAACAAAGAACTGCTCAAAAGGCTTACCTGGCTGGTCGCCTCTCGGCTGGCATTGCTCTGGAAATTTCACAAGCTCTGGGAGAACACTGCAACCTACGAGAAAAGAAGGAAAACAGGTTAGCAAAGGCAAGACATCGCAGCACTGCGCATATCGCGTACTTACCGCATCATAGCGCTCATTACGTGCCATCATTGACCAGCGAGGCTCAACAAAGTCAGTTCGCCACGCTGAAGCTCTGCATATCTAAGGGAGAAAAAAGACATTGCTAAACAAAGAAAGGCATGCAGGAATAACAACAATACGAAAAAACGGCAATAAGACCTACCTGAAAGACATCAAATGGGCCGGCGTCAGTGAAGTAACTGGACTGCACACGCCCATGAAAGACAACGCGCCCCTGCAAAGAAAGCAGGACGGAGAGCACGCCTAATTCTACAACAAGGTGAGGAGAGGGCCCAGAGGGGCTGAAATTATACGGGGTGGAGGGAGGATACTTACCCCGATCACCCAGTCTTGAACACAGCCCTCCTGTATTTTCAGGCGGAACCTTCCCCGCAGACCACATCCGCTAACCACTAAGAAGTTACCAGCGAGCTGCCCGGCTGGGTGCCGTCCCCGTGGATACCAGGTGAGCGTGACAGAATACTAATTACTTTGCATTGTATAAAAGTTCTAGATTTGGGGACGTTTCTTTGACGGCGCCTTTTCATGCAGTTCTGTTCTGCGATCTGTTTGATTATAGCTATCCCAGCTGCGTCTCCCTTAATAAACTTGTTACTTCTTGCACCAGTGTACACTCCTTTTTGACTACTTTTGTAATTGGTATTGGTGAGTGATGAGGCGACCCTGGACACAGTGGCATAGAAGCACTTGTATCCACATGGGAGTCTTGTGCGTCAATTTAAAAGAAAAGTATTCAGGGGCAAAAATAACTGAACTCGCCTGCAAGTGCCTAGCCATGAAGACAAGATGAAGGATGTCTGGACACATGAAAGTAAAGTCTTGCCTGAACATAGCCATCAGCTGACTGGTAAACATTGCACCCCGATAGCTTGTCTGCAGGATTCCAGTATGCTTCCCCCCTGTAATGTACTGTTGGACTGCTTTGACATGGTAACTTGCTTTAAAGCAAACCTGCGAAGGAAATGGGGCAGTTGGTTAAAGTAAAACTTATGAATATATCTAGAAAGTAATATGATATGTAATGTCAAATGGAAGAGGATCTCAGAATAATGTTAAGAAAAGGATGACCGGAACCATGAAATAGGGTTTTCCATTTCACATTTCAAATGTAGACAATTATGCTAGCTTAAAAGTACACATTTCAGATTGCACTGAAATAACAATACAAAGGTTTGCTCAACTTGTCAGAAATGCTTGCACCTACTCAGTCTCAGTTCCCTGGATGCTGTAACCACTGGGGTTTGTAATGCAACAATGACATTTTCTACCCTCCCCCTAACAGGGTGCAAAGTAGTTATTGCTTCACGTAACCTGGACAGATTAAAGGAAACTGCTGAACAGTTGACCACAAAAATCCCTCTGTCAAATCCAGCCGTGGTGACTCCACTGCAGTGCAACATCCGCAAAGAGGAGGAGGTAAGGGAAACCGTTTTCTAAATATTGGTCATTTCTTTGCACTCAGTGCTTTGAAGCTTTCTGTAGGTAGCAAGCACCTGGGTTGATTGCCACTCAACCTCACCCAGATGTTGGCAACAACGGAACCAGCAGCAGTGTTCTCCACCCAGCACCTTTCATCTGAATACCATTATCTAACATAGTTTGTACAATATCTGGGGGCTTACAGGTACCAGTGCATGCCATTTGAGATGCCACCTGCAGCAGCGATGTTTAGCAACTAATGCAGTAACTCTGCAGTGGTAAGCAGGTAACTTACTATTTCCTGGATAACCTCCTGATACGTGGAAAAATGTGGAGGAATAGGAGGCATGTCTGCCTGGTATCCTTAGTGTCATCAATGCAAAAGCTCTCACCCTTAGCAGGAAAGTGTCACATTGGGGTCAGGTCAGGGAAGTGTCATATCAGAGCAACACCATACGTGCTGATTGAACCAAAACGTCAAGGAGTTGGTGCACACCCTGTTGGGTATTGTTGTGATTATTTATTTTAGTGGAATAGTACTTGAAATGTATAGACAATTATCCTAGTAAGACAATGCAGGCAAGGGAGATGCTCTTGAAGAACATCAGGTTTGTATGGTCAGTAGATTGCCAGAGAGATTTTGATGTTTTGAAGGAGGAAATAATGAATGTGTACATCATACTGGCTTTTGCCAACAACATCATTACTCTGAATGGCAGCAGTAAGGGTCTGAAGAAGTACTCAGCCAAGAACAACAGAGAAGGGTGATATGTATAGCCTTCACTTCCTGAGTGCTAAAGGGTAAAAGGCATAATTATTCCATGGTGGGAAGGGAATCACTGAGTGTCTAAAACATTTTAAAACGCTGTTCTGTGATTTACCTGTGACAATACGAACATATCAGATGCCCCTTCTAATGTTGCGTAGCGAGGGATGTCACGGATTGTGCTGAGCACAGGCATAAGGCAAGACATTACAAGTTGGGCTGTAGAACACAGGGGCTTGTTTATCAACAAATGGTGGATCTGGTGGATCTGATACAAGTAGTCGAGGAGAGAGAAAATAATAACTGCTAGGCGAGGTAACAATGGATAACTAAACAAAGGCTTAAATGAAACACCTCTCGGCTGTTCTGCTCTCTCTAGAGTAGAGGAACGTTATCATAAGGTCAGCAGTTCACAAAGGTCTTTCATAACAGTCCAGAAACATGTTCCCTCTGCAGTTATTAGAGTGAAGGATGGATAAAGGATTACAAAAGGTGTAATAGCAAACTAAAATAGAAAAGGCAATTCAAAGGATTTTATGCAAAAAAAGAAGCTCCTTCTAAACCCAGTCTAATGTCCAGTTCTCAGATTGTAGGTTTTTTGGGTTTCTAAACCAGTTTTCACAGAATCCGTAGTGAGGGCCTTCTGTGACCGAAACATCACAGGCTTGACACAAGCTTACAGTATTTTCCAGAGGTCTAAAGATAGAGAGGGGCATTCCCCAATAGCAGTCCTCTGCCTCTGGACCCGGGGGTGGGATTGAGGGGGGCGTTCCATCAGTGACCACCTCCCTATTCTAGGGTCCTGGTCCCTTTGGAATTCCTCCTGCCCAACCCTGCCATGGCATTCCTGTCTGTTGGTTAGGTTGCACTTTGTTATACCTCCTCCCAATTTTGGCAGCTTCCCTGGGTTGACTTGACCTGCTGGGACCTCCCTAATATTTTTTGGCTAGCAGAGGTGACCGTCCTGATTTGCAATTCTATATTCCCCTTCTATATAACCTCCTCCATATAACTCTCCCCAGATTGTAATTATCTCTCCTGCAACCTCCTCAATATATTTCTCCCTAGATGGTATCTATCCTACAGCCTTTCTGATGAAACTCTACAGAGGGTGTTGCTTTCCTATACCCTCCTCAATATAACTCTCTCCGGATGGCATAACTCTCCCCTGTACCTTTCCAATATATCTCTCTTCTCCAACCTCCTCATCATAGTTCTCTTCTGCAATGTGTTCAATATAGTTCTCTCTAGATCGTATAACTCTTCCCCTTGAAACTCCCCAATATAACGTCTCCAGCCTCCTCAATTTAACTCTCTACATATGGTGTCATTCTCCCACTCTCCTCCACTACTGCAACCACCTCCTTTGATCCTCCAACAATCAGCTGAAAGGCCACACAACGTCTGCAGGCTAGTTTTTATAGTTACATATCCCCTCTGAGTGGGTGGTGCTCAGTGACATGGGTTGCACCTGTTTGTTGAGTTCTATTTTCTGAATGGGCCATGTGTCGCTGGTCTTGTGGGCTGAAACAGCTTGATTGAGCTTATTTTAAGGCCTTCCACCATTGTGGATTCAAAAACGACCTCTGACATGTGTGAGGTTTGGAGCCCTGCTGACGTGGCGTACATTGATATTGGTCCCTATGTTTTCAAATCCTGTAAACCAAAAGCTAGGTAAAGCTTTGCTAAGTGGGGAAGATTTTGTTTTAAATGTGAAGCCTTCCTCGTGGGAAAATTGCAACTTCATAGTCTTTGGGACGCTAGCTGGAGAGCCATGTTTGTTTGTTTTGTCCCTTGTGGGCATACTGTGCATACGTTTTCTTTAGTTTATCTAGCACAACTTTGTATCCACAGAACCTCCGGAGTCTGTGCAAGTATGCCTCGTTATTAGTTTTTTTCCTTGGCAGTTGTGCCCACAGGGAAATCTATTTGTACACTTGTAGGTGAACACAAAATAATGCAGCTCTATTTAAAAGAGGTGGCATTAATTCCTATGCGGGGTGTTTTGGGTCTGGCTATTGGCCTGGAATAGCTCTCCAGGAATTAATAAACAAATCTTATCAAATAAAATCAACCATGTATGAGGCATGTACAAGCAATCTGCTGATTTCTCCCGATATATATTGATGCATCCTGCCCTATCAAAAAAAGGCCCCTTTTCAAAGACCTTCCGGGAAAACTCATGGTGTCACGCCTGGCAAATCCAGGGATGAAGACAATAATCCTCATTATAAAATACAGTTTATACCAGTGACCATTGGCTGATGAGAAGCCAGTGTTGTCTGCAAATTGTAATTGTGATTATTCTTTTACAGAGCAAAATTTGCACCCGCTATTTTCCTGTAAATCGTGTCTGATACAGAGGGGAAAATATATTCTTAATTTGCAGATCAGACCCTATTTACAGGTTTATTTATATTTGATGAAAGTCAGTGATTCTCTGAGTGTTGGTGACTTGAACATTTTCTCTTGCTAACTATATGTATGTGTCAGAACTAGATTGCTGATTTGATGGATTAAGTTTATTCATTTTGATTTTGTATTAGCTACTCTTTTGTTAAATGGATTTTATTCCAACTATAATCAAATGTTGTATATGTCACAGTTTTATGAATAATATTTGCATTAAACTCATTTACTGACTAATGGGTGTTCAAGGAACTTGTGGGCCAGGGCAGAGTGAAGAATTGGGCAATGTTTTGGGTTGGCAAGTTACACTGATTACTGGATGGATAGACAGGCAGTGTTCATTTGGGGGCCCTGCCCCTATCAGAGTTAACAAACATACTCCTTCCCTGTCCTACCCCTTGGGCCCAGACATGCAAATGATGGGCGGCCAATGAAACAACAGTTGACATCTTTCCTTTGCTTGTTCAGTAAACCCCTAATCCCATCAGCAATCTTGGGCTGCAGTTCCATTACAATGCAGACACAACAGCTTGTTGAGCTTCCTCATTGTATTTGTTTTTCCGGAATACTGGTCAAAGTACAAAGTAGAGTTTTAACCTTTCCTGATACTGAGCTAGGTTTTCTTTTGTTCTGTTTGCATGTCTTAGTCTTAGTGCAGTTGGTTTTCTTACGGCAAATCGCTAAGAATGATTGTAGAAGACCATCAGTAAATTCTTTCAAAATCTTCTGCACACTTTTTTGTAGAGACCAATTGCATTTTTGTCAAAGTAGAGTGAATGCATCTGGGGGCTTGGCAACTCAAAGTAATGAAGTCAGTGCAAGTTGGATTGTAACAATCTATTATTTGAGGGTTGTGAGGGGTCAGAAATGTGAGGCGGACAACTTTTGGATGTTTTCTCAAATTGCGCCATTTTACTAAATTATAAGTTTCAACAAACGCCTCACTTTCCCTACCCTGATGAGGATTTCCCTGCCTGTTCAAAAAAACGAAAGGAAACACTCTAATAAGGAATTTCTGGCCCTCACACTTGTACATAAAATACAGAAAGAAAATATGTGGCAATTCACAACAATGGCCCTCATTACGAGGTGGCCTACCAGCAACCTCGGCTTACCGTTTCCGCCACTGATATACTGGTAATACAGGGATATTACAGGTGGCCGCATTATCTGCCGGTAGGGGCATGAACTACCGGCAGGTCAGGCTTGCCGGTAGTTCACAGCCCGTACCGGCAGACTCTGAGTGAGCCGGTCCAGAAAAGGTGCCAGTAACTTTGTTGCTGGCACCTTATTTCCGAACCGGCTCACTCATAATGAGGGCCATAATCAAGCCTGACCTGCCGGTAGTTCACAGCCCCTACCGGCAGACTCTGAGTGAGCCGGTCCAGAAAAGGTGCCAGTAACTTTGTTGCTGGCACCTTATTTCCGAACCGGCTCACTCATAATGAGGGCCATTGTCAATAATTGTATTTCCAATAGATTTCCAGTCTCTCTTGATAACCTGGTCGAGAGCCCCTTCTCCAGGTTTTAGAGTCAAATTTTTGTTCCAGTGTTCAAAACAAAAAGAAAAGAAGGAAATCCAAGTTCACAATAAAGATTCCGTTCAATTCTTAGTCTCTTCACAGTATAAAAAAAAAACCTCAATAAACCACTGTTCATCCAATAGAAAAGTTTGATCTCTTCCTTGAACAATGATTTTTCCACTTCAGTAAATAGCATCAGGAATGTTTCAGGTCAAGATGCTTTGTCACAGTTTATAAATGTCAAAGAAGAACTACAATTCCTTGTCAGATTCAATGCAACACAGTTTTCGCCAAGGTAAAGGAATCACAGCTTCTTAAGCTTCTTTATAATGGTATAAGTCACAATGTATATCTTTGTCAGGATGACTTCACAGCACTTCTGCTTAATGTTCACCATGTAAGTATAGTCGCCTGCTCCACAGTGTTACCCCTTCAACTGTGCTTCTGAAGTTTTAAATCTACTGACAGCACTTTGTATTTTGACAACTTCATCGATCTTTGTGATTTAGAACAACTGTTCGGAAACGACAATATTCACTTTAGTGCATTTCTACCTTCAAGCAAGCAAGGCACTCTTCTTCTGAACATTCACTTTCAGAAGGGCAGTCTCTTTGCCATTCATGTCTTTCTGCAACAACAACCACAATTTCTTTAAGGGTATCATTCTACTTTTCCTCTTCTTGACTTTGGTAGTGACTTTGGTAGCAATGACTTTCAGCGAACAGCCCCAACCAACAAGTTTCCCTTTTCCCAGCCTCATTTATGCATTGGGTATTTATAAAGCGCCTATACAACAAATGGTGTTCCAAGGCACCACAAGACAAAAAGGGGACAGGGGAACAGGTGTGAAGAATAACAAAGAATGGTCCTACGGGGCAACGGGAGGGCGTGTGCCGGTATGGGCAGAATGTGATAATGCAGGTTGGGAAGGGAAGTGCAGGTCAGAGTGGAGAGCGTTTAAGTGCATGGGGTGGCCCTGGGCTAGGCTAGTTCTAGGGGGAGTGCAGGGAATGGCACTCCACATGCTAAGTGCGAGGACGGGGGAACAGGGGTGAAGTATAACAAAGAACAGTCCTACCAGCCCGTGTGTCATTCAGATCGTGCAAGTGCAGTAACAGGAAGTGTGGGGGGCAAGGGGAGGCCGTGTGCCAGTAAGGGCAGAATGCAATAATGCAGGTGGGGAAGGGAAGTGCAGGTCAGAGTGGAGAGCATTCAAGTGCAGGGGGTGGCCCTGGGCTAGGCTAGTGCTAGGGAATGGCAGTCCACATGCTAAGTGTGAGGACGGGACTGGACCGAGCTCAGTAGGGGTTGGCCCGCCAAGCTAGTACGGGGAGAGGGAGTCCAGAAGGGCAAGTGCATGTATGGTGGGGGGAATCGGAGGAGAACGAGGTGCTGATGTAGACTGGGCGAGGAGGGCCTGGTGCACTGTAAGACTCAGAGGGAACTAGGCACACAGTCAGGCGGTGCTTGCTCTCCATAATTCATGAAAGTAATATTTAGTATCTTTACCTTAGAATCTTTTTAGGTACACACAACCATTCTTTAATCTGTTTTTCAAAGGTGTGAATATTTAATTAAAGTATTCCGGACTTCTTACTTTTACACAAGTCAAGGATGAAATAACGTTCATTCACATGCGAGTGCTATATTTCATTCTTCCCATTGTCCAGTGATTATACTGGATACAGTTGCCTGCCTTTGTTTGCGCAAGGGATCAGCGTGCTCTGTATCATTCACCAGATACAATCTTGCCCCCTTTGTGTGCTGCATGGCTTGGGCTGCTTCTGGCTTCTCTTTGGCACACACCCCCTCCTCTGTGTCTGTGTTTTCGGTCCTGCCATGCTGCTAATGAGCTGCTCTCACTCCAGGGACCCTCGGCTGCATTACTTCTCTCAGCCACGGTCTCCAGCATGTTTCCTGCTGTGCAATCTCTGCAATCAGGTTCACATGGGGGAAAGCAATCTTCCTTCAAACCCTCTGCTGCGCCACCTCTGCACTTCAGATTTAGGGGGAACAGGACCCTCTCAGAATAGGCAAGTGAAATGTGCTTTGTTAAAGTTCTGGTGTGCCCTCTGTTCACCCACTTCTTCTAAGATTGCCAGCTCTGTGCTCTACTTCTGCTTCTGCTGCTACTGCTACCACTCACTTCACAGCTCTATCTTTCTCTACAACTAACGGCCTGGACATGAAATGGCTTTTCAAGCCTCCCTGCTTTCCTAAGGTGTGGGCCATTAAGCTTAACAGGCTGTACCGTTCTGCAGCATTGCTCTCCAACTCTCTTCCTCCTCTCAGTACTCATGGGATTATGGCACTTGTAGGCCCAACCAACAAAGTTAGGTTTTCTTGTCAACGTCTTCTTTCTAAATGCATAGTTATTTTTCTTACATGCATTTAAAGAGGAAGAATAAAGATTTTCCATAATAACTTACTATAAAGTCTTAATTATATTAAAGACACGGAGGCAAGCATTATGCTTCTCTTTCTTTATTAGAACATACAAAGAAAGCTCAGCAGCAAGATATGTTTGTGCACCTGGCTTACTAAACATTATGTAAAATGAAGGTGCACCAAAACATATAACAAAAAACACAATAAATGCATCAAAGTCCATAAGAGTCTCTAATAACAGTAATAACTCCATTTCCCATGAGGCTTCCCTAAGATCATCCAGAGGTCACCAACATGTGACACCAGTCCTCCAATGGGCATGTAGATATCCCCATAAACAGTCCTGAACATGATGTAACTTCCTCTTTCGAGGCTGCAAACTTGGCTGTTCATAAAACGGTAAGTAGAATCGCAACTGTAGTCAACTAGAAGGAGAAGAGGAGTCGAGCTGCGGGTCAGACGGACTTGTCTGCAGACGCTGTTGAGAAAAGAGATACAAAACTATTATTACTGCATGCGTATGACAACCCTCGTTCCCCTTGCAGGGCGGGAGAGAAAAGATCATTGTATTAGTGAAAAACCATGCATGAATTCCAAATTAACAACAATTCATCGCAATGCACAAAATCATTCTCAAGCGCGATACGCGTCGCTCTTTTCTCTCGCTGGGTGGGATAATGCCTGCCTCCGTGTCTTTAATAGAATTAAGACTTTCTAGTAAGTTATTATGGAAAATCTTTATTCTATGTCAAGAACGGAGGCTCACATTATGCACATTCAAAGCTTACTTACCACAACTGAAGCAGGCTGTTCTACTGGTTTCAGGTAGAACTGTTTAAAGATTGACTCGCCTGCCCAATCTGCCACACTCATGATGTCTTCTAAACAGACAGCAACTTGGAAGGCTTTGGAGGCCATGGCTACCCTCACGGAGTGGGCGCCGAATTGGAGAGTGTCTATCCCTGCCTGTGCTAGAGTCCAACGCACCCAGCGTGCCAAGGTAGGGGTCAAAACTGCTTTGTGGGGTTTGCGAATAGCTATAAGTAGCTGACCGGTAGGAAAGGTCCTGAGGGGAGCTGTTACCTCTTCGTATGCCTTCAAACACTTTACTAAGCAAAGCTTGGGTTGCTGTCATGATGCCTACCCCCGGAGCACCAGGCCAGGCCCAGCACCCCCGGGAGCAGGCATCACGCCCCCGGGTAAAAGCCCAGCGACCCTTAATAGGGGCTCTTTGGACTCTGTCCTGGCGCCCTTGGCGCCAGGCTCATGTTGGACATCAGTCCTGGTGCCATAGGCGCCAGGCTCATAAGGGGAAGTGTTTGGTGCACTTACCTGAAGCAGACCATGCTGCACACTCACCTGATGCAGACCATGCTGCATGAAGAACCAAGCCAAATGAGGCTTAGGAGGGACTATTTTTCTGAAGGAACTATTTTGTTACTTGGGTGGGGCTGTGGAAGAATACTCACCTGGAACTTCTTCCAAGGCTATTTAAGCCATGCCCGGACAGCCACACGTGCTTCACGTTGTTCTGCATCCCAGCAGCTGAACGCTCACCGTGTCTGCTCCTGCACCTGGACTCCAGCCACGCCCGCCTCGAACCTAGAACACCTGTAAGGGAATAAGAGAAGGGAAAGGTGAAAACCAAGAACTATTTCAACCTTCTTACCTGCATCCGGAATCTTCACGCCAGCATTCCTGAAGGAAGACTTCCATTTAAAAGCACTGCGTTGCTCGCTGCAGCTCTGTGCTTCACTCACCTGTTCCCGAGACACCGCCCGGCTCCATCGCGGCTCTCAGTGCCGGTCGCCACATCTCTGCACAGCACCTAAGGGAGAGAAGAAGAGACAAAAGGTGAGCAAGGGAACACAAGAGGAAAGCCGAATTTTCAGCCATATTACTTACCGGCTATTCTTGGTGAACCATTCCACATCTCGGGTCGGCGCCACATCTCTGGCAGGTACCGCACCCCGGCCAAAGGACAAAAGACATTACTGGGGAATTATAAAGACATTTAGAGGGGTCGCCTTCATCACTAACTCACCTGATTTTACCCCGGCAATTTAACCCCTCAACGCATCTGCTTTGTTCTGCACCTGAAATAAAGGACAGAAAAAGACAACATAAAAGGAGGCTCACACCTGAACTTTTGCATCTTCATACTTACGGCGTATCGCTCAGTAAAGTCAAGTGGATTTGCCAGCGCCATTCTGAAAACCAGTGAAGTAACTGGACGAACGCACGCCCCTGCACCAGAAGCAGGATGGAGAGTTCATCCTTCCAAACCATAAGGTGAGCTTAAACCGGGGGTTTTGGAGGAAGTCAGAGAAGAACGAAGGGGAAAAGGGGGGAGCAAGCACATTATTCAGCAGACAGTTAATCCCCTTTCTCATCTGCAGAAGGATATTCCTACGGGCCAGACAAGCAAGATTTGGGGGTCCTGTTCAATCGGTGGTCCGAATTCTGCGCATCACGCTTGAAGAGGCCACAGCAACCCAGACCAGACCAGCGCCTCTGTGGGAGCCAGGTGAGTGTTACAGTTGTTCCCTAAAGGCGGGGTAAGAAATCACTTTCGCGTCGCACTTGGTTCTTCTTCGTATGTGGAAAACAATACCGTCAGGAGAAAAAGTCATGCCTGCTAAGTCTAGAGCTCTGACGTCCGAAACTCTCCTGAAAGAAACTAAGCAAAACAAAGTAGTAAGCTTGCCGGAGAGAGACGTATATGATAGCTCATTGTTAGGTGGCCATGAGAGAAAAAGATTGAGCACTTTATTAACGTCCCACAGCTTGTCATAACGGGACGGAGGTAGCACTGTAAACTGAACACCTTTTAGCAATCTGCAAACCAGATGATGCTCCCCAGCTGGGGCCCCTTGCACGAGGTCGTGGCCTGCAGAAATCGCAGAACGATAGGCATTAACTGTCCTGTAAGCAAGGCCTCTTTCCAACAAGGAGGCCAGGAAATTGAGAATTTCCTCTATAGGTGCCGAAACTGGATGAAAACCTTGGTCCTGGCACCAGACCCTCCAGGCGCTCCAGGAATTGGAGTACCTTTTAATGGTAGCGGAGGCCCAGCTCTCCTCAATGAGATTGACTGCCTTGAGGGACATGCCTGGAGTCCTCCATCTGTCCCTGAAATCCTCCAAGCCACCAGAGTCAGGGACCCGGTGAGGAGCAGGGAGTGACCTTGCCCCAACGGATTCAATAGAAGATCTGGAAAGTGGGGTAGAAGGATTGGAGAATCCGTAGAAAGTTCCAGAAGAACTAGATACCAGGTCTGAGAGGTCCAGACCGGGGCTTTAAGGACTAGCTCTGTTCGCTCCTGACGGGCCTTCACCAGGGTCCTTGTTATCATTGAAAAGGGGGGAAACGTGTAGTGAATTCCCTCTGTCCAAGGCTGCAGGAATGCATCTGTCGCCGAGGCTGTTGGATCGGGTCACCAGCTGTAGAACACTGGAAGCTGAGTGTTGAGGCGGGAGGCAAAGAGATCCTTGGATATTGGACTCCAGATCTGTTGAAGGCAGAGAAAATGTCTCGGAGTCTCCAGTCGCTGGAATCGGCGTAATGACGGGAGTGCCAGTTCGCTATCACGTTCCTGAGACCCGGAAGATATTCCGCCGTGACAGAGATCCGGTGTTCCAGACAGAAATGCCAAAAGTCTTTGGCTAGCTCCGCTAGTGGGCGTGATTTGGTACCACCCAGATGATTGATCTATCTTACTGCGGATATGTTGTCCATTTTCAGCAAGATATAGCAACTCGCTCTGTTTCTGGCAAAGGAGCGAACTGCGAAAGAGCCCGCAAGGAACTCCAGGCAGTTTATATGCATCCCCAGTACCTGGGGGAGACCAAGTTCCTCCCGTGGCTACCGAGCCACATCTCGCTCCCCAACCAGAGCAACTGGCATTTGATTTGATGACGATATCCGGGGTGGAACTGAAGATGGCCCTGCCGTTACAGGCTTCCATGTGAGTAAGCCACCAATTGAGCTCTTTTCTCACCTGAGGGGACAGTATCAGGCGCTGGGAGTAAGAGAGGCTGCACCTTAAATGTTGACCTTTCAGTATTTGTAGTTCTCAGTAGTGAAGGGGACCGGGAAATATTACTTGGATAGAAAAGGATAGAAGGCCTATCACTCTCGCTAGCTCCTGTAGAGAAATTAGGTCCCTCTGCAGGAGCCTGCGAATCTCCCGCCTGGTGGAGTGTATTTTGGCAGCTGGGAGACAGAGCTGTGAATTTTCGGTGTCCACTAAGAACCCCAGAAATTCCAGATCCCTGGATGGACAAAGAATCGACTTCTCCCAATTGATGAGAAAGCCCAGACTGTGTAGTAAATCTATGGCTAGCCTGCTCTGTTCTTGTACTAGCTCTTGAGAATGAGCCATGAAAATAATGTCCTCCAGATAGATTATCAGACGGATGCTGTGTTCTCTTAGATGAGCTACTACTGGCCTCAGCAGCTTGGTAAACGCCCAAGGTGCTGAAGAGAGCCTGAAGGGTAGACTTGTGAATTCCCAGTCTCGGTGCCCCCAAGAGAACCTCAGATGACTCACGTGTGCCTGATGAACGGGCACTGCGAGATAAGCATCCTTCAGGTCCAGGCGCATGAGCCAATCGTTTGGTCTCAAGATGTCCCTGAGCATGTGGATCCCTTCCATCTTGAAATGACGGTAGATTATAAAGTTGTTGAGTGCTCTTAGATGTATTATTGGCCGCACCTTCTCCATTCTGTGCACCAGAAAAATTGGGCTGAAGAAACCGCCCTGACTCAAGCAGGGGCGAATCACTTGCTTTTGATATAAGCTGTCTATTTCGCTGTCTAATGCTATCCGATCTATTTCGGACATTACTATGGGGGCTGGTCGACAGGCTTGAGAGGGCTGCACGAAAAACTCTAGGCGCAGACCGCGGGCTGCGTCCCTGATCCAGGCATCTCCAGATAAGGTGTCCCAAGCACTCGCAAAAATAGCTAGCCTCCCCCCTATGGGTGTCTGCGGCACAGGCGCTGCTATGAGTAGACTGATCTAAGGGTTGTTGCTGTGCTGAGTTCTTAGCGGCTCTCCTCCAGGAACACCCTCTTCCACGCCCTCTTGAAGGAAAGAAGGTATTGTTGCGCTCTTGCCAGGCATTGTGTTGTTCCCTGTGGTATTGGGGTCTTCTATCGAAGGAGTAACGGCCGGAGGAGCAACATCGGCCTTGTCCGGCCCTGGAGAACATTTTTGAAGTGAAGACTTTCTTGATGTAGGCTTGGGCTTTGTCCAATGCGGTAAAGGTACTGACAAATTACGACATCTCCTTCATGAAAGGATCTCCAAACAGTAAGCCCTGGGCAACAGCACCTGACTCTGTGTTAGCCAATTCACTCAATTTAGCGTCGATTTGAAAGAGGATGCCCTTTCGACGCTCAGTAGAAATAGCACAGCTGGCATTTCCTAGTGGGCAGATGGCCCTCTGGGCCCAACCCGAGAGAATCACCGGATCAATGGGGTCTGCTGTGTTGGTAGCTGCTTCTGCTAGGTCCCAGATTTTTGCAAGAGGACCAGTGATGTCCAGAACTTTGTCCTGACAGGACTTCCAAGCACGGTCAATGCCTTTCCTAGGGTCTTTCACATTTTTGCCCAAAAATGTAATCATTTTGAAGTCTAGCTCCGGAGTTAGAGTCACTTTGTCTGGAATTTCTGGACGTGGGCATTCAGCCTAGAGTCTTGCTCTGACCTCTTTATCGAGTGACTTGCGTAGCCTGGTGAAAATGTAATCGGTTGTTCTAGACGACGGCTCCCAGTCAGTGGACCTGGGATGTATTAGATCTTCGGGAGCGACCATCCCCTTTGTAGGTGGATGGTCCCCGGTAGGCTTCTTGGGGATGGGGGCTGAGACAATCGCTGAGCTTGAGGGTTTTGAATCCAAGATTTGAATATCCTCATCTGAGGAAGTGTGCGAGTGATTGTCATTGTACACTGTTGCGTTCTGGTCGTCTTCCATGCCCTATCCATCTCCCTCCGGGCTTGAGGGTCTAGTACCCCTGTTGCCCTCCTCGGGGTAAGAGTGTCCAGCATGGGAAGGGGTTACCTTCGTATTCATAAAGGCTTTTTTCAGCCTGGAGAAGGCATCCGATACGGCAGCAGTGGCAGGTTCTGGTTGGCTCGGTGGGAGGGGGAGGGTCAGGAAGCTTTTGCTCTTACGAGCCGGACTACATCCCACTTCTGTAAGGTGCTTCCACTTCTGGGTCTATTTTCTCCCTGTCAGAGATGCTTCTCTCATGCGCTCCTCCATAATGTCCAGGCGCTGCTGTATTGGCAGGAGCATACCTGTTACAGCCTTTTTAATGCTGTTCTCAACCGTGGATCCCAGTACCTTCTGATGTCATGAACCATCGAACTCGCCCCTTCTGGGCCTCCTGGTCCCTGACACGTCGGGGTTTACACTCCATAGTACTACCAACATGGCAGCAAGCTAAGAACGCTGCTCACCAGTTTTCACGCTCTACGCAGCACGCTCTATAAAGAAACCACACCCCGCGGCCCAGCGCGTCTCAACGCTGCTGCTAGCTGTGACCGGACGTGTGCTCCGTACTTTCCCTTGTACTATTCTGCTGTTTCCTGGTTCCTGGATCCCCTTCTTCCAATTACCTTCCCTCCTTGTCCAGCCTTTCCCGGAATCCCTGCACCGCTACCCCATGCACCTCATCCTCTTTTTTGAATTCCTGGAGTTTCCCTTGATCCCGGACATCGAAGCTGAACGCAATCTGGAAGCCGAGGGCAGCCGAGCGGGCTTGTATAAAACCCGAACCATACGAAAGAAGACTCTGCCTAAAGAAGTCATCAGGCAACGAAAACAGGTGAGAAAGGGGGAAACCTGTGATAGATTGAGACACCACTTGACCGAAGTCGATATAGACATGGAGACGGCCATCCAGGATCTTATGCGCGGCATGCAAGAACTAACGACCGAAGTACAAAACTTGAAAGCTGAAAACGCTGGGTTAAAACAATTTGTACTATCCTGTGACTCTGCCACAAAGGACAGTGTGCTGTTGACCGACATTTTTGACAAATATGATGGCTCTGCGAAAACCCTCCGGGGATTCCTGGATTCTTGTTTGGTCCACTTTACCTTTAAACCTTATTATTTCTCCACCCCCAGGGCTAAAGTGAGCTTTATTATTTCTCACCTTTCCGGGAATGCATTAGCCTGGCCCACACCATTAGTTAATTCTGGAGATGTTCTTTTGGATGATTATGATGGATTCATTCAAGCACTTAAAACCATGTTTGACCGCCCAGAACAGGTCTTTAGTGCTCAAGAACGTTTACTCGATTTCCAGCAAGGCTCTCAGGACATGCTCACCTATGTAACTCGATTCAAGCAACTGGCTAAAGAAGCAGGTTGGCCTTCTGAAGTTTGCTTCACTCTCTTTCGAAGAGGGCTAAATGAAGATATTAAGGATGAATTAGCCAGGGTGGCACGTCCTAGTTCTTACCAGGCATTTATGGATCTTGCTCTACAGATTGATTTTCGCATCCAGGAAAGGAAGGCAGAGAAAAGAAAGACCAAGTCACCCCTCCATAAGAATCCTTTAGAGAACCCCTCGAAATCCGAAGATTCTTCTATTCCTACAAGCGAACCCGAACCCATGCAACTAGGGGCCTTCCGTGGACACATATCCCCCCAAGAAAGGTTGCGATGGATCCATACTGGCTTATGCATGTACTGTGACTCGGACAAGCATTTAGTCAGAGAATGTCCAATAGCCCCTCCGCGGCGTTCGGGAAACGCCAGCTCCCGATCCTAGATGGAGCTCAGTTTCGGGAGAGGGATGCAGGCTCCACATCTACACCATCCTTGAACTCTCCTGGACAAAACTATCTGGTAATTTTATGGGCCTTTCTATCGCCATCCAAGAAGGAATCCTACCCCATTCTGGCACTAGTGGACTGTGGGGCCATGGGAATATTCATAGACCAAGAATGGGTCTTTAGACATCATATTCCCTACGAATCCCGGACTGACCTGCAACCTGTAGAAGCAATTGATGGGAGACCTCTCTCCTCTGGACCCATAACCCTTCAGACCAAGGAAATCGAGCTTGCAATAAACCATCATCGAGAAAAGATAACGTTTGACATCATAAAATCTGCCCATTACCCAATGGTATTGGGAATGCCCTGGCTACAAAAACACAACCCATACATAAATTGAACAGCAGGTTCCTGTTCCTAGGTTCCGAATTTTGCATGTCTCATTGTCTACTCCTGGATCCCTCTCCGACACCATCGGAAGAACGTTCAACAACCCAGCAAGGTCCTCTCATGGTCTCTAACATCGTCCAGGTTCCTAAAGCCTACCAGGAATACGTCGATGTGTTCTCTTCTGCTATTGTCCAAGCCTTACCACCCCATAGGCCAGAGGACTGTGCTATTGAAACCGAACCTTCAGCTGTGATTCCCTTTGGAAGGGTGTTCATTCTGTCTGAACCCGAGAAAAAGGCCCTTCGTGAATATCTAGATACTAACCTAGAAAACGGCACCATACACCCATCCAAGTCTCCAGCTGGAGCTTCATTATTTTTTGTTCCTAAGAAAGACACCAAACAGCTCAGACCTTGTCTTGATTATAGAGGTCTTAATCAGTGCACCCTTAAGGATCGTTATCCATTACCCTTGATCTCAGATATACTGGAAGCCGTAAGAGGAGCCGTAATATTCACCAAATTGGATCTCAGGGGTGCCTATCATCTGATCCGTATTAGGGAAGGAGACGAATGGAAGACAGCCTTCAAAACACCCTTTGGTCATTATGAATACTTGGTCATGCCCTTTGGACTCTCTAATGCTCTGGCGATCTTCCAACGCTTTATGGATCGGGTATTTTCGGATATGCTATTTCTTTTCGTCATCGTCTACCTGGACGATATTTTGATATTCTCTAAAGATCCTCTCAAGCATGAAGAACATGTTAAGGCAGTATTACAATGGCTACGTGAACACAAGCTTCTAGCAAAACCCGAGAAGTGCCCTTTTCATGTTTCCACTGTTCACTATCTAGGATTTGTCCTTAGCCTTGACGGCATAGGAATGGATAAATCCAAGGTTAAGGCCATACTATCCTGGCCTACTCCGACCACCGTAAAACAGATCCAGTCTTTCCTGGGCTTGGCCAATTTCTATCGGAGGTTCATACCATCCTTCTCTGAGATTGTTCAACCGATTATTGCCTTGTTGAAGAAAGATACTCCCTTTCATTGGACATCAGTCCAGGAGAAGGCCTTCCAACGCTTGAAAACAGAGTTTACACAAGCTCCCATCCTGGCTCAACCTGATATAAATTGACCATTCCTAGTGGAAACAGACGCCTCTATCTATGCCATCGGAGCAGTTCTGAAACAGGAACTCGATGACGGCCTGGAACATCCCATTGCCTATCTTTCACGGTCATTGACCCCCAGTGAAAGTCATTACTCAGTTTTAGAAAAGGAACTGCTAGCCATCCATCAAGCCTTCACCGAGTGGCGTCATTTGCTTCTTGGAGCTAAACATCCTGTCCAGGTTCGCACAGACCATCGAAATCTCCAAGTATTACAGGCCCTGGAATGCAGGAACAGCTGTCAGGCCCGTTGGGCCTTCTTCTTTGCCCAATATCAGTTCCAGATCCACCATGTTCCTGGAAAACAAAATATAATCGCTGGCGCCCTGTCTCGGCGTCCTGACTATGAACCTCCTGAAGACCGACCATTTCCTAAGATGTTTCCCCATACAATATTTGTAGCCCAAGCAACCAGTCTCCTAGATGAAATCCGCATTAAAACACAATCCTCGGAGCTCTGGAAAGACATCTCGAGCAAGAACCAGTAGAATTGGAAGACTAAGCATGGATACTTGTTCAAAGATAACGCCTTGGTCATCCCAACACAAAAACTACAACAAAGGATAATAAACCTCTGTCACAATACCTTTACTCCGGACATCGTGGTATTACCAATACCCTCCGACTAATTCAAAGGCAATTTTGGTGGCCCGGAATGAAAGCTGACGTACAACTGTACGTTCAGGCATGCTCTGTCTGTAATCAAAACAAACATGACAACAAAAGACCGGCGGGTCTGTTGCAGCAACCTCCACTTCCAACAAGGCCTTGGGAATGCATAGCTACAGACTTCATTGTGGAATTACCACCTTCCAGGGGATACACAACCATCATCGTCACCATTGACTTGTTCACTCATATGGCTCATTTTACACCTCTGTATAAACTGCCATCCTCGTCACAACTTGCTGGAATTTTCCTGGAACACATATTCCGACTACATGGACTCCCTTCCAAGATCATATCGGACAGAGGGCCTCAAAACATTTCTCAGTTCTGGAAACATCTTTGCCAAATACTAGGAATTCAACGCGCCCTCTCCTCAGGTTATCATCCCCAAACCAACGGAGTTACAGAGCGTGTAAATCAAACCTTGGAACAATATCTCTGTTGCTTCACTACCAAGGTCCAGGACGATTGGTCCCTTTTAATACCAGTGGCTGAATTCGCTTATAATAATTCGGACCACTCGGCCGTTAAGACCAGCCCTTTTTTCTGTAGCCAAGGATTCCACCCTTCAGTTCTACCTTCTGTCCTTCCACACCCTACACCAGTCTCCACAGTCGACTCCTGGATTGAAACACTCATTAATGTACAAAGAGAAGCCAAAGAACAATTAGAGAAGGCCAGGACCCAGACCAAACTGTATGCAGACTCCAAAAGAAGGCCAAGCCCCACCTACACAATAGGGGATAAAGTTTGGCTATCCTCGAAGCTGCTGCCACGGCATCTGCGACCAAAAAAATTGGCTCCCCGCTAATATGGGCCATTCCTTAAAAAGGAAATCATCAACCCAGTGGCCTTCCGACTCAAATTACCAGACTCCTGGAAGAAAATCCACCCGGTCTTTCATACATCCTTAATGAAGCCATACGTCCAGACCTCTCGAACTAACCTCCGGCCTAACCCAGTGCTCGTCAATGACCAACTGGAGTATGAGGCCTCCAGGATTTGTGATTCTAGATATAGACGTGGCAAACTCCAGTACCTGGTAGAATGGAAAGGATATCCCCCCAGTGAACACACTTGGGAACCTATCTCAAACTTAAATACCCCCAGGTTCCTCAGAAGGTTCCATCTCATACACCCGGGCAAACCCGGTGGGACGGGTTTCCGGAGGGGGCATGCTGTCATGAACCATCAAACTCGCCCCTTCTGGCTGTTAGGGAGAATTCTCTCTTTAGGCTGAATTTCCTAACCTAGTGAGTCCCCCAGCAGCTTTGCTGGATTTCTGGATTTTTTTTTTTTCCTCCTGCCAAGAGTGAGTCTCTTTTCCTCCCACTCTTGGACATGATTAATGGTATTCCTTTGACTGGTAATGTGTTTTATGGGCTATGGGGTCCTTTACTCCATAGGGTCTCATGTGTTTTTCCTATGTGTGTTACACAGCACCCTCTGTGCAGTAACACAGGGGTGTCAAAGTGACACCCCACCATAGACTCCATACCCTGGGACTGACTACTGTCTCCCAGGGCATGTAAAGTCACCATTGGCTTTACTAGTCCCAAATTATTAACAGAAACCAGTACAAACCATCATATTGTGGACGTACTGGTCGGGGCAATTCGATTGCCCCGGGGTCTGTTAGTCGAGGGGGCACGTCTCCGTCCCCCGTGATCGAGTTTTGGCTCGTGGCAGTGGAAACTACTTTTTATATTCGACGGCGAATATTTTCCTATGGGATTTTCCCATTGTTCGAGGTTACCAACTTTAATTATTTAATTCTCATAGCCTCGAACATACCGCCGGTTTATTTAATTAATATTAATTCTCCGGTTGGTATTTTTTGCCAAGACTCGATTCTAAAATGGCGTTTGTGTTCTCTTCTGTGACTCCAACCCAAGTCAAGCCCTTTGTTCCACTTTTTTGGCGGGCTTCTCCACAGAAGCCTCCAAAAGTGGTGCCACTCTGTCTGGGTACCACAGGGGGTGTGGGAGGGGGTTTAGGCACCCTGAACCGAGTTACCTTGGTAACTCAGGTCGCACTCTTGTGTGATTGGCCCAAGTGGTGAGCCGGCCGGCTCACCACTTAGCATGTTTGAGTGACAGCTAGGCTGAGTGAATGGGGGTTTTCTGCATAAAAGCAGGGCTTTGGGGACTGGAACTTCAGAAGTCGCCACAGGACCTGAGAATCCGACGAGGGAGAAGCTGAGCCGACCTACCACGACGACACCACCGGTGGAGCCCTGCAGAACCGACTCACCACTTCCCGACGACAGAGAAGATCTCCCCGGCTGGAGAGGCTTCTTCCCCTGACTGGTGGGCACAACCAGTTTTCCTTTCTTTCTTCGCACCCCAGCCCGGTTTGTGGTCGAACTGCCCGTGCCAAGCACCCCGGCAGCCGGATAGTCACTCACCACTGAACCGCGAATCACCGGACCGCTCCTTGTACCTGAGAAACTCCGCGGCTGGTTTCTTCCCTGGCAGTGCAACGGACTCCTGTCTTCCTCCACAATGAGATCCTCTCTTCCCCCGGATGAAGCACCGACTTGCACCCGCTGCCAGGAACAACTGCCCCCGCTGGAGCGTTCTCACCTCCCTTTCTAAAGATTGCTACAAGGTAATAATAACTCCTTAACCTTCTGGACTGGGCTGGCCGCCTTGACCCTCTAACTGGTCCCTTTCTGTGGTCCAACTCCTTTTTGAACCTTTACAAGACTTTTGTGCACTGCAACCGTGTGACCTTGGACACATTTCGTTTGGATCCTCTGAAAGTGGATCCGGCCTCTTGAACTCTAACTTCACGGTTTTACCTTGCCTTCTTCTCTTGTTGTGTTCTTGAAAAAGTGTTGGGATCTGTTTCAATTTGTTCTCTGCTTTTCTCTCCCTTTTTAAAACGAACTATTCGAGTGCCATCTACGTTAAGCGCTCACCGCTGTCTGAAAATAAGTGGGGCTTTACTTAAGACTTGTCTAATATTCTACTAAGGGAGTGTATATCTTTTAGTGACCGTGTTTTTGAATTGCTTACTATTAGTGCCTGTGTGTTTTTCTAGATGTGGTTTTAAATAAATAATTATATCTCTTTTACACCAAGCCCTGGTCAGTGTTTACTTGTTCTATTGTGTGCTCTTGACCTATTGTGAATACTCTGTATACTGCCTAACTCTTCTTGAGGGAAGTCTGACTGCTCAGCCACAGCTACCAAGTGAATCTGTGTGGTACAGACTGCTACCAAGTGGGTTTACTGCCAAACACCTGTACTCCTAAATCTTTTGCAGTGGTCCCAGAGGGAACTGCACAGGTTTCTGCCTAACACTGGGCCTCCTGGTCCCTGACACGTCAGGGTTTACACTCCATAGTACTACCAACATGGCAGCAAGCTAAGAACGCTGCTCACCAGTTTTCACGCTCTACGCAGCGTGCTCTATAAAGAAACCACACCCCTGCGGCCCCGCGCATCTCAACGCTGCTGCTAGCTGTGACCGGATGTGTGCTCCGTACTTTCCCTTGTACTATTCTGCTGTTTCCTGGTTCCTGGATCCCCTTCTTCCAATTACCTTCCCTCCTTGTCCAGCCTTTCCCGGGATCCCTGCACCGCTACCCCATGCACCTCATCCTCTTTTCTGAATTCCTGGAGTTTCCCTTGATCCCGGACATCGAAGCTGAACGCAATGTGGAAGCCGAGGGCGGCCGAGCGGGCTTGTATAAGACCCGAACCATACGAAAGAAGACTACGCCTAAAGAAGTCATCAGGCAACGAAAACAGGTGAGAAAGGGGCAAACCTGTGATACCTGAAGGCTTTTTTCCATTAGTATGTATCCTCCTCACACTCGGACCAAGCCTGATCTGATTGAGGGGAGTACTGCGCTGCCATGATTAATATAAAGCACCTTTACTCACTTCTTTTTTCGCTTCCTGAACGCCTTCTCTCTAGCCCAGCAGTAAGAAAATAGTCTATTGAATGATTCTCCCAGACAGGCTGCAAGAATCTAGTTCTTACTGATGTTTTCTTTATTTCACTTATTTTTTTTTTTCGTGCTGTTGAAGCAGGCGATCCTAACAGCAAATTGTTTGAAATGTTTTTTTTTTTATTTTTTTTTGTGCTTTCGGAATCAGATGAAAATGTCAACAATATGAGGCAAAAAAGGCTCTGGCGCTCGTGTTCGCTATAACCGGTACGATTCCTAACGGAAATGCGCACGTGAGTGCCGGAATGTAGAGTAATGGACCAGGGAGAGCAGGAGCTCCCCCTGTTGGCTCGCGGGCGGCGCCACGGGTTGACTAAAGCTGCGCTGGCTTCCCCGAGCCCTGGGAGAAGTCTGCTGGGCTGGGGAAGCGAGCGCAGACACGCACCGGGGTCCGCTTCAGCGGACCGTGAACAGCTGACCAGGAAAGGCGCGAACAAGAAGTTCACGTGTTAATACGGTCTTCAAAGCCAGCAGGAAACAGCTGGCGTCGGAGGGAGAAACAAGAAAGGAAGCTGCGGAGCGGTAGCTGAAGGGCACACAATAATAAAATTACAAAGTACAATAACTTTCAATACGGCATAGTACCAATCAATGTTATTAGAAATATAAAAAATGTGCATTATGTTAACTGATTAAAAACACTTCATAACAGTGCTGAACATGAATGTACTTATCTCTTGCTGTGAGCAGCAAAGAAAAAGGAAGTTACATCATGTTCAGGACTGTTTATGGGGATATGTACATGCCCATTGGATGACTGGTGTCACATGTTGGGGACCTCTGGATGATCTTAGGGAAGCCTCATGGGAAATTGAGTTATTACTGTTATTAGAGACTCTTATGGACTTTGATGCATTTATTGTGTTTTTTGTTATATTTTTTGGTGCACCTTCATTTTACATAATGTTTAGTAAGCACAAAAATATCTTGCTGCTGAGCTTTCTTTGTATGTTCTAATAAAGAAAGAGACGCATAATGTGAGCCTCTGGTCTTGACATAGAATTAAAGATTACTTGGCAAGTGGTAGGCAGTTGGTTTAAACCAATATTTATAGTTTTCCTTTCACTGTACCTTTGGGAGTAAGGGGGATTTTTGATTTTAAAAGTCTCAAACAATCTTTCTTTTCTGGGGCATGTAAAGATATCACACTGTTTTTACACTCATTTACAGGATTACATCATAACGACAATAAGCTATTATGTGTTTTGGCACCCTTATAAGGTTCTTTCCTTTCAAGGATAAATACAATTTCTCATCCCCTTGTATCTCCTCACTTCCCTGGGCCTAGATTCCTCCCAGATGATCCTCCCGCAGTACACCACCCCCAGGGCCAGGGTCAGGAAGTGTCTCCTTTCCTCAGCCAACAGGAGGAGACTTTAGGCAGGGTTTTAGTGAGGGATCCGTAGGATTCATTGCAAGATCTTCTCAGAACCTAATTGGATGGTCCCATATTTTAGGGAAATGATGAACAATGTTAAACAGATTTGTTGAGCTCCACAGGGGCATGGACAGGTAATGCTAGGCAGTTAGCTTGAAGTTTGTGGTCAGGGGACCCTTCAAAAGTTGAGGATACTCTTGCAGTTGGTGAGGTACTGGAAAGATTTGAGATTGCCTGTCTAACACGCAGTGAATCGGGGTCTGAGTGTTACCATGTAGTAGGGATTGCAGGTGATTTTATGGTTGTCGATTGGCTGTAATCTGGAAGGTTGCTAATGGTAGAGTCTGGACTGCAAACTTACATATGTTCTTTTGGCTGATGAAGGGTACAGATGCCTGCGGTAGTGGCGGACGAGTAATGGATTCACTAGGGTTGAATTACAAGAGTAGAGGGTTTTAAAGAGATTCTTTAGATAGGGGTCAAACCTTGCAATGATGGATAAACTGGCTATAGACATTTTGGGCCAAATTGCTCTGAAGTCTTTTAATTCCGTCAGTGTATCTTGCAGTGGGGCTTGTGCATCTTTTAAAGCCCTCTTCAGTGACTTGGTACGTCGTTGGGTATTTCTGCACCAGTCAAAGAAAGCATCCTGCTGCTTCTGATAATTCCTGACTCTGCGGGACTACAGTGCTCCACATAAATGATCAATGTTATACAAAGCATTTTTTGTCTACTTCAGGTAACTGCTTAAACTCCATCATCCCTTGGAAACAAACAAAGAGGCCTATCGGGTTCTAGGTCCTTTCAACAACCCAATCAACAATGTTTCAACAAATAAGAAAGGACCCCTTATGTGCTTACTGCATGCTCAATGCAAGTCACTAACTCCCCCTAAAAAGAAAGTCTGGACTGACCCTCAATGGCGTGTCTATCCCTAAGCAGTGGTGGTGTGCCGCCTATCTGTCTAAGGGGAGAACAGGGAGGATTCACACCGGTTTTTTCTTAAATCAAGAGCTAAGCACTATTCTTAATATTAATTCAGCAAATCTAAAAAGAAAATTAGAATTTAAGGTGAGTCTCCAGTCTTTATTCTGACCAAACTTAGTGCAGTCCTAAATAAAACTGGCACCTTGCTGCAATTATCCAAGGTGGGCCTGATGTATCAAACTGATGCCACTAAAAAAGCCATCAAGGCAGTAATCATTAATTCCTTAGGGGTACAAATCATGTATTTACTCACCTTTAAAAGTCGACCGGTTTCAGCAGTGCTAGATGTCTGTGCTGCCTTCATCAGGACTAGGAACTCTATCAATAGGGGTTTCTCAAGTTCAAGATACCAGCACATGCATGCTGGTCTTGCTACCTGTGATCTGCCGGAAACAAAAGAGAAAACAAAGTTCTCTTTACACTCAATATAACGGACATGGAAGAGGAAACTCCACAATAATTTCCAATTGTCGTTTGTAGAGAAATTGGTAATCAACACATTTTGTGACTCACCATGTAGTTGATTTGATCGCTGTCTTTTGCTATCTGCTAAATGTCAAATAATGCATGTAGGCAGTCTGCAAATAAACAATTGCTATTGTCAATGTTGGTGAATACAGCCCTTTAAACAGTCCACAATAGATGCAAGCACTGCCCCTTACATGGCCCTCATTGAAATAATTGAAATTAAAATTATCCTCTCAGATTATTAGGCCTCATTACAAGTGTGGCGGTCGGTAATAAGGGTGCCTGTCGCACCGTACCAACACCCTTTCCGGACTGGCACACTACAACTCTGTGGGCAGTTGCTGTTGAGCCCGTCAGGTCTGACCTGCCCAGCGTAACAACACCCGCCCACAGTGTTTTCATTGAAGCACCGTTAGCAACGGTGTCGGTGCTTCTGTGTCCCCATTCCCATGCAGTCCTATAGGACTCTATGGGAATGGGGCCTTACAATTGTCCGCCACCTGATATCCGGGGCCGCTGGGATTTGTAATGTTGCAGTGGCACCAGGATCTCAGACAGCGGAAACTGTGTAACGAGTTTAGCAGCAACCCACCAGTAGCACCGGCGGGTTACCGCCGGACTTGTAATCAGGCATATTCTATCCAATATTCTGTGCAATTGGTAGTTCTCGATATATCATGTTTCCAAAAACAGTAGGAAGTACACATCCAGGAAGCCAACACCCCCCACCCCCTTTTTTACGGCAGAGGCCGACGGAGGTGGCAGGAGAGCTACCCCTGGATCACCAGGAGCAGGGGGAGGGACAGATTGGCTCCCTACATACATTCTTTGACCTTCAGTAGATGGCGAAGGACAGAGATCAAATCAACTACATGCTGAGTCACAAAATGAGTTGATTACCAATTTCTCTACAAACAACAATTGAAAACTGTCTGTTATATTGAGTGTTAGGAGAACTTTGTTTTCTCTTTTATGTTTTGTCTCCTGCAGATCGCACGTAGCAACTCGTGTGTGTTGGCGTCTTGAACTTGACAAACCCCTTATGATAGGCTGTTCCCATTGCTGAGCAAGGTGCACAGTCCTCTAGCACCGCTGAAACCAGTCGACTTTTACAGGGGAGTAAATTATGATTCCTGCCTTTGTGGCTTTTTTTAGTGATATCAATTAGATACGTAAGGCCCACCTTGGATAGTTACCACAAGGTTTTTGTTTTTTGGATTGCACTAAATTGGATCAGAATAAAGTCTGGGGACTCACCTTAGATTATAATTAGCATTTTAGATTTGTTGAATCAATGTTAAGTATAGTGCTTAACCCTAGATGAAAAGCAAGAGCCGGGGTGAGTCTCTCCGGGGATTCCCTTTCCTAGACAGGCTGCACACTTCCACTGCCTAGGGATAGACCTGCGTTGAGGGTCAGTAGAGACTTTCTTTTTAGGGAGCGGTATTGACTTGCGTTGAGAACGCAGTAAGCATGTAAGGGATCATTTCTTATCATCCCTTGGAAAATAGTCCCATTGATCAAGAAACTTGCAGGTTTTGGGCGATTACTGTTTCTTTATTTAATAAGCTGGTCTCAGGTCAGACGGGAAAGGCACTTGCTTTGACTGGTCTTTTCCCATTATCAGTGGGGTAAGGCAGGAAAGACTTAGATAAGGGTCTGTACTGCTCTTTCACAATGCCTCTCAGTGAGATAGAGTTCCGACCCGGCTCGTACCAGCTGTACTGTTACCCTTCCCTGCGCTATTGCACCAAGACAAATTATACCCACATATGGGTATGGAAGACAAACTAGCAGGGGAAGGGGAGGACGGATAGCTCAGGGGCATCGAGTTTGTCTTGGAAGGAAGACAACACACAGCGCAAAACAGGTTTGAATCCTGATTCCGTGCTTAGAAACCACTTATTGGTATTAAGAGCATTATAAATAAACAATTGTTAGTAAAATTAGAATCAGATCTGATCACCAAAGCATAAGAACGGTTAGAAAGGAAAGCATTTTATATGACTAGAAAAATAGAATGAATAGAGGATTGTCAAATTCACAAATGTCTCCTCACAGAGCATATAGCATCTAAGATGAAAAAAGTCAAAGACTTCACCAAAATCACATATGCACAGGCGCGGCTACGTTCTATAGCCGAGATGTTGCCTTGAGGTACTAGTGCTATGACGGCACATATATATTGGATAATGAGAATGGACTTAAACAATAATAAATGCATTAATAGGGTCACCTTTTGGCACCATCTGTATTCTCTGGTGTCAGTCCTGCACAAATGCCTATCCCTGGTGATAGTGACATATGTGGCTTGTGGGGTAGATGCAGTGGTCATCCTATCATTTTGAATTGTTTGTGGGCCATATATTCTTAAAACGAAATCAAAATAAGAAAATAGAAAAATATATGTATTCAATCATTGCATCATTCATGCGAAAATAACAACACTGATTCCCCACACTAAACCTTTTAGGTGCAGTGCATTGATGCAAGTGGTGTTCAGGTAGTAACAGGTTAATTTCTTTCAGATGGGGTTTCATGAGTGATCCACCAGAAAAGCCCCGTGACCTCTGAATATTGGCCTGTGCCACCTTGGGATAGTACTGTAAATATTAGCCCGTGCCACATTGGGATAGTACTTTGAATATTGGCCTGTGCCACATTGGGACAGATATGCACTGATCTGCCTTTTTTACTCTATGCTCATGATAACAAACACACTTACTTTCTGGGGTGTTCAAGATTTTAGCTGTTGGTGAAGTGTACACGGTAAGGGCACATGTAACATCAGATTCAAAGCACATTAAGAGACGTAGATCAACTTATCTTAAAGTTCACGGCATCAGTTTGCCAACGGCAGATTACAAAAACAAACCAAGCACAAGGTTTCAGAGCACAAGACCTAAAAGCAGGTTTCAGCAATAGTTAAAACATCTTGCTCTTCCGTCTACCTTCGCGCCTCAGAGGCTATGCACTCAACAGCATTGCTGTGCACTGCTTGGCATGCGGCGGAATGCACCAAGTATGCCAGGTGAACGCACAGCGCTAAAGCCAAGGGTTAAAGTAACTTGGTGTGTGGCGCCAAGAGGGCACCCGAGCACAATCACTAAGTAGCGCTAATTGTGCCAATATTAACATCGAACATCCAGGTAGTGGCCATAGACTCTCCAATTGCTCCCACAAGGTCTTGACGACCACCGCCCCAAAGCTCAACATCACGTCGAGACCGTACATCGGCTCGCCACTACTACACTCACCCAACAGACTAGACGTCCCCGGAGATAAACGCATGAATACAAACTACTGTTAGGCGGAAACCTGTGCAGTTCCCTCTGGGACCACTGCAAAAGATTTAGGACTACAGGTGTTTGGCAGTAAACCCACTTGGTAGCAGTCTGTACCACACAGATTCACTTGGTAGCTGTGGCTGAGCAGTCAGACTTCCCTCAAGAAGAGTTAGGCAGTATGTGGAGTATACAAAATAGGGCAATTTACACAGTAGGACAAGCAAACACGTCACAAGGCTTCGGTGTAAAGATATATAGGTATTTATTTATAAAAACACATCTACGGAAAACACTCTGGCACTAATACGGCAAACAACTTCAATCACAATTACTATAAGAAAAAGATCAATCCCCCTAACAATAGTTCGACAAGTCTAGGTTCAACGGCACCACTTATTTGCAGACAGAGGTGAATGCTTTAACCTAGATGGCACTCTAGTATTCGTTAGGACGGGAGAGAAAAGGCAGGCTATGAAATCAACTCGGCACCAACACTTTTACGAACAAATGCAAGGCAAGTAAGGCAGGGTCTACTGTAGATCCTAAAGTTCAGAGGCCAGGCCCACTCGGAGAGAGGCAAGGCAATATGTCCCAAAAAGTATCTCAGTGGAAATGCGCTTCGAGTCTTTATCGCAAATTGTTATAGACAGAATGGACCAGTTCAGAACAGAAAGTTAAGAAAGCTTGGAGGCGACCCAATGGAGAGGCGAGGATTAAGATACCTCACTCTATCTGGCAGAAAGGGAAGCCAGGCGGACACGGTATCTTGTTTGTGGAGAGACAGCTCCGACGGGGGCAGTTGTTCCTGGTGGTGGATGCACGTCGGGTCTTTGCCAAGAGAAGAGATGATCTCGTCGTCGAAGGAAAGTTGCACATCGTTGCACCACCAGGGAAGAGACCAGCCGCAGAGTGCTCCGTCACAAGGCACCACCTTTTGGACGCAGTACAGGGGTAGTGGCTATCCGGTTGCCGGGGTGCTCTGCACGGGCAATTCGACCACTACGTCCTGGAATGAAGAAAAAGCAAAAGGGGACTGGTTGTTCCCACCAGTCAGGGGAAGAGACTCTCCGGCGGGGAGATCTCCTCTGTCGTTGGGAAGTGGTGAGTCGGTTCTGCAGGGCTCCACCGGAGGTGTCGTCGTTGCAGGTCGGCTCAGCTTTACCCTCATCGGATTCTTAGGTCCTGTGGCGACTTCTGAAGATCCAGTCCCAAAATCCCTGCTTTTATGCAGAAAACCCCCATTCATTCAGCCTAGCTGTCAATCACAACACGCTAAGTGGTGAGCGGGGTGGCTCACCACTTGGGCCAATCACACCAGAGTGCGACTTGAGTTGGCAAGGCAACTCAGTCCAGGGTGCCTAAACCCCCTGTGGTACCCAGACAGAATGGCACCACTTTGGAGGGCCTCTGTGTAGAGGCCCGCCAAAAGTGGAACAAAGGGCTCAACCTTTGGTTTAGGAGTCACAGAGACGAACACAGACGCCATTTTAAAAACCGAGTTCTGGCAGAAAATACCAACCGATAGATTTATTTAAGATAAATAAACCGGTGTTATGTTAGAGATTAACGAGAAAAAGTATTAACCTCCAACAATGGGAAGAATCCCATAGGGTTATATTCGGGGTTGAGTATAACAAGTAGTTTCCACTGCCACCAGCCAAAACTCGACGAGGGGGTACTGGACAGTGCCCCCTCGAACAACAGACCCAGGAGTAATCGAATTACCCCTACTAGTACGTCCACAATAGGATGGTTTGTACTAGTTCTGTTAGTAAATTTAGGTCTAGTAGAGCCCATGGTGACTTTATATGCCCGGGGAGACAGTAGTCAGTCCCCGGGTATGGAGTCTATGGTGGAGGTCCGCTAGGACGCCCCAGTGTTACGGCACGGAGGGTGCGTTGTAACACACATAGCAAAACATATGAGACCCTATGGGGTAAAAGACCCCATAGCCCATAGAACACATTGACATTCAAAGGAATTACACACATTCATGTCCAAGAGTGGGAGGAAAAGAGTCTCACTCTTGGCAGGATGGAAAAAAACAAACTCCAGAAATCCAGCAAAGCTGCTGGGGGACTCACTAGGTTAGGAAATTCAGCCTAAACAGAGAATTCTCCCTAACAACTACTTCCAAACCCATCATTGACCGTTCACTCACCGACAGCCAGGCAGCTGAAAACGATAAACCCCACGAGGATAATGCTCTTCATTCCTCTGAGCTATGAGGGGGAGCTGGACCAAGAACGCGCACCTGGGGGCCAAGAGGTCTTATGTAGCCCTCTTGCCCCCAGGTGTGCCTTCTTGGTCCTGCTCCCCCTCTGTCGGCCCCCCTTGTGATGTGCTTCCGCCTCCTACCCCTTCCCGTGGATGAGGCCTGTATCCTTGTCCCTCTTCCTTGTCATCCTTTTTTGGCTGGGTGGGTGTCCCCACCAAGGGCTGAAAGACCACAAAATGAGGCTTGTGTACAGACACCTTGGCGGGGGTGAGCCCCGAACAACCAAAAGTACACACATATTTACAAAATAGAATCACATTTGAAACACTTGACCATCCCCCTCATGTGACAGGGTCCATAGGGTTCATGACCTTTCCACGTAGGTAATGTGACTAAAGCAACGAGTCTGCATTTTCCCCATCATCTTATTGACAATTTACTGTTTGGGAGCAGGGCAAAACAGTGCTTGAGGGCATATTGTGTTCCCTGGTACTAGGTAACATTTGCTATACAGCTTATCTGTGTTGCTTCTGAAGCCTAAGGTCAGTCTGCTCTAAGGCCTGGGAATAGTGTTTTTCTCTAGGAGCACGTAGCATTCTGCACATTATTACGATTTATAGTGATGGAGAAAACATGGTTGAGACAGGCGGGCACCAAACTTATAGATTAGAAACGCTTCTGCAGACACTTCAAGGTTCTACAGTGTAAGATCAACAAAACGCTTGGCAGAATGTGCATTCCTGCTTAGTAATTAGCTGGGGGCTCATGCTGCGTCTTCCACTGCGTTCGGAATGAGAAAGGCAAACTGAACAGCATCTACTGAAATTTTGTACTATGGAATGCGGGGCAGCGTAATACCTTTCTTCAAAATTATTCGCACTGGCTCAACGTTCAAAATGCCAACATCATTATCATTTACTGCCCATAAGTGTGTGGGCACCTCACCTAATTCACTTGGCAAGTGCATAGACAAAAATTGTAAAGCTGAACTTTGTTGGGGCAAAATCGTCAAGTACACTCCATCTGGAGAACAATACATCACAGCATTCAATTTCTTCAACAGGTTTAATCCCAAGAAATGTTTGCCGCAATTCGTCGTCAGCAAGAATGGTCATAAATCGGTAAATGGCCCCAATGCAATCGGTACCATCCCAGAGACTGGACTAACTACGTGTGCACCGGAGAACCCTGCAGAAACGTTGCTCTGCCCTAACAGTGGAATATCTGGATATGATCAATGGAACACTTCTGCGCTCCTGTATACACCAGAAAAATATGCTCCATATTCCCCACCTTCATTTCAACATAGGGCCTCTTCCAGACTTTGCTTCGGGCTGTCCTAGCAAAACAGTACATTAGATGTGAAATCTTCAGTGAAATATGTGTGAGTCGGATTGTCAAAAACATTCCCATTATTCGTATTGGTTTTTTTATTACATTTGTCACTCGCCCAGACCCAAAGGTATCACGGCGAGGTTGCAGACAGTTTATAAACATTTCTTATACAGTGTTACATATCGATGAATAACAGTGATAGCGATTCAGAGTAGAAGCTATTAATAAAGACATTGTAGGATGCTAAGACATACAATTAAGTGATAAGAATATCCTCATTTTTGATGCTGAGTGGTAGTGCATTCCAAAGAGTTGGGGCAAGGACTCTGAAGATGCATCCTCCTGCTCTATTATATTTGTATTTCAGTATTTCCAAGAGCGCCAGATTATTGGATCGGAGGGTTCTGCATGAAGTTTTTTTCTTGATAATATTATTTAGGTAGCTGGGGGCTTTGTTCGTAATGCATTTATGTACAACACATAATGTTTTGAAAGTGATTCTGGCTTCAATAGGCAGCCAGTGGTTTTCTCGCCTAATGTTGGAAATATGGTCAGATTTCTTTATGCCTAGAGCCGCTCTAAGGGCTTTGTTCTGCATAAGTTGTAGCTTGCTGATATTTGTTTTGGAAGTTCCTAGTAAAAGGGCGTTACAGTAATCAAGTTTTGTTAGAATCAACGCTCTGGCCAGGGTGATTTAGTTTGTAGGAGTGTGGAACTGGCGACTGAGAGCAATGCGTTTAGCTGTGTAAGCTGTGGAGGAGGAGAGGGCTGATATATGTTTATTCATAGTGAGATTGGCGTTTATATATACTCCAAGAGTTTTGACTTCCTTGAGTACTGGGATCCGGGTCCCATCTATGTTGATATGTGAGTAGTCTGGGTGGAGGGTACTTTTTTTTTTTTTAATGTTTTTATTTTATTTTAAAATCAAACAAACACACTACAACTGTTTCAAAACATAGAAAGCATCATATTCCAACACATTTTCATCAAAACTCCCCAACTCCCCGCTGCCCCCTTAAACTAGAGCCGGTTCTCACATGTCATTTATGGGAGCATCATTGGGTAGCACAATACTTAGGCAGTGATCATCCGGGTCCTCTGTTTCGTTGTCACCCAGGTGAGGGTTTGCCAACGAGGCCACCAATTGCCGCCAGGCCAGCAAGAGCCCTACTTCCTCCTCGCCCCCTCTGGTGACCGCTTCAAACCAGACTACAGATTCAGCCTCCGCCCACCTCAAGAGGTCCGTCCACCATAACTCCACCCTAGGTCTGTGGGCCGCCTTCCAGCCCATGGCAATCCTACGTTTGGCCAAAACATAAGCCAGGTCCTTCATCTTGCTTATGTGTTTCAAATGCCGGGGTCTAGGGAAAAGCCCAAGCATGCACGACCAGGCCGATTCCACATCCAGCACCACCCCCCCCACCAGCCAGTTTCGTCTTAACCTCGTCCCAAAATCTATCCACCTCCGGGCAAGCCCAAAACATGTGTAGCAGTCCCGCATTCACCTCCCCACACCTGGGGCATTGCTGAGTAGCTGGTCCCCCAAACTTTGCAATCTTCCCGGGGGTTAAATAAGCCCTGTGGGTAACGTACAATTGAAGCTGTTGGAATCTCGCATTTCGGGACACCTTTTTGTGGTACCTCTGGGCCTGTTCCCACTGCCCATCCGTCATGGGTCCTCCCACCTCCTCCTCCCAATCTTGTCTCAATTGGAGCAATTCCTTCCCTGCCCTTACTCGCAGGAGCTCATATATCCTCGATATTTCATGCCCACCCTCTGATACATCATACATGGTTTCCAGGGAGGCGTCTGGGTCTTCCGCTAGCACTGTCTCAGGCCATCTTTCTCTAGTCTTTTTCACAAGCCTAGTGTAGGTTATATATTGGTCACCATGTACTCCCGTCTCTTCCTGCAACCTCTGAAGGTCCACTGCCTCCCCTTCCTGCCATATGTCCCAGAGGGTGGCTAAGCCTACCTGTTCCCAGTATCTGCGGACCGATTCAAGTAGTTGAGAGTCGCTCCCGCACAGCGCCGCCAAAGGGGCCTGCTGGAGTACGGCTCCGAGTCCCCCCCAATCTTCCATGTCCTGTGCCAGATCTACAAGCCCAGCCTCAGTAGCCGCCCCTTGCCCACCAGTTTGTCTCTGCACAACCACACCACTTCCATCAGAAAGTATGGGGCTGTGTCTCCACGCAGGAGCCTGGCTTCCGCCGCGTCTTCAGCCGAGAGCCACCTGGCCACGTACTGCAGCTGCCCCGCCAGGTAATAGAGTTCAAAATTAGGCAGGCCTATCCCCCCCCCTGTCACATGGGTTCTGGAGCTTCCACAGAGCAACCCTATTCCTAGAGCTGCCCCACACGAAACCCCTACACACGCTACGAAGTTTCGCGAATAGGCTCCTAGGTATCAGAAACGGGACGTTTACAAAGAAGTGCAAAAGTCTAGGCAGGACCACCATCTTGAGGAAGGCCGCCCTCCCCATCATGGTCAGGGGCAATCTGGACCAAAATACCATGCTTTTCTTGATCCCCTCTATCGCCTTTTCCGTGTTGTGCTTGTGTTCTGCCTCGACCTTGTGGTAAATATTTATTCCCAAATACCTAAATGTCACGGGCTGCCATGGTATTGCCAGGACAGGCAGCCTCTGCACCGGGACATTCCTATATCTGCCCAGAGGGAACAGACTGGACTTTCCAGGGTTCACCGGTATGCCCGAGAGGATGGCGTACCGTTCTATTACCTCTAGCACGTACTGTAGGTTTTTCTCTGGGTAGCGCAAACAAAGGAGCATATCATCCACATATAATGATATCAGATGCTCTCCACTGGCAGTGCTTATACCCACCTCCCCATATTGTTGTCGCAGGCATATTGCCAGCGGCTCTAATGCCAGTATATAAAGCATGGGTGACCAGGGGCATCCCTGTCTGGTCCCCCTGCAAAGTTGCCAAGAATCTGAGACTGTGGACCCTGTCTTGACCCTCGCCATTGGGGTGCTATAAAACAACTGGACCCATCTGAGGTATCCAGGTCCCATTCCGTACCCCTTCAGGACCGCTTTCAGCCAGGGCCATCGTACTGAGTCGAAGGCCTTGACCGCGTCTAACGACACTATAGCCAGCTCGCCCGTGTCTTCCTCAGTTTGGTCTATGACATGGTGTAGCCTCCTGTGGTTATCGGTGATGTTCCTACCTGGAACATATCCCGTCTGATCTGGGTGTATCAGTTTCCTAATCACCCTCTTCAGTCTATTAGCCAGCACCGCCGTGAGTATTTTGCTGTCCTGGTTAAGCATGGACAACGGTCTGTAAGACCCGCACTCCACGGCCGGCTTGCCTGGTTTCAGGAGTGGGATGATCACAGCCTCACGGAGGGACAATGGGAGTTCTCCATGCTCATAGGCCTCGTTGAAAGTGGCAAGCAGTGGCTGAAGCAACTCTTGCTGGTATGTTTTGTAGAACTCGCTGGGCAGCCCATCCGAACCCGGCGCCTTGCAAGTGGGCAAGTTCCGAATCACTACCTCCAGCTCATCCGAGGTGACGGGTGCGTCTAACTCAGTGCGTTCTAGATCATCCAAGGTGGGCAGCTCAATGTCCCCGAATGTGTCCAGTATGTCTTGACACATATCCTCCCCCGTGTCCTCATACAAGTGTCTGTAAAACTTAAGGAATTCCTCATTTACCTCTTTCTGGGTGTTGCATATGAAACCTCTCTCGTCCTGAATCTCACTAATCACCGAGCGGGGGGTCTCACTCTTATACAGCCAGGCCAGCAGTCTGCCCGGCTTGTCACCCCCTGCGTGTATCCTCTCTGTATATTTCCTGTAGTTGAGTCTGCACAGTCTATCCCAGAGTGCGCTGCAGGACAACTGTAGCTCCTCTACTTTGGTTATATTGTCATGAGCGGTGCTCTCGCAACGCGTGAGATCCTCTAGCTCCCTTTCCACCTCCTGGAGTTCCCTTTCAACCCCCCCCTGCTTGGGAAATAGCTACCCCACGCACCACCACCTTAAACGCTGCCCACAGTGTGCCCACAGAGCTTACGCTTGCCGTATTTATATCAAAGTACTCTTCGATGGCATCCCTCAGGCCCTCCCGGAACCCCTCGTCCTGCAGAGCCTCGGTCCTAAGTCTCCATGTAGGGATCCGCGGTCGTGGGGGCTGGTGTCTCCAGTCTACCACCAAGGGCGAGTGGTCCGATAGTACTCGGGCCTTGTATTCCGCTCCTTCTATGTCTCTCACTATCTCGGCTGTTACAAACATGTAATCTAACCTTGTGTGCAAATCATGTGGTGCTGCGTAGTGTGAGTACTGTCTATCCGTGGGATGCAGTCTTCTCCACGCATCCTCTAGGCCTAGGTTTTTCAGTAAGGTACTCAGCGCTTTAGCCGCCGGTGCCGTTTTTCCTGCCCTGTCCTTGGATCTGTCCATTCTGGGATCTACGGTACAGTTAAAGTCCCCCCCCAGACTACCGTACCCCCTGCCAGGGGGCCAAGTTTACCGTAGAGGGTCCTAAAGTAAGCCGCTGTATCGTTATTGGGGGCGTACAAATTTATGATGTGCCCTTCTCTGTTTTCCAAGAGACCCGTTACCACCACCATTCTACCCTCAGGGTCCACAGTAGAATCAAGCACCCGAAATGGCACATGGGGCGCCACCCATGTAATAACCCCTCTAGCATACGCCGAGTACGCCGCCCCCACAACAGTGACCTTCCATTTCCTTCTGACCACCTCCAGCCTTTCCCTAGTGAGGTGGGTCTCTTGCAGCAGGGCTATGTCTACGGGCATCCTCTTTAAATACAACATCACTTTGTTACGTTTAAGGTAGCTGTTGAGGCCCCGTACATTCCAGGTCACAATTCTGAGATTAACCGATGCCATCCGGTCTGTCTATCTCCATCCCATCCCTTCCCATAATGCTCCCCACGTAGGGTCGTTCCCTGGCTCTTTCCCTTCTATTCACGAACAGTGCCCCCCTCCCCCTTCCCCAACTTCACACCACTGCACACAACTCCCACCCCCCCACCTCCCCGCCAACCCCCAACAATAGCCCAGCTCCATCCCTGGATCTCAGGCCTACCCACGTCTGGACCCGTCTCGTGTCCGAGAACGAGGACCCCGCGGCGTGTCACCAATCTAACAGTGACCTAACTAAATATACTACTATTGGGTGCAGGGGTTGCTCCCCAGGAGCTCCCAGTCGTCTATTTAGGAGAAGTGAATTCAACGGGACCCGCCGACAGATACCGTGACTTCCCCCCCACAAGCACAATATCATACTATATTCCAGTCCCAATATCATAACTATGGCCTCACGGGTGCCTCTGCAACATGCTTCTTATCTCCAGCCGCTTCTGTCTGGGCATCCGATTCCTGAGGTCGACCTTGCATATCCAACCATTCCATCGCTTCGGTCGGCGTCTCAAAGAAGAGGGATCTGTTCTTATGAAACACCTTTAACCTGGCCGGGTAGAGCAACATGTATCGGTGGCCTGCTTCTCTAAGCCTCCTCTTCACCGTTCCAAAGTTCATTCGACTCCGTTGAACGAGCAGCGTATAATCCGGATACGCCGTTACATTCGCTGATCCCCTTTCTATCGTGCCTCCTTTCCGGAAAAATTCGAGAATCTTCTCGCGGTCACGATAGTTCAAGATCTTCACAATCAACGGCCGCGGGGGGGCTCCTGGGGCCGGTCTCCTGGTCAGGGCCCTATGCGCCCTTTCGACTGCGAACCCCTGGGTCAGCTCCCTGCCTGTAATCTCCTGCAAGAGCATGGTTTCAACGAAATCCGTGGGGTTCGATCCTTCCATTCCCTCCGGAACCCCCACTATGCGAATGTTGTTGCGCCTGGCGCACCCCTCTGCCTGCTCTGCTCTGTCCTCCAAATTGCCCACTCGTTGCACGAGGGCATGAAGCTCCTTGGTGTGTGTATTGCACACCTCCGTGGTCGGGGCCAACTCCTTCTCCAGTTCCCCAGTGCGCTCTGCGATCGTTCGCACGTCCTGGCGCAACAGGTTCACCTCTTCTCGGACCGCTCCGATCTTAAGGTTTAGGCCCTCTTGCAGCTCTTTCATGGCCAGGCCCAGCTTCGTCTCCCAGGCCACCTACAAGTCGGCAATTGCTGCCAGCACACCCTTGGATAGTTCAAGGCGGGTCCATCGCAGCCGCAGGGGTTTCTTTGCTCTTGCCTCCTTCCGCGCCTGAGGGTGACCTAGCGTAGGCCTCCATCGTGGGCTGTTTGATCTGGGGTTGCACCACCTTGGAGGACATCCTGCTGCGTCGGTTGGGCCCACGCGCCCTGATGTACCCTCGGCGCTGCGGAGTACCTCGCGGGGTTCACTCGCCGGCCCCTTCACAGCAAGGTTCCGCTGAACCCGGGTTCACTCTGCTAGCCCGCCACGATCCAGGGCCTCCTCAGTGGGGGCTCGCCCTTATGTTCTTGCCTTCAGCCAGAGGCGCATGCGACACGTCTATCTGGTTGGGCTCGCCCACGTTCCGACCAACTTTGTCTTCCTCAGCTCCACGGACCATTTGTGGCCCTTTGTCCACAGGCGGCCATCTTGGGTGCTGCCCTTCCATTGCGCGACCACCACCTTCTTCGAAGTCTAGTTCCGTGGATATGCAGTCTCGCTGGTGGGGAGGGCACTCACCATGTGCCCCCCACTTTCATGCGCCCTTGGATGCACCGTGGGCTCGAAAGTCCGCCAAAAACCGTCACTTCTTCCCAGGATCAGGATCGGATCATCAGGAGCTCCTCCAAGGAACGTCCTCTCTCGTAGCCATCAAGCCACGCCACCCCAACTGGGTGGAGGGTACTTAATCTATTTTGTGAGCCTACGATGAGAACCTCCGTTTTCTCGTCATTGAGACAGAGACTGTTCAAAGCCATTCAGTTCTGAATGATGGCATAGACTTTATTAATGGTCTGGGTGTCTTGGGTGTAGTCCCCCGTGATGGGGATGAGGATCTGGGTGTCATCTGCAAAATTTGTTTAGATGACAACCATGTCGTCTAGTGCTGAGAATAGGAGTTTAGTATAGGCATTGTAGAGAGTGGAGGAGAGGCAGGATCCCTGGGGAACTCCTAGGGGGACCGGGATGGGATCAGCGGCATTGTTTCCAATGGCAGCTCTGGATGTTCGTTCAGCTAGAAAGGATTTGATCCAGAGTGTGGCGTTGTTTGAGAAATTAAATTCTTTTTTTAGAGTTTCGCAAAGTTTGTCGTGGTCTACAAGGTCGAACGCTGCAGATATGTCCAGCAGCAGTAATGTAGCCATTTTTCCAGTGTCTCTGATAGTGTCTATTTGGCTTTTCAAATCCATGAGAGCTGTTTCTATACTATGGTTGGGCCTAAACCCGGATTGTCTAGCCCCTAGTAGGTTATTTTGTTCGAGGTGGGTTTGTATTTGGTTATATGCTAGTTTGTTGATGATTTTAAGAAGGAAAGGGACGGTCGTTATGGGCCATTAGTTGGTGGGGACTAGTGGATGTAGAGTAGTTTTTTTTAATAGTGGTGTGACCCATGCTTCTTTGATGCTGGCTGGGAGTGAGTTGGAGTTGAAAGAAGAATTCACGAAGTTGGTGATGATAGGAGTGAGGGTGGGGGCAAAAAGTTTGACAGAATTTGCTGGGAAGTTGTCTCCTTTGCAGTTAGAAGCTTTTAGTTTGGCTATTGTATTTAGTACTACTTCTTGGGAAAATGGGGCGAAGTTGAACCAAGGATTGTAGTCTCCTATGGGCTTAGTGATTGGGTTTGAGGTAGTATGTTTATTCGCTAGTAGGTTTCTTTTAGAAATTATTTTATTTTGTAGAAGATTGATTTTGGTGGCAAGGGCATCTTGAATACTGGTGCACCATGCTTTACTCGGTTGAACCAGATTAATGACTGGGATAGGGTTTTCCAACTCTTTGTGAATGGAGAATAACTCTTTTGAGTCTGAGGATGCATTACTGATCCTGGTATTAAGTGCATCTGCTTTATGTGCAATGATGGCTGCTTTGTAAATTTTATTTGCTTAGTTGAATGCTTCAGCGGCTTCTGTCATGTGAGTTTTGTTAAAACGGTGTTCAAGCGACCGTTTATTTCGTCTAAGTGAAACTAATTCATCATAAAACCAGAAAGACAATTTTTTGTCCTTGCGTCTAGTTTTAGTGAGACATGGTTCTAGGGTGTCTATTGTATTATTAAGGTATTTATGATAGAAATCCGCCACGGCACAGGGATTCACATTGTTGATACATTTGTCATTGAGGGCGTTTATTAGCATTGGGTTGAGGTTTTCTGCCGAGAGTTTGCGGATGTTTCTAGTTACATAGGATTCCGCTGTGGTGGGTTTAGGCGAGTCTGGTTTGTTACATGTGATAGAGAAGTTTACACTATGGTGGTCTGACCAGAGTAGTGTGTTAATGGAATCTATAGTTACTGCGGTATTGAGCGGTAGTATCCAATCTAACGTTCTCTCTTTCGCATGGGTGGGTGCGTTCATGAAAGACATGTCTTTCAGTGCACTATATAGTGCTTCTGCTTTATAATCTTGGGCATCGTTGAATCCGAGATTCAGATCACCAAGGACTATGCATTTTGTTTTGGGTTTGATGAGTGGTGTTAATAATAGAGGTATATCTAATTCAGACTGTGAATTAGTGTTGGGCACTCTGTAAATAGTTACTAGGTTAATAGTGGTTTTGTGGTTGGTAGCTAGTTTGGCTAGGAGGATTTCGTACCCGTCTAGGTTGTCAGTGGGCAAGCTCTTATTTTGAGCTGGACTTTAGCAATAAATGCTACCCCCCACCTACTGATTTCGTTCTGTCAGTCCTGATGATAGTGTAATCAGGAGGAATGGCAAAGGTGAGTGTTGGTCCAGAAGCTTGGTGTAGTCAGGTTTCAGTCACTATGAGTAAGTCTAGTTGTTGCTCAATAATATAGTCATGTATTTCAATGGCATGGGCGGCTATTGAGCGTGCATTAATGAGCGCTGCTTTGAAGAGCATTGGGGGTGGCGCTTGGATAGAGTGTTTTGAGCATATGTTAATAGCCTCCATAGGAATGGTTGGTGGATTGGTTATGGTGGTCATTTTGTTTGGTTTAGCTGGTTTAGCTTGGTAGGCTGGTGGGTATACCGTACCTATGGTGGCGGGTGTGGCCGGGGCAGATCTGTTATGGTGGTTTATACTTTGAGACCTAGGGGTTCTGTTCCTGTTTTGTAACAGGATCAATTTGTATTGCTTAGCTTTGGTGTTACCCCAAATAGGACACATTAGGGTAATGAAGGTCTGTGAATTGAGTCTAAAGCGTCTAAATGCACCGAGTACCGGACAAGTAATTTTTAATGAATTGTTGGTTTTGAAAACTTGGGGATTGGGAGCAGTTTGTGGTTTTGGGACATTAGTAATATCTGTTTGGATCTGGTGATGGTGTTATGGTAAGGGGTTGGTATGTGGTAGGAAAGGAATGGGGCGGGGGATCGGGTGGTGGCGGGGGCATGCTGCTCTGAAAAGGCCATTTTTATAGGTAAGGAAATGGGAACCTGTGCATGGCACGTTGCCTGGTATAAACAGAAAGGGAACATCATGATCATTAGCCAACCTTGCATGGTTTAGTAAAATTAGGCTAGGCACAATAAATAGGCTAGTTCAAATTAGGCCCAGCAGGCTAGGTCAGATTAGGCAGGACAGACTAGTTCAGATTGGGCACAATAGGCTAGTTCAAATTAGGCGCTACAGGCTAGTTCAGATTAGGCACAACAGGCTAGTTCAGATTAGGCGCTACAGGCTAGTTCAATAAGGCGCTACAGGTTAGTTCAGATTAGGCACAACGGGCTAGTTCAGGTTCGGCACAACAAGCTAGTTCAGGTTAGGCACAGCAGACTAGTTCAGATTAGGCACAACAGGCTAGTTCAGATTCGGCACAACAAGCTAGTTCAGATTCGGCACAACAAGCTAGTTCAGGTTAGGCACAACAGGCTCGTTCAGGTTAGGTGTAACAAGTTGGTTCAAACGGGGGACATAATCTAGTGTGGATATGCACCGTAGGCTGGTACTGTCAGACACAGAGTGAAGATTAACTAAAGACACAAAAGACTACAATAGTTTCAGGCATATTTGGCTAAAACATTTGGGCAAAAGTGTTTGGTGCAAAAGGCAGGCTCAATCCTAAAGTATTAGGTTAATGCCTTCGGTGGTACACAAGGTGATTATACAGACATAAGTACTATAGACATTGGTTTGGCCTGTGAATAGAGCAGCAGGCCAAATATAAGTACATGGGTGGCAATGGTGCACAATAATTTAATACAGCATGAGGGAGGTGAGTGTGCTCTATGTATTGGTGTTTGCAACAATCATGCCAGTTACTCACAAATTAGTTCGTTCGTCCTTGAGAGTAGGCGTAGGTGCTGGTCTTGACAGAGTTGATAGTACATGAGCTAGGAACGAAAGGCGAGTTGAAGCAGCAAGCAGCGGCTCACCGCGGCTAACGGGCAAACAGGGCCTTAGGTGGCCTTCAGTGATGCCGGCGCTTCCGCCTGCCGGCGGATACACAGCAATTAAATAAATGGTTGCTTAGTAACCTGGAAGACGCTGAGCCTCGCTCTGGTTCCGCATCGCGCCCGACATTTTGATTTTTTAAAATGAATGTTGGTGTGCTTGCAGCTTGGAACTGGGCTGCCTTGGTGAAAATGGGGCCGTAGAACTGACCGATCTTTGTGGCTGGAGGGTGTTTTAGGTCCAGAGCATCAGCTACTCTCACTGTATGGGAGTGAGGTGCATCGCGGGCTTCGGCTGTGGTGAAGAACTGCTGTGTGATGTCATCGGGATGCAGCAGGGCATGAGGCGGCTCGGCTCCTCCGTTGCTGAGGGTAGGTGGGTGTCCCTCTCCCTGACTACCCACATTTGTATCCTGTGGTTGGCTCTGCTGCTTCTGTGCAAATTGGTATCTACCAGGACCCGTAATTCCAGGGCGACCCCTGGATCGCCTGTTCATGGTGCCATATGGGTTATTAGCTCACTGTTGGAGGGACGGACACTGTGCCCTCCAATGGCCTTCCTGTCTACACTATGCACACTGATTCATGTGTGCAGGACCAAATGGCGCTTCCCTTTGTGGCACGAAAGGACTCTAGTCTTCAGATCACCTTTCTTCTTTTCCACCTTTTATTTCTCTGTGTTTACCCTGTTCTCATAATACTGGGCCATGTGTAATACTTCGGATTGCGATTTTGCTTGCCATGCACTCTCTGACGTCATGATCTGAGTTTGAATGTCAGGCAATAATCCTTGCACACATTTGTCAACAAATACTCTTTTTCCCGGTTCAGTGCTTAAATCTTACCCACTAAAATCTGAAAAAGCGTGTTCAAACCTATTGAAAAATTCAGTTGCCCCCTCGGTTTTACCTTGCATGCATGCTGTCAATTTGTCCCATATAATCCTCTTCTCAGCACTAAAGTTTTCAGTTTGATTACTATATTATTCGGCAACATCAATGTAGACTGAGGCGCTTTCTCGTCTGGGTTCCTATCCACATCAGCTTGTGCCAAAGCGTCCCATACTTGCTAGATCATCTATAGTTCTAATTTGCTTCCACAAATCTGCAGGTAGGATCACGGGGAAACAATAAGGCAATATCCCTTAAGGTGAAAACTGACAAATTCAAAACTGATTCTATCTCTTTATAGAACCCTGTGGGATTTTTCCTAATGTCTGGGATAGTCTGCTTTATCATATACACTTCCTGTATCGAGAATGGAACGTGGACAAAAATTGCGAGATGTAGTGCGCTGGAATAGTGGAAGCAGGTACATTACCAACCGCTGGAATCTCTACCTTCGTGACTCGTGTCGGAGGAACCTCTCTCATAGGTAGTTGTAGAGTAGGGGGTTATGAACAATTATTAAGCAATAGGGCCAAATTGAGTGACAAGGAAGCTATTGTAGTGTCAGGTGAAAATGCTCTTTTATAAATCACCATCATGTCTGCAGGACAACACAACTTCCTTTCCATGCACTCACCTTGTAAATACTCAACCATCACTTGTAACACCTTCGGTTGCATACCCGGAATATACTGGCTAAATGTATCATGCACTTCAGTTAGGGGAATAGAGGCATCTGAAATCCATCTAAGTGCATCCCTTGTGCAAATGCGCATTTCATCACTAACAGGTTTCAATGGAGGCAAGAATTGCTTCTGTACATAGATGCGTGTTGCTTATCCCTATTCAATTAATCCCTGTGTAGACGATCAAGTTCCCTCTTATACACAGTTTCGCAACATCCTCACGTATTTTAGTCGCGGTATCGCAGTATCGTGGAAATACTGGTGCAGTGGGAACAATGGGTGTAGCAGCAGGTGCTACTACTGGATCGGGCATAGATACAGGGGGAGGTACATAAGAAGGGGGTCCTGAATCAGATCTCCACTCATTCAGTAACTTATTCAACAACTCATCTGACACATGCAAATTTTATGATGGATATATTTTCTGCACGTCTAATTGAAAGGCCCTATCCATGCTTCTAATGGCCTTGCTATGTTTCTGTTGGTCATGTACTAAAGCCTTCTCTGCATTTGTCATGTGCCTATGTGCATTCTTCTCTCTACTTTTGAGTTGTTTATTCGCTTCCTTCTTCCAATATCTAACAGCGTCAAATGCAGCTGGTCTAGCTTTTTTGCGTAACAATACAGATTCTAAATATTCTATTCTCGCCAACTCACAACAACCCAGGACTGGCCACTGAAGGTCGGGTGCATGTCTGGTTTGTCGATGCCAAACATCATTAAATACAATCGCGCCTAGGCCATACGATATGTACATGACATACGCTGCCGACCCCGCGGGTGGTGCAGGTTAACTATGTTTCAAATTCTTAGATTGTCTTCTTATGCAACAAAACATTGCAAAACAGGATGACAACTTACCAGGCATACTAAAATCACAGTCTTACCTGGTCAACAATATTTGCGCAAATATACTACCAATCAAATTCAAATTCAAAATCACCTGGCTGTTTCCTTACTGAAACATGCTCACCTGATTTCCAAGCAAGTTCAATCGAACGATCGTGTGGCTGGCAATTTCTCCCAAGCGGCAGGACAAGCCTCGATTCTGGAACCCTCGCTGCAATGTCCCTTTGGCGCTGCGATCGGCCAGAGATCAGTCGTAGCAGTCTGCTAGGAAACACATCTCTTGTGCAGGGGCCCCTTTTACTCACTGATCCCAATCCCACAGCTTCGTCTTCGTCCAACACGAATGGAACATCAACCGGAGGGTCCCTGTTCGGGCGCCATCTGAAAGACCACAAAATGAGGCTTACTACAAAGAAATGGAAATAGCCAGTCACAAGGTCCAAAAATGCATTTATTCACAACCCGGGCTGGGGTCTCAGCGCCCCACGATGCATGCGTACAGACACCGCGGCGGGAGAGAGTCCTGAACAACCAAAAGTACACACATATATACAAAATAGAATCACATTTGAAACACTTTACCAACCCCCTCATGTAACAGGGTCCATAGGGTTCATGACCTTTCCACGTAGGTAATGTTACTAAAGCAGCAAGTCTGCATTTTCCCCGTCCTCCTATTGACAATTTACTGTCTGGGAGCAGGGCAAAACAGTGCGTGAGAGCATATTGTGTTCCCTGGTGCTAGGTAACATTTGCTATACAGCTTATTTGTGTTGCTAATGAAGCTTAAGGTCAGTCTGCTCTAAGGCCTGGGTATAGGGTTTTTCTCTAAAGGAGCAGGTAGCATTCTGCACAATATTACGATTTATAGTGATGGAGAAAACATGCTTGAGACAGGCGGGCACCTAACTTATAGATTAGAAACGCTTCTGCAGACACTTCAAGGTTCTACAGTGTAAGATAAACAAAAGGGTTGGCAGAATGTGCACTCCTGCTTAGTAATTAGCTGGGGGTTCATGACGCGGTCTTCCACCGCGTTCGGAGTGAGAAAGGCAAACTGAACAGGGAGCTGAACTGAATATTGCATTCAAGATGGCGAATAAAACAAAAAGGCAGTGTGGTTGCCATTAGTGTGGCAGTAGGATTGTAGCACAATGCGAATGTGTTTAGGCCAATATGCATATCTACAGAACACTTAAACTAAATACATTTTCTCAGGTGGCGCCCGCCATTTGCTGTCCTGATGGTGCGTTCACCTGGCATAGTTCCTGGTACAGTATTCTAGGTTCCTGGAAAATTATTTTCCTTCAATCTATGGAGTATTTTCATCTAAGGTAGCGATGGTTACATTGCAGTTCTGTGCCATGTTTTCTCAGGTAACAAATGCATTGAGTATATATAACTACATATTAACAATGCAGATAAGTTTATTTAATTTGATTATGAAGTATGCGCATAGCTGTTTTCATCATGTTGTTGCAAATGCTATGCAATTTAAGTTTCCTGTCCAATGAATGAACTTGTCTAGGTGTATGTGGTGAGGTCTCTTTAAGACGGGTGGCACATGTTGCACCATGTGGGTTGCCCCAATAAATGGGGTGTCATGCTGGCACTTTCTTAGTGCACGAGCAGAGCCTGAAACTCAACCACACGTCCCATGTTATGTATGTGTGGGTTCCTGCTTGAAAGATGCCTTGCTCAAGCCCTTTCTGCCTCAGCACATTGGCGACGGGGCGGTCATGTGAGAGTGATTCCATTCACTCTGCCCGATGGACCCATGTCGTTTGTCCTACTAGACGTGTAGGAGACTGCACATGTGGTCTGCTTGCTCAGAGCAGAATGGCAGCTCATCGCACACAATGAGTGCAGTCACGTGCGAGGAGATATAGGCTCCACTGGGCACACCCTGGACTACCCTCATTACTGCTTTCTTCTCACTGGGGTTGCGGCTCCTCGTTGGAGTGCTCATGCGCCTCAGGGAGCCTAAAAAATAAATAAAGCGGGGATGATTTATTTTGTTTCTCTCGCTCTCTCTCTCTCTCTTTGTGTGCTTCCCGACATCATAGCACATTCAGCTCGTGCCTATGTAGCGGTGTTCCGCTGAGTGTGTGGTCTCTGTGAGGCTAAGGTGGTGGCACGACTGGAGGTGCTTTTCCACGCCGGAGTTGCGGCTTCCAATGGAGTGCTTGTGTGCTCAGCATCACCGATTTGGTTTTTGTTAACCAATCTCCTTTCGTCAAGATGGTAGACAATGCAGATAATGCAGGCGATGCTCCTGTGGTGGCGCCAAGACAACAGGGCGCATTGGCTCTGCTTGTGGAGTTTGATGTATTGGATCCCTTGGATGAGGTGGGGTCTATGGATGGAGACATTGGGGGTCATTACAAGGTAGGAGGTAACCATGCCGCTATTAGCGGCATAGCTACCCCCTTACCGGGTACCGGGTCCGGGTTCCTTGAATGAGGGCTCAATGGGAATGGGGAGGGTGCTAACAACGGGCCTGTTAATAACGGGCCCGTTGTTAGCACCCCGGTCTGCTCGCGGGACCCGCTAAGGACGCCTGGTTTTACCTGGTTTTACCAGGCGTCCTTAGCGGGTCCCGCGATCAGAACTCGTAATGAGGCGGTAAGGGGTTGACGGCTCCAGCTCCTTTACCGGCGCCGTTAACCCCATACCGCCTACCTCGTAATGACCCCCATTGTTAATGTATTTTGTGGCTGTGGTGGAAAGAGAAGATGAAGCCAAGAAAGCTTCATTTTTGTATTCTGCTGGCCCTGCAGTACACAAGATATTTAACACACTGCAGCCTGTGGACAATTTGTACCTGGCGGCCAGAGCTGTGTTGAGGGAATATTTCAACCTGATGGTGAATTTGTACGACAAACGATTTGTGATGTGCTCGGCCAAACCAAGGGATGATGAATCGCTGGATGAGTTACATGGCAGGTTGAGGCATCTGGCAACTTCGTGTGGGTGGAACAATGAGGAAGAGGTGATTTGTCAGCAACTAATTCAAGGATGCTCATACAGAAAGATGAGGAGGGAGATTTTGAAGCAGGCTGGCATTACGCTGGCTCGCATCCTTGAGCTGTGCCAGCCCCATGAGCTGGCAGACATTCAGGCATCCAAAATGGATGCTGCCATGAAGACAATTAAGTTGGAAGATGCGTGTGCCATGAACAGACAACAGCCGGCTAGGACGATCAGGAAGAATGTCTGGTCTAAGAAAGAGAAAGGGGCTGATGTGACTCCAACTTGCCTGCAGTGTCGCTATGATTTGCCGCACTACGCTGACTGTCCAGCTAAGGGGCACAAATGTAGAAGGTTCAGTATTTCCAACCATCTTGAAACAGTGTGCCAGGCTCCTGTGCCGGTCGCCCTGCCCAGCAGCCCAGCCAGACCTCGACCAGTTGCACCAAGACAGCATCAAAGGGTGGCACAAATAGAGCTGATCGAGGAGGAGAAGGAGCCTTCTTGCGTGGAGGAAGATGAAGAGGATGTGTTCTTCATTTTCAGTGTGAAAGACATCAAGTAGAAGAGGACACGTCAGCCCTGTTGTGAGGTGTGTGTGAACGGAACAAAGGTCCCTGTCCTGATTGACAGGGTGCCTGTCAATGTGATGGCCCAGTCACACTACGACACACTGGATGGTCCTCCTGAGTTGGGTGGCTCCAAGGTGCGCATATTCATGTTCGGTGGCAGGAACCCTCTCCTGCTGTAGGGGTGTTTATCTTGAATATCATGCATGAACGGAAGAAGATTAAGGTTCTATTTTACCAAGGTCAGTGAAGATATGCTCTTGAGCTGTGCTGCGGCGGAAAATATTTGCATTTGGTGTGTACAAGGATGGTATACAGGGCCTCATCATGGGTTTGGCGGTATCCTGGCGGTAAATGCGCTGGGATAGCGCCCAACGCTGTTAGCGTTACTGCAACTCAGATCCTGAATTGCGGTGGCTCTGTTAAACCCCCTTTATTCTGAGCCCATAGGACTCTATGGGTCTTTTCGCCAGCGGTAATAGCGCCGAAAATGGGCAGAAACAGGAGGTTTTTGCCTCCAGCAAAAAGCTGGAGGTAAACTTCCCACTTTCTGGCCAAACTCGGCATTGGGCGCAGCAGTAATGCAGCTTAATATCGCATTTTTATCGCTATGTTTTCGTGGATGTGTCAGTGCAGCCGGTGGCCCTCAAACATCGAAGAGTCCCTTTTCATGTGAGGGAAAAGGTTGAGAAGGAACTGAAGGTGCACATTATCGAATAAGTGGTGTAAGGAAGGCATGGTATCAACAGTACAAGAGCCACAAGTGCCACAGTTCAAGGGTGTTTATTGAACTTTCACAAGGATGTGATAAACGCCTATCTAAACCTAAATCTACAGATGGGAGCAAGCTATGAGCATCAAATAATAATAATGCAGTCCTAGTGAAGTATTGTCAAAATAAAAGGGCATATACTCAGACACAGGCACGCTGTATCACTTGCTCTGGACATGCCCAAGGTCCACAAAATACTGGAAGGAAATTCTGGACCTTATCAAGCAGATCACAGGCCTGACGATTCCATGGGACCCAGGAATTGTCCTACTGGGCAGCACAGGGAGTGGCCAATTTCCGCTGACTGGCAACTTGGCAAGCCTATGCACACAACTTCTCACAGCAGCAAAGTTAGCCATGGCAAGACTATGGAAACATCCGGAGGGCCCTGCAGTGAGCCTGTGGTGGGCCAAATGCTGGGACATCGCAGTCGCAGAAAAAATAACCGCCATCCGCCTGGGAAAAAGAAACAAGTTCTTTGACACCTGGTCCCCCTTCCTAGACTATGCGGACCAGTTCCCTGGAATGGCAAGGAAACCACCACCCATCCGCTGGCTAGACAAATACGACTAACGCAACTCAAAACCAGCCCTGAAGCCACACCGAACTCCCCTTCCCGAGGGAGGTCAACTCGGAACCAAGAGCAGCGAAGGGAAAGGCGAACCCACAGAAGCGCCCCACCGCAGACATCGACTAGTTAGACCTCACGGCGAAAGACAACTGCCCAAAACAACACCCCAAGAACTACAGCACCCCCGATTGTCCCTCCCCCAGTGTACCCAACCACCCCCACCTGATTATGTTTTGTTTGTTATGGTCATCTCTAAACGAATGACATAAGATGTGAATTGAAGTGCCTGAGATGTTTGTTTACTGTTAAAATCAAATAAAATGATTAATTGAAAAAAAAGGGCATATACTAAAAAAACGATTGCCAATCCTTGCCACTAATTTACAAATAATGTGGGTTAATGTTCATGAAAATAATATGTCAGGATGCTCGGCCCGTTGCCCTCCCTTCCCCACATTTTCAGCATGGGACAAGGCAGGTCACTTGAGCTAAGCACACACTCTAGTTTCTGCGGCACAAGGATATAATTCAATTTTCCCAGTTCAGGAACTTCTGTGTCCAAGTCTCTTTACTTCTTGCAAGTCTCTTGACTCAGAGGACCTGCTGTACCAAAAACAATATGCAAACGTTCTTTTCCTTTCACCAGTGTTAATCTTGCGTATTCACCATGGATCCCGCTCAGCCGAGCTCAGATCCTTTTAAAAACAAAAGTTCAACGTTGGATCACCCTCTTCCACTCTCAGAAGCCTTTCAAAACAAGGTTCAGAGAATTATTTTTCGGGTGACTCAAGGTTCCCCCGGTTCCCCCTCTGCTGGGCTCAAATCCCTTCCTTTTGTTAAATTAGTCTCCTCACCTGGACCAATTACGATATACATTAAACTATGGAAGACCTTGAATGTGCACAAGGTTTAGCTGGACCCGTTGCATGACCACTTCAATTTCAATATTTCTTTCACTCACACTCAGCAACAGTTGGATACCTAACAGACTTTCGAATGAGCATTCACGTGGCGCCGGACCACTCTGTGTATGGTATCTTTTCTTTGCCTCCCAGAGTTCACTTATGAAGTTCAACTACTTCCTTTGGCTTCCAATTGTATTTGCGTCACTCATCACAAACGCTTCACACTCTGTTCTCTTTACACAATGTTGCTGCTTGCAACCTTAGTTCAAAACACAAGCTGGTTTGGTATCAGTCCCTCCAACTCACCGGCTGTGCAATCGCTTCTCCCCGCCTTGGTTATCGACTCAGGAGATTCCTGGGTACCTCCGACACATTGTGCAGGTTTGATCAGCCTTAGTTCTTGGTCTTCGGTCTCTTACTTTCCAAGGCTCATGAAATTAACAGTCTTTACAGGTCAAGGGTACTTCCCTCCGTGTCCGTGTAACTCTCTCTGGTCTCGCACTCATTCTCTTTGAATTAAACTGGCATCTTGGAACTGCTGTTTCGTTGTGTGTTTTGTCTCGCTCAGAGTGTGCTTTCGTGCTCCGCCTTTTATCTGTGTGGGGAAGTCAGATGTGTGTAATGATCCGTAGTTGCCTGACCTTGCCTGATCATAGTGGTGGGACATGCCAGGTATACAGCTCTGGCCACCTGGATGACAGATCCCCGGGGACTAGCGGGTGAGACACCTTCAGATTTATCACATTGTAAGGTCCCTCCTCTTAGGTCACCCCTATCGATGTGGCTTGTAAGCCAAAGCAGCCCAACTCAGTCTGTGTGGACATGTGCCTGCCCAATAAAGGCACTAAGCGGGAGAGGCATACAACACCTACCCTAGATGACAGTGCAGCGGATTTGTAGGGAGGGGTATTCTTCTCCAAGATGGAACTCCGAGCAGTGTACCACCAGCTGCTCCTACACCTAGGTAAAGTGTAGACACATTATAACATTTTCACCCACAAGTGGCTCTACAGGTATAAGATGCTCAGTTTTGGGGTGTCCTCCGTGGCTAACGTTTTCCAAAATTCGATCCGAGGGACGCTGACAGGCATCTGTGGTGCGCTAAACATTAGTGATGATATCTTGGTCAGAGGGTGACCATATTGAAAGGCTGGATAAGGTGGTGGAATGCATCCGCTCACTTGGACTAACCCTGCCTGCACAAGGAGAAGTTTGAGCTCATGCAGAAGTGACTCAAATTCTTTGAGTTTGTGTTCCAGGAAGGAGGAATTTCAGCAGATCTGGCCATGGTGAAGGACATTAAGGAAGCCAGAACCCCACAGAGCGTGTCCGAGGTATGTAATTACCTGGGAATGGTAACGTACTTCGGTCGCTTCATCAAGGGTCTGGCCACAATATCCGAGCTGTTACGCAGACTAACCAAAAAGAACACTCTTTGGCAGTGGTCTCTCGAGCAGTTGAGGAAATCAAAGAAGCACTGACTGATGACAGCACCATGGCCTATTTCGATGGCATCAAAGGTGGTTGTGTATGCAAGCCCATTTGGGCTGGGGCTGTGTTGACCCAGATTGCCAAGTGGGATTGTGTAAAGCCAGTAGCGTTTGCCAGCAGGACATTGCTGGCGGCTGAACAGCGATACTCGCAGATCAAAAGGTAGGCTCTGGGATTCCAAGATGGCCGCCGACACCAGGTAGACGTGTGTCGACGGCGCTCCTGTCCCTTCAACTTACTTTGGCGGTTCCACCACCCCCTACGTGTTGAAGAGCAGAGAACCTGGGTGCTCCGGACGCCCCCGCGCCTGGGAGCAGCCGCGGATAGCAGCAGAGTTCGTCAACCCGGCATACGCCCGAATCCCGCGGGCCTGAGGGGCCCTGCGTACGAAGGAGGGACGGGAACGGAGTCCCCGCTCCCCCCAGGCAGTGGAAGAAGCAGAGCAGTACCGCTGTTTTGGACGCCCTCTCAACGACCAGCGGGCGAGGCGATCGGCGCGTCTCCGCGCCCCCTGGGGACTGCGGCAATCGGATCCGGCCGCAAGGTGGAGGGAAATCGGCGACCCTTGGGAGCTGCGCGGCCGGCAGACGAATCACGGCGACGCCCGTCAGCGGGGCCTCAGGCGAACGCCGACACCGGACTTGGCCGGGAGCAGCCCCCCGGAACACTCTCCGAGGCAGTGGAGTGCCCTGAACCGACGGCGGCTGGAGGCACGGCACCAAGAGGCAGTAAGCGGCGGGGGGTGTGGGACCCGGCGCACATTGGCCCCTCGGGCCGGGCACAGCTGCGGAGGGAGAGGCCTCTACTTTGGGCACAGAGGACCCCCCACCTACGGCATTGACAGGGGGTGTCCGGGACTGCAGATCGCTCCCCCGGGGACAACACGGAACGGGGGCGCACAGGACTAACACCTGCCCCCCACCTCATTGCGGCCCCAGCATATTACGGAGCGCGCCCACAAGGCCGAGACGTGCTCCCCCTGGCATAAAGTTGGCCTAGCCTGGCTGGCTGCGAATTCTGGAGAGGGGGCAGACGGGGCCCTGGTTCCGCAACTATGGCAGCCAAAAGCAAAGGCAAGGGGAACAAAGGTGGTCAACCCCAGGGGGAGGCCCCCAGCCACATCATAACTCTGTGGGCAAGTAAAGATGCAGCTGATTGCCGAGGGACCACCCAGGGGGGAACCGTGGAGCAGGAGCATACGGAGACCTCGGAAGCGACCGGATCGATCTCGCGGCAGGACTTGCGCGGGGAGCTGCTCTCACTTCAAGCGTCGCTGGGGAAGACTTTTCAAGAACAATTTCAGCTGATCCGCTCAGACATTAATCAAGCAATGGCAGAAATCAAACAAGAAGTGTCTCAGCTGGGGGAGAGAACTGATATAGTGGAAAAAGGCCTGCAAGAGGTAGGCAGGGAAGCCACGGAGAACAGCAAAGCGATCGAGAGGCTCGACATGGCAATGCGGAACTTGGAAATTAGAATGGAAGACATGGAAAACAGGTCCCGAAGGATCAACATCAGGCTGAAATTTCTGCCAGAGACGATACAAGATAAAGACCTGAAGGAGATGGTTCAAGGGATATACACAGAGCTGCTGGGGGAGCCCTCGCCTGATCGGATCGAACTGGACAGGGTCCACAGGGTGGGATTCCTCAACAAGAACCCTAAGTCCAGGCCGCGGGATGTTTTAGCCGCATTTACAAGATACGCTCAAAAAGAAGCAGTTCTCAGGGCCGCCAGACAAAAAGAGCCGATCACCTTCAACGATCAACGCATTGAACTGTACCAAGACCTGGCTAACAGCACTCTGCTTAAAAGGCGACAATGGGGACCACTCACCGCGAAACTAAAGGAAAAGGGGATCAGGTATAAATGGACTTTCCCCTTCGGCCTCGTCTTCGAATGGGCCGGCTCCCAGAGGCGGATAACCACGATGCAGGAGGGGGCGGACATACTCCAATTGGACCTAGATCGGGACTTGCACGAGGGCCGGAGGGTGGCGGGCCCGAATGGCTCGCATGAGGCAGGCGGCGGAGTACGACCCAGGCCATGGGAATGGTCGATGGCAGGCGAGGGGAAAAGGAGGAGACCTGCACGGCAAAGGCCCCCCGGGGGGGGCACTGGAGCCATCCGAGGAGGAGAGTCTCAGGGACAAGGATGACTGACTTGAGGCCCGATTGATCTTAGGGGGTGGTGGACAATAAAAAGGCTGTATTGGAACACGAGGAGGAGAGAAGGAGCTGCGAGCAAACATCATGGGATCTCTAGGAGCAAGGGAGTCTGGAGAGGAAGGTAGGGAGGCGGGAAGACCTAGCATTAAGGTCATCAGGGGTTGGGAGGCGGAAGGGGGTGAGAGGGGGGTAGGAGGGTTCTTCTCAAGTACTGTCCAAGGGGTGAGGTAAAAGTGGTTCATGTTCCAGAGGAATTAGAGGGGTGAAAACAGGGGGAGGAGAGGATGGGATAAAGGGTCATGATGGGCGAGTGCGGCAGTTTATTCACAATTCAAATTGGTAACACATAACGTCAGGGGCCTAAACACTCTGCTGAAAAGAAAAAAGTTGGAGCAATTCACGAAGCGGGGTAAACCAGACTTTCTGGGGCTGGAAGAAACGCATCTACTCCGTAAAGACCAGAGCCGCCTGAGGCTGAGAGGGTTCGACCAGATATATCAGGCGTCCGGGCCCACGAAAGCGAGGGGTGGGGGTGGCGCTGGCTATCAGAGGCACTGTGAATTTTCGCATGGAGGACACCCTAAAGGATAAAGAGGGTAGGTTCGTACTTGTGAAAGGCAAAATCGCTGAGGAGTTTTTCACATTAGGGGTTATTTACACGCCTAACACGGGGCAAGACCCCTTCCTCCGCGACCTTATGGGGAGAATAGGCGATTGGGCAAGGGGCCAGTTAGTTATAATGGGTGACTTTAACATTGCATGGAACAAAGCCAAGGATAGATCAGGAGCCCCCAGGAATCGAGGCGGTGGGGCCGTGGCCTCAGCTGAACTAAGGGATAAAGTGGCGAACATGGGAATGAGGGATGTCTGGAGGGAACTGAAGGGGGATGCAGACGGCTACACCTTTCTCTCCGAAGTCCACGGGACACAATCTAGAATTGACTATATCTGGGTCTCGGCCAACCTGGTGGGTAGAGTTAAGGAGGTGGGGGTGGGGCCCATGGGAATAGCCGATCACAAATTATTGTCAATGCAGCTGGAACTGGGAGAGAGGAGAGGGGGATTATGGGGCTGGAAATACCCGGAACACCTGCTGAGAGATCCCCTGGTAAGGGAGGAGATAGAGGGCAAGATAAGAAAGTTCTTTAATAGCAACAAGAGAGAGGACACAGAAGAGGATATTAGATGGGATGCATTTAAGGCTACGATGAGGGGAGAAATCATAGCAGCCAAGGCACAAAGACAGAAATAGATCCAGGCACTGGAGTCCCGGCTGGAGGCAGAGGTCGAGGAGACGAGGGGTAGGGTGGCAACGAATCCCAGTAGGTTCAATCAGAGGGACTATAGAAGGGCGGTCGGACAGCTAGGGGTCCTCCGTACTAAAAAAGCAGAGGGGGCCCTACTCTTTGTGCGGCAAAAATTCTACGCTAAGGGGAACAAGGCTGATGTACTGCTGGCCCGTCTCCTTCAGGGAGCCGCCTCAAGGAATACAATCACAGCGTTGAATTCAGATGTGGGGGGCAGGGTCACTCGAACAGAAGACGTTCGAGAAGCCATGGCGAATTTTACGAAACCTTTTATACATCGCAGCACCCCTGCGACCAGGCCCAGGAAAAATTCCTGCAAAACGTTAACTTGTGCACACTAGAGGAGGATGCCCAGTCCAGTCTTCAGCAAGACATAACAGAGGAGGAAGTGAGGGGGGTCATCCGGAAGCTACCCGCAGGGAAAGCCCCAGGTCCAGATGGGTACTCAGCGTCTTTCTACAAGACCTTCGCGGGGGTGTTGGTACCCCAGTTGACCTACCTCTTCAACTCCTTTAAAGGTAGCGGGCAAATCACTCCATCTATGAAAGAAGCCAAGATCTCTCTGATTCTGAAGGCGGGCAAGGACCCTCTTGAGAGATCCTCCTACAGGCCAATAGCACTTATTAATGTGGACTCCAAAATATACACTAAAATCCTAGCGAGCAGGCTTGAGGGGCTTCTCCGGACCTGATCCACCAGGATCAGGCGGGATTTGTGAAGGGGAGGCAGACTGCAGATAATATCAGAAGGGTGGCCGATCTAGTGGAAAAAGCAGAAAAGACTGGTACCCCTGCAGCTCTGCTTTCCCTAGACGTGGAAAAAGCGTTCGACCGGGTCGAGTGGTCCTTCCTCTTCAAGGTCATGGAAAAAATGGGGCTGGGAGGCGCTTTTCTTCACATGGTTAAGGCGAACTATGAGGGGCCTCGGGCGAGGGTGATGGTCAACGGAACCCTATCTAGAGCGTTACAACTCCAACGGGGTACAAAGCAGGGTTGTCCCTTATCGCCCCTGCTCTATGCGATCTACCTAGAACCCCTCCTACAGGCAATTCGGAATCGGAAGGAATTCAGGGGATACCGTTTGGGGGGAGACAGCACAAGGTAGCGGCCTTCGCAGACGATATGCTGCTCGCCCTGACCAACCCCAAGGAATCGAGTGAGCGATGCAGGCTACTGTTAGAGGACTTTGGCAAAGCATCCGGTCTGCGTATTAACATGCACAAGTCCGAATTAATGGACCTGATGCTGGCAAGGGAGGAGAGGGAGGTATTAAGAATGTCAACGCCCTTTGCCTGGCGCCCGGGCGGAATCAGGTACCTGGGGGTGAGAATCACTCCGGCTCTTGGGGGGTGGTATGGGGCGCACTATCCCCCTCTGTTGCAGAGAATTAAAAAGGATCTCATTAAGTGGAGGAACCTCCGAATTTCCTGGCTGGGGAGGCTGGAGGCAATAAAAATGGTCACTCTCCCGAGACTCCTTTACTTTTTCCAGGCTATCCCCCAGGCGGTTCCGGCCAGCTTCTTTAAGGAGCTCTGGTCGATAACGAACGAGTTTGTATGGGAGGGGAAAAGGGCAAGGGTCAGCAGACAGCTGCTTATGGCCCCAAGAAGGGGTGGAGGACTGGCGCTTCCCAACTTCCGTCAATACTACGAGGCGGCCCAGCTAAGGGTGATTAGGGAATGGCTTCGGGAAGGGGAGGGAAAACACTGGGTCAAGATGGACAGAGCAGTCACGCAGCATGCATTGGGGGAGGTCCTGTGGCTACCCAAACACCATCGGCCAGGCCATATGTACTTGAGCTCTATCACCAGGTTGGTTGCGGACAACTGGGACAGACTGGTCCAACGTAAGGAAATCACAACTTATCCATCCCCATTTACTCCTATCTTTAATAATAAGGACTTTACCCCCGGGCTGGAGGGAGGGGCATTCAGGAAATGGCGAGAGGGAGGCTGCCGGTGGGTGCGAGACATGTTCATAGGAGGGGAAATTAGCACTTTTGTGGAGTGCAAAAGGGACCTCGCAGTGGGGGAGGGTGAAAGGCTGAGATACTCTCAATTGCGGCACTGGCTCCTTCACCCCACGAACAGGGCAGCGGCCACCAGACCGCTGACTCCTTTTGAGAAATTCTTGCTGACCAGTGATGGCTCGAAGGGCCTCATCTCGCAGCTCTACAAGATCCTGGATGACGCAACCCCTAGGCCGCAATGGGCGTATATGGGAAGGTGGGAAAGCATACTGGGCAGGGAAATAGAGAAAACAGAGTGGGAAAAGCTATGGAGGAAAATCCCCAAATTGGCGAGAGCCTCGCAAACCTGGGAAACATGGTACAAGATACTGTACGGGTGCACTACACTCCAGCTCACCTGCATAGGATTTACCCAGGGTCATCAAGGACTTGCTGGAGGGGATGCGGTCAGGAGGGGACTGCGGAACACATCTGGTGGAGATGCCCGAAAATTGCCCCGTTCTGGGAAGACATCAAACAGGCAGTTTGGGGCAGAGGGAGGCATACCCCCAGAATGGTCTCTATTAGGACTAAAGCCAGCAACAGCGACAGGCGGCCCAAGGGGTAGGGAGAGGGCAAGAGTGATGCTTACTTTGGCGGCAATGACAATCATCGCGCAAAGATGGAAAGGCACAAGTGTCCCGATGTTCCAGGACTGGCTGAGTAAAGTTTGGGAGCTAGTAGCAATGGAATGGGCCTCCTATGCGATGAACAATGCAATACAGGACTTTGCAAGTGAGTGGGGGGAGATCCTTGCCTTTCTCAAGGATGACTTCAGGATTGGCTGGCGCCCACAGCGCTTGAGACTCCTGGACCTGGATTGACTATGAATAAACGCTTAGATGGGACGATTAACCACACGACCCTTGTATCAGCACCGAAGGGGGGAAAGTAGGGAGGAGGGAGGTTATTGGGGCTTGTCACAGTTGTTGGAAAATGTAATAAAGAGAAATTCGATGCATGAGGGCTGCTGTGCGCTTTATAAATGTGAATAAAAATGTGGGCCTGCCGACATTTTCATCTGTATATTAATGGTCACCCTGTAAAGTGGTCACGGATCATAAGCCCCTTATTCCAATTATGTCCTGATCCTCGTCCAAACCGCCGGCCAGGTTTTGAAAAGTGGATGCTGGCGTTTTTGGAGTACCAAGTGCAGTTGACAATGCTGCTGACTATTTGTCGAGGCATCCTGCCAACCTTTGTTTCACCGTTGATCAAGAAGCTGCAGAGACTTATTATTATTATTATTTTTTTAAACGTGTTTATTTTAAACAGACAGGTTATAACAATACAGAGCTTGATCAATCGTGAAATGTGGCATAAGAACATTACAGTTAGTCGCCCCTCCCCCGGGTCTTAAGTCCTTCTTCCCGCCCACCCTGGGGATCACCATCTTGTAGAGTTCTCCTGGCTAGTTGGGGCTTGTATGTCAGGGCCGCAAAGTTCTGGTCAAAGTCTAAGACCGGGCCCCAAATGTTATTAAAGCGCTGTAGGTGGCCTGCCCCGGCAGCCGTCACCCTCTCAGCGATCAGGATGTCCCAGACCTTCACCCACCAGAAAGGCATAAGAGGGCCTTCTGCCGTTTTCCAAGTGCAGGCTATCACATTTCTGCCCGCCAGTAAGCATTGGGATAGTAGTTTGGCTTTGGGTCCGGACCTTGGGGATCGGAGCTCCAAGAAGAATGGGTTCGGGGTCTAGGGGCAGCCGCATCTGAGTGATGTCTGCAATTGTCGCTAGGCATTGTTTCCAAAAGGTTTGGGCCTTCGGGCAGGACCACCACATATGAAAGAAGGACCCTATTTGGCCGCATTGTCTCCAGCATTTCGGATCGAGTGAGGGGTTCATATGGTGAAGTGATAGGGGAGCGGAGGAGGATCTTGTAGGCGCATTTTCTGTTTGTGATGCAGGATGAGGAGGTGTGGGCCTGGGACCAAATATCAACCCATAGCTGGTCCTTTATTGGGTGACCCAGGTCCGCTTCGCATTGAGCCATATACCGGGTCTTGGAGATTAAAAAGTCATTTTGGAGGCGTTTGTATATAGTAGAGATTCTCCCTCTGACTGGGAGCTCATTAAGGGTCAGTTCAATAGCTGTGGGGGGCGGGCAGCTGCCTGGCAGGTCTGTGGATGAGAGCACCAGTGGCGCAGCTGGATGTATGTAAATCTGTCCTGTTCCTGGAGTTGAAAGAGTTCTTTGCATCGCTCAAAGGTACAGGGTTGTCCCCCTTCGAAGAGTTGTCCCAGGGTCTCCAGGCCTCCCGCGATCCAGGACCCAAAGTTCCGGGTGGACAGATGGGTGAGAAAGTTGGGTTCATAAACACCAGGGAGGTGGGGCTATGTCCCACCGGGATCCTCTTTTGTTTCAGCGCTTTGTCCCAGACAGAGATGGTGTGTTTGGTGGTTGCCAGGCGTTCCCGCCACCGTTGGCGTTCCGGAGGAGGGATGTGTGGAAGAAAGCGTAGCGGGAGAGGTAGCTGCGCCTGTTCAAGATCCACCCATCTGGGGCGGTTGGTGAGTATCTGCCATGATTGAATGCAGGCCAGCTAGGCCGCCATCTGGTATTTCTGTAAATCTGGGACTTTGAGGCCACCGAGCTTTGCATTGCCTAGCATCGTGATCTTAGGGATTCTGGCTTTTCCCCCCCTCCAAATATACTGCAACATTTTCGTCTGTAGGTTTTGAAGGGCTGGTGCCGGGATTGGCACCGGGAGCGAGGAACAAGCATATAGGAATCTCGATAGCAAGTTCATTTTACAGGCCGTAATGCGGACCATTAGTGAGATCTCTTGTGCCGCCCAACGCTTCAATTCTGCCTCCAGGTCTGTGAATAGTGGAGGAATGTTTGCTCGATAGGCCTCTCTAGGGTTAGCTGGGATTTGGACTCCTAGGTAGCTGATTCCCCTGGTCGTCCATTGTATTGGGCATAGTGGGGTTAGGGCTTCCCGGTCCTCCAGGGACAGACCCACTCCCATGGCAGCTGATTTCCGGAAGTTGATTGCAAAACCAGTGACCTTTCCATAGCTCTCTATCTCAGCCAGGGCCTGGGGGAGGGAAGTACGGGGTTCTGTGATGGTCAGAAGGACGTTGTCCACATAGAGGGCCAGTTTATGGTGCGCTGAGCCCGACTGAAATCCTTTGATTGCAGGGTTCAGCCTGATCCGTTGGGCGAACGGTTCCATAATTAGTGCGAAAAGGAGTGGTGACAGTGGACATCCTTGCCTCGTTCCACAAGTTAGGCTGATAGGGGAGGAGAGGGTGCCATTAACTCTGAGAAGGGTTTTGGGCGCTTTATAGTTAGCCAGAGTCATGGTGCAAAATTCCGGGCCAAATCCAAAGGCCTCGAGGGTGAGCCTCATGAAGGTCCAGTCCATCTTTTGTCATGATCCATCAATCATGCCCCTTTTGGTCCTCCTGGTCCCTGGCACGTCGGGGGTTACTCGCTGTAGTACACCCAACATGGCCGAATTCTCAGAACGCGGTCTATCGACCTTTACGTCCATGCTGCACGTTGTATAAAGAAACCATGCCCCTGTGGCTCCGCGCGTCTCAACGCTTCTGTTAGCTGAGGCTAGACGTGCGTCGCAGTTCATGCTCCTGGAACTGAGTTGCTACTTGAATTTCCCGGACCCATCCCTGTTTTCCATCCGCGTTCCGCGCAGACCGCTCTCGTGTGCGGCCTTCCTTCCTGGTCTTCCTGGAGTTCCGTGGTCCCGGACGAAGAAGCTGAACGAATCCTGGAATCCGACGTCGACCGGGCGGGTCTTATACAAGACCCGAACAGCACGGAAGAAAACCCCGGCGAAGGATCCCGCAAGGCTGCAAAAACAGATGAGAAAAAAGGAAACCTGTGACAGATTGAGACGTCACCTGATTGAATTCGACATAGACATGGAAGCGGCCATCCAGGACCTTATGCGTGGCATGCAAGAGCTGACGACCGAAGTGCAAAATTTAAAGGCAGAGAACGCGGCCTTAAAGCAATTGGTATTGTCCCGTGAATCTGCTACGAAAGAGAGTGTAATCCTGGGCGGCGTTGTTGATAAATAATATGGTTCCGCAAAGAGCCTTTGTGGATTCCTTGACTCATGTTTGGTCCACTTTACCTTCAAGCCTTATTATTTTTCTATGCCCAGGGCTAAGGTGGTCTTTATTATCTCGCATCTTTCGGGCAATGCCTTGACCTGGGCCACCCCACTGGTTAACTCTGGGGATTCTCTCCTGGATGATTACGATGGCTACATGCAGGCCCTTAAGACCATGTTTGACCGCCCAGAGCAGGTCTACAGTGCCCAGGAACGTCTACTCGACTTTCAACAAGGGTCCCAGGATATGCTCACGTATGTCACACGCTTCAAACAGTTGGCTAAAGAAGCGGATTGGTCCTCTGAAGCTTGTTTTACCCTTTTTCGAAGGGGGCTAAACGAAGACATCAAGGATGAACTAGCCAGAGTGGCGCGCCCAAGTTCTTATCAGGCCCTGATGGATCTTGCTCTGCAGATTGACTTTCGCATTCAGGAGAGAAAGGCAGAGAAAAAGAAAAGCAAGCTACCACTCCAGAAGAACCCCATTGGAATAACCTCGAGCCCTGGAGGTATTTCCACTTCGGGTAACGAGCCTGAACCTATGCAGCTAGGGGCATTCCGTGGACCCATATCTTCCCAAGAAAGAATGCGTAGGATCCATACCGGGTTGTGTATGTATTGTGCATCAGACAAACATTTAGTAAGAGAGTGTCCAATAGCGCCCCCACGGCGCTCGGGAAATGCCAGCTCCCGTTACCTAGATGGAGCACAGGTTCGGGAGAGAGATGTCTGCTCCACATCAATTCCATCCTTGAACTCTCCTGGACAAAATTCTTTGGTGATCTTACAGGCCTTTTTATCACCATCCAAGAAGGAAACTTATCCCATCCTGGCACTGGTGGACTGTGGAGCTATGGGGATTTTCATAGACCAAGAATGGGTTCTTAAACACCATATTCCTTACGAATCCCGGACTATTATGCAACCTGTAGAAACTATAGATGGAAGGCCCCTTTCTTCAGGACCCATAACCCTTCAGACCAAGGACGTCGAACTTGCCATAAACCACCATCGAGAAAGGATAAAATTTGACATCATCAAGTCGGCCCATTACCCAATGGTATTGGGAATGCCCTAGCTTCAAAAACACAATCCGTACATCAATTGGACAGCGGGTTCCTTGTTCCTGGGCTCAGAATTTTGTATGTCCCACTGCATAATGTCAGACCTCGCTCCGATACCATCATAAGGACCTCCTATGATTCACCAAGGTACAATTTCAGTCTCAAACATTATCCAGGTCCCGGAGATATACCAGGAATATTCTGATGTCTTCTCTTCTGCCATTGTCCAGGCGTTACCTCCCCATAGACCAGAAGACTGTGCTATAGAAACGGACCCTTCCGCTGTGATTCCCTTTGGAAGGATGTTCATCTTGTCCGAACCTGAAAAGAAAGCCCTGCGAGAATACCTGGATACTAATCTTGCAAACGGCACCATGCGACCCTCTAAATCCCCAGCAGGGGCCTCACTGTTTTTTGTCCCCAAGAAAGATACCAAGGAACTCAGACCGTGTCTGGATTATCAAGGTCTTGATCAATGTACCCTTAAGGATCGCTATCCGTTACCCTTGATCTCGGACATTCTGGAGGCAGTAAGGGTCGCAGTTATTTTCACCAAGTTGGATCTCAGGGGTGCCTACCATCTGATTCGTATTAGGGCAGGAGACGAGTGGAAAACAGCCTTTAGAACACCCTTCGGCCATTATGAATATTTGGTCATGCCCTTTGGACTTGCTAATGCCCCGGCGGTATTCCAACGCTTCATGGATAGGGTGTTCTCAGACATGCTGTTTCTTTTTGTGATTGTCTATTTGGACGACATCCTAATATTTTCCAAGGACATTTCCAAGCACGAAGAACATGTAAAGGCAGTGTTACAACGACTACGCAAAAACAAACTCCTGGCAAAGCCCGAGAAATGCATCTTCAATGCTTCTACAATACACTACATAGGATTTTTCCTTAGTCCAGAAGGCAACGGAATGGACCAATCCAAGGTTAAGGCTATATTATCCTGGCCAAGTCCCACATCTGTGAAACAAATCCAGTCTTTCCTGGGCTTGGCTAATTTCTACAGGAAATTCATACCTTCCTTTTCCGAGATAGTCCAACCAGTCATTGCCCTGTTAAAGACATTCCCTTCCTTTGAACCACAGCTCAAGAGGAAGCCTTTCAACGGTTGAAGACTGAGTTTACACAAGCCCCCATTCTGGCTCAACCTGATGTCAACCAACCATTCATAGTAGAGACAGACGCCTCCAGCTACGCTATTGGAGCCGTTCTCAAACAGCTATTCGGGGACAGGATGGAGCATCCCATCGCTTACCTTTCACGGACATTAACTCCCAGTGAAACCCATTACTCAGTCTTGGAAAAGGAACTGCTAGCCATTTGTCAAGCCTTCACCGAGTGGTGTCATCTACTCCTCGGAGCAAAACATCCTGTCCAGGTCCGCACGGACCATCGAAACCTACAAGTACTGCAGGCCTTGCAATGTAGGAATAGCCGTCAAGCTCGGTGGGCCTTCTTCTTTGCCCAGTATCAGTTCCAGATTCACAACGTTCCTGGAACACAAAATCTAATAGCTGACGCCCTCTCTCGACGTCCAGACTACTAACCTCCGGGTGATCGGGCATATCCCAAGATGTTTCCTCACACAATATTTATAGCTCAAGCAAACAATCTCCTGGAAGACATTCGCATACAAACTCAGACTTCAGAACTCTGGAAGGGTCTTTCAAAAAGGAATCAATGGGATCTGAGAACCAAGGACGGATACTTGTTTAAGAATAACAACCTGGTCATTCCCACACTGAAACTACAACAAAAGATTATAAACCTCTGCCATGATACCCTTCACTCCGGTCATCGTGACATTTCCAACACCCTCCGTCTAATACAAAGACAATTCTGGTGGCCCAGAATGAAGGCTGACGTTCAACTGTACGTTCAATCTTGTTCTGTCTGTAATCAAAACAAACATGACAACCAGAAACCAGCAGGGCTCTTATTACAGCCTACTCCACCAACGAGACCTTGGGAAGTCATCGCTTTATTGTAGAATTACCGCCATCTAGAGGGTACACCACTATCATGGTCACTATTGACTTGTTCATTCATATGGCTCATTTTACACCTCTGTATAAGGTACCATCCTCGTCAGAACTTGCTGGAATCTTCCTGGAACACATCTTCCGACTGCATGGACTTCCTTCCAAGATAATATCAGACAGAGGACCGCAGTATATCTCTCAATTTTGGAAGCACCTCTGCAGGATTCTAGGAATCCAACGAGCCCTCTCCTCAGGATATCATCCCCAAACCAATGGAGTCACAGATCGAGTAAATCAAACCCTTGAACAATACCTTTGTTGTTTCTCTACTAAGGTCCAGGAGGATTGGTCGCTTCTAATACCAGTGGCAGAATTCACCTACAACAATTCGGACCATTTGGCTGTTAAAACCAGCCCTTTTTTTTGCATCCATGGATTCCACCCTGCGGTATTACCTTCAGTCCTTCCACATCCTACTCCAGTTCCAACAGTCGACTCCTGGATTGAAACACTCATCAATATACAGAAAGAAGCCAAGGAACATCTAGAAAGGGCAAAGATCCAAACTAAGCACTATGCAGATTCAAGGAGAAGACCAGGGCCTTCTTACTCCATAGGGGATAAAGTATGGTTATCCTTGAAGCTACTTGCCCGACATCTCAGACCGAATAAGTTGGCTCCTCGATATTATGGCCCTTTTCCTATAAAAGAAGTCATTAACCCTGTGGCCTTTCGACTTAAATTACCAGACTCCTGGAAGAAAATCCATCCAGTTTTTCACAAATCTCTATTGAAGCCTTATATCCAAACCACCCAGACTAACCTTAGACCCAGTCCTGTGATTGTCAATGACCAGTTAGAATATGAAGTTTCTCGAATATGTGACTCCAGATATAGGCGAGGACAACTTCAATACCTGGTGGAATGGAAGGGCTATCCACCCAGTGAACGTACCTGGGAACCCATCTCAAACCTGAACTCCTCCACATTACTCAGAAGGTTCCATCTAATACATCCAGGCAAACCCGGTGGAACGAGTTTTAGAAGGGGGCATGCTGTCATGATCCATCGATCACGCCCCTTTTGGTCCTCCTGGTCCCTGGCACGTCGGGGGTTACTCGCTGTAGTACACCTAACATGGCCGAATTCTCAGAACGCGGTCTATCGACCTTTACGTCCATCCTGCACGTTCTATAAAGGAACCACACCTCTGCGGCTCCGCGCATCTCAACGCTACTGTTAACTGAGGCTAGACGTGCGTCGCAGTTCGTGCTCCTGGAACTGAGTTGCTACTCGAATTTCCCGGACCCATTTCCTCTCTTTCTCCTTCCTTACCCGTGTACCTGTTTTCCATCCACGTTCCGCGCAGACCGCTCTCATGTGCGGCCTTCCTTCCTGGTCTTCCTGGAGTTCCGTGGTCCCGGACAAAGAAGCTGAACGAATCCTGGAATCCGACGACGACCGAGCGGGTTTATACAAGACCCGAACAGCACGGAAGAAAACCCCGGCGAAGGATTCCGCAAGGCTGCAAAAACAAGTGAGAAAAAAGGAAACCTGTGACACCTTGTTAAATGCCTTGATTGCATCCAGGGCCAGAAGCACCAACTCCTGGGAATCTCGAGAGGCAAGTTCCACCAGGTCCAAGGCTCTACGGATGTTGTCGGCTGTTGAGCAGTGTTTGAGGAAACCACTCTGGTCGCACCGATTATTTCCGGCAAAATCTGGGACAGGTGTGTTGCCAGAATTTTAGAGTATATGTTGGCATCTATATTGAGTAGGGCGATGGGTCTGTATGATGCAGGGTTCTTCGGGTCGCCTCTGGGTTTGGGCAACAAGACTGTGATTGACTCTTGCATAGACGGGGTTATAGTGCCCGTGGTCCTGAATGAATTAAACAGCCATACCAGAGGTGCTAATAATTGAGGTTTGAAAATCTTATAGAACCTGGTTGTGTATCCATCTGGGCCTGTGGCCCGGGATTTAAGGGCTTTTATCGCCTCGTCCACTTCCTCGTCAGTAATCGGCGCCTCCAAAGAGTCACGAGCTGCCTTTCTCAGTCGTCAGTAATCGGCGCCTCCAAAGAGTCACGAGCTGCCTTTCTCAGTCGGGGAAGCGCCGCCTTCCGCAGGTATTCCCTCTGTTCCTTTATGTCTCGTACCAGGGCGGTCATAACCTGAGTTACGTGGGCCGTTGCGAGCCGCAGCTTGTCTTGGTCAGCGTATTGGGTTTTGCCATGCTGAGCCCGCAGGCCCACAATTGTATTATTCTTTTTTGCCTTGGCAAGTTTGGCCACCAGTAGTTTGTTTTTAGCATAGTAAAACTGTTTAGCTTTTGCCATTTGGTGGGCAGTATGTTCGGCGTAGTGGGCCTCGATGATCTTTTTTTGCGCTATCCGGATAGCTCGTTATGTTCTAGGGGTCCAGCCCTTCTCCTTATGGATCATTTCTGCTTTTTCTAGATCTTCTTCAAGACTCTGACGAATTTGTCGCTTTTGCCTGTGATAAGCCACCCCTTGGGCAATCAGTTCCCCCTGTACCATTGCCTTCATTGCGTCCCAGTTGTTGGCGAAGGAGGTGTCCTTGCTAGGGTTTTCCTTAAAGAAGTTGTTAATCGTAATTGCAATCGCATCTCTGAGTGGCATCTCGTTAAGGATCGGGTCATATAATAATAATAATAAATAATAATAATAATTTGGCATTTATATAGCGCTACGAACCCTCAGGTATCTGAGCGCTGCTTATTATTACCCACGGTGTGTGGTGCTCATTTATCGACCTCGGAAGGATGAAAGGCTGAGTTTGGCCCCGCCGGGATTCGAACCTGCGTCAGCAGGCAATGCACCGATGTCAAAGCGAGCGCTCTACTCGCTGTGCCACTTGTCCATCTGTGCTGTTGGGGACCGGGTGGTCCCTGCGCTTGGATTTCTAGGGTCACCGGGGTGGTCGGACAGGATCCTGGAGCCTATAGACACATCATTGGTGAAGGTGAAGATTTGAGGGGATACTAGCAGAAGATCTATCCTGGAGAACGTCCTGTGAACATAAGAATAGAAAGAAAAGTCTTTTTTCAGACGGGTGGAGTACCCTCCATGAGTCCACCACCCCTCAAGTTCTAAATAATTGCAGGAGAGCTAGGGCTGTAGCGAGGTCCCCAGCAGAGGGTGGATGTGACTTGTCTTTCACGGGGTCCGGGACCCCATTGAAGTCACCGCCAATCACTATCTGGCCCTCCAAGAACGGAGAGAGAGCTGTACTCAGCGACTTATAAAAAGGCACCTGGCCTGAGTTCGGCACGTATACTGAGACTATGGAGTATAACTGACCCAACAGCACACACTTCACCGCTATGTACTGCCCCTCCGGACAGTTTATGGAGTCCAGTATCTGAGGGTTCAGCCCCTTCCTGAATAAGATTGCCTTGCCACCCCTCTTGGAATTTCCAGACGCCAATAATTGCTTCTGGAAGTTTCGGGAGCGTAGGCGTCTGAGGTCTGCCTGCAGTAGGTGAGTTTCCTGCAGCATAGCTACTGCAGCAGTGTCATTCTGGAGTTTTTGTAAGATTGAATTGCGTTTAGCTGGTGAATTCAGTCCCTTAACATGGAATCAGGGAAACAAACTTTCTTTAGGGTCTGATGTTCCGGGGCAAGATCTGGAGGTGCCAGCAGGTTCTGAGGAGGGGGGGGGAGCTGCAGAAGGATCAGCCATCATGTCATGGGATACATGACCATTTATTAACCTGCCTTTGAGGTTTTTGCTCAGACCGCCAATGGGAAGTCCAAGATTTAACTGGGGATGGCGGACCCCTTACGGGTTCAAAACCTCCCCTGTCCAACAGGGCCATAGAACAGTGTGTAGCCAACATGGCTAGCATTACAAATAGTCTTGGTGGATCACTCCAAGGACTCATGGGTGGACTGTGCCTTGGAGCTGGGCATGGACCGTGGGTGAGGCACGCTGCATTAGAGATGGAGCTCATCTGTGTTCCTGTAGGTGGCGGTCGGCCCCAGGGTGCCGGGCCCACTAGCCGGGTCATAGAGAACTAGGGTCTCCATTATGGGTCCGCGCCGGGTTATTTCCTTTTCCTGAATCTTGGAACCTTCGACCACGAGTTTTGTTTGGATTTAGGAGAGGCCACAGGGTCCGAGTCAGCAGTCGCCTCAGAGGCTGGTGGAGGTGAGGGCCTGGGGGAGTCTGGATGCAAAATGTTGTCAGCGTCGTCTAGGTGGCTAATTGTCCTCAGTGTGCCCTTGTAGGAAAATTGCAAAGCTGTGGGAAGGAGCCATCTATAGCACATTTTATGGGCTTGAAGGAGAGTAGTTAGCGTGCGGAGGGCTCGCCTCTTCTGGAGAGTAAAAGGAGATAGATCTTGATAAATCTGGAGGGCGGCCCCTTGAAAAATGATTTTATCTTTAGAGCGGCTTATTGCCGATATGGCTTCCTTCGTGGTAAAGAAATGCACCCTGGTGATAACATTGGGCGGGGCATCCGACTCCACTCCGCGGTGGGGGCTCAACCTGTGGGTGCGGTCTAGGAGAAGTTGTGAATCCTCCAGGTCAGGGAGGAGAGTTTGGAAAAAGAGGACCACGTATTCAGCCAACCCCTTGTCCGGGATCGAGGCAGGAACCCCCCGAATTCGGAGGTTGTTGCACCAGGCCCTATTTTCCAGGTCTTCCTGCTTGTATTCTAAGATTTCGCACTTGTTTTGCAAAAATCTAATAGAGCGTTGGATCGCGGTTAGGGCGGAGGTATGGTCTTGGGTGCGATCCTCAATTTCTCCCAGTCTCTGTTCCACCGCCGAGACCCTTTTGTCGGTGCTCTCTAGCTTGGTGGTAAGCTCTGTCATACAAGACCGGAATTCTTTTTTAATGTCAGCCATAAATTCTCGGATATCCTCTTTAGTCGCCAAAGGTCCCTTGTTGTCTGTTTTATTTTATTTTATTTTAATTCTTGTAATGCGCCAACATGCCAGTAGGCCTCAGGGCGCACATAAAACTGAACAAACAAACAAACACACATGACAAAGAAGAAAGAGGTGTAAAGAGTTATTCCAGATTGAAATAGTGGGTTTTTACAGCACGTTTGAATGCAGTGTAGTCCTGAATCTGCCGCATCTGGGCTGGGAGTTTGTTCCATAGAAGGGGACCTTGAGCGTCAAGAGTGGTACCTCCAAATTTGGCTGTCCTGTATTTTGGATGCTTGAGAATAGTGGCAGAGGATGAACGAAGGTTCCTCGCGTTAGATTTAATGCTAATGCGGGCTGACAAATAAGTGGGGCTACAGAGGCTGAGGCATTTGTGGGTCATGGTCAATATCTTGTGCGTTATCCGATGTTTAACGGGAAGCCAATGAAGTTTTTTCCTAAAGATGGAAATGTGTGTACGACGGGACTGATTGAAGATATTACGAACAGCATTATTCTGAGCCACTTGTAATGATTGGATATTGGAGGCTGTGGTGCCCGCTAGGAGGCTGTTGCAATAATCCAATCTAGAATTGATCAGTGCAGTGGACAGAAGGGCACAGTTTTCTTCCGAGATGAATGGTCGAATATAGCCTATTCTTTTATTTATAAGACCGCAGCTAGATTTAATGCTGGAGACATGGGACTTCATAGAAAGTTCTTCGTCAAGAACGACGCCTAGGGTCTTGACTTTCTTTTGGACGAGAATGGTATTGTCGGCAATATGGAAACTAGCATAGTTGGAGTCGAGTTTCGCCCGGGTGTTTTTAGATGCCACGAAGAGGAGTTCAGTTTTTTTGTCGTTCAGGGCAAGAGAATTGCAGGCCATCCAGTCTTGTATGGCTTTGCATATTTTATTGATGGTTACTGTATCGCTGCTATAGGCGCCACTTAGCTGTATGACCACCTGAGTGTCATCAGCGTAGTTCGTGTATTGCACTCCTAATTTGTTTAAGAGGTCAAGAAGGGGACGAATATAAAGATTGAAAAGCACAGGCGATAGGCAGGAGCCCTGAGGAACTCCGCATGTCTGAGATATTGGAGAAGATTGATTATCGCCAACACAGACCCTCACCATTCTGGGACCCAGAAAGGAAGCAATCCATCTGGATGCAATTACGGAGCAGTTGGCGACCTCTCCGAGCCTTGACACCAGTAAGCTGTGATCAACTAAGTCGAAGGCTGCGGAGAGGTCTAATAACATGAGCAAAGCAGCTTGATTGTTATCAGCTATGCTAGCTAAGGTAGATTTAAGATCTAGCATTGCTGTTTCAGTCCCGTGACGAGCCCTATAGCCCGACTGACGGGTACCCAAGATGATATATTTTTCGACATGGGCTTGTAACTGTAAATAGGCAAGTTTGTCAATTATCTTGAGAACATATGGCACGTTGGTAATGGGCCTGTAATTGTCATTGTTCGCTGGATCAAGATTTTCCTTTTTCAATAAAGGTGTGATCCACGCTGATTTTAGCAGTTCCGGTACCAGGCCCTCATCAAAAGAGAGATTGACCAGTTTGGTAATCCATGGAACCAGAGTTTCTAAAGACTCCTTAAGAGTGCTTGTGGGGCAGTCGTCAGCAGGACAAGACGTGTCTTTAAGGTCCTTTATGATTTTGAGTACTTCATCCTCGGAGTAGTGTGTGAAGGAGAATTGAGGGATGTTGTTTTCGCAGGTATTGGGCAGAACGGTGTCTATGGGGATTTGCGGGGATGTTACATTGCCTAGAGCTTTATTTATTTTTTCTTTGTGAGATTCAATTTTGAGTAGAAAGGCATCATGTATGCCCTGACACCATTTATTGTCCTTAATGATATTATTAATGGTTGGGGGCTGACTTTGGAACTCCGCTAAGATTTTGAAAAGCTCCCCAGTGTTGGATTGAGCATTCACTATCCTTGCGTTATAATGTGTGGCCTTAGCTTCTGTGATGAGTTTTTTATAATTGAGGATGGATTTTTTGTAGTTGGTTAAAGTGTTATCGTTGGGGTCTTTCCTCCAGACTCTTTCGAGGGCTTGTTTTTCTTGTCTGGCCACAAGAATTTCATTAGTGAACCAGGTGTTCTTTGTGGTTTCGGTCTTTATTGTCTTCATTTTCAATGGGGCAAGGTAGTTAACTGTTTCTTTGATGTTGGTAGACAGATGATTGATAAGTTTCGAGGAGTCAACAAAGTTGTCAAGGGGTTGAAGTTTGGAAGACAGCAGTGTGGCAAAATTTGGAGCTGTAAGATTTTTCAGGTTGCGAGACATTTTCTGTATGCGTGGGTTGGCATTAAGTTTAGGAGGAGGGGAGGGTAGTGAAATCTTGGCTTGAATAAGAAAGTGGTCAGACCAAATACATGGTGTGGCCGAGATGTCAGAGATATTGGCATTTTGAGGCAGGAGCCAGTCTAAGGTATGTCCCTTACTTTGCGTGGGGGATTTCATCCACTGGGTAAGGCCAAGGGAGGTGATGGTATCCATCAGATTGGTGCCTATTTTATCCTGTTGGTCATTGGCCCAATAGTTGAAATCACCCATGATGATAACTGGGCCTTTAGTGGTACAGATCTGAGCCAGTAGGTCACTGAGCTGCTCTTCAAATAGGGGCATGACTTTGGGTGGGCGATAGATCGTGAGTGTGTTTAAAGTGGTATGTGGAGAGGTTTTTATTTTTACCCATAAACTCTCACAGCCTTCTGGAGAGGTATGAGGAATTTCATAACATTCAAGATTTGATTTACATAACAAGGCCACTCCGCCACCTTTACCCTGCATACGATCTGTTCTAAAAAGAGTGTAGTCGTCGGGCGTGGAGAGTGTGGCTTGGGTGGGAAGGTCAGGGTTGAGCCAGGTGTCAGTTATACCGAAAAAGTCAGGCTTGAGTTCATTAGTTAGGTCTGAGTTTTCCACACCATGCTTATATAGTGAGCGTGTGTTGAGAAGGGAGAAAGATAGCACCAGCAAGGGTGCGATCTTGAACTTCATGTTGGATTGGCGTGATATTTTCTTCAGGCACATAATGAACCTAATGCAGGATACGTGAGCAGCTTACTTAAAAGGGAGAGGCGTTTGCTTGCCAACGTAATTGAAGCCCCCGCTAAAAGCTGAGGTTTCCCGCGAGCCGGCGAGCTGCGGCGATGACCGGTGAAGAGCGGCGCGACCCAGAAGCGCCGGCGCTGAAGCGCCTGGACAAAGGAAATATACCCTAGGGATCCTGGGAAATGTAGTTCACAGAAACTACTGTCGGTTCAGTACCTCACAACAATCAACAACGAGAGTGCTTTGCTCTCTGCCACTCGTGCACACAATCATACAATATGGTTCCTGAAGTACTCGCAAAAATGCAGAATGCAAAGGAGAGGAGAAGTGCTCCAAAGAGATCCAATGGGGAGACAAAAGGTGAGACAATACGGCCGTGTGTGCCGTTTAGAATTAAATGCTTCCTTAATAGCAGACGGCAGCAGTACCTGTAGGGAAGAGATGAGCTGCACAAGGTGTCCACAAGATATATAGGGTGCGCGGCGTGACCGGTGAAGACCGGCGCGACCCAGAAGCGCCGGCGCTGAAGCGCCTGGACAAAGGAAATATACCCTAGGGATCCTGGGAAATGTAGTTCACAGAAACTACTTTCGGTTCAGTCCCTCACAACAATCTAGGGATTCCCGTGAAGCGGAGGGGTGGGGGTCTTGTTTCTTCGCTTTCTCGGATGACATTAACATTGTGGCTATGTCCGAGGCCTTGGTGGATTTCAGTTGCTTGGACATTGCGTTGCCCGACAGCGGCGGGTCAACGGCCGCAGAGAGCACCGCAGCAGTGGTGGCGATTTGCCTCGGAAGCCACCCGGGGCCCCCCAGAGCCCCTCGGGAGGTTACAGAGTGCCACCCGTGTGGGTTATAAGCTCTGTCCGCGGTAGGCAGGGCTGTGGGCTGGGGCGCCCAGGAAGAGTTCAGGGAGAGGAAGGGAGGAGAGGGGTCAAGCGATTTGCATGCGGGGCAGGCTTACCTCCGACTCAAATCCGGGTCCCTTAGGAAGGCACAGAGTTTCCAGGTGGGCGCTGATCGCTCATTCAGAGAGGCGGCAGAGCGTGATGATATGTCCTCCGGGGCTCCTGAGGAAGACCTCTGCCGTCAACCGTTGCGTGGGGGGTGGCTCTCCTGCCCCCACCCCAAGCGCGGCCCCCCCAGCACCCCTCACCAGGGGAGGGGCTCCTAAGTCAATCAGGGTTATGTTACTTTAGGGGGCTGCCTGTGTATCCCATGGACTGGTAAGTTTGCCCCTCCAGGATGCCAGGGGAGCCACCAACACGGCCTGCGAAGGTCTGTAGCTATTAGAAGGGAGTTACCCTTCAATCCGGAAGGTATGCAGCTGCAGGATGATGTGGGCCGGGGCGCCCCAGACAGCAGAATGAGAGAGGTGCCGGGCAGACCGGGGAATGCGGGAAGCGGCCTCAGTGCCCCCCGGGTCCGTGCAAGGAGCGGGAGGCAGGCCCCTCCTCCAGTGCGTCTCATCTGCCAGAGCGGGGGGACACCTGGTCAGGGCATGGGCGGTGAAGGGCTCCAGTCCTCCAGGCAGCCACGGCAGCGGTTCGGAAGGGAGGGGGAGCTATGGGGAGAGAGTCAAGGCGATGAAGCTCCGCGGGTTGGTCGCCGCCTGGAAACGGAAAGGAGGGGAGGGCCGGCGAGCAGCTCCGGAGAAGTGTCGGGGCTCGTAGGTGAGCGGTGCCCAGTGCTCAGATGTCGCCGAAGGCTTCACGGCAGGTGGATCTCCTTCTCCACTCCGCCCCTCCCCCAGCCGACTCCGAGCCAAGCGGGTCTGTCCGCCATCTTGGAACCTCCGCATCGCGGGGACAAAACTTAGCTCATGCAGTCGGCAGCCGCCTCGAAGGTGTGAACGGCGCGGGCCGCCGGCGCTTCGCGCCTTCATGGACCACCCCAGGGGTTCACGCGGTGCGGCAGAGCATTATTGCCGCATTTTAAGCCAGATACAGCGGGCTTCCCATGGAGGCCATCACAGGAGCATCTTTATTGACGGCGCTCCAGGCCATGCCCCCCTGACTTTTTGTTTGTTTGATCACGGAAGCTGCAAGGTCAAACTCTATCTCCATAGAATAGCTCCGGGAGGCATCTGCGAGGGATCATTGCTTCAGGATCCTACAGGAGCCAGTGGAAAAAGGTGACCGGAAATGTGCACGGCTGGTCTGACCAAGCGAACATCTTCTGCCAGAACGGCGCTGGAACAGTTGTGGAGAGTCAAGGGTGAATTAATATTTGCGGATGACGGAATAATGTTGAGAGGCTCAAGGTTGGCCATTCCCTCCAAGCAGGGTAATCAAGAGGCAGCCAAAACAAAGTCAAGCCTATGCAAGAAGGTGTGGTTTCATTGGAGAATGGTGTTGATGACTTTGTGAAGAGATTTGTCTGGTGTCAGGCCTCCGGTCCGATACAAAGGGAGGCCTAGATGTAATCCATGCCATGGAGTGACAGGCCATGGCAAATCATGCACATTGATTTTGGCTCCACTGGCCGTGACACTCGCTTCTAGGTGGCAATGGATCAGTGGTCGAAGTGGAGTGTACCGGCGCTGGAGAAGATCTTCGCGTACCATGGTTTGCCAGAGGAAATATGCTCAGACAATAGACCACCATTTCAGGGTCAGGGGCTTGTGACGTTTACGAATACAGCATTTACCATTGGAAGATCTCACCTCTTTGACCTCGCGTGAATGGCGAAGTCGGACAGTTTGAAACCGTTGAAAAAGCCATTTCAGATTGCCAATGGCTAGGAACTATGTCTCAAACGTGCCCTCTATCAGTTCCTGCGTGAGTACCGCACCTCGCTGCACTGTTTTACGGGGGTTTCCAGAGCTGAAGTGTTATTTGGCAGATGTCCCCGGGGTTTGATACATGACCCAGAGAACAGAGTCCAAGGTGTGATTGAAGATGAACAGGTGTTTGAAGAAAGGAGGTTGAGGAACAACAGTGAGAGCATCAGACAAGGTATGATAGACTACAAATTAGCGGTTGGTTCCACCATGCTCATGAGGTGCTGACATGACTATCTCTCACATATGAACCCAGACGTTCGGAGATTGTGGATGTAAAAGGGTCTATGTTGACTGCATCCACGGGTCCTGACACTGTGACCAGGAACTCATGTTTCTTCAAGAAGATGCGGGGCAGGGACCCCATGCAAGAAGTGAATGTTCCATACCGCCACTGTGTTGATAATTGTATTAATGTATCTATTTATTGAACATTTGTATGGCGCCTATGCAGCGGAAAGTGCTTCCAGGCACCACAAGACTAAGGGGGAAGGGAACAGAGGAGGAAAAAAACAACAATAAACAGTCGTACTAGGCCTTGTGACATTCGGATTGTGCAGGTGCACCCAACAGGAAGTTCGGGGGAGGGGCAGGGCGATGGGAAGGCAAGGGAAGTGGCAGGGGGATGCAGGAGGGAAGCGGTGCCATGTACTGAGTAAGTGCCAGGGGCTAATGCGGGAGAAGTGCTAGGTGAGGCCTGGAGGGCAAGTGCTATGGGGGAAGGGATGAAGCTCAGATAGTGCAACGTGGGGGTGGGGGTGTACCAAACTCAGTAGTCTAATCAGGGAGGGGGGCCCAAAGGCAAGTGCAGGGTGCTGAGGCAGACTGGTCGAGGGGAGGCCTACGTCTGTAAGACTGGGAAGGGACCAGTTATACAGTTGTATGAGCAAGGGGCATTTGCAAAGAAGGGGAGAGGGAAGGGTGAGGAGAAAAGGAAAGACTTGAGTAGCTTCCTGAATTTAAGGAGATCCGGCTCAAGTCTGAGAGGTGCAGGGAGGCCATTCCAGAGGGTGGCTCCTCCCAAAGAAAAAGATCTACCCCCCACTCTCTGAAGAAACGTCAGACATGCACAGAGTTAGAGATGAAGGACCGAAATACTCTAGGAGGGTGGTATTTAGTGAAAGACGGTTGAATGTAGCTCAGTCCCAGGCCCGAGAAAGCCTTGTGGCTGCTGCAGATGGTCTTGAATTTGATACTTGCATTTGCCCGAATCCAGTGAAGATCTTTTAGGGCTGGAGAGATGCATTCCCTGGGCTTGAGGCCAAGGATAATACCTACAGTCCTATTCTGGATTAGTTGAAGAGGGAGACGGGAGGAAAGAGGCAGTTTAAGGAAGAGCCTGTTACAGTAGTCCAGCCTAGAGAGAACCAGAGCTCTAGAGATATGAGTTTCTGGTGGAAGGTAAGGAAAGGGAGAATGCCTCTGAGGAGATGAAGCTGAAAATGAGCCTTCTTGGCAAGATACGCAATATGCAGTGAGAAGGAGAGAGAGGAGTCGAAGATGACCCCCAGGTTTTTTACCTCACAAGAGGGTGAGGGCAGAGAGTTCAAGGAGGGGGGGCAGAGAGTAGGGGGGAATAAGGGAGGCAGTACCAATGAGAAGAATCTCTGTCTTACTGCCATTAAGACGGAGATGATTAGCAGCGTACCATGCCTGAATAGCGGAGGGAAGCTTAAACGAGAGCTGAGTGTCATCAGCATAGAACTGGAAATGGGGAGAGAAGTTTGAGATCAGGTGGGCAAGAAGAGCAAGGTAAATGTTAAATTTAAACACATCAGTTCCGGTGATCAGCATGTTCAGGATCTCCCTGATGAAGAGGCATCTTGGGACGCTGAGGAACATGGTGCTCCTAATGTGGGGGTGGAAGTTGTTCAAGAGCATGTAGAAGGGAGGATGTAACCTCAAATATATTCCAGAACACAGCCAGAACATATGCAGGACTATCTTATAGATGCGTGAACTTTGTTCATGATACATCATGCTTTTGTTTCAAGTTATAAGGTTCTGATGTGTTTAAATGTTTGTTGTGGTTGTTCATCTTTATGGAAAAGGAGGAGTGTGGTGAGGTTTCTTTAAGAAAGACCGGTGGCATGTGTTGCACCACGTGGGTTACCCCTATAAATGGGACGTCACGCCGGCACGTTCTCATTGAACGAGCGAAACCCAAAACTCAGCCACGCATCCCGTGTGGCTCATTACGTGTATCTGGTTTCCTGCTTGATCAGGGCTTTGCTGCCTCAGCACAGTGTAGTTGTATTACTGTTACATGGACAAACAATTGGAGAGAAATGTATTGCAACGCTACTACTGTTTTAGAATTAGTGGTATGGAAAAAGATATAATGGCACTATGAGTATATGTGTAATTAGTGAGTGACCTTTGGGTTCTATTGAGTGTATGTGTTGCGTGTGAGTGATCTTTTCATTATCATAGTAATGAGAATAAGGGACTGTGTGGTTCTTTTCTTCACTGTTGTGGTTTTTGAGTTCTTAGTGTAAGTCTAGTTTTAGTGTTGGTCATTCAAATTGCTTTGTAGTTGTGTGCGTATAATAAGTTAGTTGGTAATGTTTAGTGAGATCAGTAAATGTTACAGTTAACTGTTGTTCGTTTGGGAAAGTGATCAACATAATTTTGTTATTAGGGAGTTTGTTTGAAGTTCTGCTCTATAAAAAAAACAGTAACAATTTACAATTGGTGGTTGGTGCATATCATAGCAAGGGTTCATTTTAGGAGAGGAATGTCTGTGGCTAGAAAGTAGCACAGAATAGGTATATGTCTGCATAGATGGAATGCATGATTAGTAGAAATTAAAGGTCTGTGAATGAGGGGTAGCACAGATTGAGTTAATGCCAATATGGCATGTTACCCTTATGGGTATTAAATATCAGTGACTGGGGAATAGCACAGGTTAAGTGCATGCCAGAGTAGCATGTTGTGTTTAATGGAAATTAGATATCTATGACTGGGGAGTAGCACGGGTAATATAAAAGTACCACATTTTGGAGTTAGTGTTTTACCTGCAAGTATAGGATATAGGACAATTATCGGTTGTATAGGTGACGTAAACTATCTGTGCGCTCTTGTTTTGTAGCAGAAGTTGTGTAGTGTTTCTCGGACACTCTGCCACATTTTTGTATTAGCTTAAGCGATAAATTATCTATATTCGAAAATAATTGTTGCTTTTGTATCAAATTATCTGATCACTTCCATGTAGCGACAGCTGGGTGGTGTAACTTTTAAGGGAGTGCTAATTAGTCCCTAGGAGTTTTTTTTCCATCCCGAGGGGATAGAGGTTTTGCCTAATTCATATTATGGTATCTTAAATTTAAGTTGGTGTAGTACTCACATTGGCTAATTTCATTCTTCCTTTCTCTGGAATTCTATTTTTTCTTCTATTGACCTATACACGTCATTAGATTTGGTTGTGTTTTTTAGCATTTGCACACTGTTGGGCCCGACAAGTGCAACATGTTCTTCATTGATGTGTACTATCTATGTTTTGTTGGTATTGTCCTAATAGAGGAGTTGTGTATTTGTTCTCCTAAAAGGGGAGATGTATAGTGTCTAGTGTTCTGTTGTATGATATGTGAGAAACCTGAGGGTATTCTTACTGCTACTCCTCTTGGATCCTCTGCTCATGTGGCTAGGCAAAGGTCATCGCTCTTGGATCCCGACCCTCGCGGTGGAGAAGCGAGGGAGGATCACCTGGGTGGAGGGTCCTTGGGGATTTGGAGTGGGGTGCACACAGGCGAGATATGGTATCCCCCTTTTTCTGTTAAGGACCAACCTAACTCTTCCCCGACTATGGGTTATGGGTTACTATAAAGCTGTTCACCTAATTTCCTCATTTCCCCACATTTGACACTTGACAGTACTGGGACGAGGAAGAGGTGACTAAGAGTAGTGAACACTATACCATTTGACTACTCTAGTACTGGGACGAAGAAGATGCCTGTAGAGTGTTGAGTCAGGCATGTCCCCATAATCAAAGTCAGGCAGAACCAATTGAGAGAACACACCTGCAACCTGTTAATCGGTTGCAGGTGTATCAAATGGGAGACAGACAACACCAAAGGGAGGAACAGGGAGGCCTGTGCAGGGAGAAACCAGTGGGGGACCCTTGTTAAGAGGGAGCAGCTGTGGTAGGACCGGAGAAGGACCCATGATGCCGGCTTATATCCTGGAGGATTTGGGGGACACAAAGCAAGTGGGTCATGTGATTGCTGCAGGTCTGGGAGCCTCTGTAATAGAGGGCAGGCAGCAGGAGCTGCGAGGAGGCCCGGAGAAGAAAGGATGCCCCTGCATCCCTGAAGAGGTGGTGTCAAAACACTGTGATTGTAGTGATGATATGGAAAACCTCCGTCCCCAAGTACCAGCCAGGGAGAGGGTGAGTTACTCACTGGCCAGTCATTGAGGCCACAGGTGGAACTGGAACAACAGCAGCAAGGACCCGGACAGCTAGAGGGAGGAAAATGATAGTTAGACAAATGTGGCAAGTAATCATCCAACAAGGAATCAAATAGAAAGCCTGACACACCTACCTAATATAGGGTCTGCAAGGGCTGTATGGGAAGGATGGATACCAGTCTCCAGGAGGCCTGGAGGTGCTTCCTTGCCCAAAAAAAAAGAGCTGTAGGTGAACAGGGTTCCAGTAACCTGTGTAAGTCTGTGGGGAAAGAAGAGCCACAACTGAGGGACCACTAGGGCGAGAATATCAGTCAGGTAGGGCTCAGGAACAACCCACAGACCCAGTGTAGAATGTTTGCAGGGTGCGTGAGGGGCAAGCTGCAACTGTCTCAAGAACAATCCACTGAGGCAAACGAAGAGTTCAAAACGTAGTAGTCACAGCCGTGGTCAGGTAGCCAGGAAGAGCACAGAAAGTCCAAAATATCACCAAGTCCTTAGGGAAATCCAAAGCGTAGTCCAAAACACAGGCCAGAGGTCCCGGGAGGCAAAAGTACTGTGAATACGAACTATGAAGAGGTGAAGAGCTGCACAACCACCGGAACGAACAGCTGAGAAGCACTGTGCTACATGCTTGAATGGCTTTCATGGCCGTTGCCATGGGGACGTGTCAGCTGATGTAGACGTTGCCCGCCTGGCGTCCTCTAGTCGCCATGGCAACCTCCTATGTGATCGCCGCCGGGAAAACAGAGGCTGCAGCAAGCGCTGCCGGACCTTCTCCTCCCTAGTGGGGACTGCGGAAACGGAGGACTGGGGAAAGCCAGCAGGAAGGACGCCATCAGGAGCCTCGTGACGTCGGGTAAGGGTCCTCAATCCTCCACGCTGCTGTGGCGTGACAGGTGGCTTGTTGAGGGGAGCACCCGGCAGACGAGCCCAGCTCGTAGCAGGGGACTTCCCGTCTTCAGAAGTGCTGAGTAAGTAGCGGGAGCCACCTAAAGGAGATGCCTGAAGCCAGTGAGTGGCGGGGAGGGCACTCGAGCACCAGGGTGCTCCTATCGGACCGAAAGTAAGTAATTTCGAACTAAGTGAAATAAGTGCATATTGAATGCCATATTGAATGGAAACTTTAAATTGAGCAAGCAAATGCCTATTGAATGCCGAACTGAATGGAAACTTTAAATTAAATAACAACAATATATATTGAACATTGTATATATTGAACAACGAATTGAGTGAAATCTTGTAACCAAACCAATTGAACATTGAATGCAATAAAACGTTATGGGCAAGGCGAACAACAGAGAACCGCCTAGACATCCATGTGAAAGTGAAGGACAGAAAAGGGCGCAAGTGTGAGAGAGCACCATAACAGTGCAGCAAGGCCAAAGACTGGCAAGAGGAGTGTGACACGTGATGGCAGAGCCACAAGGCTGACAAAGGGACGACAAAGGAGTTCAAAACAGCACATAAAGCCAAGGATACCAAGTCCTTTTGCCAGAGTAGTTTTTTTCGATGGAAGTTTTACCAAAAAAAAACAATGGAAATATATTTGGGGGGTGGGTAAGGGGTTAAAAGAGATGAGGGTCGGTGGAGTTAATAACATCAGGAAATGGAGGTTGGGTTGGGAGAGGAACCTCCAAAATGTTCAAAATGTTTGATGCATTATTTCGATGGATTTTTTTCAGTAACAAATCCATCAAAAAAACTACTGTTGGTAAAACGGCATAGAACCAAGCCAAGAGTCCAATAAAAAGGAGCTAAGTGATGGTGATTAGGTGCACAGGAGCCAGTGCCAAAGAACCTGTGTGGGCTGAAGAACCCAGGGATCCTGGTTGCGTGACCTGTGATGGGTGAACCGTGTGGTCTGACAACTGCGCCTAGACAAGTGAGCCCTGAATGCTGAAAACCAAAGACATTGTGAAACAAACCAATGAGAGCACTGTAAGTGAACTGTTTAGGAAAATGTGAAGGAGGGTCAAGTGGACCCTGAGTTGTGTGAAACTTTTTGAAGAGACTGGAGCAAGTATAGATGGAGAAGATAAAGTCTTGGGGAAGGGTACTTTGGGAAGGGTACTCTGAGACTTGGAACCACATGTGTTGTCTTGAGCACAGAGCCTCAAGATCTTTGGGGTTTTTTTAAACTGTATTGCTTGGAACTTGGAGAAGGGAACTCCGAGGATTGTTTGGAACTGTATTGCCTTGAATTTAAGGGAGGTAATCTTGAGACTTTTTTGTGGAACTTTCTTACACTTGGGGAAGGGGAGCTGAAAGAGAGCTGTGAGCTGGAAGACACTCAGAACTTGAGTTGAACACAATTTCTTGTATAATTGACATCCCTACACACTCACTGTTTAGCTTTAGTTGTGTGGGCAAGCATAGATTTTTGGACACAGACATACTTTTAAGTTGAACTCTTTGACTCAGACTTTCCTTAGTTTTGTTCAGGTTGGGAAACCCCATCTTAGCATATGGCAGGTTAGGCCTTGTACCATCCTGACATTTGATTTAATAAAGTATTGTAATTTGAGTCTATTGTCTGTGTCTTGCTTCATGATGCCTTCACAGATAACATGTCTACACAAGTTGACAGAGCACAGTGATCGTACCTTGATGGACACCTATATCAACATTAGAAAGGAAACTGCTGAAACGCTTATTGGAGGCATGGTCAAAGTCAATGCACAGGGGAACTGCCTCCACTAGTCTTGGCATAATATTCAGTTCTTGAAACGGAACCTGAATAGTGCTTGGAATAATGGCACTCTAGTTGAGTCTAGCTCCCCTGATGAGATTGGCAACTGGATTTCTGTAACCATGAATGATTGGGTCAAGCACAGACATGAGGGAACTTAAAAGCCAATGCAGTACTCATGAAGATTTAATAGGGAACAGAAAGCGCAGGCTTAGAAGAGACATTCTAAAGCGGGTGAAGGGGTGCCTACTGAGGAGGGATATAAATAGTAAATAAACTCAAGAATAATAACAAAAACTGTTTGAAAACCCACCATATCAGATAAGACTAAAAGATTGCAAGTCATGTTGAAAACATTTGCTTTCTATGACTCCAAAAAATATTGGGCTAAGGTTAATGACTGTACAGGCAGATCCACAGCTCTCTGATTAATGTCATAATGTCAGATAAATGGGCTGAATATCTAATGAAAATTAATTATTCTCAAATTCTAGTGCGCTATGATAGTTCTACTGATAATTTTGATATTAGTGAATATGGGTGGAGGACACTGACGTTCTGATTGCTAGGCTTAAAAATTCTGGAGCCCCCCAGGCCAGATAAGCATGACAGAATAACTCCTCCCCCACTTCCTGCCTGCCCAGAGAAACTGGAGCCTAGGAGACGACACCCAAGTTTCCTGCAAAAGGCAAAACACAGAGACCACCCCATCCCAGAATGGTAGGAAAAGGGCTTACAAAAGACAACCACACAAGAAAAGGCGAAAAAAGAAAGGAGCCCCCATGTTAGAGCCTAGGTGACCCTATTGTGCACAACCGAGACTGTGAATGCAGTCTGCAGTAAAAAATAGCACAATAGTTGGAAGAACATGTACACTGGCACCAGCCATAACTGTAGGGTTGCACTGTGCCTAAAATGTCACAGGAGCAGAGTGAAGGGGGTACTAGGTATCCCCATAGCATTCCACATGAGGTGATGTGTGCTAATCTCTCATAGTATAAAGTTTTAGGAAGGATACAAAGCATACTTCTATCCTTAAGAACAGTAGTTGTTAAGGATGTGGAAAGAATCTCAAAGGAGAACCCAAAGGGTTCCCAGCAGCACTGCACATAGGGTGCTGTGTGCTGCAAAGTTGAAGAACAGATGCTTTTACGGATATATGGAGGAAAGTAGACTCCATAGAATAGGTACAACACAGAGAACAGAGTTCCAAAAGTCAGAGCAAAAGAGAATGAATGAGGGGTAAACGGCTCCCCTCGGTAAGGATAAAAAAGAAAAAGGTCCAGCTGTCTAGCAAAAGGTGCTGTGGGTCTCACTCGGAGAGGGAATGAAGCATAAAAATGATAAATCTCCCTAACAGAAGCCAATGGCGTTTGCCAGCAGGACATTGTCGGCGGCTGAACATCAATACTCGCAGATCGAAAGGTAGACTCTGGCGGTATTGTGGGGCTGTCGTCATTTTCATCTGTATATTTAAGGTCAACCTGTAAAGTTGTCACAGATCATAAGCCCCTGATTCCAATTATGGCCAGATCCTCGTGCAAGCCAGGATTGAAAAGTGGATGCTGAGGTTTTTGGAGTACCAAGTGCAGTTGACAACGCTGCAGACTATTTGTCGACACATCCTGCCAACCTTTGTTCTGCTGTTAATTAAGTTGCTGCAGAGACTGAAGATTTTGTTTGTCTGATTATGGAAGTTGCCAGGCCAAACTCGATGTCCATAGAAGAGCTCTGGCAGTTGTCTGGGAGCGATGATTTCTTCAGGATCCTACGGAAGGCGGTGGAAAAAGGTGACTGGAAATGGGAGCTGTCTGGTCTGGCCAAGTGAACATCTTCTGCCAGAACATTGCTGGAAGAGTTATGGAGAGGCAGTGGTGAATTAACATTTGGGGATGACGGCATAGTTTTAAGAGGCTTAAGGTTGGCCATTCCACTCCAAGCTGGTGCAGAGGTTGAGTTGGCTCACCAGGGGCAACAGGGGCAGCCAAAACAAAGTCAAGCCTGCACATGAAGGTGTTGTTTCCGGGGTTGGAGAATGGTGTTGATGACTTCGTGAAGAGATGTGTTTGGTGTCAGGCCTCTGCTCTGATACAAAGGGATGCCTGGATTGAATCCATGCCACGTAGTGGCAGGCCATGGCAAATCATGCACATTGATTTTGGCTCCACTGGCCGGGACACTCACTTCTTGGAGGCGATCAATCAGTGGTCGAGGTGGAGTTTGTGTCGTCCACTGCACTGGGTGATGTTGTACCGGCGCTGGGGAAGATTTCTGTGTCCATAGTTTGCCTGAGGAAATATGCTCTGACAATAGGCCACCATTTCAGGGTGAGGGTTTTATGGCGTTTCTGCATTAATGCAGCATTCACCATCAGAAGATCTCACCCCTTTGGCCTCGGATGAATGGCGAAGCCGAGCGGTTTATGAGACCGTTGAAAAAGGCATTCTGGATTTCCCATGGCTAGGGACTATGTCTCAAACGTGCCTTCTATCAGTTCCTGCATGAGTACCGCACTCCAATCCACTGTTCTACGACGGTCCCCCCCAGCGGAAGCGTTATTTGGCAGATGTCCCCGGGGTTTGATACATGACCCAGAGAATGATTGAAGATGAGCAGCTGTTTGAAGAAAGGAGGGTGAGGAACAACCGTGCGAGCATCAGACAAGCTCTGCTGTACTACAACTCAGCGGTTGGATACACCATGCTGGTGAGGTGCTGACACTCAGAAGGCAAACTATCTCTCATCTATGAACCAAGACTTTTGGAGATCATGGATGTAAAAGGGCCTATGGTGACAGCATCCAATGGTCCTGATACTGTGACCAGGAACTAATGTTTCTTCAAGACGATAGAGGGCGGGACCCCATGCAAGAAGTGAATGTTCCATACCACCCATATGCTGATAGTTCCGGTGATGAGTATGTTCTGGACCTTCCCGATGAAAAGGCATCTTGGGACTCTGAGGAACATGGTGCTCCTGATGTGGGGGTGGTCGTTGTCCCAGAGCATGCAGAAGGGAGGAAGTACCCTCACAGAGAGTCCAGAACATAGCCAGCATGTCTGCAGGATTATGTTATAGATGTGTGAACTTTGTTCATGATACTTCACGCTATTGTTTCAAGGTATATGTTTCTGATGGGTTTAAATGTTTGTTGTTATGGAAAAGGAGGAGTGTGGTGAGCTCTCTTTAAGACCACAGGCACGTGTTACACCACGTCGGTTGCCCCTATAAATGGGGCGTCATGCTGGCACGTTCTCAGTATTGTAGCGGAGCCCGAAACCGGAGCCCGAAACTCAACCAGACGTCCCCTGTGGCTCATTACATGTTTCTGGTTTCCTGCTTGATCGAGGCTTTGCTGTCTTAGCACAGTGTAGTTGTATTACCGTTACAGGGACAAACAATTGGAGAGAAATGTATTGCAACGATAGTACTGTGATGAGTATATGTGTGCTTAGTGAGTGACCTTCGGGTTCTATATAGTGTATGTGTTGTGAGTGAGTGATCTATGGGTACTTTTCATTATCATAGTAATAAGAATAAGAGACTGTATGGTTCTTTTCTTTACTGTCGTGACTTTTGAGTTCCTAGTGTAAGTTTTAGTGTTGGCCACTGAAATTGCTCTGTAGTTGTGTGGGTATTATTCGTTTGTTGGTAATGTTTAGTGAGATCAGAAAATGTTACAGTTAAGTGTTGTTTATTTGGGAAAGTGATCAACATAATTTTGTTAATAGGGAGATTGTTGGAAGTTGTTCTCAGGAAATGTTGCTATTGGTGGTTGGTGCATATCACAGCAATTGTCCATTTTATAATGCATAAATTAGTAGAAATGAAAGGTCTGTGACTGAGGGGTAGCACAGATTGAGTGCATGCAATTATGGCATGTTACCCTTATAATGGGTATTAAATATCTGAATTGGGAACAGCACGGGTTAAGCGCATGCCAGAGTAGCATGGTCGTTTTATAGAGATCAGATATCTGTGACTGGGGAGTAGTATTGGTTAGGTGCATTCCAGAGTAGCATGCGCGTTTAATGGAAATGAGATAGCTGTGACTGGGGAGTAGTATTGGTTAGGTGCATTTCAGAGTAGCATGCGCGTTTAATGGAAATGAGATAGCTGTGACTGGGGAGTAGCACAGCTAGTTTAAATGTAGCACATTTTGGAGTTAGTGTTTTACCTGCAGGTATAGGAGATCAATTGTGTAGGTGAAATCAACTATCTGTGCGCTCTTGTTTTGTAACAGCAGTTGTATAGTGTTTCTCCAAATTACTGAAAAATGCTAAAGTTTCTGTATTACCTTTAGGGGATAAATTGTCTACATTTGAAAAAAAATGTTGTTTTTGTATGCAAATACTATCTGAACGCTTTCACATAGCGGCAGCTGGCTGGTGCAACATTTAAGGGAGCAATACTTAGGCCCTACAGGTTTTTTTCCAGCCTGAGGGGATAGCTGTTAGCCTATTTGATATTATGGCATCTTAATTAAAATGTTTGCATAGTGTCATCTGCATACACATAGTTTTGAGTGTGGTGCTGGAAGTTTCAATTTCATTCTTCCTTTCTCTTGAATTCTGTCTTTTCTTCTATTGACCCATCCATCAGATTTGTTTGTGTTTTTTAGCATTTGGACGTTGTTGGGCCCAGCAGGTGCAACATGTTTGTTTGTTTATTATTTGTAGGGCGCCCTAAACCCTTAGGTAGCTGGGCGCACTTCATAACAAGATTACTTATAGCTTAGTTACATTTGCATAGATAAGGTATATACAGGTGCATATATAATTAAGTTTACAACATTGTTACAGAAATATACAGGTACATGGTAATTGCAATTAGTACATAATTAATGATTGAGAGGAGAGAAGAGGGCAAGCATATGTGGCTATAGGTTACTGATCATTGTGGCGTAGCCAGTTACGGGTGTTGCGCCTGAAGCTGTGATAAGATTGGTCCCTTCTTAACTCGACTGGTAAAGTATTCCACTGCTGAGCTGCTTTTACTAGGAAGCTATTTCCACCTGTTTTTTGTAAGCGGAATCTTGGTATTTGGAGACAGAAGAGTTAGCTGCTCTAGTTGGACGTGTAGAGAGTTTTCTGGTTATTATTTCCTTCAGGTATGGGGGTGCTGCATTGTTTAGGCATTTGAAGGTTAGAGTAACTGTTTTGAGGAGGATCTGATCAGTAATTTTTTAGCCAGTTGTGATTACTTCTAGTGTTGGAGATGTGCTCTCTAGTAGGGAGGTTCAGGGCCGTTCTGAGCGCATTATTTTGCAATGTTTGTAGTTTGTTAGTGATTTTTTTATTATCTCCTGCATAAAGTGCATTGCAGTAGTCCAATTTAGAGAGGATGAGGCATTGGCTAGAATGATGCAACTGGCTGGTGAGAGGAAAGGTCTGCATGCTTTGATAAGTTTGCCGGTGTAGGCAATGGATGAGGCCAAGGAGTTTACTTGCTTTTTTAGGGTAAGTGTGGAATCCAGGTAAAAGCCTAGAGTCTTCACTTCTTTGGCAACAGTAATTATGTTACCGTCGATGTTGAAGGCACTGTAGTCGTCATAAATCGTCGTTTTTATCGTCGTTCAGGCAGAGGCCGTGGGTTGCCATCCATGCCTGAATGAGGATGTAGATTTCATTCACCAAGGCTGTATCTGATGTGAAATTGCCCATAAGGGGGATAAGGATCTGGGTATCATCTGCGTACATTGTGTAGGTGACACCCAGCCTGTCCAATTTATCAAACAAAGGTTTAGTGAAGATATTATACATGGTGCGGGAGACACATGAGCCTTGGGGGACTCCACATGTCGTTATGACTGGATCTTCAGAAGCTGCCGTGGAGAAGACTCTCATGCTTCTATTATCAAGAAATGATTGGACCCAGGCTATAGCTTCACTTGAGAAGTGGGCTGCCGATGCTAGGTGTTTGCATAAGATTGCATGGTCCACCAAGTCAAAAGCCGCTGACAGATCAAGGAGGAGTAGCATAGCTTTGTTTCCTTTGTTGTTAAGTTCATCAATTTGGGCTTTAAGATCTATTAGAGCTGTCTCCGTGCCATGCTGGGGTCTGAACCCCGATTGGCGAGAGCCTAATAATTGGTTAGTTTCAAGGTATTTTGGAATTTGCAAGTAGGCCACTCTGTCAATTATCTTCAGGAGAAAGGGGACAGTGGTGATAGGTCTGTAGTTTATTGGAATGGATGGGTCTAAGGTTTGTTTTTTAAGAAGGGGTAAGACCCAGGATTCTTTTAACCTAATTGGGACGGTACTTGACATAAATGAAGCATTGATGAGTTTGGATATAAAGGGGGCTAGCTCTCTGGGTGCATCCTTAATTATTTGGGCAGGGCATATTTCACCTTTGCAGTTTGATGGTTTTAGTGAGGCAATCATTTTTTCTGTTTCCTGGATAGAAACTTTGGAGAATTTGAATGGTGCTAGGTTAGGTTTGTTACTAGAAAGGGGGGCGGCAGGGGTTTCCATGGGTGGGAGTGAGACTTTTTTTAATGCGATTTTAGTTTGCAATGTTTTTATTTTATTTGCTAGAGCGTTTTGAATGTTGGTACACCATTGTTTATCTTTAGGTAAATTATCCGGTGGAGGTATAGGGGATTCTAATTCACGTAGGATCGTAAATAGTTCCCTGGTGTTGGAGGATGCTTTGGAAATCCTTTCATTATAGACGTCTTTTTTAGTTTGAATGATTTAATTTTTGTATTTAGTAGCAAAGAGTTTGAATTTTAATTTATTTTCATCTGTGGGGGTGTGATGCCATATGGTTTCTAGCTTCCTTTTTTCCAATCTGAGTTCTTTTAAGTGTGGGGTGAACCAGGTGTTTAGGTGAGCCTGTTGTTTGCTCTTACAGTTCTTAAGTGGGGCGATGGAGTCTAGGATCTTAGTCATAGTTTAATTGTAGTGGTCTACCAGTGTGTCTGGGTTAGAGTTGCATGGTAGTGCATTAATCACAGGAAGGAGACAAGGTAGGATATTGTTAGTTGTGATGGTTTACATAGATCTGGTAGGGAGAGGGGGTGCCATTATTTTTTCTTTGTTTGCTTCTTTATTGGGTGTTAGGGTGAATTCAATCAAGAAGTGGTCGGTCCAGGGCTGGGGTGTCATTTTCGTGATTCTAGTTGGGCAGTTTGAGGTGGCTACCCAGCAAGGGTCCTGCCTTTGTCGTGGGTAGGGGTGAGGACTTTTTGAGAGAGCCCATGTTCATTAAGCATAGTGGCTATTGCTAGAGCTTGTTTGTCGGGGTTGTTAAGACCTAGGTTGAGGTCGCCCAGGATCATTATCTGAGATGATTCTTTTGCATTACTAGCTATCAGGCTGGGGATATCTTCTTCAAATGAGCCTACGGGCTCTGGGGGCCTGTAAATGAGGTAGATAGGTAGAGTGCGGCAAGGGGATATGGGCAGTTTTGGCAATAGTAATTCACAAGATTTTAGTGGTGGTAGCATAGAGAGTCTTAGTTCCATGTTGGATTTAGCAATGATGGCTAAACCACCTCCTCCTTACGTTGGGTCTGTCCATTCTTAGGAGTTGGTACTCTTTTGGAATAGCCAGTGATAGCACTGGGCCTGCTGCGTCATGTAGCCAAGTTTCTGTGACCGCTAGGAAGTCAAGGTTGTCTGAGGTTAGGATGTCGGCTATACCGGTGGCATGGGCCACAACAGTTCTGGCGTTAATTAGGGCTTATACTATTGTGGTGGCTTTAGGTGGGCATTTGGTATTCAGAAATGTTGAGGTAGGTTAATTCATTATAGCAGTAGTAGAAGTTGTTTGTGGAGAAGCTTGCGACAGGTTCCTAGAAGTATTTTTGGGGTTGATACAGCAGTTTAGTTGTGTTTTATTAGGCAATTTGGGTTCATGGAGGAGGGAGAATCTAGCACGAAGGCTAATGTTTCTGGACATGGTGGGGCAGGGCGCGCATCTAATTTGGTCCATGGTTACCGATGTAAGGTGTAAGAGGAGCAGGAAAGCAGGTAGCAGCAGAAGAGTGCTGACGTACATAGTACGGTGGTTAAAGGCCGGATGTATGAGTGAGGGCGATAGGTCTGTGGCTGAGTACAGGGTGTACACAGAAGGCTGAGCTTAGCACTGACACTATGTGCTGAGTAAGGTGCGGGTTAGGATCAACTTTGCATGGGTTACCTAAATCAATTTGAATGGAAGGCCTAAAAACCACTTTACATGGGTGGGCTAAAATCAACTTTGCATGGATTAACTCAATCAACTTGCATGGAAGGCCAAAAATCTATTTTGCATGGAAGGCCAACAATCAATTTTACATGGGTGGGCTAAGATCAACTTTGCATGGGTGGGCTAAAATCAACTTTGCATGGGTGGGCTAAAATCAACTTTGCATGGATTGTAAATCAACTTGCATGGATTAACTAAATCACTTTGCATGGATTAACTAAATCAATTTGCATGGATTAACTCAATCAACTGGCATGGACGGCCAAAAATCAATTTTGCATGGAAGGCCAAAAATCAATTTTACATGGGTGGGCTAAATCAACTTTGCATGGGTGGGCTAAAATCAACTTTGCATGGATTGTAAATCAATTTGCATGGATTAACTAAATCAACTTGCATGGATTAACTAAATCAACTTGCATATCAGGCCAAAAATCAACTTTACATAGATTAGCTCAGAACAAGCAGTTTGCATGGGTAGGTTAAGAACGACTAGCATATGTGGGCAAGTGTTTGTTTGTATATAGGCAAGAGTCTAAAATGAATCACAGGCGAATTTAGACATCAGTTTATAGTGGCTCATTGTTATTGCTGTTAGCATAGGTGGGTCTTGAAGCGAGGTATCCACACGTAGTTGCAGACATTGTGGATGCAGGCTGGTTAGTCATAAGTAGGCAGCAGTGAGGCAGAGAAGTTTCAGTTCTCTGGCTGGACACTGTGGGTACACAATGCGAGATTGCTTGTAATGCACTCAGCAAGGCACAGGTGCCGGACACGGCTTTGGATATGTGATGCTGATGTCAGTGTTTGGTGTTTGCGCTCTATATGGCGTTAATACACGAGGGTATAGGATAGTGGGTGGTGCATGTAGGTCACGGGTGGTAGTAAATCTTACCAGCTGTTTGTAGCAACGAATCTGATCGTGATTACTCCTACGTCCTGTCCCCTTTCCTCCATACTTATGGACATCTCTCCGTCCTGTGGGACGTGACCGGAGCACTTTGTAAAAAGCATCCAAAAATGTTTCTGAAAATGTGTCCTTCCTCTCTTTCTTGCGCGGGGCCTGGCATGCGGCCGTAACCCCGCCCACCTTGGCTCCGCCCCACACATCGCCCATTAGTCCTTTTCTCTGCTCGTTCGGAACTGGACGCACTTGCATCCTCGGAAGAGTTTCTTCCCTTTCTTCCTCTCTGGCTCTGGCTCTCGCTAGCGATCGTGTGCTGGTCTTTCTATGTCGTTCAAACTAGATTTTCCGGATTGTTCATCGTGTCACTGTCGTTTCGCGAGGGCGGATCCCCATCCTCTTTCTTTAGAGTGCTTGGGTCCGGATCACTGTTGGGACTCCTGTTTTTACTGCGACTCCCTTTCGGTGCGGGCACTTCAACGTCGGTTGGAGCGGTGGGAGGAGGTGTTCCGTCGAACTCCTCCTTCGCATTTTCAGGCGTTCATCGACGAGAAGAAGAAACGTCCGGTAAGTTCTTTACTTTTCAGAGCACCCCGGCAGGGGGATACCTTTCCGGGTTCCTCTCGGGCCGGGAGGAGCGTTGATTGCTCTGCCACCGGGGTTCGCCCTGAGGTGCCCGTTGGGCCTAATAATTGTACCTGAGTTTTCTCCGAGGGTCTCCATAAGGGGCCTGTAGATACCAGAGTGCGCTCCGAGGCCCCTCCTGTGGGGGCTGTTTGTAGACCCAGTTCTACTGAGTCGTGGGGTACCAGAGCTCGCTCTGAGGCCGTTCTGTCGACTTCCCTCAAAAATAAGACCGGGGTGCGCCCCGAGGCCTTGGGTGGGCTTGCTGTTACCGAATGGATGTTCAAGGCCCATGCAGATAAGGCTGTTACCGGACCTGGGTCCGAGGTCTCTCGTTCAGAGGCTAAAGCTACCAATAGTTCTGAGAGGCCTGATAAGGCCTTGTCGGTGAAAGGTGTTTCTCACCGCTCCCGCTCTTGCAGTGACACCAGACCGGTTGAGGGGGCAAAGAAGCAAAGTTCTTTTTTTAACGGCAGTGCTGAGGTCCTTCCTTCGAAGGCTAATTTGGCCGTTGGTATGTCACAAAAACATTCCAGGCCTCACAGTACCGGCTCTGCCGAGGTCCCTTATGTTAAGTCTAAAGTTAAGACCCCTGATCCATCAACGGGGACCCCTGCCTCACTTCCTCACGTGCCGCAGTTCCCCTCAGATGAGGACAAAATGGCGCCCGTTCCCACCACGACCACGGTGGCCATTTTGGGTGCTACCCCTACAACTACGCCATCGGCCTCAGGTGTAGGGCTTGGCCCTTTGTGTGAACATAGAGTCCCTTGGGCGCATCCTTATCGACCAGTTTATGATTGGAACGCTCGGATGCCTCTTCCGCACAATGTTTCGCTGCCTAAAGGATCGGCACAGTTGATTTACATGGATACGTCGGTGGAGGGGCCTGAGTGGCACCCCCGTTACGTCCCTGGATTTGTCCACCTCATGAGAGGCCTCCTCAGGTTCCGAAGCAGTCCCTGGAGGAAGCCTTTTTCGGTAAATTTCAAACGCTTATGCGTACCGACCCCATGAGGGAGTATTTCAAATGGCTTTTTAGGGAGATATGTCCTCACGCGCCTCTGGCTCCACCTGCTTCTCCGGTGGTCCCGCCGGCGCCTCCCTTGCATACGGTGCCTCCCCCGACTCTTCCGCCTTTTCCCCCATTGTCCTCTGTGGACAAGGCAGTGCCCGACACGGTTCAGCAGGACCCTGATCTGTCGGAGGACGCACAAGGCGATCAGGACAGCGAGGACCTTCCCTGCTCTATCAGAGCTTTTCATGACCGGGTACTGGACATGATGAACTTCTTAGATGTTCCAGTGCCCGAGGCACCCGCTCCGCAGGAGGGCGTTCTTTCTGGGGCGTTCACCCTGTCTCCCTTGGAGCGTACCGGCCTATTCTTGCAGAAGGACGTTCTGGCCGAGGTCCGCAGAGTCTGGGAAAAGCCACACTCTGGACTTTTTGTCAATAAGAAAATTGACGCTAGATACAGGCTGCATTCTTCGGAAGAGGTGGCCCTGACTACTTGTCCGCTCCCTCCTCCACAGTGGTAGCTGCGGCCACTTTGCAGTCCAGGCCTGCAGAATCCTCTTCCACGACGGCTACTCAAGTTCTGGGAAAGGAGGACAAGCTCCTTGACTCCCTCTGGAGGAAAATCTTCGCCAACTTGGCCTTGCAGCTCAGGCAGGCCAATGCTGAATTGATATTAGCGGGAGCTAACATGCGGATGTGGAAAGGTCTGTCGGAGTTTGAGGGGTTTATCCTGGTCGAGAAGCTGGAAGATTTTAGAGGAGGCCTTTCCGACGCCAGGGTCTTGGCCCAGGATCTCCTGGAGGCTCCGGCTCATCATGTAGACACCTCGGCTCGGGACCTTATGCTGGGGGTTGATACCTCATGGCAGGCGCGGCTGCATGCAACAAAATTTTCGAAAGAAGTGCAGGACAAGGTGCTGGACCTTCCGTTCGATGGGAAGGAGCTATTTCATGCTACAACGGATGTAGAGCTCACCAAGACGAAGGATAGCACTCAGACAGCTAAGTCCTTGTCTGTCCTGGTTAAGGCTCCTTTCAAAACCCAGAGACCGTTGTCACAGAGTCGACCTTCCTCTGGCTTTAGGGGCTTCATCGACCGCAAGTCTCGCAGAGTGGATACCCCTGCAGGGAATAACTGCCGTAGGCAACAACGGATGCGGTTTTTCTCCCGTTCCTCAGCCTCCTCCTCAGGTTCAGGTGTCACCGCCAACGATAAACCTGCTAAATGAGGCTTTTCCGCGCTCGCACGAGACCCCGGTGGGAGGACGCATTGCTTCTCATTCGGAGGCGTGGCAGACCATCACCGAGGACAGGTGGGTCTTGTCAGTCGCTCGAGCGGGCTTCCGGTTACCTCTACCCCTTACCCCATCCCTCAACCCTCCTTTTCAGCTGTCGGGCTCGCCCTCCCTCGAAGCCGAGGTTCAGAGACTTCTGGACCTCAGAGATGTGGGACCTGTTCCCCTTGGGGAGCAAGGGGAGGGCTTTTACTCCCGGCTGTTTACGGTGCCCAAACCCAACCAGGCTGGCCTGCGCACCATCCTAGACCTTTCTCAGTTCAATCTTTTCCTACCTCAAGAGAAATGCAGATGGGCGATTGGCTCAGCATCGTGGATCTTCAGGATGCGTACATACATATCCTGATTTGGAACCCACACAGGAGATATCTCTGCTTCTCTTTTGGAGAGGAGCACTTCCAGTTTCAAGTGCTTCCTTTTGGCCTCAGCTCGGCGCTGCATGTCTTCACAAAGATGATGTCGGTGATTGCGGCCTATCTTCGTCTCCAAGGTATCCATGTGTATCCATATTTGGACGACTGGCTCTTACGCAGCTGTTGTCCGCTGACAGCAGCGGGCAATCTCCAGTCTCTGCTTCAGCTCCTGTTCCATCTTGGGCTGTCGGTAAACTGGCGGAAATCTTCCATGACGGTCTCGCAGGACCTGATTTTCCTGGGTTTTCGCTGGAACACGATCGACTGCAGAGTGTACCTGACCGGGGACAGAATGGCGGATCTGTTAGCCACGTGTCAGATGTTTGCGCAGTCGGAGAGCATGTCGGCCTGGTGGTTCCAGAGGCTTCTGGGCCTCATAGCCTCGTGCGTGCTGGCTCTTCCTCTTGCTCGTCTCAAGATGAGACGGATCCAGATGGCTCTTCGGAGTTCCTGGCGTCAGGCTGTGGACCCGGATTCCAAGCTGATAATGATTCCGGATGCCATGAGAGTGGACCTGGATTGGTGGTCATCTCTCAGCAACCTGTCGGTGGGTGCGGGGTTTCAGGACCCAGCCCCCACGGTGACGATCACAATGGACTCTTCCCTTCTGGGGTGGGGTGCGACGTTAGATCTTTTTGCAGGTCTCGGACCTCTGGTCGCCTCAGGACAAGCTCCTGCACATAAATCATTTGGAGCTTCTGGCGATCTTCCTAGCGCTCAGGGCATTCAGACCGCTCATTGCCAACAAGGTGGTCCGCATACGCACGGACAATGTGGTGTCAATGTATTACATCAACAAGCAAGGGGGAATGAAGTCTCCCCCCCTTGTGGACCTGTCCATTCAGATATGGGAGTGGCCCATGACTCATGGTGTCTGGCTGCTTGCAGTACACATCCCGGGCCAGCTGAATGTCACAGCGGATGCCGTCAGCCAGCGGACAGTGGTCAGCTACGAGTGGGAGTTGAATGCGGAGGACCTCTCATGGATTTTCCTGCATTGGGGCACACCAGAGGTGCACCTCTTCGCTACGGCGGTAAACAAGATGCTTCCTCAGTATGCCGATGCTCTCGAGATTCCATATCACAACATGAGAGCTTACGCCTTCCGGCCTCTGCCTCTCGTTCATCGAGCAATTTGGAAGCTGAAGAACTCGGCAAACTGTTCCCTTCTACTCATAGCCCTGTGGTGGCCGGCCAGGTTTTGGTTCTCAGAACTTCAACACCTGTTGATGTAACCGCCGATCAGGTTACCAGTGACCCCCGATCTTCTCCACCAAGGGGAGCAGCAGATGTGGCACCCTTCCCCACAATCGCTCAGCTTGGCGGGATGGTGCCTGAGTTCAAGTCTTTAGAGCATATTAACTTGTCTTCGGATAACATGCGTATTATCCAGCCAGCCAGGAAACCCTCGACCAGATCCCAATACAGGAGTAAATGGCTCAGGTTCTGTCATTGGTGTTTAGAAAAGCAGTTGGATCCAAGGGTGGGTACGATTGACATGGTGCTGTCCTTCGTGTCCTCCCTAGCAAAGTCGGGTGTTCACGTTCTGTCATGCAGAACTTACCTTTCAGCGGTTTCCGCTTATCTTTCTACAAAACAATGCTCTAATTCTCTGAGTAACCCAGTGGTTAAGGGGCATTTTGCAGGCTTGACACACCTCTACCCTCCGGTTCGTAGTCCGCACCCGCCGTGGGACCTGAATGTAGTCCTGACGGCGCTGTGCCATAAACCTTTTGAACCAATGGCCACGATGGACCTCAAGTACCTATCATGGAAAGTGTCCTTTCTGGTTGCCGTTACGTCAGCGAGGAGAGTGAGTGAGCTCCAGGCCTTGTCAGTGGAGCATCCATTCTTGGTCTTTCACAAGGACAAGGTAGTCCTACGTCCAAACCCAGCCTTCCTACCGAAGGTGGTAACTGAATTCCATCTGAATCAGTCGATCTCCCTACCAGTCTTTTTTCCGAACCCTGCCTTAGAGGCTGAAAGGGTTCTGCACTGTCTTGATGTCAGAAGGGCCCTTAAGTTCTACCTTGACAGGACTTCCGAGTTTAGGAGTTCTTCTCAACTTTTTGTGACCTTCGGTAACCCTCAGGGTAAGCAGGCGTCTAAAGCTACTATTTCTCGGTGGATCGCTGCCTGCATCACAGAGTCTTTCACCGTCCAAGGGCTGAAACCTCCTAAGGGTATTCATGCACACCTGGTGAGGGGCAAGGCAGCTGCGGTTGCTTTTCAGAAATATGTCCCTTGGGAGTCCATCGCTAGGGCAGCTACTTGGGCCTCCCCATCTGCTTTTTGTAAGCATTATTGTCTTGACATGAGATCAAGAGCAGATGCTCAGTTTGGTCAGGCTCTGCTGAAGAACCTTTTTCAGTAAGGGGTATTTCCATCCACCCATAGTTCCTGTTAGGAGTGCTTGGGAATCTCCCATAAGTATGGAGGAAAGGGGACGGGACGTAGGAGCATAACCAGGTTACTCACCGTAGTGACCACCTTACTCCTAGTCCATAGTCCCCTTTCCTCCATACGCCCGCCGTCCCCTCTAATAAGGTTCCTCTGTTATTGGTAATAGGTCTCTTGCCTGGCGATAGAAAAGGACTGATGGGCGATGCGTGGGGCGGAGCCAAAGTGGGCGGGGTTACGGCCGCGTGCCGGGCCCCGCGCAAGAAAGAGAGGAAGGACACATTTTTGGAAAATGTTTTGGATGCTTTTTACAAAGTGCTCCGGTCCCGTCCCACAGGGCGGAAAGATGTCCGGTCCCGTCCCACAGGACAGAGAGATGTCCATAAGTATGGAGGAAAGGGGACTATGGACTGGGAGTAAGGTGGTCAATCCGGTGAGTAACCTGGTTAGTCTGGACCACTGGCTCGCCGGCTCCAGACAGGCTCACGACAGGGCTATGTGCTTTTGTGCGTGCCTTCGTGTGGGCCGGCTCTAGCCTGCCGGCTCACGATAGGCTGAAGATGAAGGGGCTGCTGGCCAATGGTAATGGTCGGTGGGACAGGGGGCCTGCCTCAGCTCCTGGCAAGCGGAACTGTGGGCCAGGCGGCCATCTTGGAATAGAAATCTCCTTGTGGCATCTAATGGCGATTTTTAGGATGCGGGTGAGTTTAGCAGGCTTTAACTGCTATATGGTAGAGATGCAGGCTATTCGTGGGTTGGAGTGGGTAGTAAGCACTTCCAACGATATTTATGAGGGAAAAAATGTTCTCTATTGATGTGCAGTATCTTTTTTTTTTAAACGTTATTTTTGGTTTTTCAACATGATCGCCATACATAGGCACCTCTAGGGTGCGCAACCATAATAAAACAAACAGAGAAAAAAGCAAATTAGAAAGAAAAAAAGAAAAACAAAACCCCAACTTTAAACAACCCCACCGAGCCAACCCCTCACCCCCCCTTGCAGGATTCCGTGGGTTCCTTTCGCATCACCATTACACCATTGTCCAGCGCCTCCTCACGAATCTGAGCCTCTCTGCACAACATCTAGCCCGCAGATGAATCAGAATCTGGGGGATCTGCGTTTTTTAGTAGGTAGTTTATGTATGGACCCTAGATGTCTGGGGGGCGAGCATGTAGCGGTAGGAGTCTTATGAATTCACACTCAGTGTTTTGACAATAAACAATCTCTTTCTTCCAGTCTTCAATCTTGGGAAGTGGGCCGCGACCCCACAACATCGCGACTCTCCTACGAGCCAGCACCAGGAGAAGGGCTGCAAGTTTTCGAGATGCTGGCTGCAAGTATTTCGTAAAACTGAGCAGGGCTCCAAGGGGTGTTGGGGTTCCTTGCTCGCCTATGATGTCTTTGGTTATTTGTAGAACACAGGACCAGAAATTGCGAATTCCCGGGCAGTTCCAAGCTAGGTGGAGGAAGTCAGCATTGTCTGCCGCACATCTGTCGCATCGGGCTGACAATTCTGGGTGCTGTTTGTTCCTCTGTTTGTTGACTGGAGTGTAGTACGTCTGATGCACGAAATTAAAGTGAATTAATTTATGCCGAGTGTTTATTGCAACTTTTTGCGTTTGGCGGAGGATATAGGGCCAGTCATCGTCCGATATTGATTCCTGAATGGCAGATTCCCATTTTTGCTGCGCCTTGGGTTTGGGTGTCACACTGTCTGCTAAGAGGGATTTATATAGTAGCAACACTAATCGTCCTTCCCCCTGCGCTTGAATCGTATTGTGTAATAAGTCCCATGTGGGAGGTTGATTGGGAAAGGACGGAAACAGCTTTTGAAGGGTGTGACGGAGCCTAAAGTAGATGAACACATCTAATGAAGAGTTGCCGCCTCTATCTTTGGCCATTTGTGGAGTCAGAAAGGTGCCCCCGGGGAAGAGATCTCCAAAGGAGTGAATGTTAACCTTGTCTGTCCAAACAAGAAACACTCTCTCATTGGTAAGGGGGATTCCAGGAACTAATCTAATGGGCAGTAATGGGGAAAATCTCATTTCCACCCCGTATTTATTGGCTTTTTAAAAATAAATTGCGTAGGTGGATAGGACCGTGTTTAGCGTGTTGTAGGGGACCGACATATGACTGATAATGACGGCCCTCAGGAGGTTGGGGGAAGCTAGGGCACGTTCCACCTGCACATGGGGCCGAACAAAGTGGACCGTATACCAGTGACTGAGAAATTGGGCCTGGGCTGCCCAGTAGTACTTTTCGATATCGGGGAGCGCTAGTCCGCCATTCAACACTGGCAACGTTAAAGTGTTGTACGCTATGCGCGCTGGTTTCCCAGCCCACAACAACTCTAGGACTAGACTCTTGACTTTTTGGAAAAAGGATTTGGGGACAAGTAGCGGAATGTTCGTGAACAAATAGAGAAGTTTGGGTAAAATGACCATTTTTGTTAAGGAGGTTCTTCCCCACAATGTTAGGGGTAGAGTTTTCCACCTATGAATTCGTTCCTGCAAGGAATTCAGTGCACAGACATAGTTGTCTCTGTATATCTCATGATGATTACGTGACATATAAATACCCAGATAGCGAACCTTTGAGGTTTCCCATTTAAGGCCATAATCGTCCGCGAATTCAGTTGTGGTCGGGGTCAGGGGAAAGATTACAGATTTTGAGTGGTTGGTTTTGAGACCTGACATTCGCCCAAATTTTATGACTTCTCGCATTACCGGGTTAAGATTGGCCTGGGGCTCACCTGACAAATAACATGACGTCGTCAGTGTAGAGAGAGACAATTAATCTATGGGGACCCAGTTTAAGACCTCGTGTCAGATGGTTGGGGCGAAACCTCGACGCCAAGGGTTCCATAATAAGGGCAGAAATAAGGGCAGAGAGCGGGCAACCCTGTCTTGTTCCGCGTTCTAGTATTATGCCTGAGGACCTGGAGTTTCCGAGTGTAATATATGAGCGGGGGGCACTATATAGTAAGGACACTAATTTGATAAAGAATTTGCCTAGGCCCAGTTGTGTAAGTGTTGCGAACATAAATGGCCATTCAACCGAATCAAACGCCTTCTCGGCGTCAAGGACTGCTATGGTCTGTTGTGTTGGATTTAGGGCCTCTATGACACCAAACAGTCTTCTGATCCCGTAGGTTGTGCTTCGCCCCGGGATAAACCCAGCTTGATCCCCTAGTACAAGTGCAGGCATAAGAGGAAGCAACCGTGCAGCGAGTATTTTTTTTTTATAAATTGTTTTTATTATTTCCGAACGCATCAACAAGTGTACAACATATCACAACTCCCCCCCCCCAACATCCCCCCTACCTACCCTCCCCCCCTGGGGATGAATGCGTTTTGCTACAGGGATCATTTTATGCAATGAAAATTTCTCAGATCCTGATGTTATGAGGGCACCACTGTTCCATAAAGTCCGATTGGAGATATTCCAAAATCCCTCCCCATTCCATTACAAATCTGTCTTTCGTTCCCTGGATGGTGTGTGTGACCTTTTCCATCGCCATCTGGGCCCAGACTCTTTGGAGCCAAGAGTATATCAGTGGGGTGTCTTTCTTCTTCCAATTGTGGGCTATTGTTGTCCATGCTGCTATGAGGAGGCCCATAAAGCTTCTCCATTGTGCTTTTCTGATTCTTTTGGCCCTGTCGTCTCTCATCCCACACAGCCAAATGCTCTCCCCCATTTGTTCTGCCTCTGGAAAAATGTTCCCCATTTCACCCTTGACCTCTTCCCAGAACGGCGTTATCCCCTTGCATGTCCACCAGATGTGCTTCCATGTCCCCACTTCTCCGCATTCCCTCCAGCATAGGTTCGACGAGTTGGGGAACATTGTATGTAGTCTTTCAGGGGTGTAGTGCCATTGGGTGATGATTTTTGTCCACATTTCTCTTGTTTGTGCTGATCTTGTCATCTTTGGGATCAGCGTCCAGAGGTCTTCCCATTGTTGTCTTGTCGGTTCTACGCCCAATGTTTTGATCCATTTGTTCATGTATGGCCACTTGATTTTTTCGTCCTGCGTGTTGATAAAGGAGTAAAGGGTTGATACCCATTTTCTTGCCCCGGAATTAGTTGTGATATATGTCTCGAATGGGGTAAGAGTTCTTGTTGCCGCCTTGATTATGTCTGGGGATTTGAGCCACTGTTTTAGCTGCTCGTATCTAAATTTCTCCCTTGTGTTGCGTGCTGAGGGTGTGAGGCACTCTTCGTATGGTCTTAGCTCATTGTTTACGAACATTTCCCCTATTTTTGTTATCCCTGCCTCCTCCCAGCATTCATATGCCCCCTGCTCCATCCCAGGTTGGAATTGCGGGTTTCTGCTGATTGGGGTGAACGGGCCATGGGTGGTGGTCATTACGCCCTTTCTCGTTTGAATATCCCAGGCCTCCATTGTTGTTTTCATGATTTGACTTATTTCTATGTTGGGGTGTCTATGTTGTTTCTGTTTCCAGAGGAGTTCCACTAGTGGTGTTCTGGCCACTGCTCTGTCCTGTGCGGCCCAGATCGGCTGTGGGTCGTTTCCTAGCCATTCCCGGAGTACTTTTAATTGTGCCGCCTGGTAATATTTCAGGAAGTGAGGAAGCGCCAGTCCTCCTTCCCTGATCGGACTGGACATGATAACCCTGGCTAGTCTTGGCGTCTTCCCTTTCCATACGAAGGTTGTGATGGCCTTTGTGAGTGTATTAAAGAATGATTTGGGCACTCCTATCGGGAGGGCCTGGAAGTAGTATAGTATTTTTGGGAGTATGGTCATTTTTACCGCCTGTATCCTGCCCCACCACGAGATCATGAGGGGGTTCCATCTCTCCAGGTCCCTACGGAGTTTTGCTAATAGTTGCGGATAGTTGTTCCCATATAGTTGATCCACCCTTCGTGTGAGCTCTATACCCAGGTATTTAATGCCAGAGTCTGCTATCTTCAGATTCAGTGTTTTGGCTGCTCTCCCTATCTCCCCCCTGTCGCCTGCCAGTATTAAAATATCCGATTTGTTCCTATTGATCTTTAGGCCTGAGATAGCCCCAAATTCCTCTAGTTCCCTGATCGCTGCCCCCAATGCGCTGCTCGGCTCTTCCAGTGCTAACAGCATGTCATCTGCATATGCAGAGACCTTGTGTTGTGTTCCTGCCATATCTATTCCTTTAATGTGCCTGGCTTCTCTTAGTTTCCAAAGTAGGGGTTCTAGAAAGATAGCGTATAGCAGTGGGGAGAGGGGGCATCCCTGTTTTGTTCCCCGGGATATGCAAATCTTTTCAGTAACCTCCCCATTGATTGCCACTCTACAGGTAGGAGCATTGTAATTCGCTTTTATTCTCGCAATAAAGTTCTCCCCGAATCCCATGGAGTGCAGGGTCCTAAACAGCATTGACCATTCCACCCGGTCGAACGCTTTCTCTGCATCTACTGCGAGGAGGATAGACGGGGTCTGTTTTATGCCTATTTTTTCCACTAAGTGGATGATCCTTCTAAGGTTGTCATGTGTTTGTCTTCCCGGGATAAAGCCTGATTGGTCTAGATGTATTAGGTTCGGGAGAAGCGGGGAGAGTCTGGCTGCTAGAAATTTAGTATATATTTTGGCATCTATATTGATCAGTGAGATTGGTCTGTATGAGGCTGGGTCTGAGGGACCTTTCCCTGGTTTGTGGAATACTAGGACCTTCGCTTCGTTCATAGAGGGGGTCACATTGCCACTTTCTTTAAACGAGTTGAGGAGCTTTGTTAGGACAGGGGTCAGTGGATCCGCGTATTTTTTATAAAATAGGGCCGTAAAGCCATCCGGGCCTGGGGCTTTATTGAGCGGGAGATCATTTATTGCCTTTTTAACTTCTTCCTCTTTGATAGGGCTCTCTAAGGCCTGCCTATCTTGTTCTGAGATCTGTGGGAGGGTGAGGGCTTCCAGAAATGAGTCCTGTGCGAATTCGTCTGGATGGTCTGTAGAGTACAGTTTCTGGTAGTATTCTCTGAAAACTTCCCCTATGTCTTGTGTGCGCGTGCGGAGTTCTCCTGATGTATCTGTGATGTTTTTGATCGTGGTGTCTGTTTGTTTTGCGCGGAGTTGTCTCGCTAGGAGCCTATCCGCCTTGTTTGCTTTAATATAATACCTTTGTTTTAGGTATAACAGGTTCCTTTCCGCCCCCTTCGTACGCAACATCTCAAGTTGGCCTTGTGTATGTCTCAGAGCCCTCTTCAGATCTCTAGAAGGCTGTGCCACTATTTTCCCTTGCAGTTCTGTGATCGATCTTTCCACTTCCCTTTCCCACATATGCCTCTGTTTCTCTTTCGTGATTTTTAGTGACATTATCCTTCCGCGGATCACCGCATTAAACGCCTCCCAGACCGTACTCAAAGATGTTTCCCCATTGTCGTTTTGTGTGAAGTAATCTTCTATCTGTTCCCGTACTGTTTCCCCCGTTACCGGGTCTCGGATTATGTCCTCCGGCAATCTCCACTTCCATAGCCCGTTCGGATTCCCCGGAATTTTCACATCTAACCACAATGGAGCGTGGTCTGAGAGTGCTATCGCCCCCTTTTCCAACCCCTGGATCTTGCCCAACATGCCGACTGCGACCCAAAAGTAGTCAATTCTTGACATGGAGTTATGCACATGCGAGAAGTGTGTGTACCCTCTTTGCTCCCCCTTCAATTCCCTCCACACATCGTTTAAGGCTAGTTGGGCCATTTGTTGCTTAAGACGTTTTAACGGTGCCCCTTGTCCTTGTATGTTACCCGTACTTCTGTCTATTTTAGGGTCCGACGCCATATTCAGGTCGCCCCCCAGGATCACCTCTCCTCTTGCAAAGGATTCCAGTTTACCCAGAGTATCTCTCATAAAGCCATCTTGTCCCACATTGGGTGCGTATACGGACGCAAGAGTGATCCGCAGTCCCGACAGTACTACATTAGCAAACACATATCTTCCCTCCTTGTCTGCAGTAGCGTCCTCGAATTTAGCGTCCCATCCTTCCCTCACAGCTATCAGTACCCCCGCTCTTTTTTCTGTGGAGTTCGATTGGGCCCATACTTTGAAGCCCTTTAGTCTGGTTTTCTGCTTATCCCTGGCCCTGACATGTGTTTCTTGGAGAAGCAGGATATCCGCCCTTTCCCTTTTGAGTAGTCTCTCCAGCTTGCCCCTTTTGGTGGGGTGATTCATCCCCCTTATGTTATACGTTACAATGCGAAGCTTCCCCATCCTACAGTGTTCATAGTTTTGCGGTTGGGATCCCGTGCCTCGGTGTCGCCTTTATAGTCATGTCCCCTGTTCCGTGTGCTTTCCCCGTTAACTCCCCCCCCAACCAATAACCACAAACCAAATAACTTGCCCCCAAGTTAGGCGAGGGTTCCTATTGATGCCCGGGCGTTGCACCCAGAGCTCCCTGCCCATCCTACCCTCGGGGGACTTTTCCGTGGGGGATCCTAAACCCCACCTTCCCATTTGTCCTTACCGGATTCCAAGCCGATTGGGCCCTCCCGGCCGCCGACTCTGCCTTTACTGTGCCATTTCACATTCTCAGCTTCCCCCTCACGTAGCGTAGTGTGGTTAGCCCCTGGGGGACCACGTCGTTCTCATTCCGTATTTAATCGTGTCATCTACCTGCGATCTTCTCTACCCTTGTTTGATCCTTTCTGTCTGATGGTGTCCCATCCTTTGGGTCTTCTTCTCTGTTCCGCTCTGCCCTTTGCCTGATCTTCTTCTTCCCCATCTTCTTGGAGCCCCATCATGCTAAAGCCCTCTGCGCAGGAGGTCACTCTTCTCTGTTTACCCTCCCATGTGAAAGTTAGCCCAAAGGGGAATGTCCACTTGTAACGTATTTCTTTTGCCACCAAGGCCTTGATAAGGGGGCCCATCGCTCTCCTTTTCTGCAGGGTGATCAGGGCCAAGTCCTGATATAGTTGTATTTCCTGCCCATTCATCTTTATATGGTCCATATCTCTGGCTTTCCTCAGAATCTGCTCTTTTTGTGGGTAGGAGGAAAGCGCCACCAGCTCGTCCCTTGGTCTTTCTCCTGGCGCGCCGGTTCTCCTTGGTCCCACCCTGTGGACCCTGTCCACTCCGATTGTATCAGTCTCGTGTTCTCCCAGAATGTCTCTAAACACCTCTTTCACAGCTGTCTTAAGGTCCTTATCCAATATTGTTTCTGCCATATTTTTTATGCGTATGTTTGAGCGCCTGGAGCGGTTTTCCAGATCTTCACATTGGATCTCCAGATTTTGTGTGAGTCTCACCAGATGTTCCTGGGTTTCGCTCGTTTGGCGCGTCTCCTCCTCGACCCCCTGCATCGTTCTTTCCAATGTGTCCGTTCTCTCCTCTAATTTGGCCACGTCCATCCTGAGATCATGAACCGCCTGCTTCATGTCGTCTTTCATTGTCGTGAACTGCGCCTGGACTGTTGACATAAATTTTTCCTGAAACTCCTGAAACCATACTTGCATGTCATCTCTTGAGGGTGGAGGGTGAGGGTTTGTCTGCGCCATGTCTTCACCCTGTTGTATGTCCTGTTGCGTCCCTTTTGCTTGCGCAGTTATGTCCGATGACCACAGTTGTAGTATGTTTGAATCTTGCCTTGTGGCTTGTGGGGTTTGGTGTGGAGCGGTATTCTTATTTTTTGCCCTTGACATGGTCCGTCCGGGATCCTGAGGGATTTTATCGTGCTTACGCTGTCCCGCAGATCTATATGATGTCCCCAGTGGGGTGTTCCCGTGCTGTCTTCCTGGGGTACCAGCCTGGGCGGCGCCTGGGTGGCCCGGTGCGTCCGTCTGCACCCCGGGGTCTAACTGCTCCTTGCTGGTAAATTCTCTGTAGTGCCTGTCGGCGCTGCCCACCTCGCCCCTTTCTGTGGGTAGTCCGCGGGGAGATGTCCGGTGGTGCCGGGTTCCTTGCTGTGGGGTGTGGGGGTTTCCGATTTGTTCTCTTTTCCTGGGTCTGGCTCCCCTCCTTGGCCTCCCCTCCCCTGCCGGGGGTCCCCTCTTCAGGGTCTCAAGCGCATACCCCAGTGATGACCAATACGGGGAGGGGGGGGCTCGCCCCGTGCCGTCGCCGCCAACGTGCTGGGCTCTTTGCAGGTCCGGTGCTTGGGCTCCGCGCCGGATTGTGTCAGAGGGCTCTCCGCGTTGTTTTCAGGCGCCGCCCCTCGCCCAAGCCGTGGGCGCCCTCACGCAGGGGGGCGAGGCCGCCCAAGGAGCCTGGGTCAGTCCCCCTGCCCTCGCGGAGTGCGCCTTGCCGCCGCTTCCCCAGCCGACTTTCCTGGAGCTCCCGATGGGGGAGGGGCGGTCGCTGTCTCGCTCGGTAAACGAGCGTTCCTCGCCCGTATCGACACGGTGGCCGGGGCAGCTACGTCGGAGAGTAGTGGGGGGGCGTAGCGCTTGCTATGTGGCCCCAAACGCTGCTTTTGCGGTGCTTTTTCGGCGGCCGGGGGAGAGCGCGGCTCAGACGCGACTCGTTGCCCCGGTGGCCATCTTGGAATCCCCCGGCAGCAAATGTCTGCAGCGAGTATTTTAGCTAGAATTTTATTGTCCAACTTAATCAATGAGATTGGCCTGTGGGATGCACAGTCAACTGGGGGTTTGCCGACTTTGTGCAGCAACATTACGTTGGCTTCACGTGATGTTGGGGGGGGTAACCACACTGTGAAGATTCCTCAAAAACTCAGAGCAGAAGAGGAATAAGGATGGTTGCATGGGCCTTATAGAATTCTCTGATGAGCCCATCTGGCCCAGGCGCCTTGGCATTTGGGAGGGATTTTATTGCCTCCAGAATTTCATCTACTGTTATCGGAGCATTCAAGGGCTCACGTAGCTCCGCTTCGACCCAGTACAACTCTGTGTCGTCGAGGAATTTTTGAATCGATTCTGGATCGGAAACCCCTTTGGAACTATAAAGCACTTGATAGAAGTCACGAAATACGTTGGCAATTTTTTCTTCTGAATATACTAGTTGACCTTGATCATCTTTAATACACTCCACTTGGGTCGGAGATTTGTCTATTGAAAGAAGACGGGCTAACAATGCACCTGGTTTCTAACCTTCCCCATATTGACGGACCTGGTGTTTGCGGCTCATGAACTTTATTTCTCGATCAGCTATTTCTTTGAACTTCAGCAGTTCTTTCTTTATTTCGGCTTGGACATGAGGGTCTTGGGTAGTTGAGGCGCTCATCTGCAGATCTTTCAAGCGTTGTTCACTGCTGGCCAAGTCTTTCCGGATCAGTTTTAGTATGCCGTTTTCTTTGGCCAGGCAAACTCCTCGCACGTAACATTTTAGTGTTTCCCACAAGGTGCTGGCCGAGGCGACAGAGTTCTGATTTATTTCTATAAAGGATATTAGTTCTTCGCGAAGTTCATCTGCGAAGACGGTGTCGTTGAGTGATCCGGGCTTGAATCTCCATCGAAGCTCAGGGTTTGGTGTGCCTGAGAGGGTGACTTCCAGTGTGACCATTGAATGATCAGAGAAGGAACGCGGTAAGATCTGGCATTCTCCCCAGTTAAAAGGGCAGTGGGTAGATGCCAGAATGTAATCGATCCGGGAACTTGTATTATGAACCGCAGAATGAAAGGTGTACTCTCTTGCGTCACGATTGTGGCGCCTCCATGTGTCGGACAGCTCGAACGTGTGGCAGATCTCGCGGACTTCGGCGCTGGCTTTGGAGGGGTGTCCTGTTGTATTATGGGACTTGTCGAGAATGGGGTCAATTGGCGTGTTAAGGTCCGCTCCCCAAATAATGGTTGCTGCGTTGATCTTCCCCAGCTGAGCCATGACCCAGTTAAAGTTGTCGGTCCATCGGTATTTGGTGCGTATGAGTTTACTATTGCTACCTCTCTCCCCGAGATCAACCCCCTCACCAGTAGGGCTCTTCCCTCGGAGTCCTTTACTGAGTTAATGAGACTAAAGTTCGATTTCCTGTCTATTAAAATTGCAAGACCTCTAGCGTATGACGAATAGGATGAGAAATACCTATGACAACCCCATGATTTAGCCCAAAGTTGTTCTGATGAAGGCAGGAGATGAGTTTCTTGTAAAATAACAATGTTGATCTTGTGACGTCGGAGATAATGGATGATCCTCCTAGTCTTCGCTGGATGGTTACCCCCTCGGATGTTCCAGGTGGCGATTTTAAGTGTTGTTCCTGCCATCTGGGAGGTTAATTATGTTCCGAACCATCAGGCCTTGCGGAATTGGCTGGATTCTTGCAGTCTGGAGATTGCCGGAGGGCCCGGCTTGTGTTGGAGTGACGAGGAACCAAGTGATTGTCGTGGAGTAAGGGAGAGGGGCAGGTGGTGGCTCGGCTGAACTGGAATCCCACCCTTGTGTGGGCAACCCCCAACTGGCCCACAAAGAACAGTCCCATATAGACACAATAAACAACATTGCAGTGATAGGGGCGCCGGTGGCCCTCCAAGAGGAGGCTGGCTCCCGACTTTCGTTCTGAATTGCGGTCCGTGGTGAAAGAACAGCTATGTGGGTGCTGGTGAGGCGTCTTTCATTTTGCGATAATTACAAAGTGGATTTTTATGGCGGATCCCTCCTCGGTCTATTTCCCCTCTGAGGGTTTCGGTTGTTTGGGGCGGGCCTGCAGCCGGCGCGGTCCAGGTAATCACTGATCTCTTCTGGAGTGCTGAAAAACTGCGTTTTGCCTTCGTGCTGAAGGCGAAGTTTCGCCGGAAAAGCATGGAGTATTGGATCTGGTTTTCTTGTAATCTTCGTTTCACGGCTGTGAAAGTACGTCTTTGGGCCTGGATGGCTTGGGAGAAATCTGGGAAAAATTGAATCTTATCACCTTCGTATTGGAGCTCTCCTTTGACTCTGGCTACTCTTAGAATGGCATCCCGGTCCTTATAATTGAGAAGCTTTGCAATGATGGGCCGGGGGTTAGCTCCGGGAATGGGTTTCGCATTAGGAACCCTATGGGCTCTTTCGATAACAAAGCACTTTGAGAGGATCTCTGAGCCGAACAGGTCTGTGCAAATTTTCTCCACGTATTCCTCCATTTTTAGGGTGGGTTGGTGCTCTTTGATTCCGACGATCCTTATGTTATTGCGCCGAGAGCGGCCCTCCAAGTCCTCGTTTTTGGCGCTCACGGCTTTCATTTGCGCCTCCAGTAGGGATACCCTGGAGGTTAAGGCCGATGACCCGTCATCAAGGTCAGAGACCCTCTGTTAGACGGAGTCGAGTCTGTCAGCATGTTTATCCAATCGATGTTGGAGCAGGTCTACTTTGGAGGAAAGCGAGTCTAGTTTGCTCCCCAGGCTCCCTATCCCCGCCTTGAGGTCTAACAGAATTTCTCTGATATCGAAGTCTTGCGTCTCCTCTTCTTTGCGGGGCGGACTAGGGTTGGGTGAAAGTGAACGACTGTTGGAAGAGGACACTTTGACAGAGGGGCAGCCCTCAAAGTTCAGTTTTCTCTGTCATCTATCCGTTTTCTCCATGATCTCGATGAAAAGTGAACGATGGAGCACAGAGGAAGCGACACAGGGCGGGCTCGGGAGGGCTAGCCAAGATTCTGCTGGATGTGTTTGTGGCAGGCTTTCCGGGGCTCCTTGCCGCGCGGTTAGGCGCACACTCCGCAAAGTTCGGTTTTGCTTCTGATTGATCTAGTGTTTGTTTTATGTACGTGGCGGCTAGGCCCCACCGAACTGGCTGCAGGTGATGTTGACGCGCGGGAGAGCTGGGAGACAAATCTCACTTATCGTGGATGCTGGCGGTTATGGGGGCGCACAACGCGCTCGTACCTGGCTTTCCATTGGCGTATGGTCTGCGGCTTGTTCGCGCCGGTCCTCCGCGCCCACGCCCGACTCTGCGGCCACTCAGCATTCAGCTCCTCACCGCTTCTCAGGAGCTCAAGCGAGGCGCGGCTGGCGCTCAGGGGGGCCGCCGCCGTACACCGCTACCGTGCGGTTTCTCCGCTCTGTCCAACGCCCCCGGAGCTCCGGCGCTGCACAGCCGGCACCTTTTGATGTTACAGCCGGGTTCTTCTACCTCTCGTACGGCCGTCCCGCCACAGCTCTGCCGAGGCCACGCCGCCACCAAGATGGCGGGGGGGGGGAGCACCTTTCTCCGGCCGTCTTTCGCAGGCGAAACCTCATGCGACGGATGATATAGTTCCAGCGTTGTGCACAAAAACGCCTTAGCTCTCGCTGGGTATTCACAACTGCTCAACTAGTCACCACGGAAGAGTGATATTTTCAGGATTTTTGGGGAGCTACACGGAGCTCACAGGGAAGCCGCCATCTTGGACTGCTCTCTAGCGCCCTCATTGATGTGTAGTATCTATGTTTTGTTTTTGTTGTCCTTATAGAGGAGTTGTGTATTTGCTCTCCTAAAAGGGGAGGTGTGTGCCATGTCATGTCCAGTGAGGTACTGTTTGACTGTGTGATATGTATGTCATTGTTCTCCTGGAGTAAGATGAATGTCTGTCTCTTACAGTGATGTGTGAGGGAAGGCATGGTGTACTCTGAGTTTCCCCAGTGGGTGTCATGGCAAGTGTGGTATGCTTGTGATGTTTGTGCCGCTCGTTTGTCCCTTTCGTTAGTTCCCTTAAGGGGGAATGAGTGTGGTAATCTGTGTTGAGGGAGTGATGTCATAACTTATGTCACAGAACACAGGTAGCATCTTGTGTTTTTTAGGGACCCACCTCTGTCAGCTGGAAGGTGACCAGCCTGGGTGGTGGACACCAGTGTATTATTGTTTCCTTACCTACATCTGTAAGTCTTCTTCGATCATCTGTATGCCTGTGACTGCAACAAGAGGAGTTAAGAGCTTACCCATAACTTTGCGTGAGCTGTCTCCATTGTAGCTACAGTACAGCCCTTTACTATCTACGACAAGGCCCCCTTCAGTTTGCCTACTAGAGACAAGAGCACTCAGCCATATATATTCCGAGGCAAACAATATGTTATAATCCTCCAGCCGCCAGTTAACCAGGGGTGCACTCTTATTGGTCCAAAAATACATAATACGTGTTTTATTACAATTCATAGATAAACTGTTCACCTCGGAATATCCGAGTAATGCTTTCAATGTTTTTAAAAGGCTGATCTGAGTATGGACAAGTACAATTATATAATCTGAGTATATTCAAATGCCCATTTCCTCATTTAGGTAAGACATTTCTAATTGTGCACAGTTTCTCAGGTAAATCAGCCGTACAAAGATTAAAAAGCAAGGGTGCAAGTAGGCACCCCTGCTTTAATCCCTTATCGATTTTCATCAAGCTGGTGAATTTACACTCTCCATTGAGTCACACCCAAGCTGCAGTATCTGTGGGAAGTAGGCAAAGCATGTTTAATAGTCCCTTACTAATGCACCAGCACATGGGTTTAGCCCACAGTTTTGACCTATCGACAACGTCAAATGCACGGCTGTACTCAATAAAGGCTACAAATAATGGCAGCCCTTTCCCTTGCTTCGTCTTATGCAAAATCCATTTCACGCAAAATGTAATATGTTCTTTTCCATAACCTTGTGATTCAAGGACCTAAGCAATATTGTAGCAAACCCCTTACTAGATGTATCAAGCCTGGCAAGAAGCCTGTAATTCACTGGGTTTTTGCTTTAGCCCTGAAATCAATGTTTTCATGATCCCAGTATTTTATTTGAGCGATCAATGAGGGAAAAATACTGATGTAAAATCTGTGCCCAAATATGTGGTCCTCTTTCATAATTGTATTTGTCAGTCCATCCGGCCCCAGGGCTCCTGAATTTTTAAGCTTAGCAATCAGAACGTCAGTGTCCTCCACCTTGTGTTCACTAATTCAAAACGATCAGTAGGACTATCATAGTGCAGTAGGGTTTGCAAATAATTAATTTTCGGGTCATATTCAGCCTATTTATCTGCCTTTATGACATTAATCGGAGAGCTGTTGGATCTGCCTGTACTGTCATTAATCTTAGCCCAACATTGTTTGGAGTCATTGGAAGCAAATATTTTCAACATGACTTGCCATTTTTTTTCTTTCATATCTGATATAAGGTGGGATTCCAACCAATGTATGTAATTATTCTCGAGTTTATTTATCTGTTTATATCCCTCCTCAGTAGCACCCCTTCACCTGCTCTTGTAAGCTTGCGCTTTCTGTTCACTATTAAATTATCATGAGTACTGCATTGGCTTTTAGGTGCCCTATGATGTCTCTGCTTGCCCCAATCATTCATGGCTACAGAAATTCAATTGCCAATCTCATCAGGGGAGCTAGACTCCACTAGAGTGCCATTATTCCAGGCTCTATTCAGGTTCCGTTTCAAGGACCGAATATTATGCCGAGACCAGTGGAGGCAGTTCCCCTGTGCATTAGTTTGACCATGTTTTCCATAAGCATGTCAGCAGTTTCCTTTTGAATGTTGATAAAGGTGCCTATCAAAATATGATCATTGTGTTCCATGCCTTGTATAGACATGTTATCCACACATCTCATATTAGCGACCATGTCTTCCATAAGCATGTCAGCAGTTTCCTTTCGAATGTTGATAAAGGTGCCTATCAAAATATGATCACTGTGCTCCATGCCTTGTATAGACATGTAATCCACACATCTCATATTAGCTGAATCAACAAACCTATAATCCAGTGTGGCCTCAAGGTTCCCCATATACCAACTGGGGTGGCTCGAGGTCTCGCCCTTTGCCCTACCTTTCAGCATACCCATCTCATATCCAGTCATAAATATCAATAGTATAATGCCCAAGCTATCTCCCTTTCCGGTTTTCAGAGTGGTCGGAGGAATCTCCTCCTGTCTATGCTTATAAAAGTAATTGTCAAATGATTTACCACAATGTACATTAAACTCTCCTCTGATACCAGTACGCAGTTTTGGACTGCCATGATTGTTTAATGCAAAAATATCTGCCATAATGTCTTATATCACCTGGAGGAAAGCTTCACCTTGCGGATTATACATATTTATCAACAAAGCTTGCCTTCCCTGGTTTACATTATTCAAAGCAGGAATTGGGGAGAGGATTGATGTGAGCTTATTTCCACATATTTTACAGTATTTCTAAACCCCACAATCAAACCACCCTTAGGGCAACCTTTATTCCCTTTGGAGGCCTCATTAATCATTAAGCTAAATCCGTCCAGGTGGAACTTAGTCCTTAGCCACGTTTCCTGAACGAAGAAAATATCTGCATCATGGAATTTATGGCAAGAATTCACAGAGCCTTCCAAGTGTCGAAAACCTCCTGTTTCCATGAGAGAATATGTAGGACATTACGGCCAAGGCTAGGGCTTATTGATTCTCTTCTGAACAAGTGCGGCCGGAAGCCAAGCCCAGTCCGTGTTCGATTGCTGCTTAAGCCTCACAACCCACATTCTCTCCTCCCTTCAGCAGTGCATGTCACTCTTGTCTCGGGGTGCTTATCAATATCCAAAGGTAAGTCAGCCTTTCCAACAAACGGATCATATGACATCTTTATTAAAACTTCTTTGTAGGATAGTATGAAAGCAACAATCTGCATTGATTTACAATGAATACAAGATACTCTAGGATAGCTGGTTTCACACATCTATACATAGTGAATGTCTTGAGAATTCAAGACCTGAAGCTCTGGTATTAGAGCAAATGGAGACATTAGGCACAACCTATTGATGGCACCGTCTTCGTGTGAGTCACAGATGACTTCAATCATTAAACTCATGCTTGGATGCAGGCGAGGCTTTGGCTGTATAATAACTTTATGCAGTTTCTTATTGGATCTAGGATCTGACACAGCCACTGACGTGGCAAGGACAGATTCATTTGCTGTATTCCCCCCACCCCTGCAATGAGTCATGTACAAATGCATTGTCCACCTCCCGCACTGGTGACAGCTGTGTCCCCATTGAAAGTAGACTTTGCTCAACCCTCTCAGATGCTGTCCCATTCATTTTACCTACCGTCTCCACTTTCTTCTGTATTAACCAGATGGTCTACACTATTGCCCACCCGTAAACATTTTATTTTTTTATTTCTACCATACTTGGCCAGAGCGGGTGAGGACCCTGTAGCAATATCATCAATCTCCATTACTAGCTTGTCCAGAGGCTCAACATCCTCTTGACTCTTCTGTTGCTTTTGCACTTTTTTCTTTAGGTATTTCATTTGACATGTCTTCTTTTTCTTCTTATGCCTGTCTCTATCACCATTACTGCTTTGGGAACTTTTGGAATTTAGAGTCGCCACAGGTATAATACTTTTGGGATTGGAGCCATTGAACTTCTTGCTTATTGCTTTGATGACCACACGATAGACATCATCTCCAGCACTGAAATCTATCTGCCCTTCTTCTATTTCATTGTCTTGTCCATTGTCTACCATTTCTGGGGTGGGATTTAGCCCTGCAGGGGAGTTATGTGGCCAATCCCGTTTTCCAATGGCCAATGAGGTCGTAATTTTGTGAAGGAGACCCATAATGTTTCCCAATAGAATGTATTGGTCCTTCCGAATGGTCTGCATACCCTAGCAGACCTTTATCAAGTCTTTAGCTATGGGTTTGGAAAGAAGGGTGCTGGACCTTTCTCGCTCGTTGAACCCTGGGATTGATGAAATAGATGTATATGTACTGTCAGATTCATACATATCCGGGGACATAGGAGCCACCACCAGAGAACGTCTAAAGTCGCTTGAGATCGAATGAGAGGAGCTTGTCGCCATGTTTAAAATGTTTGTGTGATGGCTAACAGTGGGGCTTCCAGCAACCAAATGGTCACCTTTATTGGTGTCTCTATTTAGGCTGAGACATAAGTCCAATAAGGAATTGGTGTCGATTAATGAGCCAGCCTTGTGGTTTATGGGCTCCAAGATCTTGTCTTCATCAGCTGCTTACTGCCCTGTGCCCACAATGACCTCCACCGGCTTGGAAAAGGCAATATTTCACCCCTTTTCTGGGTGGTTAAACAACCGTCCTCCACTGTGTGGACAGTTTGAACCGGCTCGTCTTAGTTCAATTTTCTAGCAACCCACTTGCCCTTGCTACTGCCTGCTGACTGCTGACTGCTCCTCACTTGACTCCATACTTTGCACGCGCTTTGTGCTCGTAAGGGATTTTATCCCCAACCAGGGGGGCAGGGGCGTGGGGCCAAACACTCTGCGGTCAGATCCAACCAGGAAAGCAAAGCACAAGCCACGACATAGCGCCTCCAGCTGCCTACTGCTCCTTACTTTGCCAATGTCATGGCTATCACTCTTTTATAAGATCTCCCTTAAAACCCATGTTCTCAGCGTAGATGGGAATGAAAAATGATGTTGCGTTAATGGGGCCTTTGCCCCTGCTTGGTGTAACTGCTGTCCCCTCCCATAATATGAAGTCCCGGGATCAATGTTTCTCATTGCAGAAAACTGCATAAAAAGCATATGATTCTTGGAGGGGGGGCCTGATTGCTGTGTGCCCACCCCTGGGGGGCTGTGTAGTGGTGAACAAACATCGACTGTGGGCATATCGCCCCCAAGCCCCATGGAGAAGTTGAGGAGCAGGACATACCGCAGGCCGCCTGACTGGTGAGCCCCTGTGTTGGCAGCGGGGGAAGGGAGACCAGCTGCAACTTGTACTGTGGAGTGGCCTCCAGGTGCCCGCCTGGACTTGCTGGTGGTGTAGGACCCGGGAGGTGGCACACACCCACCTCTCCAAACCCCCGCCCCACCTTCTCCTTTACACTGATCCTCCACAGCATCATCATCGGGTCACTGGACAATTGCTGGTGTGGAGCCACCAGCACTGCCCTGCACTCTACTTTTGCCTCCTCCTCTGATCCTCTGCCACTGCTGGTTGCTCATGGTGTCCTGCGGGGGGCCAGAACTGGCGTTACAGTGTTTGCACTCTGCTGGCCCTACCACCTCTGCTCTCTTGGTTTGCAGCGTGCTGCACTGATATCACTGGAGCTACAAGCCCACCTCTGACCCACAACTGTACTCCTGTCCTGCCTTGACCGCTACTTTGGGATACTGCCATTGCCATAATCGTATCTGGTGGCTACTGGGCATGGTGTGTCAGTCTCTGCGCCCTGCAGACTTTTACAACTGCCAGCCTTCTGACCGAGCATGACCCTCTGATGCCCCCAGTGGACGCCTCAGTCATCATGGAGTGCAGACTGAAACCTCCTGAACCACTTGAAGTCGTTGCCCGGAGGCGAGCAGATGGGCAAATTCTAGCCGCTGCCTGACTGCACAGCAGTGACTTGACCTCTATGGCTGTGCCGGAGAACTCGGAGCCCCCCTTGCTGGCTTGCTTTTTTCTTTCTTCCTTTCCTCTTTGTCACTTGCTTTTCTTACTCCTTTTGACCTGGCTGTCGGAGCCCTTGACATTGATTTCTCTCTTTCGTAGTTAGGTTGGTGACGAGTTTGTCACATGTTTGGGCAACAGGTACTTCCAGTTTGGGTGAAGTATGGGGCGGGGGGTGGTTGGGAAGTTGGGGTTTGTGGGGTTTGTTATGCAGCAGAAGATGTGGCTGGGAAGATGCAATGGTGGGGGGTTCCATCTCAGGTGTATTCAGGTCACCGCTCTGGATCAGACTATATTTCCCTCCTCAGGACATGGGGCCAGGTTCTCCAGTTCCTGAACAGGTTCACACTGCAATTCTTTCAGGGAAACTATTTACACAAAAGCAACACATGCTGGCTTTTCCCAGGGTTCCCATGGGTTGCTGGTACTCATCCACAACTGGTTGCCCATTTGGATACTCTGAGCCAAGAGACTACCCCGAGGTAGATTTATTTGGTGGTTGGGGAAATATGGAGGAGCGATGTTGGTATCCTGGCTATTTACGCCCCACCCCCGCTGTCCATGGACCTCCTAGACACTATTCAGAGCCTGCTACTTTCCCATCAGCCCAACCTGTGGTTCCTGGGGGGTGACTTTAATGAGGCCATGGACCAGTCAATTGATCACACTCGCTTTCGGAGCAGGGATTCAACTGTGCCCACAAAACTGCACACCTTCATGTAAGCGTTTGATCTGTGTGATGTGTGGAGAATGGTCAATGAACCTTCCAGGGGTTACTCCTTCAACTCTGGGGCACGCCTTTACGTCTAGGATAGATTATTTCTTTCTCCCACAACTGAAGGCACACCAGATTGTGTCAGCCTAATTCCCGGCACGAGTGGCAGGCCCAGACATTAAATGAGGTGGTGCATCAACAACTATCGCCTTAGCTTTCCGAACATTTCGGAAGGGATTGTGCCAAATCCGAAGAGCATTTCACACTTAATACAGGGTCGGTTGAAAGTCCAGTGGTTCTCTGGGAGGGTTAAAAAGCAATGCTCAGAGACAAGCTAGCATCCCTGATCCCAGCAAAAGGCAGGGTCACAGCGGTTAAGGGAGGCTGAACTTGCAGCCGAGATCCTGAAGGAGGACTTCCTCCTGTTAGACTCCCCTGCCACACACAGACTCCTCTTGATGGCTTGGGAAACCCTGCGGAATAGCCAATTAGACAATGCCCGGCAGGCCCACAGGGATTGGTTGAGCAGAGTCTACCACACTGGAGATAAGGCTGGGAAGATGCTAGTTTGGCGGGAACGGCATGAGCTGGGGAATAGGCACGTCCGAGAAATGCTTGATGAGGGAGGAGTGGGCTACTCTGATGACTCTAAGATCGCAGAATGCTTGCCACAGTACTACAAAAAGCTATATCAGGCCTCTCTGACTGCCGAACAGGTTGGTTGCAACCCTCTTGGCGATGCCTGCCTCTCTATAGAACAGTCGACTTCCCTAGTGGTGGAAGTTACCGAGGAAAAGATTGCAGAGGCCACCTCCCAGCTGCAATCTGGAAGACCCCAGGCCCCAATGGGTTCCGGTGAAGGTGTGGAAAAAACGGGTGGCCTGATAGTCCCACACCTACTCAACCTGCTCCTACATAGTAGAGAGGAAGGCTTCCTCCCTGAGACGGCAGCCTACTATAGTTGTTATACCAAAGAAAGATAAACTCCCCACCTTGTGCTCGTCCTATCGCCCTTTCTCTCTTATAAACAGCGAGGCCAAGACACTAGCCAGTGGCGGAGCCAGGTTTTGATGCCAGGAGGGCGAAGTACTCCTCACGGAGCACTGCACCGGTCAGGTCAAAGAGGGGTCGGGTCACTACCATTTCCTTACTTTTGCAGGTATAAATTTAGACAGATCCTGATCAACTGGCTAAAAGATAACGACAAATAAAACCCAGTCCAACGCCCTCCTTACGCCTCGTCCTTATCCTATGTCACCTAACCCGCAATGTACTGTATGTCATACACCTGTAACCTCAGTGCACTCGCTTGCAACTATGTAATGTTACTGCGTACATATTGATGTGATTTTATGATGTGATTGTATATGCCAGCCGGTTGGCCATGTAACCAAGTTGAACATATCCTTTTCTGCTGCGCCCTGTTGCTCCAGGGTCTGGTGCGCATTACAAATATTAAACAATAACAATAACTAGGAACTGTTGATAGGGAGGTATAGTTTTATGTGCCTGTTCCCGGTCATAGGGCCTCATTACGACCCTGGTGGTAAGGGGTTTACGCCAGCGTTAGCTGCGCCGACCCCTTACCGCCAATTACGAGTTCCCTTAGCGCCATGGTCATTTTAACGCCCGCTTTTTGCGGGCGTTAAAATCCATGGCGCTAAGGGACCTTGGTGTTAATTACGCCACCGTAATTTACGGTGGCGTAATTAACGCCTTCCCCACTCCCATTGAGCCCTATGGGGCCGAAATGGGAATGGGGAAGGGTAAATGGGTCAATGGGGACTTACCGCCCCGCCAACCTCGGAATGGGGCGGTAAGTCCGCCATCCGCCATGGCGTAAACGGACTTTACGCCATGGCGGTAAAGTCCGGCCCTGGCGGAAAATATCCGCCAGGGTCGTAATGAGGCCCATAGTCTTTTATCTCATCTCACTACACCCTCTCTGCCAAAATTAAGACTATTTAAGGTAATTCAGCTGTTTCTTTCTTACTCTTCGAAATTCTTCCACAGTTGTGATGCTGTTAAGTGTATCTGTGTTTCTAACAAATGTATTTGTGTGCGTTAATGGGGAAGCAATGGCAATGTATTTGATATGTTGGAACGATATGAGTTTGCCAAAAGAAAATGCCTGCAAATGCTGCTGTTGCTCTACACTTGATTTATAGATGCCAGCCCCATGTGTGTTCTATGTTCTTGAACACTACCACATGTGTATAGGAGGTAAACATGCAACTTGGCTTAATAAGCAGGAGCCCAGCTCTGTACACCTCTCCCTGCAGGCTAGCACCCAGTCTGCCTCCCCCCTCCACACACACGCGCTTTCTTTTACAAAGCCAAGGGCATGGACGCCAACATTATTGGTAGAAGGATGCTACTATGCTAGGGAGGAAGGATAGCTCAGCGGAAACGAGTTTGTGTGGGAAACAAGACAACGCAGCGCAACACAGGTTTGAATCCAGATCCTGCGCTTAGAAACGACTCCTGGTAGGTATTACGCAAGGTCTAAATAAAAATGTACAATTGTGCAATTGGATGGCGCACATCAGATCATGGGTCCAGTCAGTATTGCGCTTGCTCTCTGCAACAAAGTGCAAATTCCTCACGGGTTTTGCTTTGTTTTTAGGCTAATCTACCAAGATCTTCATTTGGGAGGTGTGGCTTTACAAAGAGGTGTTTGTGCTGTGATGTTAGATGCTGCACTGATTGTTCCCACATAAATTACAGGCCAGATTTGGCGCCATGCTCAAGGTGTCCAAGTTGTCCCACGTGACGCCTTCTGACAGTTCTCTGCATTGCAAGGTGGCATTTGCAGGCAGTTTCGGCCCCACACTGTTGTGCAAGGCCAGTGTGTGGCCATACATGACATGGGGCCCCTTGGCAGCTTTGTGTGCTACCATTTCCAAACATACACAACCTGGAAATGACATTTGGTCCCGCTTGTGTACCTTGGCATAGGGAATCTCTGCATGTTGTGTTAACTGTCAAAAATGGTATCTGCACCTGACACTGATAACATTAAGAACTGTTCCTTTCCCTGGAGGTTTTACTTTTCGTCGTGTACAGACCCTCTCCACGTGTAGATAATCAGCATATTTTAAAAATGCATACAGGGGGCTGTTGCGCACTGGAAAGAGGCAGTCTACGCGGTCTCCAGAGGTTCTGGAGCAAATTAGATGTTCCCCTAAAGCACCATAAAAAGGTCCAGCTGCAATGTGTCAGCAATACTTTGAGTATGTACTAGATGATGTGCGCCCACAACTATGTGCACAAAATCTAGTAGAAGCAATGGGTGAGATGAGGTAATGGGGAGATATTCACAAAGGGAGAGTCAGAGCGAGACGGGGGAGAAAGAGATTGTGTAAACAGACGTGCGAAAACATGCACAGGGGGTCGAGGAGAGGTGAAGGGGGTGAGAAGGTCAGAAGAGGCGAAGGTGGAGAGAGCGGGGAAGCAAGTAGATAGGAGGACGGAGGGAGAAATTGATGCATAGGTAGAAAAGAAGCAAAGGAACTCACAAGTCAGGGAGAAGTATGGCAGAGTGGTACAGAGAACGAGAGAGAGCTGCAGGCAGAGGCGAAACCAAACGCAGAGGCTTGAAAGGTAGAATCTAGGAACAGCTGAGGCAGAGAGAGAGAAAGAGAGAGAGAGAGAGAGAGAGAAACAGAGAATGCAGCCTGTTCGGCGGGAGATTGCTAGAGGGTGAATGCAGAACGAGGGAATGCATGGAGCAGGCAGGGAAGATGGGTTGAACAGAGAACAGAGAAAGGGCGAAGTCACGGAGATTGAGTGTGGCTGTGGGTAGAATGATTGGAAAAAGCAGAAAGAATGTTGCCACAGGCCAGATTAGATTGCATGCATTAAAAAAAAAGGAGAGGGTAGTCCTCTCATGAGTTTATTGTAAGGCAATTTCAGAAGCCCCCTGTTGAGACAAACAACACACGTATCCACATCAAAATAATGGCGTTGAAATAGTACATCGGTTTGGACTGATCACTTAATATGAAATTTGTCTGTTAACACTTCTATTTTTATTGACAGACAGGCAACGTCAGCAAGCAGACACAGTCACAGTGACACACAGTCAGTCACACAACACCACCACTCACGCAGGCACACTCTCACGGCTCACCTGCTGTACTGCACAAATCACCTTATGGGTCACAACGACTCCCAATATTCCGATTTCGATGCAAGTGGCAGCAGGAGGGGCAGGCCAGTCGGGGTGGGGGGGCGGGGGCGTACCGGACGGTGCTGGTAACGGCACACGCACACACAAGGCAGGCTTAGGCACCCAAGGTCTGACCGTCCATGAACCAGGTCAGGTGGACATTGTACTGACTGTCTCACAGTCAGTCTCAGGAGGGGCAATGCCGTGGAACCACCCACGCCCAGGCAGGCAGGCTCAGTCTGGCTGCTGCAGGCACGGTCAGACATGCAGGGCAGGCCTGGCAGCCGGACAGGCATTTCTTGTGGGCCAGGAAGGGCCCGCTGTCAGTCAGTTTGTGGCAGTGGGGGTGTGGGTGGCATGGCTCTCACACTCAGACGTTCTGACTGAGACTGACGCCAGAGGCAAGACTTCTTGACTCTGACTGAAATTGGAACGCGCAATGCACATGCACTGTAACTGATCCCAGGCAGGCAGGCCACTTGTTTCTGAGCTGGGCCGCGCGGATTTTCTACATCATAGCAAATGTGCCCGACTGCCTGGTGGTGCCTGCCTGCCCATGCTTGTTGCGACTCCATGTAGTCTGGCCCAGGTCTAGCCCGGGGAAATTGAAAATGCAGCACGAGTAGCAGACTAGTCTCATGTCAATCGCACCAAAGTGCGATTTTCTTTATTTTATTTTTTTATTGTGAAATTTTCAGCTCGACAGGCCTGCTTTTATTATACATTTCTACTCAAAACGTCAACACGAACATCAAGTTCCCAAACCATAACTTGTTACCCATACAACAACCACTTTACTGGTGTGGAATTGTACACCTTATTTGCATCATACTACATTACTTGTTTGTCATTTATCATTTAGTGCGATTTTCATTCAGCAGCCAGGCCGGCACCTAACACCAAAAGTTTTGCCCAACGGACGGGATCATCATCCGTGGCAAAGAAGGCATGGGGGTGGAAGGAAAGGGGCCGAAATCTGAACCCATATTGGATGGGTGTATCATGTGAAAACATATTTTTCTTCACCTCACTCAATAGTCTGTGTTAATATCAATTTCCCAGAAATCTGCACAGAAGTATACAGTAACAACAATGGCCTATGAGAGGAACAATCTTTCTTGTCAGTTCTCACACTTGTTATATAGTGGTGCGATGATCGCAGAACCCCAGGATGGATCTCACTCTCAACCTAAAAGGAGATGAACACACTGCTGTGCACGTTACCAAAAGTCATCTGCATGTTCTTAATGAAATTCGGTCCAATTCAGTGTCTGAAACAATATCCTCCCCCTCCCTTTGGAACACATTTGCATCTTTAGCAGTATTTATCCTTCAACTTGGTTAAAATCTGTGAATAACCTTCTAAAATTCGAAAACATAAGGAGGGCCTGTCACTGAAAAACCCTGACAGCTTTGTAAATAACAAACCAACAAGCCACCTGTAGCGCCTTGTTTGCACTTGCTCGTACTCCACTCCTACTGCCTCTCTGTCTCGGCACACTGCACGCAAGGCGAGAGGGAGGAGTGCACAGAGATGTGGCTAAGCCTAAAGGCAGCAGCGCAGCACCAGCAGGGTCGCGTTGGCTCTCCGCAGGCAGCACCGTACATGACAGTGACAGTGTGCGCGCGGCCGTGCATTCATGCATCCAAATTAATGGCACAGCCCAGCAGGTGCCAAGGGGAGGCACACTGGGCAAGCACCCACCTTGCCCACCCCGCTACCCCTGGCTCCGCCACTTATACTAGGCAAGGTGCTTGCCAACCGGTTGCTGTGGGTGATCAATTCACGCCTACATCTGGCGGTGGATTGCGCTTCGGTTCTCCCCAAGTCCCTGGCACTCGGAAAAAGCATTTGACTCTGTCTTGTGGGGGCACCTGTGGGAGGTGCTGGCGGGGATGGGCTTCGGGGAATAGTTCATACGTTGGGTCAAGCTCCTGTCGCTGAGGTTAGGGTGAATGGGGCAACATCTAGATGTTCCCCACTATGGTGGGGGACCCAACAGGGTTGCCCACTCTCCCCCCCTTTTGGTTTACAATGGCGGTGGAGCCACTGGCTATGTGACTTTGCACAAACCCAACATGGAAGGGTTTCTGCTGGCCCACCGGTCATGAGGATAGGGTCTCCCTTTATGTTGATGATTTGTTGATATTTATATTTTTGGATGAACAGAAAGTCTCTTGTTGCATCTTGACTCAGTGTCTCTGAGACAGCGAAGCAGTTACGGGCCTTAGGGTTAATTGCCACAAGTCAGTCCTGTTCTCAATAAAGGTTGGTGAACTGGCGATACCCCCTATTTGCCCCTATGAGGTTCTATGGACTGGTTTCCGATTTCTGGGGGTTCACATTGGTCCGGATCCCCTCGAGTTTCTCTCTTGCACTCTGCATCCAATCACAGAGAGGTTTTCACAGGATGTGCGACACTGGCACACCCTCCCAATCACATTTCTGAGGAAGGCAGTGCTATTTAAGATTCTTACGTTGCCCAGGTATCTATACATCCTCCAAAATACCCCCGTCCCGGTGCCCCGGACAGAGTTTGCCAGGGCAGACTGAGCCCTCAGGGACCTGCTAATGAGGAAGACGCTGCAAGTTGATGAACTACAGAGGTAGCCTTACTTTACCCTTTCACACCACAAGAAATCATCACAAATTCAACACCCCACGTACCTAAAGGAACATCCTATAATAGGAAACTCACTAAAATGCTGGCATCAAGTGCTCAGACTCACCTCAACTAGGAACGAATACATCCCACCCTGGCTGACTATAAGAGCGACACTCCTGTAGCGTTCAGGAAGACCAGTAAGATGCAAACAGAAGCGAAAATGGAACAGTGTCCGAATAACAGATTCATGTGAGGACTTTGTCCCAAAATCCTTTGGGGCTGTTAGGGAGGTCCTAGTCCTTGCGATCAGCTAATGGCTCACACACAGGGCTTCTATTTCCTCCTTAAAATCATTAATCACAGCTGATACATATGATAGAGAACAATCTATATGTGAAACCGAGAGATTTTCCAATCATACAAACCGCTTCTCCGGACTTAGAGATTTCTGTATCCTCTGCGTCCCAAATAATGTTGACCGTAACGTGACCCAGTGAACCTGTGGTCCATATATCTGGACATCCTTCTAGGTAGCTGAGTTACATACTCATTTTTCGCAATGATAAAACATGTCTCTTATAGCTTAAAGAATAGAGTAATGACATTTTAAATTATTCAACATATTTATAACACCCCATCCAAGCTACATTCATTGCGACTTACAAAGAGTCCCAGATGATGGCAGGGGTGTACGAATATAGGAACACCTGGCTACATGATGCAGACTTGCAACCACCTGCAGCGCATTTGGATCTCTGTAATGGTAACAAATAGATGTTAGGCAGAATCCTGTGCAGTTCCCTTAGGGAGCACCACAGAAGATTAAGACTACAGGTGAGAGCAATAAATCCCCTTTGGTATCAGTCTGTACCACAAAGATTTAGTTGGTAGCTATGGCTGAGCAGTCAGACTTATCTCAAGAGGGAGATGAGCAGTATTCTGGGTTTACACATTAGGGCTTTCAGTACTATGGAACAAGGAAACACTGACCAAAGCTTTGTATCAAAAAGAATATATATATTTATTTTATACACTCTGACTTTGTATCAAAAAGAATATATATATTTATTTTATACACTCTGATGTTCACACACAAATCACTATTATTAAAGCAAGTTAAATCAGTCAAGAAAAGTATACACAACTCCCTATTGAAATTGTAGACAAGTTTGAGCAAGAGTGAAAACTCGGCAAAACGGCACAGTGAAAACCAAGCAGAAATGGCACTTCACAAGTTTAAAAAGGGGAAGGAAAAAGGTGGTTATAAGAGTTAGCTGCACCAACACATTTCTAGGTGAGAAGCAATCTAGAAAAGGCTGCTGTAACAGATTTAGCCAGAATCAATAGGCCTGTGGCAGAGTCAATGGTACAAGGCAATGTGCCCAGGATCAAACTGTTCTAGTAGCTGCAGTCAAGTCTTTGTTTAACGATTCGAAAAGGCGGTTGCAGAAGGTGAAAGACAAGGTTGGATGATAGGGGTGGCCAACCCAGTAGGTAAGTAAAGGATTTAATACACCTTTAGCGATACCCAAGAAACAGGAGGCCTGGCGGAACAATGTACCTTTAAAGTGGAAGAGGCTCCTGTGGTGGCGGTAGTTCCTGGCAGTTCCTGCAGTTCGGGAGATCCAGCAGAGGAAGAGAGACTCTCGTTGTGGAGGAAGGTTTGAGTTACTGCATTGCCCAGGGATGAAGCCAGCCGCGGTGCTGCCAAAACAAATAAAAGGTGCGCTCCTTTAAATCGCGGTCGTGGTGGACGGGTGCCTGGCTATCCGGTCTCCGAGTGGAGGGCACTGGCAATTCGACCAAGGCAGGTCCTGGAAGGCGATTGGCGAACTGGTTGGCCCCACCAGCTCAAGGGAAGAAGACTCTTGCACAAGAAGATCTTCTCAAGTCGTTGGAGAAAAGTGGTGAGGATCTGCAGCAGGGCTTCACCTGTGATTCAGTTGTTGCAGATGTCTTCAGCTTCTCTCCTCTTCGGTTTCTTAGTTCCAGTAGCGACGTCTTGTCCTCCAGTCCTCAGGACCCTGCTTTTATGCAGCAAGACCCCCATTCATACAGCCTAGCTGTCACTCACACAGTGGGGTGGCTCTCTTGGCGGGAGAACCCCCCAGCCTATCAGGGCAGAGTGCGACTTGGGTTGCATAGGCAACCCTGTCCAGGGTGCCTATTCCCCCTCCCACACATCCTGTCTACCCCAGACTCAGTGGCGCCGAGAGGAGGGCTTCTGTGCAGAAGCCCGCCAAAAGGACGAACAAAGGATCCCCGTCCTGGGTTAGGATTATAGAGAAAGACACGAGAAAGAAATATTATTGAAGTTCTGGCAATAAAAACCTACCGGAGTAAAGTTGATATTAAAATAAACCAGCGGTATGTTGGAGGCTGTCAGTAAAACTGGTAGCCTCGAACAATGGAAAAATCCCATAGGGAAATATTCGCGGTTGAATATTTACGGTAGTAACCACTGCCACCAGCCAGAAACCTTCCCAGTACTTCCATATTAAGATGGGGTGTACTGGTGTAGTTCATAATTATTGACTAGTAAAGTCAATGGGGACTTTACATGCCCTTGGAGACAGTAGTCAGTCCCAGAGTATGGAGTCTATGTTTTGGGGTCCCTACGACACCCCTGTGGTACGGCACGGAGGGTGCTGTGTACCACACGTTAAAAAGATGATTCCTATGAGGGTGAGAAAAACCCCATAGACCACAAGCACACAAGATAGCTGAAACACAAAGTAGTAATCTGTCTAAGAGTGGGGAAAAAGGGTCTCACTCTTAGCAGGAGAAAAAAATAAACCCTTCAAATCCAGCAAAGTTGCTCGGGGACTCTATAGGTAAGGGAAATTAGCCTTAGAAGAGAATTTCCCCTAACACTCGCCGCCCCCTGCCCCAGACTAAGGGACAGGAGGATCTAATCCACTCCTGGATGAGTCTTTTACCTCTAGTCAGTTAAAAACATCCTAGAGAGACCATCAGCATTTTGGTGGTGACATCCTGACCTGTGCTCAATGGTAAAATCAAACCCTTGGAGGCAGAATGACCATCTCAATAGTTTTGGGTTTTCCCCTTTCATTTGCATCAACCATCTCAAGGGTTGGTGGTCTGTATGAATGGTGAAAGTAGAACCATACACGTATGGCTGAAACGTCTTCAGAGACCACACAATGGCAAAACATTCTCTCCCAATAGTTGCCCACCTTGTCTCAGGTTCCTTCAGTTTCCTACTGTTGAAGCAAATGGGGTGTTCCCTACCTTTCTCATCCAGTTGACTAAGGACTGCACCTATACCTGTATTGGAAGCATCTGTTTGCACAATGAAGGGTTGGTGGTAGCCAGGAGATCTTAGAACTGGAGCTTGACAAAGGGCTCTTTTTAGGCTTTCAAAGGCCTGATTGCACTCCTCATTCCATTTGACCTTTTTAGGGAACCTAGGAGAGGAGATCACATTCAGTGCAGAAGCTATGGTCCCATAGTTCTCAATGAAATTCCTGTAATACCCAGTGAGACCTAAGAAGGCTCTCATCTGGGTTTGAGTAGTAGGTGTTGTCCAATTTTGCACAGCTTCTATCTTGCTGAGCAAAGGCCTTATTTCACCACCTCCTACCTCATGACCAAGGTAGACCACTTTACTCTGACCAATTTGACATTTGCTTGTCTTTATGGTCAGCTGGGCCTGCTCAAGAGCCTGCAAAACATATCCTAGGTGGTCAACATGTTCTTTCCAAGTAGGGCTGAACATTGCAATGTCATCCAAGTATGCCATGCAGAAGTCCTCCATCCCATTCAGAACCTGGTTACCCATCCTTTGGAATGTAGCAGGTGCATTCTTTAAGCCAAAAGGCATAAACTTAAACTGGTATAAGCCAACTGGGGTGGTGAATGCATTTTTCTCCTTGGCATGGTCTGTCAGAGCTATTTTCCAATAGCCTGACGTGAGATCAAATGTGCTGAGGAACTTGGCTGAACCAAGTCTATCCACTAGCTCATCAGTCCTTGGCAAAGGATGGGCATCAGTCTTAGTGACTGCATTTAGAGCTCTATAGTCCACACAGAATCTCAACTCCTTGGATCCTGCCTTTGGTACTAACACAACTGGGTTAGACCATGGACTAGCAGAGGGTTATATTACCCCGAGATCAAGCATCTTGTTGACCTCTCCTTTGATGTGGGTTCTTACATTTTCTGACATTCTGTAACCCCTGATTTTGACAGGTAAACAGCCACCATTGTTGATGTCATGCTGGCCCCAAGGGGTCAAGCTTGGTGAAAGTGAAAACAAGGGGGCCCATTGATTTAACAACACTTTGCACTCCTCCTGTTGTTCAGAAGTCAGGTTAGAAGAGAGATTGACTCCTTCTATTTGCTCATCTAAAGGCTTGCCTCTGAGGAGGTCAGGAAGCGGTTCACTCTATTTTATTTTATTTATTTTTATTTTTTACATTTGTATAGCGCACAAACAGCCCTTGGGCATCGTTGTGCTGTTACTTGTCGGATTCAGTCTTACAAAAATGCGGGGTTCTTCAGGGATCTTCGCTCTCACCTCTGCTTTTTAACTTATACGTTAAACTGCTTATGGACATACTGAGGAAATATAACATGAACTTTCATTCGTACGCGGATGGTACTCAGGTGTTCCTAAAGGGGCAGAGAGTTGAAGACACATTTGCAATGGCGGAACAGTGTGTACAGGAGGTCCAGAATTGGATGTGTGCTAACCAATTGCTGCTAAACGCTAGCAAAACGGAAGCATCATTATTTGCCTCAAAACATCATCTGAAACAGAACAAACAGATATTGCCACCATATTTCCTAGGAGCGCAGCTCAATTTTGCAAAGAAAATAAAAAATGTGGGCTGTGCGTGGGAAGACAATATGGGTTGTGCAGCGCAGATTAGTACAAAGGTACAGTCAGCATTCTACACACTAAGATTACTGAGACACATTCTGCCATTTATTGCAAATGAGGATAGAGCAGTGGTTGTAGGGACAATTGTAAACGCACACCTGGATTTCCTGATTTTTTCTGTAAAGGCTTTTTGAACTTTGTCAGTCTTCACGAAACAGTGAGAAAGGAGGGGCTAGCGCCTTAGGTTTTTCTAGTGCTTTAAGAATTTCAAACAAACAGATTACTGGCTGAGTTTTTAGCTGATTTTATTTGTTCGTTAAAATTATTTTTTGTGTCACTAATACATTTCCTATAGATATTTTCACTTTCTTTCCACTTTGCTTTGTTGACCTGTGAAGGATTCTTTTGCCATTGGTCCTCTTTTCTCCTTTTTTTTCCCCTTTTCCGCTCAGCTAAGAATGTGTTGAACCATTTCTGATGGTGATTGTTGGATCTTACAAGTTTGGTTTTTTAGAGGTGTCTTTAGCTCCACTTATTGTTTTGCCTGAGATATGAAATCTGCAATCAGTTTGTCGCATGAGTCATCCTCCTTGGATTCTTTTAATATTCCCTCAATGCATTGTTGTAGATGTTGCGGTTACATTTTTTATTATTCCTGCTTCTGATTTCTTTTTGGCTCGTTACCAATATTGTTCTTATTAGGAGTATTTATGGTCAACATAAATGTGACTGAAGTGGTCAGACCAGATACATGGTGGGGTTTCCAATCCACTTGTCTCCTGGTTATTTGTGACTATCCAATCTATTTGGTTTACATTTTCCCTCGTTGGGTCGGAATTCATGACCCGAAAAACGATGTTATTTAGGGTCTTTTCGAGGTGAGTTGCCTCCTTGTCTTTTGTGTTCCCATACCATCTATTGAAATCCACAAGAACTACTGTGACTGTATTAATACCCTTCAGTGCGTTCAGTTGTTGGGTAATATCCTCATTAAAGTCAGTAGTAAGAGACGCGGGTCTGTATAATAGTTTGTTTGAGGTGCAAAATTTTGCAACCTGCACTTGTGGTTGAGGACGGGAACATGCGGATGGAGCTACAAGCAATAGGTTGCCTTTTATGTCATTTAATGACTGACTGTATATTGATACGAGGTCCTGTATAAATGAAGTAAAGAAAACACACTTAAACAGTGCACACTGCATAATTTTCATGCTTCAAAATTCCTAAAACAAAAGGACAATACAACTGCACAGTCGTAATAAATTTATAGCATGTTAACAATGCAAACGTACAAACATGGTAAAATAGTATTGTAAATAAAAGTGTTCATTTTGAGGGATGAAATTATAAAAGTTTGTTCATTAGCAAGTAATGAATCTTTAAGATGGCGTTGTTCTTGCCTTCACTTTTTCCTGCAAATTAGAAACATATTTCATCTTGGTTAAAAGTAACGTTGCCTCTTGGATATCCCCTTCTATAACATTTCCAATTTCTTGAACTTCAGTCCCATCAAGAGCCTCTTCCAGCTTTTCATTGATTTCCATAATTTCAACAATGAATGGCATATCTAGGTCACTGTCTGTTCCTTTGCCTATTTTAATCCCATTCAGTTTCAACAAATAGAAACCTCGATTTATAGGAGTGAGAAGTGTCCTATATGCTTTGTTCACTAGTGAAGACTGCTTTTCTGATAAATCACGTTATTTCTGTGATTTTTGGCTGAAATAATCTGGATGTAGTAAACGCCGAAGATTTCTGTATTGTTCCTGAAGTTTATGGATATTAATTGTATAGGTTCGCTCACTGTAAATAATCTGAAAGTAATCCTTATTTGAGTCTGGTGGCTGAATGGGACTGCAAGAGGGGCAGAAAAAGACATCGATAAACACATGCTTCTGACATTTCCAGCATGTTCCCTCTGTCTGTGACCCACTCTCCTCCTCCTCTTGAGTTGAAGCTAGAAGCAAAGCTCCCAGTTCTGGTCTCGAGACATAAGCTTTTAGACGGTTGGTGTGAAAGACTCTGGGAGCCTCCTTAGGATTGCCTAAATCCACCAGATAGTTCACCTCTCCAAGTTTTCCCACAATCTTGAAGGGTCCTATCCACTTGTCCTGCAAGGCCCTCTGCCTTGTTGGCACCATAACAAGAACTAGCTAGTCTTGAGCGAACTCAACCATGATGGCCTTCTGGTCATGCCAATGCTTAACCAGAGCCTGACCTGCTTTCAAGTTATCACTTGCCTCAGCCATCATGTGTGACATTCTTTTCCGGAGTCCTATCACATAGTCAGTCACTCTGACTGGCTTGGGGGAAGGAGCACTCTCCAACCCCTGCTTGATCAGGGCCAATGGACATCTGACCGAATGGCCATAGAGAAGTTTGAAGGGACTGTAACCCACTCACTCCTGAGGGACTTCTCTATATGCAAAGAGAAGGCATGGCAGTAGAAGATCCCACTTTTTCTTAAGGGGGTCTTCTAAAGCTCCTATCATGCTCTTCATGGTTCTGTTGAACCTTTCTACCAATCCATTTGTCTGAGGGTGGTATGCTGTTGAGAACTTGTAGGTAACTCCACAGTTTTTCCACATGTCCTTCATGTAGTGGGACATAAAATTTGACCCCCTGTCGGATATTACCTCCTTAGAAAACCCAACCCTGGTAAAAATACCAAAGAGGGCCTTAGCCACACCCTGAGCTGTAACAGTCCTCATAGGAATTGCTTCAGGTGTTCCTAGTAGCATGGTTGTTACACATCGGCCCTGTCCTGCAGTACCCCCCGTTTCTGGTGGCCACATATGGGGGCAAGCGCGTTCCAGAACTTCGTTGTGGCTTTGGTATTGGTTGCCATGGCACCTGGCCGTGCAGCAGAGAACGTCGCATCAGCTGAGACGTCCTGTGCGCAGAGAACGCATAAGGAGCCCCCGCCCTCCTACACCATAAAAGCCGAAGGGACTCAGCAGCTAATTGTGGCGTTACATTCCTTCGGTTCCATCCCGTTCCGGTGCTTATTCCCTTTTTTCCTCTTGATTACTTGACTTCCTGGATCTTCGACCCACCTTTGTCTACTTGGATTGTCATTGCCTGTCACTCCAGCCTGAATCGGAACTCTGTTGCCGACTTCAGACTGTCCTTGGATTGCATTTACTTTTTCCTCCAGCCTGATCCATGAACCCTGCTGCCGACCTCGGACTGTCCCTGGATTTTCCACTGTGCCTTTGCCCTGTCTGGTGAGATTTCTTCTTCTTGCCGCTCTATGCAATTTGAGCGATCTTCTACGCGGATTACCATGCTGCACATTACAAGAGTGCTCCGCCAACTTGGCCTGTGCTTGTGCAATTAAGGTAAAGCTCATCCACTTCTCCTGTATTGTTCATTACCTGAAAATCATCAGTCCTTCTCATAAGTACAGATTCCTGGAACAATATCATTTATTTCCTGCCTTTTCTACCTTAACCGAGTGCATAGAAGTGACGCTTTCCAGTGTATGCACCAACCCGGCACTAGTGCGACCCTCGTGCCGCCCGGGTATACTCTTCCTTACTAACCTTCCCATTTGTTGTTTTGTACCTGCCGTTGTATTCCTTTCAACTGGTACCCATTTTTCCTTAGGAATCCCACTTATCAGGTCTGCTGGGTGTTGTATCAGTCATAGTGAGGTTTTGGTTATCACTTGTGCATACTCATAGTCTTGGGTTCTCTTGTAGGTTCATCATTTAAGGTCCAACACCACCTCAACCATTGTCTAGGTACTTAGAGAAATATCTGATTGTCTGGTTAATTCCATATTGCCTGATTGCTTCTAATCATACTGTGTTTTCTTTGTAGCATTGGTTATTGGCGGTGTGTGTTCTCCCCGCTCTTTTAGGCGATAGACATCTCTACTGGTTTTTCCTCAAATGGCAGAGAGGTACATCGTAGAAAAGAGCCCCTCTTAGAGGAAGCCTGAATCATAGAATTCAGGGGAGCTGGAATCCTGGAGGCTGAACCCGAACCTGTTATCCGATACTCCGCCGATTTATAAGATCATTGCGAGCGAAATAGCAAACCGCAACTTGACCATCCTAAACGTCTGGGTAGATAGGCTAAGAGAGAAGCTGGCCAGGATCACATGCACTGAAGAGGACCTGAAAGTAAACCCTGTAAGAGTAAAATCCAAAATGGAAGCCCAAGACTGGATTGACACCCTTGAGAAAGGACAGGCAAACAAACTTACCAAGCACCTCCCTCCAAGTTTTAACAGACTAAAATTGCCCTTGTCCTACTGCATTAAATTTCTGAATAAACAACTAAGGAAAGCAACTGAGAGCACACCTAAATCTTCTTCCAACGCGTGAAATCCAGGCTATCCGGCTACAATCAAACACCAAAGAATGCAGCCTATGTGACCAGATAAATCAACCTGAAACAATAAGATATCTCCTGCTACAATGCTTAAAGCTAAGAGATGTAAGAGCTGCTTACCTGAACAGCCTGTGCACAGACTTTCTGGGAAAGATAGAAGAAGAAGAAACAACATGGTGGAACAGGCTGATGTCGGGGGTAAAAACGAAATGGACAATAGCTACGGTATAAATTCTAGAAAGTGCCTTTCAAAAGAACTGACACTTTGAACGGCTGTCCGACCAGAGTTGCGGCTGAAAGACAATATCTGGACTGAAATGGCGAGGGTGTCATTTTCTTTTTCTTCTTGGCGTTTTCTTGTCTTGTCTTGTCTTCTACATCTCCCTTCTGCTTCTGCTTCTGCTTCTTCCTCTTTTCTTCTTGGCTCTTTTAGCGCGACCAGCATCGTTCTTGTTAAAATTGCAAATGCAATTATATACAAGTAAATAAAAAAAATAAAAAAAGTATACACAACTCCCTATTTAAAATGTAGACAAGTTTGAGCAAGAGTGAAAACTCGGCAAAACGGCACAGTGACAATCAAGCAGAAATGGCACTCCAACAATTTCTCAGAAGGGAGGGAAAGGACATGTTATACAGGTTTCGACTCTTTAATACACCAGCAACACTTCCCAAGTAGATTGTGAATAAGTTAGGCAAGGCAGTACTTTAGCATATGCAATACTGAGGTGAAAACCGAGCAAAATGGCACTTCACAAGTTTAAAAAGGGGAAGGGAAAAAGGTGGTTATAAGAGTTAGGTGCACCAACACATTTCTAGGTGAAACGCAATCTAGAGAAGGCAGTTGTAACCGATTAAGCCAGAGTCAATAGGCCTGTGCCAGAGTCAATGGTACAAGGCAATGTGCCCAGGATCAAACCATTCTAGTAGCTGCAGTCAAGTCTTGGTTTAACGATTCAAAAAGGCGGTTGCGGAAGGTGAAAGACAAGGTTAGATGATAGGGGCGGCCAACCCAGTAGGTAAGTAAATGATTTAAAACACCTTTAGCGATACCCAACAAAACGAGAGGCCTGGCGGAACAATGTACCTCTAAAGTGGAAGAGGCTCCTGCGGTGGCAGTAGTTCCTGGCAGTTCCTGCAGTTTGGGAGATCCAGCGAGGAAGAGAGACTCTCATCGTGGAGGAAGGTTCGAGTTACTGCACTGCCCAGGGATGACGCCAGCCGCGGTGCTGTCAAAACGAATAAAAGGTACGCTCCTTTAAATCGCGGTCGTGGTGAACGTGTCCCTGGCTATCCGGTCTCCGAGTGCAGGGCACTGGCGATTCGACCAAGGCAGGTCCTGGAAGGCGATTGGCGAACTAGATGGCCCCACCAGCTCAAGGGAAGAAGACTCTTGCAGAGGAAGATTTTCTCAAGTCGTTGGAGAAAAGTGGTTCAGTTGTTGCAGATGTCATCAGCTTCTCTCCTCTTCGGTTTCTTAGTTCCAGTGGTGACGTCTTGCCCTCCAGTCCTCAGGACCCTGCTTCTATGCAGCAAGACTTCCATTCATACAGCCTAGCTGTCACTCACACAGTGGGGTGGCTCTCCTGGCGGGAGAACCCCCCAACCTATCAGGGCAGAGTGCGACTTGGGTTGAGTAGGCAACCCTGTCCAGGGTGCCTTTTCCCCCTCCCACACATCCTGTCTACCCCAGCCTCAGTGGTGCCGAGAGGAGGGATTCTGTGCAGAAGCCTGCCAAAAGGACGAACAAAGGACTCCCGACCTGGGTTAGGATTATAGAGAAAGACACGAGAAAGAAATATTATGTTCTGGCAAATAAAACCTACCGGAGTAAAGTTAATATTAAAATAAACCAGCGGTATGTTAGAGGCTGTCAGTAAAAGTGGTAGCCTCAAACAATGGGAAAATCCCATAGGGAAATATTCGAGCTCGAATATTTACGGTAGTAACCACTGCCACCAGCCAGAAACTTTTGAGAGAGGGACTGTACGGTACCCCCTCGAAAATGAACACTAGGGAAAAACTATGAACCCTTCCCAGTACTTCCATATTAAGATGGGGTGACTGGTTTAGTTCATAATTATTGACTAGTAAAGTCAATGCGGACTTTACATGCCCTGGGAGACAGTAGTCAGTCCCAGGGTATGGAGTCTATGTTTGGGGGTCGCTACGACACCCCTGTGGTACGGCACGGAGGGTGCTGTGTACCACACATGTTAAAAAGATGATTCCTATGAGGGTGAGAAAAACCCCATAGACCACAAGCACACAAGATAGCCTAAAACGCACACTAGCAATCTGTCTAAGAGTGGGAAAAAAGGGTCTCACACTTAGCAGGATAAAAAAATAAACCCTTCAAATCCAGCAAAGCTGCTGGGGGACTCTATAGGTAAGGGAAATTAGCCTTAGAAGAGAATTCTCCCTAACAATAGAGGGAGCCCAAATAGTACCCCTGAAATCGCACCCTTACCTTGTCTGTATGGAATGTTTGTAGAGGCATGGCATGAAGGAGAACATTGGTTGATGTTCATACATACCATGCTATTTACGGCACACACAACTATACTGGTTGTATGGAAAGAGAAGGAACTGCTAAAGCTGGAGTTTTGGAGAAAAATGATATCACAGACGTGTGATTGTGAAAGGAGGCGCTATAAGGAAAGATAGCCATCAGTGGTGGACAGGCTGTGGGCTGTTTATGAAGGATACCTTTAAGGTAATGGGGTGGACTCGATTCATGATATGGTGAACTGCAAACACAAGGTGCGAGACCCACCAACAGTGATATATATGACATGGACATTTGACCCCATTGCACAAGTCCGGTGGATATGAGAAGGCCAAATCCCTGTCAGTAGTGACTAGACCAAAATCCCAATCCTACCCTAATTTTGGTTATATCAATCAGGCACCCCCCTTCCCCTTTGTAGATCAGAGGTTATCAAACAAAATCTGAACAAGTACTTGTATTGTAATTTACCAGTTGAACAAAGGACTCATTATCATGTTGATAACTGGACAAATGAATGAACCGTGAATGTGGTGGACATGGCTTTTGGTCTCATTATACTATATCTACAATGAGATTTGAAGAATATGAAGGTTTATGAAAATGTTGATAATAGCATGATTTTTAATTCAGTTTCAAATACTACTTTTTGTTGCATGTACATTTATAACATTGAGAGTTATAAACATGTATTCTGTTTTTATAATGTTAATAACATAATCTAATAAATACAAATCTAACTATTCATTAGTGGTTGTTGGGAAAGGAGTACGCATGAAATCCGTACAGGATGCTTCACATCGCAATGAATCTCTCCAAGTCATCACCCCTTGATGGTTTCTTCACAATTTCTAGTACTGTAAAGACTATCAGGGCAATATTCCGACCATGTGCTAGAAAGTGTCTTGCTACGGACAACGTTAAGTAGTTGTGTTTATATATCTTATTTTCACTTTGTCAAACTTTAGAACCCTACACCGGACCAAAAACATTAGAAAGGCTAGGCACTAAACACCACATTGGCTTCTGATGCCGTGTATCTTCCCAGGATTCACAAGTAGTCAAATGCCAAATGTGGGGACGGTAAGATAACTCAGTGACAACATGCTCGCCTTAGCAGCTCGACGATGCGGACCAACACAGGTTTGATCCCTGGGACCGCACTTAAAAACCTCTGGGTAATTACAATGATGCCTGAATTATATGTTTTTTCAGTACGTCGTTAATGTAGTGTAGCATTTTGTAAACATATTGGGGGTCATTCCGAGCATGGAGGTAAGGTAAAAACCATGCCGGTAATGATTTACCGGCATGGTTTTCCGCTCCATGCTATTCTGACCCCTCAGACCGTTAATTACGGCACCATAAACTACAATGCCGTAATTATCGGTCTTGGGTCTTGCACGCGCACGGCCATGCCGAAATTAGCAGCATGACGTAAACGGGAGCTGATCGCAAGTGAGGAGCACACGTAAATAACGGCCTCCCCAATGCCGCAAAGTACCTTACCGGCATGGAGTACATACAGGCATCTCAGAGAAGGAGTAAAAACCCTGAGCAGTGGTTCCCAGAGCCACAGGTGCACACATACATCACAGATGGAGGCTATGGAGTCTGCCAAAGCAGAAAAGGAACACACCCACACACCACCCCCCTCCCACACCAAGATGACACCAATAGAACAAGCAAGGCCACAACCACACAAACCTCTGCAACAACACCACACCCCCCCCACTGAGGAGTGACAGGGGTAGAAGGAGGGGGAGACAGGCCCTGCATGCAGCACCAGTGCAGCCTCCGTTACCACCCCAGCAGCCCCCATGCACACGCAGCATGTCCGGCCACTCAAGGAAAAGTCCTACCAGATAGACACCCCTGACCACCTAGACTGTGACACCGTCACCACCATATTGCACCACAGACACAAAGAAAAGCGAGCACCATACAAATGTACAGTGCCAACCTGGCCCCACACCCATGCCACAGGCACCTACCAGCACACAGTGGCGCCAATGCATGGCATGTCACAACCGTCCATTAGACGGCCACATATACAAGTGCCGTTACACCTCCCCAAGCACACAAGGGCCTACCAATCCCCAACATGGACCACCCAGGAGATACACAACAGTAAAGCTGGACCCAATGCAAATGGAGGCATGCCAAATGACAATGGTGCCCCTGACAGCACCCACAGGTCGTATGTGGACCAGCATGGCATGCAGGCGGCGGACAGCAACTGCAAACAATACCACTCCCCCTATGTGCAGATGGAATCCAACGCAACCAAGAACCGCACACATGGGTGGGCCCGACACCAAACAACTACACATGACTCAAAGGGCCAGCAGTTCACCACGCTACCGTGCCACATAGTCCAACATGCAGGATGACCTGCCTGGCTGGCTGTTGAGTCGTCTGACTGTGTCATGCAAGTGCACTGGTGCCATGAGGTGGGTGCCTGCATGAACCAACTGGGTTGAAATGATGAAGCCATCGTACGGTGTTCACCCCAACAACAAACCTGCCACAGAACCAGTGCAATGGCACATACGAACAGCTTCCCACTTTGATTGAATAAGGCACTCAAAATACACTACATCTCCACCATCTGACAAGGGCTAATCACACCACACTAGCACCACTCATTGGCGGACACCACAACCGTAAGCGCATATCGGAAGACACACTGCACATGCACAATGTGGCAGCCCCCAGCATAGCACCACATTGGAGACCCATCCCTGGGAGTGGAATGAACGGAGGGCAGCAGGGATACCACATCACGTCACCGGCATGGCACACCCATAGGAGTGTTGGAAATCACCATAGAATGGATCAGAGCAGGATGATGACCATGATCCACGGACTACAGCCATCACACCCAAATATGATTCTACACAGTACACAGCACCACATGGATCTTACATCAGGACAGCAGCATGCAACAAAGCAACATGTACCACAAGATGTCCATACCATCGTACACGGACCATCTTGTAGACCCAACCCCCCACTGCATTCCATTGTATTGGACACATATTTGTGTCCATGATTGTGCGCAATACATCCATGGACATGTGCAGATGGCCATCATTGAAGCCCTGCCATGACAGCAAAGTACTGTTCTCCACCATGACAGTCCAGACAATCACCTTATTTGGCTACACATGCAGCTGTTGGTGGCTGTCCCTTGACAACAAGCCACATGACCCCTGTCATGAACCCCCTGAACGGCCCATGGAGCACTCAAACAATGGCCATACCCGTGCATGCGTGTAGATGAAGCAGTCACCTGGCTTGCGTGAAGCACATATGAGCTGGCGAAGCAGGACTGGGGGGTGACCCATCCACTGATATCTGGTGTCGAATGAGCCGATGTCATATGTGTAGATGAACAAAAAGTGCATCCCTACATGAGCGGCTATCACCCCTGACATGGTACGCTACAACCACATGACGATGCGGTGAAGGTGGAGAGTGAAGTGGCAACAAAGCTTCATGGAGGCAGTGCACTTGAGGGACATGTAATGCTCTAAACTTACAGTGGACAAGATCTCCAGGACACGAGTCAGTAGAGGGTGGCATGACATGGGCACACAGGGCACTGGACTTGTGTATACTTGTACACCATGCACTGGCAGACGTCAATAAACAAATGCGCAATGATGAATGTCCACAACGGTTGAAGTTTGCGACACCAATAGTGTATTGTGAGAAAAATAAAATAGTGAAAACATCACCATCACCCCCACTCCCCCCCAAACTCCACAACAAACCATCATCCCCCCTCCCCCCCAACACCACAACAAACCATCACCCCCCTCCCCCCAACACCACAACAAACCATCACCCCCCTCCCCCCAACTCCAGAGCAGTCGTCCCATGTAGGATGAGAAGCCCACATGTGGCAGAAATGGCTATTGTTTCTTGCCCCCCTTGTCTGGGGGAGGCATATCCCGGTGACGCATGGAACGCCGAGTGCGTCTCTCCGGGCTGCCTTGTGTGGCCTCACTGTTTGCGGCCGTGTCCGCCTGCTGTGGCTCGGAACTGGAATGGCCAGCCTCAAGGGCATTTGCTATGCGTCCAAGGATGTGACATAGACGGGTCGTGCTGTCTGTCAAAGTGTCACACAATTGGGTGGTGCAGTCGTTGAGGGACTGCCGCATTTGTCTGAGTCCTTCATGCCATTCTGCCCTGGCCTGGTGGTTGTCCTCAATGAAATCTTGTATGAGGTCTGTCAGCTGATTCACTCGCTGCCGGCCAAAAGATGGGAAACCATCGGAGAATCCACTTGGTCCAGCATGCTCTGCATAGGGTGGTACAGGTGGCTTGGGGAGATCCGCGTAATACCCCTTCGGGTCGAGTTCCGGACTGTGCACAGGTGCAGGGGCATCCCCAGAGTCACTGCATGAGGCCAGTGGTACAATGCATGGCTCCGGGCTGTGCACTGTGTCTTGGCCCTCCTCCGACAAGGCCCCACAGATGGGTGATGGGCTGTGCTCACACTCATCAGGCCCGGTAGCAGCAGCCTCCCCTGAGATACTCGACTGTGCCGAGTTAGGGGTTGGCATAGTGGCTGCCGCCGATGCTGTGTGGGATGGTGGTTCGGCAGCATCCAGTGGCCTTTCTGTAGGCAGGGGGGTGGTTCTTTTTGGTGCTGGCTTTGGCCTGACCCTGCCACTACCCGTGGAGGTGCTTCGCCGGCTTGATTGGGGCTCTGTGCTGTCATGGTCAGTGCCTGTGGGGGTAGAAGATAGGGACAACATGAGTGAATGTGCAATGTCCTATTTACATACATGGCTGCATGGACATTTCAGTCATTTGACGTTTGTTTTGTTTTGGGTGTAGCTATGGCAGTGGTACATGTGCATGGTAATGACATTTACGCATGTTTGGGAGTGACTCATTGTGGCCTAGTTATGTACATTTTGGCTAGTACAATGCCAAACACGCTGGACAGTGTGCATGATGGGCTGTGCAAGTCAATGCACTATGGTTGATGTGCGTTTTGTGCTCGCACTTGGACCTTCGTTAGGCGGCATTCGCCTCAGCATTTGTTGGATGGGGGATGCGTTGGATGGGGGGAGGGAAACACGAGAGGGTGCCTTCGATGGCCCTTGGGTCAGTTTTCATCATGCAATGGACATTGCCAGTGTACACTGTGAAGACTCACCTCCTTCAGCAGAAGTCGTTCCCCCGCACTCCATGGTCCCCACGCCCTCGATGGATTCTGTGCCAATGAGAGCCGCACAGGTCTCCTCCCACGGCTCAAGTTGGACTGCGGTGCTTGGTCCACCTCCCGTCTGCAGGGCCTCGCTGCGGTTGCTGGAGAGGAGGCCCCGCACCCGCAGGTCATCCCACCGCTTGCAGCAGTCCCTGGGGGTGCGGGGGGTGTTGCCTACGACGCTCACCCTCTGTGCCAATTCGGCCCAGATGTTCTTCTTGCGGAGGATTGACACCCTCCGCATGTCGCTGCTGAATACAACATCGGCATGCTCAGCCAGGAAGTCGACCATGGCCTGGAGTTCCTCGGGGCAGAATCTCCTCTTGCGGATGTGATCCGCAGCCCTCTTTGGTGCCTTGGGCATGTTGTGGGTTGTCTAGTCTTGTTCCCGACGTTAGTTGACTCACAAGGGTGCTGGCGGGTGAGGATGGCAATGGATGGTGTTTTTAAAGATGGCCGCCGCTCTCCTTCCCGTTCCTTCGCGATGACGTAATTTCCGGTTCCTTTTTTTTAGCGGTGTCCGTAATTTACGGTGTCCGTAAATTACGGTCACCGTTATGTACTGACGCAACAGCTTCAAAGGCGGTGTTGTTGTTTACGTGTCGCAGCATGCCGGTAGGGGTTTTTCGGGTCGTTTTGCGGCAGGACGCTCAGTTATTTTCCGGCATGGCGAAAAGCGCGTGTCCGTGAGCCCGGAATGGACCGCAATTAGCGGTCTGGCTCCAGCCCGGTGTCGTACTTTCCGCCATGCCGGAAAGTACCGGTACTTACCGGCATAGCTCGGAATGAGGGCCATTGTTGTAATTTCAACTATTAAAATGGGTATGTTCCTTTTTAGTTGTCTGCAAAATGTATGTGTTACCTTTTCGCTGATACAAGCTTGACTCTTAAATTTCGACGACGTCTATGAGTGGTTATGAGAGGTTTAGGAAAAGGTTTTTGCAATTGTTTCTATAAAACCTCCCTGCAGTGACTGATGATTGATTACAATTACATAGCCCTGATTAGAAACTTGGTGGAATAGCAGGTGCAGTTAACTAATCTTAACAAATATTTTCTTAAAAGGTCATAAATTGTCAGATTTATCATCACAAACAAATCCAGGAACCCAGGGCCAGAATTGGGCTTTTCAACATACTTTCCACTGAAATGCCACAACTTGCTTCCACCAATCACCACAAAAACACATGTGAAGAGGCGGAGGACGGAGGTGGCCCTGCTGCGACTGGCAAAGCAAACTTAATAGCTTTTCTTAAGTGGTCATTTAGGCTATTAGCTTCCCCACTGGCTACTGGTGAAGATGAACATGTTGCCATCTTGATAATCTGCATGCCACAGATCATTGGAGGCTGATGGTAGTATGCGCTTGTGCGCATACACACACACAAGCACACTCACCCTCTCTCTCTTTACGTTACAGCCTTTAGTTTATTTGCGGGCCAAAAGATGTTCAGTAATCACGGACATGTTACCCTTTGGTATAGCAGTAGCGAATACCCGCAGAGATGAGTGAATTTTGCGGTGTGACTTATTATATGTAACTTCAATGATAGGACCTGGGAAATCCCCCATTGTCATATGTTTAGAAAACATTATACATTATAAATATATAAACCCCAAAGCCGCCAACCCAAAGTAAATCCTTTTCCTTCTTGGCACTTCATTTATTGTTCCTATTACTAACATATTGATTTTGTGTCAGGCATTGCCTTTTTGCATTTGAAGTTCTTTAACTTACCATTAAGTCAATGCTTTTTAGTTAATTTACGAATACACAGGCGGCTGCAGAATTGGTCTTTCATGGCGCTCACTCGTTGATCGCCTTGAATGAAAGTGACTAGTGGAAGTGTTATAATGCACTTTTTGAGCAATGAGCTTGCTGCTCAGTCACAGGTCATCGCTTTGAAAATTGGCCTCGACTTGCATTTTTTTGGAACCACATGGCATGGGCATCATGACCCCTCGCTGTGACAAAAAATTTCTTTTGACAACTCTTTATCCCATTAAAGGGAGAAAAGTCACTCCTATGCGGTCTGAAAGCCCATGTCATTGTGTTTCTTTTGTCAAAATGTCATAGCCAACACAAACACACCGAAAGGTTTCATAGTGATCTAATCGCTATAGCTTCTTTACCTTCTGTCTGGTGTATTATGAAGTTCTGATGTCGGAGTCACCACTGACCATGTAATCATAGGACAGCGTTCAGTGGGCGCTGTTGATTTCTTTCTTGATTCTTGCAATACATGTTCATTTACCTTCTTAAAGATGGTGGCAAAGTCTGAGTGCATTAAGACCCTTGTGATGCGAGTTCAGAGGGAGGAATGCTTTCATGGGTGGTGTCATAAATTGAGAATTGACCTAAGAAATATTTCAACCCCATTGCTCTGGATACTTCAAATTGAATGTAAAATCTGTCCTACCTGCTTGAGTCCAGTGCGATATGCAGAAGGCAGGTAGGTGAAGGATCAAGCGAATCAACAACTCTATTGCCAATGTGCAAATCTACACAGAGGACAGTGGGGGGGGCAGTTAATCTACTAGCAGAAAGCACTGATAGGCCCAGTGTTCACACAATCTACAGCAGGGTCGGACTGGGGCATAACATTGTCTCGGGCACCAACACAAAGTGGGGCACAGTTGCAAATGGGAAATCATTCCTTTTGGTACACTGTTTGAATAGTACCCAAGGGGGAGACTTTTGTTAAAATGTGATGCAAATTTTACATTTAAAAGAATATTTATTCAGCAACAGGGGTCAAAACTATTAGCCGCATAGTGAAGTCACTCATCAAACTGGCCCACTTTGGCAAAAAAGTGCCCCAATTTGAGCCAAAAAAGCGTCCCATACAAGCATTTCACATTTTTGGTTCGGCCATGGGCCTATTGCGGTAAAGGCCAGTCCATGACTGATCTACACAGCTAACGTTGTTGTGGACATGCATCAGAAGGGCAACCAGTTCATTCCCCCCTTTGAATTCTGGGATGTGTAGTGCCCCATCTTTCAAATTGGTGGGAAAACTACAAATCCCAGAATTCTAAGATAAAACAGAATTGGATGGCTATCCGATCCATAACCATGAGAAACTTAAGTTCCTTGAATCTAAACCTTGGGGAGAGTAATTCGATATGCATGACTTCACAGGCCGTCCTTTTTCTTAACAATTTGCACAGCCAGAGCAACAGCTGTTCCAATGTGTGTTTGCTCAGTGCAGTAGGACCTTATCTTACTGAACTAATGGCACATGATGCCGGGCCAGGCTGAATCGATACATTTCGGCTCCTGCTGGCTGAGTAGTTGCTAAGCAAAGTGCTCCTGGCTCCACTGAAGGTTTTATTACATTTGTTTACATACGAACAAAAGGAAAAATAAAATGCTCACTTTCAATTCAGGCCCTCAGCTCACCCTTGTGATGTCCCCGTGGTCTTGCCAATTGCAAATAGAAAATCGGGACAATCACCATAGAAGATCTGACATGTAGCGCGGAGCAGCACGACTGTGTGAAAATGTTAAAAATCTGTATGCTTCCTTTCAAATAAATAATGCCTTAAACAAAATAACTTTGTACTAGTTTGCCCGTGAAATCCAGGTCTGACGGAGTCTATGAACTGGAGTCTCCGGTATACTTATAGAGCCAGTCATTCAGCTCATTGTTACCAGCTTTGCATGGGGAACACAAAGGTTGAGGCACTCGCAATTTGCGCTAAGTCGGCTGATCTTTGACCCGACTCTACTGATCACAGAGAAAGAGTGGTCACAGCAGCAAAGCTGCATTTACTAATGTGGCCTCACTTTCCCTATGCTCTTGTCTGCCAAACAAGGCCCCCTTGGCAGACGGCACATCCAACAGTGCAAGACCAAGACTGTGTAGCACTTGCTTACTGCAGCCTTTCCAAATCAGATTGAATAGCACAATTAACGGTATAAACGGTATACCGGTATAAAAAACATGACGGTTATTATTGTTCAGTTAAGTTGTTCATGATATCTTTAACGGTATACCGTTATACCATTGCATCCCTATCCTGAACCCACAATGTCACCTTCTGTTAGGTTTAGACTAGTGCCAACTGGTTTAAAGTTCACCAGACCCTCCAATCCACATCCTGTTTGTTAGTGTCTGTGTGTTTGGCTATTCATCTGGCCATCCCTGATTGGCTGGGCTTTAAAACCTTTGTTTGCTGCCTGGAGTGACTTATACCAGCCCCTGAGGGAATGTGAATATCAATGGGAGACATTTGATCCATTCCTGAACTTACCTGAAGACGGGTTGCTGAGCACCCTGATGTGGCCATGCTAACTGTGCCTCTGGTCTTTTGTCCTTGCATCCCTGCCCTCCTGAGCTGATGAAACCCTTTGGTAGTCTCTTCCTTTACATCGTTCAGTCTTTCTTGCTGGTTGAGCTGGGATGTCCTTGCTGGACTCTTCCTCACCTGCAGTTTCTATGACCTGAGCATTATCCTTCTGGCCCAAGTTCCTAAAGTTAAGTGATCTCTCGTTGCTGCCCTGGAAATCTGAGTAGTTTCCAGCTTTTCCCAGCTCAGCTCAAGTCTTGGGGCATATGGAGTTGCATCCAGCCATTGTCCTCCTAGTGGCATATTTCCTTGCTGTCTGTCTGGGCCCACCTTCTCCCTTGGACCAATCTGTAGCCCTTTCTGAGTCCTGCATGGTGCTCCTTCTGCTGCTGTTGCTGCTGCCATGCTCTTCACCTCATGGGTCATCAGCCCCGATGTCTTTTTCGTGATTGCATTATCAGTGTCCAGGCTGAGTCATGGGTTTGAGTCACTTCAATCAGAGACCTCCTTCATCTCTGGCCAGACCTAAACCTGACAGGAAAATGTACCTTTGCACCCACCAATCGTGGGCATGTGAGTACCTGCCCCCGGGTCCTTGGACCCTGATCCCTTAGTTGACCCTGGTCTGCAGGGTCACCTGGGTCAGGGAACAGTGGGGTTTTGCCACGCTCCCACCTTTACCACAGGTCAGCATATCTAGGTCCAGCTCTCAATAGAGTGCGCATTCTCAAACCTTAGGCTGGAACTCTTCTTTGGTGTCCCACAGACACCCTGACTGTCTAGATGCACATGTGAGTTTAAGTTAGAACTTAACTAACGTTTTCCCATAACTATGACAGGTAATGCAATTCACTCTTTTACATTGCAAATAATGGTTTTACTGTAACAAATTTGAGTTTGAGCTTTTCTCTGGTAGTTTTGATGAGTGATATGGAACCACTATAGGACCAGAACTTTACTTTATGTTGTTATTATTTGTTGGCCCTTATGTCCTGTTTCCTTAATTGTTTAATCCCTTCCCTCCCTTGATTTCTAAAGCCAGATAGGCTTAATACTTCCCTGTCAGGGCTTGGTCCTTATCTTGGATTTATGGTGCGAGTGCGAATTAATGCAAATCCATTATTGTTTTTCTCTGTTATACTTAATGGCTGTGTTGGTGTAATAGCAGAGTCTTCAGCGGATTCTGGGAGGCCCAATAGGATTGTTCGGATCTTAGAGTCAGTAGTAGAGCCTTTGGAGGCGATGACAGGGAAACTAGAGCCTCCTGCTCCAGTTCGTTTGAATCTTGGGGTGATGGGTTGGCAGGTGTGGGCGGATCGGGTGGGTCTGGACGATTGCGCTTTGCAGAATTTCATAGCAAGATATCTGGGGGCAGTATTAGATGCGCTCACGGATAGAGAGCCAATGTGCCTTTTTTCTTGAGGCTGTGATATGTTCATGCTTCTGGGTGTTTAGAGCAGCGCTGAGAGCATTGTTCTGGCTTACCTGGAGTTTGTTTAAGTTCCTCGATGATGTGCTTGCAAAAAGGGTATTACATTAATCCAGTCTGGAGCAGAGAAGGGCACCAGCAATTGTAAGGCAACTGACGGATGAAAGAAAGGGTCTGCAGGCGTTGATTAAGTTGGTATGGTATGCAGCTGAAGAAAATATGGCATTGACTTGCCTGGCGAGGGTCAGGGTGGCATCTAGGCAGACTCCCAATGTTTTGATGTCCCTTGATACTGGGCCTGTGATGTTATTTATGGTGAAAGCATTGTAGGCTGAGTTTATTTTTTTGAGTGATGCGAACTGACCAAGTGAATTTCGATCTTGTTATCGTTCATGTTAGGCAGAAACCTGTGCAGTTCCCTCTGGGACCACTGCAAATGATTTAAGACTACAGGTGTTTGGCAGTAAACCCACTTGGTAGCAGTCTGTACCACACTGATTCACTTGGTAGCTGTGGCTGAGCAGTCAGACTTCCCTCAAGAAGAGTTAGGCAGTATACAGAGTATTCACAATAGGTCAAGAGCACACAATAGAACAAGTAAACACTGACCAGGGCTTGGTGTAAAAGAGATATAATTATTTATTTAAAACCACATCTAGAAAAACACACAGGCACTAATAGTAAGCAATTCAAAAACAAGGTCACTAAAAGATATACACTCCCTTAAAAGAATATTAGACAAGTCTTAAGTAAAGCCCCACTTATTTTCAGACAGCGGTGAGCGCTTAACGTAGATGGCACTCTAATAGTTTGTTTTAAAAAGGGAGAGAAAAGCAGAGAACAAATTGAAACAGATCCCAACACTTTTACAAGAACATAACAAGAGAGGAAGGCAAAGTAAAACTGAGTCAGTAGGCCGGATCCGCTTTAAGAGGATCGAAACGAAATGTGTCCAAGGTCACACGGTTGCAGTGCACAAAAGTCTTGTAATGGTTCAAAAAGGAGTTGGACCACAGAAAGGGGACCAGTTAGAGGGTCAAGGCGGCCAGCCCAGTCCAGAAGGTTAAGGAGTTATTATTACCTTGTTGCAATCTTTAGAAAGGGAGGCCTGGCGGACACGGTACCTTAAAGTGGTGAGAACACTCCAGCGAGGGCAGTTGTTCCTGGCAGCGGATGCAAGTCGGTGCTTCGTCCGGGGGAAGAGAGGATCTCGTCGTGGAGGAAGACAGAGTCCGTTGCACTGCCAGGGAAGAAACCAGCCGCGGAGTTTCTCAGGTACAAGGAGCGGTCCGTTGATTTGCGGTTCAGTGGTGAGTGGCTATCCGGCCGCCGGGGTGCTTGGCACGGGCAGTTCGACCACAAACCGGTCTGGGGTGCGAAGAAAGAAAGGTAAACTGGTTGTGCCCACCAGTCAGGGGAAGAAGCCTCTCCAGCCGGGAGATCTTCTCTGTCATCGGGAAGTGGTGAGTCGGTTCCGCAGGGCTCCACCGGTGGTGTCGTTGTGGTAGGTCGGCTCAGCTTCTCCCTCATCGGATTCTCAGGTCCTGTGGCGACTTCTGAGGTTCCAGTCCCCAAAGCCCTGCTTTTATGCAGCATACCCCCATTCACTCAACCTAGCTGTCAATCAAACATGCTAAGTGGTGAGCCGGCTGGCTCACCACTTGGGCCAATCACACAGGAGTGCGACTTGAGTTACCAAGGTAACTCAGTCCAGGGTGCCTAAACCCCCTCCTACACCCCATGTGGTACCCAGACAGAGTGGCACCACTTTTGGAGGCTTCTGTGGAGAAGCCCGCCAAAAAGTGGAACAAAGGGCTCGACTTGGGTTGGAGTCACAGAAGAGAACACAAACGCCATTTTAGAATCGAGTCTTGGCAAAAAATACCAACCAGAGAATTAATATTAATTAAATAAACCGGCGGTATGTTCGAGGCTAGGAGAATTAAATCATTAAGTTGGTAGCCTCGAACAATGGGAAAATCCCATAGGGAAATATTCGCGGTTGAATATAAAAAGTAGTTTCCACTGCCACCAGCCAAAACTCGATCAGGGGGGACGGAGACGTGCCCCCTCGACTAACAGACCCCGGGGCAATCGAATTGTGCCCCGACCAGTACGTCCACAATATGATGGTTTGTACTGGTTTCTGTTAATAATTTGGACTAGTAAAGCCAATGGTGACTTTACATGCCCTGGGAGACAGTAGTCAGTCCCAGGGTATGGAGTCTATGGTGGGGTGTCACTATGACACCCCTGTGTTACTGCACGGAGGGTGCTGTGTAACACACATAGTAAAAACACATGAGACCCTATGGAGTAAAGGACCCCATAGCCCATAAAACACATTACCAGTCAAAGGAATACCATAATCATGTCCAAGAGTGGGAGAAAAAGAGTCTCACTCTTGGCAGGAGGAAAAAAACAAACTCCAGAAATCCAGCAAAGCTGCTGGGGGACTCACTAGGTTAGGAAATTCAGCCTAAAGAGAGAATTCTCCCTGGGCATAAGAGGTGAGAGGCTATCCAGGCTTGGATGATTTGGTAAACATGAGTGCAGGCTGTGAATCAGTAGAGTAGTTGCCAGTGAGACGAAGGAGGATCTGAGTGTCATCAGCGTAGTTCATGTAGGAACTACGCTCACCAGCAGGTCAAATAGAAGTTTAGTAAAGATGTTGTAAAGTGTAGGGTAGATGCACGAGCCTTGAGGGGCACCGCAGGTGACGGGACGCAGGGGCCAAGGCAATGGTGTAGAAGACTCTCATGGACCTGCGCAAGAGGAAAGATGCGATCAACACAGTGGCTTTGGTGGAGAAGTGGGCTGCGGATGCTAGATTTTGGCACAGGATTTGGTGGTCTACAAGGTCAAAGGCTGCTGATAAGTCAAGCAGCAGGAGGAGTGCTGACTTACCGGCATACTTGATCTCATTCAGTCGATTTTTTAAATCCAACAGTGCCAATTCTGTACGGTTGTCAGTCTATTTACACAATGTCTGTCTAGGGTGGATTTTCATGTCAAATCTCTCTTCTCCCACCAAGGGCAAGGTTTTTCCAGTTTTTCCTTTGGTCTCATAATAGGCTGAGACAAGCTGGGGATGAAATTGTACAGGTTCATCTCGTTCATCCATCCTTGGATGCTTTCCTGTTTGGAGGGGTGTCCGAGGAGTACACATTCTGTTTTGGCTGGGTTAAGTTTTAGGTATGCGCTTGTCATCCATGTTTGAATGGTGGCACAGTATATACGGAGGCTAATGATATAGTGGGAGCAGCCAACTTAAGGGACATCTCGGTGTCATCTGCATACTTATGTAGTGAGATGTCTTCATTGTCAAGGAGTGATCTCAGTGGTGCCATGTATAGATTAAAGATTACCAGTAAGAGGTCTAAGCCCCGTGGAACTCTGCAGGTAACAGAGCGGCAGTCAGATCTGAAGAGGTAGAGGGCAAACCAGTTAAGAACTGTGTCCACAAAGCCTATTCTTTGCATGAGTGGGCAGATCAGAGTTTGGTGGTCCACTGTATCAACAACAGCGGATAGGTCCAAGAGGCAGGAATCCCCTTTTTTCATGATCTAGAGAGCATCATCAGTGCTGTATTTATATCAGAACCCGGATTGGCAATCCTCAAGCTTGTCATTGATTGGTAGTTGGCAAGGACATCCTGGTCCGGTGTAGGGTTCTTAAGGAGTGGTCATATTAATCCCGTTTTTAAGAAGCCTGGGACAATGCCCTGGTTAAGTGAGATATTAACAGTCTGAAGGAGTGCAATGAGAGCATGACCTGTAATCATTTTTAGGAGGTAATATGTCATTGGTTTGGTTTAAGAGGTTGGCTTTAGTAATGTGAACCTTTCAGTGAGATTATTGGGAACAAAGGAGGGTATCAGTCCAGGGTAGGGGGCCTGGCATTCAATATATAGTGGCAGCACAGCTTATTTGGAGGCATTTATGTGATGGCTAATTGTGTTGATTTTACTTACGAAGAAATCATTGATGGAATTGCATTTCTCTATAAACTGGTATTTCAAGGACTGGTAAGGGGGTTGTGCTGTGTTTGACTGTTGCATAGAGGACTCTACTCCTGTTGGAGGCTGCAGCATATGTTAAGGAGTAGCAGGAGGTTTTGGTTTCAATAGTCAGAGCCCAGCGGCTTGAGCGTAAGGCCTAAAGGGTTAAGAGGTTCACAGGTTTGCACATTTGGTGCCAATGTTTTTTTTGTGCTCTTATAGTGCGTCTGGTCACAGCTAATTCCTGGGTGTACCATGGGGCAGAGGGTTTGATTTTGGGGCACTGTATTAATAAAGGGGCATGCTTGCCAGCCATCTCCTTTGAGATTTGGTTGAAGATTTCCATTGGGAATTTACGTTGGTGTTCGCAGAAAGGATGATCAGGCTGATTTCCAATACTTTCACTGGGATGTTTTTGAAGGAGCAACGAGTGTAAATATTGGGTTTGCCCGGTCCTTTTTGGGAACAGAGAGTATGTGAAAAAGTTAAACCGAATGTGGCATGGTCTGTTCTGCGGGTGGGAGCATTTTATTAGTAGCGAAGAGGAGAGAACGAAATCAAGTATATTTCCACTGATGTGAGTTGGGGTTTGTACATGATGCATTTTGTGCAGGGATTCCTCTACGCTATGGAAAGCATCTCTAATGTCTTTTGTTGCCTGGGTCTGGGTAGATTGAAGCCAATGAGGAAGATGTTGGTAGAGTGGGTGACTGAAGCAGAAAAGAGCAGGTCTGTGATTTTGTTCACAAATTGCCAAACCTATGAGGTATTGGGCATATAGGGTGAAAAGTGCTATTTGGCAGTGCAATGTGCGGGTCCATTTGATTTTATGAATGACCGGCACACCTCCCTCAATCTTCCCTGACTGGTCAGCATGTTTTTCTTTTAATAGGTTAAGCAACACCCAGTATCCTTAGCTTCTGACGACAATATAGAAATGTTATAGTAATTCCGGAGTACTTTGAGAAACATGTCACAGTCATTCGTGAAATTGGACTGCTCCCCCTGTATGGAGTAAGTGATCCATTTGAGCGCTAGAAAGTTCCACACTTTGGAGAGCCACTCACCAATTCTTGGCGGGTCTTTCGACTTCCAATCCTGTGCTATTACCAGACGACCCGCCAATTTCATTATAACAGAAGCTTTGCTGGCTTGTTTAGAGCTTTGACGCAGGTCCTCCTCAATGAATGCTCAAGAACACCTGCTCCATTAAGGCATTGACGTCTTTCCAGTAATCTCCTATTACCTGGCAGCCCCACCAAACATGCAGCCAATACCTGGTCTCCCCACAGTCCCTCCAGCACCTGTCAGTGAGTTGTGGCCTCATCCGGTGTAGACGGGCCAGTGTAAAGTGGCATTGTCTCATGAGTTTGTACCAGAATTCCCGAATTTCGATGGATTTATCTAATTTAGGTATATCCCTCCAGAGTCTTTCTCATTCATCGTCGGGGACCGGGTCTCCTAGTGTCTAATCCCATCTGTGTTTGCATCTCCGGTGGTGACACAGGGTGGTGTCTGCAATGATCTTGTATATATTCAGGATGAGAGCCTTATTTCATGCATTAGAAGTGACACATTTTTTGAAAGGGGTGAGCTCTCTGGTCGCTGCCTTCTTGTTAGGGGGTGCGAGAATACATTTTCTGACTTGAAAGTATTGGAACTTGTCGGTCTCTCGAAGTCCCAGTACTAGCCCACATTGTGTGAAGGGTTTCAGTTCCATGTCACTGAACATGACATGCACTTTGCGACACCCGGCCTGTTTCCAGTTGACAAATGCCTGGCATTTGAGGCCCGGGCTGAACTGTGGGTTATAACACATAGGTGTGAGGGGCGAGGGAAAAGACGTTTACTGATATGTGCGGACTGCTGTAATCCCAAACATCTTCTACCAGGCCTGTGATTCTATTCATATGTAGGTTTGGGGGGCGATCTGGTTTAGGTAGCCAGAGTGCATCCCTCAGGATTGCCCCCCCCCCAACGCCCGCTGCATCTGGGCACACCTTTTCTCCACAGTGTCTGCCGATCACTCTTTTAGGACCCTTATATGTGCGGCATGATAATATTTGATGAAATTCGGGAGGCCCAGCCCGCCCTTAGCCGTGGGGGCCATTAGTGTGTTAAGAGCTAACTGCAAGGTCTTGTTGTTTCATATGAATGTAGAGATCGCACCATGCAGCTTGGGAAAGAAAGAGGCGGGAACTCGGACTGGCAATGCCTGAAACATGTATACGGTTTTTGGTAGCGTTACCATCTTTACCGTGTTGATTCTACCCAGCCATGAGACCGATAGTGGGGGTAATGGTGACCCCTTCCCGAGCCCAGCCAAATTGGGTGTGTGAGCGTAGACATGATACATCCTCATCATAGAGGGAGGGATGTAGAATTAATGATTTGCTAATGTTTAGTCTTAGACCCACCACTTTGCCAAACTCCTCCATCTCCTTCACTGCCGCCTGGAGGGTGTTCAAGGAGTCTGTGGCTAGGAGTAACATGTCATCGGCGTATGCCATAATTTTGTGCAGAATGGCCACAAAGTCGATGCCCCGTATATCATCGGCTTGTCTGATCCGAGCTAGTGGTGGCTCCACATGTATTGCGTACACTAGTGTGGTGAGAGGACACCCTTGTTTGGTGCTATGTTGTAGTGCGATGGGAGGCGATAGTTGGCCGCTAATGAGGAGTCTAGCAGTAGGCAGCACATAGTTAGCTTTATGATATGATAGGTTATTTATAACACGCTAAATACCCAGAGGTTTCCAAGCGAGGACCCGGGGATCGAACCTGTGGTGCTCCGTGGCGTCTTGCTTCCAAGGCGAACACATTGCCCCTGAGTTATCCTCCCAAACTTTGATTTTATCTATGAATTTTGGGCCAAACCCCTTCCATTCTAGAGTCTAGAACAGGGATGACCATTCCACTTGGTCAAAGGCCTTCTCAGCATCTAACGAGAGTAGAACCGCTGGGTTGTTTTTCTTTTCTACTTTCTCTAAGATATGGCACATTCTCTGAATGTTGTTGTGTGTTTGACGTTGTTTTATGATTCCCGATTGGTCTGGGTAAATTAGTGAGGGCAATAAGTCTTCTATCCTGTTAGCCCAAATTTATGTATAAATCTTGGTGTCCAGGTTTATTAAGGTTATGGGACGGTAGGACCCACAGTTACCCTGGTCCTTACATGGCTTGGGGAATAGCACGATTTCCATTTCCTCAATAGAAGGGGAGATCCGGCCCGAGGATATAAACGAGTTGTATAATTGCGTTAATCTCAGGGCTAGGATATTTTGGTAGGTTTTATAAAAAAGGGCTGGATATCCATCTGGGCCAGGGGTTTGTTCAGCGGAAGGTTTTGTATAACACTTGAAACATGTGTATAGGCGCTTTATAAATGCCATATCATATCATAGCCCTGAGTACCTCTTCCTGAGTTATGTCGGATTCTATTCCTTCTCGATCTGCAGGCGCTAACTGAGGGAGTGCAACTTTATGTCAGTACGCTTTTTGATGTAGAATATACAGGGACTCCGATTGATATAGGGTAGAATAAAATGTATGGAATTGAGCGATAATATGTGGGGTCTTGTGGTGAATTTGTCTGAGGAAAGTTACATTTTTTGTATTGTCTGAGATGCTGCCTTCTGCCAGAGCTGTCTGGCTAGAAGTCGATCTTCCTTGTTGGCTTTAATATAATAATTCTCCGGATGGATTGTGTCCTCCCACGTATTCCTCATCCTCATATTTTTTTCTTCTCTCCACCAGAGGGCGCTCCTCGTGAGGCCGCGGCGTCGATGTCCCTCGGCGGCATCCGTCGAGCATCAACGTCGTCCAGCCGATTGGCTTCAGTTCCGTTTTTCCGTTAGCTTTGCTTCGGATCGTTTCAAACGGCGCTTCAGTCTTTTGTGAAAAAGAAAGCTATGTCGTCTTCTTCGAACCCTTCCACACCAAAGACGGGATTTAAAAAATGTCTGAAATGTGGAACGAAAATGTCCTTGACCGATCCACACAAGAATCGTCTTTGGTGCCTCGGTTCCGACCATCGAATTGAAGACTGTGGTTCGTGCCAGTCGATGACCATAAGGCCTGGGGGAGGGTTCATCGAAGTCTATTTCGAAGGAGAAAGACTCGGGAGAGTCTTCGAAAAAATATCGTAAAAAAATAGGTCGAAGAGTAGATCGAGAAAGTCTTCTTCTTCGTCATCCAAGAAGACAAAGAAAAGAAGGCATCGATCTCCCTCATCCTCCTCGACGTCTTTGGAGGAGGTGATAGCCTGCCCATCAAAGCATGACTCCCTGAGTAAATGGGAAGCCTTTCGAGTTTCCATGATAAAAGTTTTTGAGAACGCGGCTTTGACCCCCTTAAAAAAGGCTAAATAAGACCATGCCCCTGCTCATGAAAAACGTGACAGAGGAAGGTCCAAAACAAGAAAAGCTGATAAAAAGTCATCGAGGGTGTCATAGCGGGACTCTTCTCGATCACCTCGTGAAAAAGACCTTTCGGTCCATAAATCAAAGGTAGAGGGAAACGAAATAGCGTCGAAACATCATACGCGATCGAAGTCGACATCAACGCCATTGAAGACTTCGAAGGCTCTCGAGTCGACAACTCCTTCGAAGGAAGTTACGTCGAGCTCACGATCAATAACTTCGAAAGCTCCTTCGACAGTTTCCACAACTCCTTCGACGATTACATCAAGGTCATTGAAGGTTCCCTCAACGTCATCAAAGGCTGTTGTTACGGCATCAGCGCCATCGACGTTTACGTCGACGCCCAAGCCTTTAATAAGGGAAAAACCCACATTACCAGAAAAGGTTTTTCAACCTGAGAGTAGATATGGTTTTTTCAAGACCATGGGCCTCATTACAAGTACTCCGGTCCGGAAATTACACTGCCGGTAAAACCATACCGGCACCGTTACCATGTCCGCGCAATCATGACCCGCGGCCCCGGTAATAGCACCACCCTAAACCGCCACCGCGGAAATAGGGTACCCCTTAAGTCCGTCTGCACGGAAACCCCTCCGTTACCGGCAACACGAAACACCGTGAGCATCACAACTCGCGCGGACACGGAAATTCCGGCGAAAAAATCGCGGAAAAACCGTGATCACGGTGGCGGAACCGCCGCCACCGCGAACATGGCGTTATACACTGCTTGCTGAACTGAATCTGGGCACAGGTGCACCAAATAAGCCCAGCTGGACCTAGCAGGCCACTGGGAGCCTACAAAAGGGCCACACCCAGCCCAACACAACACAGCACCATGCAGGCAGCAGGTCTAGTAGCACTGGGATTGGGCCTACTCAACCAACAGGCAGTAGTGCACATGGTGGCAGTAATGGCGCAGAGGAGGAGGCGTAGGCGGAGGAGGCGCAGGCGGCAACCAGCCAACCCCGCAGCTATGGCAAACCCCATTGGCCAGCCAGCCCGACCCCGCCGCCAGCCACCAATACCACGCATCAGGGCCACACCCTGGAACCTCACCCCAGGACAGATCCACACCCTATACCGGCTGGACCGTGCAACAATCCTGCACATCACCGCCATGATTGAGGACAACATCAGCAGCCAAATTGACACCCCCACCGCCATCCCCCCCCTCTTGAAGGTTGTCTCAGTCCTGCATTTCCTTGGCACCGGCACCTACCAACACACGGTTGGTGAGCTGCACGGCATATCACAACCGTGTTTCTCAAAAGTCCTGGTACAGGTACTGGATGCCCTGTTGCGCCATGTGTCGGAACACATCGCCCTACCCCGCACCCTCCCCGAGGTCATTGCCACCAAGTTGGCCTTCCATGCCATTGCAGGCATGCCGAATTGCATAGGCGCAGTTGACTGCACCCACGTCGAACTCACAGTACCACATGCAATTGAGGCGGTGTTCCGCAACAGGAAACAGTATCACTCTTTGAATGTCCAGATGGTTTGTGATGCCATGCTACTGATTACACACTGCTGTGCACGTTTCCCAGGCTCATCACATGACTCGATGGTACTGCGGAATTCCACGTTGCCACGGTACATGGAACGCTATGCCGGACAAAGCACATGGCTATTGGGTGAGTACAGCTGACGATGCTACAACCCTGTCGGAGTGGTGTGTGTGTGTATAGGCCAATGAGCATTGTGAGTGTGCCGCTGTGTGCCCGCACATGCATCACCCCCCTTCCATCTACCAAAAACACGGCGGATGGCGAACATCATGAAGGAAGACATGACAGGGCACCACAATGTGCCCGTGCACACGCTGCCACAGCCAATCCCGTCACTGTCCCATGAACCCTGTGCCACTGCAGACACCCACCCTCAATTCAAACACTGCCCCGAAAAGCACGAGAGCCATATATGTATTTAGTCCTTCCGTACAGTGGAGTCACTCTGCCATGTGTGGACAGCACAGCACCATGACATGCACACAATAAATTGTCACCCGCAGGGCACAGTAAACATGGAAGTTAGGGGCATATGCAGTCAGCGACATACCTCGTGATGGCCAAAACATACCTCCAGACACTGCATGGTACATATGCATGAATGAATGATGATACAAGAATGCACAGCAGCAGATGAGGACATGATGCCACAAACACTGACATGTTCCCCCATCTACATTCCATTTAGGTGATGCGGGATATGCACTCACGCCATGGATGATGACACCTGTACGGAGACCAAGGAACAGGCATGAAGAGGCATACAATAGGGCACATATCCGCACACGTGGAGTGATTGAGAGGACATTTGGACTGCTGAAGGCCCGTTTTCGCTGTCTCAGCAGATCTGGGGGATCACTGCTGTACAGCCCAGTCAAGACGGGCAAAATCACGCTCGTATGTGCCATGCTGCACAACATATGCCTGCGCAGGAATATCCCAATGCCACCAGACGCAGATGAGGAAGATGGAGATGGGGATGGAGATGGGGATGGAGATGGGGATGGAGATGGAGATGGAGATGGCGATGGGATGGCACCGCCTCCCCCTGGGGGACCACATGATGGCCAGAGGGCACGGGATGCCCTGATTCGCATCTACTTTTGACTCACAGCACATTCACATAAATGCACAGACATGGTGACGACTATGAATCAATAGTTGCTTTGCTAAATAAATGATCACTGTCCACACAAGGTTGACTTGATTTTACATGGTGATGTATTGATGTAATAACAACAGGGAAGAAGTGCATTGGTTAGGGAAGCTGTACACCCGGGGCCAACCACCACCCTAACGTGCCCACCCCCACCCAGAGCCCATTGTCCAAACACCCAAAACTACCACCCCAACACCCACACGTGCCCACCCCTCTCACACCCTTGTAGTCCACATGTGTCCTGCACTGCCCCACACATATGCCATCACTTCCGTGTGCGCTTCTGTGCAACCTTGCCCGAGGGACCCGTTAGCCTACTCGAGCGCCTCCTCGGACTGGCAGTAGTGGAGCTGGATGGGGTGGTGGTGATTGACTGTCCAGAATCAGGGATTGAGGGCATCCGTGCCAGATTTGCCTGTTGGCCAACCAACATGGCCTCTACAAGCCTGGAGGTGTTGTCGTTGCCCTCCCGCACATGGCGTGCTAGGGTCACGATGGTGCTCGCAAAGCGTCCAATGGACCTCGACAGGCGACGCACTGAGGCGCTGTAGCTCTCCCTCTGCAGCCTGGATTCCTCTAGCTGCCTCTCCACCAGCTGGGTGAGGGTGGCCTGCTGGTCCTCCATCCGCTGCATGCGGGCATTCAGTTCGGCCATGGATGGGGTGGGGGACCTCATGGGACTCCCCAGTGAAGTGGGGCTGAACCCCAGCTCATGGAAGGAGCCCAGGTCTTCCAATGTGGGCATCTCCCCCTGTGGCCCCGTTTCCGAGTGCTCTTGCGGGGCACTGTTGTCACTGCAGGCCGCCCCCTCTGCAGTGCTGCTGCCTTCGGCGTGAAGTTGGGTGGCCATGTAAGGTTCCCGTGGCACCTGTCTGGTCTCAGCCAGTGTGGAGACAGTGGGGATGTTGGTGGTGGTGGTGTGCCGCACATCTGTAGTGGCTGTTGATGTGGCCAGAGATGCAGAACTGCCAGCAGCATCCTCCTGTGTGGTGGCGGTGGCTGTTGTACTTGCCGATGCTGATTGTCTGGCCTGTTGTGCTGTATCACTGTCACTTGATACGGCTGTGGGGACACAAAGGGCATGCAATTAGTGTTGTTCTGGTGGCTGATGGGTGCATCACATGCGTCATTGAGACTGTACATTAAATGGTGTTAGTCACATGCATCTGATTGCTGGTGTCTGCATTCAGTGATATTGGTTGCCATAAGGATCATGATGGGTCCTTTGGCCCACACATGCACTGCCTGGGGGGGGGGGTTGTTTATGGGTCCTTTGGCCCACACATGCACTGCCTGGGGGGGGGGGGGGGTTGTTAATGGGTCCTTTGGCCCACACATGCACTGCCTGGGGGGGGGGGGGGTTGTTTATGGGTCCTTTGGCCCACACATGCACTGCCTGGGGGGGGGGGTTGTTTATGGGTCCTTTGGCCCACACATGCACTGCCTGGGGGGGGGGGGTTGTTAATGGGTCCTTTGGCCCACACATGCACTGCCTGGGGGGGGGGGGTTGTTTATGGGTCCTTTGGCCCACACATGCACTGCCTGGGGGGGGGGGGGTTGTTAATGGGTCCTTTGGCCCACACATGCACTGCCTGGGGGGGGGGGGGTTGTTAATGGGTCCTTTGGCCCACACATGCACTGCCTGGGGGGGGGGGGGTTGTTAATGGGTCCTTTGGTCCAGTACTCACAACTGCATATTTACAAGTGGCATTCATGTTTAGGCACTTACCGCCATCTGCAGGTGGGCTCACTCCTGCCTCAGCCTGCCCAATCCCATGGATTCCCTCTAGGTGGAGGACGCTGCTGCAACGCTCCTCCCATGCTTGCAGCCTCAGTGGGGAAGGGGGTCCTCCGCCTGTCCCGCTGCTGCGTTGGCGGTGCGTGGAAATGAGGCTGCGTACCCTCAGCCTCAGGTCGTCCCAACGCTTGTGGCAGTCCTTCACGCTCCTCACTGCCACGCCCACGGCGGTGCACTTGCGTGCAGCTTCGGCCCACACCTCCTTCCTCCGCTGCTGTGTGGCACGCCGTTGGTCGGCGCTGAACAGCATCTCGGCATTGTCCACAATGTGCTCCACCAAGACGGTTAGCTCCGCCTCGCTGAAGCGCTGTTTGCGCTGCCTCTGAGCAGGAATCCTGGCAGACATGCTGGTGGTCCCTTTTGGCTCCTCAGAGTTAGGATTGTGCTTGTGCTGGCTCTGGATGGCTTCTGCTTTTATATGGTGGCCGCCTCTCTGTTTCCTGTTTTGGCGATCATGGTATTTCCGGTTCCGTGTCCGTAGCGGCGGAGGCGGAAACGGGTTTTGCGCCACTTGTGGCTTCGTTATTTCCATTTCCGTGGGGTTTTCCGTGACGGCGGTAACAACGTTTCCGAGTCCGTGTGGTGCGCGCGACCGACAGCGTGTAATCGGACGGTTTTTCCGCACCGTTGCGGTCACGGAAACGTTTTTACCGCCGTCGCGGATTTTGCACGGTCCCGGACTGGCAGGTTGTAATGAGGCCCCATGTCATCCATCTATGAGGGAGAATCATCAGAAGAGGAAGAAGTCATCTCTGCTGGTGTTAAATTTGGCACAAGATCTGTTCCAGAGGAATTAATTAATCCTCAATCAAAAATTCAAGATTTACAAGAATGTTTACAAACAGCAAGTGGTCTGGACACTGCTCCAGAGTACGAATTTGACAAGCCAGACCCATCAGAGCAGGCTGATGCGGGTTACAGAAAACTCATGAATAGAGTTACGGAATTTATGGGGTGGGGTTGAAGTTCACCAGTCTGTCAGGATGATGACATGACTGATATACTATCAGGAACACCTCAACAAGACCCCATTCTTCCTTTTCACATTGCGCTGCAGAGAAGGGTTACTTCTGCATGGGAACACCCTGAAGCCATACCGGCAGTAAATAAAAAATTAGTGTCAAAATATAGACCCTGCAATTCTGATCCAGAATACTTGAGCAAACACCCAACTTCAGAAAGTCTGGTAGTACAAGCAGCCACATCCACAAGAAATGCTGCATATAGGGACGATGAAAAGGCGGATGCATGGTCTAGGAAGATTTGTACATCAGGGAGTATGGCTTTGAAGTCTAATGTAACCTGTACTTTGGCAAGGTTCATTTATACCCTGTGGGACTGCATGTCAGCGGCAGCTGAAAACATCCCAGAAGGTGAAGAGCGTGATGGCTTTCTAGCCATTATAAGGTATGGAAAGGAGGCTTCGGGAGAATGCCTTCAATCAGGATTGGACACAGCTGACAGTATCAGTAGGTCCATGGCAACTAGCACGGTGCTACGTAGATTTGCGTGGCTGAGAAAGTCTTGTTTTGCTCCAGATTTGCAATCCAGGCTTCTTAATATGCCCTTTGACGGCTCGAGGCTGTTTGGCAGCAAGGCGGATGAAAGTTTGGAGAAGCTGCAGACCTCCAAAGCGGTGCCGCTATAAAACAACCTCAGCAACGCCCCTACACAGGCTCATCTTCCTGGAGGGGTCGTCCTTTTCGTTATTATTCCTCAGTTGGAAGAGGAAGAGAGCAGGCCAGTCAGAGAGGTCAAAGAAAGTTTCCTCGGGGGCCAGGAAAAGGTGCTAGATCTGCCCCAGCAGCGGCATCTGTCCCTTCAGCCGCTGCTGCAGCTGCCGCAAAACCACTTTAAGGTTTTGACCCACAAAACCCTGTGGGAGGCAGAATCTCTCAACATCTAGAAGAATGGCGAGGCATTACTTCAGATGCTTGGGCACTGGAAACAGTATCCCAAGGTTACTGTCTTCCTTTTCTAAAGAAACCTCAGAATCACCCCCGGGATACAACTCTGTCAAACATCCGGATCCACTCCTGTTGCAGGAAGTCTTAACCCTGAAACAGAAAGGTGCAATAGAACATGTACCTGTAGCGGAGAGGAACAAGGGTTGGTATTCCCCATATTTCCTCATTCCAAAGCAGGACGGAGGACTGAGACCCATTTTGGACTTGAGAAACATGAACAAGTTCCTAAGAAAGGACAAGTTCAAGATGATCACACATTCTCAGATCCTTCAGGCTCTCCAACTCCAGGATTGGTTGGTATCATTGGACCTTCAGGATGCTTACTATCATGTGCCAATCCATCTCAAGCACAGAAAGTACCTAAGGTTTGCGATTGGCAATTCTGACTATCAGTTTCGAGTTCTGCCATTCGGGTGAACCACCGCCCCAAGAGTTTTCTCCAAGTTGATGGCGGGGGTGGCAGCGAGTCTCAGGAGAGGGGGGATTCATGTCTACCCCTATCTGGACGATTGAATGATCAGAGCACGTTCCCCAGAGCAAGCCCAGGATCATCTGTCCAAGACTTGTCACTTCCTTAAAAAACTAGGGTTTTCTCTGAATTAAAAAAAGTCAAACATGATACCATCACAGAAACTCCCGTTTATCGGAGCAATCCTGGATACTTTCTCGGGCAAAGCCTTGGCTCCCGAAGAGAGAGTTCACCACATTCTGCAGATGGTAACAAAATTCCAGAATGCCCAGTATCTTCTGGCCTTCGATTTTCTCAGGTTGCTCTGTCTGATGGCATCCTGCATTTTTCTGGTGCCAGAGCGAGATTGAGAATGAGATCCCTTCAATGGGCTCTCAGAACTCAATGGTCCCAATTCTCAGGGGAAATGTCGGATCTTTTGCAGGTTCCAGCCAAAGTAGCACAGCATCTACAATGGTGGGCTTGCAGACATCATATTGTAAGAGGAGAATCTTTTTGGCAGCCATGGCCGGAGATAACAGTAGTGACGGACGCCTCACTCATGGGGTGGGGAGCCCATAGCAACGATCTGACAATCAGCGGTCGTTGGTCTCCATCGGAGTTCAAACTACACATCAACCTTTTGGAGCTAAGGGCGATCAGACTAGCGCTGAAGGCCTTCCTGCCCTCTGTACGGGGAAAGAATGTTCTGATAATGACGGACAACACAGTGGCCATGTACTACCTCAACAAGAGAGGAGCAGTGGGGTCACTGCCGCTGTGTAGAGAGGCGATGCGACTCTGGTTCTGGGCAATACAAGAGGAGATCTCTCTTTCGGCAATTCATCTAGCCGGAGAGCAAAATGCAGCAGCGGACGCTCTGAGCAGGCAGAGTGGGAGATAGCTCAATAAGTCATTCAAGAGATCTTTGCTTTTTTGGGGAACCCATCAAGTGGATCTGTTCGCGACCGGTACCAATGGAAGTGCGAGCAATACTACTCAAGGGAATTTCCCCCGAGTGGAGCTCTAGGGGACGTGTTTGTGGTGGACTGGGAGTTTCCACTCCTGTATGCATTCCCTCCAGTCCCTGTGATCCCTCAAGTAATCAGGAGGTTGAGAAAGTTCAGGAAAACCATGATCCTAATTGCCCCGGATTGGGCCAGGAGAACGTGGTACCCGGACCTTCTGGACATGTCCATCTGCCCTCCAATACGTCTTCCAAGAAGAGAGGATCTTCTCTTGCAAGAGGAAGGTCATGTTCTCCATCCGGAGGGCAACACACTCAACCTTCACGCATGGCTTCTGAGAGGTTGAGATATAAGGATTGGGATTTTCTGGATGACGTGATGTAGATTTTGCTTTCGGCCAGAAGGCCAGCAACCAAATCTCTGTATTGGTGTTTTTGGAACAAGTTCAATAACTGGTGCAGAGACAAGAATGTGGATCCATTTCAATTTAATATCACCACAATTTTATCTTTTCTGTTACATTTAGCTAATCTGGGGCTCCAGGTTGGTACGATAAAGGGATACTTAGCAGCGCTATCCATTTTTAAGCGCTCTTCAGAAGAAGAATCTCACTTCAAGATACCTTTAATAATTCAATTCTTAAAAGATTTAAATAATGTATTTCCACCAATACCTTTTCAGGTTCCAGTGTGGGATTTGAACTTAGTTCTAAAATTCCTCACATGTATTCCATTTGAGCCTTTACACTCTTGTCCGCTAAGGCTCCTTACTTTGAAAACAATACTCCTTGTAGCATTGACATCAGCCCACAGGGTAAGTGAGTTTCAGGTGCTTTCTAGCGGCCCTCCTCACACGATCTTTTATAAAGACAAAGTAGTTCTTAGAGTTAAACCATCTTTTTTGCCAAAAATTGTTTCGGATTTTCATCTGTCACAGAAAATAACTTAACCTACTTTTTACCCTCCTCCTCATGCAAGCAAAGAAGAGGAGCGGCTACATAGACCAGATCCCAGAAGAGCTCTAAGTTTCTATATTTCAAGATTGGCAAAAGTATGTCAGTGTGATCAACTTTTTGTGGACGCAAACTGGGACTTGCAGTAACTAAACAAACATTATCTAGATGGATAATTTTGGCTATAACAGAATGTCATAGATTGGCTGGGAAAGAACCACCTGATGGACAGAGCTCATTCAACCAGGGGCATGGCATCTTCAACAGCATTAAAAAGGGGTGTCCGTGTACAAGATATTTGTGCAGCTGCTACATGGTCATCCATGCATACCTTTATAAAACATTATGCTCTGGACTCGACTTCTTCTCAAGGAAGTCTGTTTGGTAAATCTGTACTCCATTCTGTACATGATTAGAACAAATTCTGTACTCCCACCTCCGAGACAAAACTGCTTAGGGAGTCTATCTAAGATGAGGAATACGTGGGAGGACACAATCCATTCGAAGATTTCTCTGACTTTTTCGTTTGGAACAGGTTCAACCTGCCGATGGCTGTGCGGAGGGCTTTTTGTTTGGAGGGCCCTGTCTGTGTTTCCATGTCTTTCATCGCTCGTCTAAGGTCATCTTCTAGTTTCGATTCAAGCCCAACTTTTTGTTTTTGTCTACTGGCCCCCTTGGCTATCAAGACCCCCAGTATAGTTGCCCTAAAGACATCCCAGAGCACATTTGCTGATACCCGTCAAAGAATTCACAATCCTCTCCCCTATTGTGTCTCTGATAACTTGATACCGAGGAGTTCCTTCGGAAGTTTCCATGCCCATAAACGTGGCCCTCCGCTTAGAACCTTTTGCTCGATTAACAGTGGGGAGTGATCCGAAAGCACTGGTGTGTGACACGTGATTTACGTGATATTCCCCAAGAGCGGGATTGAGGCCCATACATGATCTATGCGCAAGAATGTACGGTGGACATGAGAGTAAAACGTATACCCCTTATCTGTGCCTCTGAAGACTGGCCAGACGTCTACCAGGGCCAGGCGAGTGAATTTTTGCTTCAGTGACATGGACTGCGTTTACTGCGCGACTGTGCTACGGTCCCTGTTGGGGTCCCAGGCCGAATTGAAGTCTCCTAGAAGTAACACTTCGCCCTTTCTAAACAACTTCAAATGTGCTAAGGGCGTCTTGAGAAAGCCCTCCTGTCCTGCATTGGGAGCATATATAAAGGCCACTGTTAATGTCTTGGGGCCCGATTCCAAGGTCACAAAAAAGTAACAACCTTCTTTATGCGCCTTGCTGAGTCTAACCTTTAACTGAGATCCCAACCTATTAGCTATGAGTATACCAGCAACTTTTCCCGCAGCGTTCGCCAGCATGCTCAGAGGATAATGCTGAAGGCGTAATTTATGTCTATCTGCACAGCAAATATGCGTCTCCAGAAGTGCCACCAAATCTGCTTGGTGCCGCTCCAAGTAGTATTCGAGCTTTGTACGCTTTAACGGGGTGTCTAGCCCCCAAATGTTAGTCGGCATACACTTGAATTAGCTTGGTATGTGTAAAACGTCTGCAAATCCTGTGTGTATCTGGGTATGCAAATGGTCGATAGTGGACATAGTAACCCATGCACTTCGGTATCCCCTTCGTCTCCCCCTCCCCTCCCAACTGTAAAACATACCCCATTCCAAACTTCCAATTCCCCCTACCCTCCCCCTCGAAAGTCCCCTGGTGCGATCCACACTACCTATTATATCCTGGGGTGAATGCCGTCAGCTGTGGATCCACGATCTTCCCAGGGCAAAGTGCAGGGTATCCTAAAACCCCATCCGCTCCTTTGAGCAGATGAGTTCCAAGACGTGTGCTCTGTCTCAGCTCCATGCTCGATATATAATTACACAGAGGTGCAACTGCAGAGCGACTCCAGATTTGCGTAGTTAAGTAGAGGTTTTCGAGTTGATGCCCCTCGTAGGCCTCCATCGAGTGTGACGTCATCGGAGAACATATGTAGCACGTGCAGCGCTCGTTGGCCTCACTTCCGTTTTTCTGCAACAGCATTGGTTTCGACGACGAAATTCGGTGTGCCTCATTTTGTGACGGTTTCTTTCGAGAAATTCTTCGACATGTCTTCATCTTCGACACCATCGACCCCGAAGACCGGCTTAAAAAAATGCCGAGATTGCAGGTCCAATATGTCTCTTACTGACCCACACTGTGTCTGCTTGTGGTGCCTCGGGCAGGACCACGATATGTCCAGTTGTTCCAAGGCCTACAGGGAGCAAAAGGGGAAACTCCAGGTAGGGGAAAATACCAAAACCCCCTAAGCCCTGACCTGCTAGGCCTTTGACCAACGAGTGGAGTGGAGACTCCTCGGAGTGTTATCTTCAAAGAAGTCGAAGAGAAGGCACTGGAGGCACTTCTTGGGCCGACATCTCCCCCGAAAGGGTTGCTTGTCCCACAAAAACATCTACCCCAGCTGAATGGGAAGCTTTCCGAAAGGAAATGTTGAAAATCTTTGAAAAGCAGACCTTCAACGCTGACAGTGTCTTCGATGCCTGCCAGGGCCTCGACATTGACGTTGAAACCTTCGTAAGCAGTTCCGCTACATACGCTGGCTGTCCCATCGAACTCGAGCGCCCCTCCACTGTCGGCGCCAATAAAGCCTTCAATTTCATCGAAGCCTATACCTTCCAAACCTGAGAAAATGTAGGATGGAGTTTTTCAAATCACTCACTTCGATTTAGGAAGATGAGGAACGCTCTGATGAGGAAGATGCTCCCTTTGGTTTGCAATATGGGACACCCAATGTTCCAGAGTGCCCGATATCAGAGGAGTCCAGAATTAAGGACTTATATGATAATTTACAGTCTGCGAGTGGAGTAGATACTTCACCCGAACTGGAGTTTTGAATACCTGAGCCTGGCAAACATGCTGATGCTTCTTACAGACAACTCATGTGCAGATTTGTACAGTACATGGGATGGAGCAGGCCACCACTCCCTTTTGAACAAGATGATCTCACCGATATTTTGGATAAGGGTCCTCAGACTGACCCTGTTTTCCCCTTCCATATGGCATTACAAAAAAGGTTGGCTAGAAATTGGGAAACTCCACAGACTGCCCCTCCTGTAGGGACCCCGAGTTCCTGTCGAAACACCCCACTCTGGAGAGACTGGTGGTTCAGGCGGCTACAGCTACGTCAAAACAGGCAGCAAACCCTATCATCCTTCCTGATAGGGACGACAAACATGTAGATGGATGGGCGAGAAAGGTATTTTCAGCAGGGAGCATGGCACTGAAATCTGCCAACTCCACCTGTGCCCTGGCAACATTTTCGTATACTCTGTGGGATTGCATATTTATGGCAGCAGAGCATATTCCCGAGGGGGAAGAAAGGGATGACTTCTTGGCTATTGTTGAGGACGGCACAGAAGCTAGTTGTGAATCCCTCAGTCAGAGTTGGATATTGCAGATAGTGTCAGCAGATCCATGGCTACCAGCACCATAGTGTGCAGATGTGTGGTTGAGGAAGTCAGGTTTTGCACCAGATGTGCAGTCACGGCTTCTCAACATGCCTTTTGACTGGTCTCATCCTTTTGGCAATGAACACAATAGAGTTCCTATTGGTAATAGGAACTCCCATCCCCTGCACACCATAAAGTAAAGGAAAAAAGGTATTGCAATCAAAATTACATGAATATCTTCATTAGTTTAGTAATTTTATAATGTACACATTTTGAGAAATGAAAGAGTAAGTACATCAAGTACATTCGTTTATTCAAAATAGCTTAATGTCTACAGTTCATTCACTTGATTTATATCATGTTCTAACATATCAATAAAGTAGAAAAGCAAACAAAACTTTTTTACCAATGACTTCGATTTACTCAATGTTAATGACATCAGTAAAGAATAATAATCACATTACGAAAAGCAAATAAGAAAAGCAATCACATGGTTAGACACAGAGCTCTACGCGTTTCAACAGTTAGTGTCTCTCTTCTTCAGGAGCAAAATTGATTAAAACTGTTCCAACATTTTTTTTTGTTCAACAGACTTTTTCAAGAATCATTCTCGGTAAATAGTGCAATTTCGTTGTGAGATCATGGAAACGTCATCTATTGGCGTCAGTGTTCATTTGGTGATGATAATCTGAAAATTGTATAATGTACATATTAGTACTGGATTCTATAGTAAATGTAATGATAGTTGTTCAATTCAGTGACAGTATGGTCGATACCTGAGTGCTGCTAAGTCTTCTAGAAAATATCGGAGTAGGTCTTCTTGCTTTTCATATACTAGCAGGGTCAATATGTCACCACCAATTATCTATTTTGAGTATGCATTTTTTTATTTGAGTTCTAATTCCAAGCTGCATCTTTCAATAGCTTTAACTAGCAAACATGGCGAGAGCACTCACCATTTAAATGTCTTGCAGTGTTCCAAACAATTGTATTTGCGGTCTCAGTGACATGCTCACAACTCTGTCTGAAAAGATCGGTATAGTATTAGAGTGGGAAATTCTGCTTCTATCTGTGTATTGTACGGGAAATATCCGTTGTGCTTACTGGTTGATTCTTCCACGTCCGCGATTTTCGGGAGAGTCTAGCTGTAGTCACTTGTGTAATTGCCGAGTGAACCTGTTCCTAAGCAACCGTTACAATAAGTAATCACATGACTCACCCTTTGCAGTCATGTGATGCTATGGAATTTTGGGAACCGTAGTTCCTAGTCATAGAAACGTGCCGTGTATTCTATACGGATTACAGAGATTGGATAATTCATGTACTTACACCATTCTGTTGCAAGTGAGTCACGCTCACAGAAGCGAGTCGTTGCTACGGGTGCTACTATCTGTCTATTGTACGGAAATATCTGTTGTACTTCAAATATGAAATCGCCAGTTACCAGACATTTCAAAGAACAGCATCATACGATCTCACAACTAAGATTTGTGATTCTTGAAACCGTAACAAGGCCACCGAGAGGAGGTAATCTACATCAGATACTATCACGAAGAGAGATGTCCTGGGTTCACAAGCTAGAAACCCTGGAACCTAGAGGAATGAACAAGGAGTTCTCCTGGAATGTATTCTTGTAAACCTGCTAAATAGGAGTGGACATTTAATATGTACGGGGTAAAAATATACACTATGGAACTTCCTGTCCAAGCAACCATACATGCCAAAATGTAATCTAGAGCATATCTATAGTAGACACATAATTCAATTCTTGGATGTCTCATATATTGTTGAACTTTGATGAATAAGTATGGGGAATTTTATGTCTATGCTGTACAAATCATCCTTCTGTTGAAAATATGATTACACATTACAAGAGGTAATTACAAGACAAGACCACAGTCTGTCCCACAATTGAAGGATGTCAATGCATCTTGAACTGGATTATAATGCAAGTGGTTTATGAGCAATACAAAACTGCTGTGATTGTCATGATAATATGGGAATGTATCTGAGAATGACGTTGTGACTTAATGGAATAACCATCTCAATTAGTAAATACACAATATAAGACTACTGTAAGGTTATTACCTCTAGGGCCATAATGTGATTATGATCTTGATAATCTCTGCATCTTATGTCAGTACCTTGACTTCTGGGCTTGTCCATAACATGTCCCACAATACCAGGTAATATACATGTAACATTGTTTATTCTCCTTCATGGCTACAAGATTACCTAAAGAATAGATTAGGGCATTATTCTTCAGAATACACGAAGACACAACATTGTTGTAAAATGAGGAAATGTGTGGTTTTCACTTCCAACTAATTAACACAGTAGGATGACTGTCCCCATGAGTCCATAACACAACTGAATTCCGTAACTTATCTCACTACCGCCATTTAATCTACGGCTCTCCTTCTTGAATCTTTGTATCTGTAGCACAATGGTGAACGCCTTACAACAAATCTAGTTATTTTCTAGTGACCTTTAACTTGGCACTACGGTTCCCAGAATCCTAACATATCACATGACTATGAGCACAAAGTCAAATTATGACATTTGGCATCCGTAGCAACGACTCGCTTCTGTGAGCGTGACTCACTTGCAACAGAATGGTGTAAATACATGAATTATCCAATCTCTGTAATCTGTATTGAATACACGGCACGTTTCTATGACTAGGAACTATGGTTCCAATAATTCCATAGCATCACATGACTGCAAAGGGTGAGTCATGTGATTACTTATTGTAACGGTTGCTTAGCAACAGGTTCACTCAGCAAATACACAATGGACTACGGCTAGACTCTCCCGAAAATCGCGGACGTGGAAGAAGCACCCAGGTAAGCACAACGGATATTTCCGTACAATACACAGAAAGAAGCAGAGTTTCCCATACTAATACTATACCGATCTTTTCAGACGGAGTTGTGAGCACGTCACTGAGACCGCAAATACAATTGTTTGGAACACTGCAAGACATTTAAATGGTGAGTGCTCTCGCCATGTTTGCTAGTTGAATCTATTGAAAGATGCATTTTAGAATTAGAATTCAAATAAAAAATATGCATACTCAAAATAGATATACTTACTATTCTAGGAGACACAGATGCAGGCTACAAACAATAAGGAATCGGTGGTGACATATTGACCCTGCTAGTATTTGAAAAGCAAGAAGACCTACTCCTATATTTTCTAGAAGACTTAGCAGCACTCAGGTATCGACCACACTGTCACTGGATTGAACAACTATTATTACATTTACTATAGAATCCAGTACTAATATGGACATTATACAATTTTCAGATTATCATCACCAAAGGAACACTGACGGCAATAGATGACGTTTCCATATCTCACAACGAAATTGCACTGTTTTTTTTTTTGAAAACTCTTTTTATTGATTTTCACAAAATAACAAGCCAACATTCCCTTCCCCCCTCCCCCACCCATATCCCTCCCTTCTGGCAACGAGCTAATCCCCTTCACCCATCGACCATTCTAGAAAAATTCTACAGTCATTGCAAATCCAGCAACCTCAGTCGCTGTGGGGACCACATCACCTTATAATCGTCTTTAAGAACCTTCAGTAATTCCCCCCAGTCTGTCGCGAAGCATTGGGCCTTGTTGTCCATGGCGTAAGTCGCCCATTCCAGGGCCACTATCTCCCACAGCTTTCGGAACCAGTCTTGAATCATAGGTACCTCTAGGTTCACCTGCTCCAGATTCCACCCAGACGCCCAAGAGAATTTGCGCTGGAGTCCTCCCATCTCCCAACCCGAAGGCCAGCCCCTGTGCCTCCCGCACCTCCCCCCAGAACGATGCAAGCTTTGGGCAATTCCACCAGATGTGCTCCGCGGAGCCCGCCATCCCACAGCCCCTCCAGCAAATCCCTGACACAGTAGGGTAATACCTATTAAGCCGGACAGGGGTATAATGCCACCTAAACATGATCTTATACCATGTCTGTTGTAGCTGGGGCGCCTTGACCAGTTTAGGAATTCTCCTCCACAATTTTCCCCAGTCCGTCCGACTGACCCCGCGTCCCAAGACCCGCTCCCATTCCCGCATGTATGTCCATTGGACCCCCTCGTTAGAGCCAGCCAGAATCTTATAGATGTTGGAGATGAGGCCTCTCGCCCCGTCATTCGTGAGCAGGAATTTTTCAAAGGGCGTTGGGTCCCTTGTGGCAGCCTTCTTGATCCCTGGATGGAGAACCCAATGGCGAATCTGGGCATACCTCAACCTCTCTTTTTCTTGTACTGCAAAATGCCTCTTACAATCATTAAACGATAACAATTCCCCTCCAGAAAACATATCGCATAGTTTCCGACAGCCACCCTCCTGCCAATTCGTGAAGGCTCCTCTCTCCACGCCCAGGCAGAAGTCCCTGTTGCCAAAGATGGGGGTGAAGGGAGACGGGAATGTGGTGATCCCTTCCGAACCCACCAGCCTATCCCAAATGTCAGCCATCAGTTTGGTGATGGAACTCTCGTAGAAGTGGCCATGCCTGTGTTGTTTCGGGAGCCACAGTACCTCTGCTAGGTTTCGGTGCGCTACGGCCCTATCCATCCGTACCCACAATTTGTCCCGCGTTCCTTCCTCCCCCTTCAACCATTCCCTAATAATTTGCAGCTGAGTTGCCTCGTAATATCGTCGAAAATTCGGCAATGCAAGCCCTCCCTCACTCTTCGGTGCCATCAAAAGTCTGGTTCCCACCCTAGGCCTTTTCCCTTCCCAAATGAATCTCTTGGTCAGGGTTTCCAGCTCCTTGAAGTAGCTCGCCGGCACTAGCAGCGGAACCGCCTGGAATAGGTACAAGAGCCGTGGAAGTGTAACCATTTTGACCGCGGCTATCCGCCCCAACCATGACACCCTCAGCTCTCTCCACCTCAGGAAATCCCTCTTAATTGCTTTAAGAAGCGGGGGGTAATTTGCTGGAAACCATCCTGCCAGAGTAGCCGTAATTTTCACCCCTAGGTAACGAATCCCTCCCGAGCTCCACAGAAAGCCAGTAGCCACCCGCAGATTCTCCCTTTCCGCTAGTCCAAGTGTTAAATTCAAATCCTCATATTTGTTGGCGTTCATTTTCAGCCCTGAAGCCGCCCCAAAGGCCTCTAAGAGGGCCACACTAGCCTACCATGATTTCCGTGGGGTTGTGAGCATGAGCAGCATATCATCAGCGAAGGCTGCTACCTTATGCTGCTCACCTCTGAATGGGACACCCTGAATTTCCCCTGCTTCCTGGAAGGCCTGAAGTAGCGGTTCCAAATAAAGCGCAAATAGTATTTGGGAAAGGGGACAGCCCTGCTTTGTCCCCCTCTGCAAAGATATCTTCCTAGAGGCGATCCCGTTCACCATAACTCTAATGGAGGGCGCCTGATAGTTGGCCTTGACCATCGCCAGAAAGTCCCCCCCAAAACCCATCTTTTCCATTACCCGAAAAAGGAAGGGCCACTCCACGCGGTCAAAAGCCTTTTCTGCGTCCAGAGCCACCAGGACTGCGAGATATTGTCCGCGGTTTGTCTGCCCCTGATAAACCCAGCTTGATCGGGATGTATCAGGTCCGGGAGGATGGAGTCAAGTCTGTTGGCCAGGATCTTGGTGAAAATCTTAGCATCTAGATTAATCAACGCTATAGGGCGGTAGGAAGCTCTGTCTTCCGGATTTTTATTTGGTTTCAAGATTAGGGTGACTTTAGCCTCCTCCATGAAGGGCGTAATTCTGCCCGAGAGGCGAAATGATTTGAATAACGAGGTGAGATGTGGGGTTAACTGCACAGTGAACAACTTATAAAAGGACTTCACGTACCGCACTGCTAATTTCCCTTAAGTGGATTTTTTTGAGGAAATCCTCCTGCTTATCACCTGAAGGGTGTTGGGAGGTATAGAGTGACTCATAGTACTCTGCAAAAGCCTCTGCACTCCCTCCTGGTACGTGACCCGCTCCCCCATTGGCGACCTCAATGCCGTAATCGCATTTCTCGACCTTTTACCTCTCAGTAACCGCGCCAGAAGGGAGCCAGTTCTATTAGCCTTCGCATAATACTGTTGTCGCACCGACAGCAAGGCCCCTTCCGCCTTCGTAGTGCGCAGGAGTTCCAGCTGCCCAACCGCCCTTCTATATTCCCGCATTGCTCTTCGAGAAGGGGTGTCACCCGCCGCCTGTCTAGCCGCCTCCACTTCAGCTTCTAACTGCGATTCCAACACTTGCAATTGTTTCACTCGGTGGGCGGATATCGCTATTAATTCTCCCCTGAGAGTGGCCTTAAAGGCGTCCCACCTCACGTCTTCTCCAGTATCCTCCCTCTTATTGGTATCAAAAAAGAGCTTAATCTTCTCTTCAATATCTTTTCTGATTACTGGATCCCTCAAGATGGCTACTGGGAGTTTCCAACCCCAGATTCCCCTTCTTCTCTGACCCACATCCATCTCTAGAGAGACGATCTTATGATCTGCAATCCCTATCGGCCCTTGCATCCTTCCGAATAGCTCCTACTAAGGCAACCGAGACCCATATATAATCGATTCTGGATTGCGAACCATGGACGCCCGACAGGAAAGTATGGCCCTCCTCGTCCCCCCTAAACTCCCTCCAGGCATCACGTAAACCCAGCCTGCCAACTCTTTCTTTCAAATCCGCTGACATTATAGCTCCTCCCCTCTCCCCACTACGTCCTGTCCTATCTTTTCCCTTATCCCAGGCAATATTGAGATCCCAGAGGAGAACAATTTGACCCCACGAGAACTCTTCCAGCAACTTCAAGACCCGCTGCAGAAAGGGTTCCTGGCCCGTGTTGGGAGCGTATACTACCGCTATTGTCAAAGGGACCCCTTGACACTTCCCTTTAGCTACGATATACCTCCCTTCCTTGTCCCTAAGCACCCCGTTGGGTTTGAAATCTACCGTGTTCCTAATTGCCAGGGCTACCCCCCTAGCCTTGCAGTGGCTCGAGGCGTGCACAATCTGATCAAAACCCCGCAATTTCAACCTGCCCTGATCCCTATGAAGTAGGTGTGTCTCCTGGAGACCCATAATATCTGGCTTCTCCTTTTGCGTGAAGTGCTCCAACTTTTTCCTTTTAAGGGGGGTATTCAACCCCCGCACATTATGCGTTAGCCACCTAAGGGAACCCCCAGCAGAGAAAAATCGCTAAAAGCGGGGGGTATCGTGTCCCCCTTGACCTGCATGCTTTTGCTCGTTGCCGTCCCCCCCCCCGAACCCACCCGAAACCTCCCCAACCCATCCCCCTCTCCCCTGAAGGTCAATACCTTCCCGCCCTCTCCTCCCACCAAACTCTGGCATCTTCGCCCTTTCTGCTTCCAACATGGTTGCGCCCCCTAAGACCCCATGAACTAAGACACCCTATAGAGGCCCACCACCCCTATCTTCATGTGCCGAATCAAGGCTGCACGGGAGAGGTACTTCTTGTATCACCAGGAGCTCCCTCCCTCCGCCGACTATTTCCCCTGGGGCCCCTTCTCCTCCTTTCTCGAACCGTCGTCCAGTCCCAAGGCCTTGATCCAGAGCGACCACTCGAGTCCGAAGGTCCCGCACCAGGGGGGGGGGTTCCTCCAGCTCGATATGGAGAAGAGCAGCCCCTTCTTGAAGGGATGTGATTCGTCTCTGGGACCCCTCCCAGTCAAAGAGCAAGCCAAAGGGGAAGGTCCACCTGTAATGAATCGATCTCATTAAGAACCTTTACCACCGGGCCCATTAGTTGCCTCTTTAGGAGAGTACTGCTCGCCAAATCTTGAAAGAGGGCGATCCGCTGACCCTCGAACATAATTGGCTCTTGTAATCTCGCCTCTCTGAGAACCGCTTCCTTCTGGGCATATTGAGTAAAAGCAGCTAGGACATCCCTTGGCCTCGCCGCCTGGCCTTTGGTCAGTCGACCGGTTCTGTGCACCCGGTCTAGCTCCACCGTTTCCGGACTGCCCGTACCCAAAATGTCTGCGAAGATACCCTGGAGCACCGCTTTCAAGGTCTTATCGGTCACAGATTTAGGCAGCATTTTGACCCGGATGTGGATCCTGCGAGACCTGTTTTCCAGGTCTTCCACTTGGAGTTCGAGATTCCTGGTGGCGACATCCAGCATCTCTATAGCTTCACTATTTGCTGCATTTTCTCTATCCGCTTCTTGAAGACCTTTCTCCAGGATGTCGGTCCTCTCCCCCAGTTGACGCATCTCCTGCTTTAACTCCCCTACAGCTTCGCTCAAGTCTGTGCGCATTAACTGAAACTGCTCTTGAAAAGTCGTAGCCAGGTTTGCTTGCAGGGAATGCAGTTCTCCAATGAACTCCTCCCTGGGCATATTTGCCAAGTCCTCTGCTTGCCTTGGCACGGATTCTTCTCCTGCCGCTCCCCCCAAGGCCCCGGACTCCTCCTTCAGGTTCTGTGCCGACCACATGGCGTGGAGGGTACCCGTGCTATCCCCAGAGGTCTGTAAGTGCTTTCCCCTTCTGCCTTTGAGCCTCGTGGTCATGCCGGTAACTTCTCCTCCAGGTGGGCGGCTCCGATCCTTCCCTGACTTCTTCCTGGGTCCTTATCCGTGGACAAATGCTGGCCCCAGGACCACCCATGTAGCCGAAATTCGTCCCCCAATTTCTAGGGGACCCGCATAGTCCGATCCCCTGCCTCCACACCCAGGGGCCACTCTGAGTCTCTCGTTAGGGGAGTGGTATGATCCTCGCGGCGCTGAGCTAGCTCCCAATGACAATATGCTGGCTCTCCCGCACCTTGCTAGTCCTCTGGGGCGGGCGATGCCTCCCGGGCCCCTCTTCCACCCACGGGGGCAAGGGGAAGCGGGTCTTAAGTTCCCCCGCGGAGCGAGGCAGGCAGGCAAACTGATGTCCGTCCTCTCTCCCAACGCTCCAGGGGTGCGCCGCCTCCCAACGCAGCCCCGGAGCTCTCACCTTCCAGCTACCTGCCTCTGATCTCCACACGGTCCCAGGCCACCGGGTCTGCCGCCGACTGCCTCCTCCACTCCCGGGACACTCCTTCCGGGAGGGGCCGGGTATGGGTGCCTCCACTCACCGCCGCCCCCGGACTCTCCTCCTCTGTCTTGCCACGCAGCTCTTGGTCGAGGGGGTGCACCCCACTGGGTTCGCCGTCGGCCTCGTCCTCCCCTGGCTGCCACCGCTCCCAGACTTCTCCCTCCGGGGAGCGCTGGACCCCGCAGCCACCCGGCCGCTTGAGGAGCCGCCAGTAGAGAAGGCGGGAAGGCTGTGCAAAGGTGGAGACGCTCATCCCCGGGTCAGGCCCCGCGACGGTGCTCACCGCGGGGGCAGGTCCACGGCAACTCCCTGCGGTGCGGCGCGGCCCTCCCCTAGCTCCGGCTTCACAGTGCTGCACGCGAGCGGGCCCGCAGCAGCTGCCTCGGCAGCTCCTCCTCCGCTTGCCGGGCACGGCGGCACACTCCCGCTTACTGCAGCGACTCCGTCTCCGAACACGCCGCCAACTCTCTCTGACCCCCCTGAGGTTCGTGGGGGTCCAAACGATGCCCGCACAGGTCTGTTGAGGGGGTGGTGGGCACCTTCCCTACAGACGGGTCCAGGGAGCGCCGTCGGCACAGCTACTCAGTGCCGGCGGCCATCTTGGAATCCGAAATTGCACTATTTACCGAGAATGATTCTTGAAAAAGTCTGTTGAACAAAAAAATGTTGGGAACATTTTGAATCAATTTTGCTCCTGAAGAAGAGAGACACTAACTCTTGAAACGCGTAGAGCTCTGTATCTAACCATGTGATTGTTTTTTTTTATTTGTTTTTTGTAATGTGATGATTATTCTTTACTGATGTCATTAACATTGAGTAAATCGAACTCATTGGTAAAAAAGTTTTGTTTGCTTTTCCACTGTATTGATATGTTTCATGTAATTTTGATTGGAATACCTTTTTTCCTTTACTTTATGTGGTGCAGGGGACGGGAGTTGCCATTACCAATAGGAACTCTATTGTGTTCATTAGTATGTTGACTTGTGATACCATAGTCATTTGTTTTCTCCCCCGCACCCTTTAAATCTAATAAGAGTTAATAAGCCTTAGGAGCTCTACATTGTTAAAAGATTATACCCAGTGTTTTCGTACACACACAGCAAAAATACAGTGTGCTTATTCTCTCTTATTGTTTTGTGCAGCTAATCTTTTTGGCAGCAAGGCTGACAAGAGCCTTGAGAAGTTGCAGACCTTAACCTTTCGTACTAGTGGACAAGGTGGATGGGCAAGAGTAATGGCCAGTCAAAGAGGCCAGACAAAATGTCCTCGTCGTGGACGAGGTAGAGGTGCTAAGCCAGCTCAAGCAGCAGCCTCCTTACCATCGGCCTCTGCAGCAGCCGCCGCAACAAAACCGCTCTGAGGTCTTGAGTCACCAGAATCTCCTTGTTTATGCATATTAAGTAGCTTTGGATTTTCACCCTAAGTTACAAGGGTAATCCAAACGTGGAACCCTTGCTCACTGTTCTTAGAGAGGCACAGCTCAACCTCACTGACGAGGCCCAACCAGGCCGAAACACAAGTCTGGGGTTGCTGTTTGTACTCTTGTTCAGAAGAGAATTGCCAGGCATTTTCATGCTGGACTGCCCTTGGGCAGGACAAAGACTGATATGTAGTGGAAATTTCACTTCTGTGAAAGGATGGTGATCTAAAGACTGTGGTTGAGACTCTAACCTGGGATATTGGCCGGTAGTAGCGAAACTCTCAGAACCCCCCTTCTTTATGCTTGAGTCACAGCTCACCAGTGGGGGGCAGACTGCGTCTGCATTTGGAAGAATGGCAAGACATTACTTCGGATGCTTGGGCTCTAGAAACCGTAGCTCCCTTCTTTTTATAAGAAGACCTCAGAACAATCCACTGTGGAACCGCTCTTTGATGGTTCTGGATCCGCTCCTTTTGCAGGAAGTTTTAACCCTGCTAGAGAAAGGTGCTATAGAACCGGTACCTGTAGCAGAGAGGAACAAGGGATGGTACACCCCATATTTTTGGATTCCCAAAAAGGATGGAGGACTGACACCCATCTTGGACTTGAGATAATTGAACAAGTTCCTCAGGAAGGACAAGTTCATGATGGTCACACTTTCTCAGATCATTCCGGCCTTCCGACTCCAGAATTGGTTGGTGCCATTGGACCTCCAGGATACACCGGCACCGTTCATACCGTACCGCCGTATTACGAGTTCTGCTCGCGGGTGCCTGAAAGCCCACCAGGTCTTACCTGGCAGGCTGTGCGGCATCCACGAGCATAACTCGTAATTGCGCCGGCAACGTTATCAACGGTGCCGGCGCCTCCATGCAACCCACCCCCATTCTACCCTTTGGGGCAGAATGTAGATCGGGAGCCCGGCAATACCGCCACCCTCGAATGGTCAATTTTCGGCCCATTCAACTCGTAATGGGCCGGTAATTGACCATTTGCGGGTGGTGGTGCCGGTAGCGAGTTTGCCGGTAGCCCTACCTGTAAAACAGCCATGCCTGTAAAACAGGCACGGCTACCGCCAAGCTCGTAATGAGGCCCAATGGTCCCAGTTTTCAGGAAAGATGTCGGACCGACTTCAGATTCCAAAAAGGGTCTCACAGGATCTTCTGTGGCGGGCATGCAAGGACAATATTCTGAAGGGAGAACCCTTTTGGCAACCATTGCCGGAGATTACAGTAGTGACGGACACCTCACTCATGGGATGGGGAGCCCATGTCAACTATCTGACAGAGCGTGGTCGTTGGTCTCCTTCGGAGTCTAAACTACACATCAATATTTTAGAGTTGAGGACAATTGGACTAGCGCTGAAGGCCTTCCTGCCCGCTGTACGGGGAAAGAATGTCCTGATAATGACGGACAACACCGTGGCCCTGTAATACCTCAACAAGAGAGGAGGTGTAAGGTCACTACCACTGTGCAGAGAGGCAATGCAGCTCTGGTACTGGGCAATTCAATAAGGAATTTCTCTATCAGCAGTTCACCTAGCCGGAGAGGAGAACACGGCGGCAGTCGCTCTGAGCAGACAGAGCACAGTCTCCCACGAGTGGGAACTAGCTAAGGAAGTCCTTCAAGAGTTCTTCACCCTTTGGGGAACCCTTTAAGTGGATCTGTTCGTGACCGGTGTCAACCGGAAGTGCAAACTGTATTGCTCCAGGGACTTTCCCCCGAGAGGCGCTCTAGGAGACGCGTTTGTGGTGGCCTGGGAGTTTCCACTCCTGTATGCATTTCCTCGAGTCCCCGTCATTACTCGCGTGATCAGGAGGTTGAGAAAGTTCAGGAAGCACATGATCCTAATTGCCCTGGATTGGGCCAGGAGGATGTGGCACCCGGACCTTCTAGACATGTCCATCTTGCCTCCGTTACTTCTTCCAAAAATAGAGGATCTTCTCTCGCAAGAGGGTCGGGTTCTCCATCGAGAGGTCAACATTCTCAACCTTCACGCTTGGTTTCCGAAAGGTTGAGATATAGGGATTGGGACCTCCCGGATGACGTTATGGATGTGTTGCATTCGGCTAGAAACCAGCAACAAAATCTTTGTACCGTTGCCATTGGAACAAGTTTTGCAACTGGTGCAAGGAAAAGAAGTAGACCCTTTTCTGTGTAAAACACGGGACGTATTGTCCTTCTTTCTATCCTTAGCCAATTTGGGGATCCAGATTGGTACCATTAAAGGCTATCTGGCGGCGCTGTCCATTTTTAAGCGCTCGTCAGAGGAATGCTCTTATATCAAAATCCCACTGGTGACTCAATTCCTGAAAGGACTCACTAACGTGTATCGTCCATCTCCTTTCCAGCTTCCGGTTTGGGACCTAAATCTGGTTTTAAAGTTCTTAATGTGAACGCCCTTTGTTTAAAAAAAGAAAATGTTTATTGGTCACAATGTTTATTAGCAAGCCCCGCCCACCTGGTGCCTTCCTTCACCATCACTGTCTTGTGACCAATGCTGGATTTGACTTTTATGGACTTCATTGATTCACGGTGCGTCACCCTTTCTCAACTCTCATGCTGGACTTCCTTTGCATCTTGTACTCATGGTGACCCTGAATCATGCTGTTCCCATCTTCATCTTGTATCCTGGCTTGCAACATTATGTGTTACTACTGACTTCTGCAATTGTATTCGCTCTCCACTCTTTCCACTCTTTTTGACTGCTTACTCTCTTTTCTCTCCTCCTTTCCCTTTTCCTATCTCCTCCCCTTACTTTCTTCTATGCACTTACTCTATCAGAATTGTCCCTGGACCTAATATGATAGCAACCTCGTCTGTTTCCTCCACCCTCCCATTACTGTTTTTTTCCTCCCCACCACCCCTCTAGCACTATCTGAAATGTTGTCAGGCCTAGTATGATAGTCGCTTGTTTTGTTCCTGCCCTCCCTTTCTGCACCCCTCTCCCTCACCTTTTGTTTTTCTCCGGCTCTACCAGAAATGTTGTCAGGCCTAGTACGGTAGTCGCCTGTCTGTTTCCATTTCCTTCCCACTCTCCCCCTCCCTTCCTTATCTATGTCTTAGCTCTTGCACTATCTGAAATGTCGTCAGGCCGAGTACGATAGTTAATTTCACATCCTTACTGTTCATGGCCTCTAAGAATGTGGTTGTATTTTCTCTTGTTCCCTCCCTTGCCTTGAAGCGCTTTGAAACACATTGTGTATAGGCGCTATATAAATAAACGATCATATCATATCATATCACTTAATAGACAATTAAGTAATTTAACCATTTACATAGAAACAAGATAAAAATGTTCACGACAGTCTTTAAAACATCAAAAGTATTGGACATTGGAACACATTCCAAACAGCGAAAAAAAAGAAAGAACAATCACGTTTTCAAACATTTATGTGGCCTTATCTTTTACAATTGTTTTGATTTTTAATGTATCATGCCTTAGAATAGATCTTCAAAAGCCACAGTATTTAGGCAATGAGCCATGCGTCTAGCTCATGTAATAAGCCTAAATTACTCCTTTGAGCTTGCTATAAGTTTGAGATTACTTTAGCTACACACATCTAAATCATTCACTTGCTTCAGATTGCACCAGTACAATTTTAAGGAACTTGAGTACCGCTAGACATAGACTCCATTAGGACCCATTGTCACCACTCTGAATGGTGTCACTCGCTGAAAACCAAAGGCTTGTAAATATTTCGTGATTTCGTGCGCAGATGATTGAGAGCGGGACACAAAGCCACAAGATGACAAAGAGGTTCACTTAGGTCTTGCAAACCACAGAATCGACAATGTGATTGTTCAAGCTTTATTTGTTTCCTAGCTAGTTTTACTTCTCCCGTTGCGAGAATATTTAAATGCACTCTTAGCAGGAGATCTCTGTAGTGGGGGAGGGACATTTTAGTACATATGGAGGTGGTTGGTTTAAACCTTTTTGCTCAAGTTGAAGACATGGGGCCTCACTACGAGTCTGGTGGTAGCCGTACCAGTAAAACCGGAAGGCTGCCGCCGGCCTCGTGGGAATTTACCGGCTCCGGACATGCCAGAATTACCGGGGCATTACAGCCCCGGTGATCCGGTAATTCCGGAGCCGGCATTGTGTAAATCCCCATTCCCGATAGGACTCCATGGGAATGGGGAAGTGGAAACCCCAGCACCATGTGGTAATGGTGCCGGTGTTTTGGCGTTTGTCAGAGTTCGGTGGCGTTACGCCCGCCAGGTCAGGCCTGGCAGGTGTAACACCACACAGCCACAGAACGTGTAGTTAGCCGGTCCGGAAAACGGTGCCGGTACGGTTTTACCAGCACCGTTATCTGGACCGGCTAACTTGTAATGAGGGCCATGGTCCTATTACGTCCAGATTTCTTATCCTAGTGGTTTCAATCCACTCATTTTCTTGGAGTTTCATTTTCCACTTCATAGGCTTAGAAATTAGCTCTGTTTTATCCACCATCTGTTCAGCTAGGATCTTTTCTATTTTTTCTACCCAGCAATGAAATGTTTGTATGGTGCATTTGTCTGATAGATTGAATAGTTCAAAGGGAGTGCCCTTTTCAGCCATTGTACATTTGCTGTAGAACATGATGGTCTTCCGCAGAATGATGGATTCAAGGGACTGTAGTCTGAGCTCATGGCGGATAGTCGAGATTGTATTTGTATTTATTAAATTTTACATATCGCTTTACATGGAACAACAGTAATACATAAGAAGGAAGGTAATACAACTCAAGATTTTAAAAAAAGAACAATAAGTGGAACAATTTGCTGAGGTCATTAATGGACAGAGTAGGGTAAAGCAGGTGAGGAAGTGGTGGCGAGCTGCCAAGAGGGAGATTGGAGAAAATAGTTTTTTAAGGTAGAGCGGAAGGATGAGTAAGAGGCGATGGAGCGGATAGTGAGAGGGAGAGAATTCCAGTGGAGTGGAGCTAGGAGCTCGAAGGAGCGGAAGCGTGAAGGGGCACAAAGTGGGGGTGGAACAGTAAGTAGAAAGTGATCAGCAGAACGGAGGGGATGGGATGGAGAGTAGAATGAGAGGAGGGAGGATAGGTAGGGAGGGGCAAGATCATGAAGGGATTTGAAGACGAGACAGAAAAAGTTGAATTTGAGTTGGGAGTGGAAGAAAAGCCAGCCAAGTGAGGAGAGTGAAGAGGAGATGGAGTCATGTGGATGTGGGGAGAGGGAAAGTACGGATGGCAGAGTGGTAAAGGGATTTAAGGGGGGCAAGATGTGAAGCAGGGAGACCAAAGAGGAGAGATGAACAGTAGAAGAGACGAGAAAAGATGAGGGAATATATTAGGAGTTTGGTGGCACGGAAGGTGAGGGAAGAGCGGATTTTGCAGACATTGTAGAGATGGAAGCGACAGACGCGTGCAGTGAGAGAGGTATGGTGAGAAAAGGAGATGTTGGAGTCAAAGTGGAGGCTGAGATTGTGAGAGGAGGCAGAGATGGGCAGTTGTGAGGCGGGAAAGAGGATAGAAGGAAGGGGTAAGGGGGGAACTGTGGAGGCAGGGAGGAATAGGACTTCTGTAGAAAGTAGGTGGACATCCAGCACTTGATAGCAGTGAGACAAGAAGAGAGTTTAAGGTGGATGTCGGGTGTGAAGGAAGAGAAAGAGAGGAAATGTTGAGTGTCATCTGCGTAGAAGTGGTGAGAGATACCATAGGAGGAGGTGATTGGGGCTAGGAAGGAGGAGTATAGCGAGAAGAGAAAAGGGCTGAGCACAGAACCTTCAGGAACGCCAAAGTCGAGAGAGTGGGTTGGGGAGGTGTGGCCACCCCAAGAGACAGCGAAGGAGCGATTGATAGATAGGAGGAGAACCAGTTGAGGACAGAGCCTTTGATACCAAAGGAGGAAAGAGTGCTTAGGAGTAGGGGTGGTTGACGGTATCAAAGGCGGCTGAGAGGTCGAGGAGAATGAGAATGGAAGAGTGTTTAGAGTAGGGAGTTAAGAACTGAGGTGAGAGCCGTTTCGGTAGAGTGTTTGGAACGAAACCCAGACTGAGTGGGGGGAGGGAGGAGAGAGAGGTTGGAGACAAATGCAGAGAGTTGGGAGTAGACAAGGCATTCTAAGAGCTTAGAAAGTATGGGTAAGAGGGAGATGAGGCGGAAGTTGGAAGCTAAGAGGGGGTTAGCAAAGGTTTTTTTTAAGATACGGATGATGGTAGCGTGTTCGAAGGCTGAAGGAAAGGTAGAGGTTGTTAGTCAGATATTGAAGAATGAGAGAATTGGGCAGCCTGAGGACGTTTTGCCAAAATTGGGCTTCTAGAAGGGCCCATACTTTCCAGGGAAGGCTGAGCATCCCCTCTGAACCATAGGTCAAGATTGGCACAGCCTTTTTACGATAGAAGGCTAGTAGGGGTTCAAGCCATAATTTGCAATAACGGCACAGAATTGTCATGCCTTGGGCTGCTAGTTTGTTGGTTTTTGCTCAAAGGGAGAGATAATGGGTCTGGTTGACCATGTCTTTATTGATTACGAGACCCAAATACACCATTGTCTGTACAACTGCAATTTTCTCGCCTCAAACCCACCATGTTTGATCTTTCGGTGGATTCTTTAATGCAGACATCATGTTCCGGACTTTTGATTTGGTGACATTGATTTTCATGTCCTTTTGCTTTAAATAATTCATAAAGCATACGATCCGCTTCTGAAGGCCTACTCGCATAAAGTCCATGAATATGATGTCGTCCGCATTCATTATCCAAGGAATTTGTACTCCATTACTCCATTGATCTTAGATGGAAAGGCTCTCACTTCACACTGAGATTCACTCAAATCAGAGATGTATAAATTGAACAAGAATGCAGCCAGAACGCATCCCTGCTTTAAGCCTCGTGAGTTGTGATTTTCTCTGATAGGACACCAGTAGATGTACGCCTTATCTGAATAGATGTTGCTGAATACAAGGCTCGAATAGCGTCTAACAGATCAGACGGGCACTGCCACTTTCTTAATTTTGTCCATAATTTAGATCTGTTGATGCAGTCGAACGCTTGTTCTAAGTCCATTGATGCCATATGTACATAACTGCCAGTTCTTAAGGCTTCTTGTTTGAGGATTCCAAGAATGACGATATTCAAGCCACTACCCACCCCCTTTACAAACCCTGTTTGCCGGGGATCTGATCTTCCAGAGTTTGAGGCCCATCTTGTTAAATTAGATAATAGAAAAGAGGCAAAATGTTTTCCCATCGAATCAAGAAGGGCAGTTGGCCGATAGTTCTTGGGGTCAGCTTGATCGCCCCTCTTGTAAATGGGAACCAAAACTGCCTCCTTCCAAGTGGATGGGATTTGTTTCATTGTCAGGATTTGGCTGAAAATTGAGATTACTAGATGGCTCCAGTCCTCAGGATATTGTTTGAGTAGCTGGTTAGAAATGCCATTCGGACCAGCGGCTCTGGACACACTACGCTCTCTTAATTTTGCTTCCAGATATGCACTATCTACCGATATATCCCATGGAGAAGATCTTCGCCTGTTATCCATAATCATTGGATCGCCAGGGTCTGTGAACAAATAGAGTAGTGAGTATGCCAGCTGAACTCACTGACCTAACTCAACATGAGGTCTGATCTAAAATGACCTCCATTATTTAACAATTCCCAAAGATCCCTGGTGTTTTTACGGCATACCACTCTCAGCATGTGTTCTGCATCAGTTTGCAAACGTTGGCTTTTATTTGCAATTAGCCAGTTCTTATATCTTTGCCTCCGTAAGCGACATAGTTCAAAATTTGAAACGGAAACTGACAAATTTGGCAAGGTATACAAAAAAAAAAAAATTGTAAATCAATAAAGCAAAAACAAAAGTCCTTGTTTTAGACAAAACTACGAAGATGTTGTCTAAGCAGCATAAGTGGTATCTGGAGGAAACCATGCTTGAAGTAGTCACCCAGTTTAAATATCTAGGGGTGACCATGGACGGATCTTCAGTGGACAAAGCAATGCAAGATCAGCTATGCGATAAAGTAAAAAGACTAACAGCTCAAACAAGGCTGGTAGACAAAAAATGTGGGAAATTCTCCATCCTGCCGGCGATACATTTTTACAAGGCCAAGGTCGTACCGTCCATTATCTATGGTATGGAAGCATCGCTAAACATGCCGAGTGTGATATGCAAGAAACTTGAAGGCCATGTGTGGAAATCGGTTTTAGGCCTCCCAAAGTCGACATCCATGTCAGCAATTAGATGGGAGCTGGGCCTGGTCTCCCTTGTATCGCTGGTAGAACAGAGTAAGATGAGACTCTATAGAAAGATTGTAATGGCAGACTCCTTGCCAATCTACGCTATTATTGCAGAAGAGCTTAAAAGTGGCACCTGTAAAGCTCTCAACAAGTGGGCGAGAACAGTACAAGACAGTCTTAGCGAAGTATCGTGCTCGGAAGAAGATCTAAAATCCAACCCAGACCGAGTAAAAAGAAAAATTGAACTTATGGACTGGATCAGGACGATTGATACTGCTAGTGCAAATAAGCTACTCTCGCACCTCCCACCGACTTTTAATAAAGTGAAAACGCCACTGAATTACTGTACAAAATTTCCGAATAAAAACATGCGAGGAACTTTTTTGTAAGCCAGATTAAATCTGCTGAGGACTCACGAAATCTTGGCAATTAGAACACCGAAGATAGACAATAGATGCCGTCTGTGTAAAGACAAAGAGGAAGTGGAAACACTAAAACATCTAGTGCTAAGATGTCCAAAGACAAGACAAAACAGAGATAAATACCTGCATTCCTGCTTGCAAGGGGCGGTAACTCTAGACGAAGAGGCAGTGTGGAATAGGCTAATCTCAGGAGAGACAAAGAGATGGAAAATTGCAATGGTGAAGTTAATAGAACTAGCCTTGGAAACAATCACCAACCCATTGAGCGAAGAGGCTGAACTAAGAATAACAGCATTGGAGGGGATCGAGCCATCGATACCTCTTTAATCAGACTAGTAGTAGATGAACGTCCAAGTGATCCTACACACAGCTAAAGAAATATGGAATTAGCGTTGAATTGTCTGAAAAGAAAAAGGTCCTTGTAAAAATTGTTAAAATCTTTTCGATTAAAGTCAAGTAACAAAAAAAAAACTTTGAACAGACTTTACGCTTTTGATTTTCCTTAACTCAGCACAAAGGATTTGTTTTGCCTTCCTAACTATTGGATCATAGGCGTGCTTTAACGGGGGCTTGCTGGATTTAGCCTTTTTAGTTTGATGAGCGAATTGTTTTAAAATCCACTTGTACTCCACAGAGGTATGGTCCCGTTTCACTGATTCTTCATACAGCGCATGGATTGCCAAAATATCTTCTTTGCATACCCTTAACCTGGTTCCAGCCCAGGTAACTTCTATTGATTTAATTATTTGCCTTAATTTAGGTTTTACTTGTTTAATGATTCGTAGGGCTACTAGATCGTGATCGCTCTCAGGCTGGGGGATCATTTTCAGATGGTCTACTCGAGATCTAAGAGGGCCAGAGACGAAATTGTAATCAAGGCAGAATCTTCTTTGCCCACAACCCCAGGTACAGGACCCATGTATGTCCCCACAGGATTGTCCATTTAGCATGTGTAGATCTCTTGCACTAGTTTCAATTAACCATTCCAGGGCCCTGTCGTTTAATTCTAACTCAGATCTAGATACACCATTCTCATTTAAAAGCTGAATGTTCAAATGCCCACACAACCTCATCCTAGCATTTTCCCACTCCATCACTGTTTTATCTATGATGCTTATGACAGATTGCACACATTTTTCTTCCTTTGTGTGCACCCTTTGAACACCTGCACATGTGTCCTCTAAGGTTATTAACCTTTAAAACCATTTTATGGGGGCGGGGGGCGTGGCTAGCCGGCGTGCAATGAGCACATAGTTTCGCGGAGCTCGCGCTCCAGTAGCTGAAATCCTGGCAAAATCCGACATTAGAACCCCATAAAGTGGGCCGAAATCAGCACATTTGGTGCAGAAAAGACAGGTGCCACAAGCAGAGGTCCAGAGGGGAAGAAACGCAGATTCTATCCCCCTGTAAATTGCGTCGGAGTGTGGCTGGCGAGACATCACGGTGTAGAGTCAAGATGGCCGTCACGGCACCATAGCGGGCGCAGTGGACACCTGCAACTGTCCGAGTAGTCAGTGAACAGGAGCTGACTCCCCGCAGATGGCTCTGAGATAGTAAGCTGGGGGAGAGACAACATAGCCCCGAAGAGGACAAAGAAGAAGGCAAGCGGCTCCTGAGACTGCAGGGGGGCCCACGCTTGCCTGGTGAAGTTCTCCCGCTCCCGCTCCCTGCTCGGACTCAAGAGGTACCAAGACCACCTCCCCACTATGGGGGAGTGGAACACCAGGCTGGGAAGCGGCCGTGAGATATATTGGGTGGCGGCGAGCAGTGGAGAGGGTGAGACCATGAGTTGTGAGAAACGAGCGCAAAGAGGGCTGACTCATCAAGGCAGAGAACAGGTTGGAAACGATCCGACAACCCTGAATCAGCCCACACGCCAGAAAGTAGAGGAACGCTGAGGCGCTACATTCGATACACAAGGACTGGAGGACTGGAGGATCACTGTCTGGAATCCGGAGTCGGGAGCAGGAGATAAGGAGGAACGGAGCCGGCACACAACAAGAACCACAGAGTGCACCCAATATACTCGGTAATCCCGGCCCCCCCTTTTTTTCCCTTTGATCCGCCCCCCCCCTGCCGCTTGCACCGGTCAGAACAGAGGGGAGCCGTATGAGGCTGTGATCAGGACTAAAAGGCTAGGACCAGGTCAAGAGAAGAAATCGGGAACGGGCAGGACACCACAGCGACGCGTGGAGTGACGCTGGAAGGGTTGGCCTGGAGGCCTGAACTGGCCAAGAGAACCGAAAGAGGTGATCTCCCAGAGCACCATAAGACCCATCAAGCACTGGCTTACTGGGCCACATATATAGACACAGCAATGTGACTCGTGGCAAGGCGACTCGGGAAGGGAAAAGAGTGGGTGAGGGGGGAGCGGACTATACCCCTGAAATTCTGGGCCTAAATTACAGGTCATAACCTATCGCCCCCACCGGAATTGGGCAGAACGAAGGGGGAGAAGGGAGAGCAAGGTGGAGTGCGGGACTAAACACTGGAGCCCAGATAAGGAAGTGAAATAGGAGCTACCAGCTTACGGCAGGTACAGAAGGGCCAACGCTGGTTGGACTGGTTCGGTGGCCTGAAGCAATCCGTGCGTTGGAAGAGGTGTCGCACCGCTATAACCTTCTAGACACCAAACTGAACAAATTAAGAGTTACATCGAAGAGGAGATTCTATGTCCGAATAGAGGGAGAGTAGAGCTACACAGCCGAAGAAAGACCTCTACGCTTATGAGGGGTTCAGAGGCATAATTCTGAGAGTGGTCGTGAAGGGGAACAGGGCCAGTATGGTTAAAGGACAAGGGCAAGTCGCAAAAACAGAAGGGGTCGCAACTGTAGGTGGAGACGGAGGGGTGACCCTGGACACGTTGATGGAGGCGATTCAGGCTACCTGAGCCTCCCTTGAAGGAAGCATTAAGGAGGGAGGGGTGGGTGTATCCTTAGTGAGAGCTGACCTCCGCAAGGTGTGTGAACGGGTAACAGAAGTGGAACAAAGAGTTAGTACAGTGAAGGACGACATTCAATACCTCAAAAACAAGGTGGCAGGCCTGGTGGGGGCGACTAGGACTCTGGAGGTAAGAGCAAAGGATGCAGAGGGTCGCTCCAGACACTGCAACATTCGATTGGTCGGGGTACCGGAGCGGGAAGAAGGACTCAGTGCGGAGTTATTTGTAGAAAACCTGGTCCCGAAGGTACTAGGTATAAAAGGACTGTCCAAATTCTTCACAGTTGAGGGGGCTCACAGGGTGCCGGGTAGAGCTCTGACCGCCGGGTGGCCTGCCAAGAGTAATGGTGGCAAAGATTATGAATTTTCGGGATCGAGATGCTATACTACAGGAGGCTCGCAAGGTGGGATTTTACGAAATTGGGGACTCGAAACTATGCATTTTCCCAGATTTCACTTTGGAAGTTCAACGGCAGAGATGAACACATGATGCAGTGAGACGCCGACTCCGAGAACTAGAAGTATATGATGTTTTTTCCAGGCAAAAGTCATATCGGGGGGGAATACATCCCCGAAAGAAGTGTTTGACTGGCTATACGCCTCACCACAGGGAAGGGAGTCGCAAAATGAGAGAGTCGGGGGACACAATTTGGGGCAGGGGACTGAGGACAGCTGGGGATGAACAGGATTGCAATATGGGGATTTGCTGTGAAGATGACACCTCGGGGTAACTACGGAGTAAGGAGGAGGAGGAGATTTGGAACAGGCAGGTGGGAGCAGGAGTAATGTGGAATCCTGGTGGTTAAGCTGATGGGGAAGGGTAGGAGACCCTCACAACGGGTGTGGCGTATGCAGAGAGAAGCGTTAGAAGATGGGGCCTTCAAAAATGTGATACGTAAGGGGATTGAAAGCTACTTCGAGTTGAATGTGGGATCAGTGACATTAGAGGTGCTGTGGGAGGCCTTCAAGGCAAACATGAGAGGGGTTTGCCTTTCAGTGACAGTGAGGATGAGAAAGAGATTGCAGGAAACACTACGACAGACAGAGGAACAGGTGGCGGAACTAGACAGGGAGACTGTGAGGGAAAATCAGGTGGGGGACAGACTGGCTCAGAGCCTGGCGCTCTATCACAAGACCCTAAGAGATCTGACACACTTTGACAACAGTAGACGGGACGTTCGGCTACATGGAGAGGGAGATAAGGGCGGGAAACTATTAGCCTGGCTGATAAATAGGGAAAACCTAAGGCGTGTAATACTCAAATTAGGACTAAATTGGGGGAAATAGTGGGTATGCAAGACTGGATTAATAGGGCGTTTGCAGAATTTTATGGGGAACTGTACACAAGTGAAGGGGGATATGTGCAAGAGGATGCAGAGAAGTTGTTGGACGAGATTCGGCTACCAAAACTAGGGGCGGATATGAGGGACGAATTGGAGGCTCTGATAGAGGAGGGGGATATCAGATGGGCAATTCGTTCCATGAGGAAGTGCACAGTGCCCGGTAGTGATGGGTTTCCTATAGAATTTCATTCTGAGTATATATATATATCTCCTAGCCCCATGGCTTAAGAAGGTGTATGATGAGACTTTCGAGAAGGGGAACCTACGAGATTCCATGAGGGAAGCCATTATAACAGTAATCCTGAAGGAGGGGAAAGATCTGCTGGACTGCTTGTCGTACCGCCCCATATCCTTATTAAATATTGAACAGAAGATCCTGGGGAGGATCCTGCAAGCCAGGATGGCGAAAGTAGCCGCGATACTGATTCACCCAGACCAATGTGGGTTCATTGGAGGGAGGAATATGACAGGCAATATCAGTCGCCTCCATCACGTGATGGATCATGTCAAATCTCAGAAGGAGGACCTGGCGCTTGCCTCCTTTGATGCCATGAAGGCGTTTGATTCACTGGAGTCGAATTGGTTATTCTGATTGCTAAAAGAGTTTGGGTTTGGGGAAAACATCTTTAAATGGCTGGGCTTGCTCTACAACAAACCGGTAGCGATGGTAAGGACCAATGATTGGGTCTCGGGGAAATGGGAACTAAGTAGGTGGACAAGACAGCGGTGTGTGGCGTCCCCAGTACTATTTGCTCTGGCTCTAGAGCCGTTGGCGGGGTTCTTACGAAAGGAAATTATAGAAGCAGGGATTGAAGCGGGAGGTTTGAGGCATATAGTATTGCTGTTTGCCGATGTTCTACTGTTGTATGTAAGTATCCCAAGGGAGAATCTCCCATTGTTGCTCTAGGTGCTAAAGAATTGTCGCCACATGTCGGGCTTTCGAATCAACAAGGATAAGTTGTTGTTGTTCCCCCTAGGTGGACTAAGTGGATATCAAGCAGGGGATTTACCGGCGGTGGGGATAAAATAGGATACAGAAGAGTCATTCAAATGTTTGGATATACAGATATTCCATGAGATGGAAGAAACTTTTGTACACAATACAGGGAGGGCACTATCGAGAATAGGAGACTCAGTGCAGTTTTGGAAGGATTTACCTCTCTCCCTGATGGGAAGAGTGGCACTATGCAAAATGGTGATCTTCCCAAGATTGCTTTACTTGTTCACCAATATACCATATCTGGCAAAAAAAATATTCTTTAAAATGCTGGACAGTAGTGTGGGGGAGCTACAATGGAACACAGGGAGGAGGAGGGTGTCCTTAGTGATATTACGGAGACCAAGGATGGAAGGCGGTAAAAAGGGAAATGACCCGCAAATCGCGCTTCTCCTGATTAGTAATATATGTTAATAATGTACAATTCAATAAATATATATGAAGAAAATGATCAAAAGTCCATGTTATTGGTGTGCTTTATTGACACCCTGTATCAGCCGACATGTGTTTCGACAAGCAACCCGTATGTCACTACCCCAATGTCAATCAACTGCTATTCCATATGATTGCAGCCACCCCAATGCATGCCTGATGCCTATAGACCCATCACTAACCCTCTCCCTCTATTGGTCCCCCACAGGCATGCATTCAGGCAGCGATGACCAGGACACTAGGGAGGATGTTGCGACACCACAAAAGAAGGCCAGGGGTATGGAGGGAGAACAGCGCCCCTCAACATCAAGGGGAAGAGGCCAACCTGCACTACCACGGAAGGGCAAAAAATCCCCAGAGGCCACAGCACCAATGTGCACTACGGCCCCCACCACAGCACCCACACCAGCCACCAGCACACAGGAGCCAGTGGCAGAAGGCACTGCATAGGCTGCCAGCAGCACAGTGGGGGAGACAGCTGCCACAGCAGCCGTGTCAGACGATGAGGCAGATGTTCTGCCGCATGGTGCAACTACCGCCGGCCACAGGCCCCCTGCATTCAGCACAACTCTCCCCATGCAGCTTGCACAATAGCAGCATGCATGGGCTGTCTCCTGGGGATTCATGGCCCGGCAGTTTCACCCCCACGCCAAGTGTGCATGAGGAACAAACCATGTTGGAAACCCCTCACACATCCACCACTGTCCCGACCAGCCAAGAGGGGATCAGGGCAATTCAGAAGCGGCAGGAGGAGCTGACAGCGCTGTTAACACAGCACATCACGGAATGTGGCCGGGCAAGGGATGACATAAGGGAATGTGCTGCATCCCTCAAAACAGCAATTGAGACCACCTCAAAGGACATTTGCTGTGAATTGGCAGCAGTGCGGCAGGTCCTCTCCCAAATGGTGGCAGCAATGGAGGCCATGCGTTCGGCACAGGTGGCAGAACAACCTGGACATCTTCCAATGCAAGCTCAACTAAGTCCAGCCCTGTGCATAGGTCTGGCCGGAACCTGCGCAGATCGGACTGGGGTGCATGTGGTGCTGGAAGAGGGGGAGGGCGGTAGGTTCATCCAGGCATACTGGTTCCATGTGGACCTATGGTGCACGCCAGTGCACACCATGTGTGGGGGAGTTGAGGGGGTAGGGGGAGGAGGGAGAGGGTGTGTGGGGAAGTTGAGGGGGGAGGGGGATGTTGGATGTGCTTTATTGGTGAACAGTCTACAGTGTCCATGTCCCTGACACACCCATTGCCCTGAGTTCATCCTCCATGTCACACTCCCCATCCATGTGTGCTAGAAACATTGGTCAATCAGAGTCTGACGCATGGCACCTCCCTCCTGTGCATCGCTGCCTCCCTGAAGTGCAGCCCCATCTCCACCCTCCTCATCCTCATCATCAAGTGGTTGCAGTTCAGCGTCAGGGGGCAGGGGCACATTCCGTCTGATGCACATATTGTGTAGCATGACACATGTCATGACGATCTTGCCCACCTTCTCATGGCCGTACAGGAGGGCACCACCAGACCTGCTGAGGCAGCGAAACCGTGCCTTCAAGAGGCCAAAGGTCTGCTCAATCAAGACACGGGTACGTGTATGGGCACGATTATAGTCCTCCTCGTGCCTGTTCTGCGGGTTCCGGACTGGGGTAAGGAGCCACCTCTTCAAGGGATAGCCTGCATCACCTGCATGTGGGAAACAATGATTATGTGTAAATCCTCACATCACATGGGACCTGTATCAATGACACCATAGCAAGCATTCATTTCCTATATGCACCCACAGATCCATGCATGAGTAGAGACACATGAAGTGACTGCTATCTGTGTATTCCACTTATAGGCAGGTGTGCGTGCCATCGTCAATTGGGCGCAGGGAGGGCAAATTCCTTGTGGTTGCTCATGCACTGTGGTAGTCCACGATGGTTGTTCCCATGATCTGGGTGATGTGCAGTGATATATATGCTACCATCCTGTCAACGTTGATGGCAGCGTCATGATGATCTCAATTTGCACGACCAATGGTGACATGCTGTTTTGGTGGACCTCTGTGTTGGTGTAGGGGTGCGTTCTTGTATCTTGCTCTCATGTGGCTCATTTGTACGCCGTAATGGAGACCTGTACTTTTAGTTGATGGTATTTGGCGCTGTGCATTGGCCATCCTCATTGCTTGTTGCTGCATTGTGCTGTGGGGTCTACGGTCTGCTTATGTGCAGTGTACATGTTGATGGCTATGTAATGGTTGTTGCACTGCATCATTTTCGTGGTAGTGCAGCTTACGTCTTGTATTTAGTGGTCAGGTGTCGGGTCAAGTCTGGCCTGCTTTGGGGTATGAGCATGGTACATCCTCTCAGGTGCTGTCAGCCAGGTGAAGTATGCATCTCTCCCCCCAATCACCTACCCACATCGCATTTCCATGAGCCTAACATGCAATTCACCGAGAAGCCAGGATCTCTGCCCTGCATGTCGCTCCATGTAGCATGGTATCGCGGAGTTCCGCATGACCATTGAATCATGGGTTGATCCGGGGAATCGGGCACAACAATGTGTGATGATCTTGTTTGAGTCACATACCATTTGCACGTTGATGGAGTGGTATAATTTACGGTTGCGGTACACTACCCCCATGGCATGTGGGGCCACCAATTCAACATGGGTTCAGTCGATGGCGCCAATGCAACCAGGGATGCCGGCCAGTGAATGGAAACCAACTTTGATGTTGGAGATCTCCTGGGCTGTCCGTGGTAGGAAAATGTGGTCGCCTGTGTGCTTCAGGAGGTCATCAAGCACTTGGTTCAGCGTACGTGAGAATAATGGTTGTGATATGCCATGCATGTGCCCCACTGTGTGCTGGTAGGTGCCTGTGGCCAGGAAGTGGAGCACAGACACTACCTTCAATAGAGGTGGGATGGCGGTGCTTATTTCAATCAGGCTGACAATGTCGTCATGTATCATGTCCACAATGGTGGTGATGGTGTCCCGGTCCAGACGGTACAGGGTGTGGATCTGCTCAGGGGTTAGGTTGAATGGACTGGCTCTGATGCGAGGGATTGGGGGCTGCCTGCGTGGTACCACTGGCTGCACTGGTGGGGCATGCTGGGACTGCCTCACCCTCATTCTCCTCCTGCTTTTCCTCTGTGCTGCCTGTTGTTGTTGTTGCTGGAGTTCCACTGCAATCATGTCATCCACCCCCAGCATTGCTAGTAGTATGGGAATCATTTTGGTGTGTGACTGGGTGTGGGAAGGGGTGGGGTGTGCTCCTTTTGTGCTGGCCCAGTCTATATTGCCTCCACCTGTACTGATTGTGTGCACCTGTGGCAGTTGGGAACACTGCACATGGCCGTTTACGGGTGGTCCGCGATGCCGGTATTTAGTCCATGCCGGTAAGGTACTTTTCGGGCTTCAGTAGGCCGTTATTTGCATGTCCGCCTGACTTGTGATGTCCTCCTGTTTACGCCATGCCGGTATTGCCGGCATGAAGGCTCGCGTGCCCGCGCCCATGCCGCTATTAGCGGCACCGTTATTTACGGTGCCGCATAATCGCCCTGAGCGGTAAGCAATGCCGGTAATCATAAAACCTTCATTTTTAGCAAAGATCAATTCGGATTTTCATTTGAACCAGAAAATTGTCCTTCCTTCCTTGTACCCTCCACCTCACCCTGGTAAGGAGGAAGAAAGACTGCATAGGTTAGATCCTAGAAGAGCGCTAAGCTTTTACATTGCGAGAACATCCAAAATACGGTTTGATGATCAGCTAGTCATAGGGTATGCAGGACACAAACTAGGTCAGGCTGTTAACAAACAGACCTTATATAGGTGGATAATTTAGGCGATTTCTGAGTGCTACAGGCTGGCAGGGGAAGACCCTCCTGAAGGTTTGCGGCTCATTCCACCAGGGGCATGGCTACATTTACAGCCCTTCAAAGGGGTGTTCCCATTAGAAACATCTGTGAAGCGGCAACGTGGTCTCCCATCCACACGTTTACAAAACATTACTGTTTGGATTCTTCCCATGGTCAGGATAGGGTTTTTGGCAAGGCAGTTCTCGGCTATGCCCATGTAAATGCATAATATGTAATTCTACTCCCTCCTTCAAATTTTAATACTGCTTTGGGAGTCTGCCAAAGATGAGGAATACGTTGGAGGACACAATCCATTTGAAGAACAAGTTACTTACCTATGGTAACGTTCTTTCGACCAGATATTCCTCCAACAAATTCCTCATCTCCCTCCCATCCTACCCTTCTGTAGAATTTCCTATGCTATTACAGCTTCCGCTCCACCAAGGCTGAGTACTGTCATGCCTGTATTTATGGGCATCTCTGCTGCATGAGGAGGAGGAAAAACAGAACTGAGGCCAACTGGTGCTGCACGTGCTATATATGTATCTGATGAAGTCCCCCTCGACAGAGGTCATCGAGGGACATCGAGATGATGCCATCGGCGCATGGCGCCCTCCTCCGAAAAGTTTTCTGAGGCAGCTGAAGCTGGACATTACATGTCAAAGATGAGGAATATGTTGGAGGAACATGCAGTTGAAAGAAAGTTTCCAGGGTTAAGTAACTTGTTCTTCTGTTTAGGTCCTCTTAGGCAGGCTCTTCTTTCATCCTGCATTGCGCCCCATTTATTTCTCCCTTTGCGGTCCACCGGGGACCATTCCCATGGTTTAGTGTGTCTGCTGGGTCTCCCTTCATTACTGGCCGTGGTAACATCTTCCAACTCATCCTCGATCTGAAGGAGGGTGAGCCCCGCTTCCCTACACATGATCCTGTGTTTGCCATCTAGGTGAAGGTCAAGCCGAATGGAAATGTCTACCTATATCTGATCTCATATGCCTGGACTGTCTTGACCATAACATGCATATCCCTGTGCTTTTGAAGGGTCATTTGGGAACAGTCCTGGAGTTAGATCTCTGATCAATTGTATGCGATTGGTGTTGCGGCTCTCACAGCTTTGAGGATATGTTCTTTCCGTGATATTGCATGCAGGCCACCAGGACGTCTCTATGTCGTGATCCTGGAACCGATAATTTTGGGTCCAACCTGGGGACCCTGTCCTTTGAGATCATCAAGGGTTCTTCCGCCGCCATCATGTCCGTGAAGATATGCATTACTGTGTCTTTTAGCCATTTCCGGGAGATTCTTTAATTTTTAATTTTTTAATAAAACATTGTATTATATTTATATTCCAAAACAAGTCCTATAAACATACATCACTTTCCATGCTATAACACATCACGGCTTTAATTAGTCAAACACAACAATCATGTACATAGGTATATTAAATCACCTCAGTTCTCCCCCAGGCCAACTCCTGACATTCCAAAGGTCTCTCAGACTGTCCCTTCCTCCCATTTCCCCCATATCTTATCTGCTTTCATTGGACAGCCGTGTGCTGTATACATTCTGTGTTCCGTTGCTGCACTGACCCATAGCCACATCAGCAACCCATTGGGCCAGTGTAGGGCATTCTGGTCCGCCCCATCGTTGGGCTATGTTGCGTTTTATCAGCCCACCTGCCGTGGACAAGAACAGTTTTTCCCATCTATTAGCGGCATCAGGGACACCTAGAAGCAACATTTTGGGATCTAGAGATATAGTTCTCCCCAGGATCGTGGTCCGTTTGTGACAGCATTGTCTCCAGAAGGTTTTGATATGGCGGCATTCCCACAGGATGTGTATGAAGGTGCCCTCCCCTTCCCGGCATCTTAGACAATTTGGATTAGAGGCTCCTTTCCAGCTATATAGCGCCACCCTGGGGTAATAAACACTATGGAACATTTTTAATTGTATCAACCATAGCCTCCGGGGTGCTGTTGGGTATTTGCAGGTGGTGTAGCCACAGGCCCCCCTGGCATGGGAAGAGGTTCGCCGGTGTGTATTCTCCAAGTCTCCCACCTCCACCCAGGTGCCAGCAGCGGTCCTGTGTCCCTTAGGGCAGGAGTACAATGTAGCCTTGGCGCGCCGCACTCCTGGATATGGCTCCTATTCCGGCCCTGCTGCGAGCCCTCAGGGGATGCGAGCAGCTAGCCATCAGGATCAGAGCCTCTCGCCACAAGTCCCGGTATCTCCATGTATCGGCGGCAGCTCCCCACCAGCTCAAGGCAGTGGGTGGGCCTCCCACACCTCACCTCCGGCTCTTTGTGCAGGATATTGGACCCCGGGGGAGCCCCGTAACCTACCAACCTTCTTCCACTCCACGTATGCACCTTCAATCCTCATGCCACAGGCGGTCCGTGGTGGCCGCTGTGGTCATTTTCCTCGTCTCCGTTCCACGACTCCACAGCCCTCCATCAGCAACGTCTCCCAGATGGTGGGGTATGTCTGGACAGCTGAAAACTGGTCACACACCTGGTCGGGTCTACACCACTAAACTTCGTTTTACAAGACCGCTGGCTGCATCGCCAAAAGGATCTCAGTGAGAGCCCTCTGCTACAGGCGGAGCTCCTCCACATCGCGGCTGTGGCTGGAGGCCATTTTACCCTTGGATCTGCACGCCAACGGGCACAGCCGTACAATCCCGATATCTTCGGTATTACATAGCGGTTTTCCCTCTTTCTACTGTCGGTTTGTTCCGGTTGTCATCGCTATCGAGTAGATGCATTTCTACGCAGTTTTGCCCGGAATTGCAGGATATTTTACAGGATGAAGCTGGCGGCCCTGGTAGCACTGAAGGATTTATGTCCGCATTGCTCACCGGTTGGCCACGTCGCTCTCCGGGAGACTCTTGATCCGAATATTAGAGCGTCTGGATCTGTTCTCCAGATCTTCACAGTGGATCCCCAGGTTGTGTGCAGCCCTCTAGAGGTCCTCTAGTGCGGTCTACTCTCTTGCGTAAGATCCACGTTCATTCGTTTCAACCCAGTCTCCCACGGTGGCTACTTCTTTGACAAAATCGGAAAGTGAGTGCTTGATTTTGAATGTAAATGATGAAAATTGCAATTGGAATGAGGCAGAAAATGTATCCTGAAAATCCTGGAAGCTTTGCGCAAAGTCCTCTTTGGACGCTGATCCAACACTGGTAGCAGCTTGGGTTCATGTGCATCCCCTGTTGCGGTTGGTGCAGCTTCAGTTGGCCAGTACTTCCGAAAGAGCGTGGCTTGTGCTAGGCGGGCCTGTGTTTGTCCGGCTATATTATTTTTATTTTTCCTCCTCAGCAGGTGTGTATCTGTGTGGGCTGTCCAGCTGCTCGGGGGTCTCGAAGTCCTGCTGTAATCCCTGTGTGAGGGGGCGCCTCGGCGAGTGGTGAGCAATCCAAGAGCCCATGGGAGTTACCTCTTCTAACCTGGTGCTTAGGTTGTTTAGGCCCGGCACGTCCCGTGGCTTTTATGAAGATATGGCCCACCATGCGTTTAGGCCAACTCGCTGAAGGTTGTTCGGGCTTCCTCGGTGCACGCTCTTGCTTCGGGGAGATTGCCCCACTTCCCGCCCGGGATGCGGCCACTTGGAGTCTATCTGTACGGTGCGAGGGGCAGTGGTCCATTGTTCCTCACTGGGGCCCAGGCACCATGACCACCAACTCCAGGAGGAAGGGATCTTGTGCGCTAAAACAGGCCACTGCCGCAATCGTCCTACTTCCAAAAGATGGGAGTTACCCCAACCAGGGCGACTTGAGTCATGAGTCGGGACAAGGGGCTCCTTCCATCCATCCTCTGTTATGGCGATTGGGCCGATACAGGTTAATGCTGCTCCCACTGGGCCCCCTCCATTCTCGGGCCACGCATCCACGTTACTGAGAAGGTGCGGGTCTGCTTAGGGTGCTGTGCGTGTCGCTTGTCTGCCTGGAGTTGCAGTCGCTGCACTCCGACCTGGCGTGTTTCCCCCCATGGACCGGGCACAGGGCTGGTGGGCTGCTGGAGCTCGATCCATTCTCGCTGATGCTGCTGGGATCACACATGTCGGTGTTTCCCTTGTTGCGGTTCTGCACCTGCTGGGGGAATACGTGTAGACTTTAACGATCCTGCAAGATGTTGTGAAGCAGCAATCACTCCGTATCCCTTTATGGGCCTGTGTTTCTGTGCGCCATTTGCGATTCCTAGTTCGTCTGGAGACGGAGCACCCACACACACGTCTTCACTGCATGGTGGCCATCATGGAATGCCATCAGCATGTTGAATGCTGTATCCAGGGGGACAAGCATGCAGAATAAATTGGAGGAGGTGGGGGAGAGCCACATTTCGGTGATGAAAATGGAATCCGGCTTATGACTAGTGATGAGATCAGCAATGTAGGCTGCGTGTAAGATGCCCAAGTAAGTGTCAATAACCATCAGACTTCACAAAAAGAGTGTGAGGGCGGCATAAGGGGAACTTAGATGAGGTTCACAAGGTTGGATGTTGGGTACTGACGAGTTTGCAGGAAGGATCCCTAGAGAGCATGGGGATGGACTGTAGAGAGACACAGGGTGCTCTATCTTAACTGGTTTCCGTGGGCCATGGGGGTCTGGCCCTTAAGCTTTTCTAGCCCTTAACAGGCACAAACAGGCAAAGTTCTTGACTTTGCTCGTCCTTGGCTAAGGACGCCAGTGATGAGGATCCCTAGGTGGGCCCACTGAAATAGTTTGCTGAAGGCGGGAGAGGGACACAACAGTGATCAAATGACAAAAAGCTGCTCACACTAGCTGCAGCCTGGTAGAATTGATAGAGCTGGCTTTTGAACGCACTAGCTGAGTAGGAAAATACTGGCGAGCCAATGAGCAGGCGGGAGGCAGCTGACCAAAGTAGGGGGGGGTGAAGTCCAACCAGCCAATGTGCAGGCAGGAGAGTGTACCTCCACTCACAAGCAGCACCTTGTATGCCCTTTGGGGGCATTGCTAATGCATAATTAGATGGACTGCTAATGCAAGCAGTAGTTGGACATTTTGCCTTTTTTACAACTACTGTCATATTCCTAACAAGGCCCTAAAATATGCTCATGGAAGTGGATTTTCCTTGAATGTCTGAGAGCTTTCCCTCCACTCCTTTTGGCTTGCTTGGGATAATTTACAAATCCATGTGCTTTGTTGTACAGTTTTCTTCTCAGCTTGAAACGCAGAAGGCTGTGTTTTGTGTTCTTGCCTTTGTATTCCATTATCTTTATATTTGATTTAATATGCTTCTTACATTTTAAGAACTCAAGTATTGCGATTTCCATAGAAATTGAATGACTTCCAAACTTTTAGACTTGGAATTATATGACTTCCTGCCATAAGATGTGTGATGCCTTGCCTCCCAAGGTTTGAAATAGTACGCTGATGCAGTACTATAGACTGACTGCTCCATGTTCTAAAGCAGGTCTGCCCCGTCGTATGACACAGTATCCCAGTTGGCGACTGCGACTACTGATGCAGTATCCCTTAATAGTTTGTGTGTACATGCACATATAAAGGTTCCTACGCGCTATATGAAGGTTAGCATTTTCACCATTTTTTTTTTCTGCAGGTGGAAGCCTTAATTGTTTCAACAGTTGCTATGCATGAACGCATTGATTTCCTGATCAATAATGCTGGTGGCCAGTTTTACAGCCCGACCGAAGCCATTCGTTCTAAGGGGTGGCACGCAGTGACTGATACTAACCTCAACGGGACTTTCAACTTCTGCAAGGCAGGTGAGTGCATGGCACTGCATACCAACTTTTTAAAGAAGATTAAAATGAAGTGTGGTGTTCTTTTCTTCCATCTCTTGTTGGCCCATCATGAACATTTCTTCACTTGACTATGTGTAGAGCAGTACCTGATATAGGTACTCGCTATTAAAAAAACAATTACACAGAATTACACAAGAGTGATTATTAGGTAAGGAAATCATGACTCCCTTATTATTTTCTTTCACTGTGTACACATTTTAGAGCCTGGTTTCTACGGTCCTTAGATAAGTGCATTGGCCATCTTTTGGCTATTAAGTCCTGCACAGTGTTGTTGCCCGCCCCCCTTTGCTTTCCATTTGTCAGTGTACCTGGAAACCACAGTTTTATATACTCTGCTACTTACCAGTCTTGAGTCGTGCAGGTGTGATGGCGTCAATGTTCGGTTATTCTTTCAAGACCCAGTCAAAAACATATAGACCTTTAAGTAGCTTTAAACTAGAGGGTTGTTTTCCATTGAGGTCTTCCAGGTGACATCTGATAGACAAAAGTAAAGCTTTATTTGTCTTTAATGTTACTTGATTCCCTGAGGTGAAACATACCTCTGAGTTAATACAGTGGCTATCCATTTGCAAATTATGTATGCCCCCCCACCCCCTCTCCCTGGATTCTTCTTTCACCCCTTGCACTGTGCTCATGGATGAGCACTGCAGAGGGTAGAGAGGCTAGGCAGAAGGGGATCACTTAGAATATAAAATAAGCTCACTCATCACTCTAGAAAGGATGAATATGCCCTTAGCACATCCCTTGTGTAGTTTTGGGATGCACATATAGCATCCCAGCCAGGCAAAGAGGTTCAGGTTGAGGATAACCTATTAGAAAACAACATTATTGAAGCAGAGTGTCACAGACAGTATATACACTGTATTAGTTAGGTCTGACACATATTAGATACCCACATATAGTCGCACAGAAATGGCAACAGATGTATTAATGTTGTGGTTGCAGAGGTTATAGACAGGGCAGCATTATAGGCCTGGTGTTTAGTTGATGTACTGTACTGATGCAGGGTAGCGTGATGTGCAGTAAGGAGGGAAATAAGGGGAAGATTGAGTCAGCAGGGTAGGTTGGTAATAGCGAGGTCGATGGGTCAATTAGACAGAAGTAACAGCATTTTATATGTAATGTCTAATCCACAATGAGCAGACAAAAACACAGGCCTTGGTGTGGAGCTGCGGCTCTGTTATTTCAGCTCCGTAAACAGATTTCCTTTCCTCTTCCCGAGGAGAGAAGCTGAGATCAGAAGCACCGATGGTGCAAAGAGGAGCACTAATTGTATTCAGCTGCGGGACCTGAATGTGATGGCAACGGAAAGTTAGTTGGTAAACGAGCAGGAAGGGATGCGCCTTTTTGAAGGACACATTTATGGGAATAGGGCTTGAGGCTTGGCAGTGCCAATAAGCCAGGCAAAGATTCAGACCAGTACTGCTCTCACCACAGGACGGCCACCCTACACAAATTGCACCTAGACACACAACTTAAGCAAAGTTCAGATTTAAGAGCGGTGCCCTTGTCACGTCATCTCTGGGCACCTGGGGTAGGGATGAGATAAGAGGAGAGCTGTGTCTGGAACGTCTTATGATTCGTGACAGGAGGAGCAGAGGTGATGCCAATAAATTTAGTACAAGGTCGTAGTGCAGCTCGTGTGTATCATGGTGTCTGGGTTATTGTCTAATCAAAAGCAGGATTGGCCCGGCCAGGGTTCTTTAATTGAGTCTGGAACTGGAGGGTACTCATCACGTGACAGTCCCAAATTTACGAACGTATTGCTAAGAACCCACCAATCACCTATTGGGTTTGGCAGTGACGATGTAGGAGACAACATTTCTAGGGGAACGGGGGTAGTGTAGATGTGGCTAATCGGTCAAGGAACTATGGGGGGATTATTATGTTCTATAGGTGATAGCCAATGAGGGTGGTGAGATTAAGTTGTACTCATTATTATGCGTAGTAATGTTAATTAGCCATCTTTCTGCTCTAAAAGTGTAATGTCTTGCGATAAGATGAGCTCTGTGTCAGTTAGGTTCTACAGAACCGTCTGAGACCCTTTCTTTGCATTCAATAAACCTTGTATTCCTTGCAAATAGGTGCAGTGATTATTTTGGTTGTTTGGGTTGTTTTTGACTTTGCAGGTTTTGGGCTGCCATCCCTTTCAGTAGTCCCCTCCTCCTTTTTAGTACAGAAAAGTAAAAAAACCTCCTTGGCATTCTGCTTCCCTTACCACCTCCCTTGTGTACTACCTTCTTCCTCCCCAGTAACCAACATGGAAAGTATACCTTTATGTCTTGCCACACTACCCCCTACCTGCCTCATGTTGCTTCTTGTTTCCTTTCCCAAAATAGGAATAACTGTAGCTTGCATTCTGCCACCCTTTAACCTCTCTTTTCCATCAGACATACATCTTCTCTAAAGACATGAAATACCCAGCGTTGTGCAACTCACCCCACCACAATATTCATGAAATAGAGAACCCTGCATCTTGCCTCCCACCTCACCTTACCCATCGCCCTCCTTCACATTCATGCCCATTTTGCTTATCAGGTTGAAGTTTCTCTCAATCAATCTAGAGAACTTCTTAGAGTTCTGCGCTCTCTTTCCTCTTCTCCATTGGAGACTATCTCATCCTCTCTCTATGTGACTCCCTGTCTCTGTACTTTATAGAAAAAATTGAGAATATTCGGGCTGGTATTTGCTCTTTGAGGTTACAGACTGGCGAGTCACGTAGTCTGGTCCCCACGTCCAATTTATTTCATCTGTGGTCCCTGTTCCCTGTTTTTACTTCACAGGATATTACTGCTACTGCTAAGCTTAAGTCTTCCTCTGCTATTGATCCTATCCCTCTCTGTGAGTTGAAAGAAGTCATGCCCTTAATTGCTCCATTAGTCATGCAGGCTGTTAATCTTTTTCTTAGTTCTGGCTTTATTCCTGCTGCTCTGAAGCACGCATTAGTTATCCCTCTTCTGAAGAAACCATCCTTGAATTCCTCTGTTCCTTCCAATTTTCACCTCCTCTCTATTTTTTGATGAAGCTGTTGGAATCTTTAGTGGGTCCCCTTCTTAGTTTTTTCTGGAGGATTCCTCCTTTTTCGACCCTCCTCAATCCAGTTTTCGGTCAGGTCGTGGCATTGAGGAAATGCAGGTCTCAGTTGTCAATGATCTTGTGTGCCTGCAGGACCAGGGCAGCGTGGGAGCGTTGATTTTACTCGACCTCTCTGCTGCCTTTGATACGATCGACTATGCCATCCTACTTGAGCACCTTGCTGATGCTGGCCTCTCTGGAGCAGTTTTATCCCGGTTTAGCTCTTTTCTATCTGACCAGACTCAATCTGTTTCTCTATCCCCTTTTCGTTCTGCTCCCACCTCCCTTACTTGTGGGGTCCCACAAGGGCCTGCCATTTCACCAGTCTTTTTCAACATCTGCATTCAGCCTCTGATCAAGCTCATCCTCTCCCACAGCTTCCTATGTTATTCTTATGCAGATGGAAGGTCGGGAGGATAGCTCAAGGGCAACGCGTTTGTCTTGGAAGCAAAGGTTGTTTCGTGTGTAAGGAGCTGGGCCATAGGAAAGGGAGGGCTTACCCAAGCAAGCCATAGTGAATGTTGGACTCGTGGAACATACCATCATTACTGTAAGCCTCTCAGAGGAGGACTTCCCACTAGGCATAGGAGTGGCCGAATATGGTTTGGTTACACTGAGTGGGAACGGTACTGGGTCTCCAGAAGAGGCCCCAGTTCCCAATAATACTCTACTCTATCTAGAACATGTGTATATCAATGGACACAAACTGCGGCTAGTGTCACTACTGTCACTCAGCAGTGGGTACAGCCAGGCCAGTATATTGCTGGGCCTGATTTGTGCGTAAGTGGGGTTGATGGTAAGAGTACGTGCCCCTTGGCGATAGTATAGTTGAGCTGGCGAGGCAAAACAACCCAGCGCTGTGTAGCGGTTAAAGACTCCATCCCTGTCTCATGTCTGTTGGGTAATGATCTTCCTGATCCCAAATAGTCGCAGTGGCTGCACAATGAGGGCCAAAGAGAGCGCCAGATTGAACACTCTGAGAGTCTTAGGGCCTGGAGTGCTTCCAGAGGGCTTGTTGGTTGGAAGGGCTGGTATGGTCGGTGGCCCCTAGTCCTGTTCCACAGACTAATGAGGCACTTACTCTGGCGGGATAGGGGCTAGTAGCCACTGAGGACCCTACTTTGGTAGCAGGAGAGACTGTGATTTCAGAGTTGCTTGGCTCAGGGCAGGAACCTGAGGTGGAAGACCCGGTGGGTGCAGATCTGAAGGGTCTGCCCAAGCTGGATGAGTTCGCATCAGCTGGGGGCCCAGGTCAGACAGACTTCTTCACAGCCCAGAAAGAGTTTACCACTCTGGCAGGTCTGTGGAAGCAGGCAGAGGAGCAGGCTAAGGGCGAGGCCCCTGGATTGTTCAAAGTGTACTTGGATAATGGATTCCGGAACAGTGAGCCAAAATACTCTCAGGGTGAGGGCACATGAAGTTTGGTGATTCCCCAATGCCACAGAAAGTTCCTTTTGGATTTGGCTCACCAAATTCCTTTAGCGGGTCACTTGGGAGTGACTAAGACTTTAGACTGGTTGTCTGCGCACTTTTACTGGCCGCAGTTCAGCGTAAAAGCTAAGGAATTTGTCTGGTCCTGCCCGACTTGTCAAGCTTCTGGCAAGTCAGGTGGTGCCACAAAGGTCCCCTTAATTCCACTACCTGTGGTTGGATGGCCTTAGGCATGGATATTGTGGGTCCTTTGGATCCTCATACCAGCTCAGGGAACAGATATATCTTGGTGGTAGACCACGCCACAAGATACCCTGAGGCTGTCACTCTGAGGAGTATCAAAGTCCCCATGGTTGTGAAGGCTCCAAATGGGATATTGTCCCGTGTTGGATTCCCCAAAGAAGTTGTTTCTTACAGGGGATCAAACTTCATATTAGCATATATGAAGGCTATGTGGGAAGAGTATGGAGTCACCTACCGGTTCTCAATCTCCTTGCATCTACAAACTAATGAGCTTGTGGAGCGGTTCAACAAGACCATGAAAGGCATGATAGGTGGCTTGGAAGAGCACCTAGTGAGAAAGTGGTATATTCTTCTGCCATGCCTTCTGTGCCCCTACAGGAAGGTGCCACAGAACGGAGTAGGGTTTAGCCCCTTTGAGCTTCTGTTTGGACACCCTGTACGAGGACCCTTGTGTCTACTGAAGGAGGGATGGGAAAGCAAACCCTCATCACGTCACGAGATGTGGTGGACTATGTACTCTGCCTTCGGTCTAGAATGGCAAAGTACATGGAACAGTCACCAAAGAATCTGAACGCCAGTCAGGAGCTGATGAAGCACTGGCACGACCAGAAGGCCACAGTGACAGTCTATTCTCCAGGCCAGTGGGTGTGGATCATGCAGCCTGTCAAACCCAGTGCCATTCAAAACAAGTGGACTGGCCTTTACTGTGTGCTGGAAAAGGTCAGTAATGTGAATTATCTCATTAACGTGAAAGGACCTAAACAGATGTGCCGGGTCTTTCACGTCAACCGGCTAAAACCCCATTATAGCCAGGATGACTTGGTCATGGCATTAGTGACTGACAGAGAGACTGAGGAGGAGACTGATCCCCTATGGGGGCTCGAATGGGAATGGGGATTGCTAATTGGCATGGGGACTTACCGGGTCCTCCAGGGTCGGAATGACCCGGTAAGTCCCCATACCGCCTACCCGGACCCAGAAGGCGGTAAGGGGTAACCATGGCGCTAACAGCGCCATGGTTACCTCCTACCGTGTAATGAGGCCCACTGACACTTCCTCCCGTTTCTCACTTTGTTTCCCTGAGGTGGTTTCAGGTATTGGGGTAAATCCTAGTACTACACGTTCTAAGGCTGTTCCCTCAACCACTTCCTTTGCTCACCCACCCCTTGTCACTAAGTCTTGTAGGAGGACTGAGGTAGACACACAAGTGAGGTTTTTAAAGAATTCAGTTTTATAAGGGACTGTTGCACCAGTGGGTTAAGTGACATAACTGAACAATAGTATGACTTCGCCTTGGGTTCGAACAGCGAAGGCTCCAGTTTCAGGGTCCACAGTTCGGGGTTCCCTTCATGGGATATATCCTTATACCTCAGACATTCATTCATTAGGAGTTTTGGTATCCCTATGTTCTTACTTGTCTCTTCATTCTGTGGATTCAGGTTCTCTGCTTCTTGACGTCAGCACCTGAAGAGGCCTCTTGCTTGGGCCTCATGTAAGGCAGCCCTAGGGTATAACAGGTTAGAAGAAGCTGCCAGAACGCCTACCAAATGTTAGCCACCATTGGTCCTTACATATGCTTGACAGAGAGATTCTTGTCACCTCCCTGTGTCATGACCTTGGCTCCATTCCCCCCCCTACCGCGACCCATGCCCCTTCAATGCATGTCTAACTCCTCGACATGTCTTAGGGGTCTTGTGCCTAAGCGAACCTCTCCTACTTCTCCCGTCCTCTCCTTGCCACTGTACTCCTCTACCTCCTCCTGTATCTCCTTGACAATTAACCACATGCTCATGCCTCCACCTCAGCTAAAGTCCCTCCTGTAAGGCTTGCAGTGTGCCTTCTTATCCTCCCCAACTCCTTTAGCTTCCTTTCTTCTAATCCTTCTTTCCTTCTCCTACTCTTCGCTTCTTTGCAACCGCCTACTCATTGCTCGACGACTCCTTCCTTATGTTGTTAACTTCAAATACCTCCTCTATGCTTCTCATTTCCTTCTCATATATTTCTCCAAACCTCCTCCTCACTGCTCTCCACCCCTGCTGACTCTTCCAACATCCTCCTGATTAAACTCCTCCTCTCCTCTCCTGATGTCACAACCGACCTCCTCTACACTCATTACTCTCCTCCTACTGTTCTCCCACCAGCCACCTCATGCCTTTGGATGTTCCTCTTCTCTAGTTCCTTACTCTCCACCACCTCCTTTTTCTCTACCACATATCAATCTTGGCATTTCATTTAATGAATGCCGGGAGAAGTTTTGGAGAAGCTCCGCAACCACAGACAGTGTTGCTCAACTTTGCAGTAGACTGCCTTAAAAATATAATGCTTCTCGTAGCATCTTATCAGGTAGAATTTAGCAACTCCATCTTACCTTCTGGTCCCAGTGTTACAGTGAATGGAGTAATGCTGGTCTTGACAGAAGTCCCTTTGGGAGATGAAGGACCAGCTATTCCTGTATGGGATGCTTCTTGGGTACAACAGCACTGCAAGTGCACCAGTGTTTTAGATTTTCTTTCCACTCTGGGAGCTTCCTTTAAAAGGAATGTGGCATGGTTTTACTCCTTGTGACAAGCCCATGCCGAAAAGCCTTGTGCATGGTAGAATTGGCCAGGAGACTTTTCTACACTCCATGCGGGCACGAATTCACAAAGTCATGTAACAGGTGGCAGCACCTGACCCCACTAGGCAACCCACCCTCTACCTGAAGAGTCAGACAGGGGACTTTATCATCCCCCAAGATCCAAGATGCAAACACTACACGCATCATTCGAAGGTATTTCTAGAGGTTTTCGTCTGTCAAATTATATTACTTTTGGATAGCTCATAGCTGTTTACACATGCTTATGAACATTTCACTATTCAGGTTGTAAGCCCTGTCAGATTCTCTCCTGAACAAAATGTATCCCACTAAAGATATTGGTCCCTCCTTGCCATCTTCCAGCACTGCAATCATTCCCTGGAGTGTAGCTTTGCCATTTTTCCTTAGCGGTCCAAAGTTGTAGGTTTTAGGGTCCTTGTGTCTATGGATAAGGGAGTTTGGGGGAATGCCTGCAACAGTGGGTAGAAGTTGAGAGACAATCTACGATCAAAAAAGAGTGTGAGGATGGGTGAAATTATATTGTGGAACCCCTGCTCTAGAAGAATATATTGTCCTGAATCCATACATTTAGACTGTATACCTGAATAAAAACAAGGTCTCTGACAATGTCCAACCAAGTCATTCTTAGATTCAGGGAGATAGTGTCTCAGGTCACTTATGGGACCCTGGCCATTGCTCGTTGGATGCACCTTGAGTTTCCTCTGGGGTGGTGAGCTGGCCTCTGGTGACAGTTGGAGCCATCTTGTCCTTAGGAGTCTTTTAATCTTTCAGGAGCAGGTGCATTGTTCCTGCTCCTTCCCTAAGAAGCTCCTGTGCATGGTTGCCCACTTGGGCAGCACAGGTAGGTGTTCTCCCCCCTACATAGGGGCTTACAAGTGGGTATTTCTCCTTGGGGAGTGGGACACCGACGGGCGAGACGTGGTATCCCCTTCTTTCAACATCTTATCCACATCCTATCATGTAGGATATTCCAACACACTACCCCCCCCCCCTTTTCCGACACAAACACTTTTGCACAAGACGAAAGACAATGGACTAACACCAGAGCCGTTTACCTGACATGTCCCAATACAAGAGTCAGGCAAAGTCAGGCAATTGACCAGAATAACACACACCTGACGGCCCTTTCCCTTATCCACAGGGATAAAAGGTGGAGCACAGGACGAGCAAGACAGTCCGCACGACATGTGAGTTAACTCAGCACGGCAGTTCAAGAGGAGGAGAAAGACGGCGCAGACCGAGAGAGTGACAAGGAGAGAATTGACCTTGCCCTTTCTGAACAAGGCCCGTGAAACCTCCGCAGATGGAAACCTAAGACTGAGAAGAATAGCCAGCGTGTATTGCAACAGATGTCAATGGTACACGAGACCCTCCTCCGCTGATAACCAAGCCGGGGAGTGACGCTGGTCTCCGTGATAATAACCTTGACTCGAAGGAGAAGAAACCCGGTGAGTCGAGGGGAGAGTCGATAAGAAACCGAACTGTGTTGAACGAAAGGTAGCAAGCAGCTCATTTGAACTTTGAAAGGTTTAAAGGAACTATTAAGAAAAGAGGGGAAAACCAGCGACAGAGGCGTCCGGCACCACGTGGGTGCTCACTCAGGAAACTATGGGCGATTACCCAAGAGTAGAGACTACCATAACCAGAAGGCCTTGGGAAGACGCGAAGAGAGATCAAAGTGGTCATGTAAAATCCTCTGTACCGTCGGAAGTCTTTGATCGACAGATGATTGCGAAGCTAAGGGAAATTAATCCTGCATGTTGAAAACAGTACATGAACTGTGTGTCGTAAAGGTTGGCAAGAGGGAACCCGTCGGAGGGATTCTAACAAGAAGGGACGAAGTCTAAAGTCCCATAGTGAATTGTTTGGTAAAGGTTGGCAAGAGTGAACCCGGCAGTGGGATGCTAACGAAAAGGGGCGAGGCCTGACGTCCCTATGATAAGTGTGCTGACCGAAGTGAACCTCACTGTGTGGGGTTTCCACAGTGAACTGTCTGTAAAAGTTGGCGAGAATGAATATGGCAGAGTAAAGCCGACAAAAAGGGTGCGAAGTTATCACCCAAAGTTCATTGGAAAAGGAACTGTTTAGTTGATTTATTGAATACGATTTGTGAAGGGTCTACGCCCGGAAGAGGGGGACCGAGGGGTGAAGCCATCGCCCAAAGTGTAAATGGAACAGTTACAGAACTCGCCCTCGAAGGCAAGAGTCTTTATATTGAAAAGAGACTTAACCATTGAAGAACCTGATAGCTGGTATGGAACTGTCGGCTCGTGCTGGGAAAGCTCGAGCGTGTGCTGTGCTCAGGAGGCCCACTTTGTCCCGTGCTCAAAATGTGGGGAAGGGAGACCCCTGGCAATCACATCCTGACTTATTATTTGTGAATACTTCTTTCTTTATTGAAACCCTACCCCACACTCTTTCTGTAATTAGTTGCAAGTATTTGGCAATATTTTTTTTTTAATATAGGCCCTTTTATTCGACACAACACAACTAGGACTGCCTTATTTTTCATTTGATGGTGGTCGACGCTTGCTCCCATCTTAGATTTAGGTTTAGGTGAGGCGTTTTTCCACCCTGCGTTTATAGTTCAATAAACACCCTTGAACTGTGATCACTTGTGTCTGTCTTTACTGTTGCCACCATGACCTCCTTACACTTCTTGGAAACAGGTCAAAATCGTGTACCAAAAACAGATACAGCTCTATAAAGCAGAAATCCTAAAAGCAAAGAAAATACACCCAACATCATGCAATAACGTCCCTGCTCCCTTGCAGAAACTCTGTGACAACCTTCCAAAGCACTTTAAAAACAAAGTCATAAACATCAGCATGTCATTAGACATAGTGCTATTAGATTACACCCCCATTGGACTCCAGCCCTCTATTCTTATGCTCTGGTTAACAATATGAACATAAATTTGAAGAAAACCAAAATAATGGTTTAATGCAGGGGGGCATGTGGTAGTAGACATTTCATTTGGAAGCTGAATGGTGAGATTCTGGAGTTGGTGGACAGTTATGTCTACCTGGGAATTCATATCAAGTATCATCCCATGGCAATTTTTTATGGGAACTGTCTGTCTTGGAAAAATATTCAAGAAATGGTTGCTTATTAAATGTTTTGTATCTAGAAAATGAGGATATAAGATTGAAGGCTGGTTGGAAATGTACGTGGTCAGTATCCTTCTGGGATTCTTGTATGGCCTAGAGGCCTTACCTCCACGACTTGTACCTTGGCTTGACACAATTGAAGGAAAATTGCTTCATTCCATGCTTGGCCTTCCCGGGCCAGTTCCCATGGAGTCCTTGAGCTGCGAATTGGGGACGATGTCACTACGGGCACATTGGATTATAAAGTGTAGCAAGCTGTTTTTAAATTCTGTTGGGCTAAAGGCACAGGGGACTCCCTTCTTGGCATGAATGCAGATGATGGTTGCAAAAATCAGAAAGACCCAAGTTTATTGTGAGCTTGAGAGAACTTGCATGGTACACTTGGCCTTGAGATCCCTCAAGAGGAGGTTGGCCATGTGTTGTTTACTAAACTTAAAATTAAGACAGCTGATTGGGATCGTGGCCAAAACCTCTCTAATTTGTTTAATAAAAAGAGGTATGTGGAGTTCACTATGCAGTGTTTTTCCCTAGGTGCCCTCCGTACTTATTTTCTGAAGACTGTGCTCCTGATTTTAGGCGTTTTATACTGTACTTGCGCCTTAACATTTTACCCACATTTATATATGTATTGGGGCATTGCAAAGTATTCCCATGGAGGGAATGCTCTGTCACCTCTTCAAAGACGAATCTGAAACCATCCACCATCTATTAACGTCTTGTCCTTCTGATGGACTGTAATTGCAAAGGATATGGGCAACTTGTTAGTTCTATAACCAGTATAACATCCGATCAGTTTTGATCCGGTATTTACTCTGCAGAATCTCTGATTATTAGAACCAAATGCACTTACATAAAATTATTATATTATAATGAACTGTTCTTTGGTTTTTCCTAAGATATGGAATTATTTGTAACCGGAAACTACAGGACCTGAATCCAGGCACTGCTTTCCTTAGTTGCTGGAATTATCCTCAGGTTCTGGAGTGTTTCCATTATTTGCTGGTATAGCCGCTGTCTGTTTTTTCTCGCCCTTTTCCTCCATCCTGCCAGGTTTCTGATCTCGCTTAGATGTTGAGCTCTACATCTCACTTTTCCTTTTTTTTTTGGAACACTTTATTTATATTTTCCAATAAAACATATAATAGGATGAACAATAGGTAACAATTCTCAAAAGTTCTAACATTGGTATTTACAGAAAGTATAAACTATCAATGAGTTAAATGAGTAATTCCTAAAAGATTATAATTATCCGATGAGCATATTAACAAACATACCAATACCCTATTGTCGTCAACCCTCTATACACAATTAGTAAACTTGTATAAGATCTACAACCAAGAAAAAAGAGGGAGAAAACATGAAGAAAGAGGGAGAAAGAAGAAAAGAGAAAAGAAGAAAAAAAAACTAAGCACCTCACATAAAAAATAGCCACACCCCACACCAAGCATGCCTTATATTTGTCGTAACCCACTTGAACATTCAGCTATCAGATGTCATTCACTAAACCCACTTCTATGCACCATACAAATCATTAAAGAGCGACCAGATATCCAAATAAATCTCTTCCTGATTTCTCCTATAATACATATACTTTTCAAAATCTGATAAATTGCATACCATTGACCCATTCATCCACCTGCGGCTTTTTCCTAGTTTTTCACAATCGCAAAATTAGTTTTTTCTGACACTATTAAAGCCTTATTAATCCAACACCTATACCTTCTAGCAGTCATAAATCTTCCTCTATCTGATAGTAGAATTGTTGACAAGGGTTTCCTCGGAAAGCTTATAGACAATACTGTATCCAACCGATCTAACACATCCCCCCAGAAACTCATTGATCTCAAACAATTCCACATCATGTTTACCATAGTCCCTCTCTCTTTCCCACATCCCCAGCATACCTCATTTTCTAGGAGACCAAATCCATGCATACGCACAGGTCTCCAATACAGACCACCCATAATTTTATGATGAACTAGGCGTAAGTTCAAATCCAATTTACTCCCATAACCCGCATGTAGTATCTTCCCCAATTGTCTTCCGAAATTGGGCACTGCAACTAATTTTCCCATTTTTCTTTCAGTCTATCCGATGACTTAACATTAGTATCTTCTAGAGGCATTAGGTTGACATAAGTAGATACTGCACGTGGAAATGATTTCAGTACTTTACATAAGACAGGTTCAGTTCCCAGTGAACCTGACAACATTCCTAACATTTGACAGAGAAGTATGTTAACTTTGTTATACCTAGCCAACTTCCTCATTCCCAAACCAAAGTTCCTCTGCAACTCTAAAAAGGGACCCATCCGTCCGTCCTGTATAATGTCCTCTATCCTTAAAATACCTTTAACAGTCCAACTACTCCAATATAGGGGACTGATTCAGTCTTTAACAGTCCAACTACTCCAATATAGGGGCTGATTCATGGAATTATTTGCGCCGAAAACGGGGATGTGTGTGCCATTCTGCCCGCAAATCCCTGTTTAACAAATGGGGATTTGTGGGCATAATGGCGCACAAATACACGTTTTTCGGCGCAAATAATTCCATGAGTCAGCCCCATAATGATTTGTTTGCTAGCTGAAGACTAGGATTACCCCAAATTGAAGCCTTGGAATGCAAATAAATATTCTGATCATTATCTATCAACCAAGAAACTAGAGTCATACGTGTTGCATTTATAGTTTGCAATCTAACTCGTTTTGATGAAATTCTTTCCATCGAGTAAATATTATCCAATTCCATTGGGCGAAATACCTCCCTCTCAATTGTAAGCCATATTGGCTCATAACTATCCATGGACACCATATAGTGAACAGCCATTTTTAAAATAAAGCCCCTATGGTACTTAACCAGATCCGGGTAACCGAATCCACCCGCCTGTACTTTACGCAACATAATATGTTTAGGAATTTTGGCTTTCCCCTTCTCACCCCATAGAAATCTCTGAAATGTATCATTCATACTTTTAAATAATTTCTTAGTAAAAGGCAAGGGAAGTGATTAAATTAAATATAACACTTTTGGCAATTAAGTCATTTTAATGACATTAACCTTAGCCCAAATTCCCAGATTCAAACTCTCCCATGTTCTGATATATCTAATTAGGTCACTAATCAAAATTTCAACATTTAACCCAACAATTCCTTTCAGGTCCCTGGCGAGGTATAGCCCTAAATACTTAACTTTCAAATCAGACCATTTACAGTCCAAATCCTCAAAATCACCCCTTATACATCTCTCTGAAAGTGGAAAAACATCTGACTTTTCCCAGTTTATTTTGTGACCAGAAGGTTTACTCATTGTTTCAAAAGCTCTCTTCAGGGCACTGCTCCCCGCCCTTGAATCTGATAATATAAATACCATGTCATCAGCATATGACAAGACTTTGATTTCTGTGTCCCCAAACGTTAGTCCCTTGATACCATTATCCCTATGTATGTATGCATGAAAGGATTCTAAAGCTAAGTTAAACAAGAACGGTGACAGCGGGCATCCCTGCCTTGTACCCCTCTCCAATTTTAACAAAGCGAAAGCCTCATTGTTCACCGAAATTCTAGCTGTCACATCACCATGAAGACATCTGATAGCTTGCAAGAAATGAAACCCAAATCCTAACTTTTGCATCGTGAACTCAATGCCCAATTGACTCTGTCGAAGGCTTTCTCCGCATAAATAAATACAAGTACTGTTTCTTAAAGCACAATATATAAATAATGGTCCTTATATTGTCATACTCGAACCTATTCCTCATAAATCCTACTTGTGTATTAGGCCCCCAATATATTTATCCAGCCTATTAGCTAATACTTTAGAGAACATTTTTATATCCACATTAAGTAAAGAGATGGGTCTATAATTGCCACAATTTTTATGATCCTTTCCTGGTTTCGGAATCAGTGTTATAAGGGCTTCCCGCATTGATCAGCAAATGGTCCCTTTGCAGATGAAATCATTGAACAGATCACACATAATGGGTGCTAGCATATCCCCAAATGATCTATAAAACTCTGAAGGCAAGCCATCCAATCCTGGTGACTTGCCAACATTAAGTTGTTCGATGGCTTTTAGGATCTCTCCTATTTCAAATTTTGCATCTAATGCCTCTGCATCTTCAGTTTTTAATTTGGGAAGGTCCAATTTGCCAACAAGCTCTCTCGTTCTGACTCTAATGGAAAGGTATCTTCCATGTAAATAGCTTTGTAATTGGAACAGAAACATTGACAAATGTTCGTTATTAAGAATGCAATTTCACCCTGTGCATTCTCAATATTTTGTATAAGTGATAATACAGTAATCTACTGCTCTTATCCCCACTCTCCCAGTACTTTTCTGCTGGTGAGAGAAAGTGTAGTTTTCATCTGATATTATAGGTAATTGAAACTCTATCTCCATCTATGTCCCATGTGACTTACTGCATGAAGTAGGCTCCTTTTTTGGATTAAAAATTTCTCATTTGGGGAGGTTTCTTTGTTATGGTTGGTGTTATCCTTATAATCCTCTTCTGCTATATTGGACATGCTTGCATTATGCCACCTTCCCCATTTCCCTTGAGTAGAGAAGGTGGTTTTGTCTCCAAATGATTTCTCCTGGGATGTCTCTTCTTTATCCTGATGTTTCTCTTTTGTTCTTTTCTAGATCCTGCTCTTGTTACAAGGTGTTCTCTTCCTAGAGACATATATGTGGATGATACTATATCTCCAAATTGGAATTTCCTGTATTATGTATTATTTCCGGTCTCTTGGTGACTTCTAGTCTGGCAAGTATTCCTTTTAGCAGTGGTAGGTTTGTCCCTTCCACCATGGGATAGTTCCACCCCTCCTCTGTTGAATCCTAAGTTCATTGCTCTGCTTGGGTGTTCATTATTTCCTCCAGAATATTAGTTAATGCTATCATTGCTAGAGTGCTTATTATCTCAGTATAGCCAAATGTAAACTGAAACCCAGCAATGTGGACCAGACTCTGCCGACATGATCATGGCTATTGATCTGTGTCTCTTCTGTGGAATCACTTAATGGAATGCTACCTCAAGTTGATTAGATTTAGTAGAGTAACAGCTGTTTCTACTCGCTTTGTTGGGTACGCACCCAGCAGAAGTTTGAGGATGTGGAATAGGAGTCCACCGTCCTCTCTTGCTAAAGCTGCACCTAGTACAGCTCCTAGATCAGCTATCTCCATAGGACAAGCTTTTACAGCATAAATGTTTGTGCTTAAGAGTACATACAGTAGAGTCAGCCCTTTTGGGATAAAAGCTGACCAGGAGCCTAATGGGAAGGCCCATGTCTGGCAGCAGACACAGGATTTGTTAAATTGCCCCTAAAACCATTTTTAGTCTATGGGGGTCATTACGAGGTTGGAGGTAAGGGAAAAACGATGCTGGTAAAGGATTGCCGGCATCGATTACCGCTCCGGTCCATTACGGCCGTCCAACCCGCTATCAGCGGCACTGTTATTTACGGTGCCTCTAATAGCGGCATTGGCGCAGGCACACGACCCTGCATGCCGGCAATAGCGGCATGGCGTAAACAGGAGCTGAACACAAATCAGGCGGACATGCAAATAATGGCCTACGGAAGCCCGAAAAGTACCTTACCGGCATGGACTAAATACCGGCATTGCGAACCACCCATAAACGGCCATGTGCATTGTTCCCAACTGCCACAGGTGCACACAATCATCACAGGTGGAGGCAATGTAGACTGGGCCTGCACAAAAGGAGCACACCCCACTCCTACCCACACCCAGTCACACACCAAAATGATCCCAATACTAGTAGCAATACTGGGGCTGGAGGACATGATTGAAGTGGAACTCCAGCAACAACAACAACAACAACAGGCAGCACAGAGGAGACGTAGGAGGAGAAGGAGGGTAAGGCAGGCCCAGCATGCACCACCAGTGCAGGCAGTTGTACCACACAGGCAGCCCCCAATCCCTCGAATCAGAGCCAGTCCATTCAGCCTAACCCCTGAGCAGATCCACACCCTGTACCGTCTGGACCGGGGCACCATCACCACCATTGTGGACATGATACATAACGACATTGTGAGCCTCATAGACATCCGTACCGCCATCCCCCCTATACTGAAGGGGGTGTCTGTGCTCCACTTCCTGGCCACAGGCACTTACCAGCACACAGTAGGGCAGATGCATGGCATATCACAACCATTATTCTCACGGACGCTGAACCAAGTGCTTGATGCCCTCCTGAAGCACACAGGCGACCACATATTCATACCACGGACTGCCCAGGAGATCTCCCAACACCAAAGTTGGCTTTCATTCACTGGCAGGCTTCCCAGGTTGCATCAGTGCCATCAACTGCACCCATGTTGAATTGGTGGTCCCACATGCCATGGAGGTAGTGTACCGCAACCGTAAGTTATACCACTCCATCAACGTGCAAATGGTATGTGACTCAAACAAGATCATCACACATTGTTGTGCCCGATTCCCCGGATCAACCCATGATTCAATGGTCATGTGGAACTCCACGATACCACTCTACATGGAGCGACACGCAGGGCAACGATCCTGGCTACTCGGTGAGTTGCATGTCAAGCTCATGGCAGTGTGATGTCCGGAGATGATTGGGGGGAGAGATGCATACTTCACCTGGCTGAGATGGGGGGGAGAGAGATGCATACTTCACCTGGCTGAGATGGGGGGGGGGAGATGCATACTTCACCTGGCTGAGATTAGCTGAGAGGATGGACCATGCTCATAACCCAAAGCAGGCCAGACTGGACCTAACACCTAAATGCAAGACGTAAGCTGCACTACTATGAAAAGGAGGCAGTGCTGCAACCATTCCATAGCCATTAACATGTACACTGCACATAATCAGACCGTAGCCCCTGCAACACAATGCAGCGACATGCAGTTAGTATGACCAATGCAAATGACTGAATAACATCACCACAATGGACATGTGTCCATTAGTGCGTACAAAGGAGTCACATGAGGCCAAAATACAGAATCTCACTCCTACACCACCACAGAGGTCCAGCATACCAGCATGGCTATATCAGGCATGGAAAGTCAGATCATCAAGAGTCTGGCTTCAACGGTGACAGGAAAAAAGCATACCATTAACTATACATCACCTAGATCATGGGAACAACCGGCGTGGGCAGCCACAGTGCATGAGCACTCATAAGGAATAGGACACCCCTGCGCCCACTAGACGATGCCACGCACACCTGTCGATCATATCAATTCACACATTGCAGTTACTTTGAGTAGCTCTATTCGTGCATGGATATGTGGATGCAAACAGGAAATGAATGCATGCTATTGTGTCATTGATACAGGTCACATTTGGTGTAATCACTTACACATAACCATTGTTGCACACATGCAGGTGATGCTGGCTATCCCTTTAAGAGGTGGCTCCTTACCCCTGTCCGGAACCCGCCGAATAGGCACGAAGAGGACTACAATCGTGCACATACACGTACCCGTGTGGTGACCGAGCAGACCTTTGGGATTTTGAAGGCACGGTTTCGCTGCCTCAGCAGGTCTGGTGGGGCACTCCTGTACGGGCATAAGAAGGTTGGCAAGATCATCATGGCATGTGTCATGCTACACAATATGTGCATCAGACGGAATGTGCCTCTGCCCCCTGACGTTGAACTGCAACCACATGACGAGGGGGATGAGGATAGAGGAGATGGGGCTGCACATCAGGGAGGTAACGATGCACAGGAGGGACGTGCCGTGCGCCAGACTTTGATTAATCAATGTTTCTAACACACATGGATGCGGAATGTGCCATGGAGGTGGGACTCAGGGCACTGGTAGTGTCGGGGACATGGACACTGTACACTGTTCACCAATAAAGCACACGTACACAATAATCAATGTCCGGTCATGTGAATTCTCATATCACAACAGGTGTATTGAACAAATAGAACATTGATTGTGCACAAGCCCTCCACCCCACACACCCTCTCCCCCCTCCCACTCCCCCCTCAACTTCCCCACACACCCTCTCCCCCTCCCCCTCCCCCCTCAACTACCCCACACACCCTCTCCCCCTCCCCCCTCAACTTCCCCACACACCCTCTCCCCCCTCGCCCTCCCCCTCAACTTCCCCACACACCCTCTCCCCCCTCCCCTCCCCCCTCAACTTCCCCACACACCCTCTCCCCCTCCCCCTCCCCCCTCAACTTCCCCACACATGTGTGCACTTGCATGCACCATCAGTCTTCAAGAGTTTGGAATGGCAGGCTGCACCTAGACCCCTTGTCCACTGCCAGCATCGGGTGGACCCCTGTCCGACCTGCGCAAGTTCCGCACAGACCTATGCAGGGGGCTGGTCTGTGTGGAGCTGGCATTTGAGGAGGTGCCTGGTTGTTCAACCACCTGTTTGGGACGCAGGGCCTCCAAGGCTTCCACCATGCGGGTGAGGACCTGCCTCACAGCCGCCAATTTGTTGCATATGTTTGTAGAAGTTGACTCAATGGCAGCTTTGAGGGACGCTGCACATTCCCTGAAATCCTCCCTTGTCTGGCCACTTTCAAGGATGTGCTGGGTCACCAGCCCTGTCAGCTCCTCCTGGCACTGTTGGATTACCGTTATCCCCTCTTGCCTGTCCCGGACACTGGTGGATGTGGAAGCTGCATGCGACATGGTTTGTGCTTCATGTGTGCTCCCCGTGGGGCTGAAGCTTCCTGACCATGACTCCCCAGCAGACAGCTCATGACTGCTGGCATTGTGTATGCTGGGTGGTGAGAGGTGGGGTGACTGCAGGGGGCCTGTAGCGGTAGGTGATCCGGGTGTCAGACTATGTGCTTCATCATCTGACACGGCTGCCGTGGCAGCTGCCTCTCCAATAGTACTGCTGGCAGGGGATACAGAGCCTTCAGCCACTGGCTCCTGTGTGGTGGTGGCTGGTGTGGGTGCTGTGGTGGTGGGCCTATTGCACATCGGTGCTGTAGGTTCGTGGGTTGTGTTGGGCTTGTGAGGTAGTCCTGGTTTCACTCTTCCCCTTGATGTTGAGGGCCTGTTTGCTCCCTCCATGCCCCTGGACTTCTTGACTGGTGTCGCAGGCTGCTCCGTGGGGTCCTGATCATCGCTGTCAGATTGTGTGTCTGTGGGGGACCAAGAGAGGGAGTGCATTAGTGATGGGTCTTCGTGCATCAGGCATGCATTGGAGTAGCTGCAGTTCTATGGAATGGCAGGTATTTGCCGTTGGAGTAGTGACATACGGGTTGCTTGCCTTATGGGTGGGTCATGCAGGGATGCGTCTGTGCACTGCCTGTAGGCAGGGTTGCGTACGTGTGTCTGGTGGCCCCTGCTTTGCATCATTTCACTGTCAGTTCGGGGGGACATCTTCATGGTTTGCATTACAGTGGTTTATTTGGGACTACTACCTGCATCAGCTGATGACGGGGCTCCACACTCCATATCCCCCACTCCCTCGATTGCCTCCATTCCGATGGTGCTCGCACAAGTCTCCTCCCAGCGAGTCATCTTTATGGGTGAGCCACCTCCGCCACCTGTTGCCATTCCCTGGCTACGGTTTGCTGCGATGATGTTGCGGACGCGTAGGCGCAGGTCATCTCAGTGCTTCCGGACATCTTTCACCGTGCGTGGGGTGGTGCCAACCGCACTCACTTTACGCGCCACCTCTGCACAGATATCTTTTTTGCGCAACAGTGCAGGTCGACGCATGTCATTTGAAAACACAACCTCCCCATTTTCTGCCAATGTGTCCGCGAGCATGTTGAGCTCTTCTTTGGAGAAGCGCTCCTTGCGCAGGCGCGCAGCTCCTTTTTTCAGTGCCTTGGGCATTCTAATATGCGGCTGGTTTATTTTGGGACAGGTGTGGTGGTGATGTGGATCCTGGGTGCAGAGGATGGCAATGGATTGTGTTTTTCAAGATGGCCGCCGTGCTCTTTCCCGTTCCTGTGCGGTGATGCCACTTCCGGTTCCGCCATTAGCGGTGACCGCCATTAGCGGTGACCTCTGTTAGCGGTGACCGCTAATGGCAGAGGCATGGATGGCGGTGGTGCTATCTACGATTCCCTCGGTGCCACTAAGGGCGATTTTTGGGTCTTTAGCGGCATGGCGGTAAGGTCGTTAACGGCATGGCGCAAAGCTTGTGCACGCGAAGTCATAATGGCCCTCTAACAGTGGGCTCTTTGCTACACGGACACTGTATTTGCTCCATGCCGGTAAGGACAGTTACTTACCTCCAAACTCGTAATGACCCCCTATATCTTCTACAGGGTCACCTACATACGCTGCTAGGTCTAAGTCCTTTCTTGTTCAAAGAGTTTAAAACAAGCCCACTATCTTAGCAGCATTAGTTTTCATAGAAGTGAAAAAAAATTCTCCAGGCAGACCTCCTGATTGTGCGACAGCCACAGTGTGTTCGGAAATATGACATTTCATTTAAGGAATGCAGCCTGTTCTGTTATCGGTCTCTGTTTTTTTTATTTTCTTTCCCAAAGTCCTTCTTTAAAGTCTGCCAACCCAGCAATGTTATCTCTGCCTCTGTCAGACAACTATACATTTTCACAATACACTGAACTTTAGCACAAAGAAAATACTGTCTCTTTTAAAATTATTTTCATTTTTAGCTTTTAAAACGCGCACATACTAAATGTAACAAAAATTACATTATAATAAACCAGCCGTCGCTGGTACATGACAAAACACAACAAGCACTTAAATTGACACAAATAAACCCCAAAAATAAAAATGTGCACAATACAGTCTCTTCTCCCATTTTCTATAATGGAGCCAACTCATCCCTCAAATCCATCCCCTTTGGAGATTTGAAATGTGTCCATCTCAAGTCCTACTTGGGGAAGACTCTTCAGAACTATTCGCCCCTTCACAGGGGACGACACATCACCATCCATATTACTTAATAGAGGTAACCTTTCCGTTAACAAATCTTTGTTACACCTTCCCATTTATGTATATGCAATGCACTGGCTTCCTTTTTTCTCCAGTTGCTATATATATTATATATCTATTTAAAATGCAATCTTACCCTTTAGTTTTTGTTGCATGCACACAATTTCATACTTCACCAGAATCTGACTTTTGTGCTAAGCTGCAGAGCACGAACAGGGCACACCACCGATGTCTGTCTCTCATCTTGGTTCTTGCACCTTCTTAGTGCTCTGCAGCTTGTACATTTGCTCTTGTCGCTTTTAATCTGTAACAGATTCCAAAGGGTCACTTCGTGGTCAGCCAAATGTTGAGGAGGTGTCTTCTCAGTCATAACTCAATGAAAGCCCTTTCAGAGACAGAATTGTGCAGATAGCAAAAAGTTGTATTTTTCTTCAGCCGGCTGGGAGAAGTTACCCAGATGTCAGTTAGCATGGCAAAGACTCTGAGCTTGTCTAGTTTGAACACACTTTGATAGAAAATAAAGCATTGCTCACTAAATCAATGACCTCATATTATGTGAATTTAGCATGACTGGTTGTTTTTCGACTTCTTCTGCATCACAAGACATGTGTTGCAACTTTAAAACTGGAGAATACCAGTTTCTGAAAGTGACTCATTTACTTCAGACTTCTTAGCACACTCTGTCCAAGACATAAATTAGCTGCCTCTTTTTCCTGACTTTATGCTAGCTTCATTTGTAAGCAAAACTGTTGAAAAATAATATATTCTGCTATCTAAACTGATGAATCACTGCATATTAGCTTCTGTCCAAGCACTCCGTTTCTGAGTTTGCACACAGCACTATATTTTTTATTTGCTCAACACTTCTAAATTCCCAGGAGATTTAAGGCCTGCAGTTTATTTGTAATACTTGATGTGGTATTCATTTTGAAAATAATAGATCCTTTTGCCATTGCTATGGGCCTTATTCTGATATATCTTTCTAATGTCTATTGAGTATGGGTGATATTTCTTACGTCAGGGAGCTGTGTTCCATATTTTGTATGTTCTAAGCAATGTAAACATTCCTTTGTTTTGAAATGGTCCTAAATAAATGTGTGCAGTGTCACCTAATTTCTAATGTACCTACCTATCATAAGGGTAGCCTGGCTTCTTCAATGAACAATGCTTCTGACTTTTATAATGTTAGACAGGAAGGCGTGGATCATGCCGGAATGACATTTTCACCTGTCTATCACCAAAGAGGGGAGGATCTACTCCTCTTCAATGTGTCTATGGCTGCACTGAGTATTTGCCCATTCTTCCCAACTTAAAACCATTATTCCGCTTATGGAGGTATATAGAATGCTGACGGTGTTGTTGGCTGTGTATGGGGCAGGTATTTGCGGTGGGGTGAATGTTGACACCCCCTTGAATACCCAGAATGTATTTTTGTTTGTTTTTAGGGCTTCTTCAATCGATCAATACCCAGGCAGTGTATCTTGAATTGCATGTGCCATATTTAGTCAATCTAATTTCAGTTCAACCATTGGCATTCTGGACCTTAATTTAGGCAATGGAAATTATTATTATCCTGCCTAATTATTGATGGCAACTTCCGGAGATATATTTTGCATCTCATATCCTTGTTAGCTGCAGTTAAATTCTTGCTTGTATCCACTGGGATGGACACACAGTGAGAAAACCCTGCCACTATAGCTAAAGCAGATTTTATTAAAATAAGTGCAGTTACAGTTAAAATGTAATACTGAAAGAGTAACTAGCTCTACAGAATGGGTCAAAGTGAAATGTAATTTGTTGTTGTCACCTATTTTTAATTACTTCAGTTTCATTTTGGAAAAAAAGACATTTAAGAGCAGTACCTATATAAAATACAAAAGTATTCCTAACAAACTTTAAACATAAAATCAAATTCATCAGCGCAAGTGGTTATTCAGGAATTTAAAAAAAAAACATTTGAGTTCCTAGCCTATGGTTACATGAAACATCCATGATGTTTTTGATCCTTGCCGTTATTTTGAAAGCATTTGTTAAAAACATTTCCAGACACCAGCACACCAATACGTTTTAGTCATAGCTAGGAACGTCAATGCAGGGCCTCATTGCCTAAAGTACATCATGCGCAATAACGGCTGAAGTGTCCCGCTGTGTAAAGATGTATTTAAAGGACCAAAGAACATAAAGTGCATTATGTCTTCAGCAGTGCCACACCTGCATATACATTTGTCGTCAGTAATATGGTGCTCTTCCACTTACTGGAAAAAGCCTCTAGTGGAAGCAGGCCAAACCTACATTTTGTGATGAGAGAATGGGAGTACAGGCTTTTTATCCAGTGCAGATAGGCGTCCACGTGAGGTGGTAATTCGATAGGAAAACAGGCTCAAACCATTGGTTTGCACATCTTGTGGTCCTCTCTGAGGGAGTTTAGCTAACCAGAATAACGTTCATTATAAAGGTGCTTTTATGTGGTTCGGATCCTCCAAACCATGATTTCAAGCCAATGTGGGTTAATTCCAACTTTACACATATTACCCATTCTACTCTAGACCAAACCTCGCTAATGAGAAGATCAGAGAGTAGCCCACGAGTTAGATTGGTTGATTCGTCCCGATAGAGCACCACAGAATCAGCAGCCTGCTTTAAATATAATCAGTCATGAGCAAGACCCCCAAATCCTCATGAAAGGAATAGATTAGAGCACACTGAGGTACTCTCAGAAACGTAGGCAAAGAAACTTTTTCCACTTTGGCAAGTAATTGGACATTCCTGAAACCCATGCGCCCGCTCCATAGGTTGCTATCCCAACAGATTTTCCCCTGCTTGCTAACTATTTGTTTGTTTTATTTATTTCAATTTTTATAGATTGCCACACACTCGTAAGCCTCAGAGTGCAACATAGAACAAGAAAAAAGAGAAACAAAGTGATCCAAAATCAACCAGAGTTAAGTGAGAACAGAAATTAGTCATTCAGTTTGTTTGCTCTGTACAGATTGTGTTTCCTTTTGTAACTAAGTAAGCCCTGTTGTAACAGCGCCACGATGCCCAAGGGCCGCTTTGTGCGCTTTATAAATGTAAAAAATAAATGAATTCAGGGTTCTGATTGAAGAGAAAGGTCTTTATTTCTTTTTTTTAAAAAGACTATGCTTTCGATCAAACGTATATGTCCTGGAAGAAGATTCCAAAGCAGAGGAGCTTGGACATCAAAAATGGTACCCCAAAGTGCATAATTTGTACCTTGGTTGGATGAGTGTAGGATAAGCGGAGGAAGGAAGCTCCCTACCTCCAATTTTAGATTTTATTCTGTCAATAAGATAACTGGGACACAGGTTTTTTTGACATTTAAAGGATAGGGTCAGGATGTTATGGGTGATCCTCAACCTCACAGGCAACCAGTGAAGGGACATTCTAGCCTCGGAAATATGTGCACATTTTGGAAGACCCTGTATTGCATGGACCGCATTGTTTTGTGCGACCTGCAGGGCATGAATATTGGCTTGCAGCATGCCACCTAGGAGACTATTACAATAGTCTAACCTAGAGTTGACTAAAGCAGTGGCGAGCAGGGCACAGTTGTTAAATGAGAGAAAGGGATGAATATAATTCATTTGTTTGGTGATCAGGCTGCAGGAAGAACAGATGAAGGCCACGTGGGGACGCATAGAGAGTTCCTCATTCAGGATGACTTCTAACGTCTTCACCTTCTTTAGAACTGGGATAATGTTCGAGGCAATTGTGAAGTTGGTATAGAAAGGACTTAACCTGGCCAGGCAAACTTCAGAGGCCACAATTAGAATCTTGTTCTTTTTACAATTGAGGGCGAGTGAGTTGGTGGCCATCCAGTCCTGGGTGGCTTTATAGATGGTATTGATGGATGCTAAATCCTGTACATAATTCCCACTCAACTGGAGAATGACCTTGGTATCATCGGCATAGTTAGTATACCGAGCCCCCAGTGCATCCAGCATGTCGAGCAGTGGGCGAATGTAGTTGTTAAACAGTGTTGGGGAGAGGCAAGATCCCTGCGGTACACCACAAGTTTGGGATATGGGGTCTGAGCTCTTTTCCCTAACAGCCACCCGGATAGTAAGGGACCCAAGGAAGGATGAAATCCATTGGGAAGCCAATGGGGAACAGTTTGCAACCTCCCTCAAGCGTGTTACCAGAAGCGAATGGTCCACCAAATCAAAGGCCACCAAGAGGTCCAGAAGCATCAGCAGGGCAGGATGGCCCTTATCCACCATGCCGGCCAAGGTGGATTTAAGGTCCAGCCTGGCGGTTTCCGTTCCATGCTGAGCCCTGAATCCCGAGTGGCGTGCACCGAGAATCCCATGATCTTCAATGTGTTTTTGCAACTGACAATATGCTATTTTATCCATGATCTTTAGTATAAAAGGCACATTTGTGATAGGACGTTAGTTATCCGGGACCTGAGGATCAAGACTAGGTTTTTTCAGCAACAGTGTGATCCGAAAGAGAGGTAAATAAGCCTGGTCCTACTGTGAGAAACCAAAGGGTGTCTCACTTGCTATTCCTCCGGGGATCTCTCTCTCAGGTGGCCAGGAGACGGCCATCGCCTTTGGATGCAGACTCGGGGGGTGGACCAGTGCGGGAGGATCACCTGGGTGAGGGATCTTTGGGGAGTGGGGGTGAGACAACCGATGGTGAGACACGGTATCCCCCCTTTCCAGTACCCATACCCCTTCCTATTTTATAGGATTCTCCAAAGTTCCAACTCCGCCACCCATCCCCCTGCCCCCCAAGGAGGACTGAAGAGTAAAGAGGGTAACACTTGCATATCCCATTGGACATGTCCCATTAATAAGGTCAGGCAAAGTCTGGTACTTGACTGTAATCACATATATCTGATACCCATTCGCAACCCCCCCCCCACGGATAAAAGGTGGAACATGGAGACATACTCTTAGCAAGATGGAACACGAGAAGGAGTTGATCTTACGGGCTAAAGGAAAACCCACTGGAGAAGGACGACCGATCGAGGGACTAGAGTGTAGGGTAGGGAAACCTTGAAGTTCCCTACAGGAGGTTGGTGCTGCTGGGAAACCGTGAAGGATGCACAGAGAATGCCATATCCCAGACAAGAAGAAGCCTGCATTGTGTTTCAAGGATGCCAACGACCCTCCCAGGTGAATGGCAGAGTTGGGGTATCAACCTTGGCTCATGAATCAAGCTGTAGAGAACAGAAAGGAATGCACACAACCGGTGAGTTAGCGAAAGACATGAAAGACTGGTTTGTGTCAAGGAAACATTGAAGCCGCAACAGTGTATCGCCGAATTGTAGGTTGCATGTGTGATGATGAGATGCGAAAGAAAGCAACCCTGTAATGAACTTTAAAGTTAGCAGTAACTATGAAGCCAGTGATAGTGAGAGTAGCGAAGTGATCCTGTGAAAGGAAACAGCCCACTCGAAAGTCTCAGCGAAATGTTTGATGTTTTGTTATAAAGCGACAAAGTGAACAAACTCTGATGAAATATGCGATGGTCAAGATTAACCCAGACGAAAGGGGAAGTTAAAAGGTGGTTGCTTTAAGAAAAAGATTTCTTTGAACTTTTCTGATTGTGTTATGGACCTACCAAGACCAAGAGACACTGGGGCAAATACCATAAGGGAGAGCTGAAGTGAAAGTCGAAGTGGTCCTGCAGAGGTCTACGGAAAAAGCCATCAGTGAAAGGTCCGAGCCTGATTGAGGGAGACCTGGAACATGAAATAAGTTAGGGGAAGGGAAACCCCTAACAAATGTGAATAAAGCTTGGGGAAGGGAACCCCTACAAGTGCTGTGATTGCTAGGTCCAAGCCCAACTCTGGGAGACCTACGTGAACTGTTTATGCTTTGAGAGGTCAAAGCCTGACAGAGGGAGACCTATCTGAATTTCTGTTGCACTGTGAAAGAACTTTTGGTGAATTTAGGTGACTTTAACGTGGAAGGCCTCGACCCACGTTTTGAACTGCCTTTCCTTTAATAACCTGAGCCAGAGTGTGTCAACCTGTCTATGGGGGCCGCCTTACTCCATGCTGTCCAACTTGGGGAATAGAGCTGACTCAGCCATCTTGATCCTTTATCTTATAACATAGGGCCTCATTACACGGATGGCGGAGAACCATGGCGCTATTAGCGCCATGTTTCATGCCGGTAAAATACATCTCCCCTGAAATTGGGATCAATGACTCCTGCTACTACGTCCAATCCAAACTTCCAGTCCAGTCCTGACTTGGGAGCTAGTCTGATGTAGCATCCAGGCGGAGGTATTATGACCAAATTGGTAGGTATCATTCCCCCTTCTCCCAGAGAGGAGGACACTGCCCTACTACTGTATATCGAACCCAATTGAGCCTTTTGTAGCTACTGTTTGGTCTGAGGCTCTGTTGCTCAATTCTTTAAACTTCAGGGTTCCTCAGCTTGTTTCAGTTGAGCCGCATTCCATCCCTTACCCCATATGTGAGGCATGCATGGCGTTATATGTAAGGACACAGACACAAGACGTACAAGTTTCAACACCTTTATTAAGTTTGACTGGGGTTTGAGACTTCCTAACTGGCCCTAATTCTATAATGGGAGTAGTCTCGTCCATCAAAGTACTAATAAAAGGATTCAAGTCAATCAGTCAAACAAATTAAAAGGTCTGTGTCTAAAACATATACTTGCCCTCACGTTTCACAATAACAAAGTGTGAGAAAATGGATGAAAATAAAAAGTGTATTATAAGAATGTCAGTATGGCAAAAAAAGTGGCTCACCACTCCCTTCCCCAGGTTCAGTTCAATTGGGTTCTTACAAAGTTCTTTCAAGGTAGGTAGTATGCACAGTTCAAAGATTTCCCATAAATCTTTTAGGCTTCCCTCATCTATTTCAATGTCAGTTCAATATGCATCACAGTGCTTCAATGGATTCTCTGGGGCTTCCCTCACCCGGCTTCACAATTGTCAAACAAACAGATATTCACAAAGTTCCTTCTTAGTTACTTTCACAAACTGCCCTTGCCCGTCTTTAAACACATAAACATTATTGAAACACTTTCAAGCTAAACAGCTCTGCGTCTCAGAGCTCGCGGAAAACTCCCTTGCCCAACCTTTGTACTTCTCTTTCACAATGTTCACCTGTCAGAGATCTTTGCAACCGCGTAGTATTATACCCCCATGCGTGACCACTCCGACAGCAGAGTCCTTCTCATTATTACTTTGTCAGAGACCTTCGCAACCGCACAGTATTCTCACACACTCATGTGTTGGTTTCTTTATCTTCGTGCCCCTTGCACTTGGTTTAGCAGAACGGGCCCTCTGCCCCTCTGTTCCTCATTTCACAAAAACATATAGTTCATTAGGACGGGCCCACAGCCACTCTGTTCCTCGTTTCACATTCATTTCAGTTCACTTTCACATTAGCCTTTCAGGATCTCTGCACACTCTTTCCCTCTTGCCCTTCCCTTCGATGGCTTTCAAAACATTTCGTTTTCATTATTCAATGTTCTGTTATCTTTCAACAAGCGTTCAACAGTGTGCCTTCTCACACGGCAATGCTCTGTTACTTTGTTTCTCATCGGCTCCCTCGTCGGCAACATACATTCAAGCTTGCAATTCAGTGTCTTTATCGTTCAACGCATAACCTTGCATGTAACACTGTAGATTTCCACAATCGTGCGTATCACAAACCGGGCTCTCCCTTTCTTTGAACTCACTGGCTGCGATTGACTTCTCACATCCTTCTGAATTTAACTCGTCAAGGTCATGGTCTTGCCTACCTGCCGCTCAGACACTCCCGGGCGGCCTAACAGTGTCATGGCCATTGGGCAAGGGCCCAGGCCTTCATCACTCCCAGGGTCCAAATGGACCCAGTCGTGGCGCCTTTGGCGCCAGGCTCATAGAAAGGTGTGCTTTGCACACCCTGTGCCTAAGGCACGTGTATCAGGGCCGTGGCCATAGAACATCATTGGGAGGCACGTGCCAGAGCCCTTGGGAGGGGCAAGGTGGAGCCACAAGGCGGGGCCAAAGGGAGGGGCCAGAGCCACCCTATATAAGGCCAGGCCAACCACATGCCCTCGCTTCGCGTTATTCTGCTTGCAGTATGACGCTTACCGCTGTTCCTCTGAAGAGCATCTTACCTGACTCCTGTAACTCCATCGCTGAAGGCGCACCTTACCTGATTCCAGCCGCTCCACCGCTGAAGGTGCACCTTACCTGATTCCGGCCACTCCATCGCTGAAGGGGCACCTTACCTGATTCCAGCCGATCCATCGCTGAAGGCACATCTTACCTGATTCCAGCCGCTCCATCGCTGTGCGCGATCCTACCTTCATTCCATCGCCATCGGAGTCGGAGCCTTTTCTCACCCGATCCGGACGTCCAGCGATGCGGGAGCTTCGCTTCTTCTCATCATCTTCGCGGTATCTTCATCCGGAGCCGCGGAACGGCCTTCAAGCATCCAGACTCTGCTCCACTTCGTCGGACCGCTCCTGCAAGGGGAAAAGACACACAACAGGTTAGAAATCTTATAAATAACGAACAATTGGCCGCACCATACCTGAGTCTTGAATTCCATTATAACGACCAGTTTACCTGTTGACTTTGAGAGTCCCATCATCCTCAAGGGAATCCCCAGATCTGCTCCACACTTCCGATCTACCATCTTCACACCTATTGGGAAGAGAAGAGACAGTGCAAGAATCATTATTACTTACCATCAAAGCAAAAGACTCATTGCCAAAGACATTATTATAAACAAACAGTAACCATAATCAATGACTTACCTTCCAAGTGGATTGGTCGCAGCTGGTGTGGATCGCCACTTTCGCGGGCCAGTGAAGTAACTAGGCCCACTCTACTCGCCCCTGCTGAAGGAAGCAGGACGGAGAGCTCAGCATTACCAAATAACAGGTGAGCTTGCATGGGAAAACTCTTGCGCCCTACGTTTTGGCACGAAAGGGTCGAGGGAATTTGTGATGCACCCACGCCATTCTCTTTGCCTACAATCTCTTCCCAGGGGCAATACCAGCATCCAGAACAGTATACTCCGCAGCAGCTGGGGAAGACAGCCGATACAGGGGAGCCAAGTCGAGGGAGGGCTCCAACCGTGCCCCAAACCCCCCGCAGAGACCAGGTGAGCGTAACACACGGACATGGGGAGGAAACAAGTAGTTTGCTGGTGCATGGAGGAAAGTGACTTGCCAGCCCATCAGCTCCCTTCTCTGAACTCTCCCGGCTTCTTGGAGACACGGCTCCGTTGCCACGCTTTCTCCTGCCTTAACTCGCAGCCTATCAGCATCTCAGCGCCCTGTTCTCCCTAGCCTGGTTCTTAACAACTCTCTCTTAACTGCTTCTCTGTCTCGCCATCCAGCTTGCATTCTTACTTGGCCCCTGCCTTCCTCTCTGTGTCTTTCTGTGCTCCACCTTTAAACGGTCCATGAGTTTCCGGTGTGTGTGATTGTGACTGAGTGCCTGACCTTGCCTGATCTTATTAGCAGGACAAGGCCAGTACATGTTACTAGTGATAATCTTCCTCGTCTCAGTATTTGGGCTGATCTGGAAAGGAGGGGAGTCATAGGAATTGTAGTATCCCATAAAGGTATAGGGAATATGAGGTAAATAACTGTCAGGAAATGGGGGATATTGTGTCACACCTTCCGGTGTCTCCTCCCCCCCTCCCCGAGGACCCTCTACCCAGGTGATCCTCCCTAGCTTATCCACCCCCAGGGTCGGGATGCAGTAGCGATGGCCTTTCCCGGGCCACCTGAATAAGGGATCCCCAAAGGACTGAGTCTTTTTACAGTGGTTAAAATAAAAATCAAGGCGTCAGAAAAATATATGTGCAATGTATGTTGTTGATGTTGCTGGCTTCTGAAGTTAAACGTGTAGATCAATCGGGGGCTCAAAGGATGGCCCACAGTCACCCCTGAGATCTATCCATGATGCTTTGCGCAAAATTGAGCAAGTGGATGGAAATAAGGAGTTGAATAGCGAGTTGCTGAAATGAGAAGTTGGAGGTCGAGGCGGGGAAGTGAGGATCCGAAGCAGGTAGGGTCCGGGAAAGCAAACTCTGCTCTGCAGCACTATGGTACAGTAGTCTCAGCACTCCCGAACAGTCTCGACAGTAGTCTCAACTCTCAACACACTCAACATGCCTCCAGACTAGAGGAAAGTACCAGGAGACACCACAAAATGTGTCAAACCACATCTGTTCCGCAAGACCGCTTCCGACACTGTGGTTGTGATACTCAATGTGAGTTGGCTGCTATAGAACTGCCTATCGAACCAAGAAGGTCTGGTAAGATTGCTGCAGGAGTGACAGCACGTGCTATCTGCAGGGATAAAGGGTCTCATCTGGGAGAGAATCCGCTCAAAGCCCTGGATGGTATTAGAATGACCCATCATCTCGGGTGTTGCCTATATGATGGTTTGTATTTTCTTCTTAATGGTTGGCCAAGAGTGCCCAAACTAATTTCAGATCTGTTGTTGGATACACTACACAGTTGGGTTTCTTAGGTAAAATAGTTTCAAAACCATAGCATAGAGTGGGGATCACTTTCTGTTGATAGAATAATAATATATGGTTCAACGTACATTTCCCATATTTCTTCTTAAGAACTTTAGCCTGCGTAATTAACAGTTGGGCATGTCAATATGGGATTTGAGTTTGATCACTAAGATGTAGGCAGAACAAGTGGGATATGGTCGCATTCTCCCTGATTGAGCATGTCTACCACATAATGCCACTCACTGGTGCATACCATAATGTAGTCAATTGTGCTGCATCTACAACTTCTCCCTTTGAAAGTATGCTTCCCAGAAGTGTCAGACCTACAATGTATTGCCATTATCTCCAGCTAATACATATGGGTCTAAAACCAAACACTATCTTGGTCAATTCTTGATTTAGCCATAACAGAGGGTGAGATTCCATGAACCAGATCGTCCTGTATCACAAAGGGATCTAATTCCCTGGAAGAACCCAATTTGAAATGTAAATCTCCACCAATTATTACCTTACAATCATTGCCAACTTAATCTTCCCAGAAAGCATTTAAATTGAACAATTAATCCTGCAGAGATTTTTTTATCTGAAGGGCTCTGGTTGGCGTTAAGAAATCAACCAAAAGTAGGTTATAGCCGAAATGTAATCCTAGCTTTGTTGCCAGTAGTGTGTGATTTAACATTAAGGTTTAGTGAGACCCAAATTATAAAGCCTCCCTTTTTCGTAACCCCGAGTATAAGGCAAAGCCTTTGAGTAAATGTACAAAACTCATCAAGTTCTAATGGTGGTCTCTAGGTACATCATTATATCAAGAGTTGCAAATCAACATGTAAACAATCATCCATCAGGCAGCCACATGACAAAGAATAGAGGAATCCATCACGTGTCCGCAAAAAGCAGTGGATGTTTGATACAAGTCACTTTCATAGAACATACACAGCCCCTGATGAAAGTCTGGCATATTCTGGCCATTGAGGACAAAAACTTATAAGTAGGGCAAGAGAATATCATAGTTTGTAATTTGCAGTCGGAGGACCCATACTATGGGTAATCACGTGATATTGATTTTGGATTGATTTGTCTACTTATGTTTTGTAGCATCAGATATGGAATGCTGATGTAAAAGTTTTTAAAAGAACGTGTGTCTGATTAAATGATTGTATTGTTATATTGCATAATAAAATGTGTTGATGTTTTAATTAGATGGATGGGGAAATAATATCCTGTTCTATGTATATTTGATACACAGTCCTAATATATATATATTTTTTATATTGATTTAGCTGACATATATCGACTTAACAATATTCTTACTTCTAAAATTCTTATACACAGTAAAGAAAAGAGAAAATCTACAAAGCAAATAATTTAAAATTATCATGATAAAAGAAAACAAAAAATAATAAAGTTCAGATTTACATAACATAATAGCATAATATAATCTGATCGCAATATACAATCCAAATAAAAATAAATCTTCATTCAATTGAAGTGGATTCTTATTGTGTCTCTAAATCTCTTTTAGCTTCAATGCGTGCAGAAAACCAATAGCCCTACTTCTCACTTGCATATTCTCACTTGCACAAGTACACCACAATGAATCATTTGCCATAACAAATCAGGCGACACTTCTCGATATCCTGCTGTAACATGTTTCAAGTATCTTATTCTCATATCGATCAAGGCGACACAACCAACCAATAAATGTCTTAATGTTTCTGTGTGGGCTGTTTATAAAACCGACAGATGTTCTGTTTGTACAATTATTTTACGCTTGGCTAGAACATCGTTGGTTGGCCTTAGATTGAATCTTAATTGTAAAAAATGTGATCTATGCATGACTGAAGGGTATTTAAAAATATATGGCTCTGGAGTGCTGTATCTTTTGTATTGAAACGGGTTCTCATTGAAAACACATTATTTGCCAAAATTTGCCCGCCATCTTAGTCCATTCTCTTTCTGAGATCATAGGTTTGGTTTCCGAGGCATATAAGAGAGCAGGTGTAACTTTTTGTAAGTAGTATGTAATGGCTGGCACCATTGGAAACTTGCCATATTTGGCCTGGGTGATCGTAGCTTGGAAGATGGAGATAGTTAATTTGGTCTTTAAGGTTTCTATATAGACATCTGCATTGCCATGATCGGCAATAACAATTCCAAAATAGGTAGAACAGTGGATGCACTCCAATTCTACGCCATTCAGAGACCATCTGTGATTTTTATTCTTATGTCTTCTGCTAACATTACACTTCATCACTTTGGTTTTGGCCAGATTTATGGTTAAGAAATTATCTTGGACATAAATTGCAAAAGCATCCAGTAATCTTTGCAGTCCTTGGGGTGTTTTGGACATTAAGACTAGATCATCTACATAAAGCAAAGTTGACAGTCTTGTTAGCCAACTTTGGAGAATCAGCAATGATATTTTGGAATGCGCCTCCAATGTCAGAGATGAAAAAGTTAAAGAGTGATGAGGCAAGGATACAACCCTGCCTCAGCCCTCTATATGTGTCAATTGATTATGTTAATCTCCCATCTAACGACAGTCTTACTTGAATGCTGTTGCCAGTATGTTAATCTCTAATTAGTGAAACTAAGTAGAACGGGCACACCTCACAAATCAGTTTCTCAAACAATAATTGCCTGGAAACGGAGTCGAATGCAGCCTCCAAGTCAACAAACACAAATTATAACGGCTGTTTTAGAGTTGCGTAATGTGAGATAATGGATGTTATTGTCAATATATGGACGGATGTACCCAAGCCTGGAATAAAGCCTGTTTGGAATGGATCACGTTTAAAATACTCAGGTGTCCAGTTATTAAACTCTCTCAGTATAAAACGTGAATAAAATTTCCCCGGGGCATCTAAAAGAGCGATCGGTCTATAGTTATCATCAGAGGACCGATCGACCCTCTTAAAGATAGGAACAATAACTGAGCAACGCCATGAGTCCGGTATAACACTGGAATTTATGATTTGTGTGAAGATATTTTAAAGGATCTTGGCCCATAAATTCGGATGTTGTTGAAACATAAAATTGTTTAACCCGTCAGGGCCTGGCGCCCTGGAACTACTTAGCCTGGTGATATAAAGCAAGATGTCCTCTTTGAGAACCTGAAGCCCACATTAACTGGATCTCTCAAGAGTGGTATTAGGCTCGCTTGGAGTCGGAAGAGCGTACATCCTAGAATAGTGTGCAACCCATTCATTCTCATTAACTCCATTAATCTGGACAGGCATTTGACAAGAATGATTAGCTGTATTAATAATAAGGACCAAATTTGTGCAGTATTTTTGGTGGAAATGGTTTTAAGCATTACTTCCCCATCAGATTGATGCAATTGAACTTGGTGAGATCTTAACCAATTTCTCTATTTACAATTTAAGGCACGAATAATCTTGCTTTTTTTCAGTAGATGATGATATCATTATTGCTCTCTTCTCCCTGCGCAAAAAAGCTTTTCTACTTTGCTCTTCTGAGTCATACTCATGTCTAGGTTTGAAATAGGCATGAGTCGATGTGCTTGAATGCATTTGATATAAATGTAGAAACGCTGTGTAAGGTTCTCCCATCCAAGTCAACTCAACATGACTTCTCTTAATATTTTCATTAAGTGATGTCAATGCATGCTCATTCCAGCGAAACCGCATCCTAGAAAAAATCTAAGTTTGTAAGTGTCCAAGGGTAAATTCTCAAGCGACCATTGTAAGGTTAGCATTTCGTGATCGCTGTGTGGCTGTTTGATCACCTTGAATTCTATTGCCTCATTGAACGTAATTTTATCAACAAAGATGTAATCAATAATGGATTCACTCTGAGCCCTCCACCAAGTACTTAGGAGGACTATCTCCAAACAGAGAGCCATTGCACATCACAAAATTCCTTTCATTCATCAAGGCTTGCCATTTCATGCAGGACATGTTAATATGGTTATGGGGTGTCAATAATTGCATATTTAGATCTTCAACCAATATAGAGTTTGTAATTTCTGGTGACTGTAGTGAATTATTCAGTAATTGTTCTAAGTCAGTAAAAAACATACTGTCTGTTATGCCCACACCATTGCGATAGATGTTAATTAATGCAATTGCTCCCCCATAGGTATGCAACCTTGACCATTTATAAGTATACATTGGGTGCCGCCCACGGGAAGATTTGCAAGTCCTTACTATTTTTAATGATGACTAGTAGCCCTGAAGAAGGCCTACCTCTAGAAGAGGATTTGGCAGGGTGTAAGATGAGGGTATGACCATCCCAAACAGGTTGTTCGGTTAGCCATGTCTCCTGCATTGCTACAATGTCAAATGGTGTAAGGAATTTGTCACTTTTACCAAACAAATGCAAAAAACCACACGTATTCCAGCTTGCCAACGATATGGCACGCTGCTGAGGTCTCAGGGACGATTATGATTTTGAACAAAACTCTGAGGCCCAAGATTTTCCATAAACACTTACTAGAAAGTCTTAATTCTATTAAAGACACAGAGGCGAGCATTATGCTTCTCTTTCTTTTATTAATTTATAAATAGAAAGCTCAGCAGCAAGTGTTTATGCACCTTACTGAGAGTACAGGTATGCGTGACAGGCAAAAGGTGCATGAAAACACAAACAACTTAGAAAGACATGAAGTAGAACTGTGTCAATCGAAGAAAAAACTCAATTTCCCATGATGCTTCAATAAAGGTTCAGCAAAGGTCACCAACATGTGACCTCAGTCCACCAATGAATAACTAGCTGTCCATATAAACAGTCATGTATATGATGTCACTTCCTCTTTCAAGGCTGCGAACTTGGCTGTTCAAGAAGAAAAACGGTAGAAGGAAAAACTGCAACTGTGGTCGTCTTGAGGCAGAAGCCGAACAGACCAGGCGATCAGGAGGGCTTGTCTGTAGCCGCTGTCAGGGAAGAGAAAATAACTAGAATTAGTTTATGCATCAGAGAACCCTAGTTCCCCTTACGAGAGTGGGAGAGAAATAGTGTGTTAACTTGACATACACAAGTAAGTCAAAAAAGCAGTAACATCCCCAAATAAGGCGATCAATTATTACCCCCCAAGGGTGACTAGCGCTGTTATTTCTCTCGCTGGGCGGGATAATGCTCGCCTCTGTGTCTTTAATAGAATTAAGACTTTCAAGTAAGTTATTATGGAAAATCTTTATTCTATGTCAAGACCGGAGGCTCCCATTATGCTTGTTTAAAGCTTACTTACCACGATAGATGCTGGTTGTTCTACCGGTTTCAGGTAGTATTGCTTAAATATTGATTCACCTGCCCAGTCCGCCATTCTCATGATATCTTCTAGGCGGACTCAGACCTGAAATGCTTTGGAAGCCATGGCTCCTCTCACGGAGTGGGCCCCGAAATGAAGAGTATCAATTCCTGCTTGCGTTAGAGTCCAGCGCACCCAGCGTGCTAGGGTTGGAGCTGAAACTGCCTTGTGCGGTTTACGCAGGGCTATCAGTAATTTCCTATTAGGGGAAGTCCTAAGCGGGGCAGAAGAAGAAGAACTGGATACCAGGTCTGAGAGGTCCAGACCGGGGCTATGAGGACCAGGTCCGTATTCGGCCAGGGTCCTCGCTATCATGGTGAATGGGGGAAAGGCATAATGAATCCCCTGGGTCCAATGTTGGAGAAATGCATCGGTCGCAGCTGCTGCTGGATCCGGCCTCCAGCTGTAAAAGACTGGTAGCTGGGTGTTGAGACGGGATGCAAAGAGGTCTATGGACATGGGGCCCCATGCTCGCTCAAGGCAGAGAAAAACTTCTCTGTTGAGCCTCCAGCCACTGAAATCTGTGGAGTGGCGGGAGTACCAATCCACCACTATGTTTGTGCGCCCTGGGAGATATTCTGCTGTGACTGAGATCCGATGCTCCAAACAGAAATGCCAAAAGTCCTTGGCTAACTCTGCTAGAGGTCTCGATTTGGTCCCTCCCAGATGATTGATGTACCGTACTGCGGAAATCTTGTCCATTTTCAGCAAGATACAACAACTCGCTCTGCCTCTGGCAAAAGAGCGCACAGCTAAGGAGCCTGCGAGGAGCTCCAGACAGTTTATATGCATTTCCAGCTCCTAAGGCGACCAAGTCCCTCCTGTGGCGACAGAGCCGCATCTCGCTCCCCAACCGGAGTGACTGGCGCCTGATTCTATGATAATATTGGCAGTGGATCCAAAAATGTCTCTGCCGTTCCAGGCTTCCATGTGAGTGAGCCACCAGTTGAGCTCTGTTCTCGCGGAGGGCGACAGTGTCAGACGCTGAGAGTAGGAGAGGCTCAGTCTCAGGTGCTGACCCTTGAGTCTTTGCAATTCTCTGTAATGAAGAGGACCGGGAAATATCGCTTGAATGGAAGAAGTGTCACGCTCACCTGATTCCCACGGAGGCGCTGGCCTGGTTTCGAGTGCTGATGCCTCTTCAATGGTGAAGCGCAGGGCTCTGAAGATGGATAGGACGGGCCCCTCTACTATGGCTAAACTGGCTCGCAGGAATATCCTCCTGTACGTGAAAAGGGAGTATTACAGTCTGGCGGAATAATGCTCGAGCCTCCCACTTCTCCAGCATGGGGTCTGGCATGGATTCACATGCTCATGAATATTCCCCGTCGTCAGGCTGGGAATCCTCGGTAAAGAAAAAACCAGCATCAGTTTCGTTTCTGATCTGTCTTTCGTAGTAGTAACCAATCACTGGTCTCTGCGTCATACTGACCACAGCCAATGACTGCCCTCTACCCAAGCCCCGCCTCTGGCAGCCATCTTCAGATTTTTACCGCACGTTCATGTGTTGGGATCCTCGTGCTATTGCTCTCGAGCGTTAGTGCTTATTTTTCGCGCTTTTTTCTCAAAAAACTTCAATTTTTCGGTCAAAAGAGCCTCAAGCTCCACCGATCCTACATCCGATTAACGGGGACCCGTGTCGGATTCTTCTACGCCCCTCAAGGGTGAAGATTTCGTCGAGCTACGCTTCGGAGGACTCCAGAAGCTTCTCAGGCCCGGTCTCGGAGATGGCCCAGTAGAAGGGAAGCTCGACGCCCGGAAAGCTGTTCAGGGTCTGCCCTGGATGCCAGCTGCAGAACATCTTTAAGGAGGACGAACATTCTTTCTGCCTTTACTGCCTTCATGAGGACAAGACGCACGTGGAAAAGGACTGTGCGTTTTGCGGCAACATGTCGGAACGGACCATGAAGGACCGCCATCAACGTCTCGCCAACTGGCTGCAGGGTAAGAGCCCGTCCGGCGAGAAGAAGAAGAAATCGGAGCGGTCTTCTAAGACCTTTGAGGGCGCCCCGGCGACGGGGGCCCAACATAAGGCTAAGAACCGCGAGTCCGCTGGCACCGGGAGCGCCGAACGGTCGGGCTCTTCGGGCGTCAGGCAGGGCGCACCCTCCCCGGCACCATCAACCACGAGCCAACGCTCTGGGTCGGGTAAGAGGAAGGCCGAGCACCCGGCAAAGCTCCTGGAGAGGCCCCGGTCGAGCTCTAAGGCAGAGGAGGAGCGTGGCAGTGCCCCCTCCCTCAAGGATAAGGCGGTGAGCGCACCTAAGGTGGTGAAGGCCTTGATCCATCCGGCCAAGCCCTCTATCGAGAAAGTCGCGGCGGCCCTGGCTCAGCCTGTGGAGGCTACACCAGTGGTGGCAACCTCGGGACCCAGAATCTCCCTGCCTCCTCGGAGGGAGTCTTCTTTTGTGCCCATCGACAGAACCCCCGTGAAACTCCCCGTGGGGAAGAAGAAGGGGGGGCAGGGCGTCGTCGTAGATTCGACCTCAGCCTCAGAGGAGGAGCTGATCGAAGTCTTAAGCCACGGCCTAGGCGTGGAAGAAGACCAGCCCGTCGGAGTGGACCCCGACGCAAGTGACGACGACGTCGGATTCTCCTCTGCCAGCGCCGCAAGACAACTCGGTGGCCATTTTGTTGGCCATACAGTCCTTATGCTCCGAGATAAGGACGAGGCTACCATTACCGACGGAGGAACCTCTACCGTCGGGGGATCCAGAACCGGGACCTTCTGGTGTTCCCCCTACCAAGAAAAGAAGGATCCATCCTCCACCTCCTTTTCAGCCGTCGCACCCCGTCCAGCCCTCCTCCCCGTCAACCCGAGGGGGTGATACGGGGACGGACACGGCAACGACGGGTACGGACGACGAGGCATACGACGCGGATATTCCGTCGTCGCCTCCCACCAGGGCTTCCCCGCCCGACGAGATCGGATCGTTCCATTCCAGGGCGTCCGAGATTTTCCAACTCTGCCCTGAGGAGAAGAAAAAGGAAGGCTTCCTTTATCAGCGGCGCGAGGCCAAGAGGAAGACGGTCCTCGCAGTGCCTCTGTTGGACGACATCTGGGATGAGGGCCTTACGCTCCTCAAGAACCCCTCCACGACGCCAGCTAGAAGAGACCGGTACGAGAAAAAGTACCGGGTCCCGGACACGGCCCCCCTGTGCCTCCGGGCACAGCCTACCCCGGATTCCGTCGTCTCCGCGGCGGCCAGGAAGAAAGCGGGGGGGGGTGCGGCCTCCACATCGACTTCCCCGCCGGATGGCGAAGGAAAGAAATTGGATGCGATGGGACGCAGAGTCATCTCGTCGGCAGCGACGACGATTAAAGCGGCCAACGCCTTGGCGATTGTGGCTCGCTACGACAGGGAGCTCTGGTTCAAGATAGCTCCCCTGCTGGATTTTCTGCCGGACGACAAGAGGGCGGAGGCCCTGGAGATCCTGCAGGAAGGTGAGGTGGCCTCCGACCACGCCATCACCGTGGCGACGGACATCGCCGACACTGGGTTCCGCCAGTTGGGCAACGGTGTTTGCCTTCGGCGTCGCGGATGGCTCAAGGCGACGGACTTCCGCCAAGACGTCCAGACCAAAGTCCTGGACATGCCCTTCGACGGGAACAACCTGTTTGGGAAGGCTGTGGACGACTCCCTCCAGGCCATTAAGGCGGACACCGAGACGGCCCGGGCCCTCGGAACCCTGCAGCAACGACGGACGCCCTTTCGGAGCAGCGGAGGCAAGGGCGCCTCCAAAGGTTCCAGCGGCGGTTTCGCTTCCTACCGTCAAGCGGCCCGCTCGTCGTCGCAAGAGGCCTACAGAGGACGAGGCAAGTCTGGTGGACCCCGCCGTCGTCGCCAAGGAGGTCAAGGCAGCAAGGCCGCGTCCAAGCAGGATTGAACCGGCCGCGGAGTCGGGCCCCCACCGAAGCACCCCGGTGGGAGGCCGGCTGGCGAACTTCGTCGGCGTGTGGGATTCCATCTCCACCGACCGTTGGGTGCTGGACGCTCTGGCCCGGGGACACGCACTCGAGTTTCAGAGAAGATGCCCGCGTGTACCCCCCGTGACCAGGAAAGAACTTCACGTTCCTCAACTCCTTCTGGAGGTAAGGGCGATGCTCAGAAAGGGCGCCATCGAACTCGTCCCAAAGAGACTCCGGGGCTCCGGAGTCTACTCAAGATACTTCCTCGTGAAGAAGAAGACAGGGGGATGGCGCCCCATCCTGGACCTGCGACGCCTGAACAAGTTCATCAAGGCGCAGAAGTTCCGGATGGTCACCCTCCAGCACGTCCTAGGCCAGCTGGAGGAAGGAGACTTCCTATCGTCGTTGGACTTGGAGGATGCCTACTTCCACATTCCCATCCTGAAGGGGCACCGAAAATTCCTCAGGTTCGTGGTCCAAGGGCGCCACTACCAGTTCAAAGCCCTCCCCTTCGGACTACGGTCGGCACCCAGGGTTTTCACCAAGTGCCTCGCACCGGTGGCGGCGCAGCTGCGCCGAGAAGGGATCCACGTCTACCCCTACCTGGACGACTGGCTCATCCGCGCCAAGACGAGGGAGCTCGCCGTGGCCCACACGGCAAGGACCGTCCAACTTCTCACGGACCTGGGATTCGCCGTGAACTACGCCAAATCCCACCTGGTACCAGCTCAAGACGCACTGTTTTTGGGGGCAAGGCTCAACACAGTGTCCCTTCTGGCCTCCCCGTCGGAGGAGAGGACCAGGACCATCTTGGGCAAGGTGCAACGGATGTTGGTGGCCGACGCGGCCAAAGTGAGGTCCGTCAAGTCCCTCCTCGGAATGATGTCTTCCTGCATCTACCTCGTCCCCATGTGCAGGCTCCGGATGCGCCCGTTGCAGGAATTCCTGGACGCGCGCTGGATCCAGACGACGGGCAGCTTCGAGGAGAGGATCAAGCTCGACGAGAGCTTCCGACGAGCAATACGGTGGTGGGGCACCCGCGCGCATCTGACGGCGGGCATGGACTTCCAGACCCCAGCCCACCAGGAGACAGTGACCACGGATGCCTCCCTGGAAGGGTGGGGAGCGCACACCGAAAATCTGCACGCAAGAGGACTTTGGCTCCCGACGGAGAAGTCCCTGCACATCAACGTCCTGGAGCTCCGTGCAGTGTTTTGGGCCCTCAGGTCCTTCCTTCCGTCCCTCAAGGGCAAGGTGGTGAGGATCTTCACGGACAACACCACCACCATGTTCTACATCAGGAAACAGGGCGGAACCAGGTCCCCAGCGCTGTCCAAGGAGGCGCAGGACCTGTGGCATTGGGCCATCGCCCAAGGGATATTTCTGGTGCCGTTTCATCTGGCAGGGATAAAAAACACCATCGCCGACTCACTCAGCAGGGAGCTGCGCTCGTGCCACGAGTGGGAACTACGGCAGGATCTAGTGGATCGCCTCTTCCGACGGTGGGGCGCACCCCAGATCGACCTGTTCGCGACGGCGACGAACACCAAGTGCCGGAGGTTCGCCAGCAGGTTTCCCCAGGCGAGGAGCATGGGCGATGCTTTCTCGTTCCCCTGGGAGGGCCTGTTCCTCTACGCGTTCCCTCCCCTGCCCCTGCTAATCCGGCTCATCAATCAGCTCAAGAGGTCACGGTGCAGGATGATCCTCGTCGCACCTGCGTGGCCGAGGCAGATTTGGTTCCCGGACCTTCTGGACTTGTCAGCGTCCCCGCCAATCAAGCTGCCGGCGGACGCGGATCTACTCTCCAGGGAAGGAGGCGCCATCCTCCACCACGACCCCAAGTCACTGAACTTGCAGGCCTGGCTCCTGCAGCGCTAGAGTTCGGAGGATACGACATACCGGCCGACTGCAGAGAGGTTCTTGCAAAGGCCAGGGCGTCCTCGACTCTAAAGTGCTACGGACACAAATGGAAGAGGTTCTCTGTCTGGTGCCGCGCACAGAAGATTAACCCTCTAAGGATTACGGCTCCCCAAGTACTGCCGTACCTGCTGACGCTGGCCAAGGCTGGACTGGCACACGCGTCCATCAAGATTCATCTTGCTGCGATCTCCCGATACACCAGAACCACGGGGCGGACGTCCTTGTGGTCTCATCGTCTGGTGAAGGAGTTCATGAAGGGACTATTCAGATCGTTCCCGCCGGTGAAGGCTCCGGCCCCGGCGTGGGAGCTCAACGTGGTGCTGACCAAGCTCATGGGACCTCCATTCGAGCCTCTACACTCGGCCCCGTTGAAGTTTCTGTCGTGGAAAACAGCGTTTCTCGTGGCCATCACCTCCGCACGACGGGTGGGAGAGATCCAGGCCCTTTCCTGCAAGGCTCCGTACTTGACTTTCCACGCCACGAGGGTAGTGCTCAGGACGCACCCCTCCTTCATGCCCAAGGTACCGTCGGACTTTCATCTCAACGAACCCTTGGTGTTACCTGTGTTCTTCCCGTCGCCTTCGTCGCCGGCTGAGAGGACTTTGCACTCGCTGGATGTGGCTAGAGCGCTGAAGTTCTACGTGGACCGCACGAAGTGCTTTCGGAAGACGTCACAACTTTTTGTAAACTTTGGACCTGTTAATCAGGGGAAGGCTCTCTCGAAGGCCTCCATCTCCAGATGGCTCTCCGGCTGTATCATGTACTGTCATCGGTTGGCAAACCGACCGCTGCCTGGCCGTCCGAGAGCCCATTCCACCAGAGCGATCGCAGCCACCACGGCGTTCCTATCTGGTGTGCCCCTGCTGGACATATGCAGGGCTGCTACGTGGAGGTCGACGCACACCTTCACGAAATTCTACTGCGTCGATCGGGATTCCAGGGAGGAGTCCAGGGTCGGCCAAGCAGTGCTGCGCAACCTGTTCGCCTGAGGTGAGCCTGGTGAGGAGGTAAGATGCTTAATGTTGAGTTTGATGTAATGCTTAATGTTGAGCCTTTGCCACCTCCCATGGTTGTGCATGTGTGTACTGCTATGTATTCTTTATTCATGAGCATGTGAATCCATGCCAGACCCCATGCTGGAGAAGGAACAAGTTACTTACCTGTAACTGTTGTTCTCCAGCATGGGTCTGGCATGGATTCACATGCGAACCCTCCCGCCTACCCCTCTGCGGCTCTTCACTTGGTCATACTGCCACTTCACGTGCTTCCAAATCTGAAGATGGCTGCCAGAGGCGGGGCTTGGGTAGAGGGCAGTCATTGGCTGTGGTCAGTATGACGCAGAGACCAGTGATTGGTTACTACTACGAAAGACAGATCAGAAACGAAACTGATGCTGGTTTTTTCTTTACCGAGGATTCCCAGCCTGACGACGGGGAATATTCATGAGCATGTGAATCCATGCCAGACCCATGCTGGAGAACAACAGTTACAGGTAAGTAACTTGTTCCTTCCTTCCAACCCTCCTCGATACCCTTTCACGATCCCCCGTGAAGTCTCACCCTAGGGTCTGAAAGGACGAGCTCTCCATCCTGCTTCTGACGCAGGGGCGCGTTGAACCCAGTTACTTCACTGGATTGAGGTTGGATGGGAGTTCAGGTAAGCTTGATTATACTGGTAAGGCGCTGTAAAAGTTCTGTTGCAAGTTCAAAAGTTCAAGCTTTAAATAATAATGTTCATTGTCTTTTTCAGGTGATGAATGAAGATTCCTTTGGAGACTTCTTGCAACAAAGCGTTAATGTTGATGTCTTTTCCCCATAGGGGCCGGGGTTCGGAATGCCGGAGATATGGCGCCGACCCGAAGTGAAAAGTGCAGTTCCAGTAAAGATCAGGTAAGTCCTAGATGAGCGCTCAGGTAATGTTTTTGCATTCGCTCATCTAATGTCTTTGTCTTTTTTCCCCATAGGGGCCGGGGTCCGGAAAATGCCTGGAAGCAGCAAGACCCGAAATGAAATGGGAATGACCCAACAGGTAAGTCTTAGAAGGAAACTGAGCTTTTCCTATTCCCTTCCTTCTCTCACCTTGTGTTCTTGTCTTTTTCTCTCTAGGCTCTGGGAAGTGGCTGCGGATCCGGTTGATCACTGCTGAAGATGGAGGCGCCCAAGAAAGGTGAGTGAAATGCAGCGCTGCAGCGATCAGAGCGAAATGCTTTTAAAAATTATGTCTTCCTTTTCAGGATCGTCGGTGAAATGTCTCTGTGATGCAGGTTTAGCAGGTAAGGCCTTCTTCCTCTCGAATTCTCTTCTTATCACCCTTGCAGGTGTCCCAGGATGCTGACAGGCGTGGCTGAAGTCCAGAAGCAGGAGCAGACACGGTGACCGTCCAGCTGCTAGGTGCAGAACAACGCGAAGCACGTGTGGCTGTTCGGGTGGGGTTTAAATAGCTGTGGAAGAAGTTCCAGGTATGTATCCTTCCACCGATCAGGTATGTATCCTTCCCCGACCACACCCAGGTGGAAAGTACTCCCACAGGTAAAGTAGTCCCATTCAGGCATCAAGAGGTCCTGGATGTAGCAGCATGGTCTGCATCAGGTAAGTGCACATAAAAACACTTGAACACATGTCCAGCTTTATGAACCTGGCGCCTGAGGCGCCAGGACTGGGGTCCAACATGAGCCTGGCGCCTAAGGCGCCAGGACTGCGTCCAAAGGGCCCCAGCTTGGGCCCGCTGGAACTTCCCTGGGGGGAATGATGCCTGCCTCTGGGGTTGCTGGGTCGGAACTGGCTCCTTGGAGGTAGGCATCATGACAGTACCCCCCTCAAGGCCCCTCCCAAGGTTGTTCCCTCCGGGGGTTTTGGCTTGTTCGGAAATCTCCGGTGGAACCTTTATATTAATCGAGGTGCGTGAACTTGGTTACTAGGCTCCCACGATCTCCTGAGGTCCATATCCCTTCCAGTCAACAAGATAGAAGAGTTTCGACTTTAACACCTTGGAGTCTAAAATGTCTTTAACTTCGAATTCTAATTCCCCTTCAATTTGAACTGGGTCTGGAGGCTTGGACAGTCGGGTTCCTTGTTGTACCTGCTTCAAAAGTGATGCATGAAAAACTGGATGAATACGCATGTTGGACGGTAAATCCAGTTTAAAGGCCACTGGGTTGATTATAGCTTTGATGGGATAAGGTCCTATGAATCTGGGATTGAAGGTTCGCGGGGCCTTGAGGGGTAAATGTTTAGTTGCTAGCCATACCTGGTCTCCTACTTGGTAAGGAGGAGTTTTACTTCGGTGCAAATCAGCGTTTTCTTTATACTTTTTCTTGGCTTGCTGTAAATGAGTTGCAGCGTCTTTGAAGGCTCGGGTTATTGTGGAATGCAGATGATTTACTGCAGGTTTTTCCAGGGTCAGAGGTGGATCTAGGTCAGAGGTCCGAGGATGGTGACCATACAAAGTATAAAAAGGAGTTTGTCCGGTTCCAGAATGCACTGAAATGTTGTATGCATATTCTGCGATCCAAAGGATGTCTTTCCAATTCAACTCGGATTGGTGTAACATGCACCGAAGATATTGCTCGAGAGTCTGATTGGTTCTCTCGGTTTGGCCGTCGTTCTGGGGGTGGTGGCTGGTGGATAACCACACATCTATTTGTGCTAGTTGACAACACTTCTTCCAAAAATGGGAGATAAATTGACTTCCACGATCCGAGACTAATATGGAAGGGAAACCATGTATGCGAACTATATTCTCCAGAAATTCCTTGGCCAAGGTGGAAGCTGAAGGCAACCCTTTTAAAGGGATAAAGTGGGCCATTTTGGAGAATAGATCCACAATTACAAGGATAGTGTTGTAACCACCACAAGGAGGCAGGTCAGTTGCTTCAAATCCAGGCGCACGAGCCAGTCGTTTGGCCTCAGGATGTCCCTGAGCATGTGTATTCCTTCCATCTCGAAGTGATGGTAGACAATGAAGTCGTTGAAAGCGCTCAAATTTATCACTGGGCGTACTTTCTACTTCCTGCGAACCAAAGATATAGAGCTGAAGAAGCCGCCTTGGCTCGAGCAGGGGCGAATTGCCTGTTTTAGATGTAGGCTGTGTATCTCGCTGTCTAGAGCTTCCTCGTCTGCTATTGACATAACTAATGGAGCAGGGCAAGCGGTCTGATGAGGTTGAGCAAAAAACTCTAAGCGCAGGCCGCGCGCTGTGTCCCTGACCCATGCATCTCCTGATAAGGAGTCCCATGCTTGTGCAAAAAGAGCTAATCTCCCCCCTATGGGTGTCGGTGGTGCAGGCGCTGCCATGGGTGCACTGACCTGTAGTTTGCTGCTGGGCTGGATATCTTGCACCTCTCCTCCATCCACAACCTCTTCCCCGTCCTGGCCTGCTGAGGTCTTCGATCAAAGGCGAAGCAGCCGGAGGAGCGATCTCTGCCTCGTCCGGCCTTGGAGAAAACCTTAGTAGCAAAAACTCTTCTGATGGAGGCCTGAGCCTTATCCTAGGCTGTAAAGGTGCCAACAAACTTCGACATTTCTTTCATAAATGGGTCTCCGAAAAGCAGACCTGGGGCTCCTGCTCCTGATTCCGTATCTGCTAGCTCGGCTAGCTTCGCGTCAATTTTAAATAGGATGCCCTTGCGGCACTCAGCCGAGATGGCGCAACTGGCATTACCCAGTAGACAGAGAGCTCTTTGCGCCCAACCTGAAAGGATCGCTGGGTCGATGGGATCACTGGAATCAATGGCTGCCTCGGCCAGGTCCATAATCTTAGCTAGAGGACCGGTAACGTCCAGGACTCTGTCCTGGCAGAACTTCCAGGCGCGGTCAATAACCTTTCTCGGGTCTTTTACATTCTTTCCCAGAAATGTGATCATCTTGGAGTCTAGCTCCGGTGTGAGGGCTACTTTCCCAGGAATTTCGGGACGGGGCATTCTGCCTTTAGTCTGGTCTTACTTCCTTATCCAGAGGCTTGCGAAGCCTGCTCATGATGTAATTGGTTGTTCTGGATGAAGGTTCCCAGTCGGTGGATCTGGGGTGCACAAGATCTTCCGGAGTAAACATTCCACTGGAAGGGGACTGTTCCTCGGTTACCTTCTTGGGGATGGGGACAGCCGCAATCCCCGAGGTAGAGGGTCGCGACCCTATAGTTTGGGTATCCTTCTCAGAGGATGAAAGGGGCTGATGGATATCATAGACCCCTCTACCTTCGTCATCAGTGCCCTGTTGGTATCCCCCCGGGCTTGAGGGTCTAGTACCCCTGTTGTCTTCCTCGGGGTAAGAGGGTCCTTCAAGGGAAGGGGTGTCCTTCCTGTTCATAAAGGCTTTTTTCAGCCTGGAGAAGGCGTCTGAGACGGCAGCGGTGGCAGGTATTGGCTGGCTCGGGGGGGTCATGGAGTCTTTGCTCCTATGAGCCGGAGGACATCCCCCATTTGAAAGGTGCTTCCTTTTATGTGTCTTCTTTCTCCCTGCGGGGAGGTCTCCTGCAGATGCTCCTCCATACTGTCTAGGCGCTGCTGGATAGGCAGGAGCATCTCAGATACTGCCTTCTTGATGCTGGTCTCCACTGAAGATCCCAGCACCTTTTTGAGGCTGTCTGCCATTGCCACCTCATCTATCTGATATTCTTCCTCCTCATTGTCAGACCAATCCTGGTTTGTCTGAGGGAAGTATTGAGCTGCCATAATAAATTCTGATTGCACCTTTTTAAAAAAAAATATAAATGTCTCTTGTGGGCAACAGACAGCCTTCTCTCAGCCCACTTAATGTCAGCAAAGGAAGGTGTGGAGCATGATGCCTTGGTGTCTTCTGTGATGAAGAATCCTCCCTCTGTGGAGGTTGGACTCAGAGGCTTCCTTTCGTTTATTTTTTTTCTGTTTATTTTTTTTTTAATGCTTTCAGAGCAGGAGAAAGGGCCTTGTATGCTGCAGCTGGCGCTCGCTTTCAAAATCCGTTGTAAAAGCAACGGAAATGACAAAGCGAGCACCAACTGTAGAGGAAAGGACTCAGGGAGCAGATGCTCCCTCTAGCGGTCGCGGGAGGTAACCGCGATCCAAAGGATCTACGTGCGCGGCCTCCCCGGGCTTTGAAGAAGTGAAGAGGCGAGCAGGGGACCGCGTACGTTCGAGTGTAACAACTATCAAATAAAAGTAATAGAGAGGGCCGCTCACGAGCGTGAGGGCTCGTGCCTGTTAGCAGAAATCTTCCGACGGCAGTCAAGCAGCTGACGCGGAAGATCGCTGAAACAAACAAGAAAGGAAACGCGCTGCGCGCGTATCACTCAATAACGTTACTTAAGCAAGTAAAATCAAAGGCTATACACGGAATGTAGATTCCCGAATTATGCATCATAAATATGCAAATACCTATTCAAATATTATTTAAATATAAAATTACAAAATTATGTAATCCATAAACAATGAGATAAAAAGGTACTTATCTTTGCTGTGAGTAGCAAGAAAGAGGAAGTGACATCATATACATGACTGTTTATATGGACAGCTAGTTATTCATTGGTGGACTGAGGTCACATGTTGGTGACCTTTGCTGAACCTTTATTGAAGCACCATGGGAAATTGAGTTTTTTCTTCGATTGACACAGTTCTACTTCATGTCTTTCTAAGTTGTTTGTGTTTTCATGCACCTTTTGCCTGTCATGCATACCTGTGTTCTCAGTAAGGTGCATAAACACTTTCTGCTGAGCTTTCTATTTATAAATTAATAAAAGAAAGAGAAGCATAATCGGAGCCTCCGGTCTTGACATAGAATTCTTTACACAGCTCTGTTTCTTGCCGATATAGACAACTGTGGGGTCTTGAGCTACACCCCAAGGCAAATAATTCAATTTGCGCCTGTCAGAGTACATTTCTTACTACATTTGACAATAGCCACAGCCGGACCACAGACAAGTCATCATCACTGAGGAATTCATGGAACTATCCTCTTGCAAACTTTCAATTTCCTCAAAAATTGCCAAAACACTTGTTCTGTTTCGGTCATAAGTAGCAAACGGAGCAGGGCGACACTTTAAAATTAAACAGTGATATTTATTCCATATATGTGTTCTTAGAAGGTTTTTGGGATAGCATATTGCTTCCTCGTGCTTTAGCAATCACACTCTGGTCCTCCTGATCCTTCATACATTGAGATGGTAAGTCAAAGTGTACATGCCTCGTGTTGGCATGGGGGCCTACATTTTGCGTAGGACCAAGACTTCCAATATTCACTTGATTTAACTTAAAATAATCCTCTATGGCTTTAGCAATTTGAGTCTGGATGTAAGGTGTTGCGCCATTGTTAGTCATCTGATTTGCTTTATGCAAAAGTGTGATGTCTGGGGGTAGTGGATTTAACTGTGATTTGTTCCCCTGATAGGGGTTCAATGATGAATACACATTATGGCTCTCATCGGTTATATTGCCACCACTAGCTGGTATTGCAGATGGCTGGATGACATCAACACGGCCCACAGGTAATTGATTTGAGTGAAAATAGTTTTGTGCAGATTTATCAGTTTCAACTCTAATACCTCATTGTTATAAGACATTTGCTCTTCAAATTGAGCCGGATTGTTCTCAGTCACATTAGTTAATATCATTGGTACCCGTTGGACCCCAAAATCTTAATCTTCAGCCTTTGTTGGTACAACTGTCCTTAAGTTGTTCCCTATGGCAGTAGAGTAAGTGTTATTATGAGCACCTATTACATCAGAGTCAGTATCTAACTTCGAAGAACTCTGTAATGGAATGGTTTGGGTCACACACATTTGTTGCAATTTCACATAATTCTCGACAGATTTGTCGATATGAGCTCCAATATCTGTTAAGACCTTGTCATGTGCTGTCTGATCTTTTTTAGTTAACAGCACCAAATTCTCAGTCAAGTCAATTGTTTTACGGGATGCAACAGAGATCACAGGAGAAATACCAGGTTAAGGCGTGATTATTTTTTTTTTTTGCGAAGCCGCTATGGCTGACACCAAGTCATCTAGTGGAGGATAATCACTCTCATGACCTGACTGTGAGCCAGAAGCGTCACTCTGGATTCTCGCCATGTTTTTATACTTGGAGAGTACTGTACGAGTTAGACTTGAGGAAGAATTCTTGAGAACTATGCGCTTAACAAATTGCTTGATACTGGCTCTTGATCGTGGTAGAGCACCCTTTTGGTTCTTGGTTTTTTCCCCAAACAGGAGGTCACTTCGTTTTTCTTTTTAATCTTGTTATCAAATAAATTGGTTGTTACTGAGGGTGTAGGGACCGGTACCTCTATAACACTTGCCTGTGTTGATGTTAAAATGACAGAAGGCAAGATGAATTCAGCATTCTTCTCCTCAACAGGGCAAATAATTGCTTTAAATACAGGTACCACACTCTTGCCATCAACATGATCTTGCGCACATTCATTTTCCAAGCCGTATGTCACACATTGTGACTTGGCACTTAGATTTTTAATATCACAGGGCCGCGCTACTTTTGTAAGATCATTCATCCAATACGCAATCGGATCTATTTGTTTGGATTGTTGAGTGATCTTACAATCCAATGTTTCGAATAATTTCGTTAATGATACGATCGTCATGTGCATGGCGTTCAAAGTAATCTCCAATAAAACAGTTTGAGATCTTAGCAGAGTTGACGGCAGCAGATGGGACACAGGTGATCGCATTAATGGCTGAGTTCTATTCAAAGTTGGACCTAAAGTGGACAGCATTGCATCCTGAATGGGTCTTTCAAATAGACCTGGAGATTGAAAGAGGCTAGTCATTAAAGAGTGGACCTCAGAGTCAATAAGAGAAGAGGACGCTATGATGGAAATATTTTCAACAGACTGATATACAGTAGCTGCTAAGGTATGCGTAGAAGCCGGTGTCAAGTTACTATTTCTCTCTAGGTTAGTATTCTCAGGTGCAGGTAAACTAACAATCAGTGCTGGAAGTAGCTGGACAACCGACTCCTCCTGATTGGTTAGATTGACCACAGGTGCAATGGTGGCAAATACCGGCAGCCGATCTCCAGCCTCCGACATCATCTGAGTGTTAGAAATAGATGTGTAAAGGTGAGCACTACTCTCAGAACCAATAACAATCTTGTATGTTGGAGTTTTGGAGCTTAGTGTTTTGTCAACATCAGTCACCTGTGAGGTATTAACATTATCAGGACTTGGTCGGCAAAAGTCCCGAATGTCTCCTGCGCAAGTCTTTTTTTCATGAGCAGAACACAATTTTCCAATCAGTTTGTGTTTGAATGCATTTGCGGGGGACTGCTTTAAGGGAGTTGATTTTAAAACCACTGAAGTGCATGATACTACCATATTGCCGGGAATTGCTGTTTTCAAAGAATATGGAACATGTATCATGAATTGGTCGTGTTTAGTTCACCGTTTTAGAATGCTTGAATCTCTGAGCTGCACCAAAAAGGAAACACTACAGCAACAGCCACTTAATAAATGCACGTCAAGCAAAGTCCAGAAACCTCTTTGACTGTTCAAAGAGGGCTCCGAAGTCACAGCCAAAGATGAAATTCAAATAGAGGCTTATCCGCGTCTCGATGGAACGCAACCCGCAGTGACAACTGGTGCTTGGAAACACCTCCAAATGACTCCAAAATCAAAGTACTTCCGTGGCTGTTCAAATAGCAAAAAAAGCTCTGCAGTCACAGCCGAGGAATCAATCTAAGGATTTGTATATGGTTTGGTGGAAAAGTAAATAGTAAATCACTAGTGTGACACAAAGCTCAGAGAGAGTCTTCATAGCAATATTTCTCGGCTAAAGGAAGGTCCACCAGAAAACGAGTCTGACTGCGGCAAAGTCAATATAGTCTATAGACAACGGCTCACTTTAGCAAGAGCACAGTTTTTAGACAGTGACCAGATCACACTATTGGGCTGTAATTAAGCCCAATAACAATCAGCAAAGATCGTACAAGTTTTACTGACTTGTTTTTGAGTGCAAATTCTCAATGTATCCTGATAATAGAAAGAGGACTCCAAGCAGTGCACGCCAAAATTCAATAGCTGAGCAGTTGCAGGACAGAACGTTCCTCCAGTAATCCACAAGACACACTGCTAGCACACAGCGCATGCAAAGTGTTTTTGAGGGCAAATCCTCGATGAATCCGGATAATAGAAAGAGGACTCCAAGCAGTGCACGCCAAAATTCAATAGCAGAGCAGTTGCAGGACAGAACGTTCCTCCAGTAATCCACAAGACACAATTCTAGCGCACCGCATATGCGCGTTGTTTTTTAGTGCAAATCCTCAATGTATCCTGATAATAGAAAGAGGACTCCAAGCAGTGCACGCCAAAATTCAATAACAGAGCAGTTGCAGGACAGAACGTTCCTCCAGTAATGCACAAGACACACTGCTAGCACACTGCGCCTAATATCGTCTAGAGACCTTCCTTTTGTTGTTACAGTATTGTCTTCCCACTGTGTAGGAAGATTTCACATCCAAGAGTGGGCTATGCCCTGATCAGATTCGAGTCTCATAAAACAGGTACCTTTGTCAGAATAAGTGGGAAAGGGGGAAATTGAGGAGGAAGGTGAAAAACATTTCGGAGCCCTAATGCCAGAAGCGGAAGGGTTTGTTAGCAGGCGGGCCTCCCTTATAGACAACTTATGGGTGGATGGTAGACTGGTGGCTTTTATCACATTGGATCCGTTATTAAAATTGGATGGCCTACTGCAATCAAGAAATCCATGCCTTTTTTGCCCCCCCATCTCCAAAGAGGCTCGAGAGTTATGTGTGCCCCTCCCTCCAATGGAATAATCCGTTGGCTTTCTAGGAATACTATGTTTGATGAATGCATTGGTATATGCATGATTAAAGAGTCAGTTGGTAGTTTTGAAGGCAACTTGACCCCCAGATCAGTGGAAGTTATAGATCCACAGATCTCATGTAAGGTAAGTTCCATTCTAGTCACCCTCTCAGACATATCGAAAACCATTTTCTCTAGTTTTCAGTTTTATATATTTAACAGGCAACCCATCAGGCAACGTTCACCCATGAGACCTTTTTCGCTGCCATAGTTGTTGAGGCAGGAATAGGTGGAGCAGAAGGGGGCTGAGCTAATGATACAGATGTAGTTGGGATAGTAAATGGCTCCTTGACTGCAATATTTGCAGTAACAAGATTGTCCTGGCTCTTGTTTGCCTCCCTGGTTCGTAGCACAAAGGTTATAATGGATTTCGTAGATACTGAAGGGTACCAGGAAGTAGAGAAGGTGTAATGTTTTTCATTTTTTGCATTTTTTTAAATTTTTATTTCAAGTTTTTTATTAACATCAGTTCAAACACATAACAATATCTAACAAAGAAACAATATCAAACAAAGAGCCAAAAGAAGCGCAATGCAGGTCCCATACGACCGAGTGAAGCATCTCCATAAGACACTGTGAAACTGCAACGAGTCAATGAATGAAGGAATGTTTTTCTGAGGCGTAGGGGGGTACAATGCTGAGCGTGGCTGGAGCCAGAAGCGCCCCTCCTCCTCCCTCCCCCCACATTACTATTCTCAACGTTTTCAATCTGTGAGCCCAGAATAGCCACAGCTTTCTGGAGAAATGCATCAAGTGTTGTAGAACTTCGTTTCTTGTTGGCATTACAAGGCAATGTCAAAGACGTATCGGCCTTACGTTTGCTTTTGGTATCCATGGTCGAGGATCAAGAATTGCAAATGTTCCCGATATCGTAAGAAGTTGTTTTCCTTTAGGTGCATGTCAAAATTTGAATGACTTGACGCAGACCCTTGGCAATGCCAACTGTTTGGGCTTTTGTGTAGGTATGGGAAAAGCACTTCCCAGGAACCTTCGTAAAGGTACTAGCTGGCTATCAGTGATAGCTGGTGCAAAATGGTGAGAGTTCCCGGGCTTCTAATAGCAATACCTGGCAAATTCCTAATACTTATACACAAGCCAAAACTGTTGGCTTTGCCAATATGTCCTTTTTTACAGGACTTCAGTGACAGACACTCATAGAGCTTATACATCGAGTGGCTGAAGGCAGACCTGGTAAAACATTTTTCTTACACCAGCAGTGTGTTACAAAGCCAATTAGGTCATTCACTTTCAGAAGACTGCTTTGAAAAAACACTGGCAGGCACTTCAAGTACAACGTTTGATTGCAAGGCTTGATTAAAGCGTGCTCAACGAGTTCCCATGAGGAGGTGTTTTGGCTGGCGAGGGGCAGGAATAGCCATAGGGATTAGCATGGCAAAATGCAGTCAATGGGTGGGCAGTATCTGTCCTCTAATGCAATCGTTTCGGTTTATGGGGGGGGGGGGGGCGGTCTCAAGCGACACCTAATAGCCCAAACTAAAAATTACAATTCAGTAGTGCTTCATTCTCTGATCCTTGCTTGCAACAGTAGCAGACAGATCTGGGAGAGTTCCAATGTAAAACTATGGACCAAACAGGACAATAGAAGCATATAAATACTAACGAGGCCTCTTAAAAATGCATCCGAGATTAATCAGGTATAACAGATAGGGCGGTAAATTGCAAATGCTTTGAAGTCTTGATGTGATGCTGCTGGTAGTTTTCCGTGTTAATCCATCGAGCCGCGAAGGCCGTCGTGCAGGAGCGACGAGGCGCAGCTCACCTAGTATAGCTCAGCCAGTTGAGACTGCCACGCCCTTAGCTTCGGATCACGACGGGTTTAAACAGGTGTTTTTCCAGCAGCCTGCAGCTCACCGGTGTGGCGTCCTACACAAATCTTCCTGCCGGGGTGGACTGTTGAGACTGCCTCGCCATTTCCTTAAAGTATGTAATACAATTAGAAAGGTAACTTTACACACAGCTGGGTTGCTGATGAACGCAGCCAGTATTGCCTACCACACAATGGGGCTCGTTCTGAGTTGGCTGCTAATACTGCAGTAATTCCCGTTCGGCGGAATTACCGTTACCGCCCCTTTGTCCGGTGGAATTACCAAACCACTACAGGGAGCCCAGACAACATTGGCGGTAACAGTCATTTCGGGCGAATTTCTGCTTCTTACTTATGACCAGCACAAGAGCAATAGATGATGCAGTTTTTCAATTCCTTTTCTATTGAAACAGAAAAAGGAGAAAGCACACCAAACACACATGTTCTACTTCCAGCTGCATCGGATCAGGAAAAAGCACACATTTGAAAACGCCACTTTAACTTCAGATTGGTCTGTAAAAAGACAGATTGCCCAGCTCCCCTCCTTTCAACTTCATTCACACCTCTCTCTTAATCAACAGTTTGATTTCATCATCTTCTCACTCCGCTCCATTGTTGTCCACCACACAACTAAACGATGTGTGCAATTTTCAGATTAGAAAAACAGAGGCAAACCAAACACATACAAAGCATCTACAGATACATGCAACAGATGGGCCACATTTTGAGGCAAACCAAACACATACAAAGCATCTACAGATACATGCAACAGATGGGCCACATTTTGAGGCAAACCAAACACATACAAAGCATCTACAGATACATGCAACAGATGGGCCACATTTTGCAAAACGAATTACTGCCGAAAATAAGTCCCCTGCTTAAGACCCTTTTCAGTGGGCATCGTAGATGCCATTGCTATTCAGTCTAACTTGTACCGAGGTATCACTATAGATGTATACCCACATATTTAATAGGTCACCTGTGATATTGCATTTTTACAAGGTTCTCACATAGCAATATACATTCAACACCGTCAAATGCAGCTGTACAATCAATGAAAATCCTATATAGCTCTGGATTGCCTTTTAGCATGGCATTACTTATCAATATTTGAAATGCCAAAACGTTGTGTACTGTGGCTGACTCCATGCGAAAGCCTGTCTGAAACAGGCTCAATATCGCCCGATCTTTAACTCGGGTTTGAAGCTCTCTCAACAAACGATGTTGGCAAAGCCATCAGGGCCAAGGGCACGTGATCTGCCCTCATTACAAGTTAGCTGCTAAATTGCTGGTGATTCCATCATTACGGTAGCATTGGGCATCATTACGAGTCCGGCGGTAACCGCGGCGGTAAAACCGCCTGGTTACCGCCGGACTCGTATTACCATTCCGCCTCCGTGACTCCCGGAATTACCAGGGCATTACAGCCCTGGTGTCCCGGGAGTCACGGAGGCGGAATGGTGTAAATCCCCATTCCCATTGAGTCCCATCTCGTGATGGTGCTGGTGTTTCCACGTCTGCCTGCAGGCGGGAGGTGTTCAACCCCCAGGTCAGACCTGGCGGGAAGATCACCTCCCGCCTGCAGGACTCGGGATCGGGCGGTCCGGAATTAACAGTGGCGGCGGGTTAATTCCGGACCGCCCGACCTGCAACTGCAATGACGGAAGCACCAGCACATTACAACCTCGCAGGAGCGCGCAACCCACATTGCTGGAATCTGGGTTACCGGCATGATGGAAACACAGGCAAAAGCAAGAAATGCTGGTGTTTCTGTGATAGTAAATGCTGGTAACTGCGATTCCAGCAGTAAAATAATGGAAACACTGGCAACGGAGCAACCAATGACGGAAACACCAGCAACGAAAACAGCGCAACCAGAAACCGCGTCATCGCAGGAACTGGAAGCTCGCTGGCAGCTATTTTGAATAAGTCAATCCATATAAAATCACCCACTTCCTGTAGCCACCCAGTCACGGAAACACAGGCAACATGGCAGGATCAGCTAAAACGCGTGTCCCTGAGGTCCGTCAACTGAAGCCACGCTTCTCAGAGCCATAGCTGACTGTATTGACTGATGCAATAGTGGCCAATGCAGATTAACTTTTTGCCACAGACCATCAGAGAACCAGCCAGCGGTGAAAGTCTGCAATATGGGATAAGGTGGCCCAGAAGGTCTCAGCAGTGGGCCCGCGTGTCCCTGAGGTCCGTCAACTGAAGCCACGCTTCTCAGAGCCAGAGCTGACTATATTGACTGATGCAATAGTGGCCAATGCAGATTAACTTTTTGCCACAGACCATCAGAGAACCAGCCAGCGCAGAAAGTCTGCAATATGGGGGAAGGTGGCCCAGAAGGTCTCAGCAGTGGACCCTGTACCCCACACCCAGAAAGACTGCCACAAAAGGTGGCATGACATGCACCTCTGAGTGAGGAACCTGCTCTCTGCTCACCGGAGGGAATGCCTTGCGACCATAGGCAGGACGTCCTCCCAAACTTAAACTGTTGTCCTGGGAGGAGACATGCCGCACAGCGCTGCACATGAAAGGGATCGAGGGAGTAGGAGCGGCATAGGCCGGAGCTGTGACGGAAGCAGAGGGCGGTGAGTACAGCAAGCCACATCAAAACACAAAACATGTGACGACTGTGAAATGCACCACACACATCATGGAGTCAGGTCCATGTGCATGCCAACGAAACATGACTACAACATGAATATGGGTCATGCACATACAGCTGTCAGGGCCGTGGGTCCGGGTTAGACAAGCATTGCACGCCAAATGCATGCAGACACACATATAGGCACATGAGTACCGGTCATGTGCGCAAAGAGACAACATGAAAAGTAGCGCATACATGAAGCACACACCAGAACAATGCAGCATGGCAGCACTACGACCAATGTGCATCCATACCACACACACGCACGCATCATAGCAGTCCTGACAACAAGACACCATGTACAGACAAAATCAAACACAATGACATAGCTATGTATTGCAAGTCTGTTGAGGTGACACACACAGGTGAATATCTGCATGCACATCCTGTGACAGTGACCATGCCAGAGACTCCACATCCCAGGCATCTACGCAAAAGATCGGGGACTACACCATACAGCTTAGCCAACACCAGCTGCAGCATCGCAGTTCTCTGTCCCTGTGGCCCAACCACCTGCTGCAGCAGTGCAACCCACTGTCCCTGTGGCGGAACCACCTGCATCGGCAGTGCAGCCCACTGTCACTGTGGCCCAACCACCTGTACTGGCAGTGCAGCTCACTGTCACTGCCTGCCAACAGGGCCAATGCCCCCCAACACCAGACACCGTCACAATCCAAAACCTAGACAGACGATGATGCAGAGTTTGAAGCTGGGGGCAGCACAGATGGCTCCCCGGACCACACCCCATACCATGGGCCAAGCTTCAGCTCCTCCGACCTACATAGCCCACCTCCAATGCCAAGCATACGTTACATGGATGCACGCATCCCCAGAATTGAGCACAGGCATGACGAGATGGTGGACATGGTCAGGCAGTAGCTACAAGAGTCTGGTATGATGCTGGAATGTGTGCAGGCCCGTGCCCTGGGCCGCACTACCTCTTCCCTGTTGTGCTAACACAGAGGGTCTGGGAGTGGAACACAGGCATTTCAGCTCTTGTTGAGTCCCTTACTCATATCCCGCAGGCAGCCCTGGACTGGGATCAGATCCACCATCACCACACTCGCGGGCTCACACCAGGGCAACCCAAGGTGCCGCTCTCAGTGGCTGTCGGCGTCACAGGCACAAGGCAAGGCCTGTGACATTAAAAACATAGAAAGTGACTATGAACCACAGCATTACTCAAACTTTTTGATTTGGGGGGTGTTTGGGGAGGGTGGTGTTTGGGGAGGCAGGGTTTGGGGAGGGGGAGCGGGCACAAGGCGTTGATTGCACATTGTTCAACCTAATAGATACATCTTGTTATGCACAAACATCAATGACTGGACATTCCTTATTGGTGTGGTCTTATTTATTAGTCCTGTGTGTCACATGCAGTGAGGGGCATGGGTCGTGCTCATGGATGGGTAGTCAAAAGAAGTTGTCAGTTATTTCCTGACGGGCTACGCGCCCATTCCTGACATCCAAGTGCACGTGTTGGTGCATGGCTGACGCTGCCTTACCATCTTCACCTTCTGGTGGCTGCATGTCCATATCTGGGTGCAGGTGCATGTTGCCTCTGACACATATATTGTGCAACATTGCACAGGCCAGGACTATCTTCCCCACCTTCTCTGGCCTGCACCTGAGTGCACCCCCTGACCAGTGTAGGCATTGGAAACATGTCTTCAATAGTACAAAAGGTCTGCTTAATAGAAGTCTGGGCTCGCACATGTGCACGATTGTAGGCCACTTCCTGCTGCGTCAGGGGGTTACTTAGAGAGGTCATCAACCACGGCAGTAGCCGATATCCAGTATCACTGCAAGGTGTAAGACAAAAGATGAGCCATGACATGTATGTGGCAGGACACAGCATTTCACAAAGACTGTGTGCCTGACACATGCATCTTGTACTGTGGACTAGCGGGTCCTCAGGCGCCCTGCTGCACCCTGTGATAGCCACTGCTGGACATGCTGTGTGTGAAGGGTTTGGGTACCATACCTGGGATGGGTTGCTGGGGGTAGGACAGGACTGGAAACTGACTGGCCCTACTGGAGCCATCCATATGGCTGCAAGCCCACATTGTCTGGGTTGGACGTTGACGTGCCCCTGGGACTGAACAAAGTGCATGGCACCCACAATGCAGTGATTGCCTTGCATGTACGTCACGTGTTGTCTCACATGGATGGAAGGCCTGGAAGGCCAATCCCCATTTTGGATGCTCTGAAACAATTCATGGCATAGCGTGGATGGGTTGCCCCTCTCCCTTCCGTTACCACTGGGATCCCACCCCAGTGCTACTCACATTGCAGTGCTACCAGCGCTCAAGGCGTCTACGCCAGTGGAACTGTGCCGTGTATGGAGTGCATTGACGTTCACTTTGACATTCACATTTGATATAGGTGAGTTATGGTGCACGACAGTCGTGTTGAATATGACTGTAGATCACACGCAGTCGTGGTGTTCCTATGCATGCGCCTTGTCTCATCAGGGCATGTGTTACATGGGCCTAGGTGTGACTGTGTACAGGTACGCTGAATTGGTGAAATGGCTGTGTTGCATTCAGGTACATGTAGTGCATTGCATTGGCTTGTCCATATGTGCTCAGAATGGAATGACCTGTCAATCATACCACTCATGTCTTGTGTGGTTTATGTGAGTCATGGTCACTCAATTGCGCATGCCATTGATGGTCTTGCATTTGTATGGTGGCTGTGGGACATGCATTGGTGCCAAGCAACCTTCCTCCCCTTGGCCTGCAACCCATGCAGCAATGTGTGTATGGTTGTACATTTTCAGATCCAATACCCAGGTCTTCTGTCTCTATAACGCACCATGTACGCAGGCAGGGTGCTGTTCCGCAGGACCATTGAGTCGTGGGTTGATCCTGGGAAGCGGCCACAGCAGTGAGTGATGGTGAAGTTGGCATCACAGGTCACCTGAACGTTGAGTGAGTGGTACTGCTGACGGTTCCTGTACACCTCCTCTGTGGCGTTGGGGGCCACCAGCTCGACATGTGTGCAGTCCAGAGCTGCCAACACATTGGGGATGCCCGCAAGTGCATCAAAACGGGCCTTGGTGGTGTTGACCTGTGGTTGGGAGGGCAATGTGCTGGGCCACATGGCGCAGGAGGGCATTCAGGACCTGCAACAGCACTCGGGAGAAAGCAGGCTGCCATGCAGCTCGTTCACAGAGTGCTGTAAAGTGCCTGTGGTGAGGAAGTGCAGGACTGACATCAGGTTCAACGGGGGTGGCATGGCTGTCCAGATGCCTATGCTGCTCTCAATGTCATCCTGGACAGCTCCACCGGTTTCAGGATAGTTTCCCGAACAGAGTGTGTATCTGGCTGTCTGTCAAGGCCTACGATGTTGCCCTTGTGTGGGGTATCACTGCACGCCTCTGCGTCGCCACTTGCATAGCATTGCTCCTCATTATCATCCTTCTCCTCCTCATCCTCCTCCTCCACTTCCTGTCCTCTTGTTGCCACTGATGCAGCTCCAGCTCATACAGCGGCACCCCAGCGTGCAGCACCTCCAGATCCATTGCTACGACTATGAGTGGCAGCATGGTTGTGTTGGTCAGTGTTTGTGGTGTGGGTGTGGTTCATGCATGCAGTTTCTGTGCTTATTGGGTGAACCCAGGTGCATTTGGTGTACCTGTGGCCTGTTCTTCCCCACCTGGACCCGTTTTTTGCCTGCTCAGCGGTGCTGGTGTTTCCAGCACGGATTTGCAGGTAGTACTGGCATTTTCATGCCAGTATTGCTGGCAAATCCATTCTCATAATGATGCCTTATTTTCAGCGTGCCAGTGTTTCCGACACGTCTCCCGGTAGGTCCAGCTAATAACGTTGGCTATGTTACCGGCAACAGTGGTACAGTGTGCAGTGTTCCCGGTGTCAGTGTTACCAGGGTTATGTCTTGGAGTACTACGGTCCGGAAAAATGCTGGTAAACGTAATTACCAGCACTTTATTTCCCGGACCGGTAAATTTGTCTTTCGTGGTGTTAATATCCGGTTATAATGATAGAGAATGAACTGGTGGCATAGAGACAGAGAGAAAGACATAGAGAATAGAAAGATGTAGAGAAAGATAGATTGAGAGAGATATATAGAGAGAGCTAGGGAGATAGATATAGAGAGACAGATGGGCACAGGCACTGCTGCTGTAGGAGAAACGAGGGCCGTGGCGGCTCTGTTCTATCAGCTTGAACAGAGCCCTCACTGTCCTCATTATCTCCTACAGCAGGTGTGCTGTGTGCCTTTCAAAAATGCACAGGCACCACTGCTGATATAGGTGAAACGAGGACCGTGGGGGGCCTGTTCTAGCAGCTTGAATAGCCCTCATTGTCCTCATTACCTCTTACAGCAGGTGAACTGTGTGGCTTTCAACTATAAGTTTGCTAGTGGGGCACCTGATTTACCTTCAGCCATGGGCTGGAGGTTAAGTCAGGTGCATTACATGCAAATCCCCCTTTGGCAGCGGTATTCAAACTGTGGGACGCGCCCCTGCAGGGGGCCGCGGCCGCATCCCGGGGGGGCGGTTAGAGCCCATCATGAAATTTAAAAAAAGAATAATTCTTTTTTTTTTAAAAATGTGTTATTGGAATTAATGAGCAGGGGAGGCTCACATGGTCGGACTGAAGTATGAAACTGTCTTAGGCACCAATGAAAAAGTGTCCCGCAGTTGTAAATGGATATTCATTCCTTTAGCCACAGACTGTTTGAATAGTACCCAAGGGGGTGCTTTGTGTTAAAATGTAAGTAAATTGTGATATTTATAGAATATTTATTCAGCAACAATGGTCAAAATTACTAACTGCATAGTGAAGTAACTCATTAAAACTGGCCCACATTGGCCAAAAAGGTGGCCCATTTTGACTGGCCCACAGTAGCATTTTGCATTTTTGGTACAGGCATTGCCCTATTGCCCTATAGGCCAGTCCGAGCCTGGCGGTTCATCCATAATAGCGAGGGGGCGCCCACGCAGTGGCCCCCTCACCCATTATGGAGGAGCTAAGGAGTTAGGCCCGTAAAACAATGAGCACTCCCTCCACTGCTTTTTCCAGCTGAGGGAGTGCTCCTGGGCTGGCTGAACTGTCAAAGGGAAACACTATTTCCCTTTGACAGTTCAGTTCCCCAGTTGCACATGCCCACTGAGCCATGCAAGGCTGGGGCGTTTTGCTTCACCAGCATTGCATAGCTCATTGGAAATGCTGGCTGGGGCACTGCATGTCTGTATGTGCGAGGGGGAGCTCCTGCGCCTCCTCGCACATACACACAGAGCAGCCTGGAGCAGGGCATTTCAGCACCCACATGCCGGCCAATGCAGAAGGTACGTCTATGTTCTTTTTCTTTTATTTGAACATATGTATGGATGCGTGTATGTTTGTGTTATGAGTGAGTGTATGGTGATGGATGCTCGTGTGAATGATAGAGTGATTGCTGTATGAATGTGTGTGTGTTTGTTTTGGTCTGTTGAGCTGATTTTGGCAAGTGGTGGATAGAAGGGGCAAGGAGGGTTGTACAACAAAGGCATTTTAAAAATGCCTAAATGCCTTTGTTGCACAATCCCCCTACCCAATCCCCTGCCAAAATCAGCTCTCCTCCTGAGGCGCTGTGGAGCCCAGGGGACAAGGATGGTATTTTTTTACTGGATTTCTATCATAGATGTCCAGTCAAAAATACCATGCTTTCCACCTTGGCACCCCAGCGCCTTGCATACACACAAAATCATGTTGATTGTGTTAGGCCCAGTGGGGCTTAGGGGACAGGGATGGTATCTTTTTACTGGATATCTATCATAGATGTCCAGTAAAAAATGTCATGCCTGCCCCTGGGCCCCCCAGCACCAATTGCAAACTGTTTGGCTATTTACCCATTATTTTTTTTTTAAGTATGCTCTACAATGCAACATTTTAACCCATTATTTTTTTTTAATTCATGGGCTGGTGGAACCCCCCTTGATTGCGCTTGGTCGCTATGGCATTTTTGGGGGAAATAGTTATGCCCCTCCACTTAAAGAATTCACCAGCTGCCACTGACCCTCGGACTGTGTGGGGAACGGGAGGGGGGATCCCAGGGACTGTGGTGGGAGCAGGATGGGCGGGAACCATGGTATAGTGGAGGGAGCAGGGTGGGTAGAGCCCAGGGTGTGTGATGGGGTGGGGAGAGCCTAGGGACTAGCTAGGAGTGGGATGAGGGAGCCCAGCGACTGTGATGGGAGCAGGTGGGGGAGCCCAGGGACTATACTGGGAGTAGGGTGCGGTGGCAGCGCGCAATACGTACTCTCCATTTTGGGGGGGGAGGGGCTAGCCTGCCCAAATTTTGTGCTGGGGGGGCGCAAGCCAAACAAGTTTGAAGACCACTGCCCTATGGAGTCCAATGGGACTCTATGGGCAAAAGATGAGCCATGACATGTATGTGGCAGGACAGAGCATTTCACAAAGACTGTGTGCCTGACACATGCATCTGGTACTGTGGACTAGCGGGTCCTCAGGCGCCCTGCTGCACCCTGTGATAGCCACTGCTGGACATGCTGTGTGTGAAGGGTTTGGGTACCATACCTGGGATGGGTTGCTGGGGGTAGGACAGGACTGGAAACTGACTGGCCCTACTGGAGTCATCCATATGGCTGCAAGCCCACATTGTCTGGGTTGGACGTTGACGTGCCCCTGTGACTGAACAAAGTGCATGGCACCCACAATGCAGTGATTGCCTTGCATGTACGTCACGTGTTGTCTCACATGGATGGAAGGCCTGGAAGGCCAATCCCCTTTTTGGATGCACTGAAACAATTCATGGCATAGCGTGGATGGGTTGCCCCTCTCCCTTCCATTACCACTGGGATCCCACCCCAGTGCTACTCACATTGCAGTGCTACCAGCGCTCAAGGCGTCTACGCCAGTGGAACTGTGCAGTGCATGGAGTGCATTGACGTTCACTTTGACATTCACATTTGATGTATGTGAGTTATGGTGCACGACAGTGGTGTTGAATATGACTGTAGATCACACGCAGTCGCAGTGTTCCTATGCATGCGCCTTGTCTCATCAGGACATGTGTTACATGGGCCTAGGTGTGACTGTGTACAGGTACGCTGAATTGGTGAAATGGCTGTGTTGCATTCAGGTACATGTAGTGCATTGCATTGGCTTGTCCATATGTGCTCAGAATGGAATGACCTGTCAATCATACCACTCATGTCTTGTGTGGTTTATGTGAGTCATGGTCACTCAATTGTGCATGCCATTGATGGTCTTGCATTTGTATGGTGGCTGTGGGACATGCATTGGTGCCAAGCAACCTTCCTCCCCTTGGCTTGCAACCCATGCAGCAATGTGTGTATGGTTGCACATTTTCACATCCAATACCCAGGTCTTCTGTCTCTATAACGCACCATGTACGCAGGCAGGGTGCTGTTCCGCAGGACCATTGAGTCGTGGGTTGATCCTGGGAAGCGGCCACAGCAGTGAGTGATGGTGAAGTTGGCATCACAGGTCACCTGGACGCTGAGTGAGTGGTACTGCTGACGGTTCCTGTACACCTCCTCTGTGGCGTTGGGGGCCACCAGCTCGACATGTGTGCAGTCCAGAGCTGCCAACACATTGGGGGTGCCCGCAAGTGCATCAAAGCGGGCCTTGGTGGTGTTGACCTGTGGTTGGGAGGGCAATGTGCTGGGCCACATGGCGCAGGAGGGCATTCAGGACCTGCAACAGCACTCGGGAGAAAGCAGGCTGCCATGCAGCTCGTTCACAGAGTGCTGTAAAGTGCCTGTGGTGAGGAAGTGCAGGACTGACATCAGGTTCAATGGGGGTGGCATGGCTGTCCAGATGCCTATGCTGCTCTCAATGTCATCCTGGACAGCTCCACCGGTTTCAGGATAGTTTCCCGAACAGAGTGTATATCTGGCTGTCTGTCAAGGCCTACGATGTTGCCCTTGTGTGGGGTATCACTGCACGCCTCTGCGTCGCCACTTGCATAGCATTGCTCCTCATTATCATCCTTCTCCTCCTCATCCTCCTCCTCCACTTCCTGTCCTCTTGTTGCCACTGATGCAGCTCCAGCTCACACAGCTGCACCCCAGCGTGCAGCACCTCCAGATCCATTGCTACGACTATGAGTGGCAGCATGGTTGTGTTGGTCAGTGTTTGTGGTGTAGGTGTGGTTCATGCATGCAGTTTCTGTGCTTATTGGGTGAACCCAGGTGCATTTGGTGTACCTGTGGCCTGTTCTTCCCCACCTGGGCCCGTTTTTTGCCTGCTCAGCGGTGCTGGTGTTTCCAGCACGGATTTGCAGGTAGTACTGGCATTTTCATGCCAGTGTTGCTGGCAAATCCGTTCTCATAATGATGCCTTATTTTCAGCGTGCCAGTGTTTCCGACACGTCTCCCGGTAGGTCCAGCTAATAACGTTGGCTATGTTACCGGCAACAGTGGTACAGTGTGCAGTGTTCCCGGTGTCAGTGTTACCAGGGTTATGTCTTGGAGTACTACGGTCCGGAAAAATGCTGGTAAACGGAATTACCAGCACTTTATTTCCCGGACCGGTAAATTTGTCTTTCGTGGTGTTAATATCCGGTTATAATGAGAGAGAATGAGATTGTGGCATAGAGACAGAGAGAAAGACATAGAGAATAGAAAGATGTAGAGAAAGATAGATTGAGAGAGATATATAGAGAGAGCTAGGGAGATAGATATAGAGAGACAGATGGGCACAGGCACTGCTGCTGTAGGAGAAACGAGGGCCGTGGCGGCTCTGTTCTATCAGCTTGAACAGAGCCCTCACTGTCCTCATTATCTCCTACAGCAGGTGTGCTGTGTGCCTTTCAAAAATGCACAGGCACCACTGCTGATAAAGGTGAAACGAGGACCGTGGGGGCCCTCTTCTAGCAGCTTGAATAGCCCTCATTGTCCTCATTACCTCTTACAGCAGGTGAACTGTGTGGCTTTCAACTATAAGTTTGCTAGTGGGGCCCCTGATTTACCTTCAGCCATGGGCTGGAGGTTAAGTCAGGTGCATTACAGGCAAATCCCCCTTTGGCAGCGGTATTCAAACTGTGGGACGCGCCCCTGCAGGGGGCCGCGGCCGCATCCCGGGGGGGGGCGGTTAGAGCCCATCATGAAATTTAAAAAAAGAATAATTTTTTTTTTTTAAAATGTGTTATTGGAATTAATGAGCAGGGGAGGCTCACATGGTCGGACTGAAGTATGAAACTGTCTTAGACACCAATGAAAAAGTGTCCCGCAGTTGTAAATGGATATTCATTCCTTTAGCCACAGACTGTTTGAATAGTACCCAAGGGGGTGCTTTGTGTTAAAATGTAAGTAAATTGTGATATTTATAGAATATTTATTCAGCAACAATGGTCAAAATTACTAACTGCATAGTGAAGTAACTCATCAAACTGGCCCACATTGGCCAAAAAGGTGGCCCATTTTGACTGGCCCACAGTAGCATTTTGCATTTTTGGTACATGCATTGCCCTATTGCCCTATAGGCCAGTTCGAGCCTGGCGGCTCATCCATAATAGCGAGGGGGCGCCCACGCAGTGGCCCCCTCACCCATTATGGAGGAGCTAAGGAGTTAGGCCCGTAAAACAATGAGCACTCCCTCCACTGCTTTTTCCAGCTGAGGGAGTGCTCCTGGGCTGGATGAACTGTCAAAGGGAAACACTATTTCCCTTTGACAGTTCAGTTCCCCAGCTGCACATGCCCACTGAGCCATGCAAGGCTGGGGCGTTTTGCTTCACCAGCATTGCATAGCTCATTGGAAATGCTGGCTGGGGCACTGCATGTCTGTATGTGCAAGGGGGAGCTCCTACGCCTCCTCGCACATACACACAGAGCAGCCTGGAGCAGGGCGTTTCAGCACCCACATGCCGGCCAATGCAGAAGGTACGTCTATGTTCTTTTTCTTTTATTTGAACATGTGTATGGATGCGTGTATGTTTGTGTTATGAGTGAGTGTATGGTGATGGATGCTCGTGTGAATGATAGAGTGATTGCTGTATGAATGTGTGTGTGTTTGTTTTGGTCTGTTGAGCTGATTTTGGCAAGTGGTGGATAGAAGGGGCAAGGAGGGTTGTACAACAAAGGCATTTTAAAAATGCCTAAATGCCTTTGTTGCACAATCCCCTACCCAATCCCCTGCCAAAATCAGCTCTCCTCCTGAGGGGCTGTGGAGCCCAGGGGACAAGGATGGTATTTTTTTACTGGATTTCTATCATAGATGTTCAGTCAAAAATACCATGCTTTCCACCTTGGCACCCCAGCGCCTTGCATACACACAAAATCATGTTGATTGTGTTAGACCCAGTGGGGCTTAGGGGACAGGGATGGTATCTTTTTACTGGATATCTATCATAGATGTCCAGTAAAAAATGTCATGCCTGCCCCTGGGCCCCCCAGCACCAATTGCAAACTGTTTGGCTATTTACCCATTTTTTTTTTAAGTATGCTCTACAATGCAACATTTTAACCCATTGTTTTTTTTTAATTCATGGGCTGGGGGATCCCCCCTTGATTGCGCTTGGTCGCTATGGCATTTTTGGGGGAAATAGTTATGCCCCTCCACTTAAAGAATTCACCAGCCGCCATTGGCCCTCGGACTGTGTGGGGAACGGGATGGGGGATCCCAGGGACTGTGGTGGGAGCAGGATGAGCGGGAACCATGGTATAGTGGTGGGAGCAGGGTGGGGAGAGCCCAGGGTGTGTGATGGGGTGGGGAGAGCCTAGGGACTAGCTAGGAGTGGGATGAGGGAGCCCAATGACTGTGATGGGAGCAGGTGGGGGAGCCCAGGGACTATACTGGGAGTAGGGTGCGGTGGCAGCGCACAATACGTACTCTCCAATTTGGGGGGGGAGGGGCTAGCCTGCCCAAATTTTGTGCTGGGGGGCGCAGGCCAAACAAGTTTGAAGACCACTGCCCTATGGAGTCCAATGGGACTCTATGGACAAAAGATGAGCCATGACATGTATGTGGCAGGACAGAGCATTTCACAAAGACTGTGTGCCTGAACCATGCATCTGGTACTGTGAACTAGCGGGTCCTCAGGCGCCCTGCTGCACCCTGTGATAGCCACTGCTGGACATGCTGTGTGTGAAGGGTTTGGGTACCATACCTGGGATGGGTTGCTGGGGGTAGGACAGGACTGGAATCTGACTGGCCCTATTGGAGTCATCCATATGGCTACAAGCCCACATTGTCTGGGTTGGACGATGACGTGCCCCTGTGACTGAACAAAGTGCATGGCACCCACAATGCAGTGATTGCCTTGCATGTACGTCACGTGTTGTCTCACATGGATGGAAGGCCTGGAAGGCCAATCCCCATTTTGGATGCACTGAAACAATTCATGGCATAGCGTGGATGGGTTGCCCCTCTCCCTTCCATTACCACTGGGATCCCACCCCAGTGCTACTCACATTGCAGTGCTACCAGTGCTCAAGGCGACTACGCCAGTGGAACTGTGCAGTGCATGGAGTGCATTGACGTTCACTTTGACATTCACATTTGATGTATGTGAGTTATGGTGCACGACAGTGGTGTTGAATATGACTGTAGATCACACGCAGTCGCAGTGTTCCTATGCATGCGCCTTGTCTCATCAGGACATGTGTTACATGGGCCTAGGTGTGACTGTGTACAGGTACGCCGAATTGGTGAAATGGCTGTGTTGCATTCAGGTACATGTAGTGCATTGCATTGGCTTGTCCATATGTGCTCAGAATGGAATGACCTGTCAATCATACCACTCATGTCTTGTGTGGTTTATGTGAGTCATGGTCACTCAATTGTGCATGCCATTGATGGTCTTGCATTTGTATGGTGGCTGTGGGACATGCATTGGTGCCAAGCAACCTTCCTCCCCTTGGCTTGCAACCCATGCAGCAATGTGTGTATGGTTGCACATTTTCACATCCAATACCCAGGTCTTCTGTCTCTATAACGCACCATGTACGCAGGCAGGGTGCTGTTCCGCAGGACCATTGAGTCGTGGGTTGATCCTGGGAAGCGGCCACAGCAGTGAGTGATGGTGAAGTTGGCATCACAGGTCACCTGGACGCTGAGTGAGTGGTACTGCTGACGGTTCCTGTACACCTCCTCTGTGGCGTTGGGGGCCACCAGCTCGACATGTGTGCAGTCCAGAGCTGCCAACACATTGGGGGTGCCCGCAAGTGCATCAAAGCGGGCCTTGGTGGTGTTGACCTGTGGTTGGGAGGGCAATGTGCTGGGCCACATGGCGCAGGAGGGCATTCAGGACCTGCAACAGCACTCGGGAGAAAGCAGGCTGCCATGCAGCTCGTTCACAGAGTGCTGTAAAGTGCCTGTGGTGAGGAAGTGCAGGACTGACATCAGGTTCAACGGGGGTGGCATGGCTGTCCAGGTGCCTATGCTGCTCTCAATGTCATCCTGGACAGCTCCACCGGTTTCAGGATAGTTTCCCGAACAGAGTGTGTATCTGGCTGTCTGTCAAGGCCTACGATGTTGCCCTTGTGTGGGGTATCACTGCACGCCTCTGCGTCGCCACTTGCATAGCATTGCTCCTCATTATCATCCTTCTCCTCCTCATCCTCCTCCTCCACTTCCTGTCCTCTTGTTGCCACTGATGCAGCTCCAGCTCACACAGCTGCACCCCAGCGTGCAGCACCTCCAGATCCATTGCTACGACTATGAGTGGCAGCATGGTTGTGTTGGTCAGTGTTTGTGGTGTAGGTGTGGTTCATGCATGCAGTTTCTGTGCTTATTGGGTGAACTCAGGTGCATTTGGTGTACCTGTGGCCTGTTCTTCCCCACCTGGGCCCGTTTTTTGCCTGCTCAGCGGTGCTGATGTTTCCAGCACGGATTTGCAGGTAGTACTGGCATTTTCATGCCAGTGTTGCTGGCAAATCCATTCTCATAATGATGCCTTATTTTCAGCGTGCCAGTGTTTCCGACACGTCTCCCGGTAGGTCCAGCTAATAACGTTGGCTATGTTACCGGCAACAGTGGTACAGTGTGCAGTGTTCCCGGTGTCAGTGTTACCAGGGTTATGTCTTGGAGTACTACGGTCCGGAAAAATGCTGGTAAACGGAATTACCAGCACTTTATTTCCCGGACCGGTAAATTGGTCTTTCGTGGTGTTAATATCCGGTTATAATGAGAGAGAATGAGATTGTGGCATAGAGACAGAGAGAAAGACATAGAGAATAGAAAGATGTAGAGAAAGATAGATTGAGAGAGATATATAGAGAGAGCTAGGGAGATAGATATAGAGAGACAGATGGGCACAGGCACTGCTGCTGTAGGAGAAACGAGGGCCGTGGCGGCTCTGTTCTATCAGCTTGAACAGAGCCCTCACTGTCCTCATTATCTCCTACAGCAGGTGTGCTGTGTGCCTTTCAAAAATGCACAGGCACCACTGCTGATAAAGGTGAAACGAAGACCGTGGGGGCCCTCTTCTAGCAGCTTGAATAGCCCTCATTGTCCTCATTACCTCTTACAGCAGGTGAACTGTGTGGCTTTCAACTATAAGTTTGCTAGTGGGGCACCTGATTTACCTTCAGCCATGGGCTGGAGGTTAAGTCAGGTGCATTACAGGTAAATCCCCCTTTGGCAGCGGTATTCAAACTGTGGGACGCGCCCCTGCAGGGGGCCGTGGCCGCATCCCGGGGGGGGGGCGGTTAGAGCCCATCATGAAATTTAAAAAAAGAATAATTCTTTTTTTTTTTAAATGTGTTATTGGAATTAATGAGCAGGGGAGGCTCACATGGTCGGACTGAAGTATGAAACTGTCTTAGGCATCAATGAAAAAGTGTCCCGCAGTTGTAAATGGATATTCATTCCTTTAGCCACAGACTGTTTGAATAGTACCCAAGGGGGTGCTTTGTGTTAAAATGTAAGTAAATTTTGATATTTATAGAATATTTATTCAGCAACAATGGTCAAAATTACTAACTGCATAGTGAAGTAACTCATTAAAACTGGCCCACATTGGCCAAAAAGGTGGCCCATTTTGACTGGCCCACAGTAGCATTTTGCATTTTTGGTACAGGCATTGCCCTATTGCCCTATAGGCCAGTCCGAGCCTGGCGGCTCATCCATAATAGCGAGGGGGCGCCCACGCAGTGGCCCCCTCACCCATTATGGAGGAGCTAAGGAGTTAGGCCCGTAAAACAATGAGCACTCCCTCCACTGCTTTTTCCAGCTGAGGGAGTGCTCCTGGGCTGGCTGAACTGTCAAAGGGAAACACTATTTCCCTTTGACAGTTCAGTTCCCCAGTTGCACATGCCCACTGAGCCATGCAAGGCTGGGGCGTTTTGCTTCACCAGCATTGCATAGCTCATTGGAAATGCTGGCTGGGGCACTGCATGTCTGTATGTGCGAGGGGGAGCTCCTGCGCCTCCTCGCACATACACACAGAGCAGCCTGGAGCAGGGCATTTCAGCACCCACATGCCGGCCAATGCAGAAGGTATGTCTATGTTCTTTTTCTTTTATTTGAACATGTGTATGGATGCGTGTATGTTTGTTTTATGAGTGAGTGTATGGTGATGGATGCTCGTGTGAATGATAGAGTGATTGCTGTATGAATGTGTGTGTGTTTGTTTTGGTCTGTTGAGCTGATTTTGGCAAGTGGTGGATAGAAGGGGCAAGGAGGGTTGTACAACAAAGGCATTTTAAAAATGCCTAAATGCCTTTGTTGCACAATCCCCCTACCCAATCCCCTGCCAAAATCAGCTCTCCTCCTGAGGCGCTGTGGAGCCCAGGGGACAAGGATGGTATTTTTTTTACTGGATTTCTATCATAGATGTCCAGTCAAAAATACCATGCTTTCCCCCTTGGCACCCCAGCGCCTTGCATACACACAAAATCATGTTGATTGTGTTAGGCCCAGTGGGGCTTAGGGGACAGGGATGGTATCTTTTTACTGGATATCTATCATAGATGTCCAGTAAAAAATGTCATGCCTGCCCCTGGGCCCCCCAGCACCAATTGCAAACTGTTTGGCTATTTACCCATTATTTTTTTTAAGTATGCTCTACAATGCAACATTTTAACCCATATTTTTTTTAAATTCATGGGCCCGGGGAACCCCCCTTGATTGCGCTTGGTCGCTATGGCATTTTTGGGGGAAATAGTTATGCCCCTCCACTTAAAGAATTCACCAGCCGCCACTGACCCTCGGACTGTGTGGGGAACGGGATGGGGGATCCCAGGGACTGTGGTGGGAGCAGGATGGGCGGGAACCATGGTATAGTGGAGGGAGCAGGGTGGGGAGAGCCCAGGGTGTGTGATGGGGTGGGGAGAGCCTAGGGACTAGCTAGGAGTGGGATGAGGGAGCCCAGCGACTGTGATGGGAGCAGGTGGGGGAGCCCAGGGACTATACTGGGAATAGGGTGCGGTGGCAGCGCGCAATACGTACTCTCCATTTTGGGGGGGAGGGGCTAGCCTGCCCAAATTTTGTGCTGGGGGGGCGCAAGCCAAACAAGTTTGAAGACCACTGCCCTATGGAGTCCAATGGGACTCTGGACAAAAGATGAGCCATGACATGTATGTGGCAGGACAGAGCATTTCACAAAGACTGTGTGCCTGACACATGCATCTGGTACTGTGGACTAGCGGGTCCTCAGGCGCCCTGCTGCACCCTGTGATAGCCACTGCTGGACATGCTGTGTGTGAAGGGTTTGGGTACCATACCTGGGATGGGTTGCTGGGGGTAGGACAGGACTGGAAACTGACTGGCCCTACTGGAGTCATCCATATGGCTGCAAGCCCACATTGTCTGGGTTGGACGTTGACGTGCCCCTGTGACTGAACAAAGTGCATGGCACCCACAATGCAGTGATTGCCTTGCATGTACGTCACGTGTTGTCTCACATGGATGGAAGGCCTGGAAGGCCAATCCCCTTTTTGGATGCACCGAAACAATTCATGGCATAGCGTGGATGGGTTGCCCCTCTCCCTTCCATTACCACTGGGATCCCACCCCAGTGCTACTCACATTGCAGTGCTACCAGCGCTCAAGGCGCCTACGCCAGTGGAACTGTGCAGTGCATGGAGTGCATTGATGTTCACTTTGACATTCACATTTGATGTATGTGAGTTATGGTACACGACAGTGGTGTTGAATATGACTGTAGATCACACGCAGTCGTGGTGTTCCTATGCATGCACCTTGTCTCATCAGGGCATGTGTTACATGGGCCTAGGTGTGACTGTGTACAGGTACGCTGAATTGGTGAAATGGCTGTGTTGCATTCAGGTACATGTAGTGCATTGCATTGGCTTGTCCATATGTGCTCAGAATGGAATGACCTGTCAATCATACCACTCATGTCTTGTGTGGTTTATGTGAGTCATGGTCACTCAATTGTGCATGCCATTGATGGTCTTGCATTTGTATGGTGGCTGTGGGACATGCATTGGTGCCAAGCAACCTTCCTCCCCTTGGCCTGCAACCCATGCAGCAATGTGTGTATGGTTGTACATTTTCACATCCAATACTCAGGTCTTCTGTCTCTATAACGCACCATGTACGCAGGCAGGGTGCTGTTCCGCAGGACCATTGAGTCGTGGGTTGATCCTGGGAAGCGGCCTCAGCAGTGAGTGATGGTGAAGTTGGCATCACAGGTCACCTTGACGTTGAGTGAGTGGTACTGCTGACGGTTCCTGTACACCTCCTCTGTGGCGTTGGGGGCCACCAGCTCGACATGTGTGCAGTCCAGAGCTGCCAACACATTGGGGATGCCCGCAAGTGCATCAAAGCGGGCCTTGGTGGTGTTGACCTGTGGTTGGGAGGGCAAAGTGCTGGGCCACATGGCGCAGGAGGGCATTCAGAACCTGCAACAGCACTCGGGAGAAAGCAGGCTGCCATGCAGCACGTTCACAGAGTGCTGTAAAGTGCCTGTGGTGAGGAAGTGCAGGACTGACATCAGGTTCAACGGGGGTGGCATGGCTGTCCAGATGCCTCTGCTGCTCTCAATGTCATCCTGGACAGCTCCACCGGGTTCAGGATAGTTTCCCGAACAGAGTGTGTATCTGGCTGTCTGTCAAGGCCTACGATGTTGCCCTTGTGTGGGGTATCACTGCACGCCTCTGCGTCACCACTTGCATAGCATTGCTCCTCATTATCATCCTTCTCCTCCTCATCCTCCTCCTCCACTTCCTGTCCTCTTGTTGCCACTGATGCAGCTCCAGCTCATACAGCTGCACCCCAGCGTGCAGCACCTCCAGATCCATTGCTACGACTATGAGTGGCAGCAAGGTTGTGTTGGTCAGTGTTTGTGGTGTGGTGTGGGTGTGGTTCATGCATACAGTTTCTGTGCTTATTGGGTGAACCCAGGTGCATTGGTGTACCTGTGGCCTGTTCTTCCCCACCTGGGCCCGTTTTTTGCCTGCTCAGCGGTGCTGGTGTTTCCAGCACGGATTTGCAGGTAGTACTGGTATTTTCATGACAGTGTTGCTGGCAAATTCATTCTCATAATGATGCCTTATTTTCAGCGTGCCAGTGTTTCCGACACGTCTCCCGGTAGGTCCAGCTAATAACGTTGGCTATGTTACCGGCAACAGTGGTACAGTGTGCAGTGTTCCCGGTGTCAGTGTTACCAGGGTTATGTCTTGGAGTACTACGGTCCGGAAAAATGCTGGTAAACGTAATTACCAGCACTTTATTTCCCGGACCGGTAAACTTGTCTTTCGTGGTGTTAATATCTGGATATAATGAGAGAGAATGAGATTGTGGCATAGAGACAGAGAGAAAGACATAGAGAATAGAAAGATGTAGAGAAAGATAGATTGAGAGAGATATATAGAGAGAGCTAGGGAGATAGATATAGAGAGACAGATGGGCACAGGCACTGCTGCTGTAGGAGAAACGAGGGCCGTGGCGGCTCTGTTCTATCAGCTTGAACAGAGCCCTCACTGTCCTCATTATCTCCTACAGCAGGTGTGCTGTGTGCCTTTCAAAAATGCACAGGCACCACTGCTGATATAGGTGAAACGAGGACCGTGGGGGCCCTGTTCTATCAGCTTGAATAGCCCTCATTGTCCTCATTACCTCTTACAGCAGGTGAACTGTGTGGCTTTCAACTATAAGTTTACTAGTGGGGCCCCTGATTTATCTTCAGCCATGGGCTGGAGGTTAAGTCAGGTGCATTACAGGCAAATCCCCCTTTGGCAGCGGTATTCAAACTCTGGGACGCGCCCCTGCAGGGGGCCGCGGCCGCATCCCGGGGGGCGGTTAGAGCCCACCATGAAATTAAAAAAAAGAATAATTCTTATTAAAAAAAAATGTGTTATTGGAATTAATGAGCAGGGGAGGCTCACATGGTCGGACTGAAGTATGAAACTGTCTTAGGCACCAATGAAAAAGTGTCCCGCAGTTGTAAATGGATATTCATTCCTTTAGCCACAGACTGTTTGAATAGTACCCAAGGGGGTGCTTTGTGTTAAAATGTAAGTAAATTGTGATATTTATAGAATATTTATTCAGCAACAATGGTCAAAATTACTAACTGCATAGTGAAGTAACTCATCAAACTGGCCCACATTGGCCAAAAAGGTGGCCCATTTTGACTGGCCCACAGTAGCATTTTGCATTTTTGGTACAGGCATTGCCCTATTGCCCTATAGGCCAGTCCGAGCCTGGCGGCTCATCCATAATAGCGAGGGGGCGCCCACGCAGTGGCCCCCTCATCCATTATGGAGGAGCTAAGGAGTTAGGCCCGTAAAACAATGAGCACTCCCTCCACTGCTTTTTCCAGCTGAGGGAGTGCTCCTGGGCTGGCTGAACTGTCAAAGGGAAACACTATTTCCCTTTGACAGTTCAGTTCCCCAGCTGCACATGCCCACTGAGCCATGCAAGGCTGGGGCGTTTTGCTTCACCAGCATTGCATAGCTCATTGGAAATGCTGGCTGGGGCACTGCATGTCTGTATGTGCGAGTGGGAGCTCCTGCGCCTCCTCGCACATACACACAGAGCAGCCTGGAGCAGGGCGTTTCAGCACCCACATGCCGGCCAATGCAGAAGGTACGTCTATGTTCTTTTTCTTTTATTTGAACATGTGTATGGATGCGTGTATGTTTGTGTTATGAGTGAGTGTATGGTGATGGATGCTCGTGTGAATGATAGAGTGATTGCTGTATGAATGTGTGTGTGTTTGTTTTGGTCTGTTGAGCTGATTTTGGCAAGTGGGTGGATAGAAGGGGCAAGGAGGGTTGTACAACAAAGGCATTTTAAAAATGCCTTAATGCCTTTGTTGCACAGTCCCCCTACCCAATCCCCTGCCAAAATCAGCTCTCCTCCTGAGGCGCTGTGGAGCCCAGGGGACAAGGATGGTATTTTTTTTACTGGATTTCTATCATAGATGTCCAGTCAAAAATACCATGCTTTCCCCCTTGGCACCCCAGCGCCTTGCATACACACAAAATCATGTTGATTGTGTTAGGCCCAGTGGGGCTTAGGGGACAGGGATGGTATCTTTTTACTGGATATCTATCATAGATGTCCAGTAAAAAATGTCATGCCTGCCCCTAGACCCCCCAACACCAATTGCAAACTGTTTGGCTATTTACCCATTATTTTTTTTTAATATGCTCTACAATGCAACATTTTAACCCATTATTTTTTTTTCATTCATGGGCTGGGGGAACCCCCCTTGATTGCGCTTGGTCGCTATGGCATTTTTGGGGGAAATAGTTATGCCCCTCCACTTAAAGAATTCACCAGCCGCCACTGACCCTCGGACTATGTGGGGAACGGGATGGGGGATCCCAGGGACTGTGGTGGGAGCAGGATGGGCGGGAACCATGGTATAGTGGTGGGAGCAGGGTGGGGAGAGCCCAGGGTGTGTGATGGGGTGGGGAGAGCCTAGGGACTATACTGGGAGTAGGGTGCGGTGGCAGCGCGCAATACGTACTCTCCATTTTGGGGGGAAGGGGCTAGCCTGCCCAAATTTTGTGCTGCGGGGGCGCAGGCCAAACAAGTTTGAAGACCACTGCCCTATGGAGTCCAATGGGACTCTATGGAATGGGGATTCACCTACCTTACTGCCACTTGTAATGTGTCCTTAATTCCGCCGGACCAAGTTGCGGTAACGGTAATTCCGTTTGCTGGTAGCCCGCCAGGATACCAGCAAACTTACAATGACCCCCATTGTTTGTTTGCACACGTGTTTTTTTAGTTTGTTAGAATGGTAGCCAAAGAGTGAGGGTGTCTCTCGCTTTTGTGCTTACAGACCCACTGGCTGACATTAATCGATAGCATTACCACGTTACTGTGGTGATGTGCTCTAGCACCTTGAAGCGTCTTTTGGGCTAGATGAAATTACAATAATGATCTCATACCAAATAATATGGCAAAGTACTACTTTATTATCAATTTAATAAAGCAGGGTCAATTGGCAGACATCGGACTGATGCATGCACTCTCATACAGAAGATTGATTACATGGAGGTCTTATACCTCAGTATGTGTCATCTATGACGCCATTCTACATCGCAAAATACAAAACCTATCGAAGGAAGGGATTGGTTAAGGGAACATATCTACTTATAGAAAATATTGTGAAAACAGAAATAAAATATCGAGGCTGAGAACCCCAAAAGGAAATACACCAAACACGGGTTACAAAGGAACATACAAAGTACTTTATTTTATACTGAATCCAGTTACAAAAGCAGAGCTTAATCAGATAGCTATCGGCCCTCAGTACAACACAACGAACTCCAGCGTGGTTCAGTGTGATCAGTGAGAGATGCTGTACATTAGAATGCATTCGCTTTTTATACACATTGTGGGCACTATGTCCAGTCCCACTTCGGGTTAATGTTCTACTTTATACATCACCAATTCTAGGGTTCGTGTCGAGTCTCAGATAACCGCATATAACTGGTTTGTCTTTAATACATGTAACAACAAGCTTATGCATTAATTGTGTATTCTAAAGTTTTCCATGCAGACCTTCTTAAACATAAATACAATGTAGTAAGACAGATGTTCTTTATTCAGTATGTAAATACATTGTCTCAACATATGCTCGTGGATTAGTTTCATTGCACGAGTAATCCCTTTACACATACGTCAACGAAGGACAAGGTCTCAGTTCATGACCTCAACAAGTGGCCTGCAGGCAAATTACACATTAGCTATGTACAGAGGTCAAGACGGCCATGTTGTATTCTGCAATGACATCGTCCACCATTTTAGCTCACAGGGTGACTTTTACACAACTAATCCTAAAATGGCGGTTTGACCTAAAATGGCGGCCTACATAGATTTAAGGTCAGGACCTTGCAACACAGATTTCTTTCGCAAGCGACTTTCGAGCAGCTTGGCGTAGGCCAATATTAATATATTTATTACAATAGGAGGCACAATATACTTTCTATTCTGACAAACCCTCCTTTTGGCCTATGCCAAGTGCTAAAAACTACTTTGGGTCTTCTTGCAAATAACTCCATGCATCATTATCCATGCACCCTTTATCACTATCGGAAATATCTTTTGCCATTAGGTCTTTTGCTAGAATATCCTTTAACACATATTCTTTGGAAGTCTTATCTGGGGCATATACTTTATGTCCTATCGAATCTATCACTTGTGCGCAACATCCCCCTAGCATCGAACACATACCAGGCAGACACTGAATACAGCAACAAAGAAACAACAGAATTCCCAAAATAATAAATAAGACCGAAAGTATCTTCCAACCCCAAGATCGCAAGAAGTCCCAGAACCAAGCGCTAAGATCCCAATTTCCCTCGGGAACATGCACTTCGGAACTAAGGACGTGCAGATTCTGTATTGCCTTGAAGATAGTTGGGGAGGAATTTGGTACGAAAACGCAGCAAGCGGACCACACTAATTTACATACTCCACCACGTTCAGCCAGAATGACATCTAATGCCATCCGGTTCTGGAGTGCTACTAATCTTATTGCTTTCTGCTCTAATGTCATGTTGTAGAGTATATCCGTGGTCCGGTTGATGGTTCTCTCCAGTACTCTCGCTAGTCTCCTGATATGTTCTGAATTCACTATCTGCCCCCAAAATGGCACAACTGATTTTGCTACATCTCCCAAGACTTGTGCTGGGGTGTCACCATTCTCGTCCCGCCGTGGACGAGCCTTTGACATTTCTATAGTACTTGCTATGAACACCCCAGGTAACAGGATCCCTAAATAAGAAGTTCCCTGCCAATCTCTGGGCAACCATGGAAACACTACATTACCGCAAACGAAATAGACAGGTTCGCCTACATGCAAAGGTCTGTCTTCCCCAGTCAAATTTGCAACCTTGGCATAACCTTTAAAATCTCCTATTGACCGAGTGCTATTCCTGAGTATGCAGAAAGAAACTGAATCAGGGCTATGGTTAACAGTGTAGGAAGGAGGCATGGCATCCTTATTGCCTATCGGAGCCATTTTAAAGGAAATCAAAGATTGGAAAGGACAAGACAGTTTATCAGACGGCCTAATGGAAGCAACATTCGGTTTACTCCTATTTGCAAAAAGCGAGCATCCCAGGGGAGTCAAAACACGTTTCTCAAAACTATTCAAATTGGTGGCATCAAAGTTCCCTGAGACGCTATCATTCCATCAGCCAAAGAACAGTGCTCTAAGAGAAGCATAGCAGGCAGTTGTCAACGGTAAAGGATGAATATACCAACCTAGCCCCTTATCCCCTTGTTGCGGTAAATGTGAACAGACCCAGCAGTTGGATTTATTAAAAATGAAATGGCATGTGTAGCATTCATGATAATGTATTATTATGATATCTCTTCCTATGCTGGAAATCTCTAGGAGACAAAGTATGCAAATGTACAAAAGGTGTGGGGACAGTGGGTACATTTTCAGCAATACGTTTTCGGGGCCCACATTTTCTGTCCATTGTCCTGGCTGGTCACCCGATCATTTACAAGTCCAATACAAGCGGTGGCGGTAGCAGGCATTGTAGTCTTCGGATGGAAACCCCAATGTTTGTTGCTGGCGACCCCCCGGTCGTGCGATTTCTTTAGTCCTTCCATAACCCTAGCCAACAGAATCCCCCTCCTCAAATTCGGGCAAAAGCAAGCCCTCGATGATCCTTTCCTTCCTTGAATGCACAGCCGAACCGTGCCGTATGTCTATCAGATGCACAGCAGAACCGTGCCGTATGTCTATTTTCTCGAACGCAAATGGTACCTGGCTGTTCCTGGTACTGATTGATCTGGAAACAATGTGTCGTCACTTCCCGTTGGAAGCACCGTATCAGAGGTAAGTGAAGTTGGAACAGCAATTTCTGGGAGCAAACATTTTGGAGAGTGCAGAGACAAAATGGCAGCTTCCCCAAGCCTCACGGGCTCAGAGATATTCTCCAACACACTCTCAGTGCTACTCACTGCTTTGGGATCATTGGTTGCAGCGTTAGCGAGGGGTTCTGTTTCTTCTGTAACGTGTGGCACTGGGTGAGGAAGTTTCTTGACATGCGACGTGTGGATCCAATGCTTCTGGCCTGCGACGCGCACTGCTGTCTGGGTGACCAGCATGACCTGGAATGGGCCCTGCCACCAAGGTGCAAGGCAAGTGGAGCGCTCAAAGGACTTCACGAGCACCCACTCCCCAGGCCGTATGCTGTGACCCGGGCCCTCGTATCGTACAGGTAAAGCCTCTCATACCTGGTGATAAATCAAATACAGGTTTTTAGTCAACTGACTACAATAGTCTGAAAGTAATACATTTTCAAAGTTTTTTAAACTTCGACATTTTGGAAGGTTCCAGATATTAGCAGGTCTCCCCATTACCACCTCAAAGGGAGAGAGACCAGGCTTAGTTTGAGGAGTCGTACGCATGGCTAGTACCACGATCGGTAAGGCGTCCGGCCATTTTAGTTTGGTGCCGGCACACGTCTTAGCGAGCTTGTTCTTGATAATGCCATTGTGTCTTTCCACTAGTCCGGCGCTCTGAGCATGTCTGGCCGAATGGAATTGTTTGTCAATTTGCAATGCCATACATATCTGTAGGATTACAGCAGCGATAAAATGTGGACCATTATCCGACCAGATAACTCTTGGCAAACCGAACCGTGGAAAGAATTCCTTTAACATGGTCTTTGCAGTGGTCATGGCCATAGCATCTTTGACAGGGAAACCCTTGACCCACTTACTAAAAGCACAAATGACCACAAGGACATATTTTAGATTGTTGCATCGTTCCATTTCAATAAAATCAAAGTGGATTACTTCGAATGGGACAGAGGGTGGCCCAAAACTTCCCCTTGGAGTTGCTGCCCCCTTTCCCACATTATGTTGTAGGCAAATCAAGCAGTTCTGGACGTAATGCTGAGTAATTTTTGAAATGTTGTCGTTTACCCAAACTTTTTCTAACATTTTCGTTATCTGCTGGGCACACACATGCGTAGGACCGTGTGCCATGATAACCATCATCATCACATAAGCATCAGGAAGTAGCCATTTTCCATCAACCGTGTCCACCCAACACCCATCGTCATCGAGTTTCCCCAAGCCCTCAGCCCACCTCTTGGATTCTTCTAATGTGGCATCGGCTTGGATATCCCGTACAGACCCAACACCCTCATCCATTACATAGGCATCTACAGTCTCCCTTGAAACATACATCTCCGTAAAGAGATCAGTGGCCGTTTGTCTAGCTATTTGATCAGCGAAAGCATTCCCTTTTCCAATATTATCTACAATCTTTCGATTTGCTGCACATTTTACAACTGCTAACTGAGAAGGGAGCGTAAGCGCTGAGAGTAGGTGTACTATCAGGGAGCCATGTTGAATCTTGGTGCCATGTGAAGTTAAAAACCCTCTTTCTGACCAAAGTCTCCCAAAGTTGTGAGCCACCCCAAAGGCATACTGACTATCAGTAAATATATTTACTGTAAGCCCTTTGGAAAGTTCACAAGCCCGGGTCAATGCTATAATCTCTGCGGCCTGCGCAGAGTTATGCGTGATTCTCTTGGTTTCCACAATCGTGCTCAATGTGGTGATTGCATAAGCAGCTGTGGATGTACCATCCGGAAGTTTGAAACAGGAGCCATCACAAAACAGCTCCCCTTGTGCATTAACCAAAGGAGTGTCCTTTAGATCAATTCTACCTTTTGTTTCTTGTTCGGTAGCATACAAACAGTCATGTGACTCTTCGTCACTACAAACAGTATTTTGCGGGAAAGGTAGGAGTTCAGCCGGATTAAGAACACAACACCTCTTAATTTGAATGTGAGGGGCAAACAAGATCAATTCATATCTCGTCAACCGTGCGGAAGTGAGGTGTTGCGTTTGAGTTCGGTTCAATAGAACATCTACAGAGTGAGGCACCATCAGGGTTAGATCATGGCCTAAGACCATTCCCTCACTCTGTTTTACAGACGCGGCAGCAGCAGCGACAGAGCGCAAACATCTTGGCAAAGCGCATGCTACAGTATCAAGGGCGGAAGAATAGTAACCGCACGGCCTATTCTTCCCTCCATGTTCCTGCATTAAAACAGCCAAAGCACATCCATCACATTCATGCACAAACAACACAAAGGCCTTTTCATAGTTTGGTGTGCCCAAAACTGGTGCAGAGCATAATGCAGTCTTAAGCAAGTCAAACGATTGCTGGTGTTCCGAGGTCCATGGCAACGGCGAAGAAATGCCCTTCTTCGTCAAGGCCAGCATCGGTTTTATCACTAGTGAAAAATTTGGGATCCACAACCTACAGTAAGAAGCCATACCTATCAAAGCTCTAACTTCCTTCTGCCTATTTGGAACAGACATGCCAGAAATGTGTTTTATTCTTTCAGGTGTCAATCTTCTTCCCTCCTTTGACAGGAGGTAGCCTAAATAGGCGACCTCCTGGCAACAATATGGAAACTTTTTAAGCGAAGCTTTGTGACCATGCTTAGCTAGATGGATAAGCAACAAGCAACAATACAGTGCCCTCTTTACAAGAGCTCTCAGAATCTGCAGCTAGTCGTCAACATACTGGAGCAGCGTACAAGTAGAGGGTAATTCAAGAGTATCAAGCTGTTCTTTCAGAGCCCTACTATAAATGCTAGGACTCTCGGTGTAACCTTAAGGTGCACGGGTGAATGTGAACGAGCGTCCTCCTAAGGTGAACGCAAACAAATATCTACTATCCTTGTGTATAGGAATACTGAAGAAAGCATTCTTCAGGTCCACAACACTAAAGTAAGTAGCCGTAGCTGGAATCATAGTCAATATTGTCATTACATCAGGCACAATGGGAAATTGCGGTACCACACTTTATTAATGGCACGTAAATCAATTATGAAATGGAATGGAATCGCATTATCGCCTTTCTTGTACAAAGGTAAAATTGGACTATTGCACACACTACCTGCAATTTCCTCAATCACCCTGCGATGCACAAAATCGGAAACAATGCATTTCAAAGCTCGCTCGCCCTCAACTGAGATCTTATACTGTGGAATGCGTGACAGCTTAATTCCATGTTTCAAGACTATTTTAACAGGCTCAATCTGTAGAACACCGACATCATTGTCGTCAGTCGCCCATAAACACTCTGGTACATCAATGAATTCTGGCGGCAAAGGTCTAGTCAAGAATTGAGAGACAGAAAATTGTTGTGGTGAAATCGTCAAACGTACTTCATCAGAAGAACAATGAATTACCGCATTTAATTCCTTCAACAGATTCAACCGCAACAAATTCTGTCCACATTTCGAAGTCAAAAGAAATGGACAGTGGTCCATAAAGGGACCCAAAGAGATAGGTACTGGCGAAGAAACCGGACAAACAACTGGTTTGCCAGAAAACCCTACAGAAACATTGGTTTGCCCTGACAGTGGAATGTTTGGAACCCTAGAATGATCAATGGAACACTTCTGTGCTCCAGTGTCTATCAAAAATTGATGTTTCCTATTTCCCACTACTATTTCAACGTAGGGACCTTTCTGATTAACGGGAATAGGTGTAGGTTCCAAACCCTGCTTCGGGCAATCCTAACGAAACAAAATACCATCAAAAGGAAGCTCCTCAGATAAATATGCAGCGGAAGGATGATCACAAATGTTCCTAGTGTCCACACTCGGAGTCTGTCCTGCGAAAAAGGTTGCTGAGGGTCCTGTGTAAACTGACTTCTTCCAGGGCCCCCTACGCCCAGGCAACCTCTGGATCGCCTACCCATATTACCAAATGCATTATTCGACCTCTGTCGAAGGGCGTGGCATTGTGCACGCCAATGACCCTCCTGGCGACAATAAGCACACTGGTTAATGTTCACAGGACCCAAGGGCACATTCCCCTGTGGGACGTACTGCCCTCTAACCTGAGTACTACCCCCTCTGGGGCCTCTAACAATTAGTTGTAACAATACTTTAGTCTTTAAATCACCTTTTCTCCAGCATGGGGTCTGGCATGGATTTACATGCTCATGAATATTCCCCGTCGTCAGGCTGGGAATCCTCGGTAAAGAAAAAACCAGTATCAGTTTCGTTTCTGATCTGTCTTTCGTAGTAGTAACCAATCACTGGTCTCTGCGTCATACTGACCACAGCCAATGACTGCCCTCTACCTAAGCCCCGCCTCTGGCAGCCATCTTCAGATTTTTACCGCACGTTCATGTGTTGGGATCCTCGTGCTTTTGCTCTCGAGCGTTAGTGCTATTTTTTCACGCTTTTTCACAAAAACTTCGTTTTTTCGGTCAAAAGAGCCTCAAGCTCCACCGATCCTACATCCGATTAACGGGGACCCGTGTCGGATTCTTCTACGCCCCTCAAGGGTGAAGATTTCGTCGAGCTACGCTTCGGAGGACTCCAGAAGCTTCTCAGGCCCGGTCTCGGAGATGGCCCAGGAGAAGGGAAGCTCGACGCCCGGAAAGCTGTTCAGGGTCTGCCCTGGATGCCAGCTGCAGAACGTCTTTAAGGAGGACGAACATTCTTTCTGCCTTTACTGCCTTCATGAGGACAAGACGCACGTGGAGAAGGACTGTGCGTTTTGCGGCAACATGTCGGAACGGACCATGAAGGACCGCCATCAACGTCTCGCCAACTGGCTGCAGGGTAAGAGCCCGTCCGGCGAGAAGAAGAAGAAATCGGAGCGGTCTTCTAAGACCTTTGAGGGCGCCCCGGCGACGGGGGCCCAACATAAGGCTAAGAACCGCGAGTCTGCTGGCACCGGGAGCGCCGAACGGTCGGGCTCTACGGGCGTCAGGCAGGGCGCACCCTCCCCGGCACCATCAACCACGAGCCAACGCTCTGGGTCGGGTAAGAGGAAGGCCGAGCACCCGGTGAAGCTCCTGGAGAGGCCCCGGTCGAGCTCTAAGGCAGAGGAGGAGCGTGGCAGTGCCCCCTCCCTCAAGGATAAGGCGGTGAGCGCACCTAAGGTGGTGAAGGCCTTGATCCATCCGGCCAAGCCCTCTATCGAGAAGGTCGCGGCGGCCCTGGCTCAGCCTATGGAGGCTACACCAGTGGTGGCGACCTCGGGGCCCAGAATCTCCCTACCTCCTCGGAGGGAGTCTTCTTTTGTGCCCATCGACAGAACCCCCGTGAAACTCCCCGTGGGGAAGAAGAAGGGGGGGCAGGGCGTCATCGTAGATTCGACCTCAGCCTCAGAAGAGGAGCTGATCGAAGTCTTAAGCCACGGCCTAGGCGTGGAAGAAGACCAGCCCGTCGGAGTGGACCCCGACGCAGGTGACGACGACGACATCGTCGAGGATGCCGACGGGGCCCCTGCTCGCCCGTCGGATTCACCTCTGCCAGCGCCGCAAGACAACTCGGCGGCCATTTTGTTGGCCATACAGTCCTTATGCTCCGAGATAAGGACGAGGCTACCATTACCGACGGAGGAACCTCTACCGTCGGGGGATCCAGAACCGGGACCTTCTGGTGTTCCCCCTACCAAGAAAAGAAGGATCCATCCTCCACCTCCTTTTCAGCCGTCGCACCCCGTCCAGCCCTCCTCCCCGTCTACCCGAGGGGATGATACGGGGACTGACACGGCAGCGACAGGTACGGACGACGAGGCATACGACGAGGATATTCCGTCGTCGCCTCCCGCCAGGGCTTCCCCGCCCGACGAGATCGGATCGTTCCACTCCATGATCTCCAGGGCTTCCGAGCTTTTCCAACTCTGCCCTGAGGAGAAGAAAAAGGAAGGCTTCCTTTACCAGCGGCGCGAGGCCAAGAGGAAGACGGTCCTCGCAGTGCCTCTATTGGACGACATCTGGGATGAGGGCCTTACCCTCCTCAAGAACCCTTCCACGACGCCAGCTAGAAGAGACCGGTACGAGAAAAAGTACCGGGTCCCGGACACGGCCCCCCCTGTGCCTCCGGGCACAGCCTACCCCGGATTCCGTCGTCTCCGCGGCGGCCAGGAAGAAAGCGGGGGGGGGGTGCGGCCTCCACATCGACTTCCCCGCCGGACGGCGAAGGAAAGAAATTGGATGCGATGGGACGCAGAGTCATCTCGTCGGCAGCGACGACGATTAAAGCGGCCAACGCCTTGGCGATCGTGGCTCGCTACGACAGGGAGCTCTGGTTCAAGATAGCTCCCCTGCTGGATTTTCTGCCGGACGACAAGAGGGCGGAGGCCCTGGAGATCCTGCAGGAAGGTGAGGTGGCCTCCGACCACGCCATCACCGTGGCGACGGACATCGCCGACACTGGGTTCTGCCAGTTGGGCAACGGTGTTTGCCTTCGGCGTCGTGGATGGCTCAAGGCTATGGACTTCCGACAAGACGTCCAGACCAGAGTCCTGGACATGCCCTTCGACGGGAACAACCTGTTTGGGAAGGCTGTGGACGACTCCCTTCAGGCCATTAAGGCGGACACCGAGACGGCCCGGGCCCTCGGAGCCCTGCAGCAACGACGGACGCCCTTTCGGAGCAGCGGAGGCAAGGGCGCCTCCAAAGGTTCCGGCGGCGGTTTCGCTTCCTGCCGTCAAGCGGCCCGCTCGTCGTCGCAAGAGGCCTACAGAGGACGAGGCAAGCCTGGCGGACCCCGCCGTCGTCGCCAAGGAGGTCAAGGCGGCAAGGCCGCGTCCAAGCAGGATTGAACCGGCCGCGGGGTCGGGCCCCCACCGAAGCACCCCGGTGGGAGGCCGGCTGGCGAACTTCGTCGGCGTGTGGGAGTCCATCTCCACCGACCGTTGGGTGCTGGACGCTCTGGCCCGGGGACACGCACTCGAGTTTCAGAGAAGATGCCCGTGTGTACCCCCCGTGACCAGGAAAGAACTTCACGTTCCTCAACTTCTTCTGGAGGTAAGGGCGATGCTCAGAAAGGGCGCCATCGAACTCGTCCCAAAGAGGCTCCGGGGCTCCGGAGTCTACTCAAGATACTTCCTCGTGAAGAAGAAGACAGGAGGATGGCGCCCCATCCTGGACCTGCGACGCCTGAACAAGTTCATCAAGGCGCAGAAGTTCCGGATGGTCACCCTCCAGCACGTCCTAGGCCAGCTGGAGGAAGGAGACTTCCTATCGTCGTTGGACTTGGAGGATGCCTACTTCCACATTCCCATCCTGAAGGGGCACCGAAAATTCCTCAGGTTCGTGGTCCAAGGGCGCCACTACCAGTTCAAAGCCCTCCCCTTCGGACTACGGTCGGCACCCAGGGTATTCACCAAGTGCCTCGCACCGGTGGCGGCGCAGCTGCGCCGCGAGGGGATCCACGTCTACCCCTACCTGGACGACTGGCTCATCCGCGCCAAGACGAGGGAGCTCGCCGTGGCCCACACGGCAAGGACCGTCCAACTTCTCACGGACCTGGGATTCTCCGTGAACTACGCCAAATCCCACCTGGTACCAGCTCAAGACGCACTGTTTCTGGGGGCAAGGCTCAACACAGTGTCCCTTCTGGCCTCCCCGTCGGAGGAGAGGACCAGGACCATCTTGGGCAAGGTGCAACGGATGTTGGTGGCCGACGCGGCCAAAGTGAGGTCCGTCAAGTCCCTCCTCGGAATGATGTCTTCCTGCATCTACCTCGTTCCCATGTGCAGGCTCCGGATGCGCCCGTTGCAAGAATTCCTGGACGCGCGTTGGATCCAGACGACGGGCAGCTTCGAGGAGAGGATCAAGCTCGACGAGAGCTTCCGACGAGCGATACGGTGGTGGGGCACCCGCGCGCATCTGACGGCGGGCATGGACTTCCAGACCCCAGCCCACCAGGAGACAGTGACCACGGATGCCTCCCTGGAAGGGTGGGGAGCGCACACCGAAAAGCTGCACGCAAGAGGACTTTGGCTCCCGACGGAGAAGTCCCTGCACATCAACGTCCTGGAGCTCCGTGCAGTGTTTTGGGCCCTCAGGTCCTTCCTTCCGTCCCTCAAGGGCAAGGTGGTGAGGATCTTCACGGACAACACCACCACCATGTTCTACATCAGGAAACAGGGCGGAACCAGGTCCCCAGCGCTGTCCAAGGAGGCGCAGGACCTGTGGCATTGGGCCATCGCCCAAGGGATATTTCTGGTGCCGTTTCATCTGGCAGGGATAAAAAACACCATCGCCGACTCACTCAGCAGGGAGCTGCGCTCGTGCCACGAGTGGGAACTACGGCAGGATCTAGTGGATCGCCTCTTCCGACGGTGGGGCACACCCCAGATCGACCTGTTCGCGACGGCGACGAACACCAAGTGCCAGAGGTTCGCCAGCAGGTTTCCCCAGGCGAGGAGCATGGGCGATGCTTTCTCGTTCCCCTGGGAGGGCCTGTTCCTCTACGCGTTCCCTCCCCTGCCTCTGCTAATCCGGCTCATCAATCCGCTCAAGAGGTCACGGTGCAGGATGATCCTCGTCGCACCTGCGTGGCCGAGGCAGATTTGGTTCCCGGACCTTCTGGACTTGTCAGCGTCCCCGCCAATCAAGCTGCCGGCGGACGCGGATCTACTCTCCAGGGAAGGAGGCGCCATCCTCCACCACGACCCCAAGTCACTGAACTTGCAGGCCTGGCTCCTGCAGCGCTAGAGTTCGGAGGATACGACATACCGGCCGACTGCAGAGAGGTTCTTGCAAAGGCCAGGGCGTCCTCGACTCTAAAGTGCTACGGACACAAATGGAAGAGGTTCTCTGTCTGGTGCCGCGCACAGAAGATTAACCCTCTACGGATTACGGCTCCCCAAGTACTGCCGTACCTGCTGACGCTGGCCAAGGCTGGACTGGCACACGCGTCCATCAAGATTCATCTTGCTGCGATCTCCCGATACACCAGAACCACGGGGCGGACGTCCTTGTGGTCTCATCGTCTGGTGAAAGAGTTCATGAAGGGACTATTCAGATCGTTCCCGCCGGTGAAGGCTCCGGCCCCGGCATGGGAGCTCAACGTGGTGCTGACCAAGCTCATGGGACCTCCATTCGAGCCTCTACACTCGGCCCCGTTGAAGTTTCTGTCGTGGAAAACAGCGTTTCTCGTGGCCATCACCTCCGCACGACGGGTGGGAGAGATCCAGGCCCTTTCCTGCAAGGCTCCGTACTTGACTTTCCACGCCACGAGGGTAGTGCTCAGGACGCACCCCTCCTTCATGCCCAAGGTACCGTCGGACTTCCAGCTCAACGAACCCTTGGTGTTACCTGTGTTCTTCCCGTCGCCTTCGTCGCCGGCTGAGAGGACTTTGCACTCGCTGGATGTGGCTAGAGCGCTGAAGTTCTACGTGGACCGCACGAAGTGCTTTCGGAAGACGTCACAACTTTTTGTGAACTTTGGACCTGTTAATCAGGGGAAGGCTCTCTCGAAGGCCTCCATTTCCAGATGGCTCTCCGGGTGTATCATTTACTGTCACCGGTTGGCAAACCGACCGCTGCCTGGCCGTCCGAGAGCCCATTCCACCAGAGCGATCGCAGCTACCACGGCGTTCCTATCTGGTGTGCCCCTGCTGGACATATGCAGGGCTGCTACGTGGAGGTCGACGCACACCTTCACGAAATTCTACTGCGTCGATCGGGATTCCAGGGAGGAGTCCAGGGTCGGCCAAGCAGTGCTGCGCAACCTGTTCGCCTGAGGTGAGCCTGGTGAGGAGGTAAGATGCTTAATGTTGAGTTTGATGTAATGCTTAATGTTGAGCCTTTGCCACCTCCCGTGGTTGTGCATGTGTGTACTGCTATGTATTCTTTATTCATGAGCATGTGAATCCATGCCAGACCCCATGCTGGAGAAGGAACAAGTTACTTACCTGTAACTGTTGTTCTCCAGCATGGGTCTGGCATGGATTCACATGCGAACCCTCCCGCCTACCCCTCTGCGGCTCTTCACTTGGTCATACTGCCACTTCACGTGCTTCCAAATCTGAAGATGGCTGCCAGAGGCGGGGCTTAGGTAGAGGGCAGTCATTGGCTGTGGTCAGTATGACGCAGAGACCAGTGATTGGTTACTACTACGAAAGACAGATCAGAAACGAAACTGATACTGGTTTTTTCTTTACCGAGGATTCCCAGCCTGACGACGGGGAATATTCATGAGCATGTGAATCCATGCCAGACCCATGCTGGAGAACAACAGTTACAGGTAAGTAACTTGTTCCTTCTCTTCTCGACTATCTTTTTCATTATTGACACGGTTCTTGTAGTACTGAGCTATATCCAGTACTTCTGATTGCGATTCCGCCTGCCAAGTGCTCTCGGAAGACATAATTTGTGACTGGATGTCAGGCAGCAATCCCTGCACACATTTGTCCACAAATAATCTTTTCCCAGACTCTGTGCCTAAGTCCTGTCCACTGAAATCCGAGAATACCTGCTTGGACCGATTAAAGAACTCGGTAGCACCCTCAGACTTTCCTTGGACACAGGCCGTAAGCTTGTCCCAAATAATTCTCTTTTCGGGAATTATGGTTTCTAATTTAGCAACGATTCTATCAGGCAAAGTTAATATCACCTGAGGCGGTCTTTCGCCAGCTGGCCTTTCCCCATCAAGTCTAATTATATTCGCCCATGTATCCCCCAACTCGGGTACATCGTCTATAGTTCTAACTTGTTTCCATAAATCTACGGGCAGGAGCACAGGAAATAATAAATCAATGTCGCCTAGGGTGAATACTGAGGACTGCAAGACGGACTCTATTTCTTTATAGAACCCTGTCGGATTTTTCCTAATATCAGGAATAGACTGTCTAATGGTGTTCACTTCCTGTCGTGAAAACGGGACGTGAACAAACTGTGATACATAATGTGCGGGAATGTCCACAGGAGGTGTACCTGCTGCAACATTAGCGGGAACCTCATCTTTCGGGACAAATGTCGGAGGTACCTCTCTCATAGGCAACTGAGGAGTAGGCAACTGCGAACCCTTACTAAGCAACAGAGCTAAATCGAGCGCTAAAGCAGTCGAAGAAGTGTCAAGCAAAAAAGCCCTCTTATAAATACCCAGTAACTCTGTGGGACAACTAATCTTTCTCTTTACACATTCATCCTGCAGGTACTCTTCCATCACCTGTATCACTTTCCTCTGCATTTCTAACATATATTGACTGTATGTGTCATATACCTCAACTGGAGTTATCGATACGTCTGAAATCCATCTAATCGCGTCTTTCTTATAAATTCCTATTTCCTCCGATATCGGTTTGCGACACGTAAGTAACCGTTTCTGTACATACATATTTTCCTCTTCATCATCCTCATTCTGTAACTTTTCTAATTCCTTTCTATACCCAAATAACCTCTCAACATGCTCATTTACCTTCTCCACAGTGTCTCTAGAAAGAGCTAGACTGTTTAGATCCCTTAACCCTTGCGGAGCATCCGCATTATTTAATCTTCCCCACATTATACATAACTGAATCCCTAAACCTTCAATAAAGATATTTTTCTCAGGAAAATTATCCGTATTAAAAAGTATGGAAAAAACGCTAGCTTGATCATCCTTCTCCATACAATGCTTAGCCCATGCAATCAACTCACGTTTCTTCTCCGGTGGTACAGTACTGCGAGTGACAACCTTTGACCCTGCACCTCGATCGATTACAAGCGGCTCAGGACCACTTGGAAGAGAGGGAGCAGGCAAATTCGATGGAGGTACTGCAACTGGTGCGATAAAAAGAGGCAGAGGAGCAGGTGGAGGGACAAATACTGGAGGAATAGGAACAGCAGGAAGAGGTACAGCAGCGGGAAGAGGAACATACGGAGGTGGTGCAGAGGCACCAGGCCTTCGTTCATTTAGCAATTTATCAATAAACTCATCAGAAACATGAAGATCTTTGGAAGGATAGATTTTCTGAATACCAAGTGAGAAAGCCCTATCCATATTTCTAACCGATTCAGACTGTTTATCCTGGTCATATAACAATGCTTTTTCGGCATTCGTTTTATGACAGCGCGCATGTTTCTCTCTACTCTTAAGCTGTTGTAACGCTTCTTTTTTCCAATTCTGCAAAACATCAAATGCTGCAGGTCTAGCCTTTTTCTTCAACAAGACTGACTCCAAATATTCAATGCGAGGGATCTCAAAACTACCATTGATTGGCCACTGAAGTTCGGAGGCATGTCTGGTTTGTCTGTGCCAAATATCATTAAATACTATACTTCCAATGCCATACTTACAGTACATAGTATATGCCGGCGACCCCTCCTGTGGTGCCGGATGGCCAAATTCCAAAGATTGTCTATCACTGCGGAATAATGCTCTAGAGGAGGTAGACAATTTCCCAGGCATATCTCAAATTCTTGGTGTTACCTGGTCAATAATTGTGTCTGCAGATACAATGCACCAAAATTCAAATTGTCAGGGTTGAATTAAGAATCGGGTCACGACTCACCTGACCAAACCTAAGGAAGACCGATCGGTACTTCTAAGAACCTTACCTAAGTAATTTTACCTCGTGTATGGTGATTTCGGCAAATCTGCCTGCCTCGATAAGTGGACCCTCGTCAAGATGCCGTCTCAGACCACAAGCTAATCGTCCAGGGATCGGGTCGTGCAGCGCTGCTTAGGTGTCGCATCTCATCCAGGGGCCCCTTTCTTTTTGTCACACCGTCCGATCCCGGTCCGATAGCGTGTGTCAACCTTCAACAATCCGGCATCAATCTTGAGGGTCCCTATTCGGGCGCCAACTGTGAAAACAGAAATAAAATATCCCCAAAAGGAAATACACAAACAGGGGTTACAAAGGAACATACAAAGTACTTTATTTTATACTGAATCCAGTTACAAAAGCAGAGATTAATCAGATAGCTATCGGCCCTCAGTACAACTCAACGAACACCAGCGTGGTTCAGTGTGTTCAGTGAGAGACGCTGTACATTAGAATGCATTTGCTTTTTATACACATTGTGGGCACTATATCCAGCCCCACTTCGGGTTAATGTTCTACTTTATACATCACCAATTCTAGGGTTCGTGCCGAGTCTCAAATAACCGCATATAACTGGTTTGCTGGTTTGTCTTTAATACATGTAACAACAAGCGTATGCATTAACTGTGTATTCTAAAGTTTTCCATGCAGGCCTTCTTAAACATAAATACAATGTAGTAAGACAGATGTTCTTTGTTCAGTATGTAAATACATTGTCTCAACATATGCTCATGGATTAGTTTCATTGCATGAGTAATCCCTTTACACATACGTCAACGAAGGACAAGGTCTCAGTTCATGACCTCAACAAGAGGCCTGCAGGCAAATTACACATTAGCTATGTACAGAGGTCAAGACGGCCATGTTGTATTCTGCAGTTACATTGTCCACCATTTTAGCTCACAGGGTGACTTTTGCACAACGAATCCTAAAATGGCGGTTTGACCTAAAATGGCGGCCTACATAGAGTTAAGGTCAGGACCTTGCAAGCGACTTTCGAGCAGCTTGGCGTAGGCCAATATTAATATATTTATTACAATAGGAGGCACAATATACTTTCTATTCCGACAATATAAGGATTAGTGCATCATTGGCTACCCCTTATTTGTAGGGCACGTCTTGAACTACCTCTAAATATGTTTAGTACTGATTTTGGCGGACAAAACACCAGTCGATTGGTCTATGCTACATTGCATGTTCAGTTGTCCCTCAACCCCACTGATTGGTACTATCCCAACCTTGGACGTTCGGCTCCTTAGCAACATGTACGTGAAACGAAATGTAGGCGTTTGAATTCTATTAGACTACTCCCCATTTTCCCAATTAGTCCATCATCTCTCATCAGTAGGCCATCAGCCAAAGTCCTTTGTTTTTGTTGAGCTTGTGTCAAGGGAGTGTGAGCACACCAATATCTTAGCTTAAGACTCTAATGAATAGAATTTGTTTTCAACTTCTGAGTCACATGTGAAGATACAACGATGTTGTCCATTTCAGCCTTTCATTTACTGCTATTAAATTTAATTATACAGGGTGCGGTTGCTCCTCTTCACTCTAGAGACTAGCTCACTCTATCTCACATGAACTTTGTATAGTTTTAATTGACCAACTGTGTGGTTCTCACTGATGTTTTGGTCTTCTTCCATCTATGAAGAATGTGCCACATTCAGAGTGTATCCATGTACTCCCTTTGTGCTCTGTGCAAATCCTTTAAAAATAGAATCCTACCTCTGGGCCGACCTTGACTCATCGTTGGCTCTGCACACAGAGCTGTTTTTCTGCGTCTCCTGATTCTACAGCCTCAGCCTGTCTCTCAGGTAGCTTTGTTAAGTTCAAGGTGAGCCAGGGTCCATTTTCCTACTATGGCCGTCCTTTCCACCTTATATATTCCTTTATAGCAAGCTTCTATATGTTTTCTTTCTACCTTGCTTTGCTGCATATTTACAGTTATCTGTCAGTAAGTTACTTGATCTCTTTTAGATCCATGATTACTTTATCTCTAGATATATGTTACTCTTGTGCTTCAGTTACATCGTTACTTCTAAGTATTTATATATTGTTTCAGCATAGGTTCATATATCTTCTTCATGATATTACTTTCTCTTCATCAGATTTCACTTTAACGTCCATCCATATTATTCATTGATGCATTCTGACATTTTGGCAGGCGACATCCTTCCATGTAGTATTCTTCCACTCTTGCAGTGCGAGGATATGTTCTGTATGGCTGTCTGAGTGCATAACATCTCTCATACACTCGATGTGGCATGGGAACAATACAGGAGGTCCCATTTATTGTTTTTCTCCGACTGGTCCAATATGACGGCGGTAAGGGGGCAGGAACTGGCAAGATGGCGTCTACCTGCTCCTCTACAGTGGCTCCTTAGCCTGTCAGTCAGAGATGCCTATGGCCATGTGCCTGCAGCGACTGCGTTCCATTTTTCTTGCTGTAGTTTCACCATCTTCCACTCTTTTACATTTTGCACACAAACGATCGATTTAACGTGTGCCCTCTATCATGTCCGCTCTCTTGCCACAAGGCGAGGGTAGTGCCCGGCTGTTTAGGAAAGCACACAGTTCCTCAACCAGCCCATTTCCACTCCCATGATGCCAGTCCACACGGCCACTTGCACCACAAGCAGGCCCTCATGACTTTGGTTCCCTGTGAGGAAAACCTGGCTAAACAGGAGGTGTATTGCCTGGCACAGCATCCCACCCACCCACCTTCCCAAACACAGCCACACCATTATCAGCTACCAGTGCTTATTTAACAAGTTCAGACAGAGCCACTGTATGTCATCAGCCATTGCTCAAGTCAGACCTTGGAGGCTGGCATGACAAAAGAGACTTCACTCATCTGTGGTTCCTCTGGGCTGCGCTCCTCAGCTGAGTGGTAAATACCTTTCTAGCTAAGCTGCTTCTCTGGCATCTTTGGCTCAAGATAGCGTTCAGTTTTATGTATTAATTAAAGTATTCTAATTGAGTCTCTGCTGCAGGCATGGGTTTCCTTTATCCACACAAAACACTGATTTTTAAACAGTGAGTGAAAAAGCCAATTGAATTGTTTACACGACAGCCATTAAATATTTCCCAAAAGAAGCACCACATTTTGTCTCATTATTAACCGCCAAGTAGAAAGTAAACTGGTTGTAAGTTCAAATGGCTATTAAAATTACATTAGAATGATTACCTTGCAACTGGGAGAGTTGTGCATGTATTTGATGTACACGTTTACAACTGGGCTTAGTATAATGCAGAAGTAGTTTTAGAATACACATTTTACAAGCATTTCACATTTGTACTCTGTAAATATGATTGGAAAAATGGGAAGCTTTAAATATGCAATCCTTTAGGGGTGTACCGAATAAGTAATTTAATATTTGGTCTAATAACGGATAGTTTGTGAAGTATTCAGCCGAAGCCGAATATAAAGCCACGTAGTTGTTTTATTTAATAAATCATTCTCCAAACTTGTAAAACACGCTTTTGAAGATGAACAAATGAAGCTCTATTTGAAAAGCTTTTCCAAGTGTAATGCATTTTAAAGAATATGTCATCCTTATTTTATTTAAACCATTAAACACGTTAACAAGAAAAAGTAGAACATATATGGAAGGATAAGCAAAAGCAGTGCTACTGAAAGTTGCGGGCTTCACGGCTGCACAGGTGCAAAGGGCTAGGTTGCCATGAACAAAATAGATACTACTATTATATATAATGTATATGTATCTCAATTAAATGGTAAAGATTGTAAGGTTATAACACAAAATTAGTTGTTAATATAGTTCATTTTTATTATTCACTTACTTGAGTCTTGAGGCACGTTAGGGACAAGCTGGTTAGTGCAGGTTTGTGTCCTGTTGTGTTTGTGTGTGGCATTCTCCCTTAGTATGGCAGTGTTTTTAATATTCCAAACTCTTCCATCAGCTCGGAAACCTGCCCGCTAGTCCCCCGTTGGGAAGCATATTGATGATGCACTGCACTGCACTTCAGGTATTCCTTTTGATACCTGCCCTGCCCATGATGTAGAGATAGTTAGACCATAACCAGAACATTTTGTTACTGGTGATGGGGATAGTGTTTGTGTGGATTTTACAAATGTTGTTCTGAACCAATCTAAACAGGGTCAGGGCTTTACACTGCCTGATAGACATGTCCTCTTTAAACAAACTGTAACCGATTATACAGTCTCTGATAGTACACTTATACAGAATAGCCTGTCTTTCTGCTAAAAACATGCTGTAGAGATACATGATTACATTGTTGATCATGGGTCGGACCTTATGTGCTTAACGGAAACGTAGCTGAAAGACTCGAGCGGTCCCATTATAGATTGACTAACTCCCCAAGGCTCTAAATTCTACAGTACAAAATCGCCAAATAGTGATTGGTGGGGGGGTGGCGTTTATAGCACGGGAAGATTTGGACATCTTCCCTTCCCCAATTTATTGTGAAGACCATGCGTTGTTGCACCTGAAGATTACCTCCTCTGCTAATACTTGTACTGATTTTCTTTTGATTTACAGTCCCCACAGAGACACACCTGATTTTTCAGAATCTGTCATGAATATCTTATCTTCTCTAGACAAACCCAATCGGTCTGGTCTAGTCTGGTCCTAGGTGACTTTCATAGATGGTCGAACAATTCAGAAGACTCTGAAGCGCTCACCTTGGAACACCAGTTTAAATACAATGGTATGACTATACAAAACAGTGCCCCTACTCACATCCTGGGTAACACTTTAGATTGGGTTATGTCAAGAAACCTTTATCTGGACAGTGGGGAGATCACTCCTTGTGTTTTGTTGGACCACTTCTTTGTTACCTTTAGGTTACACCTACCAGGGAAACCTGCCCCTAGGGCTAAAATCCTGAAAAATGTCACCCTCCGTAATCTGAAGAAAATAAAACTGGAGGATCTCCATAGTTGTCTTAATAGCATTATGACTGACACTTTGGATTCCCACTTCCCCACTAGGCGAGCATTATTATATAACGACCGCTTGAGTACTTTCCTCGATCAAGTGGCTCCCTGGAAATCGACGTTCATCAAAAAGGACTCCATACCTAAATCTTGGTTCACTCCTGCATTAGCTAGTCTAAAACAAGAAAAAAGATGGACTGAAAGAGAGTGGAGTAAAGATAGCGCTACAAGCAATTTGCTTGCCAGGAAATCCCTAGAAAAAATATATAGACAATGAATTATTGATGCCAAGAAATACTTTTTTAATGAAGAAATAGAGAAGGCTGCCAATAGTACTAAGAAGCTCTGCCGGACAGATAGTGAGTGCCAGAATATTCAAGAGGTGTTTCTTGATAAAAATCAGTGTAGCAAGGGCTAAAATTGTGGATAAACTTCCCCCAGATATCACATATCCCACCCTGGCTGATATCCCAGAATCTGTTTTTTGATACAGGTGATATGTTTAACTTTAACCCCGTTTCAGTAGAGGAAATGGAGATGATATTAAAAAAGATGCAACCGACACCATGCTCTAGTGATACCATCTCTTCCAAGTTCATTTTAGATAATCCTAGTCTCTTCATGCCATTTTTTACCCGCTTTGCAAATGCATGTTTCCTCCACTGTATAGTACCAGATTCTATCAAACGTGGTGGTCACACCCCTGAGAAAAACGATTGTGGCTGACCCGTCTAACATGGGGAACTTCAGACCTATCACAAATGTTCCCTTTTTATTGAAAATTATTGACAACATGGCCACCAGTCAATTTCTACAATACCTTGAGGCATCCATTTCAGACAATCTGTATTTCGCGCCAATCACGGCACAGAAAGCGCATTGGTTGTGCTGCATATGTGTCAGCTTCCGCGCTCTGATCGCCTGGAATTCTCCTTTTTCCCTCCTCCTCCTCCTCACCTGATAGATCGACGTTAGTGATGACTGGTGATAGTGATCTTCTTGCCCGATAGTCTTTCTTGTTTCTAGCTTGATGATGGTGTCTCCCTCGAAGAGAAGCCACAGTGGAGGCCTGTCAGAGAGCCTACCTTGTGACCCCTTCCCTGAGAGGTACAAAAATGGGGAAAAAGCCAGGAGTGGTGTAAAAAACCCCAGAGCAAGCTGCAAACAGGATCCTTGATGGAAGATGGGCTCTGCCGGTAAACCGATGTAACAGCAATACAGATGGCGGGAGTCAGGAACACACCCATACCTATTGGAACCAGAGGTAAGTGAAAAGAGATAAAGTAAGGTGGAATACGAGTAAAAGGGAAGAGAGGAGGAAGGAATAGAGATGCGGCAGCGCCGAACCGGCAAAGCCGCATAGCAGCTGAGAAGCACAGAAAGGCAGAGACGTTCCGACAGAAAAGCTTGGAACGGACAAAACAAAAACAACACACAGCCTTGTAGCAACAAGCGGCACTACGAAAGAGCACAGCTGACCGAAAGAGGTTGCAACGCACTGTGGGACGGACAGGGCGGGGTTGACAAGCTCCAGAGCAAGAACAGAGGAAAACAACTAGACCGCTGCTGCATGCAATTATGTGATGGAATAACAACGGCCTCCTAAACGGATGCAAGGCCACAGGTGCCAGCATATGCGGCGCATGACAATATGGTGAACCGAGGTAAATCTGTTTTTTTGATGCTTTTGGTCGACCTTGTAGATCATAATAGATTGCTTTTAGCGTTACAGGCTAATGCGCTATGTTCTAAAAATTCCATAAGATGGTTTAAGTCCTTTCTAGGTGACCACATTTCCCATGTGGTTATGGATAAAGCATCTTCTCCTCAATCCAGAATCACATGCGGTTTGTCACAGGGTGCCTGTTTGTCACCCTCTCTGTTTAATGTATACATTCGCTCTTTATGTGAGCTTCACAAGTACTCTGGGATTACGTTAGCAAACTATGCAGATGATACTCACCTCCTCATAGAATGAGCAGGCAACTACCTATTAGATTTAGATGAAGTACAAAAGGTTTATAGCATCATCAAGGACTGGGTGACCACCAATTGGTTATGTTTGAATAGCTCTAAGGCAGAGTTTCTTATCTTTGGCTCTTCCCAGGCCTGTGAAAAGCTAGACCTTTGCTTCTCTAGGTCCAGGTCAAAACCCTTGGTATTTTCTTTGAGGCATTGTTGGGAGTGGATGCCCAAATAGACATTATGGTGAAAAAATAACAATATCATCTGCGGCTGCTAAGGGCCGCGAAGCCCTTTATCGCCTCTAGAAATTGTGAAACTCTTGTAAGGGCAGTAATCATGCCTAGAATTGATTCCGCAATGCTCTTCTTTGTGGTGCCAGTAAATTGAATTGCTGATGCTTGTTAATCTGTTTAGAATCACATGCTGTGCATATAGTCTGACATCTAGTGGTAACCGCAGAGTATTGCATCTTGTCTTTCGAGGATCGAAAGGGGATGTCGGCATAGGCGTGTTTTGTAACACCATCCCTAACGTGACGTGTAGTGTACCCAGAAATCCTCACACCTTTTTTTTCGCTAGCTGGTCGCCTTATGCAGAGCTCTATCTAAAATTGCAAATTTTTAAAAATCCTGACCGTTGGTCATTTATACAACATTCGTCCCCTCTTTGACGAATACTGAACCGACGCCAAAGACAGAACAACAGACTTCGACAGCTGGCGTTCCGGTCGAGGCTGTCTACCGCGTGTCCGGGCCTTCTGGCCCGCCTACACAGTAGAGAGAGTGGGGTCTGGGGGTTCCTTTCTTTTGAGAATGTCTTTCCTTCTCCCCTCTCTTTGCCCCTTTGATATTGTTGTTGCTTCTGTTTCCCTGCACTATGGACAGGACTCCCTTTAAATGTTGCCCTTTCTGTAAGGGAAAATTTCCCTGGAAAGACAAGCACCCTCGGTGCAATAAGTGTCTCCCGCTCAACCACGCTGAAGCATCCTGTCTGCACTGTAAGCTCCTTCGTCCTAAGACCATAAAGGAACGTCGTGTGAAACGGTGGGCGGCCTATGCAATGTTGCAGGCCGAGGATAGCTCCCCTGCCGCCACATCCGCCGAAAGCGGTGAGGCCCATAGCGACGGCCATGGCTCTGACACAGACACCATTGACCTAACAATGGGGCACACTCGCTCCAAGCCGTACCCACATTACATGGGACTAAACACACAACCCCCGGTACCGCTGCAGTTTCTCAGTCGAAGCGGTCCAAGGTGCCAACGGGTGCATCGAGTTCTTCGTCGACACCTGCTGATTCGCATTTTTGGCAGCCCTCCCCACAACTGCGTTAGCGGTATGCGTCCGGGCACTCTGTAACTAAGGGCGCCAGCACCAAATACCACGCCGACTCGCCTCCTAAGAGTGTGCCGACACTTAAGAAAACTCTGGTTGCAACGAAAGTTTCGACGCAGCCGCCCTCTCAGCCTAAACACCTTCCCGTAATGCTGTGCATCAGTGAAAGCCTTGCGAAGATTGTCTCGGCAGCTAGTAAATGCAAACATACGTCCAAAGACATTTCAGACCGCCAGGAAGGGCGGGATAGGCCCAAAAGTATGTCGAAAGAAATGCCAGAACACCCGAAAGAGCGACAGGACTTTACAGAGAGCCCCCGTCTAAGACTCTCAGTGAACAATCTCAATGTTCTAAACTACAGGATCCCTTAGTGGAGTCCTTTCCCTCTTTAGACACTTCTGGGTCATATAAATGGACTAGAGAGAAATTTGAGGGGTGTATGAACAGTCTAGAAAAATGTGTAGATTTTTCAGAGAAGTTCACCCCCAAAAGGCCTTGTGAAGCGATCCCTTATGTTGTACCCACAGTAATTAAATACCAGAGGACCTCAGACCCTCTCCATGAGGAGGTCTTCGATTTTTCAGACCCTGAAGAGGTTCCTCCTGACCCTTATGCACAGGACCCTTATGCACAGGGGGTTGATCTTTTCGATAACCCTCATGATCAGACCCCAAATTGGGGTGATGACCAACCTGTTGGCGAGAACCCACCATGGCTATACCCTACCTCAACCCCGGACCAGGATGCCATTGACCTTGACTCTCCATCGTCTCCCCCTCTGCGTCAGGCCTCTCCTGTGGACGACCAAATGGTATTTAATGCCATTCTTAGGGAGGTGTTAGAGCACTTCGAGATAGCTACACAGGAGGCTGTGGTAGACTCAGATTTTGTGGAGGACATCTTAAAAGAGAAGCCTCTGACTAGCCAAGCTATTCCCCTTCTCAATTCAATCAAGAGACACATAGCCCCCTCTTTATTGACACCGTCTCAAACTAGAGCTGTTAATCCTAGGGTGGAGAAACTATTTCGGCCCTCCCCTGCCGATTCCTTATATATTAGAGGTCATGTTACACAAGACTCTCTGGTGGTCACGACTATGAGGAAAAGGGCGGGGGACCACTTGCCTACAGGTGAGTCGCCACCAGACAAAGAGTGTAAAAGGTGAAATGCCTTGGGGAAAAGAATCACCACTGTTGTGGCTTACTCCACGCACATAGCCAAGTCAATCACAACATCCTCAAGAATACCTTGGATGCTGCTGAAACAGCTGGTCGTTCCCTGGCACAAGGTACCCTTTTAAAGCGCAATGCCTGGCTCAGAAACTCCGGGTTCAAACCCGAGACTCAAGCATCATTGATTAACAAACCCGTGGAAGATTCCAATCTGTTTGGGAAAGCGGTGGACGAGGCACTGGAGACCGCCAAAAAAGAACATGAGACCCTCAAATCTTTGAACCAGATTACTCAAAGACCTTTTCAATAAGGAGGGTGAAGTTCTCTCTGCTCCTTTCGAAGGCAGTCATATCAACGTTCCCCACATAATCAGTATAGCTCAGGAAACAATTGGTCTTCGGGACAAGGTTCTAACACCCCCACTACTTACCCTCCCAGAGGACAATATCTGGGAAAGGGAAGGGGTCGCATTGCCACCCCTAGAGGCTACCCGGCATCTGGCCAAAAATGACTCTCGAGTCCGGGTCCCCTCCCATGCCTTAACATCATTCCTGCATCATTCCTGCATGCATGGGAGGGGATCACATCGGACCAGTGAGTGCTCAAGACCGTCACCCACGGGTACTGCATAGAGTTCAGCCGGCCACCTCAGTACAGACCCCCAAGATCCAGGCGCCTGACACCGCAACACCTCGAGATCCTGCTACAAGAGGTCAAGATCCTGCAGAAAAGGGCGCTCTCGAAGTCGGACCCTTTCTACAGGTAAACAAGGGTATTTATTCAGTGTACTTCCTTGTACCCAAAGTGGATCTAATCATGCGCCCTGTTCGAGACTTGCGCCCAGCGAACAAGTTTGTCAAACCCCAAAAGTTTCGTATGGTGACGCTGCAAGAAGTAATTCTTATTCTCATGAGGGGGGATTACGTGGCAACATTGGACATGAAAGATGCATACTTTCATATTTTAATGTTGCCGGCACACAGTAAGTACCTAAGGTTCATGATAGAGGGCAAGCACTATCAGTTCAAGGTTCTTCCCTTTGCATTGCCTCAGCCCTAAGGGTATTTACAAAGGTACTGGCAGTGGCAGCGGCTCACCTGCGCAGGTAATCCATCCCTGTTATCATTATCTCGACGACTGGCTCATAACGGGGGACTCCTACGAAACATGCCTAGCAAATACTCAAAGGACGGTCGACCTTTTATTTAGTCTAGGATTCTCCATAAACGAGAAGAAATCAAGCCTCAACCCCAGCCAGGTCAAGCAGTTTCTAGGGGCTCTTATTCGGACAGAAGACAGGCTTGTCTTCCCCTCCAACGAGAGGGTTCAAAACATGCGGTTTCAAATCCCTCAGTTTGTAGCTGGTCGCGAGGTGACAGTACGCAAGGCCATGCGACTGCTAGGTATGATGCGGTCCTGCATTTATTTGGTTCCCAACGTGCGTTTGCGCACCATGCAAGAGTGGCTAAACAGCAAGTGGTGTCAGTCCAGCGGACTATGGGATGATCTAGTGGTTGTCTCGGTAGCCCTCTTTCTCTCTCTGAGGTGGTGGTCGAGGGACAACCTCTTGAAGGGGAAGACCTTCACCACCCCGCAGTAGAAGTCACTCTTATGACGGACGCATCCCTCACAGGGTGGGAGGCTCACCTTCTTCAACAGACGGCGCACAGGGTTTGGCCCCCAGAGGTAGCTTCCAATCACATAAACCTGTTGGAGCTACTAGTGGTATTCAAAGCACTGAAAGCCTTTCAGACGCAACTACAGGGAAAGACACTACTAGTCCTAATGGACAGCACCACAGCCATGTACTACCTGAATAAGCATGGGGGCACTCATTCTCCAGGGCTGTCCAAACCATCTCAGAACATTTGGAAGTGGCCTCTCAAGCACAAGATGTTTCTATTGTCTTAACACATTCCAGAGGAACTCAATCTTCTCGCAGACATGCTCAGCCGAGGCTTCCCACTACCCTTAGAGTACGAATGGTGACTATACGAAAACATTGTCCCCACTGTGTTCGCAGAATGGGGTTTCCAAGAGATCAACTTGTTCGCAACTCTGGAAAACTCACAATACCCATATTATGCCTCCAGGTACCCTCAGAACTAGTCCAAGGGGAACGGTATCTGGATAACATGGTCAGGGAGATTTGTTTACACTTTTCCCACAACTCCCCTACTCAACAAGATTGTGCACAAGATGCACCAGGAACCAGTTACCATGATTCTGGTGGCCCTGTTATGGGCACGCTAATCCTGGTTCTCCCATCTGATGGAAATGTCTCTCTTTCCTCCGATAAAACTGCCTTGCCCTTACAACATGTTGTCTCAAGACAGGGTTTAAACGCTCCTTCCATGCCCGCAAACTCTCAACTTATCAGCCTGGCTCCTGAAATCTAAGAGTTTGGACATATCCAGCTTCCTCAGAGATGCATGGATATACTCAAAGAAGCAAGGAAACCTAACACCATACATTGCTACTCCGATAAATGGAAACTCTTCGTCATATGGTGTAATACCAAGGACATCGATCCCATTGATTGTTCCCCTACACATATTGTGTTATACCTACCTCACCTGCTGGACTCAGGTCTGAGATTCAATTCCTTGAAGGTTCACTTAGCTGCACTTTCAGCCTACACTACGTCCCAGCACGAAGTGTCTTGGTGGAAGATCCCAGTAATTAGAGTTTTTATGGAAGGGGTTAAGAGAATGTATCCTCCCATTTCCAACCTGGCTCCCGGATGGGAACTAAATGTGGTGTTAACCAGACTTATGGGGTCTCCCTTTGAACCTATGCACAAAGCGAGCCTAAACGCACTCACTTACAAGACAGCCTTCCTAGTGGCAGTCACTTGCATACGAAGAGTTAGTGAACTACAGGCCCTTTCTATCCTGGACCCCTTTGTCACAATTCACAGAGATAAGGTAGTTCTGCGCACTCACCCAAGGTTTGCGCTTAAAATCATTTCAAAGTTCCATGTGAACCAGTCTATAGAACTGCCTACTTTCTTCCAGAACCCTACCAACGTGGCAGAAAGAAGCCTACACACACTTGATGTGCGTAGGGTAGTCATGTACTATCTGGAAATAACTAAACAACCAAGGAAAACAAATCAGTTTTTCGTTTCACTGGCAGCTGTTAGACAAGGTGACCCTGTCTCTAAATCAGCCATCTCTAAATGGATTGTCAACTGCATCACACTCTGCTACACTCTTGCCAAGAGAGAACTGCCCTTCAAGCCTAGAGCTCACTCTACTCGGTGCACGGAGGCTTCCATAGCATTCATTGAAAATGTTCCCGTTGAGTCCATTTGCAAAGTGGCAACCTGGAGTTCTGTACACACCTTTACAAAACACTGTTGCCTAGACACTCACTCTAGGTCACTCAGGTGGGACAAGCAGTACTAATATATCTTTTTTTCACTAATATTCCTTCTCACATCCCACCTCCAACTCAGGGTACTGCTTGCTAGTCTATGCACAGCATGTGATTTTAAGCAGATTAACAAGCATCAGAAGACATGCATTACTTACCATAATAGTATTTCTGATGATTGTATCTGCTTAGATTCACATGCGCCCACCCTTCCTCTCAGCTCGGATGGAAGGAACATAGATGTCTTACTACTTCTCTCTTTCTGTACTCGCTCACGATAGTCATAAGGCTCCCTCACAGCAGAAAAATACAATCGGAGGGTACTCGACTCGTGAGGATTTCTGGGTACACTACACGTCACGTTAGGGATAGTGTTACAGACACGCCTATGCCGACATCCCCTTTCGATCCTCGAAACACAAGATGCAATACTCTGCGGTTACCACTAGATGTCGGACTATATGCACAGCATGAGAATCTAAGCAGATACAATCATTAGAAATGCTATTACCGTAAGTAATGCATGTCTTACAGAAGCTTCAAGTTCTGCAAAATGATGCAGTTCGTATTGTAAAGCAAGTTCCTAAAAGAGGGCATGTCTCCTGCTTTAGGAAAGACCTTCACTGGCTTCCGATCTCAGCTAGAATCACATTTAAACTAAACATTCTAGTTCATAGATGTGTTTTTGGTCAGGCCCCACGCTACGTGAAAGAATGCGTAAAGCTGCAACAATCCTCGCGTTCAACCAGATCTGCAGGAACCTGCCGACTGATCTATCCTCAAGTTAAACAGACAAGGGGCGGAGGGTGCTCATTGCCTGTGCTTGTTGTTAAGGCTTGGAATTCACTCACAGCCAATCTTCGCACGGAACAGAGTCTTGCTGTGTTTCGTAAGAGGCTCAAGACCCTGCTCTTTGCTTAATTGTTTTTGTTTCTTCTTTTACTACTTTCCCTCTCTTGGGTTGTCTTGTGTCTTCTTTTGCTGTTTGTGTTCATGTTGTGCTTTGATGCCTGTGGGATTAAGCGTTATATATATTTGTAAACATAACAAAAACATTTGTATAAGTATATCCCAATGATATTTCTTATTAACTGGTCAAAAACCTTTCTTTCTTGATTTACAATTCAGTAAAGAAGAGGAGACTGATTTAAAAATGAATATTGTCCTTAGTTCATACCTAATATAGAAATAAACACGAATTATTCGAAATAGTGCTGTAAGCCGGTTAAGATACCTCTGCGGGTTGCGCACTCGCTGCTGCAGTCTGTGTGAACTGCAGATTGCAGGTTCGAATCCCAGCAAGGGCAACCCAGCCTTTCATGCTTCTGAGGTCGATAAAAGAATACATATTTCTGTTGAGTGATATTGTATGTATATATTCTATGTAAAGCACTTAGGCGTAAGCACTATATAAATAACACATCATTGCATACATTCAATACAAACTATTCTAGAAAAGCAAGGTAGCAAAGTTCAAGAGCATGTACTCACCTTGCTTGCTAAAACTATCCTCTTCAGCCTGTAGACTAGTAACATGGTATAGTAACCACGTGTGATGGCGTTCTATAGAGAACATAGCGCCATTTTCATTCTATTTTTGTATAATGCACGGATAGCTTAAGAGTTGGTAAACATAGAAAGAGGACTAACTCTTCCCTCTGTCTTGTAATGCAAAAGCAGGCAGAAATTTTAAATGGACTGTTCCAGATTTTCCATACTGTCATTCAGGAAAGTCATGGTTCTATTAAAGACACTGAGGCGAAGTATTATGCTTACTCTTTACTTCACAAACTCGAGCAGCAAACATTAAAAATCACTTTAACTACAAATGCAAAAGGAACTACAATCTACTAGAAAAGTGTAGTCTTTGCAGTTTGAACTCTAATGCTTTACAGCATGTCACGTGACACAGTCCACCATTCACAATGCTACGGTCCCATCACCTCACGCGTCATCCTCCTTCATCTTTCTCTTTCTTTCTCTGTCTCGTTGCAGCTTCCCGATACGTGATTCCACACTGGACCTTGAATAGAACGAAGAACCAGAACTTATAACTACTAAAAGATCTTCTGGGTCCTTTTAGGGGGCCATCATTCTCTGCCCACCCTCATCCATGGGGCCTCTCAGGAGCTTGCCAGCTTGGCATCTGCACCTGGAAGGATAGGCCATAAACACAAACCATGCTCATGTTTCTTCTCTGGGTGGGCAATTGCCAAAGCTGGCGCATTCCGCTGCTCCCTTGCTGCGCTTGTTACCGCACTCTTACACTCTGACCTCGCTGCACACTGTGTGCGTAAATCTGAGCGATTGCGCTGGTGGGAAAATACTTTGGCTCTGTGTCTTTAATAGAATCATAACTTTCCAGAACGATAGTATGGAAAATCTGGATTCTATGTCAAGACCGAAGGCTCGTATTATGCTTGTTCAAGGCTTACTTATCATCAACGAGGCTACTTGGTTGATCGGTTTGAAATAAAAGGTCTTAAAAGCAGCGCTTGTTAGACAAGTCTGAGGCCTTCGGAAGTCTTGCGAGCAGGCTCGCTGGCAAAAGATTTGGAAGCCGTAGCCCCTCTCGTGTAATGCCCCCCGAAGCAAGATGTATCTGTGCCTGCTTGCTGCATGGCCCCCTTCATCCACCTTACTAAAGTGGCGGTGGACACCGCTTTGAAAAGCTTTCAAAGTGCAATAAATACTGACTTTCTCCCGTTGGCCTGAGATGTGCGGTTTTCCCTTCGTACGCTTTCATACTCCTGATCTGGGAAGGCAGGGAAGATAGCTGTCTTAACTGATGATGTTTTAGTTCTTCTCCTAATGTGGAACGTAACCTTTTCCGGAGAATAAGACTTGCTGCCTGTCTCCAGTGTGCCAATGTCCAACACCCTTTTAAGGCTAGCAAGCATAATAGCGTTGCCAACTTCGCCGACAGAACCTTCCTAGTCAGCTCGTCGTCCGACCAACTTAGGGAAAGCCGGAGTACTTCATTCACGTCGCATAGATGCGAGTTTGTCGGTGGCCAGATAGCTCTCACACCCTTGAGCAGCCTAACCACTAGGGCATGCTCGCCAATCGGCGTGCTATGGACCTGATCATGACCCGCTGAAACGGCAGGGCCAGAAAGTAATCACCATCCGGTAGGCTTTGCTTTGGTGGCCAAGCCCGCTAGGAAATTCACTACATGGATCACATCAACAGTAGCGGGATGCACGTTTGTTAGGGAGAATTCTCATTCTATGGCTAATTTCCCTTACCTATAGAGTCCCCCAGCAGCTTTGCTGGATTTGAAGGGTTTGTTTTCTTCTCCTGCTAAGAGTATGACTCTTTCTCCCACTCTTAGGCATATTTACTATGTGTTTTCTGGGCTATTTTTTGTGTTTAATGTCCATGGGGTTTATCTCCCCCCCCCATAGAAACCATCTTTATCCACATGTGTTACACAGCACTCTCCGTGCAGTGACACAGGGGTGTCGTAGCGACCCCCAAACATAGACTCCATACCCTGGGACTGACTACTGTCTCCCAGGGCATGTAAAGTCCTCATTGACTTTACTAGTCAATCTTTATGAACAAAACCAGTACAACCCATTTTACTATGGAGGTACTGGCAAGGGTTAATAGTTTTTCCATTATGTTCATTTTCGAGAGGGTACCGTACAGTCCCTCTCTCAAAAGTTTCTGGCTGGTGGCAGTGGTTACTACCAAAAATATTCGAACGCAAATATTTCCCTATGGGATTTTCCCATTGTTCGAGGCTACCACATTTACCGACAGTCTCTAACATACCGCCTGTTTATTTTTATATTAACTTTACTCTGGTAGGTTTTATTTGCCACAACTTTTATATCAATTCTTTCTCGTGTCTTTCTCTGAACTCCTAACCCAGTTCGGGGATCCTTTGTTCGTCCTTTTGGCAGGCTTCTGCCAAGAAGCCCTCCTTTCAATCCACTGAGTCTGGGGTGGATCCATTGTGTGGGAGGGGGAGTAGGACGCCTGGACAGGGTTGCCTCAGCAACCCATGTCACACTCTGCCCTGATAGGCTGGAGGGTCTCCCGCCAGGATGACCACTCCACTGTGTGAGTGACAGCTAAGCTGTATGAATGGGGATCTTTTTGCACAAAAGCAGGGTCCTGAGGACTGGAAGAGCAAGACGTCGCCACTGGAATTAAGAAGCCGAAGAGGATAGAAGCCAAAGACATCTGCAACAACTGAACCACCGGTGAAGCCCTGCTGCAGTGTCTCACCACTTTTCTCCACACGACGAGAGAAGATCTTCATCTGCAAGAGCTGGTGGGGCCAACCAGTTTGCCAATCGCCTTCCTGGACCTGCCTTGGTCGAATCGCCAGTACCCTGTACTCGGAGACCGGATAGCCAGGCACCCGTCCACCCGGACCGCGATTTAAAGGAGCGTACCTTTTATTCGTTGGGCAGCACTGCGGCTGGTTTCATCCCTGGGCAGTGCAGTAACTCGAACCTTCCTCCACGACGAGAGCCCCTCTTCCTCTGCTGGATCTCCCGAACTGCAGGAACTGCCAGGAACAACCGCCACCGCAGGAGCCTCTTCTACATTTCAAGGTACTTTGTTCCGCCAGGCCTCCCTTTCCGCGTGGTAGTGCTAAACGTGTTTTAAATCCTTTACCTACCTGTTGGGTTGGCCGCCCCTATGCTCTAACATTGTCTTTCACCTTTTGCATCCACCTTTTCGAATCGTTTAACAAAGACTTGACTGCAGCTACAAGAACATTTTGCTCCTGGGCTCTTTGCCCTGTACCACTGACTCTGGCACAGGCCTATTGACTCTGGTTGAATTTGTTAGTGCATCCACTTCTTATGACCACCTTTTCTTCCCACTTTTAAAACTTGTGAAGTGCCATTTTGCTCGGTTTTCATTTAAGTATTATACATGCTAAAGTACTGCCTTGCCTAAACTTGTTCACAAACTTATGGGAAGTGTTGCTAGGGTGTGTAAGAAGATATTCCTGTATAACTTGTGTTTTCCCTCCCTTGTGAGAAATTGATAGAGTTCCATTTGCGTTTGGTTTTCAATGTGCCGTTTTTCTCAGTTTTCACTCTTGCTCATACTTGTTTACAATTTAACTAGGGAGTTGTGTATACTTTTCTTGACTGATTTTAACTTGCCTTAATAACTGTGATTAATGTGTTGAACTAGAAGTGTGTAATAAATATATATATATATGTTTTTTAATACAAAGCTTTGGTCAGTGTTTCCTTGTACCCTAGTATTGTAGTCCTATTGTGTAAACCTTGAATACTGCTCATCTTCCTCTTGAGATAAGTCTGACTGCTTAGCCACAGCTACCAACTAAATCTTTGTGGTACAGACTGATACCAAAGGGGATTTATTGCTCATACCTGTAGTCTTAATCTTCTGTAGTGCTCCCTAAGGGAACTGCACAGGATTGTACCTAACAACGTTTCTAGCCAGACACCAACTGTGCCATCTACTGCAAGACTCCCTGTAGGATTTGGCTGTCTTAGGGCCCCCGGACTCCCTGACAAAGCATTCAGCCTCTCCTGAAAGTCCCGGGTTTCTCCAGGCACTCCTGAAATCGCCCAAGCTACCAGCTGTAACGTTCCTTGAAGGGCCTATGGGGCAAGGGAGCCCTGTCGGGTCCAGCAGGAGGTCCATTCTGTCCGGATGGAGAACTGGGGTGTTGCAAGATAGTTCAAGCAGATCCAAGCCTGACTTTTCCAAACTGGTGTCACCAGAATCAGCCTCGCTTACTGGCATCTCGCATAAGCCAGTGTCCTCGCAATCATTGTGAAGTGGGGAAATGCATAACTCTTGCAAGATCGCCATTGTTGCAGGAAAGTGTCCGTGGCTGCTGCTTCCGGATCTGAAAAATCGCCCCAACTGACGGTTCAGTTTGGATGCGAAAAGGTCCATCTTGCAAGGACCTTTCAGCTGCATCCGCTCGAGGAAGAATGAGCTGTTCAACTTCTAGTTGCTGGAGTCTTCTGGAGTCTGAGATTTCTGGAATTCCTGTCCGTTACCTGGGTGACGGCCCCGGGAAGATATTCTGCGGTATCACAGGCCCTTCTGCAGGCAGAAGTACCAGTCCTTGGCCAGCTCCGCTAACAACTTGGACTTCATCCCCTGCAGCCGGTTGATGTACTGCACGGCTGAGATGTTGTCCATCTTTAATAGAATGCAGCATTGCACCCTATCCTAGGTAAGACACTTGTTCACAAAGGAGCCCCCTAAGCACTCCAGCCAGTTGATGTGGAGCTTGGTTTCCTCCAGGGGCCAATGCACTCCGGTCGAGAGTCCTCTGCAGTGGAATCACCAGATCCAGGGAAGACACGAAGATGGCTCTTCATTGCACGCTCCCATGCTATGTTATGTTATGTTATTGGGCATTTGTATAGCGCCTTTTTTACCATTGGTATGATCTCAAAGTGTTGTGGGTTGAACACCCTCGGGGACCGTAATCCAGGTCAGTGGAGAGAGTAGGGTAGTAAAAAGTGCTTAGGTGCACTCAGTATGTGTGCAGCCAGGGCGGTTTTCGTGGTGTGTAGCTGCATTCTAATGCTAGGCATGGTGCAGTGGTTCTGTGTGATCAGTAGAATGTGTGCCGCAACGCCATTTTTACTTGGGGGCTAGGGGGTTAGCTTCATTCTGGCGGAGGTGGTGCTTGTGTATGGGATTCTATGTGCCACTAGGCCGATTTTCCGTGCGGGATAGCTACCTTCTGAAGACTGTTGAGGTATTCATGGAGGTGTATAATTATGTGTGCAGCTAGGCCGAATTAATCGAGGGGTATAGCTATGTTCTATTGTTTGTTGGTGCAGAGGAGAGAGTTAGCATATTGGTATGTGTGAGTGTTTGTGCAATTGGAGGAAGGCCCCTGCTCCTGATTACCTTCCAGTGCCTGCTGAGGTGACTATATATCCCTATTTTAGAAGTTCAGAGCTTTAGTTTTCTGGTAGACATTCTCTGTCTGGGGTGGAGTTGTTCTGTTTACCAAGCTTGACCATGGTTTTCCATGAGTTGCCCGATTCTAAACCTTTACTGTCCTTTGCGATTGCAGGTCTGTGGTCATCCCTGTGTCTTATTGAGTCTGCAGTTGCTTATCAGATAGCACCTTCTGTGCAGTTACATCCAGTTCTGTTCTATCAGATTTATGAGTGCATCCTAGATATGAGAACTAGTATTCAGTGGACCTGAAGGTCCAGCATCAAACCAGGTGCTGTATATGACTGACATTATTATGTGCAGCAGAAGTTTGAGTGTCCCTGGTCGGTTATAGGTCAAAGGATCGAAAAAAAAGGTCGAATGACAAAAGGGTCGAGTCAATTCGACCAAAAAAAAGGATTGACATTTTTTTTTTTTCGGGGGGGGGGGGGTCCCCCACCCATACCCCCTGTTTTTGGGGTAAAAAAAAACATTTTAAAGCTACACTAGAGCAAAAAAAAATATCTATTTAAACATTTTTTTTGATCCTTTGGTTTTCGGTCGAATGCACTTGAACCTTTTGCATTCAACACTTTTGCTTTCGACCCTTTAACTGGACACCTTCCTGGTCTAGTGTGGAGTGACGTTCCCCCTACATGCACTCATCTACATCACATATATCATACATTGGCAAGCTGATCCTCACAGACAAATTGTACTCCTTCATACAGACACCTGATTCTCGCCCACCTGCATCCACAAGCCAGTGGTCCTCATCTACATTTTCTACTGTTTACTATGTTCAGTTCGTCCATGGAAGTGGTTGAGAGGCATCGCCCAATCCACATGCTCCCTAATGTGCCGCTACACCATTGGGTTGTTGTCGGTAATGTTAGTCAACACCCACAACATTTTCCATCCCCTTCCTCCACATGGGCACCCTTGAAAAACACTGGGCCTCATTATAAGTGAGCAGCTCCAGAAGTAAAGGTGCCGGTAACAACGTTACTGTTACCTTTTCCGGACCGGCTCACTTCAAGTCTACCGGTAGGGTCCGTGAAGTACCGGCAGGTCTGTCCTACCGGGAGTTCAGGCCCCTACCAGCAGATTTTTCACTGAAGCATCGGCACCGTTAGTAGTCCACAACCTGGTGCAATGAAGGTCTCCTCCTCTGCAATGGAGGCAACATCAGAAGAGGAGAGAACATCCATGGTAAGTGTACGCGACACAGTTAAGTGATGTTCGGTGGAATGTGCCAATGATGCATTGGCACCATGGCCAAAGAAAACAACAATTGTAGATTACTCGTGGTGCTGTGAATCATCATATATAGTATGTTCACAACATACACCTACAGTGGTCAACAGAGTATTTCAATGCCACAAGGTGTGTCATCATGTTGTCGGTCCTGTGATGAATCAGATGATGTCATTACTCCTTTCCCAGAGGTAGCCTCTTCTCATTTGTCAGAATTCTCCTTCAGGCTGTTGACCCCATAGTGAAGAAGAAGAATTCTTCCCACCAATGTACCCCTCTGAATGTGGAAACCAACATGCAGAGGGGTCAATTAATTGAAAGATAAGATCCAAACGAGACACTGATGGCTGCAAAGGAAGGCAAGGCACAAATGAATACTTTGCTATGGACTGATAAGCATACAAAGGCCAAAGAACCAAATAGACCTGTGCCAAGCCAGGGAGGAGGGATACTGAAGAACCAGAGTTTTAAGGAGGCACAGGATTAAACGGTATCAGAAGGCGGTCTCAAAGCACACATAGAAAGATCAGTAACAGAATAGCGAAACTAGAAAGTAGGAATGGGAGGAACAGGTCTTACCATACTAAATCCTTGTAAGTTCTGAATGAAGAGTCTTCAATGCAGTAATGCTGTATCCCAAGTCCTCATCCAACGGCACAAGGACACCTAATGTTCACAAGCAACCTAACCCAATGGCGTGCAGACGCCTACAGTTCAAGAACACAAAGGCAGTCTCTGGTCCGTGCGCCTTGGAGGAAGGTATTTGTCAGATACGGAGTGGCGTCTTATAATCCTTGGGTGTGTGGAGCTGGCGGGTGTATGCAGCGTCTGGGATGGATCGAAATCCAGCAGCTGTTCCGAGTTGTTACAACGTTCACGAAACGTGAAGCAGGCATTAGAAATGGCAATTCAGGGAAAATCCTAGTCAGCAGGTATCGGGCAATGATGTACCAAACAGAACCAAGGCAATCCCGGAGAATATCTGAGTCGACAGGTATCGGGCAATGAGGTACCAAATGGAAGCAAGGCAATCCTGGAAACGGTCCAGGCCGAGGCTATAGTCGGGTAACGAATTTCAGAATCAGAAGCGAGGCAGGACCAGAAAACAGTGCAGGGCCAGAGGTATCGCCAAAGCAGACAAGGGATAGACAAAAGCAAGGTCGCAGTACAAGATACAGATTAGCAACGAGATAGCATTAAACACACAGGTCACACACAGGTCTTTACGCATTTCATAAGCAGGAAGGTCTGAGCAAGGAGGAGCTAATAAATGTTAGGTCACATGACCCTGTCTTCCGTCTCCTTCACAGAAGCGCCGTTCTGTTCAGATGCAAGAGACGCCATTGTTTCCATGGTAGCTTCCGCCACCACGGAATGGCGATTTCAAACTGGTCGATTTTTTGTTGGAATAAAAGTTGGTGACAGCCGACAAGCGTATTTTGTGTCTACGATTTCTTATACAAGAAGTGAGTGTTTTAGCACCAGTCTCCCTCCTTGATCCTGATACCAAGCGGCTCCTACTTCGGACCCTGACATCATTTGACATGGGGTCGGCTGCTGCTACCTGATCCTGACCCTGGGGGGTGGCTATTTGAGGGTGGCTCACACAACGGGAGGCGATCCTAGGGGGTGGCATTATCAGATGAGACATGGTATACCCCTTTCCCTTTTTAGAGATACCCCCTCCATTCCACATGCTTTGATGGCATATTGTAATCCCCTCAGCAACCCACAAAGCATCTTGATAATATCTTTCAATGTTCTGAAACCAACCTACTGACAAACATTGACACGAGGAAGAGGGCAACCAGAAGGAAGATTGTTCAACTGAAGCAAAACGAGCAGTCTAGTGGTTGGAGAATCCAATTGGCTCTAAGCACCTCTATTTCTCCGAGCTGTAATTCCAACATGGAACTGCTGAGCAACCTGGAGAGATCCGACTGGCTAGTCTATTCTGGGTAAACCAGGCTGTCACCAGGCAGACAAGTATGGAGGCATGAGAGAATCGTGGAAGAAAAGCAGGAAGCGAGCGAAGCTGAGAGTGGAGCGGTGAGCAGGCAAGGCAGCGTCTGTGTTGACGTTGCTCTCCCACCAGCACTGGAGATGTCGAGAGACGCGAAACAGAGAGGAAGCTTTGTGCCGGCAAGCGACACACTGAATGCCATCCGCTGCAGAGCTGATTCGTCCAAACCAAAGAGAGAGAGCAGATGCGAAGCAGGAGCCGAACGGGGGTCGGAGAAGTTACGGAAACCGTTCAAGCTCCAGTGAGCCAAAGTAGAAGACTGGGGCACCAGGTGGGCATGGGAGAAGGCACTGCTAAGTATAAGTGGGAGGCGAATCCCTGCAGCTTGCTACGTGGCTAATCTTCATAGTCCCAGTACTTGGGGGAGAAAGGAAATTACAAATATCCCAAATAGAAAGGGGAATGTGCGGAAGTTAAATAACCCCTTGGTCCCGAAGCTGTTGACTCTTGTTTTGAAAGTCACACCAGGCGAACAGTGATTCTGGGACTCTCACACATAACGATGAAATTGAAAGTCCTGGCAGGAGAGTATACCAGGCAAGCTAAAGAATTGTAGCAAAGCAGAAAGGAAAAGAATACCCCTTCTTAAAAAGGATTGTACAACAGACCTGGCAGGGGAGTATACCAGGTGTTGTTTAAGTTTGGAACCCGCACCCAGGTTCTGGCATTCTAAAGAGAGAATCCAAAGGAAGCTTCATACCCACAGGATTTTCAACTGCATTGCATGAGGAGAAAACCTGGGCAAGGGAGCAATTTCCCTGGCAGTGAATTACAACACTAAGAGGAAGGAGTTATCCACCTGGGCTACAGGAACATGGTTATTCTTTTTTTTTCTTCAAATTTAGTTTATTGGTGAGGTAGCGTGGATACAGCATATTTCAATCAGCCACAAACACATAGTTACACCAGAACACCATTTGGATTTTTTGTGCTTTACCTCCCATCCCCCAACGATAAACATGTACTTACTGCATCGCCAACCCTTTCCCCTCGTCCCCCGTGTCGTGTCCCCAATGCATTCTCTCTGGATCATATTAGGCCAGGAATGAGGCCCATTCTATGGCCCATGTTGAGGTTTTGTCGTGCAAGCATCTGGTAAGGTCCTCCATTCGGTATAAGTACAGTGCTTTATGGGCCCATTCTCTTTAGGGTGGGAGCTTCTCCCTCTTCCCCCCTCCTGCCAGGATCACCATGGCTGCTAGGAGGAGGTAGTGAGGCATGCGTGGGAGTTTTGCCCATTCTCCTTCAATTGATTCCATGCCAAACAATACCAGCATGGGCTCTGCTACCCTGTCAATCCCCTTTAATCCCCTAATCCATCCCAGAACCTCCTTCCAGTACTGTTGCACAGTCCCACAGCCCCACCACATGTGCCAGTAGTCCACTATTTGTCTACATTTCCTCCAGAAGTGCGGGTCTGCCCCTGGGAACATTTTGGCTTACCTCGCAGGATCCCACTGCCACCTGTATAACAGTTTCAGACCGTGCTGCTTGTACTGACATGCCACTGATGTGCGGAGTGCATTAATACATAGCGTTTCACATTGCTGTGGCCCCATGTCCTCTCCCAGATCCCGTTCCCATCTCCCCTTGGACCTGCTAGTGTCGTCCCCTCTCGCCTCCAACAATGACTGGTACAGTCTGGATATGACACCCTTGGTACCTCTCTTCGTGTCCAGTAGTCTGTCTGTACGTGTAAGGTCCCTCTGTAATTCCCTCTTCCAATCTTTTGACAATAGTACCCCCGTTAACTGTAGGAATTTGAAGACCGACAAGCTCCCTATCCCCATGGCTTCTTCAAGATCGGCCAACTCCGTGAATCTAACTTTCTTTAAAACCTGCCTTAAACTATTCCTGGAACCTCTCGTAGTCCGCTGTGCGTTCCCGTTTTGGAGGAGTCCAGATATGGGTTAGTGGAGAGGGCCAGGTAGGGACCCCTGCCATTTCCCTTTTGACTCTCCACAATCTCCAGAGGGGACCCGGGATCCTATCGGTATGTACCCTCTTAGGGGCGGCGGTAGCTGGTGCGCATAGTCATTCCCCTAATGTTACTGGCCTAAACAGATAATTCTCTATCCCCACCCACTGTTTGTCACTCTCTACTCTTAAGTGCTCTATAATAAATCCGCATTTCAGGTAGACCCACTCCCCCTTTTTCCTTGGATTGCACTAGTATCTTGTATGCTACCCTTCGCTTTCTACCCTGCCATAGGAATTTTAGTATTCTCTTTCTCATCTCCGCAAAGTGTGATTACGGAAGTTATATCGGGAGTGTCTGGTAGAGGTACAGCACTCTGTGGAGGAGCATCATTTTGATGCGTTGACTCTACCTAACCAGGAGATTGTTAGCTTATACCAGGCCTCTAGTGTAACGCTCACCTGATTCCCACAGAGGCGCAGGTCTGGCTTCGAGTGCTGATGCTTCTTCAATGGTGAAGCGCAGGACTCTGAAGGGCCCTCTACTCTGGCTTCTCCGGCTCGCAGGAATATTCCCCTGTGCGTGAAAAGGGAGTATTACCTACTGACTGAGTTATGCTCAAGCCTCCCACTCTCTTCCAACCCTCCACGATACCCTTCCACGATTCCCCGTGAAGTCTCACCTTAGGGTCAGGAAGGATGAGCTCTCCATCCTGCTTCTGATGCAGGGGCGCGTTGAAACCCAGTTACTTCACTGGATTGAGGATTGATGGGAGTTCAGGTAAGCTTGACTATTCAGCTAAGGCTCTGTAAAAGTTCTGTTGCAAGTTCAAAAGTCCAAGCTTAATAATAATGTTAATTGTCTTTTTGCAGCAAGCGCTAATGCTTATGTCTTTTTTCCCCTTCGGGGCCGGGGTTCGGAATGCAGGAGATATGGCGCCGACCCGAAGTGAAACGTGCAGTTCCAGTTCCAGTAAATGGCAGGTTAGTTCTGGATGAGCGCTCGGGAACTGTCTTTGCATACGCTCATTCAATGTCTTTGTCTTTTTTCCCCATAGGGTCCGGGGTCCGGAAAATGCCTGGAAGCGGCAAGACCCGAAATGAAATGGGAATGACCCAACAGGTAAGTCTTATTCCCTTCCTTCTCTCACCTCTTATTCTTGTCTTTTTCTCTAGGCTCTGGGAAGTGGCTGTGTATCCGGATGATCGCTGCTGAAGATGGAGGAACCCAGGAAAGGTGAGTGAAATGCAGCGCTGCAGCGATCGTAACGAAATGCTTTTAAAAATAATGTCTTCCCTTGTAGGATCGTCGGTGATGTCTCCGTGGTGCAGATTTAGCTGGTAAGGTCTCTTGTCTCCCTTTGCAGGTGACCCAGGATGCTGGCAGGCGTGGCTGAAGTCCAGATGCAGGAGCTGACACGGTGAGCGTCCAGCTGCGAGGAGCAGAACAATGCGAAGCGTGAGTTGCTGATCGGGTGTGGTTTAAATAGCTTTGGAAGAAGTCCCAAGTGTGTATCTTCCTCCGATCAGGTATGTATCCTTCCCCGACCACACCCGGGTGGAAAGTAGTCCCACAGGTAAAGTAGTTCCATTCAGGCCTCAAGAGGGCCTGGATGTGGCAGCATGGTCTGCATCAGGTAAGTGCACATTAAAACACTTGAACACATGTCTAGCTTTATGAGCCTGGCGCCTAAGGTGCCAGGACAGAGGTCCAACATGAGCCTGGCGCCTAAGGCACCAGGACTGCGTCCAAAGGGCCCCAGCTTGGGCCCGCTGGCACTCCCCTGGGGGAAATGATGCCTGCCTCTGGGGTTGCTGGGTCGGACCTGGCTCCTTGGAGGTAGGCATCATGACATCTAGGTCCCCAAATACCCTGTGTAACAGGGGGGTTGGAGGGAAGTTCACTTCATATAGCTTACACAAGTCTCCTCACCACTAGGTATCTTATATCGCTCTTTTCTATTGGGATTCCCAGGATATTCCACCCACCAGGCAAACCTCTGTACTCTCATGGGGCGGGAGGAGGGACGACTTAGTAACAGTGACCTTGAAGCCAGACACCTGTCTGTATTCCTCCAGAGCTCTGAGCAACCCCCTGTATTGATTCTTTCGTGTCCAAAAGGTACAACAGTATTTCGTCCACGTACATGCTAAGTTTATGTGTCTGTGCCCCCACTTGTATCCCCTTTATACAGTCATTGTGTCGTATCTTCTCCAAAAACTGTTCCATTGTTAAAGCGAACAGTAGGGGCGACAAAGGACACCCCTGTCTGGTGCCTTTGCTGAGCTTAAATTCCCTTGATTTGGCACCATTCACTAGTACCCGGTCTTTTGGTCCTGAGTATATCGCCCCTACAGCTCGGCACATTTTTTCCCCCACTCCCACCTTTCGTAACACTGCAAAGAGGAAGCCCAATTCCACCCTGCCAAAGGCTTTTTCAGCATCCAGACCTAGTAAGGTCTGGTCTCCGGAGTTAACCTGCAAGTGTTCTATGAGGTTTAGTGTCTTTTCTAATAGCGTCTGGGCCCTGTCTCCCTGCTATAAACCCCATTTAGTCTGGGTGTATTATGCGGGGCAACTTCTGCTTTAACCTTGTCGACAGGATTCTGGGGTATATTCTTTCGTCAACATTTAGCAGGAGATAGGGCAGTATGATATGATGTGATATTTTATTTATATCGCGCTTATACACAAGTGTTTCAGAGCGCGACAACAGCGGTATGATGGGCACTGCGTTGGGTCCCTCCCTTCTTTTGGGATTACGGATATCAGTGCTTTGCTAAATGTTGGGGGTGCCTTCCCTGTATCCAGGATGTGATAATAGAGTTTTGCCATATGCCGTGTGAGATTTCCAGCATGTTTTTTATAAAAGCCTACTGTGTATCCGTCTTCATCTGGGGCTTTGCCATTTAGGAGGCGAGAGATTGCGCTTGGATTTCTTCTTCTGTGATTGGGGACTCTAGGTGTTCTACCTCTGGGTGCGTTAGTTTGGTCATATTTACTCCGCTCAGGTACGTCCCCACTGCGCCCTCCCCGTTTCTGGCTTCAGAGTCATATAGGTTCTCATAGTATTGGGTGAATTTTTCAGCTAGGTCTTCTGGCCGGACTTTGTCCCCCCCTCAGCGTTCCCCAATTTGGTAGCCCATTTCTCTGCCCTTTGCGCTCAGAGCCTGGCCGCTAGGAGTGCGTCAGCTTTATCCCCCTTTTCATAATATTTCTGCTTCAAATATCTAAGTTTCCAGAGGGTTTCTCCCATACCCAGCGCTTTGAGCTCAGCCCTCTTAGCTAACAGGCCTTCCCTGATTTCATCTGTGTTTCCCTTCGTGGCATGCATCTTCTCCTCACCTTCCCGTATCTCTGTTCTGAGCCTGCCTTCTACAAGCTCCCTCTTTCTTTTCTTCCTTGCCCCTTCTCTGATCAGAAGTCTCCTCCACGTGGCTTTCCCCGCATCCCAGACCATTTCGGTGCTCACCTCACTGGTGTCTCATTCAATTCAAAGTAGTCCGATATCCCCTTTGCTAGCTGATCAGCGAATATCTGGTCTCCCCAGAGTGACTCATTGCAGCGCCATGTGCCTGTCAGTCTGTACAGGCCTGTCACATTCAGAGCCCTGGTCACCATGTTGTAATCTGTCCATCCCACCGGCCTGATCTCACTACCCATTACCCCACGTTTTTTTTTTTAATCAATTTAATTAATTTTCATTACAACAAATGACAACCAAACAAACTTGCAGTACATATTCCAATGGTTCAATTTACATCTCTTACACAATATATACTGCTTCTCCCTTTTCCTCCCCCCCTTCCGAACCTACGCCACCTCATGATTTGCTTCTTCTTACGGTGGGGTTACATCCCCTATGTTCTCTACTGAGTCCTGATCACTCGGCCAGTTTTGGGTGGTCCCAAACAGAGTACCTATTAGGTGTTTCCAGGCTGGCAAGGTTTCTGCCTCTTTATCCCCTCCCACATTACTAGCTTCTTGTCACACCACCGTTTCGGATTCCGCCCATTTCTAACGGTCCCTCCACAATACTTCTATCCTCGGTCTATGACATGCCTTCCACCCCATTGCAATTCTGCGTTTTGCAAGTATATATACTAAGTTCTTTAGTTTACTGACATGTTTAGATTTACGTGTTTTGGGAAATCCCCCTAGCAGGCACGCCCACGCTGTTCCGATGTTTAGCGTGACCCCTTTATCCTCCAGTTTATGGGCTATTTCACCCCAAAACTTCCCAATTTCTGGGCACGCCCAAAACATAAGTGTCATTCCAGCGTTTTCCTCGCCGCATTTGGGGCAAGTTTGTCGTTTTTTAAACTTATCTATTCTCTGGGGGGTCATATAGGTCCTGTGGGTTATATACAGTTGTATTTGCTGTAATCTTGCATTTCTTGACACTTTTTTGTGATACCCCTTGGCCTTCACCCACATCCCATCACTCATAGTTTCACCCGCTTCTTCCTCCCAGTCTTGTCTCAGTTGTGCCACCTCCTTCCCCACTTTAGACATCACCAACTCATATATCATTGAAATTTCGTGCCCTCCCTCTGCTATGTCATACATCATTTCTATGGCGGCGTCTGGTTGTTTCTGAAGTACTATGTCAGACCATGTCTCTTGAATGCGCTGCACTATCCTATGGTATGTCATATATTGCCCCGTATGCAACCCTGTTTCCTCCACCAGTACCCCGACTTCCTTTATACTCCCTGCCTGCCACAGGTCTCCTACCATTGCTATCCCCACTGGTTCCCAGTGTTTCCTAATCATTTTCATTACCTGATCTGCTTTTCCCATTAATGCAATAAGTGGCGCCTGTGGGGAGTACGGGTCTGGGATCTCCATTATCTGGCAGGCCCTATGCCATATTTTCCATCCTAATGCCATCATTTAATATCTGTTATGGGCAGCCATATAATTTCTTTGAGGAAAAAAGGGGCACATGCTTGTCTAAACAACCTAGATTCTGAGGTTGGGTCCTCTGATAGCCATTTAGCCACATACTGCAACTGACTCGCTAAGTAATAAACCTCGTAGTTCGGTAGTTTTATGCCTCCTTTGTCATATGAGTTTTGTAATTTCCAGAGGGCTATCCTATTCCTCATTCCATACCATAGAAACCCTCTGCATATGCTATGCAGTCGAGTGAAAAATCTCCTTGGTAACAGATATGGTATGTTCCCGAAACAGTGCAATAGTCTCGGTAGAACTACCATTTTTAGCATCGCTCCCCTCCCCATCATGGCCAAAGGAAGTTTAACCCAGAAATTCATGCTATTTTCGATACCTTTAACCACCTTCTCAGTGTTATGTTGATGCTCCACCTCCACCCTGTGGTAGATGTTTACCCCTAAGTATCTGAACGTGCTCACTTCCCAGGGGATTTGTAGAACTGGTAATTGGTCTAGTGGGATCCACACATATCTGCCCAACGGGAATATAGATGATTTTTTGGGGTTCACGGCAATGCCAGATAACTTCGCAAATCGCTCTATTACTTCCAGAACATATTGGAGGTTTTCTTCTGGGTATCATAAATACAACAGCATATCATCTGTGTACAAGGAAACTAGATGTGGTTCCCCCCTTATGTTAATCCCAATTATATCATACTGTTGTCTTAAATATATCGAAAGGGGTTCTAGTGCTAAGATATGCAACATAGGGGACCACGGACATCCCTGTCTAGTGCCCCTACTGAGTTGCCATCTTTCCGATATTGTTGCCCCCGTTTTAACCCTCGCCAGCGGTGCACTATATAATAGCTGGACCCATTTGAGGTACCTGGGACTTATACCGTAACTGGCGAGTGCCGCCATCAGCCATGGCCATTTGACTGAATCAAATGCTTTAATCGCGTCTAATGACACGATTGCCATTTTGCCCACCTCCCCTTTGGTGTGTTCCAGCACCCTGTGGAGCCTCCTGAGGTTGTTGGATATGTTCCTCTGTGGAACATAACCAGACTGATCAGGGTGGATTAGTTTAGTGATAATCCGTCTCATTCTGTTTGCCAAAACTGCAATGAGTATTTTGATGTCTTGATTAAGTATTGACAGTGGTCTGTATGATCCACAGTCTTTGCCTGATTTATTGGATTTAGGGAGCGGTATTATGATTGCCTCTCTCAGGAACTCTGGTAGCTTCCCCATGTCGTATGCCTCATTTAGCATCTCCAGCAGAAGAGGAAGTACTTCTTTTCTATACATTTTGTAGATTTCACTAGGGAGTCCATCAGCCCCTGGAGTCTTACTGGTGGACAGCTGTGTCACCACCTTCTCTCGTTCTTCTAAGGTGATTGGCGCTTCCAGATCTTCTCGCTCCTCTATGCTAATCCGGGGCATACCTATGTCTTCTAGGGTTTCTTTAATCTCCCTATCGGAACATCCTCCCTCTTCTCCATACAGTTGCTGAAAGTACCTAAAAAATTCCCTATTCACGCCTACTTGGGTGTCTACTATATGCCCGCCCTCTTTCGTTATTTTTCTAATTGGTGGTCTGGGGGTTTCACTTTTATAGAGCCACGCCAACGCCCTCCCTGGTTTATCTCCACCCGCATGTTGCCTCTCTACGTACTTTTTATAGTTTAAGTTACACAATCTCTCCCAATGTTCTACACATTTCTCTTGCAGCCCAAGTATGGTTTCAGCATCTTCCTTGGTGTTACCCTCTCTACTTTGCGCCGTTTCCAACTCCTTTTCCGCCTCTTGTAGTCCCATTAATAGCCCTCTTTGTAATCCCTTAGATTTAGCAATGGCTATCCCCCTCACCACCACCTTGAAGGCTTCCCAAAGCGCCCACGCCGACTCAACACTGCCCGTATTAACCTTAAAGTAACTCGTTATATCTTCCCTTAAGTCCTCACAAAACTGCGTGTCCTTCAGCGCTTCTGCTCTGAGGCGCCACGTTGGTATCCTGGCTCTTTGGGGTTGGTATTGCCATATTAGAACCAACGGTGAGTGGTCCGACAGGACCCTCGCTTTGTATTCTGCCTGCACCGTTTCTGCCATTAGTTCCTGTATGACAAACATATAATCCAGTCTAGTATACACATTTTGCAGGGCTGAGAAGTGTGAATATTGTCTTTCCTGCGGGTGGCGCACTCTCCATGCATCCTCCAGCCTAAAGTCCGTCACCAAGGACTGCAATACCCTGACGGCCGGTGAGGGTCAATCTATTTTATTATCCGATCTATCCAATTTCGGGGTTTGGTGTGTAGTTGAAGTCCCCTCCCCAGATCACCCCCCCCCCCTTGGCATACAGAGTCTTAAAATATGCCACTGTGTTCTGATTAGGAGCGTACGTATTCATGATGTTTATTTCTTTATTTTCGACTAATCCTCTTATAGCGACCATTCTCCCATCTGCTTCTACTGTGGGCTGTAACAACTGAAATGGGACATGCAGTGCTACCCAGGTGATGACTCCCCTTGCGTTAGCTGAATATGTTGCCCCAACCATCGTACCTTTCCATTTTTTCCGCACCAGCTCTAACTTTGCTGTCGTGAGATGGGTTTCTTGTAGCAGGGCTATATCAATCTTCTCCAGCATGGGGTCTGGCATGGATTCACATGCTCATGAATATTCCCCGTCGTCAGGCCGGGAATCCTCGGTATAGAAAAAATCAGTATCAGTTTCGTTTCTGATCTGTCTTTCTCAGTAGTAACCAATCACTGGTCTCTGGGTCATACTGCCCCCAGCCAATGACTGCCCTCTCCCTAAGCCACGCCCCTGGCAGCCATCCTCAGATTTTTACCGCACGTTCAAGTGTTGAGAGTCTTCGTGCTGTAGCTCTCGAGCTTTTGCTGTGTTTTCGCGCTTTTTTCAGAGATTTTCTCATTTTTTCGGTTAAATAGAGCCTCAAGTTCCACCGTTTCTACATCTGATCAACGGGGATCCGTTTTGGAGTTTCTACGCCCCTCAAGGGTGAAGATTTAGTCGAGTTACGCTTTTGGAGGATTCCAGAAGTTCCGAGGCCTACCCCGGATATGGCCCAGGAGAAAGGGAGCTCGACGCCCGGGAAGCTGTTCAGGACCTGCCCTGCATGCCAGCTTCAGAACGTTTTCAAGGAGGACGAGCATTCGTTATGCCTCTACTGTCTCCATGAGGACAAGACGCACAAGGAAAGGATTGCGCGTTTTGTGGGAACATGTCGGAGCGGACCATGAGGGATCGCCACCTCCGTCTCTCCAACTGGCTGGAAGGTAGGAGCCCGCCAGGCGAGAAGAAGAAAAAGAAGTCAGAGCGGTCTTCTAAGTCCTGTGAGGGTGCCCCGGCAACGGGGGACCAACAAAAGGCTAAGCACTGCGAGCCCGCCGGCACTGGGAGCGCCGAACGGTCGGGCTCCTTGGCTGCCAGGCAGGGCGCGTCCTCCCCGGCGCCATCAACCACGAGCCAACGCTCTGGCTCGGGTAAGAGGAAGTCCCCCAAGGTGAAGGCCCCAGGCGTACAGAAGGTGGCGTTGGCCTTAATTCACCCTGCTAACGCCTCGATTGAGGATGTCGCTGCGGCCCTGGCTCAGCCTGTGGAGGCTACACCAGTGGAGGCGCCCTCAGGTACCAGAGTCTCCCTGCCACCGAGGAGGGAGTCGTCTTTCAGGCCCATCGAGAAGACCCCCACGAAGTCCTCGTTGGAAAGTGTGGGGGAGGGGCTGGCGGCCATCGTGGATACGGACACGACCTCTGATGAGGAGCTCATCCAAGTCGTGGAGGAGGCCCAGCCCATCGGGAGGGATCCCGACGAGGGCAACGACGAGGGCGACGGTGTCGCAGACGAGGCTCCTCAAGAGCCCTCGCTCCCGTCGTTTCCGGCGCCGCAGGACACCTCGGCGGCCATTTTGTCAGCCATCCAGTCCTTATGCTCGGAGATAAGGACTAGGTTGCCCCTCCCCCCCGACGGAGGTACCTGGGCCAGACCCGACGGGGCAACCGGAGCCAGGACCTTCGGAGAGCCCACCACTTAAGAGGAGGAGGACGCATCCTAGGCCTCCTCTCCAGCCTCTGCGGCCTTCCCTGCCGCCTTCTCTGCCTTCCCCCCGGTCCACTACCCACGGGGATGATACAGGCATGGACACGACTACGACGGGTACGGATGATGACGGAGGCGACGACGGGACGTGTCCCCCGTCACCCCCTGCCCGGGCGTCCCCGCCCGACGAGATTTCCAGGGCATCCGAGCTCTTCCAGCTCTGCCCCGAAGAAAAGAAGAAGGAAGGGTTCCTTTACCAACGGCGCGAGGCTAAAAGGAAGACGGTCCTCGCCGTACCGCTTCTTGATGACATCTGGGATGAGGGGCTCGCCCTCCTCAAGAACCCTGCCACGGCTCCTGCGAAGAGGGACCGGTACGAGAAGAAGTACCGGGTCCCCGACGCTGCCCCCTTGTGCCTTAGGGCGCAACCTACCCCGGATTCGGTAGTTTCGGCGGCGGCCAAGAAGAGATAGCGGGGAGGCATCGGCCTCGACTTCAACCTCCCCGCCGGACGGCGAGGGTAGGATGCTGGATGCGATGGGACGGCAGGCCATCTCATCTGCAGCGACGACCATCAAGGCAGCCAACGCCCTGGCCATCGTAGCCCGCTACGACAGGGAGTTGTGGTTCAAGATCGCCCCTCTGTTGGACTTCCTTCCGGACGCCAAGAGGGCTGAGGCCCTGGAAATCTTACAGGAAGGTGAGATTGTCTCGGACCACGCCATTACGGTGGCTACGGACATCGCCGACACCGGTTTCTGTCAGTTGGGCAACAGCGTTTGCCTGAGACGACGAGGATGGCTCAAGGCGACGGATTTCCGCCAGGACGTACAGACCAAGGTTTTGGACATGCCCTTCGATGGGAACAACCTTTTTGGCAAGGCGGTTGATGAGTCCCTTCAGGCGATCAAGACGGACACGGAAACGGCCCGTGCACTGGATGTGCTCCAACAGCGACGGCCGTCCTTTCGGAGCTCCGGAGGCAGACAGGGTGCCTCCAAGGGAGCCAGCAGCAGCTCCTCTACGTACCGTCAAGCGGCAAGATCTTCGTCGCAGGAGGCCTACAGGGGACGCGGCAAGTCAGGTGGATCCCGCCGTCGTTGCCAAGGTGGTCAAGGAGGCAAAGCGGCCTCCAAGCAAGATTGAACCGACCGTCGGGTCGGGCCCCCGCCGAAGCACCCCGGTGGGAGGCCGGCTGACGAAGTTCGTCGGCGTATGGGAGTCCATCTCCACTGACCGTTGGGTGCTGGACGCCCTGGCCCTGGGGCACTCTCTCAAGTTCCAGAAGAGGTGCCCCCGCATTCCTCCCGTGGCCAGGAAGGAAAATCACGTCCCTCAACTGCTGTTGGAAGTAAGGGCGATGCTCAGGAAAGGTGCCATCGAGCTCGTTCCAAAGAGGCGTCGGGGCTCTGGAGTTTACTCAAGATACTTCCTCCTAAAGAAGAAGACAGGAGGATGGCGTCCCATCCTGGACCTGCGATGACTGAACAAATACATCAAGGCACAGAAGTTCCGGATGGTCACCCTTCAGCACGTGCTGGGACAGCTGGAGGAGGGCGATTTCCTGTCGTTGTTGGACTTGGAGGATGCATACTTCCACATCCCTATTCTAAAGAGACACCGAAAGTTCCTGGGGTTCTCCATCAACTTTCCAAAATCCCACCTGGTCCCGTCGCAAGTCGCCCTGTTTCTGGGAGCACAGCTCGACACAGTGGCGCGGCGGCCTCACCATCGGAGGAAAGGATAAGGACCATCCTGGGAAAGGTGCAACGCCTGCTGGCCGCGGACGTGGCCAGAGTGAGGTCTATCAAGTCCCTCCTCAGAATGATGTCCTCCTGCATTTATCTGGTGCGCCACTGCAGACTTCGGATGCGGCCCTTGCAAGAATTCCTCGACGCCCACTGGATCCAGACGACGGGCAGCTTCGAGGACAGGATCCCGCTCGACGAAGCGTTCCGTCAGGCGATACGATGGTGGGGTGTCCGCTCTCAGCTGACGGCGGGAACAGGTTTCCTAGCCCCGGCCCACCAGGTGACGGTGACGACGGATGCCTCCCTGGAAGGTTAGGGAGCGCACACTGGGGGTCTCCACGCGAGAGGCCTTTGGCTCCCGGAGGAGAAGACTCTCCACATCAACATCTAGGAGCTCCGTGCAGTGTTCTGGGCCCTCAGGTCCTTCCTTCCGTCCCTCAAGGGCAAGGTGGTGAGGATCTTCACCGACAACACCACCACGATGTTTACATTTGGAAGCAGGGCGGAACCAGATCCCCTGCCCTATCCAAGGAGGCCCAGGATCTGTGGCATTGGGCCGTCGCCCAAGGGATGTTTCTGGTACCCTTTCATCTGGCAGGGATAAAAAAACACCATCGCTGACTCACTCAGCAGAGAGCTGCGCTTGTGCCACGAGTGGGAACTGCGTCAGGATCAAGTGGACCGACTCTTCCGACGATGGGGCGAACCCCAGATCGATCTCTTTGCGACGGCGGCGAACTCCAAGTGCCGGAGGTTCGCCAGCAGGTTTCCCCAACCGAGGAGCATGGACGATGCTTTCTCATTCCCCTGGGACGGCCTGTTCCTTTATGCGTTCCCGCCGTTGCCGTTGCTACTTCGGCTCGTCAACCAGCTCAAGAGGTCCCGGTGCAGGATGATCCTCGTCGCACCAGCGTGGCCGAGTTAGATCTGGTTCCCGGACCTTCTGGACTTGTCAGCGTCCACACCAGTCAAGCTGCCGACGGACGCGGATCTTCTCTCCAGAGAAGGAGGCGCCATTCTTCATCACGAACCAGAGTCGCTGAACTCGCAGGCCTGGCTCCTGCAGCACTAGAGTCTGGAGGATACGACATCCCGGCCGACTGCAGAGAGGTTCTTGCGAAGGCCAGGGCATCCTCAACTCTCAAGTGCTACGGACACAAATGGAAGAGGTTCTCTGTCTGGTGCCGTGTACAGAAGATTAACCCTCTGCGGATAACGGCCCCTCAAGTGTTGCCGTACCTATTGTCCTTGGCCAAGGCTGGCCTATCTCACGCTTCCATCAAGGTGCATCTAGCTGCCGTCTCACGTTACACCAGAACTACAGGACGGGCGTCCTTGTGGTCTCATCTGCTGGTGAAGGAATTTATGAAAGGACTGTTCCGATCATTCCCGCCGGTGAAGGCCCCTGACCCGGCGTGGGAGCTCAACGTGGTGCTGACTAGGCTCATGGGGCCCCATTCGAGCCTATGCATTCAGTGACGTTGAAGTTTCTGTCGTGGAAGACAGCATTCCTCGTGGCCATCACCTCTGCACGACGAGTGGGAGAGATCCAGGCCCTGTCTTGCAACCCTCCATACTTGACTTTTCACGACACGATGGTGGTGCTGATGACGCACCCCGCGTTCATGCCCAAGGTGCCGTCGGACTTCCACCTCAACGAGCCCTTGGCGTTGCCAGTTTTCTTCCCGTCGCCTTCGTCGCCGGCTGAGAGGACTCTGCACTCGCTGGATGTAGCTAGAGCGCTGAAGTTCTACGTGGACCGCAAGAAGAGTTTTCGGAAGACATCACAGCTGTTTGTGAACTTTGGACCTGTGAATCAAGGGAAGGCTCTCTCGAAGACTTCCATTTCCAGATGGCTCTCCGGCTGCATCATGCACTGTCACCGGTTGGCAAACCGACCGTTGCCAGGCCGTCCGAGGGCCCATTCGACCAGAGCGATCGCTGCTACTACGGCCTTCCTGTCTGGTGTGCCCCTGCTCGACATCTGCAGGGCTACTACGAGGAGGTCGACACACACCTTCACGAGATTCTACTGCGTCGACCGGGATTCCAGGGAGGAGTCCAGAGTCGGCCAGGCAGTGCTGCGCAACCTGTTCGCCTAAGGTGAGCCTGATGAGGAGGTAAGAGTTGCTTAATGTTGAGTTGTTGTATTGCTTGATATTGAGCCTTTTGCCACCTCCCGTGGTTGTGCATGTGTATACGGCTATGTATTCTTATATTCATGAGCATGTGAATCCATGCCAGACCCCATGCTGGAGAAGGAACAAGTTACTTACCTGTAACTGTTGTTCTCCAGCATAGGTCTGACATGGATTCACATGCGAACCCTCCTGCCTACCCCTCTGTGGCTCTTCACTTGGTCATACTGCCACTTCACGTGCTACCAAATCTGAGGATGGCTGCCAGGGGCGGGGCTTAGGGAGAGGGCAGTCATTGGCTGGGGGCAGTATGACCCAAAGACCAGTGATTGGTTACTACTGAGAAAGACATATCAGAAACGAAACTGATACTGATTTTTTCTATACCGAGGATTCCCGGCCTGACGACGGGGAATATTCATAAGCATGTGAATCCATGCCAGACCCATGCTGGAGAACAACAGTTACAGGTAAGTAACTTGTTTGTTCTGTCTGCGTAGGTACATCATCACCTTCAGAGGCGTTGCTAGGGGGAGGCTAAGGGGGCTATAGCCCCTGGTCTTTTGGTTGTAGCCCCGGATAGAATCTCAGGAGCTACAGCCAAAAGGCTAGCCAGCCCCCAGTCCCAACAGTTCTGACATCAGCATAGCCCCGGGTCTTTTCCAGGCCTAGCAACACCCCTGATCACCTTATTCCTTTTCAGGTAGCTGTTAAGCCCCCTCACATTCCAGGTAAGTACTTTAAGGTCCCCCATGTCTTGTAAACTGTCCATTCTCCCTCCGCTCTGCCTGCATGTGGCATGTTGGTATATACGTATAGGCTCGGTCTCCAACTAATAATATAACACCCCTAAGCATTTCCTGGGTATCCAGCCAATCCGTCACCTCCTCCGGAGCCCCAAAGAAGTGCGCTTTACCTTTACAAAGAACCTTGAGTTTCGCAGGATACAGGAGCATGTATTTGAGGCCTGTCGTGCGCAATCTTCTTTTCACCGCCACATATCTATACCGTTGTCTCTGCACCATCATAGTATAGTCCGGATATGCGGTAACCGTAGACGAGGCACGCGTTATTGATCCCCCCTTCCGGAAGAATTCTAGGATCTTTTCTCTATCCTTATAGTTCAGGATCTTAGCTATGATTGCTCGGGGACCTTAGCTATGATTGCTCGGGGAGGGGCTCCAGGTTGTGGCCTCTTCATCAAGGCCCTATGCACTCTTTCCACTGCAAATCCTTGCTAGTGTTTACCAGCCCGGATTTCCTGTATAAGCATATTCTCCACATAGTCCGTGGGGTCCAGGCCTTCTTCTCCTTCTGGCAGGCCTACCAAGCGAACATTGTTGCGTCGCGCTCTCCCTTCCGCCTCCTCGGCTCGGTTCTCCAGATTAGCTACTTGCTGTTTCAGTATATGAAGTTCTCTGGCGTTGATGCTGCTAGTCTCTGCGTTCACTTTCACTGCACTTTCCAGCCCGCTCGTTCGTTCTGCCAGCGCTCTTACGTCTTGCCTGAGTAGGTTAACATCTATCCCTACTGCTTCTATCTTGGATTCCAGTGAGGCTTTCATTTCAGCCAATGTGGTCCCCCATGAAGATTTCAGTTCAGAGATGGTCGCCAAAGTCTGATGCTCATTTGTCGGCGAGGTCGCTCCTTCCGGTGCTACGATCGTTACTTGTGTGGGGGTGTTTGAGGTCAAGTTTGGTTTAGTGAAGATATCCATGGACGGTTGCTTGCTTTTGATTTTACCACCCTTGTGAGCCATGGTCCCCAGTATCTTCGGCTGTACACGTCCTTTGTGCCCGGTTGCATGATGCCAATCGTGTCTTGATGCTGCCCTTGGGCCCGCTACTATCTGAGCTTGCAGCAGCTCCCGTGGCTGTGCTGGGTGTGATGCTGCCCACTGCGTAGCAGCTTGTACCTCACAGCCCCTCTAGTTCGCCTATGCTCTCCAAATCTGCAAGGCAATGGCGCTTAATGTTCTGCCAGAGCCTTTACTCAATCCTCTCTGGCTACTTGATGTGTTCCGCTTTGCACCCCTCCTCAGCGGGCAGTAGTCCAGCCTGAACTCCAGCCGTGTTATAGTTCTTATACACGTCTAGGTGTTGCTCATCTTGAAGGGGTAAGTCCGCTGCTGCGATCCCTAGTGAGACCACCTAACATCCAGCAGGCGGCGCCTTGTTCGTGGTATAGCTTCAATCTAGCTATGCGGCCAGCTTATTTACCATCTGGGCATGCCCCTTGGTATTGCTCTTACCGGAATCCAATGGGAGTCAGACTTTAATGCATTCTTTTAAAGAGTGCAGCCCTGGTTTACACCCGGGCACCCGGATGGGACTTATTGGAAGTATTACCCTGCAACTCCCATATAGTGTCACCAGTGTTCCACACCGCCAAAACTCTTGGGGGTACGCGCAGCGTTCTGAGCCTTCTTTTGGGTATATTACGATGTTCGTGCCCACTACTTATAAGGCCATTGTGTGACAGTTCTGTGCCACCTTCCATGTGCTTTCTAGGGATTGTTTGCTTGCCATTCATGCGCACTATTCGCCTGAAGCTGGCGCGTTGTGAACGAGGGCTGCCACGTTACATTGTATTGTTAATGTGCCCGTGTCAGCTGCGTCACTTTCACTTCCCAGCATACTTCCATCTGGGCTGACTTTGTAACGTTATTTCTTTCCGTGCGGCTCAGTAAATGTCGTTTGCTGTGTATACCGCAGCGCCTCACAGATAAGCGATGTCTGCCTCTGGGGTAGCCGCGCCTATTTCCTCCTTGGGGCTGTGATATATTGTTGCAGTCGATGCTTGGCACGGTTCACCACACTCGTACCGATGGCTCGGCGCGTCAATTTCAAAGGGGGCCTCAGAGTGTTTATGTGTACGCCTCGCTTCTGAGGCGGTGCGAGTCCGTCCCGCCGCCTTTCTCCGGGGAAGCCGCTGCTGCGAGCGTGATTAATATATATATTTTGTCTGCTACAAGTTATGCGTGCATCGAACGAAGGCAGCAGCCTAACGCGCTTGTGGCTTCTTCCTTTCAGCACCACTCAGCTTCTCAATACGTCCTTTGTTGGAGTCGTTGGCCATCTTGGTTGCGGTCCTTTGTCACCGTACGGAGCCGCTGCATCCCCTAACTGCCGATGCATTTGTTTAATCAGGCCACAGTTCAGTCCCATGAAATCCGCTGCAGTTCATGTCTATTGTGTTGATTTTCTATATGGTTTTATAAGCTATAAAAGCATGCGCTTCTTCCGGAGCAATGTCGGATGCAGGAGCCCAGGTCGAGTGCAGCCTAGTCCATGGCTGCCAGGCCACGCCCCGACTACTCATTACCCTTGCTCCTTATTCACGAGTATGTAGTCAATCCTTGAGTACGTTTTGTGGGGCGCTGAGAAGAACGTGTAACCCTCCTCCCGTGGATGCTGACTCCTCCATGCAACCATTAGGACACGACTCCGGATGGCCAATCCCAGGTGTCCCACCCTATCCACCTTCGCACCCTCTAGGTCTCCTTTCCGCTTCCTGTCCCAGACTACATCAGCCCATGTGTTAAAGTTCCCTCCCAGTATGTACAAGTCCGCCTCCTGTATTTTATCGAATGCCGCTCTTAGGAAGTTCTCCTGGCCCTGGTTGGGGTCGTATATTGCTGCTAGCAGAACCATTGCTCCTTCTAGGTTGCCCTTTAGGATTAGCAATCTCCCTTCTAACCAATTTGTAGCTACACAATCCTTCACGGTAGAACATCGAAAAGGAAGAGATCAGAGGAATGTAGACTTTCTTTCCCGTTTCCCAGTAGATGCTGAAAGAACCAGCAGCATTAGGGGAAGGGTATGTGCTGGAGCCACCAGGACAATTCTGTCTTCGCTTAATGTGACTACGGCACTGTCTGTTGGTAAGATGCACCTTGCCTGAGATGCTGAATACCAAGACGTTGGACGGCACGGTAGTGCAGTGGTCTGGGGAAGATTGCTTGGATAGAGGAGGCCAAACCCCCCACTATCCTTGCCAGCTGATATCAGGTCCTTGGTCAGGGCTGACTTGATCTCCTTTTTATGTAGTTGAGCTTCTGCAGGGGTAAGCTCAGAGTCCATTGCTCTGAGTCTATAACAAACCCCAGAAACTCCATTCTCTATGCTGGCCCTCACAAGAAATCTCAATCTTTCCAGGAGGCCTGTAGCCAGAGACGCTTGCTCCTGAAAGTGACTTGGACATTGCACCATGAGGCATAAGTCGTCGAGATGAACGATTAGGCTCACTCCCTGTTCGCGTAGACTTGTAACTACCGGTTTGAGTAGCTTGGTGAAACACCAAGGCGCAGAGGCTAGACCGAATGGGAGACATGCCAACTACCACTGCTGGCCTCGCCCGAGGAAGGGAATGAATCGCTGGTGTGAGTCAGCCAGTCTCTTTTCTGCAGGATGTCTCGCGGGAGGTGGATTCCCCCCATCTTGAAGTGGCGATAAACAAGGAAGGAGGTGAGGCTTCTGAGATTGATCACGAGCCTGACTTTCTGCTTCCTCTTCGCTAGAAACAGGTTGCTTAAACAAGGTGTGTCCCCTTATCGCTCTTTTCCTTAGAAGCTCTGAAACGTATTTGTCCAAGAACACCTGCTCCTTCATCTGACATTAAAAACGGGTTCAGCGGCTTCTCTTAGAAGGATGAATAACTCCAACTGAAAACCCCAAACTATCTCTAGAACTAGAACAGTTCTGCAGTAATTTCTTGCCAAGTCTCTAAATACACAGCTATTCCGCCACCTATTGCGGGAATTAGGTTGCTTGATTTTGCGCTGGACGCGTGCAGCATTATTCTCACCTGCAGTCTGCTGCCGCTTCTCCAGCCTCTACCCCTGCCCGCCCTGCGAGGGAAAGAAGGGGTTTGGCTTCCTATCTGCCCGCGTCCGTCAGTCGCTCCTCCCGAAGGGCCTCCGACCTCCTCCCCGGCTGGCTGAACAGCTCCTGTTCTTTTAGCCCTGCCAAAAACCATGGGTGCGAAAACCTTCTTTAATGACGCCTATGCCTTATCCAGGGGGGTGAAATTGCTCATACATCTGGACACGTCCTTTCCAAAGGCATCGCCAAACAAAAATCTTTTTGCTGCTGCTGCGACCTCTGAGGCTGCCAATTCCCAGAGTTTTCGAGTCGATCTTTACCAGAATGGATCATCTGCATTCAGCAGCGATTGCGCAGTAAGCATTGCCTGCATGACAAACCGCTCTCTGGGCCCATACAGCCAACACAAGCGGGTCTATAGGAGTGACACTCTCTTTGGCTTATTCGCCATCTGCAGGATTTCTGCTATGGGACCCACTGAGTCAAGGAGTTTATCCTGGCACGCTCTCCAGGATGGGTCTGTACTCTTGAGGTCTTTGGTATACTTGGCCACAAATGTGAGCATGCAAGGATCTATCTCCGGTGTCCCCACCTCTCTGTCTGGCAAAGAAGGCCTGAGGCACTTCGCCTTCAACTTGCTCCTGGCTTCCTTTTTCAGTGGCATGCAAAGACTCTTGCACAAGTAGCTCACTACCTTAGCTGGAGGTGGACTAATAGGTCTGGGTCTAAGGCGTCGTCTGAGGAACTTTCCCTGCACCTCTTGTCGCTTTTCTTGCACCTTTTGCTGGGCCGGCTGTCACTATGAGACTGAGCTCAAAGAAACGTGCGAACTTGCGTCATCACTAGAGTCCCATCAATTGTGGGAGTCTCAGCCCTCTTGATCTTCCCCAGGTTTGGAGGGTATGTCACCATGCCATCTCCGCCATGCTTTATCGCATGCGTGCCTGCTGTTCGGACTCTCTGCACGCGGTGCAGATGTTGGCTCCCTCATACCGGTCTTATGTTCTTCTTGCCATTGCCATTTATGGGACTTGGACTTAATCGCTCTGGCACACGCCCACCCGGCCCCCGACCAAAAGCTATCCAGTCCTGGATAAAATCCAGTTTCTGGGATAGGGGCCCTAGTCCTGCCCACACTGCCTTCTCCATAAACCTACCCAGAGAGGGCTCTTGTAGGTGGTCAGAATGCTCCTCTCTGGGAGAATCGCTGATGATTCTCCTCCTGCTAGGCCATGCTGCATTATTGACTGGTGACAGCACATCTGTGTACAAGAATAACCAGGTTATCTTGGGGTCTGTACATGTGCACTGCCCTCCACTGCAGGTAATCTTGGGCTCTCACCCGTAAAAATGCCTATAAGGCTTTCTGTGAGCCTGTGCCTGTATGCTTACTTTGTAGCAGATAGTCTTGGACCTGCCTCGTCTAGCCCCTTTGAGGCTGTCACTGGTATCCCAGACTTTGCCCTTCTGGCGCGGTACACTGTGCAGAGGGTTCCTGCCGCTCAGGTAATCTGGGCCCAGGAAAGTTCTGAAGCAGGCTCATCTGCATAGCTGAGCGCGATACCTCCTTTCTGCCAACTTGTGGCGTGCTAACATAAAGAGGCTCCCTTCTGATTTTAGGTGACCTATCTCAGTTTGATGATTTATCCTTTGGAAAGAAAACTTGTTTACTCCGGGCATGTATGATCGCCAAGAGGATGATACTGAGAATGTGGAAGTCAAGCAGCTCCTTTAACATTGACAAATGGGTGGAAGAACTTCTCACTGTCTCCACTTATGAGAAGGCCATTTACAGAGACTCAGAAGACGCTGAGACATTTTGGGACATTTGGGGAAGTTTCCTTGAAGTTTATGGTTGATATATACCTATTATTTGGACTGCAAGGTCTCAGGTCTGTTAACCATGCCAACATGGTTCTCTCTTTGATTCATTGTATGTTGCTTTATTTACTGTTAGCAATGTTTGATAGTATAATTATGTTTTGGTTCTTTAATCTTTGATCTATTTTCTTTTTCTTCTTCCTCTTTTTCTTCTTCCTTTATTTCTTGCCTTTTTTAAATGGCCTTGGTATTGATGTGATCTGATATGTTATTGTGCTGGTTAACATTTACTAGATGCTTTTAGGTTACTTGTTGATGACATTGGTTCATTTGTTTTGTGTACTTTGTTTATTTGAAAATAAAAACTTTAAATCAGAAGAGGAGCCGCGGTGCGGCATGTGGTGCTTGGTGATGGTCACTGTTGCTGGCCATGCTCAGAAAGGTTGGGGTCCCTTAGCAACGCCGATTATATTACAAATAGCATGCTGGGGACAGAGAGCAGCAGCTATCCGCTCTTACTTCACTGGCGACGTGAGGGAAAATGGAGCGACAGCGCCCGGAATTGCATGTTCCGACGCATATCGCAGCTTCCTTTCCCTATTCGCCACCTACCGCCACAGAAATTAATGAAAGTTAAGCTATAAGTAAATGCACACTGAACACACTCCTAACATGCACTCTGACTGCCTCGCACTCCTTGCACCTAGCATGCCAATCACTACAGCTTTCAATTTAAAGGAGAAGAAAGTACTTATTTGCTGCTCGAGCAGCAAAGAAAGAGGAAGTCTGAAGGAGTATTTGTGAGTTGATGGGATCGTAGCGTCATGATTGCTGGACTATGTCACATGATATGCCTTAGAGCATTAGAGTTCGAACTGCAAAGGCTACTTTTTTGTAGTAGATTGTAGTTCCTTTTGAGTTTGTAGTTAAAGTGAGTGTCAATGTTTGCTGCTGGCGGAGTGAGGCAGGAGTGTTTCGCAGTGTTGGAGTTGGCAGAGCAGAGTCTTTCTTTACTTTTTGCTGTGTGGGGAGGAGAAAGCTCTTAAAACCCCTTCTCACTCACGGAGCGAGGCAGGAGTGTTTTGCAGTGTTCTGCAGGGGGGCCGCAGGAGAGCTGATTAAAGCCTGTTGTCAACCCACATGATGGAATCAGCTGCGGTGGATGAGTCTTTGGATGAACGCTGTGAGAATGAGGGTGACTCAAGAACTGACCCTGTTGATTTTGATACTCCGGAAGTTGGCGAGAGTAGTGGCCTGACTTCCGGCACCCATCCCCTACTCCCACTCCTTTTGACATCTCAGTTGTAGCTGCTTCTACTGCTGCCTTTATGGACTTGCACAAAGAGGGGCCTGTGCCACGGGTTTCTGGCAAAGCAACGAGAGAGCTCAGCTCAATGGTGGTAACTCACAAAGGGGGGTGGGCTATCTAAGCTATCTAAGTTGAACCGGGTGGTGCAGAGATCTGACACTCCCCTGCCTAAGACTTGAAATACACATGTTTGAAAGCAGGGTGTTGGATAAAAAGTTATGAGCCCGCCTTCGCAACGGGTGTTGAACTATTTTACATATGTGGGGAAAAAACCCACTGAAGCCTTTGTGGTTCCAGGCTCTGCGTCCAAGGTCAGATAGCACAGCAACTAGAGCACTTGCTTTGACATCTGTGCAGAGCCTGCTGACGCAGGTTCGAATCCCGGCAAGGCCAACCTCAGCCTGTCATCCTTCCGAGGTCGATAAATGAGCACCACACACCGTGTGTAATAATGAGCAGTGCTCAGATGCCTGAGGGTTTGTAGCGCTATATAAATGCAAATTATTATTATTAAAACCTTTTTGGACACCATTGTCTTTGGGCTCTGAGGAGGCATTAATAAACAGATTTTTTATAGTAAACTACCTGTTGAAGGGAGCTCTGAACTGTCATCGGCACAGGCGAAAAAGGCAGAGCAAAAGAACTCAAGATCTGAGATTAACGATGAGGATTTATTGGAAAGCCCCAGATCGGTAGAGTATTCCTCTTTTCCTTTCCCCCACATTATACCATCTACGAACCAGGAACCAGAAACGTTCTCCGCCGATTGCAATCCGTATTGGAATCTCAGGGGTCTACCCACAGGTCTAACCTTGAACAGCAACCTGTTGGTGTCTCCCACATAAGCGGGGTCATGGCCCTTGATGTTTGTATCGTCAAGGAAACAACTAAAATGTTGATTGCGCATGGCCCGTTATTTATTTATTTATATTTATATAGCACGCAAGCAGCCCAAGGCCTTTGAGGCGCTGTTACTTGCAAGAACTTAGTTACACAGGTACAGGCATAGTAGCGATCGTTGATACGTTATGGATATTACAGAACATAATGCTGTTGTTACAGACATTGCACTTGGTCATTGTGTTACATTTTATGCATTGGGTCATGTGGTAAGTATTCATGCTAATGTGCAGGGTCTTATGAGAAGAGGATGGTTTTCATAGCTTTGCAGAAGGTGGTGAGGGAGGCCTCACCTCCGATTGTAGGAGGTAGGGCATTCCAGTGAATGGGTGCCAGATAGGGGAAACTGGATCCACCCGCTCTGGCCTTTTTTACTAGTGGCACAGAGAGCATGTTGGTATACGGTGATCTAGTTGGCCTGGTAGTGGAGACGGGGTGGATTCTTTTTGAAAGGTAGGCAGGAGCAGTGAGGTGAATGCACTTGTGGGTCAGTATCGGAGCTTTAAAGACGATTCTTTCCTTTATTGGGAGCCAGTGGGCTAGTTTCCTGGCTTCAGAAATGTGTTCTCTTTTGGCAATGCCTTGGGCTGCCCGGAGAGCATTGTTTTGTATGACTTGTAGTCTCTCTAGGTTTTTATTGGAGGTTCCTAGAAAGAGTACATTGCAGTAGTCTAGCCTAGTGTCGTGCCTGCGTCATGGGCGCATACATTGGCGATCAATATGGACAAATTGTTATTCATTTATCTACAGAAAACTCTTGGATCAACCGATATTCACTATTTGGACTTTATTTCCCATTTGCAAGACTTTGGTGCTTTTTTATTTTTCCCAGAAAACGACACTTACCATAATGCACTTGGCTACAACCATCTATTCCTGGCTATTCCTATTTTTCTTCATCAGAACTACAATCCCCAGAAGCCCTAGGGATTTGCTCTGCTTCCACCAGCTCAGGAACAGAGAGGGAGGTGGCCGATTGTCTGCAGGTGTGCTGAGCCAGGTGCAACCAATTAGCCTGCCTCTGTGCTGGGCTGGGCAGTATAAAGGCTGCTGCCTGCGAGAGCTCAGTCTCTTGCATTGAGAGTCCTTCCGGCACCTTTTTGCTTTGAGCTACAAACTTTGTATGCTGTTTCCTGATTTCAACTGCTCTTTGTTCCAGTGCCCTGCCGGGCTCCCTGCCTCAGCCCAGCTCCTCTGGGCGTCCTGCTTTGCAGCCTGCTACACCCTGCTGCCTACAGCCCTAGCCTTTTGGGCTCCCTGCCTCAGCCCTGCTCTTCCAGGCTCCTGCCTTGCAGCTGATCACGCTCTGCTGCCTTGCAGCCTCCGCCCTTGCCCTGCCGGGCTCTCCACAACGTAGCCGATCACGCTCTGCTGCCTTCCAGCCTCCGCCCTTGCCTTGCCAGGCTCTCTACATTGCAGCTGATCACGCTCTGCTGCTTTCCAGCCTCAGCCCTAGTCCTCTGGGCTCCCTGCTCTGCAGCCTGCCTCACTCCGGCTGCCTACAGCCCTTGTCCTCTGGGCTCCCTGCTCTGCAGCCTGCCTCACTCCGGCTGCCTACAGCCCTTGTCCTCTGGGCTCCCTGCTCTGCAGCCTGCCTCACTCCGGCTGCCTACAGCCCTTGTCCTCTGGGCTCCCTGCTCTGCAGCCTGCCTCACTCCGGCTGCCTACAGCCCTTGTCCTCTGGGCTCCCTGTTCTGCAGCCTGCCTCACTCCGGCTGCCTACAGCCCTTGTCCTCTGGGCTTCCTACTTTGCAGCTTATCACGCTCCGCTGCCTACTACCTACCTTTTTCCGCTGGGTTCTCGGCCTAGCAGCCCTCTACGGTCCTCTGCAACCTTCTCCGGTCAGCGGCCCTGCCCCTCAGGGCTCATTCCTTGCTGCCGGCCCTTCTGGGTTCCTTGCCGTGCAGCCTGCTTTACTCTGCTGCCCTATGCCCTTTCCCTCTGGGCTCTCTACCTTACAGCCCTGCTCCTGCGGGCTTGCTCATTGCTTTCCTGCTCCTCTGAGCTCTCAACCTTGTTCCTTACTGTCCTCTGCTATCCAATCCTGTTACACAACTTTCCCTTCATTTCCTTCTGCTAGTTTGCTATCAACCTCCTTTTCCTGGATTTGTCTGTAAGTATCTTCTCTTGTACTGTTTGTAGACCCTTTTGTACAGAGCTTGTCTGTTGGTTCCCATCAGTCAACCTCTGCCCCTTCCCTTGTCTCGTTTCTACATTACAGACAGCCATAGCTGCTGCTCCAAGCCATGAGCAAACAGCGTGGGCCTCTGTTATAGCAAACTGTGCAGAAGGCTAGAGTTTTTCCTAAGGTTCGTGGAATACTCTTTTCCTATATCTGCATACACCCCAAGAGGGAATTCATTCTGTACCTTTTTCCTTGCTACTCTTGCCTACTCTTCGTTCTCTTTCCTTTCAGCTGTGTGTGTACTTATCTGTCCACTTTATTTTGGCCCAACCACCCAAACCCTTTCTGGGTGTCCTGTGCTCCTCTTAATATAGTGCCATCCCTGACACCTAGAGCCGGTGATGGCTCTGGCTATGTTGGTGCAGTTCTCTTTGGAGAGAAAGGGTCTGACTGCGTTGATAAGTTTAGCATGATATGCAGCTGCGGAGGCTATTGCATTGACTTGTCTGTCCATGGATAGGCTGGAATCCAGGTAGACTCCAAGAGTTTTGACAGAATCTGAGACAGGAATTTTAATGGTGTCGATGGTGAAGTGGCTGAATTGTGGGTCTAGGTTTTTTAGCATATCGGGGGAACCTACCAGGAGGAGTTCAGTCTTGTCGGAGTTGAGGCATAGTCCATTGTCTCCCATCCAGGCTTGGATGGTGTTGTATAGGTTGTTGAGGGTCAGGGAGTCGGTGTCTCAGTACCAATGAGGGTGAGGAGGATCTGTGTATCGTCGGCGTAGTTGGTGTAGGAGATGCCCATAGCGTCGAGTATGAGGAAGAGGGGTCGTGTGAAGATGTTGTAGAGGGTGGGGGAGAGGCAGGAGCCTTGGGGCACACCACAGAGTATGATGGTTGGTGAGGCGGAGGCTAGGTCGGAGAATACTTGCATGGTTCTGTCTTGTAAGAAGGAAGTAATCCATGCTGTGGCCACTGGGGAAAATTTGGCAGTGGAGGAAAGGTGGTGGCATAGGACGTCATGATCTACGAGGTCGAAGGCCACGGATAAGTCAAGGAGTAGGAGAAGTGCTGGTTTACCCATGTCTCAATCGTCGTCCATCTGGTTTTTCAGGTCAAGAAGGGCGGTTTCAGTTCCGTGTCTGGGGCGGAAACCAGATTGGCGGAGTCCAGGGAGTTTATTTTCTTCAATGAAGTGCTGAACCTGCAGGTAGGCTGCTTTGTCCAATATTTTGAGTAGAAATGGGACAGTGGTGATAGGTCTGTAGTTGTTGGGGGAGGTGGGGTCGAGAGTTGGTTTTTTTAAGAGAGGGCGGATCCAAGCTTCCTTGAGGGAGGTGGGAACTTTTCCTGTTGTGAAGGAGGCATTAACGAAGGCTGTCAGGAAGGGAGCTAGCGCTTCAGTGCAGTCTTTGATAATGGGGGCTGGGCATGCATCCCCTTTACAGTTTGAGGGTTTGATGTTCCTCATTATGTTGATGATGTCTTTTTCCTGAATGGGTTTGAAGGAGAAAGGTTGGGGGGGCTCCGGGGCAGGTGGTGGGACAGAGATGTGTTTATTCGGTAGGGCTTGTTTGGTGGCTCGTATTTTGTTTTTGAGGAGGCTCAATTTGGTTTGCATGGCATTTTGTATGTCATCACACCAGGTTTTGTCTTTAGTGAAATTCTGGGGGGCGGCAGTGGGTGTCTCGAGCTCCCTAAAAATGGCAAAGATTTCTTTTGTGCTAGATTGGGCTTCTGAAATTCTGGATTCAAAAGATTTGGCCTTTGCTTGGGTGATTGCCTTTTTGTATTTGATGGATTGAGCTTTAAATATCGTCTTATCTTTGTCAGTGTGGGACGTTTGCCACTGTGTGAGTGCAGCCTTTTACTCATTGCGGAGAGTAAGGAGGTCCGGGGTGAACCATGAGTTGGAGTGGGTAGTGGGTTTGGATTTGCGGGGTTTGAGAGGGGCACTGGAGTTGATAGCTGCTTTGATGGCAGCATCATATGCTGTTGCGAGTGCTTCTGGGTCTGAGGAGAAAGGTGGTCTGAAGGCTGGGCCTTGGAGGAAGGGCAGTAGCCTTTCCTTTGTGAGCTGGCGGGAGCTTCTGGCGAGGCATGGTGGGAATGGTTGAGGTGGGGAGGTAACGGGGGAGCTAGTGGTGAGGATGCTAAAGGTGATGATGTGGTGGTCAGACCATGGGCTGGGAGTGTTTCCGGTGATGATGAGTGGGCAGTTATGCTGTGCGATCCAGTCCAGAGTTCTGCCCTGGGTGTGAGTTGGGCTAAAGATGGTGTTCTTGTAGCCTAAAGCCTTGAGGGCTGAGTCAAGGGATTTGGCTGCTAGGTCCTTACTATCCTGGAGACCTAGGTTGACATCCCCAAGGAGAATGGCTTTAGACAGTTTTTTGAGGTTGTCAGAGAGGAGGTGAATGAGAGAGGCTTGAAAGTCTCCTGTTGGGCCTGGAGGGCGGTAGATAGAGTGCACAGTAATGGTGCAGTGGGGAGAGAGGGTTATTTTGACTTGGAGGTAGTCGCTGTTGTTGTGCAGGGATTTCTCTACCTTTCTGATAGAGAGGCAATCTCTGACAATAATTGCTACACCTCCACCTTTAGAGAGGCCATCTTGTCTGGTGATAGAATAGCCAGGGGGTAGGGCGATGGAAAGCGCCGGGCCGGAGGCCTCATGTAACCAGGTTTCTGAGATCATGAGCAAGTCGAGGTCATGGGTGGTTAGGAGGTCGTGGATGTCTAGAGCATGAGCATTGATGGACCTAGCATTAATCATGGCGCTTTTCAGATGGGGTTCAGAGGCGTCTGTGGGGGGGTTCGTGGGCGGGGGGTGTGAGGTGGATGGCATGGTAGTGCTGTGGGAGTTGCAAATCACAGATTTTACACTGGGGGGCTCATTTTCAGTGGTGGTGGGCACGTGTGAAATAGCATTTGGCATAGTAGCATTCAGAATAGTGGTAGAATTGCACATCACAGATTTTACACTGGGGGCTCATTTTCAGTGGTGGTGGGCACATGTGAAATAGCATTTGGCATAGTAGCATTCAAAATAGTGGCAGAAGAATTGCACATCACAGATTTTACACTGGGGGGCTCATTTTCAGTGGTGGTGGGCACATGTGAAATAGCAATTGGCATAGTAGCATTCAAAATAGTGGTAGAAGAATTGCACATCACAGATTTTACACTGGGGGGCTCATTTTCAGTGGTGGGGGGCACATGTGAAATAGCATTTGGCATAGTAGCATTCAAAATAGTGGTAGAAGAATTGCACATCACAGATTTTACGCAGGGGGGTTCATTTCCAGTGGTGGTGGACGGCTGTAGAGTCATATTCAGTATGGAAGCAGTAGACTTGTAAGTGGGGTCAAATACTTCATTGGCTGCTATATTGGCAGTTCTTGTATTGGCAGTGGGCTTAGAAGTGGGGCGGAGGAGTCTGGCCTTATTGGCAAATAGAGTGGGTTGCATGGTACGTGAGGATAGCCTTGTATTACTGGTGCTTGTGGGGATGGGCTGTGATATGACGGTGGCTTGCAGAGTACAGGCACGTAGTCTGAAGCGCCTTGCGCTTTAGTCTTTGGTGCCTCGAAGGGAACTACTTGCACAACTAACTCTGCAGTCCACTCGCCAGGGTTGTCTAGCGTGGTGATGGGGGACAAAATGACCTTGCCTAAGACAACTAACTGTGGCAAGTCTTGTTCGCCTATATGGCTCCACAAGAATAATAACAAAAGAGCAAGGACTTCCTCGGAAAGTTCTGTGCCTTTTAACAATGGTGTCCACTCGTTGTGAACACCATTGTACTAACAGGCAAGTGGAAGAACCTTCGGATACGTATGCTAAGTTAGCTGGGTTCGATTTTAACACGGTGGCAGCCTTGGCACTAACACTAGCCCCTTTCACCAAGCTATATGAGAACTTAAACAACCAACTTAAAGATCACACCACAATGCTCCCAATGGTACACTCTAAGATGATGAATGTGGAGGGCTTTGTATCAGCTATACAAGATAGCTTGGACAGAAGCTCTGTGCAGACTACAAACATTCTCCGATGCATCTTGGATCCGATTATTCAGGACAAAAATGAAAGAAGAGCCCGGAGGACCCAAGTGTTTTTATTTACTCAGACGGAGAACATAGTCCCCCTGCAGCATCTAACCCCGAAGGAACCTCAAAGGTTTACTCAGAGCCACAAGAGGCCCAAGAAAAAGCTCCATGGGCTAATCCTGAGAGTATCACCTTGCCAGAATCTGGGGAGGAGGGTGACTCAATCCTGGAAGGTCAGCTCATTTGTTTCTCTATTGAGGACAACAAACTCGATGAAGCATTGTTCGAGGCTGAGAGAGAGAACTCAGCTCCCCCACCAGCGAAAGAATATACCATCTTCGCAAAAAGGAAAAAGGACCAACAATATCAAGAAAAAATATCTTTTGACAAAATGAAACCGCAAAAGTCACACCAGGGGAAAAAAATCCCAAAATGTGAAGATGGTGCACAAACAACGTTCAAATGAAGCATGTCAATTTGTGAGGAATCTGACCCTCCCGGTCAACTGTACTGTGGCGGCTTCTTGCAAGGCTTCGAAAGCTAAAGCTGCCTTTAAAAAAAAAAACCAATGTGATGGCCATTTGCGATGTTGCGCAAACTGGGAAATCCTTGTCGAACTCATTTGAAGAATTGATGAAACTTTCAACGTATTCAATATCGGACCGAGATTCTCCCGGAAAGATCAACAAGGTTTATAACCTGGTTACTAGGAGACTGTTGTGCCGGAAGCATATGTTCTTGCTAAATAGTGAAAGCAGCTGTGGATCCGATAAAGTGGAGGAGATTATGGTGTCAACAAATGAAGATCCTTGACTGAGGGCACAAACATTTGCCCCCTCAAGTTTGCGTAGACCGTCTTGTTTTTTATAAAGTGGGGGTTGTCCAGGACTCTGCAAAGGAATGACTATCCCCTCCCCCTCAAACTGAATCTAGTGAAGTTATACGCCCTCCCACTCAAACCAAACATAGATAACTTGGTGGGGGGATCATTTACTCTAAATGGTGTAAACATTTGAATTATAGTGCTTCGCAGCAAAGCGCTTTAAAGACTGATTCATGTTATGAGGTCAGAATATTTTAAATAATCGAAGGCTTGTTAAGTAGTACATGCTAAGTATATTGTACTAAAAAACTAGACTTGAATCAGACTAGCAGTCAAAATATGACCAGAAATGGGGTGATCCACTATTTTGTGATAGGTCAGGCATGGTCAGGCGATTCCTAAAATGGTGGATTGCTGTGAGTCATGATGACACCAGTAGAGATCTTTTTTATAAAGAGTTCATGTAAAGGACAATGGAGGGGGCAATGAGGGAGCAGAACTGGTTTAGACTACGCCTGAGTGGCAGATGGGTCAGCAGAGTGGCCGATAGGCCAGCGAATCACAAAGTCGAAATAGGAACAGCTAATTGATCATGCCATATGGGTTAATGAATCATAGATAGGAAGGGGTTGTCTTTGTGACTAAACCATTAGCCCACCTCCCTAGGGCTGTATATAAGGCTGGGTAAACTTAGCAATTAGAGCAGAGTTCCAGAGATTTCACTGAAGTATGATGTGTATTGACTGCTGGAAGAAAATAAACTGATGACTTCTGAAGCCTGCCTGAGTCTCCTGCTTGTTTAAGAGTCTCCTTTTTGACCCAAAGAGATGCCAGGGCCCAGCAGATGGGGGTGTTGGGATCCCCATGAACAAACCACTAAATGTAAATTTCCTGGCGTCGTCTCGCACTCAGAACTTTAGTGACGGTGGGAAAACAAAGAAGGGAGTTCGTTTTTGGTCACACTTCCCTCATTGGATGAGCTGGGCCCTTTGGACCTGTTTCGCCAACACTCCCAAAATCTAAAATCCTCGAAGAAAAATGGGACCTCTTGAGGACAAGGCACAGGATGCTCCCCGAATGAAGGAATGGGTGTTAGCTGCGGAATGGCAAAGGGTTGACGGGGAAACCTCAAGGACGGTGATGTCCTCGATCAGGAGACTCAGGGATGGTGATCTAAGTCTTGGTTCGCCTGAGGTTGTGTCCCTGAATGGAAAATCAACTAACGCTCTTGTAACGTCGGCTCACCAATCAGAAAACTGTAGACTAACTGAACCACCTTCTCCTCCATTTCTGACTATGGAGGACAGGCGAAAGGGCTTGATAGCAAGCTCCCGAAGAAGAAGAGGAGATATGGATTTGAACGAGATTGTAACCAAGAGCTCTTGCCAATCACAATCTAAGCACTCCCACTGCGCCCCAAACAGACTATTATTGGAAAGAACATAGCAACCCAATGACGGTCTAACTTTAAATCGAGAAAACATACTCACTGTTGCACCATATCTCTAACTTCTGCATGATATCCACAAAGGACATACAAATTATTGAATTTTTGGATGAACAGCGGCTGGACAGGGTTGGAATTCATCTGCCACCCAATCTTGTAAAACAAACTCTACTGGAAGAGACGCCTTCTCTACTACGATTGGGCTTTGACTTGACTGAGCTACCAGATGCATGGAATCATAGAGAATCAAAGCAACAGCAGGGGTGGAGTAAACCTTTTAGAGGTGACGAGACTATAACAGGCAACTATGCAACCCCCTTTTTTTCGCTCTGTATCAGCTGTCTGTAATTTTGCTTCCACCAGAAGAGTGGTAACTAAATTGTGGTCTTCCCAGTTGCTGGATCATCAAAGTTGGGGTTGGCTGTCGGAAGCCCTGAACCCTGATAAACGAAGAGCATAACTACCTCAACCCGGAAAGCTTAAACCTTTCACTTTGGGATCCTGGAATACTAGAGGACACACCCACTTGTTTGATAATGGGTATTTGAATTTCAATTCATACAATATGTCTGTTTGCAAGAGACCTGGCTAAGTAATCCCCCAATCTTGGATGGGTTCACGGTTTACTTAAATCATTCCTTAAAAGGCCCAATGACGGGTTTGTGGTTAGCAGTTAAAAATGGGAGAGGGCTACAGGGTTGGAAATGGTTAATCCTTCCCCCATATCCAATTGCTAGTATGGGGAGTGGAATGTGTGTGTTTGGGTGGCCACAAGTGTTTGCTGTTGTACAACTTATATTGAAACATGAATGCTGAGGGTTCTCATTCCTTTCAACCCCTAGTAATGGGCTTGTTGGACAGAGCCTTTGATATGTGGCCAGACCCAGCTGTAATCATTTGTGGCAACTTAAATGTACACTGTTTTGCTGGATCTAATGTCTTGTTAACTGAGATGAGTGTGGCCTCTACATCCTCTGAAAGGCGAGGTCATGCTTGGTGTAAGAAATTGAGTAACAGGAACACACACCTGTTGAACAGGCAGTTACAGGGAGATATTCCCACTCAGGCGACTTGGAAATGGGGTGGGGAAATGAGCGTATTAGATTGTTTCGTCTCAGGTAAGATGTTCCTGAGGTGCCTGAAGCTGGAAATAATCCACACAAATCATAGCGACCATAACATTATGAAGCTGATATGTAAAGATTGGGAGTGTCATGCAATTGAGGTTTACCCCACTGTCAGGATTAGCCCGAGACACCACCAGCAATCTTTCAATCTTAAACCAATTGGAAAACCTCCTTCGAGCGTTTCACAACATGTAGTCCCTCGTTTCAGCCGTCATCGCCTTAGAACTCACACTGCCTTGTTACCATGGCGACTGTGGCATCCTCTCCACAAGCGCAACGCTATCGCGTTCCGCAGAGGAGGAGCCACGCGAGGTTGCGGCCACCCGTTATAACACTTCCAGGTTGCCGCACTCGCTGCTTCTGATTTTGAATCAAGGCGGTATTGCCCAGTATTTTCTTGCTCTTGTTTCTTGACCCCGTTTTGTCAATTTCCTCTTACTTGTTATTGCCTCCTTTGTTACCGACCTCGGTCTGCATTACTGACCTGCCTTATCTTCGGATTGCCAACCTGGTTACCGCCCGCACGTTGCTGACTCCGGAACGATTACTGACCTGCCTTCTCTTCGAACTGCCAACCTTGTAATCATTTGCACCCTGCTGACTCTGGAACGTTTACTGACCTGCCTTGTCTACGGATATCCAACCTTGTCATCGCCTGCACGTTGCTGACTCCGGAACGTTCTCTGACCTGCCTTCTCTTCGGTTTACAAAACTTTCACTGCTGCACGCATTGCAGCCCTTGACGCACAATTGGTCTGCAACTTGAGAAACTCTCCTGTGAGATCTAAACGAACATCTACACTCTCCGACCAGGTTGGCATAGTATCTGGTACTCGGGGGTGACTACCATTCCCACACTACCTAGAGTGAACCTACACTACCCAAACTCCAAAATCGCCCGGACTAGAGACTGTGATTATTTGGCGCTCAGGTCGATAGGCGTCCTCGTTCCGTCGGGGTAGCATTGGACTAGAGACTGTTGGTTCCTCCTAGGCGTCCTCGTGCCGTCGGGTCTGAGGGATAGGCTGGGTAGTGCACGAGTTCCTCGGTGGTACTTTCCTAATGATCCACAGTGGTAAGTCGTATCCAATTTAAGTTCATTGTTCTTGTTTGGTGTAGCATTCCTGTCCATACCTCATATTCCTTATTATATCTTATTCTTGTTCTTGCTCTGAAAATTGGTGGTTTCTTTGTTCTGACATAAGGTTTTTTCCTTTTCTACAGTCAACAGGGTCCCAGTCATCAACAGCTGATGCAGTGATTCCATCTTTCGACTAATTGATTCCTTTGTAGTTTACCTATAAATACAAAGGGATACATTGGTAGGATGAACTCTACTTCCTTTACTTCCTCTACTACGCTTCTCGTTCTTCTACCGCATTTCCAGCCCAGCACCCGGATTTCTGACACCCACGCAGGTCAAGTTATCGAGTGGAAGGAATAGATTGATTATGAATCAACCTAGAAAAGAGGACTTGATAGAGAGATTCATTGATTCTGGGACCCGATATCCTTGGGATCGAGTTGGTGTGACTCCAGACTGTAGTCACATGAAATTAAAGACCGACCAACTCGGATGATCTTGCTTATATTCCCTTGTGAACTTCCATTTTTGATGTAAGTGATAATTCTCACTCCGAACCCTAACACTTTGATGCACTAATGTGTCCGAACGAGTTTCCTATTTACCTATTCCTGTTTGAGTAAGCACATTGAGCAGTGTATTCCATCTAAATTCTACAGTGCTGCTACTTTGTATTTGTTGGTGTTACAACTTTTACTCTCTTGAGTATTTTTAATCATCCTGAGTGTCACCGCTTACCTTTCTTTTTAGACCACTTAAAGTGGTATACTTACCAATTTAGGCAGTTATATCATTTGTTGACCATTATTTATAAATTAGGTCGACCTTTAATGTTCATTCCTTTCTATTTACTAGAGAATGAATGAATAAACAGGGCATTACTCATTTTTTTACCCTGGTCTGTTCCCTTTTCAGATATGGAGTCCCTCTCTTGCTGTTGAGTCTCAAACAATTCTTGGACCATTCACAGGACGAGAAGAGTTTGGACTATTAAATCAAATGAATATGTGCTTAAAGCTATTATATTTGTTATTGTGCTTTTTACATCCTCTTGATTGACTCTGCAATAATCTGATTGTAGTTGTTATTTGGTGCTTTGTACCCTCACCAATATCATTAGTGGGTTATATTTGTTTTTGGTAGACGGCAGACTACCCCTGAAGAATTTCTGTTTACTTTCCTTACACACACGTTCAGAAAGAAACATGTTGGGAAAGTGATGAATGAATGAATGAGTATGTCTGAATTTGAATTAGAACGAATGTAGTGAGTGATTAGGTTGATTTTGGTGACATTTGCACAACACTACCTCGGAGTGACCTCAATCTTTATTCACTCTTGGTTTTTACACTGTTTATTATTTCTTGGTATCTGTGGTGAATACTTTATAATTTGTTTTGATTATTCTGCTGTTTTACTCTCAAATTGTGAAGAGGTACATGTTACTAGCATTTGCACTTTATACCAGTTGTCTGGTTATCGAAGTTTTTAATGTTGACTAGGAACAAACTCCAAGTTTTTTTTAATGATGATGAAAACTAATAAATTATATATATATAATATATATATATTGTAAATTTGTTTGGAATTTAATCAGTAATGGTGATTAATGCTGCAAGCATTGGGACACTAATTGAAAAGGGATTAAATCAAGCCCCTTGGCACTGTTTTGTTTGTTGTTCTAGGCTTCGCCTACAAAGTATAGAGGTTGTGCCAAAAAAAGGGGCTCATAATCCTCTTACCTCCCCAAAGGTGTTTTGTCTGACTCTGGACTAAACTAGACATTTGGGGAATTTCGTGGTAACCAGTAAATCGGGCTCCAGTCCCAAATGTACCCATTTACATGTATACAATTTAGAGGTGAACAAGGTCAAAAGAAATTTGAAAGTAACCCAGTGGGGGCCAAAGAACCTCAGATCAAAAAGCTGAAACAACAACATCAAAATTGGCTTAAATCGAGAAAACATCTAATGCTACAGCACGATGCAGAACTGATGCTTAGCAAAGTAGAACTTAAAAAATTGGGAAGATGTGGGAACTGATAAGCTCTATGCATGTACTTAGGGCAGCATTGACTATTAATGCTATTTCGGACAAGTCGTGGGTTGGACACTTCTCCCACCTCTTTTCAGCAAGTCATGTGTGTGGTTCAGCAGTAACGACTTCCCCTCAGGGTGAATGGTAATTTCCAGTAGAAATTGATGACATCGCTGAGCTTCTAAAAAAAAAAGCCATTCATTCCCGGACTCCTGGTCCGGATGGCATCACAAACGTGATGCTGAAGGAGAATCCGTTGGAATGGGCACAGTTAATATTTTAGCTTTTTACACATATAGGAGAGAATGGGATGGTCCCACAGTATTGGAGGACCTTGGTTGTGATGCCGATTTTTAGGACGGGTGACAGGTCTGATCCTAGGAATTATAGGCCTATTTCCCTCCAAGACACCACAGGAAAGATCTATGCAGCTTTGGTGTTAAGAGCATTATCGGGTGGGTTGATCACTCTGGTAATTGGGATCCTCTGCAGTCGTGTTTTATAAAGGGGGTGGGTACCTTACTGAACGTGTTCTTGATTAACATTCTGAAGTCACGCTCAATTAGAAGAAAAAGCAAATTGTACCTAGCCTTCGTAGACCTGGTTCAAGCCTTTGACACAGTCGACAGGCAGAACTTGTGGGGAAAGCTTGAAGCATGGAGGTGCCCGAGTGACATTTTGGAGTTAATAAAGTGCCTATATACTGACACAACTTTTAAGGTAAGATTAGACCTTGGCGGGTCTCTTTCTGAAACCATTTCGACGGACAAGGGCCTTAAACAAGGGTGCCCCCTTGCACCAGCCCTTTTTAACCTGTTTATTTCTGACCTGAGTAAGACGCTAAAGACTGTACGTAGCTCTCCGCCTAACGTGGATGGTAATTCATTGGATAGACTGCTATACACGTATGATTTGGTCTTAATAGACCAAACTCTGTGGGTCTGCAAAGGCAGCTAAACGTATTCCAGATGTACGTTATAGAGGACGGTCTAACAATAAATGCTGCCAAATCCAGAGTGCTTATTTTGCAGCCACCATCTAGAAAGGTAACTTGTAAACATCAATGGTACCTGGGCAAGGGCGCCTCCAGACAACAGGTTTTACGCTCAAAGGCTAGAAATTCGTCAGCTCAGGGGAGGATTATATTTAAAAGATATGTAAGATTCTCTTTAATTCCTGTGATATCCTTTTACCGACTGAAGGTGATCCCTGTTCTCACTTATGGCTCAGAGGCTTTATTTGCGCTTCCAGCTGGAGTGTGGGCAACTCTAAAGGGTCTATTCTGGAAAAGGGCGTTCTTGCTTCCGAAGTGTTTACCCATTCAGGTCATAAGAACAGAGCTGGGCCTTATTTCCATGTACGCAATGGTGGTATTGAAAAGCTTAATGCTGTATGGGAAATGTATAACATTGAACCCAGTTAGAGGCTTTTCCATCATGAAGGGGGAATCAATATCAATAACATTGAGATATATGCATATATATACTACACATACTAGCATTCTTTTATTTACATTTTGATATTTACACATTTGTGTGTATTCTCAAACAGGAAGAGGAACCCTGTATTTGCACTTTATTTTGATCAATGTCTTATAAATAAAGTTGTTTGTGACATCACACATGTAGTCGGCAGCTTACAACTGAGCCTTTAACTCACATAAACAATACCGAGATATATATTGTGTATCGCCATTCAGCCTAAAAATATTGAGATATAACTTTTGGTCCATATCGCCCAGCCCTATATCCAATTCATTGTGACATACCATTTAGTGATAGTTATCTCAATTTAATGTATATAAACCATACTATCTCTTATAAAAATGTTTGTAAAGATGACTTTGTTAATGTACATGGTGGATATATTCATATTTTTATATATAATGAAGCTGTTGATATTTACGTTAATGCTGCTATGTTTATTATAATTAAATGCCTTGCTTCATGAATTCTGTTTGCAACAGCATTTTTCAGTTTCACTGTATTGATTTTGTCATGGTCAGTTTTTATTTATCTGATGCTTTTATTTTTGGTGCATTGTTACAAGGAAAAGGTCCTTGCTGTGGATTGCGTGCTTACCCTGAACAGAATTCATTGTGGATTTGTAACAGCACTGCGAGCTGGTCGCAGCACTTGCTGTTAACTCGACGGCTTCCTGGTGGAGGCGGATCCTTCCGCATCACGTGACTTGGGCCCTGAATAAACTCTGGCTCGAGTCGCCCGAGCGGCGTGCATTGTTACAAGGAAAAGGTCCTTGCTGTGGATTGCGTGCTTACCCTGAACAGAATTCATTGTGGATTTGTAACAGCACTGCGAGCTGGTCGTAGCTCTTGCTGTTAACTCGACGGCTTCCTGGTGGAGGCGGATCCTTCTGCATCACGTGACTCATCACGTGACTCGGGCCCTGAATAAACTCCGGCTCGAGTCACCCTTGCGGCGTTAAGACCGGCAGTGCAAAGCCGCTAGCTGTGCTGTTGTGCGGCTGTTTGGCGCTGAGGCGCAAGTGTTGGATTTGGTAAGATCGGGTCTGTCAGTGAAGATCCCTATGAATACAATACGGACTGCAGTTATTTAGTAAGCCTGTCTTTGGATTCATGGACTTAGTGTAAAAAGACATTCAAGGAATATTGGGTTTAGCGCAATTGCGCCTTTTTATTGAAGTTATTGTTCGGTTGTAGACTATTTTGTGTATATATCAGTAATTACAGCTGGTTGGAATATGCAAGCAAGATTCCCTACGTTGACAATGGGGATGCCTCCAGTTATGCATCTTGGATGTCATAAGGGTCCTCTTAACACCTTGCTAACTAAGCCCAAACAACATTCAAATAATAAAATTGTCCCTTTTCGCTGTTCGACTCCAGTCGTTGTTTGTGGTCGAAACAGCATGAAAGCTGGTCCTAGAAGGCCTCCACTGCCTGATATTAGGTTATTCTGTAAAGAAAAACTTGCAATTTCTGCACCTATTGATATGAGAGCTCCCGCCAATTTACAAATGTGCTCTACTCCTGGTCACGACCTAAAGGGTGTGCTTCGCCCGCCTTCCTCAAAAAAAGTGACTTCCACAGATGGCGCTTGCTTAGTGCACACTAGTATCACACCCTGTGAAAGCTCTTCATCTCGAGTATCTTTATCGGACAGTATGATACTTCATAACCTACCACTAACAGCTCCTGTTGGAGCAAAGGCTGTTTCGCCTACCTGTGTGACCAATGATGCTGTAGTGGTCAATTTAGATATGGCTCCCTCGAGACTCTCTCAACAATTGTTACCTGAGAGAGCCATGATGAACTTGTCGCAGTCTCCTGTTATGTTCTCTGATCATAATTCTGAGTGTTCAGAAATTGAAGACTCGTATCATGCACCGACTCCACGTCGAATTCCTATGCCAGCAGTAGCAACTGGTAAAGTGGAGGCGGTAGTAGATCCGGGAAATTTGGTGGCACTTACACTATCGGCAATGCATGTTTCCCTACAATCTCTGTCCAGACTCTTTGATTCAGTAATCTCAAAGATGGGTGATCATTCGTGTAAACTAGATCAAATTCTAACATGGCAAGAGAGTGCTTCCATGCTTTTACAGCAAAAAAACTCATCCTTTGCCTCAACTGACATTAGTGATAAGCCGGTAGTCACACTTAAACCTCTTCTGAAGCACTTTCAGTACCTCGGGTAAATAATGTTGCCGCGTCTGTGGCAAATTTACGTACATCGTCAGCAGTGCCTTGTATTGCAGGTATTATTGTGGATTCCATGGTTCAGGCAAATTTGAGTCCAGCTGAACCAATGGTTTCCATACCCTGTACCAGTGCTAAAGGAGCCCCAAGTGTGCCTTATACCATCTTTACCCCTAAAATACTTATGACTGGTGCGAAATCCATTCAAACTCCCCAGTGCAAAAAATCCAAAAATCTTCCAGCTGCTAAGAAAAATGGCACAGCCCAAACAAAGAGCTTTCTCCGCCGTGTTGCTCTACCCAAATAAAGTGTGCTCATTGCATCATCTGCAGTTGCAAAAAAGTACCATCAAATGGCCTTGATACGCACTCCCGCCTCCACATTACAAGAATTAAATACCATGCCTCCGTACGCTCCACTTGATGCATTGGCTGAACTGGCAGAAGGCTTGGCCTGTCAAGCCGAGGCTGCCACTCTCATGCCCACACCCATGCCTAGAGCTGATGATGCCTCAAGCGGTTTAGCTGCGAGCCTGCCTTTGGATTTCCATCGACAGGAGATTCGTCGTGCTGTTGTTGCCTATTTGTCTGGCCAGGTTGGTACGGCCCAAAAAATCGCCACTCCAACTGAGGCTCTGTCATCTAAGCATCCCCTAAGTGCAAACAATTCATATTTACCTAATACTGGTTTGAGTTTAACTAAAGCAGTTACCCCCATAGTTTGCCCATTGGTGTCAGGTGCAAAACTGATGCCTCAAACTGAATTACGGGGTACTACCAGTGCTGTTGGACGGTCACTGCTGGCTGAAATTGCCTCTGAACTTCTTGAATTGCTACAGGCTGTTTGCCAAAAAGAGTCCAAGCCCATTGTGGCGCCTGCAATGGCTCTAATAAATGGGGGCTCAGAGCCTGCGGCCCACAAGCCTGCAACTAAGCCTATGGCCAAGCGTCCTGCTAATTTTAGCTTATTGCTCAGTTGTAGGCCATATCCGAGCCCTCAATATGTCCTAAATCGTAACTCCATTCTGAGCATTTTTTACGATGTGCCATCTTTAGAAGACATTAGCTCTTACGGCTTGGCTCTGGTTGACTTTTGTACCACTTCGAAAACGAATGTTGTGCGAATTTGGATGGATTCACGTATCGTCCAGAATGCTATTTGGGTGGCTCAAAAACAATTGCATGATCTAGGATTTGAGGTCTCATTGGAAGTTACTGACCTAGGCGCTCCAAATCAGCAGCAATTAGTCCCCCATGTCAACCATAAAAATCATGTTTATGAGCTGCGAGGTGAAAGATCTTGTCAGATTCCTCTAAAACAGCATTAGCTAGGTCAAGCTGCTGAGCTATGTCATTTTTCTATTATTAGTTGGAATACGAGGGGTCACTCTAAGCTCTTGAATAATGATCTCAGTTCTCTAGCTAACTATAAGCTAGTTTTACTTCAGGAAACTTGGTTGAATAACTGATCCCATTTGGGACGCTCATGATGTGATCTCTCTAGCGGCCAATAAAGGTTTGAGTGGCAGACCATTTGGTGGGCTTCTAACTGCAATACAGGCAGATAATAATGCTAGTATCTATCCGTGGGCCTCACCTAATGCCTTTATTCAAATGACAAGACTTAAATTATCCACGACATTATATGCCATTATTAACCTTTACTGGAATCCAATGGGGATTACGGTTGAATGCTTCTTGAAGGCCTTAAATGATATGCTGAACGTAATCCTATTGGATGGATCAGCTCAAAAACTTTTTATTGCAGGAGACTTTAATCTGGATTGCATTAATTCAACTAAACAAAGTAATTTCATTCGTATAAAACAATGGGAACAATTTAGTAAACATCACAATCTCATAAGGCTGAACGGAGCTTTCCATTCCGACATCCCTCCATCCTCAACATGGTCCCGGGGCTCATCGGCATCTATCATTGATTATATGTATACGAATGTGTCCCTGTTCCATGATGTTGTGGATTTCAAAATTGTGCATTCAGAGCTGATTGATCACAAACAACTTACAGCTGTCTGGCAGTATAGTAGCAGTTGTAATATGCATAGAGACAGAATGTTGCAAAGTCAATTTTGTGTTAACAATGCTGGTAATAGACTGCGATGGACTGAGAAGTCCGTTGAGGCTTTTCATTTCTATTTGACACAGGCAGTAGCTGCTACAGCCCTCACTGCTGACTCCCCAAATGTTTGCTACTCTGATATGCTACAAGTGTTTCGGTCTCAAGTCCCCAGTTTCTCATCAAAACATTCTATCTGTGTTCAATTTACGCACGTGTTTGATTTAGAAATTAGAGATCGCAAGCGCCTATTTCGACAACAGAAGAGAAATGTACTGAATCTTCCAGCTAATATTCGACATAAACATCTTTCCAACCTTAAAACAAAGTATAGAAATTGGGTGAAGGCAAGGTGTGCGAAGCTTTACCACACTGATAGTCAGCTACTTTTGGCTGCTGTCCGATGTAAGAATATCTCTAAAACCTGGTCTTATCTTAACCAAGTAACTTCTGGCTCTCAAGCAATAATCCAAGCAAATGAAGTCTCAGAGCATGCCTGGATTGCTTATTTCTCTAATCTTTACAAACTGCCTGTTAATGACGCATTTCTAGACAGTTCTCATTCTTTGCCTAGATTCCATTTAGAATTTGATCTTGAAGACATTCTTTTGTATATCAAGAAAGCGAGCAATTCAGGCGCGTGTGGTCCAGATGGTTTGTCCAACAAGATGTTCAAAGCCTATCCACAAGTGTGGAGCCGTATTCTGTTCACCATCTTTAGACTCATCTTGAAGTCTCAAAAATTCCTGGACTCATTCTATTATTGTTCCTATTTATAAAAAAGGAGATAGGACAGAGCCGTGCAGTTATCGACCTATTGCACTATTAGATGCGCCAGGAAAGATCTTTTCTCGACTGATTTTAAGAGACCTCAAGAAGTGGATTTCGCAGGTCCACCTTAATGACCCATTTCAATCAGGCTTTGTGACTGACCTAGGTACCATCTCTAACATCATCACGCTACAAATGCTCCTTTCTGATCATGCAGCCCAAAGGCAGACCTTGTATCTAGCATTTGTAGATTTCCAGGTCGTGTTTGACTCAATTGATCGATCACTGTTACAGCATAAGTTGTTCAAACATAAATGTCCATCCTTTCTATTATCCTTAATCATTCTACTACACTTCAATACTACCATGCAGGTTCGACTTAATTTGAGTGGTGATCTGACCTCGAAATTTCAAACATTTAGAGGGCTGAAACAAGGTTGTATCTTGGCGTCTTCCATTTTTAATTTTTTCATTTACGACTTGGGCGTAACTCTGAGTCAAATTGTGAGTGACTCTCCTCGCTTAGGCCGGCATAATGTTCCTTATTTGTTTTATGCCGAAGATTTGATTCTTTTTTCAAAAACCCATACTGGTCTTCAGAAACTTTTGCATGGCCTTGAAACATACGTAGATACGAACCATTTGACAATTAATATTAATAAAACCCAAATAATGGTTTGTAAAAGGCATGAAAGTTGTAAAGTTAAAACTTTTCGTTGGCGATTACACAATGTTCCATTAGAACAGGTAGCCAACTATAAGTATTTGGGCACTCTTATAGTGGATACTTTACCAAGCATTGACCCTGACATAGAGATCCAGGGCAAATTACGGTCCTTAATTGCGCAAGCAAAGATACTTATGGCCAAATTTGACAAATTCACGTGTAAACATATTCTCACCTTCTTTCTTCAGAAGGTGATGCCAATCTTGACCTATGGGTCTGAGGCTCGCAGTCCTAAACCTGTGGAGTGGTGGGATAGAATTGAATCCTTGTTTTGGAAACAAGTACTACATTTGCCCGCTTGCACACCTTTACCATTGATTCGATTTGAATTGGGTTCACTCTCAATGTTCTCATTTGTAATTTGGAAATATTGTGCCTTTTTCCGTAAATGTCTATTGTCTTTAGAGCGATCAGACATTTTGGGAAAGGTGGCCTGTCATCTTTTAGAGCAAAATCAGGCTTTTTCAAAACAATGGTGTATTTTTACTATGAATGCAATGTCTGATGCCTCAGTTGATTTACAGTTACTTTTGAACAATGAAGCTCGTGCCAAAATGAAAGTCCAGCAACATGAATGGATTCTGACCCAAAATAAATGTCTCAATTACAAGGATTTTGATCGAGCGCTATTTGGGCACAAGCAATGTAGAACAATGTCTGATTATTTGGCCAAATTTCCTTGTTCAAAGACTCGTCAGAAGTTTCTGCGTTTTTGGTTGAACCTTTGGCCGACATTAGATGTTCAGGCTCGCAGAAATCAAATTATGCAATCAGAAAATGTATGTCGCTTTTGTAAGAATGTTGACAAAAAAGAAACGTTGGAGCATTGTTTAGTGTTTTGTACAAATGTAACCACTATTCGACAAAAATGCTTTGGAAATTGTTTTGAAGACCAAACTGCACATATTAATAAGAACTTGTGGCATTGTATCTTTTCATCAACTGCCTTAAGGACCAAAATAGCAATTGTACGATTTTTGGATGAAATATTTAGTGTATACTCATACTAATTTTGAATTCTTAACTGTGGTGAATGAACAAACTGCAAATTTGCTTTTATGAATTGTAGTGTTTTGATATTGTGATATCTCTTGATATTTGAAAGGTTGATTTTATTAACCATATAAATAAAATAAATAAAAATATATATTTTTGGCAAATCTTTTTTAAGGATTGGTCTGTTTATCATATCTTTCACTCGGCTTCCAGGACTGCACATTTAAATATTTGTTTATGTATTATATTTCTGTATTGTGTTTTTTGTATCTGTTGCTTTCAGGGAAGACTATCATTCTGAAATAAAGCGTGAATTGAATTGAAAGTGTGTCCCTGCATGTGTGCGCCACCATGTGTGTGGCAGTGTGGTCAGCCATCTTGGTTGGTACTGTTGGCCGTATGAGCAGTGTATGTGTCAGTACATTTCTGGATCTTTATCAATCAAAATAAGTTCATCTGAATTCTTGGTGTTACGTCCCATTAACATCCCCTGAAAAAGCATCACAATCTTGGGAATTAATTTACCATGATCCCTCCCTACAGTGGGACTGACAGTCCCATCCTCTTTCCTCTCACGCTTACATCTGTGCTCTGCCCAGATCTCTTCTCTCTACATGCCATTCTTCTATACAGAAATGTTCAATGTTACAATGTTAAATGAAATTAGGCACTAAAACCATTATTCACCTTTTTGTAGTGTACAACGCCTGGATGAAGGATCATGGAGGAGCCATTGTGAACATCGTCGCCTCCGTATGGAGCGGCTACCCATGCATGGCGTAAGGATGCTTTTTTCCAAACCATAGCATTTACAGTGCCCAACCGTTTCTTCTGCTCTTGCTCCAGCCGTGACGAACCATAGGAGTTCCAAGATACTGCTGCACACCCCCCTGCATAAAGACCATGTTTCCTACCATTCGAATGGAAAACCCCAGTACATTAGTCTCGCACATCAACAACTGTGGTTTATAGTTGCAATGGTTTGAAGGCTAGTCAAGTCTACGTGGCCAGGCAAATACATAGCTTAGCTGTGCAGATAGCTAAATCCAAGCCATACCATTGACAGTCACTTTATTTGCCATCCAGCTCAGGGGATCCTTTTCCGCAGAGGCTTCAAATCAGGCCAATGGCACAGTTTGATGGTAAGGTGAAAAGGTGATCTCGAGAGAGAGCCTAAAATTAAAAGTCACTAACTGGGTCTCAGCTGGCAGCGGTCTCCATCTGGGAGCCTATCTGTTCTGTAATGATTCAGGGGCGTCATTGTACACCATCTTATTATATGTTTTCCCAGAGTTGATCAGAGTTCGGTGGGGGAAAGGGGCACCCCTCCATGGCCATAAGAGGCCTGTGATGTCTTAAGTAGGAAGACGCCCATTCTAGTTGTTATAGATAGATCAACATAATGTGGTCCCCCTCATGTTTCAGCAATCAGTCACTGGAGCTTTTGGACGGGAAGCTACGGCAGCCCACTGAGTCCTTTGCTCGCTTTGCCTCGTCTTGTTGGGAGATTGCTGGTATGCTGCTCTGACCGTATGCTGCTCTGACCGTTTTAGGCGTCCCTCTCATGTTTCGTCAATCAGTCACTGCAACTCTTGCCCCCAGGTTTTGAGTCCTGTAACTGCCTTCTGATGCTCCCTCACTAGCCTCACTTTCCATCACGAAATACCCACCTTTCACATCCTTATGAGGTTTTCAGAACACCACTGGTCTCTCACCAGAGCCAAGCCCCTCTGCGCTACCATTAGCTGGTGGGAGTTTCTGCTCTTTAAGCTATTTTACCAGTGTCTTCTTACCACCTGCTCTTTCTATGTCTTCCTCTGCCTACTATGTACATGTCATCCTCTGCCCTCTATGCCCATGTCTTCATTGGCCTGCTCTTGCGATCTCTTTTTCCGACTGCTCTTCCCACATTTTCCTTGGCTTGCCCTACACGTGTCTTCCTGGCCTGTCCTGCCTATGTATTCTACTGGTTGCTCGTTCCTTATCTCCCTTGGCCTGCTCTTCCATTGCCTTCATCTACCTGCTCTCCTGTGCCTTCCTAGGCCTGCTTGTCCCGTGTCTTCCCCAGCATGCTCTAGCCGTGTTGTTCTCGGCCTGCTCTGCTGTGTCTTCCTCTGCCTGCCCTGACTATGTTTTCGTATGGCTGCGGTGTCTGTATTTTACACTGCCTATGTTTTCTATATATTTACACTGCATTAAAGTTGTGCATAATTGCAATGTATACATGCCTCTTTCTGCGTTGCATTGAAAATATAAAAAAAACACAAAGGTTTACTGCTACCACCAAGATCCTACAGACTGAAGTAGACACCCTACACCACCCAAATGCATTTTCCCTCGACTAAAACCATGTGTGCTATTTTTATATGCACCATATAAGGACCAACGGTATCCGCTTTGCAATGTGTGTTTATGAGCTGCAGTGATAAACTCCACTCCCCCAATACGTATCCGCCCAGCCAGTGGCCTTTACACATAAACGGACCACCAGTTGGTGCAAAAGTACTTTAGTGCAGAATTCTTGTAATTCTTGGAATTTTTGCGCTCTGAACAAAAGCTCTGTTCACTCGTAGTTTTCCTTCTATTTACTTGCATTTCTTCCTTGGGTCCCTTTTTTAGTTTTTGTATTCTCACTGCCTATGACCTGTTCGCCTTTTCCTCTCTCCCTAAACGTTCCCAACTAACTACCTTTAAAAATATTGGAATGTGGTGATTTCCGCGTACTAACTATTCTTCCGTTTGTGTTTTGACATTAGGACAGTGCACCAACCCTCTACAGTCAGTAAGGTGTGTTTAGTCCTTAAGTGCATTGACACAGAAATCTGCCCCATTCCCAACTATGTAACAACCATACTGCTATATCAGGGTTATTGCAAGATATTCTGTTTATGGGATCAGTCAGGTTGAGACCAATGTTTGTAAACATCAGAATGGGCTGGATGGCTCTGAACCAATCATAGTAGTGTCCAAAAATGAAGGACACTCCTCTCCCATGCATTCCAATATTACTGAGTAATACCTCAGTCAAGACTTAGTTCTGTTAATGTGAAGGACACTTAGGGATTGCACTGATCGTAATCAGTTTTTAATGTCAACAGCAGAACAAGAATTCACAATTCATAATTGACATGACATAAAAATACTTAAACACAAATAATGAGTTCGACGTGTTTCAGGATATCCATCCCTTCCTCAGGAGCAATGTTTGTTGATTATAGTGCTGGTAATACTTCGGCCTCTACCCTTCAAAAGTCTACAAATAAGTAAATAACCCAATTTAAAGGACTAAATCAAACTAATTGGTCATAGATTCAAGAATATCTGTAAAACGTTTGATCACCTTGATGTTACATCACCTTGATACCATGCACCGGTGTTCTGAGATCTAATGTTCCTCATAGGGCAAGACACTCAGGGTTCTGGTCACCAGCAAGACGTTCTGGGTATCCACCAGTAGTGAAACCTATGTATGGGTGTTGAGTCTAAACCCATGGTCAAATTGGAATCACAAAGAGCTCAATAGATAACAGGCTGTCTACCTATTAGTGGTGTTAGTGATAGCTCAGTGTCTTCTCAAGCTTGAAGTAAAGACACTTAATGTTATGCGATGATCTAAAAAAAAAATGTACAGTCAGTGATTAGAAATAGCCCAAAAGTCTAACTCTTGGGCATAATGTGATACAGAAATGGAGGGTAAGGCTACTCACATGCTTGTACCTATTCATGAGTGTTAGTCAGTGCAAAAGGCCTGGTGAATGAAGGGTCAGTCGAGCGGATCCACCGGTTCCATTCAGAGGAAAACGTAATCTGAATTGGGACAAAAAATGGAGAGCTATGATAGAATCGCTCTCTCTACTTAATCGAGTATCCGAGAAGCTTGCAGAGCCTACTAGCTTACTTAACAGAATGCTGGCATCGCGGATGCTAATGGGAGCAAACCGCTATCCAAAATGGTCGTTCTAGATGTATGTGTGATGAGGCATACGTGATGATGTCACGGACATGACGTTAAGTAAATAAATGACGTGGTGCGGACCGAGAAGGCTCGGTCCTCTCACTGACAAGCTATCAGGGGTAATGAGGCAAAAAGCTACATAAATCTTAAATGAAGGATTCCTAATATGGTCAATGTAAAGGACTGTAAAACAATGTGAAAATTAAAAATTTGTTCCAAAGAGGATAACAAAGTGGAGATGCGGGGGTCAGTGAGGTGAGTTGGATAGTGGTAAATCCATGTGTTAACCCAACATTATATTTCAATAGCAATGAAGTACTGATGTCTTGAGCTGGTTTATACCTTTTGTGGATGGGATGGTTGTCTCAAGAGGAACATGGGTGTGCAGTGAACATCTTGACTAGAGTGTGTAGTCTGTCAATTATAATCTGGCTCCAATGGGGAAGCTATTACATCAACCAATATCATGGTGCAACATATATACAATACTGTATCAGTCAGACAATATTTGATAAGCAATCACATGAAAATAGTGCAGATTCCCAGCGGGATAATACATTAAAGTATGAGTTCATGACAGTTGCAATTCTCTTAGTCATCCAAATACATGGGTCTCAATGTAGCAACTTCACGTACGTAGAGGAGATACAATTGGTTGCATATGTCCATAATTGGTCACCAAGAGCAAAATAACAATACACGATACAGTGCACACCTTAACTAGTGTAGTTTACACAGAGTCACAAACTGACTATCATACCTCTTCTTCATATGTATGGGACAGTACATACAACTGAGTGAATGTGACTAAGCAGCCTAGTTGCCATTAGATATACACAATCAGGATGAGACAAGCTTTGGCTGGGTGAATTTAAACGATGCCAGTTTGTGATGGCAAAAATTAGGCTATATATCTAAAGTGTACTCAGCTTCTGTGGAGTGCATAGGGCATGCCGATAGGGCATTAGAGAAACGGTGTGCATGGGAATTCCTCATTCATTCTGGTCGGTTCTTAATGCATCAAGTTTGTGAATCCAGACATTTCTCTATGGAGAAATAGCTCATTGGTGTTACCCCCCTCTAGGAAGTTTGGCCACTATTTTTAGAATTACGTATCTGAGGTCAGCAATGGTATGTCTGTTGGTTTCAAAATGTCTAGCCACTGGCGATTTTCAGTTTTTTTGTCCTAATGTTGGATTTATGTTCTGATAGTCGTTACTTCATTTTCCTTGTGGTTTGTCCCACATAGAACTTGCCACAAGAGCAAATAAGACCATATATAACCAATTTAGAATCACATGTAGCAATTTGTCGCAACTTACATTTTTGGCCTGTGCGGGGATGTCTGATATGTTTGCCTTTTTGGACATTGCTACAATGGCAGCAATGTAAACAGGGGAAAGTGCAGTACTTGGGTTTATTTAGAAAGAGTTGTTTGCGGGTCTCCACTCTCACTGCTTTGACGAGATTATCTCGGATGTTGCTCCTCTAGTATATGCTACCATTGAATCTATGACCAATTAGTTTGATTTAGTGAGTTATTTACTTATTGGTAGACTTTTGCAGGTCACAGTGCGAAGTATTACCAGCACTATAAACAACAGACATTGCTCCTGAGGAAGGGATAGATATCCTGAAATGCGTCAAGCTCATTATTTGTGTTTTAAATATTTTTGTTATGTCAATTATGAATTGTGAATTCTTGATCTACTGTTGATATTCAAAACTGATTACGATCAGTGCAATCCCTAAGTGACCTTCATGTTAACAGAACTTATTATTAATAAGCTTATTCAGAAATACTTTCCAAGTGTTGACTGAGGTATTACTCAGTACTATTGGTGTGCATGGGACGGGAGTGTCCTTCAATTTGGGACACTACTTTGTATTTTCATGATTTGGTGGTGGCTTTCTGTGCCAGAGCCACTTTGTTTCTCCCATGCACCCTGAATTATTATAGACCCCATACATTCCATTCAACTGATATTTGTAGATTATCCAAAGACGGTGTGCATTCCAGCCAACCACTTTCCTGTCTGCCATTAAAGAAGGGAACCAGCCATTTCTTTATCACTTTGGCCCATACCTCCAAGCAACCTCAATCATGTTTTGGCCTTGGTGGACCTCATCAGTTAAGTGCAGCTAAAGAACTATGGAGTGATCAGATGCCCATATGAATTCCAAGTCGTGCTCTAATGTTTCACCAACTCCACTTAGCTTGTTGACATTTATTTCGACCTGCTGATCGTAAAACCAATATAGATACGTGTGTATGGGTGTATTGGTGTGGTGGGGGTGCAACAGGCTAATGGGGGAGAGGAGGAAATGGGGTGACATCCATTAAAAGAAGTAAAAATCTAAAGTCATACGACCAATAAGAGTCCAATTTAATGTGAACGAAGTAAGTGTGGCCGGTGAAACCACATAGAACCTTTGTATGTTGCAAAAAGGGCTAGTAAAACAGGCCCTGTTCTCTTTTGGTTTTCGGAGCAGGCCCAATTGTTCAGGCGTAGGAACCAGCTCCCGCTTTTATATTCAACTGAAAGGGCTGTGCGCCTTCCTGTTGGTATCTGGGCTACACACAACAGTAAGAGACTACTGGAAAGCTTTGAAATGACCATGACTACTTGGGCTGCTGCATTTCAGGCACCAGATAGAATACAAGACAACTATATACGCGCTTCATTAGCAGTGTTACCAAGTCCACACATTGGATGAAGGGTCTAACAAGCAATGCAGACTAGTAATGAGGTGGGGTGTTCAACAGGCCCCAATTGCCCTGCTCTCACTAATGACAGATGTCTTGTTTTGTATCTCTGAAAGGCACTCCGCAGCTGCAAGAGCTGGTGTTGATAATCTGACCAAGAGTTTAGCGTTGGAGTGGGCCCACAAAGGAGTGAGGATCAACTCTCTTTCCCCTGTAAGTAGCAAAAGACACACATTATTTATTGTCCATGTCTCCTTGTAAAACATGACTTATTGTGTGGCTTTGCCTTCGTACAAAATATCAATTCCTACAAGACCCAGGACTCCAGATGTCCCAAGTCAAATCTGAGCAGCCCATCCGGTCCTTTTTATATTATTTTCCTTCTGCTACTTACGTAATGATGTTTCTAATTATCAGTGCAGAGCTCCTCACATTCTATAATGCAAAGAAACATAACGTGGTTGAGTGTTTCAGTAATCAACTTCGGAAAATGCAAGACAAACCTATAACCAACTTTAGTATTTAGTACGTTTTGGCGCATAATTCATTTGTTGGGTTCAACCACCCAAAAGATTTTAGTAATCCGTGCCCTAGATTCATTACTTGGGGAAAAGCAGATGTTTGAAACGGCAAATAAAATCATTTGAAAATGTTATAGAGCATCAATCTCATACTTGAAATGGAATATTTCAAAGATAAGTGTACGGTGGTGTAAATAGTTATTTGTATTTAATTAAGGGACGGATGTTGGACTACATGTGAGTGTGAGCGTTCTTGAAGAGTTGAATAGAGGGAGGGTTCCAGGGAAAACAGTGGAGCGATGGAACAGGAAGGCTAGTGTGTGTGGTGGAAGCGATGTAGTTATCCTTTAATAAACGTATCTGAAGACATTATTACACTGGCGATGAGCGGTTTCAGCACCCCCACCGAGCTACGTTTGTGGAGTGGAGCAGAGCACGACGGAGTGCCTCCAATGCTGGAGAAGGGGATCGCTGTGCCCACCATACAGGAGAGAGTCGGTTCACCACAGTATTGCAGGGGTCGGTGCAGTGGAGCAAAGTCTGGTACGAGTGCTCAGCACAAGGGGAGAAAGTACCAGCGCGAGTGCTCCATGGGAGTGCTGGAGCGCTCGAGCAGAGCGTGGCCTGGTTCCGAAGCGGAGCAGTAGTTCGAGGAGAGCACTGCACAACGTGGGCACGACTTGTTGTTCTCTCGGCAGAGTTGTCCGGCAAGTTCGGCAACACAATTGAAAAACTGCATGCAGAGGCGCTGTGTGTAGTAATTATACTGCGGGTCTGGACCAGCGCACTGATTCATCCAGAGCGAGCAAAGCAGAGGTTGACTTTGCTGCCATTGTTTTTTTTTCTTCTTCAAAACACAGACAAAAGGCATAGAAACAATTAATGAAAGGATATCCAATACTGCGTGCATTCCATTGCTGCGTTCTTGTTGAGTAATACATTCCACAATTCTACTGATGGCCATGCAAAACGTGGCAGGTCCACACAATTTATTCACATTCTCCTGGAATACCGAAGGTGAATTGGGGTCAATGGAAGAAGTAGTTCATGCATTACATACATGCCACTTGTGGCGCAGCCTTTGCCATTGACAGGAAAGTGTCTCTACTGATGCATTTCCTTGAATATGAAGGTTGACAGATTTATGACACCTTACCCCATATATCGGATGACGCCTATAATGGAGATGATATGAACGAATTAGAGCCAGCTCTTTTTAGACCGGTCATTTCAATCCCAAGACAAATACCATGTTGGAGAGTTCTAGTTATGGCATCCGTGCCCAGGAGGATGTCGACATAGTAGACGAGTATGTGACTGCTCTGGGACATTTAGCAAAGACCTGCAATTTAGGCAATAGTTTGGATGAGCATATATGGGACCAATTCATGATACACTGTTGCAACAACCATATTAGGGAGGTGCTATGGCTCAAAGATGACCCATCCTTAGATGAAGTATTGAAGATTGTGAAAATAGTAGAGCACTCCCATCATCCATGCCAACAATTTGGATCGCCTGGGAGGGAGATTGTATAATGGGAAGCGGGAGAATTAAATTTCCCCATTGAACTGCATTGAGCTTCAGCATATTTTAGGTGTGAGACAGTCAAAAATAGTAACATTTGTGACTGGAAATCGGGAGTCACCCGCCGAAATCGGGAGGGTTGGCATGTATGCTCCATGGCATGTGTTGCAAAAGTGTAATAAAGTGGAACAAAAAAAGGTTCCATCTGAAATTCTCAAAGTGCATTCAGAAGAAAAGAAGTTTACCAAACACAAGGGGGATACATCGGTTGGTGGCACCCCATCATGTCATGGAAGGAATGCTGGTTTTCAAAAACAGTCTACCCCTAGCACCCTCAATTGAACGTGCATACTGTTTTTTTTTTTATAAAACATTTTATTGTGTTTTATGACATAAACAAGACAAACCCCAAACCAGGGGTGATAACAGAGCACCCAAAAAATAAAAGTAAAAAAAAAAAAAAAATACTTAGACCTTTAGAAGAACTTCAGGACAGCACTTTCAATCGTAAACACACATAATGTTTTAAATAACACAAGCCACCATAGCCCACCCCTCCTCCCTCCCCCCCAACCATCCACTCCCGTTGTAATCACCATTGTCTCTGATTATCAAGGTCCAGTCTCTTCCCATTTCCCCCATATCTTGGATGCCTTAGCCGGGCATCCTCGTGTGCCATAGACCCGGTGCTCCATCATGGCACATGAGTCCAAGTCAAGTATCCATTGTTCAAGTGTCGGAGGGGTCGGGCACTCCCCACTTTTGTGTAATGTTGCGCTTCATCAGGGCCGCCACGGTGTTCAATAACAGTTTTTTCCATTTGTTAAGGTCAGATGTGTCGGGTACCCCCAGAATTAGAACTCTCGGATCAAGCTCAATGGGGCAGGTGAGTGCCCTGGACAATTCCGTGCAACAGGCATTCCAGTCGGTGCGGATCCGGGGGCATGACCACAGGATATGATAGAAGGTGCCTTCCTCTTCCCCACAGCGGAGGCAGTTCGCCCATACCAAACGGTTCGAGGGTAGTATACTCTATGAAGGATTTTGAGTTGCACCAGCCTGAGCCTAGAGGAGATGGCCACCTCACGCGCATGCATTAGGACCTGGATCCAGTCCTCGGGGTCTATCTCACCCACATCTCTTTCCCACCTGATCTTTAGTCTCGATAACTCGGGGGTAGCGAAGGATGTGATGGCGTTGTAGAGAATGGATGTGCATTTGCTGGGGATGTGCGCAGGGATCATATTGCGTTCTATCGGTGTATAGTCGGGGACCGTGCCTTCTAGGGGTATATGGGTCCGGAGGGCATGGGTCAGCTGCATAAAATGATATCGTTAAGTTGTGGCCAATTGGAATTTGTACTGTATGTCCTCAAATGAGGTCACTTTCCCATCTCTGAGGACATCTCCAACCTTCAGGATTCCCGCCCTCACCCATCGCGGCCATGGTTCAAGTTTCCCAATTTCCTGAAGGTTACTATTTCGCCATAGGGGTTGCGCTGCAGTTATTTTATTTCCCCACCCAACAAACATGTGTGCTTGTCTCCAGATGGTAGTGATGTGGGCCTCGGTTGTGGGCAGGAGAGGTCTCTGTGGGGATTGATATAGTATCTGCAACAGGTCTGTGCCCTGCATGGGTTCCACGTCAGCCCGGATGTGAGGTAGTGCCTGGTCCCCATGAAGCAGATCGTTAACTATCGGCAGTTGTGAAGCACAGTAGTAGGTCTGGAGGCGGGGCACACCAATCCCCCCTTCCCAAACCGACCTCTGCAGAGTGCTCAATGCTATGTGTGACTGGCCTCCCCCCCCATATGAGTTCCCTAAGGAGGGTTTCAATGCGGGTGAATTCAGAGGTGGGGATTATGAGTGGGGCGTTCTGGAGGACATACAAGAATCTTGGAAGCGACATCATTTTGAAGAGTGCGGCGCACCCCATGAGGGTCAAAGGGAGAACCCTCCAGTGATGAACGTCTCTAGCGAACCTGTTCGTAATCGGTTGGAAGTTATGCATTACATATTTGGTTAGGTCAGGTGTTATCCAGATCCCCAACTATTTAAAGCCTTGTGTATCAAACCGGTATGGACATCTCATGGAGTCCACTCGCTCTCCCCACTTCACTGGGAAAAGTACCGATTTCCTCCAGTTGATTCTTAATCCACTGACTTCCCCGTATGTGATGAGCATCTGGGTTACTATGGGGCAATTCCGGACCGGTTCGGCCAGGTATAGTAGAAGGTCATCAGCATAGAGAGAGACACGGTCCTTGTGTCCCTCGGGCCATCTGAATCCCCTCCATGCCCCGCTCTGGCGGAGCCACAGTGCTAGCGGTTCAATCGCAAGGGCGAAAAGGAGGGGGGAAAGGGGGCACCCTTGTGGCGTGCCTCTGCCTATGGGAAAGGATCGGGAAGTCCACCCATTCACCTTAACTTCTGCTTGGATGTTGGTATATAACAGTTTTACCCAGCCTAGAAAGCTCTCCCCACACCCCATACGGGTCATGATTTCCCACAGGCTGTCCCACCGGATTGAGTCAAATGCCTTTTCAAAGTCTATTGCCAACAGGGCGAGCGGGGCATCGAGAATAGGGGCCCGTTCGAGGGCCAGGTGGAGTCGACGCAAATTAATTCGGGTCGATTTGTGGGGCATAAAGCCACACTGATCCTGGTGTATCAGCGTGTCTGCCACCCGTTGGAGCCGGTTGGGTAGGAGTTTGGCCAGGACCTTGGCTTCGCCGTTAATCAGCGAGATCGGCCTATAAGAAGCACATTGCTCCTGGGGTTTATCAGGCTTGGGAATAACCACTATAGTTGCTTTACACAGATCATCTGGAAGGGAACCCCTCTCCCGGGCGGCCAACAACATCTGATGCAGGGGAGGTGCTGTGTTACTACCCCCTAATTTCTGCCAGGTTTCAACCGAGAACCCATTCGGGCCCGGGGTTTTCCCCGGCTGCAGTTGTCCAAGGGCTTCTGTTATTTCGGCCTCTGAAAGCTCGGAGTCCAGCATCTCCCTTTGTTGAGCCGACAGATTGGGGATGACCACGCCGTCGTGAAGGGACGGGTCCAGGAGTAGAGTTGGGGCTTGGTATAGTGTGGCATAGAATTGGGCAAAGGCATCCGCTATCTCAGCATCTGACCGGCATGTCTCACCCAATGGGGTGACGATCTCCCGAATACAGCGCTGCCCCTCATCTCTCTTCTCCAACCACGCCAGCATCTTCCCCACTTTATCCCCCAGCTCATACACCCTCGCTTTGGTTTCCCAGTGGGCCTGTTTGGCGTTGTCTAACATAAGGTTTCGGAGGTATTCAGTGGCGCGTTTAAGGGACGTGTGGGTCTGTGGGGTAGAATTAAGGGTGTGTTCATTCTCTCGGTTGGTTACTTCCATCTCCGCCTCAGTTATCTTCCGGAGCCTCTCCCTCCCTCTATTCGCCATCCAGGAGATTATCTCTCCCTGCAGCACGGTCTTGTAGGCCTCCCATAACACTATCGGATCGTTGTCGCCAGTGTCATTAATCTCAAAGTATTCAGTCGAAACTTCCGTAAGGCGGTCAACTGGTTCCGGGAGGCCCAGATAGTAGATATTCAGTCGCCACGTTCTAGGGGGGTTTATTCCCTGCAGTCGTGACTCCACCAACAAAGGTGAGTGGTCTGAGATTCCCCGGGGGAGCAGGTCTGCAGAAAGTATTCTAAAGAGATCAGTGTGGGGTACGAATAGGTAATCGAGCCTGGAGAGGGAAGCGTGTGCCCCGGAGTGAAACAAGTAACCCCTGGTTCCCGGGTGCAGTTCCCGCCATACATCACAGAGACCCAGGGCAGACACAAAGTTGGACAGCTTCGTGGGAAGGTGCGGGTTGCGTTGTCTAAGGTGGAAGTGGTCTACGGTGTTACACATGACATTGTTAAAATCGCCACCCAGGAACAACTTATCCAGCTGATGTTTGCCCATAAGGGTGGTCAGGTCGTCGAGAAGTTCCTGCCCCAGTCCGGGTGGGGAGTAGATCGAAACTAACCCAAATGTTTCCCCCCACAGTGTCCCCAGCGCCATCACGTAGCGTCCCCGAGGGTCCAGTTCTAGTACCTGCAAGGCAAAAGGGACACGTTTGTGTATGAGGATGAGAGTGCCTCTGGACCCCAAGGAGTATCCTGCATGGCAGGCGGTCCTATAATTAGTTCGAAGAAAAGATTTGCACTGTGTCCCAGCAAGGTGTGTTTCAGTAAGCAGGGCCACATCGGGGGAGTGTCTGGCGAGTAGTTGCTTAACAAGGCGTCTTTTAATCGTTGAGCCCAACCCATTCACATTCCAGGTGAGGACCTTAAGGGATTTGGGGTGCGTGGTCATGGACAAGTGAGATTGGTCAGATGGCATCTAACAGGATTATCGGAGGGGCGGGCGGACAGAGCGCATGGTGCGCGGTGGCATGGTGCAAGATAGACAGAGATTGACGGTTGAAGTGCTGCTTGTGCGTGATGCGGTCCCAACTGGCCAGGAATCATACCAACCCATGATAAATACCGGGGAGGGCTGATCCTGGGATAACAAAGTCTTCCCAATAAACCTTGATCACTCCCACCCTATACTCCTCCCCAACTCAAAGTACCTGTCGCCCAAACATTGCTGACAATCAAAAAAGGTAGAGCATCAGCTTAAACAGCCCCTGTTAAAGTTCAGCTAGAAAACTTGGGGTGGGGGGGGGGTTGTTGCATTTTCTACCCCCTTCGAATCCCCGGTGGGAGAGTAGAAACTTTCCGCTTACCGCATTATAAGAATGTGAGCCGCCATTGGTGGCCCCATGAGGCCCAACTGTGGTATTGTCCATAGGGAGGTTGGATGCCAGCTGGGAGGCTGAGCCCTGGACAAGAGTCAAGGCGGGAGTTCGTCTCCCCCATTCTTTGGTGGGTCCGCCAATGGTGGTCGGTCCAGCCTGCGACAGCGACCTGGGATTTCCATTTCTGTTGGCTCGGAGTGTGGACCAGTCCCCCTCGATGTGTTGCTCTGCCCAGCGCCATGCCTCACTGGGATTATTGAAGTGGACCGTTGTGCCTTTATGGTAAATTTTCAATTCAGCAGGGAAGAGCAGCCCATACTTGACTCCCAGCATCTGCAATTGCTTTTTTAGCTTCCCAAAGGATTGCCTCGCCTTCTGTACCTCCTTCGTGTAGTCGGGAAAGAAGGCCAGTCAGGACCCATTGAAGGTGATCGTGCCCTTGGTTCTTGCAAGCTGTAACAGAGCATCCCGATCCCGGTAGTTTAAAAGTCTCGCTATTACAGTGCGTGGAGGAGCACCGGGCGTTGGTCTGCCTGCAGGCATACGATGTGCCCTTTCAATAGAGAAGAATTTTGAGAAGGACTGCAGGTCGAATTAGTCTGTTAGTAGTTGTTCCAGAAAGAGTTCCATGCAGGGTCCCTCTTCTTTCTCGGGGATACCAAGAATGCGGACGTTGTTCCACCTGGACCTCCCTTCGCCCTCCTCCACCCTGGCTTCCAGGGTCTTGAGTGTAGCTGAGACTCCGTGGAGTTGGTGTTGCAGATTGCGAAGGCCGTCTACCGCAGTCGGGATGCGCTGCTCTGCTTCCCCAGTGCGTGCGGACAATTTCTGCAGATCATGTCTGAGGAGGGAGACGTCTAGGCTTATTCGGTCTATCTTTTGCTCCATGGATGAGCAGGAATCCGCAATGGCGGCCATAACGTTCTTGAGAGAAAGCGTGTGTTCAGTGTCCGCATCATCGGGGTGCTGCAGTGGAGGAGCCACAAGCTGTGACGAAGGGACAGTGTATTGCTCAATCCTATTCTGCATAGTGGATTTTCTTGTTTTTTCTTTCTCCATGGTCGCCGCCGGCCCGGCAGCCGCGGTTTCACAGCTGTATTTCTGTTGGGATCTCAGTGGGTGCCGGCTGGGTCGGTCCCACCACCCAGCCACGCAGTGGTGGGTCTGCAAAACTGCCATTTTAAGTATCAGTTGCTGCAGTGCCGGGCCCTCCTCCTGCCTCCCTCGGTATTAGAGGTGCTAGGTTTGTCCAAAGAGATCAGTGTATTGTCCGTGGAGTGTGCCCGCCGTCACCGGGCACTCAGGCGTTAGTTGGTCAAACGCAGTTGGCTGCACCGCCCAGCTCGTGTGGTTAGGGTTCCCTCGCGTATGTATGTCTCAGCCGGACAAAAGGTGATGTGATCGGGGGGGCAGAGCCCGTTGATTATACAGGTGGTGTTATACACCACCACCGATTCAGGCCGCGGTGATCCGCGGGGGCAGCTTCATGCTCTGGAGCTTTAGAGTGCCTGCAGTGTTGTGTACAGCAAGCTGTATTTCTGCTGGGGCCTGGACATATCCCCACTGTCCTCCCCGTGGCCCCACCGGGGCCAACCGGTGATCCACTGTCCCGTAGTCCAATTCCTGCGTGTTAGAAGGATGAAGGGACCCCCTCTTTGGATGCTTGCTGTAATCGCGATTGTCCGAGCGTTAAGTGTGGAACCAGTGGTGCGGGTGTTGTAGCCCTTTCACTCGCCTCAGAAGGGGGCTAGTGCTGTGGAGATCATTTACCGGCACGCGGGTAAGGCAGTCTGTGGGGCACAAGGCAGGTCAGTGTCTCCCCAAAAGGAAGCCCAGGAGCCGTGTGAGATCACCTCGTTGAAGCTGCGCTGTTGTTGTGACCATTGCAGGGCGTCGCTGGTCTCCGGCTCCCCCTGCGTCGCGGCTGTACCCCGGTCCACGGAAGGGTGCCGTCGCCGGGTGACGCCCCCAGCCCGGGCTGGCGCAGGCTGGGGACCGGGGAGCCGCCCGTATCATGCCCAGCCCCCGGCTCCGCTGCAAGATGTTGAAGCCACCCGCCTAGGGCTGTCCACGTCCCGGCGGGGGGAGGAGGGCCCCGCCGGTGACGGGCACACGGCCCGGCAAGGACACCCACCCGCAGAGCCTCACCTAAGTTTCTTTTGCTCCGGTCGGAGCCGGCACACAGTCCCAGAGGGCCGGGGCGGGATCTCACCCGCAGGGCGACGGCCACTCGGAGTCCGCCGCAACACACACGACTCCTCCCGCTCACTCCCTCGCGTGGGGTCGCGGGCCGGCGGCCGGCCAGAGCAGCCCCTGGGCAGATGAAACACTCCCCCATGCAGATGTCCGGGGGGACCCAGCGAGGGCCGAGACAGCGCCGCTCCACACCGCCAGTGCCAAGGACAGGGTCGCCGTGTCTAGGCGGCCATCTTGGAAGCACTCCAATCGGCCCGCACCCAACTTCACCTCTGCACTGTTCCGCACCCACCAACTTGCATGCTATTGATGCAGCAGTAAGAATCATTTCACTGGTGTATCTGTATGTTCAGCAAGAAAGGTGATTTGTACCAAATGCCAAGAGATACGGTCATTTTGCAAGCTGCTGCCAAAATATGCAGGAAACTATGAATTTTCAAAAGAAGAATTTACAGTGTGTCAGTGGATATACAATCACTTTATCAGAAGACAAACAGAATACACATCCGAAATAGTTATTGTAGACATAGATGTGAATGTGAAAGTGATGATGGCGGACTCTGGAGCTAAGGTGAGGAGAATTGGATGGAAGGTGTTTGAGAAAGATTTAAAGGAAAGGTAGAAAATCTAACACTGCTTGATATCAAAACAGGAGGGTACAATCCGCATTGAACTTTTATGACCTTTTGGTAGGCCATTTTGAATTTAAGGGCAGAAAACTATTTGGAAAAATGAATGTAGCAAATAAGGGTGCATCTCTTCTTAGGATGGAGGGAACAAAAACATTTGCACATGAAATTGGATCCCAATTCTCAGGAACACATAATTGATGTACAGTGCAACGATGGAACAGTGGAAGACTGAGAGGAAAGGTCTATCGGATTATTGTGACAGAAAGAAGCGGTCCAGTGGTGTCAAAAGTTCGAAAAGCGCCTTTAACTTTGAGAGACAGTGTAAAAGAAGAGGTAAGCATATTGTGTGATGGAGGAATAAATGAGAGCTAATGCTGCACAGTGGGTGTCACCCATTGTGGTGGCAACGAAGGCGACTGGAAGCATTAGGTTGTGTGTTTATCTTAGGCAACTGACCACATGTTTGATGTTGGAAAGACATCCACTGCCAAGCATGAGGGAAATGTAAAGCATGATTGGGAAAGGAAGAGAGTTTTCAAAATTGACAGTTGCAATTTGCTTAGTCATCCAAATACATGGATCTCAATGTAGCAACTTCACTTACGTAGAGGAGATACAGTTGGTTGCATATGTCCATAATTGGTCACCAAGAGCAAAATAACATTACATGATACATTAAAGCAGGAACAGTGCACACCTTAACTGGTGTAGTTTACACAGAGTTACAGACTGACTATCATACCTCTTCTTCATATGTATGGGACAGTACATACAACTGAGTGAATGTGACTAAGCAGCTCTCAACAAAAGAGACCTTGAAACACCTGGTTTTATTCAATACATCACTGAGTTAAGAACGATATGAATGACTAAATCACTGATCCTTGCTATCTCGCTTTAAAAAAAACAAAAGAAAAATGCAGTTTTTTAAAACTATTACACTACTCTACCGAAAAAAACAATCAGTGCATCCACAGTGGTATAAAGAAGTACTCTACAATATCTTAAACAAAAATAGGCAGGACCAACAAAATGAATGTGCCGTACTATCAAACGCTCCACTTGATGATCTTATTTCCGCGGCAGTAGATTACCAAAAGATGGATAACAAACAAGCTGACAATGTAAAACAAAATTTACAGATTAAATTAAGCAAATATACCGCACTCTGGCTAACAGATTTAGATCAACCAAATATTGATCAAAGAGAAGCTGAAATCCGGCAAGCAGTGGACATGTATATATCCTCTCAACAAGTCCATCCCCTGCTCACTAACAAGAACATAAAGGGAATACCAATAATAGGTGAAAATGAGCCGGCGCAAGAGTCAAACTACAATCAATCTAGAAGTCATGTGAGATTTTCGCAGGATGTCTCAATAAATCCGCCAGAGACACCTCTAATAAAAATAAATCACAAGTCGAACAGCTATCTAAATCCTTGTCTGATCAATATTATCATCTCATGATGAGGTGCCGTGCTGCACCGTGCTCGAGCTATGATCTAAATAGATTTAGCGTCCCGGTTATATTTGCTGATATTCTTGGCCTAGAAGAGATATACTCTATAGACCTAGATCAAGTAGAATTTCTTCATGAAAATAATCTAGCATTTTGCAGATTGCGGCTCTGATCAAGAGTAGTACTAAACACAATCTGGTATCAAGATCGGACCTTTTTGATTTAGGCTTTGAACTAATGCAGGATGTTCCAGTGAGGAGAACCTTACATTATAGAGGTAAAGGCTTGTCGATTCATGCAGCAAATAAAACTTATGATTCAAATATGCAGAAACTCTGGGAACAGAGTTCAACTGACAGACTATAGCAACTCAAAGGCAAAAAGACAAAGACTTGCGAGCTGGAATACACAGGGTCACTCACACTTGCTGCTTCTGAGTAATGCTTGTATAAACGAATGTGATATTGTGGCCCTCCAAGAGACCTGGATAACAGAAGCTCCGGTATGGGAGGGCCACAGTATTGCACATATTCCAGCAGTAAGGGTAAAAAAAGGTATGCCAATGTCGGGCATATTAGTAGCCACAAAACTGTCCTCCGGCATTTCACTGCAATCCTGGGCGTTGTCCAGTCCGTACATGCAATTAGTAAAATTGCATGTTGACAACAAAAATATAGCAATAATTAACATATATTGGTCACACGGAAACATAGAAATTAACCAATTTTTTGACTATCTAAAAAATATATTCGATCTGGTAGCAGAAACCATCGGTATAGCACATACCATCTTACTTGGTGATTTAAATATCCACCACTTTGTGAACACAACTAACGCTGAGGAATCATTGAAAAGCCGATGGACAGAGTGTATGAGAGAGAGACAATTACTGATGTTAAATGGCACCATTTCAGAACAAAAATATTTAATCATTGACTATATCTATGTAGATAGAAATGTATTTAATTCAGTGGACTGCTTTGAAGTTGTAAAACAGCAAAGCAGTGATCATAAATTATTAACTACAACATGGTTGTGTAATATACAGAGTAATATGCAAGAATAATATAAAGGCAACCTAGAATTAACATCAGGTCGAAATCGATTTTTCTGGACACAAAACACTCTAGATGACCTAAATAAATGTATGAGGAGATACTATAGAACAACAAGCAAGAGTCTGGTAGAAGGTGAAAAACAGTACACAACTGTATTATAGATTTTTAGACAAATATTGACCGCGTCTACAAGAAATAATTATAAACATCAGCATAGATTTGACCAGGCATTACAAACAAGAAAAACTCTTTATAGAAAAAATATAAGAGAAGCAAAACAACTTCCATTGGTGACACGTCTGATAGCTTTAAAACGAATAAAAACCCATTATAAAAACTGGCTAAAAAGTCTGTACTGGTCCAACAAGATGGAGAATCCATGTTGGCTGCAATATGAGCCAAGAGTTCAGCACAAATATGGAAACTCTTGAATAAAGCCACACCCTTAACTAAAATCCTGTTTGTAAGCAATGCTGTCTCGGAACATACATGTAGAACCCATTTCTCGAACCTGTATGTATTAACCACGAAATTAGACCATTCATGTGGATTATATGCCACCACAAAAATGTAATTAAAGTTTGACGAAGATTATATATTACTATACATTCAAAAATCAAGCTCATCAACGGCTCCAGGCCCAGATGGCTTCAACAATGCAATGTTTAAGAAACCTCTGCAAGTTTGGGACAAAATACTAACAATAATTTTTGCAAATGTCATTGAAACAAAAACGAACCCATCATCTTGGCAAAATTCAATAGTAGCCCCGATCTATAAAAAAGGAGACAGAGAGTGCCCGTCTAACTATAGAACCATAGCTTTATTGAACGCACCAGGAAAGATCTTAACGTGTCTGATATTTAGAGATGTTAATAAATGAACCCCTGAACAACAGCAAGGAGATACTTTTCAGACTGGATTCATAGTAGCGTTGGGCACCTCCATAAATGTAATGGCCATAAGTACAATGAAGTCACATTGTGATGAAACACAACAGAAGCTATATATGGCATTTTGTAACGCTCACCTGGTATCCACAGGGACGTCACTGGTAGAGAGAATTCTCTGTTAAGACTAATTTCCCAAACCTAGTGAGTCCCCCAGCAGCTTTGCTGGATTTTTGGGGTTTATTTTTTTCTCCTGCTAAGAGTGAGACTCTTTTTCTCCCACTCTTATTCATGATTTGAGAATGTCCTTTGACTGTGAATGTGTTTTATGGGCTATGGGGTCTTTTACTTCATAGGGCTTCATGCGTTTTTGGTATGTGTGTTGCACAGCACCCTCAGTGCAGTAACAAACGGGTGTCATAGTGACCCCCAAACATAGACTCCATACCCTGGGATTGACTACTGTCTCCCAGGGCATGTAAAGTCACCATTGGCTTTACTAGTCTCAAATTGTGAACAGAACAAGTACAAACCATCATATTGTGTAAGTACTGGTAGGGGTAATTCGATTGCCCCTGGGTCTATTTTCCAAGGGGGCACTGTCCAGTCCCCCCTTGTCGAGTTTCTGGTTGGTGGCAGTGGATTCCACGTGAAATATTCTGCCAGAATATTTCTTATGGGATTTTCCCATTGATTTTAAACGCAACACTTTTTGGTGCAATGTTAAAGATACCGCCGGGTTATTTATTTATTATTTATTCCCCGGTTGGGTCTTTTTGCCAGGACTCGGTTTTAAAATGGCGTTTGTGTTCGCCTCTGAAACTCTAACCCAAGTCGAGCCCTTTGTTCCACTGTTTTGCGGGCTTCTCCACAGAAGCCCTCCAAATGGTGCCACTCTGTCTGGGGTCTACAGGATGTGTGGGAGGGGGATTAGGCACCCTGGACTGAGTTGCCTTGGTAACTCAAGTCGCACTCTTGTGTGATTGGCACAGTGGTGAGCCACCCGGCTCACCACTTAGCATGTTTGAGTGACAGCTAGGCTCTTGAATGGGGTTTTTTCTGCATAAAAGCAGGGCTTTGGGGACTGGAACTTGAGAAGTCGCCACAGGACCTAAAGAATCCGAAGAGGGAGAAGCTGAGCCATCTACAACGACGACACCACCGGTGGAGCCCTGCTGTACGAACTCACCACTTCCCCGACGACAGAGGAGATCTTCTTCCAGGAGAGTCTTCTTCCCTTTGAGCTGGTGGGACCAACCAGTTTGCCTTTTTCGCCTTCCTGGACATCTCCTGGTCGAATCGCCCGTGCCAAGCACCCTGGCGGCCGGATAGCTACGCTTTACCACTACCACAAATAAAAGGGTTGTACCTTTTAATCGGGAACTCCGCGGCTGATTTCTTCCCTGGCAGTGCAACGACCTCCAGCTTTCTTCCTCGTCGAGATCATCTCTTCCTCTGGTCGAAGCCACGACTTGCACCCGCTGCCAGGAACAAATGCCACCGCTGGAGCTTTCTCACCATTTCAGGTACTGTGTCCTGCCTGGGTTGACCTCAGACCTGCTAACTTTGCCTTTCTGAACTGATCCAACCTCTTTTTGACTTTTCTGCAGACTTTGAGTGCATTTCCACTGTGAGATCTTGGGCATATTCCGCCTGGCTCTCTCCAAGAGTGGGCCTGGCCTATGAACCTTTGGCCCTACAGTAGACCCTGCCTTTCTTGACTTGCTGTGGTTTCTTAAAAGTGTTGGTACTGTGTTATTTCCATACTCTGTCTTTTCTGTCCCTTTTTAAACAAATTATTGGAGTGCCATCTACGGTTACACGCTCATCTCTGTTTTGCTAAATAAGTGGTGTCTTAACCTAGACTTGTCGAATAATTAACTAGGGAGGTGTATATACTTATAGTGACTGTGTTTGAACGTGCTTGATATATTAGTGCCAGTGTATTTTCATGAGTGTGTTTTTAAATAAATAATTATATACTTTTATACCAAGCTCTGGTCAGCGTTTGCTTGTTCTACTGTATTTTTAGCCCTATTGTGTATACTCTGTATACTGCCTAACTCTTCTTGAGAGAAGTCTGACTGCTCAGCCACAGCTACCAGGTAAATCTGGGTGGTGCAGGCTGCTACCATTTGGGTTTACTGCTTACTCCTGTAGTCTTAAACATTTTGCAGTGGTCCCTAATGGAACTGCACAGGTTTCTGCCTAACACTGGTGTACAGCGCTGGGATTTGTATTGAGTATACATTTTAGTGTGCTTTTAAATACCTTAGTGCAACTAACCACAAAGCTTAGCACTAAAATGTTTACTTTCTAACCTGTCAACTATGGAAAGTTATAGTCCATTGCTACAAAAACTGCTGATTGTTTAAGAGTTCTCTGTAAGCATAAGAATCTCCTGACTAAAGGCAAGAAAATGGAGCTAATAGAAAGATCGTTAGCAAACCAAAGTCTGGGTAGTGGTTCAGAGGAACCTACTCTCCCAGAAAATGTAGATAACAGTGATGATATTGATCAAAGTATTGATAATCCTGAGGCAGAGTCAGAAGAGGAGGGTGAGGCTGTTGTACTTGTCCCCCCTGGGCCTCTGTCTGCTCTACCAGCTGTACCTACTGGACCTTTGCCAGGTCCCACATTTAGTCCTCAATGTATGGAACTAGAGAAAATGAAGCTTGAATTGGAGTTGAGACTTAATGCCCAAACAGAACAACAGCACCAAGAACTAAGGCTCAGAGAAATGCAGCTCAAGCATGAGCTAGAGATGAAGAAATTGTCTGTTGAAAATGCTTCTCTCCCCGGATCCTCTAGGAGTTCCAGTCCCAAAAGACCCCGGATGCCTAAAGAGATTGTGGGTATGTATGAGCCTAAGTTGGATGTGTTAGATTGGTTGGTTATGTTTGAGTATAATCATGGGCTCCAGGACATCTCAGGGAATGAGTGTAACGCTCACCTGGCTCCCACGGAGGCGCTGACCTGGTCTGGATTGCGGTGACCTCTTCAAGCGTGATGCGCAGGATTCGAAACACCGACTGAACTGGACCCCCAAATCTGGCTTGTCTGGCCCGTAGAAAAATCTCTCTGTAGGTGGAGAAAGAGGATTAACTGACTGCAGAGTATTGTGATTGCTTCCCACCTCCCCTTTGCTCTTTTCTGACCAACTCCGAAATCCTCAATCAAGGCTCACCTTAATGTTTGAATGGATGAGCTCTCCATCCTGCTTCTGGTGCAGGGGCGCGTATTTGACCAGTTACTTCACTGGTTTTGGAAGGCGAAATGCCGTAAGTATGCAGTTTAAAAAGTTCCAGAGTAGAGTCTTCTCTTTGTTTGCTTTTCTTAACCTGCGATCTGTCCTTATTTTCAGGTGCAGAGTGGAAGTGATGCTTCGAGGGATATTGCCGGAGATAAACTCAGGTGAGTTTGTGATAAAATGATCCCTTTAAATGTCTTTGAATCCCTCTAGTAATGTCTTTCTTTTTTCCCCTTAGGGGCCGGGGTGCGGTACCAGGCCAAGAAGTGGCACCGACCCAAAATGAGGAGTGGTTCCGTCAAATATGGCCAGGTAAGTCTTGTGACGGAAAATCAGGCTTTCCTCATTTGTTCCTCCTGCTCACCTTTTGTCTCTTCTTCTCCCCTGCAGGTGCAGAGATGTGGCGGAATGCCCAGAAGGTCGCGGTGGATAGTGAAGAGCCCACGAGGCAGGTGAGTGATGCGCGGCGCTGCTAGAAGTAGCGCAATTCTTTTAAAGAATGTCTATCTTCAGGATCGCTGGCGTGATGATTCCGGAGACAGGTAGGAAATTAGATTAAGTTCTTGGTTTTCACCTTTTCTTTTCCCTACCTTCCTTTCAGGTATCCCAAGATCGAGGCGGGCGTGGCTGGAGGCAAGATGCAGGAGCAGGCACGGTGAGCATTCAGCTGCTAGATGCAGAGCAACGCGGAGCACGTGTGGCAGTCCGGGCGTGGTTTAAATAGCCTTGGAAGAAGTTCTAGGTAAGTATTCTTCCACGGTCCCCACCCAAGTAAAATAGTTCCTTTGATAAAATAGTCCCTCCTAAGCCTCATTTGGCTTGAGGCTTCATGCAGCATGGTCTGCGTCAGGTAAGTGCACCAAACACCCTCTTTTATGAGCCTGGCGCCTATGGCGCCAGGACAAAGTCCAAAGAGCCCCTATTAGGGGCCGCTGGGCTTTTACCCGAGGGCATGATGCCTGCTCCCGGGGGTGCTGGGCCTGTCCTGGTGCTCCGCGGGTAGGCATCATGACAATGAGTTACTTCCTTTGTTGTTCTCTAGGCTCCCCCCTGTTTCATCTGATGTGGTAATGGAGTTGGGGGAGGTGGATAAGAAGGATTATGAATGTGTGAAGCTAGCTTTAATAGCTAGATTTGGGAAGACCCCTTCCCAGTACCTTAAGAGGTTTAGGACCCTCAAAAAGCATGATGGTACCCCTTGGGCTACCTGGGCGAGTGAAAGTTTGAAGAACTTAGAGGGATGGGTTAAGGGTTACAGGGTGAACACTTATGAGGGAATGAAGAATCTTGTGATGTTGGAGTCAATTTATGATGCCTGCTCTCCTGAGCTCAGACAGCACTTGGCTGATTCAAAGGAATTAAATTCCAGGAAACTAGCTAAGGCTGCTGACTTGTGGGTTGCCAACAGGGCTACTCACAAGGACTCTGGGGCAACTCAGAAAAAGGATGAGGGGAAACAGCCTAAAAAGGACTCCAAAGAGAATTCTAATAATTCCAATCCCAAAGAGGGCCCCAAACAAAACAATAAGGGTAAGCCACAAGGGAAACCAAATCAGGCTAGTGGACCTTCTGGTGCCAAACCAGAAAGAGGTCTGAACAAGCCACCATTCCAAAAAGCATTTGGTAAATGCTATGCTTGTAGCTCTACTGACCATGTGAAAGGGGATCCCAGATGTAAGAGTAAACCTTCAGGGGTCCACACTGTCTCCTTAGCCTTCGCTCCAGAGGAGAAAGTACAAATGGCCAGTGGAAACTTTCTACTACTGGCTGATGATCGAATTGGAGTCTCAGCCAGTGTTTCTTTAGTGTCCCTGGGGTTGTGGGAACAACAGAATTTAGATGTGTATAATTCTATCCCAGACAATACTACAGAGTATTATAAGGACAGTGTCCAGGTGAATGGTCAGGAGACTCCTGCCATTAGGGACACTGGGGCCAGCATAACTGTGGTGGATGAATCATTTTTCAAGGCAGAGGATGTTGCTAAGGCACCCAAACGCCTCACCAAGTTAGCTGGAGGGCCTGTGCAGATGCTTCCCCAATTACCAGTTCTCATCCAGTGCAATGATATGACTGTGAAGATACCTGTCAGTGTACAATGTGAGGTACCAGGAAGGGTTCTGTTGGGAAATGACCTGAAAACTCTTGGAGTAGTGTCACACACCCCCAGACCTCCTAGTAAAAGGTTACAGGAGCTAACCAGACCTGCAAGAGAGAAAACCATGAGAGGTTCTTCTCTGGAGATGATGAAGAAAGATATCACTCCTTCTCCACTGGAGCTACTTACTGCAGTCTCTAAACAAACAGAAGCAAAGGGGCAACCCAAGACTTCTAAGAAGAAGCCAGCAGCAAGCACTCCAGTGCTTCCAACAAGGACTTCCCCTAGGTTGTCCAAAGTTACACCTGTAACTCCACCTCCAGCTGAGGCTGAGAGGGAGGTACAACCCTGTGTGGTTGAACTAGACTCTGAAGAAGAGCTAGTAGGAGGCCAAGAACTTATTGGAGATCTGGATCCTGTTGACCATCCTGAGCTGCAGTCTTTACTGGCAGAAGGTGGACCCAACAGGGCAGACTTCAGTAAGGGACAAAGTGAATGTCCAACTCTGGAAGGTCTTCGCCACCAGGCAGCTTCTCAGGCTGATGGGCAAGAGCGTGGGAAGAATAGGTGCACTGGGAAGATGGCCTCTTCTACAGTGAACCGACTGAGTCTGCACCTGGAGACTACAAGCGTCTTATAGTGCCTCAAGAAAACAGACAACAGTTCTTGCAACTAGCCCATGAGATTCCTTTGGCTGGTCACTTGAGTTTCAAGAAGACCAAGGAAAGGCTCTCATTCTACTTTTATTGGCCAAAAATGGGGGTTGAGGTAGATAAGTTTTGCAAGAGCTGCCACACCTGCCAAACTTCTGGTAAGGTGGGTTCCAAGAGTGTGGCACCTTTAGTGCCTCTCCCAGTTGTGGGAGTCCCATTTGAGAGGGTAGGGATTGACATTGTTGGTCCCCTGGATCCTCCAACCTCCTCAGGCAACAGGTTTATCCTTGTTGTAGTAGACCATGCTACTAGATACCCTGAGGCAATTCCTATGAGGACTGTTACAGATCAGGCTGTGGCTAAGGCCCTCGTTGGTATTTTTTACCAGGGTTGGGTTTCCTAAGGAAGTAATCTCTGACAGGGGGTCAAATGTTATGTCCCACTACATGAAAACCATGTGGAAAACCTGTGGAGTTACTTACCAGTTCTCAACCGCATACCACCCTCAGACAAATGGGTTGGTAGAAAGGTTCAACAGAACCATGAAGAGCATGATAGGTGCTTTAGAAGACCCCTTAAGAAAAAGTGAGACCTTCTACTGCCATGGCTTCTCTTTGCTTATAGAGAAGTCCCTCCGGAGGGAGTAGGTTATTCTCCCTTTGAACTTCTTTATGGCCATCCAGTCAGAGGTCCATTGGCCCTGATTAAGGAGGGGTTGGAGAGTGCTCCTTCCCCCAAGCCAGTCAGAGTGACTGACTATGTGATAGGTCTCCGGAGGAGAATGTCACACATGATGGCAGAAGCTAGTGATAACCTGAAAGCTGGACAAGCTTTGGTCAAGCATTGGCATGATCAAAAGGCTAACATGGTTGAGTTCACTCAAGACCAGCTAGTTCTAGTTATGATTCCAACAAGGCAGAGGGCCTTGCAAGACAAATGGATGGGACCCTTCAGGTTTGTGGGCATACTTGGAGAGGTGAACTATCTGGTGGACTTGGGCAATCCCAAGGACGCTCCCAGAGTCTTCCACACCAACAGACTAAAGGTGTATGTCTCTAGGCCTGAAGTAGGAGCCTTGCTTCTAGCTTCATCAGAAGAGGGAGAAGAGAGTGAAGGTCTCCCTGATCTCCTCAGAGGCTTCCCCTTGGATGAAAAGTTTGAAGAGTGAATCTCTCTTCAAATCTGACACCTGAGCAACAAGAGGAGTGCAAATCTATGTTAAATCAGTTTGCCTCCCTGTTCTCACTTTCACCAGGCTTGTCCCCTTGGGGCCAGCCTGATATACTCACTGTTGACTGTCTGCCAGTCAAAAGCAGAGGATACAGAATGTCAGAGAATGTAAGGACCCACATCAAAGGGGAGGTCAGCAAGATGCTTGACCTCAGGGTAATAGAGCCCTCTACTAGTCCATGGTCTAGCCCAGTTGTGTTAGTACCAAAGGCAGGATCCAAAGAATTGAGATTCTGTATGGACTATAGAGCTCTTAATGCAGTCACCAAGACTGATGCCCACCCTTTGCCAAGGACAAATGAGTTGGTGGATAGACTTGGTTCAGCCAAGTTCCTCAGTACATTTGATCTGACGTCAGGCTATTGGCAAATAGCCCTGACATACCATGCCATGGAGAAAACTGCATTTTCTACCCCAGTTGGCTTATACCAATTTAAGGTTATGACTTTTGGACTGAAAAATGCACCTGCTACATTCCAAAGGATGGTAAATCAGGTTCTGGCTGGGATGGAGGACTTCTGCATGGCATACTTGGATGACATTGCAGTGTTAAGCCACTCCTAGGAAGAGCATGTTGATCACCTAGGACATGTTTTGCAGGCTCTTGAGAAGGCCAATCCGACCATAAAGGCAAGTAAATGCCAGATTGGACAAAGTAAAGTGGTCTACCTTGGGCATGAGGTAGGAGGTGAAATAAGGCTTTTGCTCAGTAAGATTGAAGCTGTTCAAAATTGGACAACACCTACTACTCAAACCCAGGTGAGAGCCTTCTTAGGCCTCACTGGGTACTACAGGAATTTCATTGAGAACTATGGGACCATAGCTTCTCCACTGAATGTGATCTCCTCTCCAAAATTCCCTAAGAAGGTCAGATGGAATGAGGAGTGCAATCAGGCCTTTGAAAACCTGAAGAAAGCTCTTTGACAAGCTCCAGTACTGAGAGCTCCTGACTACCACCATACTTTCATTGTACAGACAGATGCTTCAAATGTAGGTATAGGTGCAGTCCTTAGCCAACTGGATGGGAAAGGTAGGGAGCACCCCGCTTGCTTCATCAGTAGAAAGCTGAAGGATCCTGAGACAAGGTGGGCAATCATTGAAAGAGAGTTTTTTGCCATTGTTTGGGCTCTGAAGAAGTTTAGGCCATACTTGTATGGTTCTACTTTTGTCATTCAGACTGACCACCAACCCTTGAGATGGTTGATGCAAATGAAGGGGGAAAATCCAAAACTATTGAGATGGTCAATCTGCCTTCAAGGGTTTGATTTCACCATTGAGCACAGGTCAGGGTGTCACCACCAAAATGCTGATGGTCTCTCTAGGATGTATGTCATCGACTAGAGGTATGAGATTCATCCAGGAGTGGATTAAATCCTCCTGTCCCTTAGTCTGGGGGGCGGGGGGCGAGTGTTAGGGAGAATTCTCTGTTAAGGCTAATTTCCCAAATCTAGTGAGTCCCCCAGCAGCTTTGCTGGATTTCTGGGGTTTTTTTTCTCCTGCTAAGAGTGAGACTCTTTTTCTCCCACTCTTAGGCATGATTTGAGAATGCCCTTTGACTGTGAATGTGTTTTATGGGCATTGGTTTCATTTACTCCACAGGGCTTCATGTGTTTTTGGTATGTGTGTTACACAGCACCCTCAGTGCAGTAACACAGGGGTGTCATAGTGACCCCCAAACATAGACTCCATATCTTGGGACTGACTACTGTCTCCCAGGGCATGTTAAGTCACTATTGGCTTTACTAGTCTCAAATTGTGAACAGAACCAGTACAAACCATCATATTGTTTAAGTACTGGTAGGGGTAATTTGATTGCCGCTGGGTCTGTTTTCCAAGGGGGCACTGTCCAGTCCCCCCTTGTCGAGTTTCTGGCTGGTGGCAGTGGATACCATGCGAAATATTCCACCAGAATATTTCTCATGGGATTTTCCGATTGATTTTAAACACACCACTTTTTGGTGCTATGTTAATGATACTGCCGGGTTATTTATTTAATATTTATTCCCCGGTTGGGTCTTTTTGCCAGGACTCGGTTTTAAAATGGCATTTGTGTTCGCCTCTGAAACTCTAACCCAAGTCGAGCCCTTTGTTCCACTTTTTGGCAGGCTTCTCCACAGAAACCCTCCAAATGGTGCCACTCTGTCTGGGGTCTACAGGATGTGTGGGAGGGGTTTTAGGCACCCTGGACTGAGTTGCCTTGGTAACTCAAGTCGCACTCTTGTGTGATTGGCCCAGTGGTGAGCCGCCCGGCTCACGACTTAGCATGTTTGAGTGACAGCTAGGCTGTTGAATGGGGGTTTTTCTGCATAAAAGCAGGGCTTTGGGGACTGGAACTTGAGAAGTCGCCACAGGACCTAAAGAATCCAAAGAGGGGAGAAGCTGAGCCATCTACAACGACGACACCACCGCTGGATCTCTCGTGGTCGAATCGCCCGTGCCAAGCACCCCGGCGGCCGGATAGCCACGCTTCACCACTACCGCGAATAAAAGGGTCGTACATTTTAATCGGGAACTGCACGGCTGGTTCCTTCCCTGGCAGTGCAACGACCTCCAGCTTTCTTCCTCGTCGAGATCATCTCTTCCTCTGGTCGAAGCCACGACTTGCACCCGCTGCCAGGAACAACTGCCACCGCTGGAGCTTTCTCACCATTTCAGGTACTGTGTCCCGCCTGGTCTCCCTTGCAACCAATTGTCCAAGGTGTCCCATAAATCCTTGACTTTCTAACTGGGCTGACCTCAGACCTGCTAACTTTGCCTTTCTGAACAGATCCAACCTCTTTTTGACTTTTCTGCAAAGACTTTCAATGCATTTCCACTGTGTGATCTTGGGCACATTCCGCCTTGCTCTCTCCAAGAGTGGGCCTGGCCTATGAACTTTTGGGTCTACAGTAGACCCTGCCTTTCTTGACTTGCTGTTGTTTCTTAAAAGTGTTGGTACTGTGTTATTTCCATACTCTGTCTTTTCTCTCCCTTTTAAAACGAATTATTGGAGTGCCATCTACCCGCTCACCTCTGTTTTGCTAAATACGTGGTGTCTTAACCTAGACTTGTCGAATAATTAACTAGGGAGGTGTATATACTTATAGTGACTGTGTTTGCACTTGCTTGATATATTAGTGCCAGTGTATTTTCATGAGTGTGTTTTTAAATAAATAATTATATACTTTTATACCAAAGCTCTGGTCAGTGTTTGCTTGTTCTACTATATTTTTAGTCCTATTGTGTATACTCTGTATACTGCCTAACTCTTCTTGAGAGAAGTCTGACTGCTCAGCCACAGCTACCAGGTAAATCTGGGTGGTGCAGGCTGCTACCAATTAGGTTTACTGCTTACTCCTGTAGTCTTAAACGTTTTGCAGTGGTCCGTAAGGGAACTGCACAGGTTTCTGCCTAACAGTCACTCAGCCTGTTCTGACCTCTTCCGACCTTGAACCCTTCCCTCGAGGCTATTCGACTGGAGACTGGGCCTGAAACACAGGATTGGTAGAGTTTAACTCCCTATTGTCTCTGTGTGCTTGAACCCCTTCTTCCCCGGAGTCCAACCCTTCCCTTTGATCAGAGCTCACCTTGTTTTCTTGGATAGTGTGCTCTCCGTCCTGCCTTCAGCGCAGGGGCGTGTTGATTGATGCAGGCTCGTTGCTGTCTAGTTACTTTACTGGCAAGAGTCCGACAGGTAAGTATAATGAGTCTTTTGAACAGTTCTCCAACTTCGTTCCTTTCCTTCCTTAGATGATGGCCGGCGTCCGGGGATGGCGGCGTGCTGCTGAGATAAGTAGCGCTGAAGTTGAGTGAGAGCGCGATGCGCGATGCACCCCTTTCGTATTTGCATTGAACTGAGTTCTTTTTCTGTGTCTTTTAGGTGGCGCAACGTTTTCAGCGTGGATGCCGGTCATGAAGAACAAATGCGGTGGGTAAGCGCGGTATGCAACGCCTCTAGATGTTTTCACGCTAACCTGGAGTGTCTTTTCCCTCTTGCAGATGGATGAGAAGTTCCAGAGACAGAGTTCCCCCAGAGCGGCTGGGATTCAGGTAAGCGTTTGAAGCTCGTACAGTATTTAAAAATAAGCGAAGATTTGCAGAATGCTTACTAATGCCTTTTTTCTGTTCTTTTCCCTTTTCCTTAGGAAGCGGCGTGCCGGGATGGGAATGACACCGCCGAAGATACCCGCAGAACAGAAGGAGCGCTGACTGATGGGCAGAAGCGCCGCAAGGTAAGGCCTTTCCCAACGGTGTTCTTGTTCTTGCAGGAGCTTAGCGCAGAAGAAAGATGCAGGCCTACTGGAGACCGATCCGAACACGGTGAGTGTCACGCTGCAGGTGCAGAAAACACAAAGCATGTTTCTCAGCCTGGGCATGGCTGAAATAGTCTCTGGGTATCCCAGGTGTCTCTGGGCTGAACCACACCCAAAAGACTAGAACGCACATGCAGTTCTGGTAACCAAAATATGTGGGGGCATCCATCTTGTCCCCATCATTGCACTACAAGTCCAATCCCCAAAATTATCCTATGGGAGTGAGTGAGTCTGGTGCCACAAGCGCCAAGTCTGACTCCAAGTGGGTCTTTGGAGGGATGGAGTGGCCCTTGAGGGCCATGTAGGTGATCGTGGCCTGGCTCCAGCCTGACATCTTGGAGGGCTGGGGACATGAGGGGCAGGAATCATGACACATTTACAGATTTTAGGTCAGCATTTGACTCCATTTTCAGAAATTGATTAATGACTAAACTATGGAAAGCTGAATGCCCAAATACACTAAGAGCCTTGATTGATCAGCTGCATACAAATACCACCATACAGGTACGATTAACATCAGATGGAAAATTGTCAGAGCCCATATCGACTTATAGAGGAGTCAAACATGGCTGAGTTATGGCCTCAGCTTTATTCAGTTTCTTCATTGCTGATGTAAAACAATTATTTGCCAATATCAGAACGGACACCCTAAAATAGGAACCCCATTCGTCTCAAGTCAACTCTATGCAGACGACATGGTTCTATTATTGAGAACACCAACTGGTCTGCAGAATCTTCTAGATGCATTAGGGAAGCATGTAGCTGAAAATGATTTAATTATCATTCTCGATAAAACTAAAATACTACAATGTGGCAAACGCTGAAAAGATCATAGAACATGCAAATGGCAGTTAAATTAAACAGACATCCAAATAGTACAAGAGTATCGTTAGCTAGGCGTCAACATTAACAATCATAATTAGGATCTTCCGTACGTACAAGAAATTAGAGCTATAGTCCGGACACCCACGTCACAACCCCGAATCATTCATGCAAGATGTGGGAAATTCTCCTCTATTCCACTAATAACATTCTACTGTCAAAAGTGGTGTCGATAATACTCTATGGTTCAGAAATAAAACAGTGGAAAAGAAAGAACTACTGGACAAAATTAGAGTCAACGTTTTGGAGGCGGGTGCTTTACCAAATGGACTACCCTTGCCAATAATAAGCTGTTACGCTTACAATCCCTATTTGGCACTTTCACATGGAGGATGTGTTCCTTTTATAGGAAGTGCTTGCTAGCGTCCAGCACAAACATGTTATTAAGTGTACTTGCCAAGTACATAATCACCTCAATCCACTCATTTGTCAAAGAATGGTGAATAGAAGTTAAAAAAGTTATGTAGCTGGGATAACACAAGACCTACTAATAACAAACCCAATGCGAGTGAAAAGAAAAATAATTAAGCAAGATTGGATCAATACCAGTCAAACTTGTCTAAAATATATAGACTTTCAAGAAAACCCGTTCCAACACAAAAGATACCCGAGTCCAGAAACTTATTTGGTAAAATGTCCCTCTCCAATGTAGAGAACTGCATTCATGCGTTTTAGGTTTAATCTCTGGCTGACAAATGATTTTCTAGCAAAATGGAAAAAGAAACCAAAAGAAGCAAATCGTTGTTGATTTTGTCTATTACGAACACAACCAGAGACAGTGAAACATCTAATTATAGAATGCAATTCGCTGTAAACAAAAGAACTTATTACCAGAAAGAATACGTTGAGCAACTGAGAGTTGTGACTAGAGAAAAATTATGGGATGAAATACATTTTTTGTCGTTTATTTATTTATTGTGTGGCTGATAAATCAACCTTTCAATATACAATTTCACCACCACATTATCACAGTCACATTACATATCAACAAGTAAAATAAGTACACAATACAAAACTAAGATCACATCATCATACAGCATTGTATAAAAATACAATATTTCAACAACAATAATAAAATTGAACAAGATTTATCGTCATAAAAAATCAATTTAAAATCAAATTGAGTAATCAATATAGTCATATAATAATAGGGATGGAGAATGCATATTATCCTATTTATAATTCACATTCGGAGTCATTTAACCCTAATTGCAGTAAGAATTAAATAATAGCTATTTTGAGTGCAGGTCGACTAGTGCTAAAAATTTGAAACCAGAATTCATCGGCTGTCAGCCATTGGTTATCAAACAAATGATGGAAATATTTGACTCGCATGGTCGTCAAAGCAGGGCACATTGCAATAATATGTTTTAAAGTGTCAGCATATTCTCTTGTATTACAGAATCTACAAAAAATATCTTGTTTTTTCAAAGCCCCACACCTAAATAAAATATCCCTAGTAGGCCACAGATTAAATCTAAATCGCATATAGAGATTTCTAAACTTTACTGAGGGATATTTAACCATGTATGTTTCCATGGTTCTAAATATTTTGTGGCCAAAGAGTGAGGGATCAAAATCTTTATAGGATTTACATTGATCACGAGTGTAGATCCAATCATAATTGTAAAGTTTCAATTGAGCTCTCTTGGGGTTATGGATCCATAATTCTAGTGAAATGTCGGCATCAACTAGTAAATATAAGATAACATTTCTCCAATTTCAATGGAAAAAGGATAATTTGATTGTAACATATATGTTGTACTGAAACTAAACATTTCCTAAATAATGAACACAATTTCCACATGTATGTACAAAAAAGAGAGAGTCCTCCAAGCTCAAACCGGATTAAAACTACAGGTAAGCATTTGGGCAAATTTAAAATCGAACGCCAAAATGTCACCTCGAGGCGATCCCAGCATGTACGATCTTTAGGAAATTTTGTTTCAGAACCATAAGTAATAATTGGTGTCACTTTTAAAGAGAAGAACGTCAGAGCTGAAGAGAGAGTACATTTACCAAATTTAAACATTAGAAATTTGGTTTGTGAGATCAGTGCATCAAGCTTGCATTTAATATTGATGATATACAATGCATCATTGGGTTGTTCATTAATCAAAACTCCCAAATACTTATAATGTGAAGTAATTAGGATATGTTCCTGCCGAAAAGACCAGACAAAGGATTTGCGTTGTCTATGCTTTGTTGCAACGCATTCCATAATTTGTGTCTTTTCTAAGTTAATCGACATACCATTTTCATAAACATACACAGATAGAATCAGTCTTTGTAGACCTTGCGTTTTGGATAATAAAATGACGTTGTCAGCGTAAAGTATCCATGCAATTTGATGTGGGCCTAGCTTGGGGACATTAGAATTGATGTTACTAAATTTCTCTCCGATGTCAAGGATAAACAGATAAAAAAATTGTTGCAGCGAGTACACACCCCTGTTTAAGGCTGCGATAAGTGGGGATGCTAGGAGTCATCTGACCGTCAAGGGTAAGTCTTACTTGTATAAAGGTGTCTGAATGAAATAGGGCAATCAGTTTTACTAACGACAAAGGACAACCTAAATTAACTAATTTCGATATAAGAAGAGTTCTGTCGATGGAATAAACGCCTCTCTAAAATCAACAAAGGCAAGGAAGAGAGGCTGTTTTTGATGTGACAGAGGGCCTTAATCACGTTCAAAGATGTTAGATTAATAGTTGTACCTTTACCAACAACAAAGCCTGTTTAAAATCGATTTTGTTTTTTGGCTATGTGAATGCACTCTTGCTGATCTGAGTCTGGCAAAAATGTTGCCGGGTGAGTCAAGAAGGGCGATTGGTCTATAATTAGACAGGTTTTGTCTATCGCCGTTCTTGTTTCCCCCAGCACAATGATAGAATGACACCAAGACGATGGTAACATTTGAGTGTTCACTATCTGCTGGAATAGATGAAATAATATAAATGCCCACTGTTCCAGAAATTGCTTAAACATTAGATTTGATAACCCATCTGGTCCTGATGCCTGAGAACTGCTAGATTTATTAATGTAATATGAGATATCTTCGGCTGTGAATTTCATATAAAATCGAGCACCAAGACAGGTTACATTAACCTGGGATCGAGACTCTGGTTCAGCTTATAATTTTGAGAAGTGATCAATCCATTGGCTAGCTGAGACATCATTTATCTTTTTTTTAATTTATATTGCTTGGACATTTGGGAATGTGAGGTGATTTTATTAATCACAGCCCATATTTGTGAGGTGTTTTTTGAACCAATCAATTTCAGCATACACTCTCCATCTTTCTGATAAAGGATGGAGCGATGCCCTTGCATCCAATTCCGATGTCTAGTTTTGATTGTTTTCAGAGCTAGCCCTCTGAATTCGATAGGAAGGGCCATGACCAGTTTTTCTTTTCCCGTCTAAATTGAGATTTCTGTTGTTGAATACTAGAATCATATGTGTGGACAGGGAGGCATGCTTTTCTATTATTATTCAGCACCCGGAAGTACCAGAAGTACACTGTTGACTGGGCTGAACGCTGTAGTGAACGCTTGCGCTGTCTGTGGACATTTCCTTGCAAAGACATTTCCACTGTGGCGAAGCACCGACGAGGAGAGGACGTCTTAACTTGCAACACGGATGTTGCCCGATTCAAAAACACTGTGATTGGCCTAGTGGCCAAGGTTCCGCCCCCGACCCTCCCTCCAGCAGTTAGAAGTACCCAGAGTGCAGCGCACCCGCGCACGCCCACCGGAAGTACCAGAAGTACACTGTTAACTGGGCTGAACGATTTAGTGAACGCTTGCGCTGTCCGTGGACTTTTCCTTGCAAAGACATTTCCACCGCAGCAAAGCACCGACGAGGAGAGGACGTCTTAACTTGCAACACGGAAGTTGCCTGATTCAAGTAATTTCACTTCCGTGTTGCCCTGAAGTAATTGACTGAAATGATAGACCACTGCTACGTAGAGGATACGGAATGAGACTCTGACGCTGCGTTTGTGTGATCTAGTTAGCCAATGTTTGTGTGCAATATGACGCGCTCTTTCCTTTGTTTGTAGAATCACTGTGATTGCCCTGGTGGTCAAGGTTCCGCCTCCGACCCTCCCCCCAGCAGTTAGAAGTACCCAGAGTGCAGTGTACCCACGCGTACACCCGGGAGTACCAGAAGTACACTGTTCATTGTTAACGGTGAGCGGTAGCCAGCACTGTGGTTTATATTAACCCTTTAATGTTAGATAGCCTACTTAACCTCTACGAGAATACAGACTTCTTCTCCATTGTGGTTAGCTAATTCCTAGTGCTATAAATATAGTTATGGAACTACGCTCCACAAAAAATATACATGAGAAATGGTATGAACCAGGATATTCTAAAATGAACCAGGTTAATGCTGACAACCTGAATAATCTGAAGGCACCTAGAATTAATTGTGCATGTAAGCTTAAAATTATATCACAACCTGGGCTCCTGACTGACTGTAAATTGGCAAAAATGACAACTTTATTTAATAAAATAGAATAGCCAAGTACTAATACGACACGAACAGCAATGCCATCTATGACTGCTAAAGAAATTGAATGCAGTTCCTCAGAAATTATGAGCAAACTTACCTCAGCTTTTCCATGTATAAGTAGCAAACTATTGGCACAAGTGATACACCCTACTATCTTCTCCAATTCAGAGATGAACTTTATATCTACACCTAAACTCAGTATAGTTGAGAATACTAACTCTGAAACTCTCACTGAGTACATATCTGATAAGATTGAGAAAGAAAATATTGACCTTCTAAATTCCGGTGAAAGGTTTGAGATTGACCCAAACTCTGGGCTAATTGTTAATGGTCAAACATGTTCGGCTATTAACAATAAAATACTAGAATAACACCCAGAAAGCCCCCAATAAAAGAAAGTTAACATTAGCAAAATCGAGATCTTAGATGAGAAAAGTTTTACTAGTATGAACATAGAAGTTACACTAGTTGAAAAAAGTGACTCTATAGAAAGTAAACTAGCAATACATTCTTTGCTATTGTATGATATTAGTACTAGAAATCTACACAAGGTATGCGATCAAAGTACCAATACTGAATATGAAAGTAAAAAAAGAAGAAGCGCAAACAGAGATAAGAACTCATGATTTAATTACACCCAATAAGTCAGATGAGTACAATAATGAATACAATGTGGTAGAACACTGTGTACAATAAAGAAAAGAAGAGGAAATAAAGTGAAAAGTGAACACCAAAGCTCCAAAAGGCAAATAAAAATAAAAAGAAAGGTAAGAAAAAAAGCTATGGTCAAGCAGTCATGTATAGTACTATCAAGTCTAAATATGCCAATAATGGATGTATAGTTGGGACTGATGAAAGTGGTGAAATAAATGATTATGTAATTGATGAGACTGTGAATAAACAGCTGGCTAAAAGGACTGACATCAAATCACTATCAATATATAAAGAACCCAACTTCGCAGGCGATCATAAAGCCATAATACATGAAAACCCTGTGAAAACCAACTTCAAAGATAAAACCAGAAAAAAATGTGAGGCTGATATTAGGGAGTTCTTCACCAATCCTCCTAAGAAACAACTGAATAAAGTTGAAATAGAGCTACCAGGTTCGCAAAAAAAGGTGGTGATGAAGAAATGCAAAAAGCAGAAAAAAGTTGATACCATTGATGAAATACGATCCGATGTACATAAGCTATATGAGAATACTTCATGCTGGCAGGGTGAAAATGGTAGAACGCAAAAGATAAACGTAAATAAGAATGAGACAGAAAATACTGGTAAATCACAACTAGTGAAACCAATCAAAGAAAAGGTGGAGAAAACAATTATACAAGAATGGGTAGATGTGGGTGAGAAGAGACAGGTACCACAAATTGAAAAAATTGATATAGCCGAGAGTGTTGTCCTCAGTAGACGGCAAATCCTGGCAATATGTTCTGCCATCGTCCCCTTGCGAATGATTGTCTCAGACGATTTCAAGATTGTAGACCAGCTGGTAAGCACTACTAGAATACCAACAAATGTATGGTGCAATGAATGGTCAATACCAATGTTTCCTCTAAGCTGTGCGCATGTGCGCCTGCCCAGCTTCCCTCTGGGTGCCGCTCAGAAGAATTTTAGCAGTGCACACAGACAATTTCCACCTATTTATAAAGATATAATAAGGGACAAGCCACAGTAACTACCTTATATTTGCTTTCTTTCAAAATGAAGATAAATTATACTAGCTATTCTTCCTATTCTGGTCTAACCAATTTACATTGCCCTACTATACAATCTTGACCTTGAAAACCTAAAAATCCTAAAAACAGAATACACTGACAAGAGGTTAAAAACTATTATGAAAAAGTGGCTGTATGAACAGAACATATAACTAAGATATGCCTGCACATATTAACCAAATTCTCTTCCCTCCCCACCGATGGCTCCTATACTTGATTCTACACATTACTCGAACTCCACTCAAGGCCACATTTAGATATTACCAGACAACCTGGACTCTGACTACCTTCGCTCTGAAAAAGGTTACCAGACTTAGATAATAGTCTTGTTTTATGTTTGTTATAATATGAATGACGTTCAAGCACAAGAATTTCTGTTACTCGTGGTGCCTTAGCAAAAGCATTACCCACACTATGTAAACCAAGTTTCAGCTCAAATATTGGATACTGAATTTAAGTAAGCAGTCTACTAGGATGTGTAACCTCACCCCATGCTTCCTATTCTTTGTACATATGTCACACAAGCACTTTGAAAAGCCCCACTTGCAAGTTAACACATTATAAAACTCAAAAATGAATTTGCCCTGTAAGGATTTTGAGTAGGCAAATGTCATGGTCCGCGTCTCCTATTTAGCATTGCTAACATTACCATATACGAGGAGAGAAACATTGCAATATAATTTACTTGGCCTGCCAGGATAATTGGTATGGACTCTGCCTGGCATTATCCATATTTAACACTATTCAGATAACTAGAATGTTTTTCACACAATCTGCAACCTTTCAAAATGTTTAGAGCTCCATGGAGCATAGACCTTAACAAATGATATGTTAACTTACTGCTATACAAAAATGGTTTCTCTGATCACTTGTATAATCCTACCCAACAATTGAAAGGTGGGGTGTGTTGCAAACAATCATTTGTGTACTAAATAGTAATTGTGCACATGCAGACTTATGACATTTTCTTAAACTCCACATAATATCATTTTGAGGCTTTATATTGGATTTGCTTGCAAAGTATTGTAGGCATGCAAATCTCCCAGTTAGTGAGCCCGGTCAACTAATATTTGAGGCTAGTACAGGAGCCGGGGAGGGGAACGGGTGAAAGGGAACAGGAGAACACTCCTTTGGGATGAAGAACAAATCAGCAACTTTCAAAAACCAAATCAGATGTTTTGGCAGTACAGTATAGTGAAGGAAATGTTTGTTTGCTAAAGAATATGAAACTATATTAATAGTCTAGGAAACTGCACCTTGTCTTTTTGTCTATGCTTAAATGCTGAGGGCTTTTCAATATAATCATGGGTTTGCATGTATTGCCTCAAGCATCCCCATGCATCTTGTTCAGCTGGTAACAGTGAATGTCAGAGGGGGAGCCCCTACTTAAAGAAGAAAGTACTCAGTATGTTGTACCTGTGAGCATTGCTACTGTTGACATGGCAACTATATGGCAAAGAAACGCACATTATACAGCAGACGATGGACTCTTAGAAAATACAAATATGTTTAGAGTTATCGCATTACAAGAAACCTGGATTGTAAGTGAATGCAGATGGACGTAGTAACTTCACATGCAGCGCCGTTTAAGGGCCTAGAGGTCGACCTAAGGGAGGTCTGATTATCTCAATCAAACAAGCATGGACTGGAAGTAAACATATAGAATTCACGAGTATGGTACTAATAGTTATAGTCTCCTGTAACGTGTCAAAAATGGAAAAACTTGTATTAGTCAACATATACAATCCACCTGGCGGTAAACATAATAAAGAGAACATATTAACAACTACTAAAATCCTTGAAGAACTTAGCAATAAGACCCCTCTGATAATAGTGGGTGATCTAAATATAAAACTTAATAGTGAATCTGAAGTGTTATTAGAACAAAGGAATTCTGAACCTTTTGCTATACAAAACAACACTAGAGAAAGCAAGGCGTGACTATCCTTATTTAATAAATATCACTTGACTGTATTGAATGGCAATACTCCTGGAGATCACATGAAAAATGTGACTAGGATATGTGGAAAGAGTATGAGCACCCTCGACTATATCATTGTGAATAGAAAAGGCCAAGAGATAGTAAGTGATATGGCTGTAGGCTGTAGAGAAGAAAGCGACCACTTGCCGCTTTATCTTCTGCTAAAAGAGAAAGTAAAAACCAACTTTATATACCAACTGAATGATGAGAATACTGCAGGTAAATTGCTAGATATTTTCATTGAGAAGCACAAATATACTCCAAGGGAACTAGAGTGTGAAATCATTGATGAATTTAATGACGTAACAGATAAAATTAAAGTAGTAGTTATGGCAAAGCGTAAACATAGATCAATAAATGAAAAATTGAATTTGACACATCATAAGAAATTTGACAATGATATCCACCTTAAAAAGAAATTGCTATGGACAACTATTCGTGAATGTATAAATGAGAATGCAAAAGATAGTACTGAGAAGATCCGTAACCTCAAGAGTCAGTACAAGAGATGGAAAAAAGCAAACTTGAAAAAGATAAAAGATGAGATCTGGCTTACCTTGGCTAACGCAGTAAAAAATAAAAATGATCAAGCAATGTGGGCCATTATAAATAATAAGAAGGATAAAACTCTTCTGGTTAACTGCATTCCAGAGAGCAGCTGGATTGCCCATGTTAATAAAACTCTGGGGAGCATGACATGTGAAGCTCCTAGCTATAAAAAAAGAGTAGATGATCTGGAATGGAACATACACTGTTGCTTCCTTGATAATTCTAATAAAGTCACTGCCTAAGTAGAGAGCTGCAGGACCAGATAATACATGTAATGCCCTTTTGAGGCAATCGCCCGAACGCTGGGCTAAGGTGTTGTATATTCTATTTCAATGTATTGGTAAATGTGGAAAAGTCCCTGAATCTCGGAAAATAAGTATTATACTACCAATTTATAAAAAAGGTCCACGCAAAGAACCAGGAAATTACAGAATGTTAACGATGCTGGATATCCCTGCAAAAATCTTTGCAAAAATATTGTTAACTGAGCTCAATCAATGGATATCCAGCAGTGCAATACTTCCTGATAATCAGTCTGGATTCCGAGCAAAGTCATCCACATCCCACAATATAACTACGTTAGTGAGTGCAGTGGAATACTCTTGGAAGATTTGTAAACTGCCTATATATGTTGCCTGTATAGATTTTTCGGTGGCTTTTGATACGGTATCACATACAAAATTATGGGATGAACTAAAAAAATGGGCAATACCACATGCTCTGTTGTACATGATACAACTATTATATCAGGATACATTTGTTAGAGTCCGCCTAGACTTAGAAGGAAAATTATCTGAAGATATACCCACAATGCGTGGTATTAAACAAGGTTGCAGTTTAGCTGCAACACTGTTTAATTTATATCTAGCAGACTTTTTAAGAAAAACAGGACAAATCAATATTAATGATATTAAATTAGGTGTAGCGAAGCTGGGATGGCTTGGCTACGCTGATGATCTCCTTCTATTAGACTATAGTCCAGAAGGACTTCAAGCAAAACTGAACAAACCCGAAAGCTTTGCAGAAGCCAATGATCTAATTATCAACATTGGTAAAACTAAAATCATGATGTTTGAACATAAGATGATGAAAAGAAATAAAAATCCAATATGGCGGATAGAAAATAGATAGAAAATAGACAGATTGAAATCGTAAATGAATACAAATATCTGGGTATCATTATTGATAATAAACTTAAATGGAAAAAAAACATTTGAATGATACCAAGAGGAAGTGTAGGATTGCTACGATGGCGTTAACCAAATGTATTGGAGGGCAAGGGAATATCTCCATAAGTGCTGTGATGAAATTGCATTCTTCAAAAATAAGAGCATGTCTGGTGTATTGGGCTGAAATATGGGGATATTATTTAAAAAATGAAATTGAGAAATTTGAAGCAAAAATTTTAAAGATTTTACTGAGGATGCCCAAAAATCTGCCATATGAATAGATATTATTGGAATGCAAAATGAATAGTATTTATAGCCGCATTCAATTCATGACTGTTATGTTATATGTCAAACTGACTAGACTAAATAATGATACATTTGCAGTAAAACTAATGGAACAATTCAGAGGCGGGGAGAATAATGCTGCGTTTTTAACATTATATAGATGGAGAGCTGATTACCGCAAATGGAAAGGGAAAGATACGTTTAGCTGGTTACTTCTGAGTATTGGTTAAGTCAAAAGAAAAATGAAAATAATGTTAAATTAACTAGATTATGATCAAAGAATAGTCAATCTGCTGACCAAATCAAATATTAGATTCTTCCTCGATCATTTAATATTAAGAGAACAGAAACCCTCTTATCAAAATGCATATCCTGATAGTAACACCATCAGGTGGTATATGAAGTTCAAATTTAATATATGTAATGTATTAATCATACTTGGAGCAAAGACTGGTATCCCTAAAGAATTCAGATATTGTAGACTGTGCGGGATAAATACGCTAGAAACTGCTTATCACATATTATGTGAATGTGAAAGTTTGACCTGTGTATGTATTTCTCATCTCTTGAAATATAATAACATGTATAAATGTAACATTTTAGATATATGGCAAAGATTACTCGATGGACATGATATGAATTTGATATTCTATATGATGAAATTTTACGTGACTATTTTAGATATTTTAACTGAGCTATCAAATGGAATTTATGTATTTTAATGCAAAAATGTTTTATGTATTATGGATTTTAGATGTTATATGATTTGTTATAAGCATATTATTAATAAAATTATAAACATATATTATTATAAGTACTTCTGAAAAGATGCAACAAGGAGCTGTATTCAAAATGGTTGTGGTAACCAGAGGATTGACACTTCTCAATAGCGTCTCTAAGAACAAAGCCAAAGTGTGTATTCTTGTATTCATTAGGTGAGTCATTTGTGTTCCACTTCAGATATAATATATCATGATCACTCTCCATCGTTGGGAGAATTTTTAAATCTAAAGCCAAGGAATATAACTCGGGAGTCAAATAGATATAATCAATGATTGCACCTGCGCGACCTCTCTTCCAGGTGTTTTGGGAGGAGGTGGTATCCAGGGTAGAATGGTTTACCATAATTAAGTTCTTGGTCTTAATAAAACTAAGCCAATGAATCAATCTTTTTTTTAAAAATATATTTATTAATTTTAAACAACAAGCAAACTGGTTACATCATCAGTGCATGGAATATGATTTGCACGTGAAACCTCCATCCCCCCTGCCCCACTCCCAAGACCACAGTTTATGCTTCAGTTCTGCCTTCAAAGGTCCCGGTCTTCGCTCTCGGGCTACTTGTGTCATCCGAGGTAGCGTCTTCCTCTATTGGGTTGAATAATGGCACCGTAAGAGCCACCCATTGGTGTAAGTCTTCGCTGACATCTAGTTTTTGAACTCTCAGTGCATTCTCCCATGCTCCTGCTTCCGCTGTCAACCATTTGCGCAGGTCTTCCCACCAGAGTGCCATGCTTGGGGGTTTTGCATTTTTCCATCCCATAGCAGCGCGTCTTTTTGCAGTTATGTATATCAGGTCCTTGAGCTTGTTTAGGGGGTTGTTCTTTTTGCTTTTTTTGTATTTGCCCAGAATGCATGCTGTCGGTTTTGGTACGTCCAGGTCGATGTCTGCCTCTGCTACCTTAGCTGCAATCTGCGTCCAAAAGGATTGTATCGTCTGGCATTTCCAAAACATGCGAGTCATTCCCACTCTGGGTTGTTTGCATTTGGGACATTCCTGAGCTCCCGCTCCTTTAAACCTGGAGATCACTTTGGGTGTGAGGTATGCTCTGTTGATGATGTAGAACTGTATGAGCTGTAGTCGGGCGTTCCTGGAGATCTTTTTATGATATCGTGTTATGGCTTCCCATTCCGTATCTTCAAATTCTATGCCAACTCCTCCTCCCATTTCGTTTTCTATTTGAGTTCCTGTTTGGTTGTGTTGTCTAGTAATGTCTCATAGAGCCTCAATGTTTTGTGTCCTCCATCAGCTGCAGCTAGCATGTCCTCTGTGACCGCATGTTCGGGGTCTGGATTCGTGGCCTCTGGCCATCTGTCTGAGAGACTCTTTACCACCGCTCTGTGAAGCAGGAATTGTCCTTGTGGTAGACCCGTAGTCTTGTACAGTTCAGTGAATGGTATTATCCCTATGTCATTTATTAAGTCTCCTAATGTGGCTATTCCGTGGGGCTCCCATCCGCTTCTTACTCCTCTATGCCCCCAGGCTCTACTTGCCATGATTGCAGCGATTGGGATCTGGGGGGCGTACAGGACATGTAACTGCACTGTCTTGCAGGCTCGTTTCCAAATCTGAATCCCCAGTTTTGCTATGTATGGGCTATTTTGTGTTACGTTTGCAGAGAGCCAGAGTAGATCTCTGAGGAGCATCTGGGGAATGGCCAGTTGCAGGAGTCGGGTGTCTGCAATGGTCTCATCTGACATCCATTTCACTACGTGCATCAATTGACTCGCCAGGTAGTACAGTTCTAAATTTGGGATTTTTAGGCCTCCCTTTTGGTAGGGTCTTTGTAGCACTTCTAATGCGACTCTATGTCTCCCCCCCTTGCCAGAGGAATCGTCTACAGAGTTTTTCTAAATCTCTAAAGAACTGGGGGAGGTGGATTTGGAACGGGACGTTGGTAAAACAATACAGGAGCCGGGGCAGCGCCACCATTTTGAGGAGTCCAGCACTTCCCGCCACTGAGAGCGGCAGCTTTCCCCAGAAGTCCATTGATCTCTCCAGGTTTTCTCTGGCTTTTACCGTGTTAAGAGTGTGTTCAGATTTGGGGTTACGGTGGATGGTAATTCCTAGGTATTTGAAGGAGGTGGTCCTCCACTGGAGGGCCATGGCGGGGAGGCTCTCGGCTCTGTGTTCGTTCAGGGCAACTAAAGGGAAAAGGCAGGATTTTTCTTTGTTGATTTGGATCCCTGTGTATCTGTGAAACCCATCCAGTGTCTCTAGTATAAATGGTAATATGTGTTCCGGGTTATTCAAAGGATCAATCGTATATCGGTATAAGCAATGGACTTATCAAAACAATGAAGATTTAGGCCTCCTGTCAATATGATATACGGATATACACATCACCGAATAATCCTCTGCCATACCGATTCAAGATCTGTAAAAAAGGCATCGGTGGAGAAAGCCACTGGATTCCAGTAGATGTTAATAATAGAATAACTGGTCTGATTTATCTTAATAGAGATATATTGCATATATGGATTGGGAACCGCCTGATGCTCTAGAAGTGAGCATGGCACTTTTTTTCAGAGCAATTAATCAACCAGACATCGGGCGACCTTTTGAGGAGGGAATGGCTGGATTTAAAATAATCTGATAGTTATCCCAAGAGGGAACATCTGAAAGCCATGTCTCTTGCAGTAAAATTATGTCATGTCCTTCAAGCACAGTAGAGGATTATCTCAACAGGTGCTTATAACCTTGAGTATTCCAGCTGACTAGAGAAAGGGCGAGTGAAGATAGTTATGCTTGAGAACACAAGCATTTGCAGGATGATTGTGTTTGGCAATTGCTCTTTACTGAGGTAAAGGGTTGCCTATGCCTCGCAACCATGTCATGACTGGTGTGTTTGGGGACAATCTGCATGTTGGATCCTATGTCATCAATCAGTAATTCAAAGCCTAATTCATAGAATTCTTTTTGGGCTAACCATATGGTGTTTAAAATAACTTTAGAGCGTAGCCAAATCCTTGCAATAGAGAGATTGGATTCCTGAATAAATTCGATCTGCTCGATATCTGTAGACTCAATATCTTCCAATGACGAGATATCCGCTAAGGTCACCAGAATAGCGCTTCTATTGAGGTCATATGGGGCATACGGGGTGCTTCGACATCTGATAATTATTGAATGCAATTGGTGATTTTTGCATCCATCATAGCCACTTGGGAAGGGAGTGAGATGGTATTGGACCGATAAAGGGTTGGATCCAGTGGTTTCTTAAGAGAGCCTTTTTTGGGTTCCATCAAGTGGTTTCTAGAGGGAAAACAGGGCGATCCAACCCAGCCCGGACACTGTACACCTTTGGGCTCATCTATATGAGCCATATTAGTTTGTGTCAACGAATACTGCGCAGACATATACTGCTCCACTGCTGTTCTTATCGATTGTTCAAGAGGCAAACGAAAGGGGACTAGTGGCTCAGTTTTTAAAGACTGAGGAGGTGATGAGATGTCACGACATTTAGACAGAGGTAACTGGGGTAGCCTTTCTACTGGCGGTACACACGGAACAACCTCTATCGGAGCAAAAAGCACTTTTTTAATGGGTTGAGGGTTGAATTGTGGGACAGGATTAATATCCAACTTGAATGGCAGAGGCTGTGTTCTTTGTTAGGCCATATATTTTTCAACTTCTTGTCGAATTTCAGAACGTCGTATTGCCAAAGTGTGTGCGTCGGCCTGTGTCAGGACGGGTAAGCACACAACAGCGTCCTGAGTAGACCTATCGGGAGAGCTTGATACCTTTTCAGCTGCTTCCACCAGCTCATCTAAAGGAGCATAAGGAAGAGGTGGATTATTTTGTGCTTCCTTATTATATTTTTTAAACTGAGCCATTTGTATATATTTTTTCTGAACAGCAGCAGCCGCCATCGTGACCTTTTTCCTCTGCATTGTTAGTGATTTAAGAAATAATCCAGTGGCAGGTTGTACATTATTTTGAAATATTTTAAGATGCTTGTTTTTTTTCCATGGATATGACCTTTCCTTTTCTTTTTACGCACTAAGTTATTTTGAGAGTTCTTGATAAAAATGGTATATGATGGAATTTTTGCAGTGAGTGGAGTCACCAGAAGTGCCTCATGCTTGTGAGTTACAGTCGGAGATGAGGTTTTTTCATTTGTCTCCCTACACAAGATGGAAGGCTCAGCAGAAATAATATGTTTAACTAATGGTAAAAAAATGTCAATTTTTGCAGATGATAGGTCCGCGCTGCAAGTTGGAAGTTGAGTCAAAGATGTGCTGTCACTTACATTGACCTGAATCTTAGGAAAGTTGGGATTTACATGATGAACAAATAACTTTGCTTGCCACTTTATTAGTATATCAATCTGTTTGTCTTGTAGTTTAAGTTTAGTATCTAGGCTCTCAAACAGTTTAAATAATGAAGAAATTGCGAGATTCATTGCGTGAAAAGTGGTTTCGATAAGATTCGATGCAGAGATGTTAGGGCGCAAGGATTGTAAATCTGGGGAAGGTGGCTTAGCCTGTCTTGGGGTTGGAGCCACGTAAGATGAATCCAATATAGATGCATTTGGAGAATAAATAACTTAAAACTCAGGCAGGTGTAACGAAAACTCCTTTGCATCGCATTTTGTGCTAAAGGAGGAATGAATCAAGGCCTATAATATCGTCAACTTGAGGAGTAACCTGAGGGGTTGAATCTATTTTATCAGAGGGACTTGAATTAAGGGGCCCATCTAATATGTCTGGTAAATCATTAATTGTATTCTGAGTTCCCAATTGTATGTCTATAGCTGAGTTAGCTTGCTTAGGAACCACTTGTGGAATACCACAACCATCATTCACCACAGGCATAAGTTGTTTTACAACCAAGAGCAGTTCACAGCCTGCAATCAGAGTATGATCTGAAACGAAAGCTATATTAGCAGGGGCCTCTGTACAATCCTGCTCAGATCTATTTAATCATACTTTAGGATTTGTGGAAATACTATCTTTAAAAAACATCCGATGAATGTTTCCAGACTGAAATAGGTATTTATTTATAGGATCTGTCTTATATTGCGTGCTTATGGGCGCACGCCTTTGTGACGTGCTGTCCATCTGTTTTCGTTTCGGGCGGAACGAGGCAGGGCTGGTGATATCCGGCATATTAGTTTTCAAGGTGTAAATGCCAGCCAACATAAATTATACTGGAGAGCAGTTAGAATCTAATTGAATAAAACTGTTCTCATGGAGGCAATGCTTTTACAATCACTGGCTTAAAACACCAGTCAAACACGATGGACAGGATAATGCATTGCAAAACACTACCACATGGTAACAAGGTTAAATAACACAAATAAAACCTGAGTCATTGTCACGTTACTTAAAATTCTGAACTATTATTGCAGATAGAAACAACAACGGGACAAATACTGTACAGTTGTTGCATGCGAAGAGCAGATGGTAAACAGCGCCTTCATAGGCTACTTTCCAAGTGTGAACGTAAAGTGCGGTGCAATAGTACATTTAAACAGGGGAAGGAACAGCCAGAGGAGCAGCCGGAGTCCGTCTCTCCTCCCTTCCCCTCTCTCCTCCCTTCCCCTGAAAATAGGATTAAGCAAAAAACCTCTACTGTAGGTCACCAGGATTAGGCAAACTGATTGCAGGGAAAAACTGGGTACGAAGAAAATGAACGTGTATCAGCTCACCGTCCCACTGTGTCGCTCACTATTATTATCGCAGAGTCTCAAAGGTGCAATGATCAATCGTCTGGGAAGAAACCCTTCAACCCGCCAAACGGCAGCTCCTCGCCCTTTTCCTCCTCAGGGCATTACGCCGCAAGGGTGAGGCAGCAGATGTTAGCGGTGTTCCGCTACCGCTACCCATGAGCCCCCCACCCTCCGTTGCACAAAGACACAGAGACAGAGATGATACTCGTGTGGGCTCCACAGTGGTTCTGACGCCTTCGGGAACACCCCGTTTATTTATACAAGGCACGCGACGGAGTGAACGTCATCCCGTCGCGTGCGCGCCCTTACAGGGCCAACGCCACACTCCTCCTTTTTCATAACAACAAAACTTGAAAAAGCGAGGATCTAACTATCACACATTTCACAGCACACAATAACACCCTCATGGTCCCCCATTTATTGACAGCCACCCTGGATCTCCCGATGGTGCTTTCAATAGCATGGACATGTCCATCAGCGAGCCTTCCAGCTCAGTCAGTCACATAGTCCGTGAGACCGGCAGGTTTCCCACGCCCTGTTCGCAGGGGGTACCTCCTGCCACTGTCTCTGGCCGGTGTGCCATCGCCTGCTCCTCCACGAGCAGGAGAGTCCATGGCGGGGGCTTGACCCCCACCTTCGTCCAGGGCCTCTTCACACTCTCCGCTGTCTCTGCTTTCCATCCGCAGCTCCCCCAGCCTCTTGAAGAAACTAGCATTTTGGGTCACCGAGGACGTCCTGTCAGTGGCGGTCACCATAGATCCCTTCACCGCCACGACATCCAGGGGAGCAGGTTCATACGTGAAGGACAGTTTGCCCTGTGGGTGGCAGTTCCTCACTAACACCTCATCCCCCAGGGCAATACTTGGGGGTCTCAGACCTCTTCGGATGTTTTCCATCTGTGTTCTGGCCCGTCTGTCCTCCTCCACTTGGTCATGTCGATGACAGCCGGTTCACGACTCCCCACCTCAGCTATGACGTCTCTGGGACATCGCTGGAATAAAGCCTCCACAGGTGCCACCCCAGTTGAAGAGTGGGGTGTGGTACGGTATCCCCGCAGAAATACATACAACGCCCTCTGTAAACACTCGCCTTTCCCTTGAGCGATCCTGAATACTTTGTTAAGCGTGCGCATCATGCGCTGTGTCTCCCCATTGGCCCGAGGCCAGAGCGGGGTGACGCTTCTGTGTTGAATGCCATAGTCCTTCATGAGATCAGTGAAACTCTCGCCTTGGAATGGTGCCCCATTGTCGGAGCACAGAACGGAGGGTAGGCCATGAGTAGCAAAAATCTTCTCCAGTGCTATCACCACCTTATCAAATGCCACCGACTCTATGAATTCGACCTCGGGATATCGAGACCATTCGTCCACCACCACCAGGAAGTGAGTGCCCCTCGAGGTGGACCCAGAGTCCGCGTGCACCACTTCCCATTGTTTTGTCCCTCTTGGCATTGTTTCGATTGACGGTTCGCGCTGGGTCGGTGACGCGGCCTGGCACCACACGCACGATGCCACAAACTCCTTCACTCTCCGCTCCAGCTCCGGGAACCACACCTTCTGGCGGAGACGCGCCTTTGTCTTGGGAGCACCTTGATGACCCTGGTGCGCCAGGGCGATGACCTGTGGGATTTTGGTCTGGGGCACCACGATCCTTTCCCCTCTCAGCAGGAGCACCGACTCCGAGAATGTTAGTTCTTCACACACTCTCCATAGTTGCTGCAGAGCCACTCTGGCCTCACTAGTTCTTCGACGCCAGCTCCAGCTCCTCCACCTGCATGGAGTTGGGGGTGGCCGTTTCTACCACCAGGCGAACATACTCGTCGGCCTCTTCCGCCGACATGGATTCGTGAGAGCCCCCTCTCAGATGTCTTGAGAGGTAGTCCGCAGCGTTGTTGGCCCCGGGACGGTATATTAAGGATACGCCATACTCGAGTAGTGCAAGCATCCAGCGCTCAATTCACAGTTACAGGTCGCCCCAGAATGTAAATGTAAAGGCGAAAGTGTCTGCAGCCTCACAAAACCGCCAACGCCTCCCTCTCGATTTGAGAGTATCGCTGCTCGGTGTCGGAGAGTGCCTTGCTAGCATAGGCAATGGGGCGGACCTCCTGGTCACCCCCCACTTGCGTGAGCACCGCCCCCAGGCCATAGGGGCTAGCATCCACGACAATCTCCGTGGGTAGGCTCGGATCGTAAAACGCCATGGTGTCCTCCGCTGCCGAAGCGCTCTTAATGTCATCGAATGCCGCTTGCTCAAGGGGCCCCCACTGCCATACGGTGTCTTTCTTCGTCAAAGTTCTCAGCGGCTCTGAGCAGGACGCCAGGTTTCGGATGAAGCGGCCACAATAAGTGACCATGCCTAAGAAGCTCCTCACTTCAGCGACATTCTCCGGCGGTCGAGCCTCTTTTATGTCCCTCACTTTCCGGGGGTCAGGTGACACCCCATCCGCCTTGAACACAAATCTGAAGAACTCAATCGTGGTTTTGAGGAATTCGCACTTGTCCTTGTGCAGGGTGAGCCCCAACGAACAAAGGCGCTCGAAGGCGTACACCAGGATGTCATTGCTGATGTTAAGGACTCCCTCTAAATCTGCCAATGCCCCTCTGATAATGTTCTGGAACACCTCCGCTGCAGAAGATACCCCAAATCTCAGCCTCTTGTACCTGTACAAACCCCGATGAGTGGTGAAAGTCGTTATATATCGGGATTCGGGGTGGAGGACTACCTGATGATACCCTGATCTCAGGTCCAGTTTAGAGAAAAACTTTGCCCCCTGTAGTTCCGCTATAATGTCATCGATGGTGGGAGTTAAGTGTCGCTCTCTCTTTATTGTCTTGTTGGGGAGTCGCATGTCCACGCAGATCCTCACTGCGTTGGGCTGTTTGGGCTTGCGGGCGATGACAATGGGCGAGACCCATAATCAGCAGTAGCAGTGACGTTTCCTGCACAATCAAGTTTTCTTAAAGGGACAAGGTTCCCTGGTCTCAGCACAGCGTGTCACAGCGTTTCGTCACACACACGGATGATTTGTAGAAATACAACGCCAAACGCGGACAGCTAAACAGCAGCTCCTCGCCCTTTTCCTCTTCAGGGAAAAGAATGATGGTTAGGATTGCGATATCCTCCTCAGGGAAAAGAATGATGGTTAGGATTGCGATAGTCAAATATCTGGTGTCCCGGGACTTAAAAAAAGTACAAGCATGAAGGCATATCTAAATATTGGAACAAGTGAAACATCTATAAAAGCATCAACAAGGAAAACATCCAAATGAGATTAAGTCAAAGGTGTCAATCGAAATAATATTGTACAATCCAAGCAAATGTGCAACAATTGAAGTGATGTCAAACTATGAGTTATAAACACTGGTTTTGTTTAGTTTTTGAATCTTCATTTTTATTAAGTGCAGATCATTTGGTAACCTTGTTGTCTTATATGTGTATGTATATTATATAAATTGAAGATAACAAATGTATCCTTTTAAATTAAGAGCAATCAGACGACATATATGTCTAATATGAAATGTTCTATTATGAAATGTTTAACATGAAGATCTTACTCTTTTATGCACCTATTTAATATGGAATCAATGCACATTATAACATTGTTATAGTTTTAATATTGAAAGGTTGATGTGTATTTGTTTACTTTGTCAACCAAATCAATTAAAAAAAAAAAACCTTGTGGTAGGTAAGGTCCATTTCTTTTTGGCCCTGGGTCTTCTTATTGGCCAAGGCCTTAATGTCCCACTTCCATCCCAAGTGTCTCTTGCTACCCTATCATGATTTTCATGTTGTATAGCTTTTCCCGATACTTGTTTTTTTTGATGATGCAATTGGCAAGCTTTCTTCTGGTCCGCAGATCCTCATTGTACCCCTTTTTCAGTGCCTAGAAAATGACTCTAATAAGCAAATCACCCATAACAAGGTGTGCACTTTTGTACATGGTTTTAATAAGAAATAAAATCGCTCATCTTTACCGTTGAAATACAATGGCCTTAATTATTTTTTTTTAAATTATTTTATTCAAACAAAACAACAATACAACAAAACATAAATAAAAACTTTCAACAACATAACCACTGAACTCCCCCCCCCCCCTTATGCGCCCTCTGTATCTGTTCCGTGTGTCAGGGCTTCGCTGCTTCCGGATTCTGCTGGGGCCAATACTGCTCCAAACATTTCAGCTATCAGCAGTTTCCATGCCATGAGGGAGCCCATTTCCTCACCCCCCCGTGCTACTAGCCTCTTGCCACACAACTGTTTCAGCCTCTGCCCATTTTTGTAGGTCCTTCCACCACACCTCCACCCGCGGCCTGTGACACTCCTTCCATCCCATGGCGATCCTACGTTTCGCGAGCACGTATGCCAGATCTTTCAATTTCCCAACATGTTTGCATTTCCGCGCTCTGGGATACCCCCCCAGCAGGCAGGCCCAGGCCGAGTCTATTATGAGCGTGACCCCCTTCTCTGCTAGCTTCTGTGCAACCTCCCCCCAATAGACTTTAATTACCGGGCACGCCCAGAACATGTGTATCATGTCTGCGTTCTTTTCGTCACACTTGGGGCAAGCCTGGCGTCCCACATTTCTGAACCTTGATATTCTCCGAGGGGTCATGTACGCCCTGTGCGTTATGTACAACTGCAGTTGTTTAAACCTGGCATTTCTCGACACCTTCTTGTGATATCCCAAAGCCCGTTCCCACATCCCATCCTCCATCGGGGCTCCCATCTCTGTTTCCCATTCTGATCTCAAATGCACCAGATCCCTCCCGATCTTAGTCATCAACATCTCATACAACCTGGACACCTCATGCCCACCCTCTGATGTATCGTATATCACCTCGACGGCGGTGTCCGGCTCCTCCGCCAAAATGGCTTCAGGCCACCTACTCCTAATCTCCTGTACTACCCTGTGATAAATGACATATTGGCCACCGTGCAGTCCTGACGTTGTCCCAAGTTACCCAAACTCCGCAATAGCCCCTTCCTGCCAGATGTCTCCCAAGGTGACTAGACCCACCGACTCCCAATAAGTCCTAATGATTACCCTCAGTTGCCTGTCCCCCTTCGTCAGCGTGACCAGCGGTATCTGCGGGACACACGGGAACGGGTCTCCCATCATGCGGCAGGCTCGGCGCCACATGTTCCATCCCACCAACAGCATCTTAGGGTGCTCGCTCATATCCGAGCTAGCCACTCAGATCATTTCCCGCAAGTAAAAAGGAGCACAGTCCCTCCCGAACAACCTGTGTTCAGGGGTCTCCTCATCAGAGAGCCACCTAGCCACATACTGCAGTTGTGCCGATACATAATACGCCTCGAAATTAGGCAGTTTAATACCGCCTTTCTCATAGAAGTTCTGCAGCTTCCATAATGCAACTCTGTGTCGCGTACCATGCCACAAAAAGTCTCTGCACATACTGTGCAGCTTAACAAAAAACTTCCTAGGGATCATATAAGGGATATTGTTGAAATAATGCAAAAGTCGGGGCAGGACCACCATTTTAAGCATAGCCCCTCGACCCATCATCGCTAGGGGCAACCTTTCCCAAAACCTCATGCATTTCCCAATTTTTCCTATAGCGATTTCAGTGTTGTGCTTGTGTTCTTCTTCAATAGAGTGATACACGTCTATCCCCAAGTAGCGGAATGAACCCGTCGCCCACGGAATCTGCAACACAGGTAACCTCTCTACAGGCTTTCCCACATACCTCCCCAGCAGGAATAGACAATATTTTTGAGGGTTCACCGCTATACCGGACAGCTTGGCATACCGCTCCATCACCTCCAACACATACTGAAGATTCTCTTCCGGGTACCTTAGATACAATAACAGATCATCTGCGTACAATGATATGAGATGCCTCTCCCCTCCTACCTCGATGCCGATCGGCTCATATTGTTGCCTGAGGTATATTGCTAGGGGCTCCAGGGCCAGAATGTATAACATTGGGGACCATGGGCACCCTTGTCTAGTGCCTCTGCCCAGCTGCCATCTCTCCGACACCACTGCACCCGTACGGACCCTGGCTAGCGGTTCGCTATATAGCATTCCAGCCCATTTAACATAGCCTGGCCCCATGCCATACCCACGTAGGGCCGCCAGCAACCACAGCCATTTAACAGAATCAAACGCTTTGACTGCGTCCAATGCCACAATCGCCATTTCACTGTCCTGATTGCACCCCCATTCAACCACTCGGTGGAGTCGTCTGTGGTTGTGAGTGATGTTCCTACTCGGGACATAGCCCATCTGGTCTGGGTGAATCAGCTTACCGATCACTCTCCGCATTCTGTTGGCCAAAACAGCTGTCAGGATCTTACTGTCCTGATTCAACATTGACAGGGGCCTGTAGGAGCCACAGCTATGTCCCGGTTTATTAGGTTTGGGGAGCGGTATAATAATCGCCTCCCTAAGCGACTCCGGCAACCGTCCTACTTCAAACGCCTCGTTGAGCATTTCTAGCATGGGTGGGTGCACCTCCTCCTCATACATTTTATAGAATTCGCTAGGGAACCCATCCGCCCCCGGAGCCTTGCTGGTGGGCAACTGCCGCACCGTCTCTTTCAGTTCCTCAAGCGTGATCGGTGCATCGAGCTCCTCCCTCTCCTCGTCACTCACCTTGGGCAGGCCTATGTCCTCCAGTACCTCATCAATCTCCTGTTGGCTGCTCCCCCCATCGTCCTCATATAAAGCAGTATAATATTCCGCAAATGCCCTGTTTACTCCTTCTTGAGTGTCCACCGTTTCGCCCTCCTCACCGGTTACAGTTCGAATCGGGGACCTGGGGGCGTCACTCTTATATAGCCATGCTAGGAGCCGGCCCATTTTATCTCCTCCCGCGTGTTGGCTTTCTATGTATTTTTTGTAGTTTAAGTTACTGAGCCTGTCCCAGTGTTCCGTGCACTTCCGCTGTAATCTGAATGTCTCCTCCGTATCTGCCCCACCTCCCTCCAGCTCTTTCTCCAGTTCAATCTCAGCCGCCTGTAGTTCAGCCAGAAACTCACCCAGCAACCCCTTTGACTTCGCAATGGCAACCCCCCGCATCACCACCTTAAAGGCCTCCCATAGAGTGCCCGCCGACTGCACACTGCCAGTATTCACTTCGAAGTAAGCAATGATCTCATCTCTTAGATCCTCCCTGAAAACGGGGTCTTTGAGTGCCTCTGCCCGGAGGCGCCACGTCGGTATTCGCGCCCTGGGGGGGCAATACTGCCACCCCAGGACCAGGGGCGAGTGATCCGAGAGAACCCTCGCTTTGTATTCTATATGAGTACTCTCAGCAACCACATCCGGGGTAGCAAAGATATAATCAAGCCTCATGTGTAGCTTATGCGGGGCCGAGTAGTGCGAGTACTGCCTCCCCTCAGGGTGTTTCACTCTCCACACATCTGCCAAGCCAAAGTCTGCTAGCAACCTCTGCAACACCCTGGCTGCTGGGCTGGGCCTGGCCGCCCCCCCATCCGACCTGTCTACTCCTGGATTCAAGACACAATTAAAGTCCCCTCCCCAAATAACCCCAGCCCCCACACCCACACTCAGCTTGGTACACAGTGTCCTAAAGTATGCCGCCGTGTTTTGGTTAGGAGCGTAGGTATTTACTATGCATACTTCTTTGTTCTCTAACAGCCCCCTAATTATCGCCAACCTCCCATCTGCATCCACAATTTATTCAGTTAACTTAAATGGGTCATGCAGCGCCACCCAGATAAGCACTCCCCTTGCATAGGCAGAGTACGACGAACCCACCGCTATCCCTTTCCATTTCCTCCCCACCATCTCCATCCTCTCCCTCGTCAGATGTGTCTCCTGCAACAAGGCGATGTCTATCTTCTGTCGCCTCAAGTACAACATAACCTTATTACGTTTCAGGTAACTGTTGAGCCCTCTAACATTCCATGTTAATATCTTAAGGTCCCCCATGGTCTATCGATGGTTCCCCTTCCCCTCCCCACGCAGCCCTCCCCCCACACCAAACAGACTCTCAATAATAGAACTTCCACATAGGCTCATATATAAACTTAAACACCCCAACACCCCAACCCAACTAACTGCCCAGCTCCATCCCTGGATCTCAGGCATCCCCACGTTTGGCTCTCTCTTGGCGACCCCAATCGAGAACCCGGCAGGGTGTCACCGCAACTAACTAAACTCTAAATGAGGGTATAAAGATCGGCCCGGGAGGCTCCTACCTCACGCAGCAATCTCCGTGCACACAGCTCATGTTTCCCACCATTCAGGGCGTTCCAGCCGTCCAGCTGTATCAATGACTATAATCAAGTCCCACATTCCTCAATCCCACCAGTTCACCACTTTACTTGTCTCGTCCAGCTCCATCTTCCTTCTGAACATCTGGCTCTTGGGGGCAGCTCTGCATGTCTAGCCACCCCATGGCGTCTTCTGGAGTTTCAAAGAACAGCGTCTTGTTTTTGTAAAAAACCTTTAGCTTGGCCGGATAGAGCAGCATATATTTGTGGCCAGCTTCCCGCAATCTCCTCTTGACCGATCCAAAGTTCATGCGGCTTCGCTGTACCTGCAGGGTATAGTCCGGGTAGGCAGTTATATTCGCTGCGCCACGTTGTATAGTTCCTCCCTTACGGAACTGTTCAAGGATTTGCTCGCGATCCCGATAATTGAGAATCTTGGCAATCATTGGCCTGGGCGGGTTACCTGGCGGTGGCTTCCTTGTCAAGGCCCTGTGCGCCCTTTCCACAGCAAATCCCTGAGAGAGGTTCCCCCCGGTGATTTCCTGCAGCAGCATGTTTTCCACGTACTCTGTCGGGTTGTGGCCCTCAGCCCCTTCCGGCAGTCCGACGATTCGAATGTTATTCCTTCGAGCGCGCCCTTCTGCCTCCTCCGCCCTACTCTCCAGATTGCCCACTCGTTGCACCAGGGCATGTAGCTCCCGTTTGTGTGCAGCACAGTCCGCAGCAGTTGGGCTCATCTCCTTCTCCAGGGTCTCCGTGCGCTCCGCCAAAGTCCTAACATCCTGCCTGAGGAGGTTCACATCTTCCTGTACTGCCCCCACTTGAAGCTCCATCGCCGTTTTCAATTCCGTCACAGCCAATTGAAGCTTGGACTCCCAGGCCGCCTTCAAATCCGCGATTGCCTCCAGGACTTCCTGGTTAGTACTCACAGCGGCCATTCCCCCTGCTGAGGTCTTATCCTTGCTCCTGGCTCCCTCGGGGCCAGTCGGCGTTCTGGTATATTCGTCCAGCGTAGGCTGCTTGGCCTTCGCTCTCAGGGGCATGCTGGACATTCCTTCGGTTAGGAAAAGCTTGTCGTCCACACTTGTAACTCCAGGGGCGGTCTGCCTTATGCGACCCGAGCAGACTGTGCACCACACCCCAGACAGCGCTGTTTCCCAAGGATATGCCAAGCGTGTCCCCGCTCACCGTGGCCTGTTATCTTCCGTGGAGTTTGACTCTTAACTGACCACACCGCAGTCCACTTCTGTGGTCTTCTCGGGCCGTGGCTTCCGCTGCCTTCTTTCAACCCTCCTGGCGCCAGTGTCTTCCAGCGCCAACAGTACAAGTTGCCTCTCTTGATGGGTGCTATTATTATGAGTTATTGCCCTGCTGTCTCCTCACATGACTTTCATTGACTCATCCCCTAGTGCGGCTTCAGGCTCGCCACATTTCTCTGTGTAGTATTTGTGCCCCCGCGAGCCAGCAGTATCTTTGTTTTCCACCTGTAATCCTCTGTTATGGCCTGCTTGCCTGTGTTGTAAGTTTATTTTGTTTCCTTAGCAGGCGCGAGTACCACCTTCCAACCCGATGTCAGTTTCACACTCTGTTCTCTTGCCGGCTCGCTCCTCGCAGCTCCGTGCTGGCCACAATGTTGCAACTAACACAATCTGCATTGCTTTTGCTCTGATGACTTCGCTGCTACTGCTACTGTTTCCGCATCCCAGCAGCTGATCTTGTGGTTAACATTGGGCTGCATACGCTGATTTCTAATGATAATGTATTTGCCGCCTATGTGTCCACTGCTCCCACTGATGCCCCCAGTCTTCCGAATACGCATCCGCTACTCCCAATTACCAACTCGTTCTGTCCCACGTCGCTGCTGGCTTCCACTAGTCCGGCTGCCTTTCACACTGCTGTCGTCTCTTTGTGCATTTACTTTCCAGTTTTCCGATTGTTCGTATTAGCGACAGGTTTCACTGCCTTAGCCTTCTGCAACCTCCTCACCCGGCAGTACGGCTGATTACACATCAGACCCTTTGTTCAGTGGGCGCCATCTTGTTTTCACCCACCGCCCAGACACGGCAAGCTTTTTTTCTTCCTCCGTACTTCCTTCTGGCTGTTAATTATCCCGAACTTCAGCCTGCTGCACACCTCATTTCTTCATGCTACAGTGGCTGTTTTTTTAGCACTTCACAGCTGACTTTAAATGCCTTTCATCCTCAGGATCATGTGCGGATCTGCAGGAGCTCCCAGGAATCACGTCCTACACCGCAGCCATTAAGCCACGCCCCCCCTACAATGGCCTTAATTAACGATAACCAATAAGTACACAGCTTCATACTAAGGGCTCAATTGGTTTTAAAAATCATAAATTGTTGTTATCCATTTCGCAAATTAGATGTGATGTCCTCCCCACCAAAACAGGCTCTACTCCAATGTTTGTTATGATTGGCTTTTGCCGAACTGCGATTGGAACTTTTTCCACTGATATTTTTATTGCTATAAACAAGTGACTAAAAATCAAGTACATTTTTTCTCATATTACCTCATGTGAGAAACCTAGGGGTATTCTCCCATTTAATCCTCTATTTGGCTGGTCAAGGCACGACCATCGCCTTTGGATCCAGACCCTGGTGGTGGACCAGAGCGGCAACGAGTAGAGGAGTCCCAGGGTCATTCTCATGGGAATACCCTAGACGAGACACAGTATCCCCCTCTCACTCGTTATCCACAACCATACCACCCCTCTGTCTTTTTGGGGTATTTTCAAACACACAACTCCCTCCAACCCCCCATTTTCTCAAAATACCGAGAAGAAAAGAGGCAACCTGGAGGGGTGAGGATTACCAGCGGAAAACCCACTAAGACAGAGAAGATAGACTACAACACTCTTACAGCAGGCTTTCCCCCTAATGAAGTCAGGCAGACCCAACCTTAATCACACACCTGCTGCCCATTAACCTCACACAGGTGTATAAAGGGAGGCTGCTGAGAGAAAGGTCAGACTCAGTTGGGAGGGCAAGAGGGAGGCTGCAAGTCTGAGACCGGCAGAGGATCCTCTTCAAATCCCAAACACCAAAACCAAGCTGGGAAGATTGTCTGGAGCTGAGAAACCAAGAGGCTGGGAGCTGTCAGGTGAATCCAGAGGACAGCGTGCAGTGACAGTGGCCCAGTGAGAAGAAAGGGTTGCAGAGTGTCACAGGAGCCGAGCCTCATACGTGTTTCAGGCAGCCAGGACCTTGCTGTTGAGGTCTGGACAATTGCTTGTTCCCTTGGGGCCAATGCCGCCCCCAGGTATTTAGAGGGGCAGGTGGTGAGACCCTGACCTCATCCCCACACCAAAGGACGGAGCGCTGACCTCGCAACACTGCCCAGTAAGTCTGATCAAAAGAGTGTAACGCTCACCTGATTCCCGTAGAGGCGCCGGTCTTGACTGGGCGTATACCGTATCTTCTAAGGTGATGTGTAACACACGGCTGGCTCTTTGGGCTGGACCCCTGTGCACTGTATGTCTGACTTGAAGGGTAAGGTGTCTGCAGATAGAAAATATGGGATTAATGAACTGGGTTATTGAATGTCTCTCTCTTCTTCCCTTTCTCTTCTCCTGTAGGACCCCAAAGGTTAACGCGCTCACCTTAAGTAAGTGAACGCCGTGCTCTCCATCTGCTTCGGAGCAGGGTGCTGAAACCAGTTTCCTCGCTGGATTAGGGAAGCAGGCCTCTTGACTTCAGAGGACTGCTGTCCGTCGTTTTCTTCACGCACGGTAAGTTTCGAGTAATTCAAATGTCTTTAAAAGTCTTTAGTAATGTTGTATCTTGTTTTGCAGGGTTTCGGCGATGGCGAAGATGGAGCCCGTGTGATGAATAGAAGCGCCTTGAAGCACGTAAGTAAGCGCTTGCTGCCTGCGTCACGGCGCGCTCTAACTGTCTTTTTCCTTTGCAGGTATAAGTTCGGAGTGGCTGCAGGGTGCCGGAATACCCACTGGGTTAGATGCGAAAGGAGTAATGGCTCGTGAGTATTTAAGTTCCCCAAAGTCTTTAAACGCACCTTGTTTTATCTTTCAGATGCGGGATGCAGCGCCGAAGACCTCCGGAGCGTGCGCAGAATTGGTAAGCTTTTGTCTTCAGATGCCGGAATGCAGTGCGAGGCGTTGATGACAGCCGATGGATCAGGTAAAAGGAGCGCTGTCACTGAAGACCGTAATGCTAACCTGTTCTTTCTTGTCTTTATAGGTGTTGCTGAAGACTGGATTCAGGATGGTAAGCCTTTTTCCTTAGGCCCAGGATCAGATGCAGAAGACACGATGAGCGTTCTGCTGCAGAGGATGCAGAATAACACAAAGCAAGATTCATCCATCGGGTGTGGTTTAAATAGCCTCCTGTAGTGCTTAGGTGTCTCCTTCCACAGCCACGCCTAGGAAAGAAAAGAGTCCCTGCTTTCCAGAAGAGTTCCAGGGTTCTGAACCTAGGGAGTGGCTCCTGCCCCACCCAACAGGAAAAGTAGTCCCGAACAGAAGAGGATCAGAGGCTCAACTGGCAGGTAAGTAAGCAGCATGGTCTGCCGCAGGTAAGTCCACCCAAGCATTATGAGCCCGGCGCTTCCAGCGCTGGGACTGGGCACATTTATGAGCCTGGCGCCACCGGCGCCAGGACAGAGTCCAAAAGGTCCCATTTGGGACTGGCTGGCGCTCGGAACCTGGGTTATGGGTCTGCTTCCAAGGGAGTTGGGCAAGTCCTGACCTCTTGGAAGCAGAGATCATGACAGTACCCCCCCTCAAGGCCCCTCCCAAACCGGGCTTCTCCGGGGGTTTGGGTTTGTCAGGAAATGTTCGATGACATTTTTTGATTAGGCGAGGAGCGTGGACATATTCAGCAGGTTCCCAGGATCTCTCTTGGGGGCCGTAGCCTTTCCAGTCAATTAGGTAAAATAGTTTAGATTTGGAGATCTTGGAGTCCAGAATGCTTTTGACTTCAAACTCGAGTTCTCCATCAACTAGGATAGGTTTTGGAGATTTAGTTAGTCGGGTTTGAGGTTGCACGGGTTTTAATAGAGAGACGTGGAAAACCGGATGAATCTTCATGTGCGGGGGCAAGTCCAACTTGACCGCTACTGGGTTTACTATGGTAGTGATGGAATAGGGACCAAGGTATCTTGGGTTGAATGTACGTGGCCCTTTTAGAGGTAGATATTTGGTAGATAACCAGACTTGATCCCCTACTTGATATTGAGGGGCTTCCTTCCGATGTTGATCTGCTCCTTTCTTGTATTGTTCTTTAGCCCTTTGAAGGTGAGAAACAGCTTCCTTAAAGGCTTGGGTGATTGAAGCATGTTGGTATTCCACTGCTGGTGTTTCAAGATCTTGGACGGGATCCAACTCCGAGGTTCGAGGGTGACTGCCGTATAAAAGAAAAAACGGGGTTTTCCCAGTTCCCGAATGGACAGAGTTATTGTAGGCATATTCGGCTATCCAAAGTATGTCTTTCCAAGTTTTTTCAGTTTGTTGCAGCATGCAGCGTAAATACTGTTCCAGAGTTTGATTGGTCCTCTCGGTTTGTCCGTCGGTCTGAGGGTGGTGACTGGTCGATAGTCTCACATCAATTTGAGCCGACCGACAGCAACTTCGCCAAAAATGAGAAATAAATTGACTACCACGATCCGATATTAGAACCGAAGGAAAACCGTGCAGTCGGACGACGTTTTCCAGAAATTCACGGGCCAGAGTTGCTGCTGTTGGCAAGCCTTTGAGCGGAATGAAATGCGCCATCTTGGAGAATAAGTCCACGATTACTAGAATCGTATTGTATCCGGAGCATGGAGGTAGATCGGTGATGAAGTCCATAGAAAGCGTATGCCAAGGGCGAGGTGGGATGTCAATAGGGCGTAAGAGGCCTGCTGGTCTTTCCTTTTGACTCTTGTTTTGGGCGCATACTCCATAGGACATTATAAAGTCTCTGATATCTTTTTTCCAAGACGGCCACCAGAAGTAGCGCTTGATCTTTTCTGAAGTCTTGGTCATACCGGGATGTCCTTCCATTAAAGAATCGTGATAACAAGAGATTACTTTTTTCTGTAAATCTGTGCTGGGCAGGTATAATCGTTCTTGGAAATACAACAAGTTGTCCTTTACTGCAAAGTCCTTTCCCTTTAAAGGCCAATTCTGTATGTCTGCTGGAGTTACAAGTTGCCTGGCTTTATCCTTAACTTCCTCTATGGATTGTGTGGCGATTACACCCAGGATTCTTTGTTCGGGAATGATAGGTACAGGTTTAGGGTTGATCAAGTGTTCTTCCACTCCCATTCGAGAAAGGGCATCGGCTTTACCGTTTTTTGTACCGGGTCGATAGGTAATTATAAAGTCAAATTCGGCAAAGAATAATGCCCAACGAAGTTGTCTAGAGGATTGGGCTTTTGCAGTTTTCAAATATTGCAGGTTTCGGTGATCCGTAATCACAGTAACGGTGTGTCGGGCCCCCAGCAGATAATGCCGCCAAGCTTTAAAAGCAGACTTGATAGCCAGAAGTTCCTTGTCAGTAATCGTGTAATTGATTTCAGGAGGCGAGAATTTGCGGGACCAAAATGCCACAGGATGCAACTGATTGGTTACCGGGTCCTTTTGTGATAGAACTGCCCCCATGGCAAGGCTTGAAGCATCAGTTTCCACGATGTAGGGGAGTTCGGGGCGAGGGTGTTTTAAGATTGGTGCAGAGATAAATTTAGTCTTCAAATCCTGGAAAGCTTGTTCCGCCTCGGTAGACCATTCAAAACGTTTGTTTTTCTTTAACAAGGCAGTGATGGGCTGGACTATTCGAGAAAATTCGGGGATAAACCTACGGTAAAAGTTAGCGAAGCCTAACATGCTTTGCACACCTTTTACGGAGGATGGTGATGGCCATTTGAGAATTGCATCGACCTTCTTTGAATCCATACGTACTCCGCTAGGTGATAATATGAATCCCAAGAATTCAACTTCAGTCACGTTGAAAACACATTTTTCCAACTTAGCGAAAAGTTTGTGTTGACGCAATCTTTCGAGGACCATTTTTACGTGTTTCCGATGTTCAGATTCCGATGAAGAATAAACAAGGATGTCGTCAATGTAAACAACAACACACACATCTATGAGCTCTCTGAGGACATCGTTCATAAAATATTGAAAGGCGGCCGGGGCATTGCAAAGTCCAAAGGGCATGACCTGATATTCAAATAGCCCATATTTGGTGCGGAAGGCCGTCTTCCATTCATCGCCCTCCTTTATTCGAACCAAATGGTAGGCTCCTCTAAGGTCCAACTTTGTATATATGCATGCTTTTCTGACCTGGTCCAAGAGTTCAGGGATCAAAGGTAACGGATATCTATTCTTGACGGTGATCTGGTTCAGGGAGCGATAATCTATACAAGTTCTAAGGTCTCCTTCCTTTTTTGGAACGAAGAACAAAGCTGAAGAAGCAGGGGACTTGGAAGGACGAATAAACCCATTTGCCAGGTATTGATCCAGGTATTGAAGAAGGTGAAGGTTCTCAGGCTCGGTGAGGGCATAAATTCTACTACAAGGAGGAGTAGATCCAGGTATCAGGTCTATCTGGCAGTCATAAGACCTATGAGGAGGTAGAGAGTTAGCCTGATCCTTCCGGAAAACATCTTGGTATTCTTGGTATTCGGGAGGTAACTGGGGAGTCGTCTCTGAAGAAGTAGTTGCCAGTGCAACACCAGGTGGAGGATGACAAGTAGAGACACATTCTGGAAACTGGACTGTTCTTGCTCGCCAATCGATCAGAGGATTGTGTTTCTCTAACCAAGGAATTCCTAGAATAACCTGAAACTGAGGGGCCTTGATCACATCGAACACGATCTTCTCATGGCGTCACTTCTTGAGTGGTATGCGTTACTGGTCCGGAGGCTATCTCCGTTCCATCCACCGTAGTAATGACGTCCTTTACAGCCTTGGGACAAAGAGTTAGATTCATCCTCAAAACCATTGCATGATCCACATAATTGCCGATGGCACCGCTGTCGACGTAAGCTTCAATTGCATGTAATCGATCCAGATTATCAGGGCTGATGAGGACCATAGGTATCACGAAATGCGAGGTCACGGAACTGGTTTTCACGCTCGGCAAGAGGACCTCTATTCTTGTCGGGCGAGGTCGTTTCCCTGCTCAGAGTTTGTAACTTTGGTAACTGCAGCTCCTACTGCTTTCTTGGCAGGTTTCACCGGACAGTCTCGAAGAAAGTGCCCTGAGTTTCCGCAATAGAGGCATAATTGCAACTGTTTTCTTCTTTCCCGCTCCTTTTGTGTTAGAGGACCTTTCAGGCCCCCTATTTGCATGGGTTCCCCAGAGTCTACTCCTTTGGAAGGAGTTGGCGGTTTGGAAAATACTCGAGCATCAAACTTGGAACGATCAGCCTTCCTGTTCTGCAGTCTGTGATCTATTTGAACAACTAAATCTATATAGTCCGAACAATCTTGTGGGGGATTCACTACTTGGGCTAACACATCTTTGAGCTCTCCACGTAGACCTCTATAAAACAGCGTAATCCTTTTGTCCTCAGGCCATTGAGTTTCCACTATCAGTCTGTTGAAAGATGCAATATAAGCCAAAAGGTCTTGATTACCTTGTCGCAACGAAAGAAGCTCATTGTCCAAAGCCTGCCCCTGTGAATGTCTTGCGAAAAGTTTTTCCATACTGAGCTGAAAAGCTTGAAAATCATGGAGGACCGGATCATCTTGATTTACTAGAGGGATCGACCAGTCTGCCGCATTACCACTAAGGTACGAAAGCACGAAAGCTACTTTAGCCTGAACAGTTGGAAATGCTGCTGGCCGGCATAAGAAATGCAACCGACACTGATTGATAAATACTGCAAACCTCTTTGGGTCACCAGAAAATCGTTCGGGCGGAGCCAGAGGTACATTCCCAGGTAGGTTGATCTGCACTGGACTCATAGAGGATGTAGAAGGAAGATTTCCCCCAGATGCGGGTAACGGGGTCTGTCCGGCTTGTGACTGTAGCAATTGCCTAGCGAGATCATCTGTTCGCTCCTTGGAAATAATCAGTTCCCTTTTTAGAGCGTTGGTTTCCTGACGGGCTGCATGCACTTCTGCCCTTAGTTCCCCAAGCAACTGGGCTAGCTGGTCGGTATCCGAGGTTTCCATAGCGCCTGGACGGAAGTTTTGTGGTAGGCTTTGTGTTCTGTAACGCTCACCTGATTCCCGTAGAGGCGCCGGTCTTGACTGGGCGTATACCGTATCTTCTAAGGTGATGTGTAACACACGGCTGGCTCTTTGGGCTGGACCCCTGTGCACTGTATGTCTGACTTGAAGGGTAAGGTGTCTGCAGATAGAAAATATGGGATTAATGAACTGGGTTATTGAATGTCTCTCTCTTCTTCCCTTTCTCTTCTCCTGTAGGACCCCAAAGGTTAACACGCTCACCTTAAGTAAGTGAACGCCGTGCTCTCCATCTGCTTTGGAGCAGGGTGCTGAAACCAGTTTCCTCGCTGGATTAGGGAAGCAGGCCTCTTGACTTCAGAGGACTGCTGTCCGTCGTTTTCTTCACGCACGGTAAGTTTCGAGTAATTCAAATGTCTTTAAAAGTCTTTAGTAATGTTGTATCTTGTTTTGCAGGGTTTCGGCGATGGCGAAGATGGAGCCCGTGTGATGAATAGAAGCGCCTTGAAGCACGTAAGTAAGCGCTTGCTGCCTGCTTCACGGCGCGCTCTAACTGTCTTTTTCCTTTGCAGGTATAAGTTCGGAGTGGCTGCCGGGTGCCGGAATACCCACTGGGTTAGATGCGAAAGGAGTAATGGCTTGTGAGTATTTAAGTTCCCCAAAGTCTTTAAACGCACCTTGTTTTATCTTTCAGATGCGGGATGCAGCGCCGAAGACCTCCGGAGCGTGCGCAGAATTGGTAAGCTTTTGTCTTCAGATGCCGGAATGCAGTGCGAGGCGTTGATGACAGCCGATGGATCAGGTAAAAGGAGCGCTGTCACTGAAGACCGTAATGCTAACCTGTTCTTTCTTGTCTTTATAGGTGTTGCTGAAGACTGGATTCAGGATGGTAAGCCTTTTTCCTTAGGCCCAGGATCAGATGCAGAAGACACGATGAGCGTTCTGCTGCAGAGGATGCAGAATAACACAAAGCAAGATTCATCCATCGGGTGTGGTTTAAATAGCCTCCTGTAGTGCTTAGGTGTCTCCTTCCACAGCCACGCCTAGGAAAGAAAAGAGTCCCTGCTTTCTAGAAGAGTTCCAGGGTTCTGAACCTAGGGAGTGGCTCCTGCCCCACCCAACAGGAAAAGTAGTCCCGAACAGAAGAGGATCAGAGGCTCAACTGGCAGGTAAGTAAGCAGCATGGTCTGCCGCAGGTAAGTCCACCCAAGCATTATGAGCCCGGCGCTTCCAGCGCTGGGACTGGGCACATTTATGAGCCTGGCGCCACCGGCGCCAGGACAGAGTCCAAAAGGTCCCATTTGGGACTGGCTGGCGCTCGGAACCTGGGTTATGGGTCTGCTTCCAAGGGAGTTGGGCAAGTCCTGACCTCTTGGAAGCAGAGATCATGACAAAGAGAGAGTCAGAGAGACTCGGGCGAGCAGGTGGAAAGCGGAGCGCATGATGGAAGGCACCAAGTAAAGCGGGCAAGTGGCCCGAACCCAAAAAGGATGGTAAAAGTTGATGACAACATAAATGAAGTTGGTCCGAGCCTGGCGGGGGGGGGAGATTAGCTGAGAGCTTTTGGTTAAAGCAAGTTTGAGTTGAATTGAAATTGGTCCGAGCCCGGCAGAGGGAGACTATTTGAATATTGGGTTAAGAGGACCTGAGCCCGGCTGAGGGGGATCCGGGTTGAACCGCGAATCACCTGAGAAAGTGATACCTGATGTTAGGGAGAATTCTCTCTTTAGGCTGAATTTCCTAACCTAGTGAGTCCCCCAGCAGCTTTGCTGGATTTCTGGAGTTTGTTTTTTTTCTCCTGCCAAGTGTGAGACTCTCTTTCTCCCACTCTTGGACATGATTTATGGTGTTCCTTTGACTGTTAATGTGTTTTATGGGCTATGGGGTCCTTTACTCCATAGGGTCTCATGTGTTTTTACTAAGTGTGTTACACAGCACCCTCCGTGCAGTAACATAGGGGTGTCATAGTGACACCCCACCATAGACTCCATACCCTGGGACTGACTACTATCTCCCAGGGCACGTAAAGTCACCATTGGCTTTACTAGTCCCAAAGTATTAACAGAAACCGGTACAAACCATCATATTGTGGACGTACTGGTCGGGGCAATTCGATTGCCCCGGGGTCTGTTAGTCGAGGGGGCACGTCTCCGTCCCCACTGATCGAGTTTTGGCTGGTGGCAGTGGATACTACTTTTTATATTCGACCGCGAATATATCCCTATGGGATTTTCCCATTGTTCGAGGCTACCAACTTTAATTATTTAATTCTCATAGCCTCGAACATAAAGCCGATTTATTTATTTAATATTAATTCGCCGGTTGGTATTTTTTGCCAGGACTCGATTCTAAAATGGCGTTTGTGTTCTCTTCTGTGATTCCAACCCAAGTTGAGCCCTTTGTTCCACTTTTTGGCAGGCTTCTCCACAGAAGCCTCCAAAAGTGGTGCCACTCTGTCTGGGTACCACAGGGGGTGTCGGAGGGGGTTTAGGCACCCTGGACTGAGTTACCTTGGTAACTCAAGTCGCACTCTTGTGTGATGGCCATGTTTGATTGACAGCTAGGCTGAGTGAATGGGGGTGTGCTGCATAAAAGCAGGGCTTTGGGGACTGGAACTTCAGAAGTCGCCACAGGACCTGAGAATCCGACGAGGGAGAAGCTGAGCCGACCTACCACGACGACACCACTGGTGGAGCCCTGCGGAACCGACTCACCACTTCCCAGCGACAGAGAAGATGTCCCGGCTGGAGAGGCTTCTTCCCCTGACTGGTGGGCACAACCAGTTTACCTTCTTCTCTTCGCACCCCAGACCGGCTTGTGGTCGAATTGCCCGTGCCAAGCACCCCGGCAACCGGATAGCCACTTACCACTGGACCGCGAACTAAAGGACCGCTCATTTTACCTGAGAACTCCGCGGCTGGTTTCTTCCCTGGCAGTGCAACGGACTCCTGTCTTCCTCCCCGACGAGATCCTCTCTTCCCCCGGACGAAGCACTGACTTGCATCCGTTGCCTGGAACAACTGCCACCGCTGGAGTCTTCTCACCACTTTAAGGTACCGTGTCCGCCAGGCCTCCCTTTCTAAAGATTGCTACAAGGTAATAATAACCCCTTAACCTTCTGGACTGGGCTGGCCGCCTTGACCTCCTAACTGGTCCCTTTCTTTGGTCCAACTCTTTTTGAACCTTTTCAAGACTTTTGTGCACTGCAACTGTGTGACCTTGGACACCATTCGTTTGATCCTCTTAAAGTGGATCCGGCCTACTGACTCTAAACTCACAGTGTTTCTTTGCCTTCCTCTCTTGTTGTGTTCTGGAAAAAGTGTTGGGATCTGTTTCGATTTATTCTCTGCTTTTCCCTCCCTTTTTAAACGAATTATTAGAGTGCCATCTACATTAAGTGCTCACCGCTGTCTGAAATAAGTGGAGCTTTACTTAAGACTTGTCCAATATTCCTCTAAGGGAGTGTATATCTTTTAGTGACCGTGTTTTTGAATTGCTTACTATTAGTGCCTATGTGTTTTTTCTAGAAGTTGTTCTAAATAAATAATTATATCTCTTTTACACCAAGCCCTGGTCAGTGTTTACTTGTTCTACTGTGTTCTTTTGACCTATTGTGGATACTCTGTATACTACCTAAGTCTTCTTGAGGGAAGTCTGACTGCTCAGCCACAGCTACCAAGTGAATCTGTGTGGTACAGACTGCTACCAAGTGGGTTTACTGCCAAACACCTGTAGTCTTAAATCTTTTGCAGTGGTCCCAGAGGGAACTGCAAAGGTTTCTGTCTAGCACCTGAAAGATAATAAGAGCCAAAGTAACTGTGAGTGAACACGATATCGGAAGTCTCCGTAAAATGAATGCAAAGGTTCTGAAGTGAAGGGAAGTGATGTGAACACTGAAAAGGAAACAAAACTAAAAGCCAAAACAGGGAAATCATTAACTAGAGGAAAAGTGAATAGAATCCACAAGAAGGCTTGTTTGAAACAGAACTGAATGTAAAGTAAAAGGAATTGATTTTAGGGCGGCGCTGTTGAGCAGCCATTGGAGATGGCCACCTGAGAATAAGGCTCCAGCCCCATCGAAGATCCTGATTGAAATAAATCCTCTTGCACATCAATAATCAAGGATTTAAACAAATATTCTGGAAGGTGAAAGGTTGATGCGGTAGTGAGTGAAAAATTAGCCTGCTCTCCTTAGGGATGTCCGAGATAACAACGCGGAGAGAATGAGGATCCATTAGCAAACTGCGAATCGTGAAACGGCCTGTAGCCAGAAGCCACTCCCACACGCTGAAGCAGGAGCGTGATCCCTGCATAATCGAACAGACACCGCAGCAGTGCCCGGGCCTTACATGCTGAGACTCATGAATTGAGCTGAGGCCGAAGTGCAAAGTCGGGAACACAAACTGGAGACGGGCCCCTGCTAAGGGAACTCCTCGAGGGCAGCGAAAGGAGAACGCCATCGTGGCTGACCACTACGGAGAGCGTTTGCCGAAGTAGGCAGTGCATGCGGTAATCCTTTGGCTCAGAGAACTGGGTGATTGACCCCCCCCCCCTTTCGACCCCTACCCTCTGGAGGACACACTTGGAACAGCAGGCGCTGCATTGCAGCACTCAGCTCCTTGCTCCTCCCCTGCCCGTTACAGCGCTGCGATGTGCCGAGTGAATAAATAAATCAACACCATAGCTGTCACCCCCGCTGAGAGGGGAAACCAACCTAACATTTACCCCGGCAATGCGTGGATGTTGACTGCATGTCCTAGGTGATGAGACGGCACTAGTCTTAGCCCTAAACTCCCTGGGAAAGTCCGGTCCCACTACAGTGAATAATCAAGCATACACCGATGACCGCGCTGCCCATGGCCTCTGCATGGCGGGATGGGGAAGAAGTCTGAGATGGGGACATGGCGGACTGCTGAACTAGAAACTTACCCCACACCCCTAACAATAAACGGGCCCAAGGAGCGAGGATAGGAGGGGAAGCATTGAACTGGAAGAGGCGCATAACAAGGGCCATACTGTTAAGCAATTAGTAAAGATTCCCCTGTATGCAAACAGCAGTTTAAAGCATAATAAAGGAGGCAGACCTGCATGTCAAGAACAGGGAGTGGCGCCCCAACACAGCACCAACGAAAACACAGAATTACTAATATAACAATAAAGCAACCTTGCCTTGATTAACCTTGTGTGGAACGTGCTCGCCTGCAGACATGATCCTGCAACCATACTGACAAGGGCAATAATCATCTTTTAGCTGCAAACAATCCTGATCAAGAGATATATAAGGAAGCAACCCTGAAAATACCATACAAACCGATAATACAGTACAAAGGGGTTCAAGCCATCCAGATAAAATCCAGTCCTTGAAAACCTCACCATAAGCAACTGATTATAAGATTTCCCTTTGGACGACATCATGTCAGTTCTGATAACAAGGACGGGCATAACAGATGGATCCATATGCAAAGGAGGCCGGATACAATGAAAGAGTGCCGAGATCAGTAGAAGAAGTGATAAGACCTATACGGTGGACAAATACAACGCATCCATCAGACCATACTGGCTTAACACTAACTGGCCTACAGACTACATCAGGAAATACTGAGACAGGGCAGAAATTACGTATAAGAGTGTACTACAAGTCAGGTCCATAGGGCACAGAGACAATGACGAAAGGATCTAACAAGAAGTAAGGCCCCATGGATTTGTTTACTGGCCCCCGATCCTAGCCTCCCACAACACCCGCCATGCCCAGCACAAGTCAGACGGAAATAGTTGTAGACAACATGCGGGAGGACCATCTGAATGCATCTGAATGCAGAATGGATTCATGTCAATTAATGTTAAGCTGGACGATATCGTCTCGACGATGAGCTCCCTAAAGGCGAAGCTTGAGAAAGAAAGCAGTAGAATTAATGAGGTGGAAGCCAGAGTCAGTAATACAGAAGATACTTTGGGACAACACACCCAAGACATTGCAACGATTAAAACTGAACTTAACAAAATGAGGAATAAATGCGAAGACTTAGAGTCTAGATCTAGACGCAATAATATCTGTGTAGTGGGGGTGCCCGAAACGGCATTCTGTGGCCCGATGGAACTGTTCATGTAGAAACTGTTAAGAACTCTATTCAATCACACCAAATTCTCCTCCCAATTCCTGGTGGAAAGGGCACATCAACCTCTCGCAAGCACAATAGAGAAAATATGATTCAGTAAAATGCCTCCTCTCCTCCGGGCATGCCAGGTTCCATACTCCTTGATCTTCCCCGCTAAACTGAGGATTCAACATGGGGGACGAGCCCACTTCTTTGAAAATCTGACAGAGGCACTCAGGTATGTGGAGGCCTCAATTCCTATTACCCCGCTTCGTCAAGATGAAGAAAAGATGGCCCGGCCTCGAAGAGACGAAGATCATGATGGCAACGACGACTAGAAAGTTGACCTTCATAATTATCCAGTAGAGAGATACGGAACCAAATGATGCAAGAGCACAATTTATGAAACAAGATGGGGCACGTTGCAGCCGAGCCGGACGGGGTTGGCAGCCTAGCAGCGCTCTGAGGAGTTTCCAAGTTCATGGGGCAACATCATCAAGTTGGGGCAGATGGTGTGGGTGTAGGGGAGGGGGCTCAACAAGTTGCATTGACATTAAAACCGGGAAGGCGTGCGAGTGGAACCCAGCCAAGCTCCTGAGCAATGGGTAAGCAAAGTAAAGTGAAAGTATCAAATGGATGAAGGAGAAGATCAGACGAAACAGAAAATACAAAATACAAATTATCATAGATATTTGCATGTTGTGTATGATTTACAGAATGAAAAAGGACCACACAGCGTACCAAAATGGCAGATAACCTGAAACTAATCTCTTGGAATGTACGTGGATTGAATAATCCAATAAAAGTCAGGAAAATATGGGTATACTTAGGAAGTCATTGCCCAAACATAGTAATGTTGCAAGAGACACACGCACTGGAAGCAACACATAGACATATTGCACATATGTGCAGGAAAAACAGACACTAGACTAACTACTCGTCACAATCGAGAGGAGTATTTACATTAATTCATAAATCAGTCCGATTTAATGCTGTCTTAGCACACATAGACGCAGATGGCAGATACGTCATTGTAACAGGACCCATAAGCATTGAGGGGATAGCAATGATTAATACTTACGGCCCGAATATGGATGATCCCGCCTTCTATGCACAGATAGCTATATTGATTGGGCAAACCCCTGATGTTCCTGTTTTGTAGGGAGGAGATTTCAACACAATCCTCGATAATACACGAGATAGATCCACCACTAGAAGTTGGGGGAATACAAAAGCTGCCCAGATGATACGACAGATCATGATACAATATTCCTTAATAGAGGTATGCAGACTATCCATTGACATTTTTTCCAATGAAAAAATATGCATCAAATGCATATTGTTTGCATATTTTTGTGGGGTAAAGGGTTAATTTTTGTTTGGGGTGTGTTTTAAGGGTCAGAAACAGGAAGTTGGGGGGATCCCCCCAAAAATAAAATGCATTCGATACACATTTTTTTTGTTGGATAAACCCTTCGATGGACAACATTCGATGGAAAGACCAGAAAGACCAGTAACCCTTAATAGATGCCTGGAGGGAGGAACACCCGGATAAGACAGAATTTACATACTACTATACAGCACATGTCACACTTTCTAGGATTGACTTCTGGTTGATAACAAGCACGTGGGTAGATAAGGCTTATAGATCGGCAATACTGCCACACACCTGGTCAGAACATTCTCCGGTGGTACTCCAGATGCAGCGTCTGCCTAAACCTAAATCTCACATACTGTGGAGAATTGCCCCGGCAGCACTTACAGATGCTGCACTGGCTGAAACGCTAAGGATAGATCTAGAATTCTTTTTCTAGGAAAATGAAGGATTAGTGGCGAGATACGCTACGATTTGGGAGACATTTAAAGTGTGGTTCATTTTAAGGGTAAAATGATAGCTTCCACAACAGGCAGTCTTAAAAGTACACAAAAAGAGATGGGTGAGGTGGAGGACACTCTGAAGGAACTGGAAAACAAATATGCCTGAACAGGCAATAGAGCCCTCTTGGGACTGATTAAGGGGAACCTACAAAAATGTTGTGGATTAGCAGAACGGGCGACAAGGTTCATAGTTAAGAACATACAAGCACAGAAGTATGGCGAGGGCGATAGACCAGGACGACTATTGGCCGGGATACTTAAAGGGGAGAGGGACACACACCATATCACTAGCATTACTAGAACTGATGGCAGTCACACCATGGAAGCTTGTGAAATAAATAATGTTTATGACATACTACCTGAAATTGTATTGAAATTCAGATACAGTATTCAGCGAACCGCTATTTGACGGAAACGGACCTGCCCAGGCTAGACCGGGAAGCGAGAGGGAAACTGAATAATCCTATGGCACTTGAAGAAATATCTGAAGTTATGAAATCTCTCCAGCCCTGAAAGGCCCGCTGCCCGGATGGACTGGGAATTGAACTGTGTAAATCATTTCTGGACTTTCTTGCCCCTTGTTTGATTCATGTGTGGGAGGAATCGATGGAAACGGGCAGGTTACCAGCATCCCTTTCGGAAGCAATGATAACGGTTCTTCCAAAACCAGGTAGGCCTCCCAATGAGATATCCTCATATATACCACTCTCACTTTTACATACGGACGCAAAACTATTCACCAAAGTGTGGGCAAATAGACTACTACCACACATGCCCGACCTAGTACACCCCAACCAGTCGGGATTCATTCCCGACAGACTCACGGCTCTTAACTTACGCCAACTGTTTGGAATAATGGCCCAGATAGCCCCCGAAGCGTCGGTGGTAGCAGTAATATTGGATACCGAGAAGGCCTTCGATTCGGTGTCTTAGAACTTCCTGTTGGGGTGTTACGACATTTTGGTTTAGTAGGGGAATTAACCTTGTAAAACGACTTTACGTCGAACCCAGGGGCAGGGTGCTGTCACGCCACTTGCCCGGAGACCGGGGTTTTCCTCTTCCTTTCGACCAGCATCATCTTGGCGGGTCTACTCGCGCTTCCGCGCTTGGGGTTCCACTCTCCCGGGGGCTCCGAGAGTTCAGAATCAGGCTCCTCTGCGCATGCGCGGGCGACCGTGTCCACGCTTCCGCGCATGCGCGTTGGATTGGGCACTCGGAGTTACGAGAGCTTGCTTCTCAGGCCTCGTTTTGGGCTCGCCAGCGCCTGGTAACGAGGCGGTTTGCGTTCCAGGCCTCTCAGGTGCTGGCGGCGCTATAAGAGGAGCGATGAGCAGTAGCTGATTGCATCTCAACGCGGTTAGTTCCTGATCGTGTTCCCGCTCCGTATTTTGCTTCCTGTTTTTCTGCCCGTTGCCTTCCCTGCTCTTGGTCCTTTCCCTGGGCTCTTTGGTTCCTTGCCCTTTGGTTCCCAGCCTGGTTCCAGTTCTGCTCCCGGGGTGGTCTTCAGTCCTGCCTGCGCTTGGTTCCCTTCCTGTCTGCCTTCTCTGGTTCCTCCCTGCCTTCTGATCGTGTTCCACCTCTCCTGCCTGCCTTCTGGGTTCTGCCTCCCTCTCCTCTCCAGCCTGCTAGTTTTCTCATCGTGGAACCTTCCCTTCAGCTTCCCTTCAGCTTCAGACAAACATGTACGCAGCACTCCCGTGATATCACTCTTAACAGATTGAGACGCCTGCCTTCCGATTCCGAGGTGGAGGACGATCTTCGTGATGAGTTGCGTGCCCTTAGAGCTGAAATGACAGTATTACATCAAGAAAATCAAACATTACGGCAATTGGTAACGCAGGGGGCTGTGGGAGCCTCTTCAGCCGAAAGTACTTTAGCCCATACAGCACCAATCAAGTTTGATGGAGATCCGCGGCGTGTGGCCGAATTTTGCAATCGTTGTCGGATTCATTTTCTCTTCAGATCAACTTACTTCAACAACAACAAGGCCAAGATCGGGTACATCTTGGGGAACCTAGCTGGAAATGCCTTGGCTTGGGCAACTCCTTTGGTAGCCACCAACAGTCCCATACTAAATGATTTTGTGGCTTTTGAAAAGGCGTTTTTGGAGGTCTTTCAAACTCCCAATTTGGCCTCAGCCACGCAAAACCAATTGATGGACATAAAACAAGGGAACGCAGATGTAATATCATACATAAGTCGTTTCAGACAACTTGCAACCGATTCACAATGGCCAGAAATAACCTAGAAAACATTGTTTCGCCGGGGTCTGAGGGAAGAATACAAAGACGAGCTTCTACACATTCCGGAGCCAGATACCTTCCAACGTCTCATTGAGCAAGTACTTCGGATTGACCAAAGATTGGGTGAACAGAAGGCTGAGAGATGTCGGTTCGAGAGATCAAATCCTAGAACGTCTAGTGTGCCTGCTGGTACATTTGGTTCTTCGGATCCTGGACCCGAACCTATGCAGCTGGGGGCCATAAGAGGTCCTTTGTCCGAGGAAGAAAAGAAACGCAGAAGAAATCTGCGTTTATGCCTGTACTGTGGGGCTGCTGGTCATTATTTGGGTACATGCCCTCTACGTCCTCAAAAGAAGGCGGGAAACTAGAGGACCTGTTGTTCAATGGAAGGGCAACAACAGGTCAAACTCCTCTTTCAGTCCTTTCCCACTCCTGTTCGGTACTCCAGCCTATGCAACCAGCCATCTTGATGACGATGAGGATCCGCTTACAATGACTTGACCGATCTCTGGAGGTCCATGGGTTGTTGGATTGTGTAGCCTCGGGGAACTATATCGGTGAGGTGTTCACTACCACAAATATGATATCGCTTTTGTCCAGAGGGACTGCTTTAACGGTAGAAGTCATCGACGGAACACCCTTGTCCTCAGGACCCATCCGTTTACACACCATGGAACTATCTCTCCAGGTCGCTGAACACAAGGAACGTATAGCTCTGGACGTGATCAAATCTCCCACGTACAAAGTGGTTTTGGGATTATCTTGGCTTCAACATCATAATCCAGTGATCAATTGGGAAACCCGTACCTTGACTTTTACTTCTGCCTTCTGTCTTCAGCATTGCAATCCGCCTGTCTTGTCCCAAGACTCAAATATCACTACCTCTCTGGAACACAATGGCAATACGTCTGGTTTATATTCTGTGTCTCAGATTCCACAGGCATACGTTGACTTTGAACATGTATTTTCTGAGCCTGTTGACATTCCCTTGCCACCACATCCGACTTTTGATTGTGCTATTGACCTGATTCCTGGTAACGACATTCCCCATGGTAAAGTGTACGCTTTAACTCAGACCGAAAGACAAGTTTTGCAAGATTACTTGGCCGATTGTATGAAAAAAGGATACATTGTTCCTTCCAAATCACCCGCAGGGTTTCCGTTGTTTTTTGTCATGGAGAAGGAAGGATCACTACCCCCTTGTATTGATTATCGGCAGCTGAATGACAATACGGTGAAGGATCGCTATCCATTACCTTTGATCCGTAGTATTCTGCAAACACTACATTTTGCCCGGATTTTTACCAAATTAGATCTGCGGGGAGCATATCATCTGGTCCGGATTAAAAACGGTGATGAATGGAAGACGGCATTCAAGACACCTTTCGGGCATTATGAGTATAGGGTTATGCCCTTTGGCCTGTGCAACGCCCCAGCCGTCTTCCAGCGTCTAATGGATAACATCTTTGGCGACCTGATAGGCATTTCTGTCTGGGTTTATCTGGACGATATATTGATCTTTTCTTGCTCGTTGGATGAACACATCAGACACGTCAGGTAGGTTCTCCATCGCTTGTCACAGAACCGGCTGTTCGCCAAGGCGGAGAAGTGTTCATTCCACCAAGACAATATGGAATTCTTGGGTTACGTGATCAGTGGCATGGGCGTTCAGATGGGTTCCAGAAAGGTCCAAGCAATCCAGGAGTGGAAGCCGCTTCATGATGTCAAGTCTCTTCAGCGGTTCTTGGGGTTCGCTAATTTTTACCGGCGATTGATCCCACACTTTTTTGCCATGTTACGGTTCCTCTTACTAGATTAACCAGCAATAAGGTACCCTATCTGTGGGATTCACACGCCGCTGTAGCTTTTTCCTCACTGAAAACTGCCTTTTGTACAGCCCCCATTCTACGCCATCCTCAGGACGAGCTACCTTATATTGTGGAGGCTGACGCTTCAGATTTTGCTGTGGGGGCCGTTCTTTTGCAAAAGGATCAAGACACCGCCATTGAACATCCGGTGGCCTACTACTCCCGCAAATTGACTCCCAGTGAAAGGAATTACGCAGTAATTGAAAGAGAGTTGTTGGCCATTAAGACAGCTTTTGAGGAGTGAAGACACCATTTGCTTGGAGGTCGCTTTCCGGTGGAGGTACGAACCGACCATCGTAATCTGCAGTACTTACGTTCTTTGCAATGTCGGACACCACGTCAGGCCCGGTGGGCCTTCTTCTTCTCTCCTTATGTATTCAACATAACATACATACCTTGTACTTCCAATCTGAAAGCCGATGCCTTGTCTCGCTCTTTGGAAAAGGAGGAGGGGAATCCCAATCAAGACTTACCTTTGATCTCACCTGATCATTTCTTGTTGACGCTGTCTTCCCATCTTCAGAACATTCAAAGGGAGACCGGGGCCGACCCTGAAAGAGCGGCTCTTCTCAGACGAGCATTTGTCACGTCACAAGACGGACTTCTTTTCTTCCAGAAGAGGCTTTACATTCCCGGGGATACTCTCCGCAAGAACATACTACATGGCTTCCATGACTCGCACGTCGGTGGTCATCGTGGCGTCCAAGCCACTCAGGACCTGGTGTCCAGACAGTTTTGGTGGCCCAGCTGGGCTAGAGATGTCAAGGTTTATGTGGACGGTTGTCCAGTCTGCGCTCAAGTCAAAGCTCCCAGGAGACGACCTTTGGGGCTGTTGAGACCCACTGAAATACCGCCTTATCCTTGGCACACCATAGCCACCGACTTCATAGTCGAATTACCTCCCTCTGAAGGCTATACCCGTATTATGGTAGTAGTGGATTGCTTCACCAAGTATGCCCATTTCATTCCGTTCTGCAAGATACCTACTGCCACCCAGATGGCTTTAGCCTTTCTACACGAGGTGTATCGACTGCATGGTTTACCTGAGAAGATCATTTGGGATAGAGGGTCTCAGTTCCTTTCTTCTTTTTGGAGCAAATTATGTGATCATCTTGGCATCTTACCACCCGCAGTCCAACGGCCAAACTGAGAGAACAAACCAGACCCTGGAGGACTTTCTTCGATGCTATATGAATGCCACTCAATCCGATTGGAAATCACATCTGGACCTGGCTGAGGTCTCCTACAACAGCGCCATTCATGCCTCCACTGGAGTAAGTCCGTTCTATTGTTCTACAGGACAACATCCCAAGTTGATGCCTTTTCGTCCGGTACCGCCCAGTGCGGTTCCGTCTGCTGATCAACTGGTGGCAACCATACAGAGACAACACGAGCTGGCACGTGGAACCTTGGCTGAGGCTAAGGAACGCATGAGGAGGCAGGCGGACAGGGGTCGGACCTTGGAACCTGGCTTTCGGGTGGGAGATCGGGTCTGGTTATCCTCCAAGAACCTGCCAGTCCGTACTTTGCTTGTCAAACTGGCTCCTTGTTATTTTGGTCCATTTAAGGTCGTTCAGTGTCTGTCCCCTGTGGCCTTCTGCCTTCAGTTACCCCCTTCTTGGCGAGTCCACCCCGTTTTTCATGTTTCCCTTTTGAAGCCCTATGTGGTTGACAATTTCGGGCGTGCCTGTCCTCGCCCGGCCTCCGTCCAGGTACGAGGGTTTCCTGAATTTGAGGTCCAGGAGATATGTGACTCGCGCATACGTCGGGGAGTGCTTCACTTTTTGGTGGATTGGAAAGGGTATCCGGCTTGCGATCGCACTTGGGAACCATTCAATAATGTGCACGCTCCCCGTCTTGTTCGCAAATTCTACCGTCTGTTCCCTTTGAAGCCTGGGGCTCTGGGTCTTTCTGGGAGGGGTCATAGTGTCACGCCACTTGCCCGGAGACCGGGGTTTTCCTCTTCCTTTCGACCAGCATCATCTTGGCGGGTCTACTCGCACTTCCGCGCTTGGGGTTTCACTCTCCCGGGGGCTCCGAGAGTTCGGAATCAGGCTCCTCTGCGCATGCGCGGGCGACCGTGTCCACGCTTCCGTGCATACGCGCTGGATTGGGCACTCGGAGTTACGAGAGCTTGCTTCTCAGGCCTCGTTTTGGGCTCACCAGCGCCTCGGAAAGAGGCGCCTTGCGTCCCAGCCCTCTCAGGTACTGGCGACGCTATAAGAGGAGCGATGAGCAGTAGCTGATTGCATCTCAACGCGGTTAGTTCCTGATCGTGTTCCCGCTCCGTATTTTGCTTCCTGTTTTTCTGCCCGTTGCCTTCCCTGCTCTTGGTCCTTTCCCTGGGCTCTTTGGTTCCTTGCCCCTTGGTTCCCAGCCTGGTTCCTGTTCTGCTCCCGGGGTGGTCTTCAGTCCTGCCTGCCCTTGGTTCCCTTCCTGTCTGCCTTCTCTGGTTCCTCCCTGCCTTCTGATCGTGTTCCACCTCTCCTGCCTGCCTTCTGGGTTCTGCCTCCCTCTCCTCTCCAGCCTGCTAGTTTTCTCATCGTGGAACCTTCCCTTCAGCTTCCTTCTCTGCTGGATTTGCTTCCCACCCTGGACAAGACCCTTCAGCTTCCCCTCTCTGTCGGATTTGCCTTGGGGCTATCTACAGCTGCTGAAGGGCTGACATCTCTACGCTCCCCCTGCCAGTGCTTGCACTGTCCTGTCGTCACGAAAAACAGGGGTGAGCACACCGTGACGTTGGGAGTCGGTTCACCCTCCGCCCAGTTTAATCTTGGGTTGAGGTCTGGGCTGATTTCCCGCGTCGCACTTACCTCGGTGAAATACAGACAGTCTGGCTTCCAATCCAAGATCTTAAGCAAGACAGACAGGTATGCAGCACTCTAAAGATATCACTCTTAACAGGTGCAGACTAACAGAAACTATTCTGATATTATAACTACCCTTTTCCCCCACTGCTATTTGCATTAACTATTGAGCCTTTCACATGCCGGATAAGGAATCCACATACTAGGACCCCCTCAAGTAATTTCATTATATGCTGATAATATAAAACCTATACTTGAAGAAGTAAACAAATTCACGCAGCAATCGGTATATAAGATAAACACAACAAAATAGGAGCTTTTCCCCCTAACCGACAACAACACCAAACCCGATGAGCTATATGGAATGCGACAGGCGGACAGCATACACGATGAGCTATATGGAATGCGATAGCCGGACAGCATATTTAAATACTTGGGTGTAAAGGTTGCACGCACACATACATTATTATATGAGAATAACCATGAAGACTACCTTACTATTTTGGAACATAAGCTGACTCTGTGAACTAAACACCCTATGTCATTGTACGGCAGGATTGCAGTACTAAAAATGGTAGTGTGTACCCAAATTATTATATTATTTTACCACCATCGCCATATGGCCTGGACGAAATTATTTTGATAAACTGCGGTCACTGGCAATAGTATACATTTGGGACAATGGTACGGCCCGTATGAAATGGGAATCCCTTATCGAACCATACAATAAGGGGGGGCATTGCCACCCCAGATTTTGGGCTGTAGTACCTGGCAGCTCAGGCGCACTATGCGGGATACTGGTATAGCCAAGAGGCCGACATAGCACACATGAAACTAGAGGAATATGGGGCAGCCCCAATAGATTTAAAGTCAGTAATTTTAGCAGATTGATATATAGAAACATGCCTATATGATCTGGTACGTGCCACAGTGGATGCATGGAGGAGGATAAACGACAGAATGGATAATAAATGGCATGCCACTGTGGAACTGTCCAGATCTCAATCTAACACAGGATGTTAGTGTCCAAATGGCGTGGGACCCACTGAGGGAAATGATCCTGGGGGATTTATATCCCGGGGGGGTAAATTTGTCACGCTTGAGAAGTTTAGAGATAAAATGGGCAACAACACACTGCGTACATTGCAGTACTACCATATGCGTGCATCCGACAAAAAGAAATGATCTCTGTTCCCATTAGAACCTGAAACTAACGACTGTGTGGATATGGTGGCACAGGGAAACTGTAGAAGAGGATTACTAGCCAGAATGTATACCAATGTACAAGACGGCACAGCCCAGCAAGAAGGTGTGAGATTGAAATGGGAAAGGGATACAAACAAAGTCATAGATGCAGTGAGATGGCAGGAATTTCTTTGAATGCAAGACTCTGTTTAATACATTTTAAGTGCTGAACAGACTACATTACATGCCGGTAGTGAAGAAGCGGACACTATACAATGGGCCCCATTACGAGTATGGAGGCAGCCATGGTGCTATTAGCGCCATGGCTGCCTCCATAACGGGCTCCAATACCGGGTTCCTGCAATGAGGACTTACCGGGTCATTCCGACATAGGAGGACCCGGTAATTCCTCCTTCCAGGAACCCATTCCCATTTGAGCCCCGATAGGGCTCAATGGGAATGGGGAGGGAGGTAATAACGGGCACATTACAACTGGCCCGTTATTACCTCCCTCTTCCCCTCGCGGGACCCGGAAAGGACGCCTGGTTTTACCAGGCGTCCTTACAGGGTCCCGCAAGGGGAACCTCATAATCAGCGCTCCCGTAATGAAGGGTGCCGGTCCAGTACCGGCACCCTTCATTATGGGAGCGCCACCCTTGTAATGAGGCCCAATGTTTTAGAACTGCACTTTAATACAGAGTTACTGGCAGCAAGTGGCTGAGAAATTGAATGGAATTGAACGGAATGACAGACCCCTCCAACACTCCTCCCCTTGAAATACCTGTTAGGAGATATAGGAAAGACAGATATAAAAATAATGCGATGTATAATTGCAAAAAAAAAATATCTTGCTGAACTGGAAATCAAAACATGCACCAACAATCCAGCAGTGGTTAAAGGAATTAACATTTGCTAATGAAAGAGAAGAGGGATATGTATGTACAGTGGCAATGACAAGCAGACCTAAAGATATATGGGGGCCATATCGAATATATATGAATAATCAACAGAATTGATCAAGAAAGACACTGTAATAAATGCCAGAATGCAGAAAGATGTTTAGCTTGACTGATGACACATGTCAAAGGAATATAATGTACCCATGTAAATATAAGTACCTGTGTAAGAAACAAATGTGATCTCTCTGTAACCCATTGCAAGCAAATAAAATAAAGTAAAGGAATTGATCTAAAGAAATACAAGTACTAGAATGCTGCATTGTCAGAGTGGTCATGTATGGGATTAAATCAAAGCCATGTAGTTTCGAAAGTCTCCAACAGTAAAGCTAAGTGAATCTGGAAGCAAGAAGGTTGTGGAAGGATATCCCATTTCAATTGCGTAACCCTGAAAGAGAAGCAAACTTAAAATATTATTTTGCACTCCATGGTGTTCTACGAATAATAGACTTTCAAGGGGAAAGAGACTTTATCGCAGAAGGAGCTGGTGTTTGTTCTGAACTGCATCCTCGTGCTGGAGAAGCCCAAGTGTGTGCTCAGCTTGAGTCTGCTGCCTTTCCCCATGCTGAAAACGTGGGGAAGGAAGGCCAACAGACTGAACATCCTGATGTATCATTTTGTGAACACTTCTTTCTTTTTCGTAACACTGTTTCCCACACTATTTGTATTTAGCGGTAAGGATTGGGAATAGGCTTATTAGTATAGGCCCTTTTATTTTGACAATACACCACTAGGACTGCATTGTTATTATTTGATTGTCGTAGCTTGCTTCCATTTGTAGATTAAGGATTAGATAGACGTTTATCAAATCCTTTTTGAAGTTCAATAAAAACCCTTGAACTGTGGTCACTTGTGTCTGTCTTACTGTTGATACCATGCCTTTCTTACACTCAACACTCTTAAATGTGTGCTAATACTTGTCATTAATGTTCTTGTGTTCAGAGGGATCAGAGGTATTTCTGCTGTATTGATTTATTCGAAGGTCTTGTTATACTGGGCAATCTGTGTCAATCTCCAGACTCATTCCCTCATTTACAGTGCACCAAGTATAACTGTTCCTGTGTGGAGACAAAAAAAGCATTTCAGATCCCAGAGCATACATACCTTTCCTCCCATTACTCCTTTAAATCTACATCATTGTGTAACCTCTGTTCCATCCTCATGGGAACACAACCCTCTGTATTCCAGGTACCTGCTGAGATCAAGGTGTCTTTATTTGAACTGCAAATCACGTTTCCATGTCTTTGCACCTCTCCTTGTTCTCCAGGTTGGTGTCTTCTTTGGTTTCTCATAGTTACTGCCCTGCTCTTTAGCTACCAGTCAAAACTTCCAACTTTCCTAAAGGCGCCTCCGGCATCCCTTATTCATGGCTCTACACGCTCTCTTGGATTATCTGCTACCTTTCCTGTGGAACACTTCAGACGTCAGAACCCCTCCAACAACTTGTGTTCTTTGGTACAAGCTGCAACTTAGATGCCGCCCAATCAATGTTAGAGTGTCTACAGCTCACAGCATTGTCTTTCCTCTCTTTCCTCCAGGCGACGGCCGTAATCGCCTCCGTATCGTCTCTTCCAAGTCTTCACAGCTTCTCCACTTCAGCTTTGTTCTGTTCCTTCCCCATATTTCCCAGGCTTTCACACATTGGTTGGGAGTCTCATGACCGGTTCTCACTGGTTTCATTGACCCACTGGTACTAAGCACCTCTTCACTCTCGTGCATTCTCAGTGTTTGACCTCTAGTCACATGATCCAAGGAGGGAAGGTGATAAATGATCAGGCTGCCGTACTGGACTTCATTTACAGTTCCCATTGGAGCTGTTTCTCTCCGGTAAATGTTGTCTGGACCCCTGGTTTAGCAAAGGTGAAGGCCTGTGTGTCAGCTTCCAGTAGAGCCTGCACGCATCAAATGAATCCCATTAGCATGTATTTGTGATGCAATAAGGAGTTTAATGTTTATTTGTGACACAATCAGGACGCACTTTGTCGGTTTGCACAGCTGCCTATCTGTATTTAGAAAACAGAGATGCCTAACAAACTTTTGTGCCACTTTAATTTGATGTCCCACCTTAGAACTAAATGTTATGTCGATCTTTCTCTCAAATCTCATCACTCTGGAAATCTCAATATCTTAGGCACGACTAGTGTCTCTGCTGATCACATTAATTAAAACAATTGGAGAAGCAGTTGTGAATATTGAATGCATCATCTTATTTTTTTCCTTTTTTGTACAGGGGGCTATCTATTCGCAAACAGCTGTCGCGAACTACAAGGAAATGGGAGAGGACTTTTTTAGAGGCTATATCGCCAAGATTCCCGCCAAGAGATTAGGACTTCCAGAAGAGGTACAAAAATGCTAAAACATCTGTTTGCCTTTTTTTCCTGAACTACACTACATCTGCATCGCATATAAATGTGCAATTGACTCAGCATATAGAAATATAGGATAGCAGGATGTGAGCACAGTTGTGTTTCTGCATTATGGAATCCTCTCCATAATATATAACCATTATTCTAATCTCTTCTTGGAGCTCACATGTGTGCTTCTAAGCCTAGTGTGTAGCACACAGGAAACATTCACCTTTATAGAAAGAATATGGAGCATTGAGGATAGGACTGTACTGCTTGCAGGCCTGACACTGCAGGAGTTCATGAGCCACAGAATGCCTCTAGCGAAGCCTGGGTTGTTGAGAGGAAAAGGTCTGCAAGCACTATGTGGAAGGATAAACCGCTGATGCAGCTTGCTCCCACTTGCGGGATCCACGCATATGAGAACCTGTATTTCTTACTAAGATGCCAGTCTGTACAACCACTTTCAGGGAATTAGACTTTCCACATAATGATGCCAAGATGGTGGACAAGTGTATTATAGCCTCTGCTAGCAGACCTGCAGCACAGACCGTTAGCTACTGTCACCTGGGGAATCTGATCTGTTTACATGGCGAATACAGCTGATTGTACCTTTTTGTATTGTATTGTATAGAATGTATTATATTAAGCGCAACATACGCCTTAAAACACCTTGGCGCTCCTCGCAGAACAGTTAAAAAAGCTTCACGAAAGCTTTACGAAAGGCAGAATGAGCAACTGTGGCTCGAAGAGTAAGAGTGAGAGAATTCCAAAGACCTGATGCAGCAACCGAAAAAGAGCGCCCACCAATGTGGCTATACTGAACCGCAGGGATTGACAGAAGACAAGCCCCACCCGAGTGCAAGGCACACAGGGGACATAAGGGTGACAGTTTGCTACACAATATTCTGCTACTAGGCCATAAAGAGCTTGGTGGACCAGGCAAAGGGCCTTGAAATTAATATGTTTGGCCACACAAAGCCAGTGGAAGAAACGTGGGGTAGAGATGGCCAGACTGGCGGCAGAGTTCTGCAGCATTTGCAAGCGTTGCAGATCATAAGCAGGCTGGGCAAGAAAAACAGTAGTCAAATACAGAGATAACCAGAGCACAGACAACTGGTGCCCGAAGATGTGTCGGACTGAAAGGAAGAACCCAACGGAGAAGTTTGAGTTGAAAATAGCCCTGTTGACAGACAAAGCTCACCTGAGGTTCCATAGACAAGGATGACGTAAGCTGCACTCCGAGGTCTTTAACAACCAAAACCGGCATAGGAAAGGAGCCTAGAGAGGCTGGCCAAAATTCAGCAGTCTACCGAGAAGACGAGAAGTGCGAAAGGGAAGCTGTGTTTTCTGCTGCGCTCCACTATACTCTGCTCATTGGATTCAAGCTTCTACGTTGCTCATTGGATTCAAGCATCATCTCTGATATTTGTATCCAAGCATTTCTACCACAGACCCTGTGGACTGCTTCTACAATTGGATACCTGGACACGTGGACTGGCGCTTTACAGCATCACAGACTATCTTGAGTTTTTTTTGTGTCCCAGTTTTGGGTTTTTTGTTTCTCCTTTCCCACAGACTGATCTTCCCGGGCGGCCACCCTTCGCACCTGTTGCATACATCTCAGGTCAGCATGGTAGCTTCCAGAGAATACAGGTCTTACCTCTACTCTTCGCCTTTAAAGAAGACATTGCAGGTAAGGCCTGTCGTTGAAAGGTTGCGATGCCAACGAGATCAACGGAAGATGGAGCAGGTCCAGGAGTTAATAGTGGCAGTACAAGGTCTGACCATGGAAGTTCAGAACCTGAAGATTAAGACAGAGAATGCTGTCCTTCACCAAGCGATGGCTGCACGAGAAATCATCATAGAAAACCTTCCGTCTCATCATAGAAAACCCTCAGTCTCGTGGGGCCACCATCGAGCAGTACCAGGGTGATCCCAAGAAGTACAAGGAGTTTGTGGATGCCTTTACAATGGCATTTGACTTCCAGTAAACAGCATTCCCAAATGACCGTGCCAAGTTTTGATCTGTAAATTCACATCTGTCAGGATGTGCCCTAGCCTGGGCCACGCTACTGGTTACTGCTGAGAATCGTGTTTTGAAATTATTTCCAGACGTTTTTGGCAGCCTTTGCTGAGATCTTTGACAGGCCAGAGCTGACCTACACAAAGCAGGACACCCTACTGGATTTCACCATAGGGAACCAGGACGTTCTCACGGATACAACACTGTTCAAACAGCTGGCTTAACAGACCACTTATCCAGAAGAGCCATATTTCAACTTGTATCGCAGAGTTTTGTTGGAGGAGTCAAAGGAAGAACTGTCCAAGCTTACGCGACCGGCTTCCTTCAACGACCTAGCGAAATTGGTCATCCAGATGTATTACCGCAAACAAGAACATAGACAGTAGAAAAGGAAGACCCGAAATCCAGTGCCAGTGCCTGTAGTTCCCGAATCAGTTCAAAAGCCTGGGCAGATGGAAGAAACCATGCAGATCCGTGTGGCCCGTGGCCCGTTAACCGATGATGAAAAAGCACCAAGGGGCCTCTGTATATATTGTGGATCCTTGGGACATCTTGTGCTTTCTTGTCCTCTTTCCCCCCATCGAAGGGTGGGAAACAGCAGCCCTCGTTCTTAGGAGGGATGAAGGTGCGGGACACTTCAAGCAGTAGTCCCAAAGTTATGGGGATGACACCCCAAGGAGACAAGAACTGCCTCCCATTATTCTTACTTGAAATCACGCTTCAGTATTCTTCTACGCTCATCCTTGAAACCACGGCTATGATAGACTCTGGGGCAGCCGGTTTATTCATGGACAAAAATGTGAATACCATGCATTTATTCTGCACTCCTGCAGCGTAACACTCACTGTGTCTGCTCAGCTCTTGAACTTATTCAGCCACGCCGTCCAGAGTTTTCAATCCATCTGCTCCTGTAAATGGAAAAGAGGAGAACAGGAGTTATTAAAGCAACGAAGGCCTTACCTGCAGTCTAACATTCCGGCCTCGCCTTCAGCTTATTCCCGGACCGCTGCATCTGCAGAGAAGAAGCAGAGAAGAAGGTGCCCGCACGGGCATCTACACTCACCTGGGGTCGGCACCCTCCAGGAACTTCATTGAGCAGTTCTTCCATCATCTTCCTGGAATTGCGCCGCACCTGCAGAATAGAAAAGACACAGCAGGTTAGTCACGCACAGTAAAGAAAAGCTATACAAACATTCAGCGCGCCTCGCGTAGCGCTATACTCACCTGCAAGAAACCTGCTTAACATTGTAAGGAGAGTCAATCCTTCATCCGAAAACCGCTCGACACTGCTCCTGAAAGAAAAGAACAAAAACTAGTTAAAACTTGGGTGACAAAGACTTTAAGCATCTACTCCAAGCAGCCATTGGAATAGAGACTCAATCCTTCATTCGAAAACCGCTCGACACCGCGCCTGAAAGAAAACGACAAACACTAGTTAAAACTTGGGCGACAAAGACTTTAAGCATCTATTCCAAGCAGCCATTGGTATAGAGACTTACCTGCTTTCTCCGGTTCTTTCAAAATCAGCAACCTCCATCGGTTCAGTGAAGTAACTTGATCTTGGGAAAGACTGTACATACCGCGCCCCTGCTAGAGATTGCAGGACGGAGAGCCCACCTTTTAAAAACCCAAGGTGAGCCAGAGGAAGAGAAGGGAATCGGAAGGTGGTGAAGCCAATCCGTCACCATTCAGTTGGCTAATATCTTGTTTCGACATTGCAGGCAAACGCCTCCTGAGGTGAGAACGAAGGGAAGACGTGGGCTAGCACCATCATTTAAGCAGCCCAACGCCAGTGCAGACATCATCCTTCAGCCACGAGCTACGCCCCCGTGGAGACCAGGTGAGCATGACAGAACGCAAAGCCTTACCCAAATTCTCTACCTGGGCGTCATGGAAACCTCGGAAACCGATCAGCTAGCCCAGCTTTTGGGGGAACGCAGGGCCGAGGTACATTAAGCTAGACAGGAAACCAATGCCTTGAGAAGAGAACTGATTGTAGCCAAGAATCGCACTGACGATCTCGCCAGACAGCTGCTCCAGTCACAGGCGGGGCAAACACCACTACCGGGGTTGGGATCAACGGTACTCACTGCATCAAGCAATCTAGTTCAGGTGGTCCTTCCAGGAGCTGTACCTTTGGCATCCCTAGAACGATTCGCAGGAGACCCAAAAAGGTATGTGGTTTTTATGAATCAGTGCCGTCTACATTTCCTATGCAGGCCAGGAGTTTTCCAAACGACCAATCTAAGGTGGCCTTTGTACTTTCGTACCTCAGTGGCAGTGCTGCAGACTGGTCGATACCGCTGGTCAATCGGGATGATCCCATCTTGCGAGACTTCCAGAGGTTCCAACTGGATATGGAGAAGTTGTTTGCCCGCCACTCCCAAGGTCAGGCATTGGATAATGAGCTTTTGTCTCTGCGTCAGGGCACCCAGGATCTGCTAACGTACATCGCAACCTTTAACAGACTGATAGTGGAAACTGATAGGCCGGATGACAAGAGAACACCGCTGTTTTACTGCGGTTTGAGAGGGGAGTTAAAGGACGTTTTAGCTCAAGTGGTTAATCCACCCAGAGACTGTGTCGAATACATAGACTTGGTGGTCCAGCTTGATCATAGACTGCAGATTCGTAATGGACTCTCGGGTATATTTGCGCCCAAAGGGCTTCCAGGACCACCTACGTGTCTAAACCCATGCAAATTGGAGAGGTGCGAGGGCCGTTATCCAAGGCTGAAAGGGATAGGAGAAGACAACATCAGTTGTGCTTGTATTGCGGGTCAGCTGGCCATTTCCTCCGAGAGTGCCCAGTGAAACCACCCAAAAAGGCAGTAGGGGTTGCTGGCAAGGTTGAGGCAGAGTCAGAGCCGGAAAACATCTCCGCCCGATAAGCGTATAGGTCCGCTTGTCGAGCGAAAAGAAGAACTCCCAGACCTGTCACCTAGTTTTGCCCATGATCCTCATAAATCACCAACAGCCGTCTCGAATGCATGCAGTCAGAGCATATATCGATAGCGGAGCCATTGGAAATTATGTGGATCAGGATGAATCTTCCCCTTTGCGAAAAGGCAACAACAGACTTAGTCACCACTGTCGATGGAACTGAAATCGCTTCGGGCCCGGTAACGCACTCTACGACAGAGATGACACTTTTGTGCCAAGACGGACATCGGCAAGCCATCATGTTTGATATAATCAAGGCTCCACAATTTCAAATAATTTTGGGAATGCCATGGCTAGAATCACACAATCCTTGCATCGACTGGCTTGCTAAGAGGCTGACCTTCTCAGTCGAATGTGCTCAAACTTGTTATCAAACTAAAGAACCTTTGGTCACGGGAGCGACAACGATCATGAGCCTAACTAACCCATTACCTCCGGTATATCAAGATTATCAGAATGTTTTCTAGAAGGATCAAGCCAACACGCTTCCCCCGATAGATCTTACGACTGCCAGATCGACCTTATACCAGGCGCACAGATTCTGTGTGGTCGAATCTGTGCACTCACAGAACCTGAGAACCTGCATTTAAAAAAGTATCTAGACCAGTACCTGGCTAACGTTTCATTCACCCGTCCAAGTCCCCGGCGGCCTCACCCTTATTCTTCGCGCCTAAGAAGGAAGGAGACCTTAGGACTTGCATCGATTACCGCGCATTGAACCAAGTCACTGTAAAAAACCGTTACCCCTTGCCTCTGATTCCTGAACTATTGGACCAAGTTAAAGATGCCCAGATTTACAACAAGTTAAACCTCCGCGGAGCATACCACCTGGTACGGATTAAGAAAGGGGACGAATGGAAGACCGACTTCCACACCAAATATGGGCTATTTGAATACCAAGTGATGCCTTTTGGCCTTTGTAACGCCCCAGCGGCGTTCCAGTATTTCGTGAACAACGTTTTGCGAGAGTTGATTGATGTGTGTGTCGTAGTATACATTGACGACATTCTGGTATACTCCCGTTCTGAAGAAGAACATGTGAAACATGTCCGTGCAGTTTTGGACAAACTTCGACAACACAGATTATTTGCAAAGCTGGAAAAATGCTTCTTCCATGTTAGAGAGGTCGAGTTCCTTGGATTTGTCCTAACTCCTCATGGTGTACGCATGGATTCGCGAAAGGTTGATGCCATTCTCAATTGGCCTTCTCCAACCTCAATTAAAGGAGTTCAGAGTATGCTCGGATTTGCGAACTTCTATCGTCGTTTCATTCCAGGCTTTTCGCAACTAGTGCATCCCATCATCTCTCTGCTGCGCAAGAACAAGCGTTTTCAATGGTCTGAAGAGGCTGAGAAAGCCTTCCAGGAGTTAAAACAAAAATTCATATCAGCCCCAATCCTGAAACACCCTTGTCCAGATCTACCGTACGTGTTGGAGACGGATGCTTCCAGCTTGGCAATGGGAGCGGTCCTCTCACAAAGAGACCCCGAAACTGGTCAACTTCACCCGGTGGCCTTTTGGTCACAGAAATTTACGGCTCCCATTCTGAACTATGCTATTACGGACAAGGAACTGTTGGCCATCAAGGCGGCCTTCAAAGCTTGGCGGAATTATCTCTTTGGGGCAAGGCACACGATCACGGTAATCACTGATCACCGCAATCTACAGTACCTGAAAGTGGCAAAGGCTCAATCATCTCGCCAACTCTGATGGGCATTATTTTTTGCTGAATTTGACTTTGTAATTACTTACCGACCTGATTGTGGAAATGGCAAGGCGGATGCACTGTCCCGTATAGGGGTAGACGAGGAATTCACCAACCCCGACCCAGTGCCCATCATCCCCGGTGAAAAGATCCTAGGAATTACAATGTCTCTAACGTTAGATGACATCCAAGAAGAAATCACACATCTCATTGATTCCAACACCCTAAAGGATTGGCCAACCAGAAGTGCTCACCACTCAGTCTCAAACCAATTACCATATTTTCGACGACGTCTCTATCTGCCAAGCAAGGAACTTCAGGAAAAGGTCATCTCAAATTACCACAAATCGTTAGTAGAAGGTCATCCTGGAATCGCTAAGACTGACGCCAAGATCAAGCAGCATTTTTGGTGGCCAACATGGCATAAAGACATCAAGCAATTTGTATTATCCTGTGGAGGTTGCGCTCAAAACAAGGCCCAGAAATCTAAATCACCAGGCCTGCTACAACCATTAGATATTCCACCTACACCTTGGCATACCTGATCTCTTGATTTTATAACGGACCTTCCTCCTTGTAACGGATTCAACATAATTTTAGTGGTGGTGGATTTGTTCCTTAAAATGGCCCATTTCATCCCACTGAAATGTTTGCCCTCAGCTTCAATCCTGGCTAGAGAATTTCTAAAACAGATGAATACACGGATTTCCTTCCATCCTGATCTCAGACCGTGGCAGACCGTGGCAGCCAGTTTATCTCACGTTTCTGGAAGAAATGTTGCGAGTTAGCTCAAATCGACGTAAGACTTTACACCAGTCACCATCCCCAAACTGATGGTCAGACAGAGAGGACCAACCAGACTTTTGAGCAATATCTCAGGTGTATGTAACATCAAACGGAAAGCAGCTGGAAGGATGTTTTATGGATCACCGAGTATGCCTATAACAACTCCCTACACTCCAGCACTGGTCAGAGCCATTTCTATACATTATACGGGTTACACCCACGAACTTCCAATCTTGACCCGTCTCAACTTCTGGAAATGCCAGCTGTGAGAAGCTTGTACTCTACCATCACTCAAGCCTTTAAAAAAGCGACGGACCATCTAAAACAAGCTAAGGAAAGATACAAGAAATCGGCTGACGTGCATAGAAGAGAATCTCCAAGATACCAGGTTGGGGATGAAGTCTGGTTGTCGTCAAAACACATACCAGTGAAAGGAACCCATACCTTCAACCCCAGATATTTAGGTGCATACATCATTAAGGCCATTATCAATCCGGTAGCTGTGAAATTGGACTTGCCTCCACACATGAAGATTCATCTTGTGTTTCATGTCTCACTTTTGAAACCAGTGCAAACTGGGACACGAGTTTTGAAACCTCCGAAACCGATCACAGTCAACAGGGAACCTGAATTCAAAGTTAAGAAAATCCTGGACTCAAAATCATCAAATCAAAACTATTTTACTTAATAGACTGGAAAGGATACCGACCACATGAAAGATCGTGGGAACTTAGCGAACACGTGCATGCTCCACGGTTGCTAAAAAGGTTCCACCGCAATCACCCGAACAAACCAGGACCAATGGGTGAACCCGCCATTAGGGGAGCTTTGGGGGGGAGTGCTGTCATGGTCCATGCTCCAAAACCCCTGAAACTGGTGAGCCCATCCCGGACACTGGCACCCTTAAGTGCTTATCAAGCCCCAAAGGAGTACCCTAGAATCTCCTGGACTCAGTCCTGGCGCCATTGGCGCCAGGCTCATAGTATGTGTTGAACTTCATGGGACTATATTCTCAGTTTAGTGAGGCTGAGCCTTTCTGTACAGGGTGTGGTTGTGGGACTATTTTACCTGAAGTGGCAGGGTATGGCTAAGGGACTACTTGCCTGGAACTACTTGCAAGGCTATTTAAACTGCACCCTGCAAACAGAACACGATTTGCGTTATTCTGCACTCCTGCAGCGTAACGCTCACTGTGTCTGCTCAGCTCTTGAACTTCTTCAGCCATGCCCGTTCAGAGTTTTAAATCCATCGGCACCTCTAAATGGAAAAGAGGAGAACAGGAGTTATTAAAGCAACGGAGGCCTTACCTGCAGTCTAACATTCTGGCCTCGCCTTCAGCTTATTCCCAGACCGCTGCATCTGCAGAGAAGAAGCAGAGAAGAAGGTGTCCGCATGGGCATCTACACTCACCTGGGGTCGGCACCCTCCAGGAACTTCATTGAGCGGTTCTTCCATCATCTTCCTGGAGTTGCGCTGCACCTGCAGAATAGAAAAGACACAGCAGGTTAGTCGCGCACAGTAAAGAAAAGCTATTCAAACAATCAGCGCGCCTCGCATAGCGCTATACGCACCTGCAAGAAACCTGCTCAACATCGTAAGGAGAGTCAATCCTTCATCCGAAAACCGCTCGACACCGCGCCTGAAAGAAAAGAACAAACACTAGTTAAAACTTGGGCGACAAAGACTTTAAGCATCTACTCCAAGCAGCCATTGGAATAGAGACTCAATCCTTCTGTTACCGATTACTGGATCCTTATACTAGGTTCAATGGATCTTTATCAAACCCCCGATTAAATAGGTTTGGAGGTCTTACCTGAGCAGACTGACATTTTCAATGGGAAGCAAATGTTGAAATCAAGAATCTCCCCGACCAACGCGCCACCCTCTTACCCGGTAGGAAAACCCAGAGCGAGAGGTACGCGCCAGTCAGGGAAACCCTCTGGGGAAGAAAACCCTGGTCGAGCGCGGGATCCGAAGATTGGAGTGTGGTTCGCAGGCTGATGTCACCAATTCAACGTGCGTTGAGTGTCGGATGACTTCTTCTGGAGAGGGAAGAAATAAGAAGCGAAGTGATGAATAGCAGAAGTACAGAAAGGGAAACGGAAAACAGGTAAGAGACTAATTCCCCTGACGTCTTAACCAGCCGGATTGGAAATACCAGGAGAGAAGCCGAGAATACGGGACACAGAGAGGGCGACTGGAGCACAAGTCTGTCAGAAGGAAGTAAAGGTGAGTAAGCCCGTAGAATCAAAATCCCACAAATACTCGAAGAAAGGTTCAGATAGGGACTTGGACGGGAGTTTTAATATTACCCGGAAGACAGTAGCTCGAGAACTCAAAAGCGGCGTTTCAGTATGAGACGCAAGATGAATCCGGGGGGTTTGTGTATGCAAAGAATGCTGAGTAGAGAATCAGGAAAGTTAAGAGAAAAGGGGTTAGTAATGGTCAGAGGTAAGAGGTTTCTGCTGAGGATTGGAATTGCCTAGTTGCGAACTCACGGAGCATCCGCTAGAACAGTAGCGACGCGAAGAGTTGGAAGTCTCCGTGTCCTATGAGGAGTCACGTGAGCGGTACGCCGTACCTCTGGCGAACGTGAGAGGACTGGAACGGTGATTGCAGAACCGTTCGCACTGCGATCTGCCATCTTGAAGGTACCACTCCGAATGGAGCCACAGAGCCGGCTTCTGGACCAAAGAGACCAGGGCTTCGTGAGTGTAACAGTATGCCCCCTTCTCCTGGGAGGCGACCCCGGCTTCCCAGGATGTAACCTAAAGAAACGTCGGACCAGTCGGGGAGCATGAATTCCTGAGGCTGGCTCCCAAGTTCTTTCTGCAGAGGAGTACCCCTTCCAGTCCACCAAGAACTGTAGTTTCCCCCTCCGATAACGGGAGTCACAGATACTGGCGACTTCATATTCTGGGCCAGCATCGGTAGAGCTAGGAGGAGGAGGGGTACGGTCTGACCGGTGAAATCTATCCGGTACTGTCAACCGAATCTGGGAGAGGTGAAAAACAGGATGAATTCGGGACCATGACAAGGGCAAATCGAGATTCACTGCCGCAGAACCGACCATCGGCAGGATCTTGAAGGGACCGAAGAACCTAGGGGATAGCTTAGAAGGGACCAAGTGCCGGGGAAGAAAGCGAGAAGCCAACCAAATCGTATCTCCCGGGCTTAATGGTGGGATGTCTTGGCGATGTTTATCAGAAGTCCGTTTGGCTCTATCTTGAGCAGCTCGTAAAGAGACTTTAGCCAATTTATGTCCTTCTTGTATTTCGGAAATGAGGCCATCCACTCCTGGACAGTTTGAAGGGGATAAGGTGACAGAAGGCACAAAGGACGGATGAAATCCATAAATACAATGGAAAGGGCTAGTATGAAGGGCAGTATGAAGGGCATTGTTGTATGCAAATTCGGAAAAGGGTAACAAGTCCAACCAATTGTCTTGGGCAGCTGATACGAAACACCGTAGATAGGTCTCCAAGGTTTGGTTAAGGCATTCCGTCTGTCCGTTCGTCTGTGGGTGGTACCCCGAGCTGAGAGCCCGCTTGATTCCCAAGACTTGGCAAACCCTTTCCCAAAATTTGGAGGTGTATTGAGGGCCCCGATCGGAGACCACTGTGTCCGGGAAGCCATGTCTGGAGAAGATTTCCGAAAGAAAAATCTTAGACATTTTCCCAGCCCCCGGCAGTTTGCTCAAGGGAGTAAAATGTGCCAATTTCGTAAGATAATCTATGGTGACCATTATGGTGGTCTTGTTGTGTGAGGGAGGAAGATCTACTATAAAATCGGTAGAGATCACTTGCCAAGGTTTCTCTGGAATTGGCATCCGGGTGAGCAGCCCCAAAGGTGGGGTCCTGGGATTCTTAGATTGGGAACAAACGATGCAGGCTGCTACATAATCCTGTACATCATTGCGGACTTCTGGCCACCACAAATGTCTTTGCACTAGGTCTAAAGTGCCTTGAACGCCTCGATGCCTAGCGGCTCGAGAGTTGTGACACATTCGTAATACTTCACGCTGCAGCTCTAAAGTAGGAATAAAAACTTGTGATTTGTGAAAGAAAAAAGAATCGTTCTGGCTAAGATGGTAAGTACTGGCTATCTTTTTGCAGTTGTCTAGGTTAGAGACCGACGCAGTCCTCAATTCACTTAAGAAGTCGGTGGTGACAGCGATGAACCTTGCTTTGAGAAACAATTGTTCAGAGCTGAATTGGGAGACTGGAGCGTCCTTACGAGAGAGAGCATCCGCCCTCTGGTTTTGTTTTCCTGGAAGTATGGTGAATTCGATCCGGAATGGAAGTAAAAAATATGCCCAACGTGGTTGTCGACTATTGGTTGTATGTGCATTCTGTAGGATGCTGAGATTTTGATGATCTGTACGTACCACTACAGGAAAGGGTGAACCAAGTAACAAGGGTCTCCACTCTTCAAACGCCCTTTTTATAGCCAGCAATTATTTTTCGAGCACTGAATAGTTCTGTTCCGAGGCATTGAAGGTTTTAGAAAGATATGCAACTGGTCTTTCATCTGCTTGGTCGGTTTGTTGAAGTAATACCGCGCCTAGAGCATGATGAGATGCATCAGTTTCCACAAAAAACTGTTTATTCTGGTCGGGGGTTATCAAACAGGATGCAGAAGTGAACAAGGATTTAAGAGTCTGAAATGCGGATTCGGTGGATTTATCCCATGCAAACGGAATTCCCTTTTTTAACAGTCGAGTAAGGGGCAGAATGATATCCGAAAAGTTAGGGATGAATTTTCTGTAAAAATTAGCGAAACCTAAAAAACGTTGGATCTCTTTAATGTTAGAAGGGATAGGCCATTCAACCACAGCGGAGACCTTTTTTGGATCCATGGAAATGCCTTGGGCTGACATCAGAAACCTGAGATAGGTTACCTATCTTTGGTGAAATTCGCATTTGGATGCTTTACAGTAAAGCTGATTTGACTGCAGTCGTTCGAGTACAGTTTTTACATGTATCAGGTGTTCTTCTTGAGAGGAGGAGTATACTAAGATGTCGTCTAAGTAGATGATAACAAAATGGAATAGAATATCCGCGAATAGATGGCCCATGAAACGCTGGAACACGGCAGGTGCATTCACCAATCCAAAAAGCATGACGTGATATTCAAAATGCCCAAATGGGGTTCGAAATTCTGTCTTCCATTCGTCTCCAAGGGCAATACGGATGAGATGGTAAGCTCCGCGAAGGTCCAACTTAGTATAAAAGGAAGCTCCTCGAACTGCCTCCAGGATGTCTGGGATTAATGGCATAGGATATTTGTCTGCCACCGTGATCTTGTTAAGACCCCTGTAGTCGATACAAGGTCGAAGTGCATTTGTCTCCTTTTTTGGGATGTAGAAGAGAGAAGCTCATGCCGGGGAAACCGACTCGGTAATGAGCCCGTTCTTTAAATTGGTTTGGAGATATTCTTTAAGGACTACCTTTTCTTGTTGGGAAAGGACGCACATTCTCCCAAACGGGATGGGTTTGTCAGGAAGAAGTTCAATGTGACAGTCATCTCTTCTATGAGGTGGTACAGTAGGGAACTGGGGATTGGAAAACACAGACTGATACTTGGAATAGCATTCCGGAACAATCTCCAAGTTGTTTATTGAGGATACTGGTGAAGGGATCGAGTTTTCAGTCGGAATGGAGATGCCAACTGATTCCTTGGCTAAACAGTGGCTGACACAGTATTCCGAGCCGAGGAAGAGAGTACCTGCTGTCCAATTTATAAAGGGGTTATGCCTCCTTAACCAGGGGAGACCCAATATAATGGGGAAATGGGCTGCCTTGATTAGATCGAAAGTTATGGTCTCTTTATGTGAGGCAATTTGACAGACAACAGGTTCTGTCTGTTCTCGGATAGGACCGGAACTTAGTGGGTGTCCGTCAACTCCTTGGATAGGAGTGATCATCGCTTTCGGTATACAGTTAATTCCTTGTTTATTGGCCCATTGATCGTCAATGAAATTCCCTGCAGCTCCACAGTCTATCAGAGCAGGTACGTTCTGTACCATCTGCGAGTGTAAAACGAGAGTAACAGAAATAATAACCATATTCTGAGTGGTTGCCACCGAGTCCACATTTACAGGGATTCTCTTTGGGGAATCAGAATCTTGCACCCCTACCGTTGTTCCCCCTGCGGTAAGGCTTTGAAGTTTCCCGACCCCTTAGCTGGAGTGCGTCGGGGAGGGACTAAAGGACAATCTCTTAACTTATGAGATGAGGCTCCGCAATACATGCATAGCCCCAAACTCTTTCTTCTCTCTTTCTCTGCTGCCGATAGGGGTCCTCTCACTGTTCCTATTTGCATAGGTTCGTCAGAAGCTATAGGTTTATTAGTTACGGAGGGATAATCGAGTTGGGATCGTATGCCTCTAGTCTTCTTCTTTTCATAAGAACGTTCATGTAAGCGGTAATCGATTTGCATGGTGAGTGTTATCATATCCGCTAGATTTGCCAGACGAGGTACCTTAGCTACCTCATCCTTTAGTTCTTCCGATAGTCCTCGTCGGAATAAGGTGAGCAACCCATCATCTGGCCATCCTAACTCAGAGGAAAGCTGTTTGAAGAGTGTGATATAGGTCAGCAGGTCTTTGTTGTCTTGTCTAAGATCTAACAGTCTTTCTTGCGTGGACACCGAGATCTCTTGTCTACTGAACATTGATTTCAAACTGTTGGTGAAGGCAGAATAAGAGTCCAAGATCACATTATTAGAAGTCACTAAAGGTGTAGCCCAGGCCAAAGCAGGTCCGGCCAAATGTGAAATCACAAAGCCAACCTTATCTTTGTCCGTGGGGAAGAAGCGGGACTTAAAGGTAAACTGCACAGAGCAGCTATCAAGAAACTCCTTAAGTTTGTGTGGATCTCCGTCAAACTTTCCTGTATTCAAACTTACTGGGGGAGAGTCTGAAAAGGCACGAGTAACCTGTTGTCGTAATTCAGCATTATCCTATTTGAGAGCCTGCATCTCTAAGGACATTGTTTGAATGGCGGCAATAAGTTGTTGCATTTGCTGTTCCATTTAATATCAGTCTGCCGTAGCCTTTATTCGGGCGTCGCTAACTGTTACCGATTACTGGATCCTTAGAGTAGGTTCAATGGATCTTTATCAAACCGCCGATTAAATAGGTTTGGAGGTCTTACCTGAGCAGACTGACATTTTCAATGGGAAGCAAATGTTGAAATCAAGAATCTCCCCGACCAACGCGCCACCCTCTTACCCGGTAGGAAAACCCAGAGCGAGAGGTACGCGCCAGTCAGGGAAACCCTCTGGGGAAGAAAACCCTGGTCGAGCGCGGGATCCGAAGATTGGAGTGTGGTTCGCAGGCTGATGTCACCAATTCAACGTGCGTTGAGTGTCGGATGACTTCTTCTGGAGAGGGAAGAAATAAGAAGCGAAGTGATGAATAGCAGAAGTACAGAAAGGGAAACGGAAAACAGGTAAGAGACTAATTCCCCTGACGTCTTAACCAGCCGGATTGGAAATACCAGGAGAGAAGCCGAGAATACGGGACACAGAGAGGGCGACTGGAGCACAAGTCTGTCAGAAGGAAGTAAAGGTGAGTAAGCCCGTAGAATCAAAATCCCACAAATACTCGAAGAAAGGTTCAGATAGGGACTTGGACGGGAGTTTTAATATTACCCGGAAGACAGTAGCTCGAGAACTCAAAAGCGGCGTTTCAGTATGAGACGCAAGATGAATCCGGGGGGTTTGTGTATGCAAAGAATGCTGAGTAGAGAATCAGGAAAGTTAAGAGAAAAGGGGTTAGTAATGGTCAGAGGTAAGAGGTTTCTGCTGAGGATTGGAATTGCCTAGTTGCGAACTCACGGAGCATCCGCTAGAACAGTAGCGACGCGAAGAGTTGGAAGTCTCCGTGTCCTATGAGGAGTCACGTGAGCGGTACGCCGTACCTCTGGCGAACGTGAGAGGACTGGAACGGTGATTGCAGAACCGTTCGCACTGCGATCTGCCATCTTGAAGGTACCACTCCGAATGGAGCCACAGAGCCGGCTTCTGGACCAAAGAGACCAGCGCTTCGTGAGTGTAACAGTATGCCCCCTTCTCCTGGGAGGCGACCCCGGCTTCCCAGGATGTAACCTAAAGAAACGTCGGACCAGTCGGGGAGCATGAATTCCTGAGGCTGGCTCCCAAGTTCTTTCTGCAGAGGAGTACCCCTTCCAGTCCACCAAGAACTGTAGTTTCCCCCTCCGATAACGGGAGTCACAGATACTGGCGACTTCATATTCTGGGCCAGCATCGGTAGAGCTAGGAGGAGGAGGGGTACGGTCTGACCGGTGAAATCTATCCGGTACTGTCAACCGAATCTGGGAGAGGTGAAAAACAGGATGAATTCGGGACCATGACAAGGGCAAATCAAGATTCACTGCCGCAGAACTGACCATCTGCAGGATCTTGAAGGGACCGAAGAACCTAGGGGATAGCTTAGAAGGGACCAAGTGCCGGGGAAGAAAGCGAGAAGCCAACCAAATCGTATCTCCCGGGCTTAATGGTGGGATGTCTTGGCGATGTTTATCAGAAGTCCGTTTGGCTCTATCTTGAGCAGCTCGTAAAGAGACTTTAGCCAATTTATGTCCTTCTTGTATTTCGGAAATGAGGCCATCCACTCCTGGACAGTTTGAAGGGGATAAGGTGACAGAAGGCACAAAGGACGGATGAAATCCATAAATACAATGGAAAGGGCTAGTATGAAGGGCAGTATGAAGGGCATTGTTGTATGCAAATTCGGAAAAGGGTAACAAGTCCAACCAATTGTCTTGGGCAGCTGATACGAAACACCGTAGATAGGTCTCCAAGGTTTGGTTAAGGCATTCCGTCTGTTCGTTCGTCTGTGGGTGGTACCCCGAGCTGAGAGCCCGCTTGATTCCCAAGACTTGGCAAACCCTTTCCCAAAATTTGGAGGTGTATTGAGGGCCCCGATCGGAGACCACTGTGTCCGGGAAGCCATGTCTGGAGAAGATTTCCGAAAGAAAAATCTTAGACATTTCCCCAGCCCCCGGCAGTTTGCTCAAGGGAGTAAAATGTGCCAATTTCGTAAGATAATCTATGGTGACCATTATGGTGGTCTTGTTGTGTGAGGGAGGAAGATCTACTATAAAATCGGTAGAGATCACTTGCCAAGGTTTCTCTGGAATTGGCATCCGGGTGAGCAGCCCCAAAGGTGGGGTCCTGGGATTCTTAGATTGGGAACAAACGATGCAGGCTGCTACATAATCCTGTACATCATTGCGGACTTCTGGCCACCACAAATGTCTTTGCACTAGGTCTAAAGTGCCTTGAACGCCTCGATGCCTAGCGGCTCGAGAGTTGTGACACATTCGTAATACTTCACGCTGCAGCTCTAAAGTAGGAATAAAAACTTGTGATTTGTGAAAGAAAAAAGAATCGTTCTGGCTAAGATGGTAAGTACTGGCTATCTTTTTGCAGTTGTCTAGGTTAGAGACCGACGCAGTCCTCAATTCACTTAAGAAGTCGGTGGTGACAGCGATGAACCTTGCTTTGAGAAACAATTGTTCAGAGCTGAATTGGGAGACTGGAGCGTCCTTACGAGAGAGAGCATCCGCCCTCTGGTTTTGTTTTCCTGGAAGTATGGTGAATTCGATCCGGAATGGAAGTAAAAAATACGCCCAACGTGGTTGTCGACTATTGGTTGTATGTGCATTCTGTAGGATGCTGAGATTTTGATGATCTGTACGTACCACTACAGGAAAGGGTGAACCAAGTAACAAGGGTCTCCACTCTTCAAACGCCCTTTTTATAGCCAGCAATTATTTTTCGAGCACTGAATAGTTCTGTTCCGAGGCATTGAAGGTTTTAGAAAGATATGCAACTGGTCTTTCATCTGCTTGGTCGGTTTGTTGAAGTAATACCGCGCCTAGAGCATGATGAGATGCATCAGTTTCCACAAAAAACTGTTTATTCTGGTCGGGGGTTATCAAACAGGATGCAGAAGTGAACAAGGATTTAAGAGTCTGAAATGCGGATTCGGTGGATTTATCCCATGCAAACGGAATTCCCTTTTTTAACAGTCGAGTAAGGGGCAGAATGATATCCGAAAAGTTAGGGATGAATTTTCTGTAAAAATTAGCGAAACCTAAAAAACGTTGGATCTCTTTAATGTTAGAAGGGATAGGCCATTCAACCACAGCGGAGACCTTTTTTGGATCCATGGAAATGCCTTGGGCTGACATCAGAAACCTGAGATAGGTTACCTGTCTTTGGTGAAATTCGCATTTGGATGCTTTACAGTAAAGCTGATTTGACTGCAGTCGTTCGAGTACAGTTTTTACATGTATCAGGTGTTCTTCTTGAGAGGAGGAGTATACTAAGATGTCGTCTAAGTAGATGATAACAAAATGGAATAGAATATCCGCGAATAGATGGCCCATGAAACGCTGGAACACGGCAGGTGCATTCACCAATCCAAAAAGCATGACGTGATATTCAAAATGCCCAAATGGGGTTCGAAATTCTGTCTTCCATTCGTCTCCAAGGGCAATACGGATGAGATGGTAAGCTCCGCGAAGGTCCAACTTAGTATAAAAGGAAGCTCCTCGAACTGCCTCCAGGATGTCTGGGATTAATGGCATAGGATATTTGTCTGCCACCGTGATCTTGTTAAGACCCCTGTAGTCGATACAAGGTCGAAGTGCATTTGTCTCCTTTTTTGGGATGTAGAAGAGAGAAGCTCATGCCGGGGAAACCGACTCGGTAATGAGCCCGTTCTTTAAATTGGTTTGGAGATATTCTTTAAGGACTACCTTTTCTTGTTGGGAAAGGACGTACATTCTCCCAAACGGGATGGGTTTGTCAGGAAGAAGTTCAATGTGACAGTCATCTCTTCTATGAGGTGGTACAGTAGGGAACTGGGGATTGGAAAACACAGACTGATACTTGGAATAGCATTCCGGAACAATCTCCAAGTTGTTTATTGAGGATACTGGTGAAGGGATCGAGTTTTCAGTCGGAATGGAGATGCCAACTGATTCCTTGGCTAAACAGTGGCTGACACAGTATTCCGAGCCGAGGAAGAGAGTACCTGCTGTCCAATTTATAAAGGGGTTATGCCTCCTTAACCAGGGGAGACCCAATATAATGGGGAAATGGGCTGCCTTGATTAGATCGAAAGTTATGGTCTCTTTATGTGAGGCAATTTGACAGACAACAGGTTCTGTCTGTTCTCGGATAGGACCGGAACTTAGTGGGTGTCCGTCAACTCCTTGGATAGGAGTGATCATCGCTTTCGGTATACAGTTAATTCCTTGTTTATTGGCCCATTGATCGTCAATGAAATTCCCTGCAGCTCCACAGTCTATCAGAGCAGGTACGTTCTGTACCATCTGCGAGTGTAAAACGAGAGTAACAGAAATAATAACCATATTCTGAGTGGTTGCCACAGAGTCCACATTTACAGGGATTCTCTTTGGGGAATCAGAATCTTGCACCCCTACCGTTGTTCCCCCTGCGGTAAGGCTTTGAAGTTTCCCGACCCCTTAGCTGGAGTGCGTCGGGGAGGGACTAAAGGACAATCTCTTAACTTATGAGATGAGGCTCCGCAATACATGCATAGCCCCAAACTCTTTCTTCTCTCTTTCTCTGCTGCCGATAGGGGTCCTCTCACTGTTCCTATTTGCATAGGTTCGTCAGAAGCTATAGGTTTATTAGTTACGGAGGGATAATCGAGTTGGGATCGTATGCCTCTAGTCTTCTTCTTTTCATAAGAACGTTCATGTAAGCGGTAATCGATTTGCATGGTGAGTGTTATCATATCCGCTAGATTTGCCGGACGAGGTACCTTAGCTACCTCATCCTTTAGTTCTTCCGATAGTCCTCGTCGGAATAAGGTGAGCAACCCATCATCTGGCCATCCTAACTCAGAGGAAAGCTGTTTGAAGAGTGTGATATAGGTCAGCAGGTCTTTGTTGTCTTGTCTAAGATCTAACAGTCTTTCTTGCATGGACACCGAGATCTCTTGTCTACTGAACATTGATTTCAAACTGTTGGTGAAGGCAGAATAAGAGTCCAAGATCACATTATTAGAAGTCACTAAAGGTGTAGCCCAGGCCAAAGCAGGTCCGGCCAAATGTGAAATCACAAAGCCAACCTTATCTTTGTCCGTGGGGAAGAAGCGGGACTTAAAGGTAAACTGCACAGAGCAGCTATCAAGAAACTCCTTAAGTTTGTGTGGATCTCCGTCAAACTTTCCTGTATTCAAACTTACTGGGGGAGAGTCTGAAAAGGCACGAGTAACCTGTTGTCGTAATTCAGCATTATCCTATTTGAGAGCCTGCATCTCTAAGGACATTGTTTGAATGGCGGCAATAAGTTGTTGCATTTGCTGTTCCATTTAATATCAGTCTGCCGTAGCCTTTATTCGGGCGTCGCTAACTGTTACCGATTACTGGATCCTTAGAGTAGGTTCAATGGATCTTTATCAAACCCCCGATTAAATAGGTTTGGAGGTCTTACCTGAGCAGACTGACATTTTCAATGGGAAGCAAATGTTGAAATCAAGAATCTCCCCGATCAACGCGCCACCCTCTTACCCGGTAGGAAAACCCAGAGCGAGAGGTAAGCGCCAGTCAGGGAAACCCTCTGGGGAAGAAAACCCTGGTCGAGCGCGGGATCCGAAGATTGGAGTGTGGTTCGCAGGCTGATGTCGCCAATTCAACGTGCGTTGAGTGTCGGATGACTTCTTCTGGAGAGGGAAGAAATAAGAAGCGAAGTGATGAATAGCAGAAGTACAGAAAGGGAAACGGAAAACAGGTAAGAGACTAATTCCCCTGACCTCTTAACCAGCCGGATTGGAAATACCAGGAGGGAAGCCGAGAATACGGGACACAGAGAGGGCGACTGGAACACAAGTCTGTCAGAAGGAAGTAAAGGTCGGTAAGCCCGTAGAATCAAAATCCCACAAATACTCGAAGAAAGGTTCAGAAAGGGACTTGGACAGGAGTTTTAATATTACCCGGAAGACAGTAGCTCGAGAACTCAAAAGCGGCGTTTCAGTATGAGACGCAAGATGAATCCGGGGGGTTTGTGTATGCAAAGAATGCTGAGTAGAGAATCAGGAAAGTTAAGAGAAAAGGGGTTAGTAATGGTCAGAGGTAAGAGGTTTCTGCTGAGGATTGGAATTGCCTAGTTGCGAACTCACAGAGCATCCGCTAGAAGAGTAGCGACGCGAAGAGCTGGAAGTCTCTGTGTCCTATGAGGAGTCACGTGAGCGGTACGCCGTACCTCTGGCGAACGTGAGAGGACTGGAACGGTGATTGCAGAACCGTTCACACTGCGATCTGCCATCTTGAAGGTACCACTCCGAATGGAGCCACAGAGCCGGCTTCTGGACCAAAGAGACCAGCGCTTCGTGAGTGTAACACCTTCATTCGAAAACCGCTCAACACCGCGCCTGAAAGAAAACGACAAACACTAGTTAAAACTTGGGCGCCAAAGACTTTAAGCATCTATTCCAAGCAGCCATTGGTATAGAGACTTACCTGCTTTCTCCGGTTCTTTCAAAATCAGCAACCTCCATCAGATCAGTGAAGTAACTTGATCTTGGGAAAGACTGTACACACCGCGCCCCTGCTAGAGATTGCAGGATGGAGAGCACACCTTTTAAAAACCCAACGTGAGACAGAGGAAGAGAAGAGAATCGGAAGGTGGTGAAGCCAATCCGGCTCCATTCAGTTGGCTAATATCTTGTTTCGACATTGCAGGCAAACGCCTCCTGAGGTGAGAACGAAGGGAAGACGCGGACTAGCACCTCATTTAAGCAGCGCAATGCCAGTGCAGACATCATCCTTCGGCCACGAGCTACGCCCCCGTTGAGACCAGGTGAGCGTGACATGATGGGAGACTGTTGAGCAGCGGGTTGATCACTGAAGCTACCATGGTTAGAACCATGAACATACAACAGCATACAGAATCTATTGCGCTTGACCTTACATCTGCCGCCCATTTCCCTGTGATACTAGGGTTGCCATGGATGGTGGCCGACAATCCATATATCATTTGGAGAGCTAGGACACTGATTTTTTTGCTCTGCCTGTTTTGACAGTAAAAAAAATAGCTCTGTGTCAGTATCGGAAGCCGTCAGTACATGTTCCTCTGGTCCTGTTCTTGCTAATTTGGTTCTGGGGGAAATACATGCACTCCAAAGAAGTATTTCTGAACGAGGCAGAACAAACTTTACCCCTGCATAGGCCAGATGACTGCTGCATAGATCTATTACCAGGTTCTTCTGTCCTTTTTAGTCAGATGTTCATTTTGTCTTCTGTGGAGAAGGAGGCCTTGCGTAAGTACTTGGACGAAAACCTAAAGAACGGCCTCATTACGGAATCTAAATCCCCAGGAGGGGCATCCCTGTTTTTCATCCCCAAAAAGAAGACAACTGAGCTGCGCCCCTGCACCGAATACAGATGGTTGAATTAAAAAGCGATGAAGGATAAATATCCCCTACCTCTGATCCCTGACATCCTTGAGACTGGAAGATCTGCCTGCATTTTCATCAAGTTGGATTTACGGGGCGCCTATCACTTGGTGAGCATGCGTGCTGGGGATGAATGGAAGACTGCCTTCTGTAATCCATTCGGACATTTCCAGTACGGAGTTATGCCCTTTGGATTGGCTAATGCCCCTGCCATGTTTCAACGGTTCATGCATCGCATTTTCGCAGACCACCTGCTCCACTCAGTGGTGGTTTATCTTGATGATATATTGATATTTTCCAAAAGCGTTGAAGAACATAACCATCATGTCTGCGAAGTGTTACATCGTCTCCAGGAGTACAGGTGAAAGGCCAATCCTGAAAAATATCTTTTTTATGTGTCTTGAGTGTCGATCCTGGGCTTTGGCACCACCCAAATCCATTAAGGAGTTGCAGAGATTTGTAGGCATAGCACATTTTTATCAGAAGTTCGTCGAGGGCTTTTCCAATTTTGCCATTGGCTAGACTACTGAAAGAAAGAGTGTTGTTTCATTGGGATCCGGAGGCTAATCAAGCATTTGAACACCTTAAGGAATTATTTACTATGGCCCCTTTTCTGAGACAACCCAACTACTCTCAGCCGTTCATATTAGAAACCGATGCTTCGGAATATGCTGTGGGGGGAGTCTTGAAACAGCAGTCTGTAAAGGTACTGCAACACCCCATCGCCTATTTTACCAAGACTTAGGGCCTCCTTACATGTTTGCCGGTAAAAAATGGTAAATACTGGCATGCCTGTGCTACCTTGTCCGTGTAGCACTGCTGCCTGAATCAAAGATTCTGAGTCAGCGTGCGTGCGCATCCCGGCATGCCGGAAACGGTAGCACTGGCATCCCAGTAACACCATCTAATGGTCCCAAAACCCCCCATATCGGCAGCCTCGCTGACTGCGATTCCGGCTCCATACATTTAGGGTTTGCCCTGTTGTGTGTGTTGCTCCATTGACCAATTACTGTAGATGCATCAATGCTAGTTAATTTGTTAGTGTTTTAGGTGAGTTGGTGTCTACTTCTTCAAACCAGAAGTTGAAATCTCCTAGTATGATCCGGTGGTCATATGTTATGGCGATGTTGGTGATGGTGTTCACAAGTGTGTCCATGAAAGTAGGGTTGTATGTCGGCGGTCTGTCGATGGGTAGGAATGACAGGTTGATTTGGTGGTCTAAAGCTAAGTGCCGAAGGAGTTATTCACATTTTGGGATGGTTAGTGTTGGCGCTGTTGTCATCTTTAGGCGATCTTTGTATGCAACAGCAAAACCTCCTCTTTTTCCTTTTCTGTTGGCTTGTTGCAATTTGAAGTTTTTGGGTAGGGGTTTGTGTGCGACTACCTTGAAGTTTTGAGTTAGCCAGGTTTCGGTGAGGAAATGAATGTCTGTTCCTCCATCACCTAGGCGTTAGTATGTCTCTGATGTGTGCCTTGACATTGATCTAGGGTTGACTAGGTTGCAGTGTATCTTTTTGTTTTCTGGGTTTCGTTTGCCTTTGAGGGTGGCCTTGGTAATTTGATTTGATATGGATTTATTTTTCCATCAGATTCTGCATTCGGTTTTGCTGCTTCTGTTTCTTCGTTGAGTAGATCTAGAAGGTTGCGTTTTGGGTTGATGTTTTCTTCGCCGTCGTCTGCCTGCTCGTGTAGATGATTCTTTATGTCTTGCCATTTTCTTTTGAGGAACAGTGCGTTGAGTTAATTTCTTTAGGTTGTGCTTCTGTGGATTTCCATTAGTCTTCCTTATGTGTTTAGGGTCTTTGTGGGAGGTTGGTTGTGCAGGTGGGTAGTAAGTATTATAAGTAAAATGATAAGCAGAGTGATTTTGGTCTTGTTCTGGCAAAGGGGCTCTCTTCTAGTGAGTGGTTAGGTGTGCTGTTTATTAGTGTTGGTTGATCTCAGGTGTGGTGGTTTGAGATGGTTGGTCTTCTTCCATTTGGTTTGTTCTATTTTGGCTCCTTCTCGTGCGTCGGCCTTTTCTGGTATGATGCATTTTTGTGGTGTGGGCATGGTGGTTAGAGGTAGGTTCCTTGTTAGATTCTGGGTCTGTTTTTCCAGTTATTTTAGTTGTTCGGGTATTTTCCTGATGGGCTGTCTGGTTGCCCACACGTTTATTTCTCTTTTTTGCGTCTTGACGGTGTACAGATTGTGTGGGTCGTGGCTTCCTTTCCTTGGCCAATGTTCCTTGTTTGTTGGCGCTTCTGTGGAAATATTTGTGTATGCTGTGTTTGTTCATGCTATTCTAGCATAGAGCGGGGGCGTAGTGAGTAGGATGATATTAAAGGGTTGAATATCCAAGGGGTCAAACTAAACCAGGGGCCAAACTGTCCCAGGAGCAAGACCTATCATAGAAGCAAGACCATGGAGTACCCTGGTAGTACCCTGGAGCTGAGGGTTTGATTAACGAGAGCTGTGTTGTGTATTGGAAACATTTGTTGGAGCAAATAGCTGAATAATCTAAAATCAGAAGGTCGCTTCAGAGTGTGGAATTAAGGTGAGAATGTTGTGCTTTGAAAAGAGGAGGGTGGAGAGAGAAGAGAGAGAACTGTGGCTGCTGTACATGATAACCTGAACATAAAGATAAGCTGTTTCAATTTACGTGATTCCTGTTAAGTCTCCATGGGAGTACATAATATGAGTGATGAGGATGGGATGCTAGTTTGCTGTATGATGAAGTGGTAGAAGAATACAAGGCATTCAGGAGGATAAAGAATGAATGAGGTACAGAGAAGGGGATGTTAGGGGGCATTGCCTAGTGGTGCCAGAAGGAAGGAGGGAGTTGGTTGTGGAGATCGCTATGGGCTTGACCATGAAATGTGAATTTGAACACTGCAGGGAACAGCCTTTACGAGACCTACTGATGATAAGGTGTAGCAACCCTAAGACCCCTTTGGAGAGAAGGAGATATCGGTTTGGATAGAGTCATTGAGGTGGAAAACATTATTGAACACACAGAAATGTGCATAAAGGTACTGGGTGTGGAGCCCGTGAGGACTCCCACGGAGGGTACCAACCAAGGTTGAGTGGATTATTAAAACTAGGTATGGAAGACCTAGAGATGATGTCAAACCACAAGTCAAAAAAAGGTTAGATACGCAGCCCAAAAATGAAGGAAGACCCATTGCGAGGAGATGCTTTCTGTGCGGAACTACAAAACACTTTGCCAATGACAAGGAGTGTTTCGCCCAACACATCGTTGGTCAAGAGTGTGGGAGAAAACGGCACTTGGTGCAAGATGCTGTAGATAATGGACAAAATATGGGACTGTGAAGTTGGTTCAAGATGCGATGTGGGCTGGCTTTGCATCTTTATGGACCCTATGAGTGTGTGTGGTGAATGGCATGGATGCAAGCCTGAGGAGGTCAAACTGCATGCAGTGATTGAAGTGAATGGCATTGTGGTAAGGTTGTTGATTGATAGCAGCTTGGATTATATATTCATGAAGGTGAGGACATGGAGGAGTATGTTTGGGTGTTGTGATTTGCAGTAAACGCCAGTAGCAGCCCATGCCTATAGGGAGGTTCCTTTCAAAATTGTTGGGGCCTTTGAGGCACAATTCAAATTGGAGGGGTGCCGGGAGGTAGGCCTAATCTTGGGGGTAACTTAATATCTTGGGAAACGCAAGCAGACCTGTGTATTAAGGTAGACCCAGACCATCCAGCACAAGTATTGGTGGTAGAAGGAGAAAGTATGGAGTGGCAGGTACATTAAATAAAGGAATGGTATCCTGGCGTATTAGAGGAAATCACTGGATGCTTGAAGGGTTTTGTACATTGCATCAAGTTGAAGGCAGGTGCTGTACCAGTTAGGGCAAAAGCAAGGATGATTCCATTGGCTTTGAGGTCAGAGATAGAAGGTGAGCTCAAGTGTCTGATGAGAGAAGGGATTACTGATTAAGCGTAGGCTGTAGAATGGTTTAGTCCCATTGTGGTGGTGCGCAAGCCTAGTGCTGGGGCGAGGCTTTGTATTGAATTGAGGGCTCTCAATAAGAGTGTCTTCCTAAATTGGTTTTCGTTGCCAAAGATGAATTAATTACTTTCAGAAATGTCTGGTGCTGTAACGCTCACCTTGTATCCACGGGGACGCCACCCGACTGGACTGGAGCGCTTCTGGGTTGGATTTACCTACCCCAGGGACTTGCGCTGCCGTGGGTCTATTCTGGAAGACAGGAGTTTAGTTTTAGCCACAATCACCTTCTCTCGGGGCCCGCCTCCCAAGTGTTCCCCCTTGCGACCCCTTTAGATCCTTCCTCACCTTGTATTTCGATAAGATGCGCTCTCCGTCCTGCTGTTCTGTGCAGGGGCGCATCGTGGCTGGGCACCTTTCAGCCAAGTTACTTCACTGGCGTGGGCCCGGGAGTCCAGGCCGGCTGCGGCTCCACTTTTGAGGTAAGACTTTGAATGTGTGTCCGCAATAGTTTTTGTTTTTTTAAAAGTTTTTATTAAATGTTGAACAAACAAACAATAAACCAAACAAACAGTGTATGTTCAACAGTTTCATTACACTTTTTAAATTCCCAAACCACTACTCCCACTACCCCACGCCCCTTGCGAGTCTATCACCTTGAGTCATCAGATTCCACACCCTGTGGTTGGGTCCCCTCCTCAACAGGTTCAGTCGGGTCTTCTAATGACCCAAACAATCCGGCTATCAGTGATTTCCAGGCCATCAGGGACTCATTCTCCTCCTTCCCCCCATTGCTGCACGCCTCTTGCCATGCTATGCTTTCGGCTTCTGCCCATTTTTGCAAGTCTTTCCACCACACCTCTATCCTCGGCACATTGCATGACTTCCATCACATGGCAATCCTTCTCTTTGCAAGCACATAAACCAGGTCCCTTAGTTTGTTTACAGGGCTGAGTTTCCGTGGTCTGGGGAACCCCCCCAGCAGGCAGGCCCATACCGTGTCTACTACTATCTTGACCCCTCTTCCTTCTAGTTTCTCTTTTACACCCCTCCAGAACCTCTCTATGATCAGGCAAGACCAAAACATATGCACCATGCCTGCGTTCTCTTCGTCGCACTTAGGGCATGCTTGCCGACCTGCATTCTCGAACCTCGATATCCTCCCATGCGTCATATAAGCCTGTTGTGTTATGTAAAGCTGTATCTGTTTCAGTCTCGCGTTTCTAGACACCTTCTTATGATACCTTTGCACCCGTACCCACATCCCATCCTCCATTTGGGCCCCAACCTCTGTTTCCCAGTCCAATCTCAGCTGCGTGATCTCCTTCCCCAGTTTAGACATCAACATCTCGTACAGTCTGGAGACCTCATGGCCCCCCTCAACTATATCATATATAACGTCTATGGTGGCGACCAGTTCTTCCTCCAACACAGTTTCGGGCCACATCCTCTTAATCCTCTGTACCATTCTGTGGTACGTGATGTACTGGCCTTCGTGCAACCCAGCCTCCTCCCGCAGTCCCTCAAAGGTAACACAAGAGCCCCCCTGCCAAATATGCCCCATTGTTGCCACCTCAGCCGGCTCCCAGTGGGTCCGGAGTATCAGTCGCAGCTGAGCGTCTGCCCCTGTCAATACCACCAATGGCATCTGCGGCGAGCATGGGGACGGGTTCCCCATCAATTGGCATGCCCTACTCCACACCTTCCACCCCAACAGCATCATTTTAGGGCACCCCACCATCTCCGCCCTGGGTGCAAATAAAAGGGTGCACAATCCCGCCCAAACAGCCTAAATTCGGAGGTCTCTTCATCAGATAGCCATTTGGCAACATATTGCAACTGGCTTGCTACATAGCACGCCTCGTAATTGGGCAGCTTTATACCCCCTTTGTCATGGAAGTTCTGGAGCTTCCATAACGCCACTCTGTGTGTCCGCAATAGTTGTTGGCCTGTTAACCTTCTTCTCTCGTAGATGCAGAAGGGATGTTGAAGACGTCGAGCTGATGGAGATGGCGGTGGTCGAGAAGGTAAGAGAATGCGTGAAGCGCGGCGCTATGACTGTCCTTTGAATAAGGCTAACCTGTGCTATTCTTCCTTGCAGGTCGCCGAGAAGTTCCTGGAAGAAATGCGGGCAGATGGAAGCAGAGCTTAGTGTGGAAGATGTCCGGACCGTTGTTGAATTCCAGGAGAACTTCGGTAGGTAAGCAGAGTCTGAAGGCGATGGAATCGGAAGACGAACGCTTACTAATTGTCCTCTTCTTGTCTCTCCTCTCTAGGATGTTGCTTGCGGAAGAAGACGAGCTCCAGGTAAGGAGGAATAATGGTGTTCTTCTTTTTCTGTAGATGCAGGCCAAGGTTGCTGCAAGCAGATCTTGGTGAACGTCACGCTGCGAGTGCAGAACAACACGAAGCGCGTGCCTCGGCTCGGGCAAGGCTTAAATAGCCAGCAGGTATCCCAGGTGCCTCCAGGGCAGACCACGCCCTAGATGCTAGACTGCATGATGCAGTTCCATGCCGAACCTTGTGGGGGCAGCCATGTTGGTCCATTCCCCAATGGAAACTCCACCTGGCTCCAGGACAGCCGAGGGGGCATTGATTGGGCCCTTGGGGCCTTGCAGGAACACTGTGGAGAGGGCCAGCGACCCCGAGTTCCCAGGCCAGGGGCTATGGTCGTGACAGGTGCTGGCATGTGCTGGAATGAATTAAGTACAGAGAAGGAGATGATGGTTAGGGGGCATCGGCTACTGGTGGTGGCAGTGGGGCCAGAAGGAATGAGGGAGTTGGTCGTGGAGATAGCTCATGAAGGGCATTTAGGAATCTGTAAAACCAAAGGGTTGATGAGGCAGGGCTACTGGTGGCCAGGGTTGGATGCAGATGTGGAGCAGTTGTTAAAGGAAAGTGAGGGGTGTCGAAACAGTGACAAGGCTTTTCACCCAAAGGTGCAGTGAATGAAGTTTGCACGTTTTTCTAGCTCGGTGTGGGAAATAGTGGCAGTTGACATACTAGGACACCTTGCTATGAGAGGGCGAGCAGAGAGAGTAGTACCATTTTTGGAGTCTGTATTTTGGGGAGATGGGTTTCCACGCAAGCTCATTTTTGACAATGGACCACAGTTTGTGGCGAGGGAAATTGACACGTTTCTTCAAGAGAATGGTGTCCAACATACAACAACAGCATTGTATAATCCAAAGGGAAACGCTACAGTGGAGAGGTTTAATAGAACTTTTATGATGCTATCAGGATAGCGATGACAACAGGTGGGGATTGGCTGCATGCTGTGATGGAAACAGATCTTCAATACAGATTGGCGCCACATCATACCACTGGTGTGTCCCCTTTTGAAGTGCTTTGAAGCAGGAATCCCAACACAAGGTTGAATTCAGGATGGTTGAGCAAATTCAGCGTGGGTGAAGTGAAGTTGCAAGATGTAAAGGAAAAGATGAGAATTGTGTAGGGTCTACGAAAAGCAAAAGCGAGGTCTGATACGATTAATTGCGTGTGTGTGATGTGGGCAGTAGTGACATGTAAGCAAAGGGAAATCGATGCATTCAGAGCCCTGCAGAGTGCAGCGGATGGGTAGTGGACATAATTGAATGTTGTCAGTAGTCATAAGGGAAGGAGGTGTGTTGTATAGTGGAAATAGTTGTCTGAGAAAACAGCTGATAAATCTAGAATCAGAAGGTAGCTTCAGAGCGTGGAATGAAGGTGAGAATGTTGTGCTTTGAAAAGAGGATGTTTGAGAGAGAAGAGTGAGACTGTGCAAACTGGGGCTGCTGTACAGGATAACATGAAAATAAAGATGAGCTGTTTCACCTTACTGGATTGCTTTTCTGTACTGGAGCACACAATAAGCTGCATGCTCTTGACAATTGAAGTGGGGGGGGGGGTGTTTTATTGCCCTGCAGAGTCTCCCCAGACGTTTGTGCATGGCTAAGGCATTCAGGACTAATTTGCTGTAGTGGATCGGTGGTTTGGGAAGGATCTAGACCCCCAGGACTGGAATTTACTGAAAGGGGCAGTGTGTGTCTGTTAGGTGTCTCTGCTCAGAATGGGTGTCCACATCCGTGCTTCACTTTGCTTTCTAAAACAAGACAGGTAAGAGCTAAAGTCAAGTAAAATGTATTTGTTCAGCAATGGTGCTTTTCCAAACATATACTACAAAATAACAAAATGTTTAAAACACATAAAAAAGTTCAAAATGAGACACAATCGACATTCCACAATTAGATTTCACCACCCTTAGGTCCCCACTCCTATCCACCTTTGTTTCCTACATACCCAAACTCAACAAATAAATTGTGCTACTGCAAACACTACCACATTACTGACCGTTTTGCAAACCCACTCCTAGGCCTTCTTAGATAAGGGCTTCAGCCGTTTCTACCTTCATTTGGATTGAGCGGGCACATGAACAGGAAATGGATGACCATTGCATATGTGCACAAAGCACACAAAATATCACTCACATAATTTCCAATACACCTCCCTACCACAGCAAGTGGTATGGAACTTTTACAAAATGTCATATAGAGAGCTCTTATTTCTGAATTAGTGATTCAATTGAGACAAGGATTTCGTCCTGGAGTGTAGAATTGCGTCCTGGGGTGTAGGATACCTTAATAGAGTTTTCTCTTTCAACTCCCAGTATCTTATACTCAGGGCTCTCATGTCACCCTTAGTAATTTGTACTGGGAAATCCTAAAGATTATTCAAGTCTAGATTAGATAGGCATTTCTTTATGGCTAGGACCCAGTCCAGATTCTCGTAGTCTGGCCGGGGACGAAGTTCCAGTAGATGGCCCTTACACAACGAAGGGCCCAAATGGGCCAATCGTAACCAGAGAGCCATAGGTTTCAGGGCCACCCTTTTCGCATACAAGTCTAATTCGAAAAGCCCAGAGTCAGAATAAAAGAAGTAGACAAAGGGATCATTATAAGATTTTTTAGAAATATATCTCGCTGAAGGAAGTGACAGTTGACATACCCCCAAGTTCACCTGCATACAGAGCTCTGAAAACTGCCTTCGCCCAGTAGGCATCTAACTAGGCACTAACAGAGTAACCTCCAAAGCAGGTGGTTTAATACTACGGATCCCACCTGTAAGTTGTTTTAAAGTGAATATGCTCAACTCCACCTGGGCCTTCCAACAGCCAGCACTAGAAAATGTGATGCCATAGGTAATCAAACATCTGGACTTGTTCTATATCACCACCTCTAATTGCTGTCTTTGAACGCAGCTGTCTCTGCCTGCCTGAAATCGCTACTTTCAATTTGTGACGAAGCTCTGGTTGAGTTGCCTTAGGCAGTTCTCAGTTTGGGAGAGAATAACTGTGTCATATGTAAAAAGAAGCATTGCATTGGTAAAGAGAAAATGCCCATTCTTGTGGGGTGCCTGTCTGTACTCTGGAGCCAGCCAGGAAGCAGCATGTGTCTGTTTGGTATCTCTGCTTGGGCTGAGGGTTTACAGCAGTGCATCATGTAACTGTCCTTTGCTTCAGAACAAGGCAGGAGACTTTGTTACACAAGGTAAGTGTTACTCATTCATTACAGGTTGTTCAGATTCTGGTCCATAAAAACTGCTGTAGATATGAAGTCCATCCATTTCAAGGATATTTACCCGTTTTGTTTCCTTCTAGATTTCCCCTATGGTTTGCTTCCTGCTCTCTCCTGCTGCATCGTATATCACTGGGACAACAATCAGGGTGGATGGTGGAGAAAGCTTAACTGGAGCATATTTCATGTTACCAGGTAAAATGTTAATTTCCTTAATTTAAGATGCCTTGCGGCTAACCTAATCTCAAATACACATTTTTCTCCCTCTCTGACATTCAAAAGCTGTTTCTTCTCAGAAAAGCAGACCCCCATATGTTTGTCTATATATATATATATATACATATACACACACACACACACACACACACACACACACACACACACACACACACACACACACACACACACACACACACACACACACACACACACACACACACACACACACACACACACACACACACACACACACACACACACACACACACACACACACACACACACACACACACACACACACACACACACACACACACACACACACACACACACACACACACACACACACACACACACACACACACACACACACACACACACACACACACACACACACACACACACACACACACACACACACACACACACACACACACACACACACACACACACACACACACACACAGGTTCACGTGTAGCCCTCATAACCATGTGATTATAACCTGTTTCCACTCACGAAGAATGTAGAATGGGGTTTCAGGAAGTAGATGGGATGCCTCTGTGTTGGAACCCTGTGGCCTTGTCCTCCATTTTGTGTTCATATGAACTATACTCAACTGAAGAGTGAAACGGAACACATTTCCAACCAGCTCTCTATTAATGATTAATAACATGAGCCACCACTTCCATCAAAATCCCCTCTGTATTATTCCACACCGAAACCAATGCAATCTCCCTTGCCGGTATAATAAAAGATCAGAATTCCGGGGAGGGGGAGCGGGTGGGTGTCCAAACATTCTCCTTTCCCTCCATTGTGTGCTTTACTCACCACATGATGCATTTTCCCCACATCTTGCTTTTCCATTTCCATTGCACTGTTCATACCATTCTCAAGTCAGAAACTCAGTTTCCATGGCAATAAACATCTTTGCACATCTAATACAAGTTGTGCTACTCCATAATCAAAGCCGTATTGATTTGGGTTCAGAAGTGAGCTTCCAGCCGATGACCACATTAATTTAATTAAAAAGAAACATAATGTCCCAGAAGTAGCGGACATGACCAATGGGAATTCAGAAAAAGGCATCTGCTACATTGGACACATTAAGCATTGTCCGCTCTACATATTCTAAAAGGCTTATTGTAGGAGTAATAGACTCTATGTAGTATCTTTTCGTGTTTTATTTTCATTTTACTTATAACAACAAAACATGAAATAACAAAAAAATGTGTAGCAAAAACTATATACATAATTACAAACACATAAATACCCCCTACGTCCCCTTACAGATGCCAGGTACACATCATATAATATGAAATTGTCAGAATCAATACAATGTCAGGAATTTGCCCCAAATTTTTCTAAACAACCCATTCTTGCCTTGTTTCCTATATATACATTTTTCCACATCCGCCAGATCAAGCATTTCTTTCAACCAGTCCTCTTTTTTTAAAGAAATGTCGGATTTCCAATTCCTAAGGATGATTTTTTTCCCCATCATGGCTCCCCTAAATAACCACTTCTTTTGGCTTTGAGTGAGTATATCTAAGGTAGCATCATTTCCCAGTATTAATGTCTCAAAATCAAGACCTATCGGTTCATCCAAGACCTTTTCCATCACCACACCAATCTCATTCCAAAATTCACCCACCTTCCTACAATCCTACATCATATGTTCCAGTGTACCAGTTTCACAAATACAAGCCCAACACTCAGAGTCATCTTTCAAACCTCGCTTCCATAATCTTTCAGGTGCCCAATAAACCCTGTTTAATATCTTTATTTGTCTCGTTCTCTCAGTCAAACCCAGGGAACAAAATTTGACATTTGCACACATCCTTGTCCATGTCTCCACTGTAATTTCAGAGCCAATTCTTCGACTCCACTCGTTTCTGAGCTGAACATTGTCTTTATATTCACTCACTATTTGTTTGTACACCCGGCTAGCTAAGCCACCTTCACCTACCAACGACTTTCTTGTAAGAAAATCCAAATTCAAACTCGCCTGGAAATCAATCTCACCAACTGCAATCTTCAATTTCCTGTAATCCGAAAACCTGAAATTTTCAATATGAAATTGTTGTTGCAACTCTCTAGCACTCATCCATTTCCCCTCCTTAAATAAATCATCAATCCAACTCACACCACCCAAAAACCAGTCTGCCCAGAATAGTGTCTTATTTTCCAATCTAATAGAGGGATTCAACCACAATGACGCACCAGGATCTCTACATGCATCCACACCCAGCAAACCATTGAATTTCTTCCAGGAGTATCTCAGACAGACAGTCAATGGGTCCTTCACACTCTTCACTCTTGATCTATGTAGTATCTTAAATTTATTCAGTCGGAGTCTGGCGCTAACTGCTATTTCCTTTATGGTGTAAAGTGCTTGCATTCCGTCCCCTTCCTCCATCTCACCCAGATCTGTCTCCCAGGTTTCCCTCAGTTTAGACAATGGGTGTGTAGCATTATTCACAATTATCCTAAAAAACATTTCCCGCTGGAAATATCCATAGTGCAGCTTAGATCCAACTTTAAGGTAACTCTTTTAGCTTTGGCAGTGAAGCATTGCTCCATAAGGGGGTTTCTGCAGCATCAAACAAGGGTCTTTTGTCTCGCCCACCTGTGCTGCAGCAATTTTAGCTGAGGCTAGACACAGGTGACTTTCGCTGGGCTGGTAACCCTGTGCATTTTAAATTGTGGGCATGTTAAGGTGTTTTCTTTTTAAGCCCTCTGCTTGCTTTGAGCTTATTGTTTGCATCTGTGCCGGCTCCTTTGTTTCTGCTGTGTCCACCCTCCCTCCCACCCTCTTAGTCCCTGATAGACTCTGTGGTCCTTTTAGGACTTCCTCCCATGGCAGCCATCGGCTAAGGGCCTCGAGGCAAAGGGCAGCTCACAAAGAAGCAGCTCCACTCCTTGTTGCCTGTGTTCAACCAGCAGCAACAGGTAGGTTTTGTGTGATGTAGGTAGGAGGTGCATCCATTACTGTATTTCATGAGCTATTGAACTACTCTCATTACCAAATATCCTACTCCCTCAGGGATATAGCCTATTTATGCAACTAAGCCATAGTTGGCATTTAACCTAATTTTAAAAGGTAGGCATTTAAATCTGCCTCATTGTATAATGTGAGGAATCTGATGGTATCCTTACTTCTTTCCCCAGATTTTTCTCCCCTCAGGTGGCCAGGGAAAGGACATCACCTGTGGCTCCTGACCCTGGGGGTGGATAAGTAAGGCAGGATCCCCGGGAAGAGGGAAACCTGGGGAGAGGGAATGAGCACCCCAAAGATGAGACATGGTATCCCACTTTTTCCATTTACCCTGAATTCCCTTTCTCAAGTCATTATGGGCTATTGCCATGCTTTGCCCTTTAGCTTGAAAAGAGTGACTGGAAAACTCCCTAAACACCCCTCAGGAGTGGGGAACTCATTAGTGACCCATGGTGGTCTTAAACTGATGGTGTTTGTGATTTGGCATGGAGAAGAAAAGCCAATCACTCCTCGCCTCGGAGTAGCCTAAAAATAATAGGGTAAGTTTAAACCGTTTATCCCAGGTAGTTTGCTGCTAGGATATGTATTTCAAGAGATTACTTAGGTCTATCGAAGGTACCTTCCTCCTGGTGTGGAAATGACTATTCAATGTTGTCCATCTATGCAAAAAACATGTAATCACCTTCAGGGGGATCCTATTGTATCTATTGTGTAATTTCAAATCCTCCTAGTCTTACTGGCAATGTTAATAAGCTGTTTCATTATATATGAACCTTATTCAGATGCTCAAGTAGCTCACAATAGGCGTTATTAGACTGAAATGTTAGTCGCTTCAATAGAGTCTGTTGTGGTCCTAAATGAGGAAATAATAATGTTGTGAGATTCAGTACACTGTCCTTAACGAAACCATAGTGTATAGTGTATTAAATAACCTCCATGAGGTGCTTACCTACTGCATAGGTCTTAATTTTGTAGACAGATCCTACAATTCTTGATGAGCATAAAAAGGGTATCCAATTCGACTATAATGGTGCCAAAATGCAGCGGACGACCTAAGGGTAATTGAAAGTACTTGTCAGCGTACCATTAAGCTATTAGTCTTAGATTCACCGGGCCGCAACAGGAGGTGCGTGGATTTACATGATTAGATCTTACCTCTGAATACTAATAAGGACGTGATCTTGGCAGGCACACGGGGTGCGCGGATCCGATGCTGCATTGTTAAAGATTGTAATGGGGACTAGCGTGACGTGCAGCCGCGTAAACGTGATGATGTCATATGTCAGTAATGCACGTCATCACGTTACGCGTGTTGTACACGTCTTGATATTCTCTACGAGTGGAATTGACATGTTTACTTTGAGCATGGAGCACTGCTGCTCACGATCTACATAAGGGTTAATCTGGCCATAGTAGGATGACTGAAGCCAAATACCCGCTGGGAAATTGATGTCTCCTTTTGAGATACCTTAAGAGAATTGTCGAGGAGCTGGTCGTCGAACGACAAACTACATTAAATAGTCATTTCCACACCAGGAGGAAGGTACCTTCGATAGACCTAAGTAATCTCTTGAAATACATATCCTAGCAGAAAACTACCTGGGATAAACGGTTTAAACTTATCCTATTATTTTTAGGCTACACCGAAGCGAGGAGTGATTGGCTTTTCTTCTCCATGCCAAATCCCAAAAATCATCAGTTTAAGACTACCATGGAGCACTAATGAGAGGTAGGGCCCCCTCGAACAGTGAACTATTAATCTGTATTGATACAAATTATTCATCTTCAAGTATAACAACATTAAAACACAATCACTTTCTATTATCTCTTTATTATACAGATGACTCTGAAGAACTTAGAAGAACATTTGAATTGATGAACACTGTATAAGTATTTGTTTTTGCTCCTGAGGAAGGGAAGTAGAGTCCCGAAATGCGTTGAGCTTTTGTATTTGAACTGAAAATTATGGCATACAGAGAATGATATCTGTATAATACAATATGCATGCAATATTGTTGTAATGTATGTTGAATAACAGACAAAAGTACTATTAACTAAATAAAGGTTGATCTTCACAAGAAGTAATATATATATATATATAAATAAATTGTATACAAAAATGTTTTGAGAATTGTTATTACAATTCTTTCCAAAGAAACAGATTTAACTAGTCACGTGATTAACATTTAATGGGAACAGCGGTTCCACTTACGGAACCATTAGGAATCCCAAACAGCTTGATAAATTATTGAGATAAACAGCAGAGTAATACTAACTAATGATTGTTTGTCTTTTGACAATCCCTTGAGTGTGCAGGGGATGCGAGTGATCCACAGCCCGTGGACACTTTATACATTGGGTTTCAAGACCCACAGAATTTATGATATATGATATGATATTTTATTTGTATTGCGCTCGTACACAAGTGTGCATGGAAGGGGGAGAGTGGAAAGTGCGGAGCAGAGGAGAGCAGATAAATAATAAAAATAAATAGAAAATGGAGGCAATAAACAGTGGTAGTGCGGCCAGCAAGTGGAAAGTGCTGTGTTTAAGGCAGCAGACTGGGAAAGTCTGATAAGTGCAGAGAAAGAAGAAAATTGGGGTGGGGGGCTGTATGGGTACAGATACAGTCCCATTGCAAGGTGTGGCCAGGAGACAGTGCAGGAGGGTGGCAGTGTGAGCAAGTACCTAGGCCCAGGGGACAGAGGGTGTCCAGGTGCACAGTGCCAAGAGAGAGTAGATCAGCAGGTGAGAGGGGGAGCGAAGGCAGAAGCAAAGAGGAAGGCCTTGAGGTGCTACCGGAACCAGAGATGGTTCTCCTCAAGTTTTAGAGTGGCAGGGAGGCTGTTCCAGAGGGAGGCCCCAGCCAAAGATAGAGATCTACCCCCAGCTTGTTTCTTTGAAAAACAATTGACCCAGAAGGAGTTAGAGGTAGAGGAGCGAAGCGCTCGAGAGGGGAGGCATTTGCAGAGGGATAGGTGAAGGTATTTTGGACCCAGGCACCGGAAAGCCTTGTGGGCAATGCATAGGGTTTTGAATTTAATCCTTGCATCCACTGGGAGCAAATGGAGAGATTTCAGAGCTGGAGAGATACGATCCCAGGGCTTGAGGCCAAGGACAAGTCTCGCAGTACTGTTCTGGATAAGTTACAGAGGGCGGAGAGTAGAGGCAGGTAGATTTAGAAAGAGGCTGTTACAATAGTCCAACCTACAGAGAACCAGAGCTTGGGAGACAGTGAGCTTCTGAGGGAAGGGGAAGGAGGAGGAAGGAGAGGAAAGGCAGAGTACCAGAGGTGCAGTAGGAAGTTTTAATTTTTAGAGACCTCAGCGATATGGGCAGAGAAGGAAAGTGTGGAGTCAAAGATGACCCCGAAGTTCTTAACCTCACAGCTAGGGGTAGGAGGAGGGCCAAGGGAGGGCAGCCAGAAAGTGAGGGAACAGGATGGAGATGCTGTGCCGATGAGGAGGATCTCAGTCTTGCTGGCATTCAGAAAAAGATCATTGGCGGCACACCAATCTTGAATGGCAGTCAGGCAGTCAGAGATGAGAGTGGGAGAGGAGGTGGGCGAAGGCAGCCTGAAAATGAGTTGAGTGTCATCAGTGTAGCACTGTAAATTTGGGCAGAAAAATGGCAATGCAGTGGGTGAGAGTTGCCAGGCATTGGTTGAAAAGTCAGGGTGAGAGGTTAGGCCCCTGGGGAACCCCACAGGTAGAGAAGAAGATAGATGATAGGATAAGACCAGGAAGGGGAGTGTCCCTCTGGCACATTGAGTTTCAAGACCCACAGAAGTTTACTTTGGAATTACTAAGGCAAAAGAGCCATTGAACAGCTACAGGCGAGCAGCTCATTATTGTTTGTGATTTCCCCGAGTGTTATTTCTGTGGTGTGTTAAGAGTGAGGGGCAGGGTTGCTTATAATTTTGTTTTGACACAGGACTGTAAACACTTTAATGTTTTTCCATCCTGACAAACACTGAGTTAATATTTTTGTTTAATAATTGAGACTACTCCCATTCACGAATAGCTCAAATTAGATGTTTTTCCAACCCCTTTATTGCTTGGAATAAAAGAATTGGAAGCATCAATTTTGTGTCTGCTTTGTCACTGGATTCTCAGTGTCCACTCAATGATGCCTTCACAGTAAGGGTACCATATTTTGCATCCAGCCTAACAGAGTTACTCAGCCATATTCTGCATCTAGCCTAGTTAGTCATCCATAGTGTGCACTTGTCCAGTTTTGGGTGGGGAAGAGTTGTGTGGACTAGCTTTGTGTCACATCTAGATAGAATTGTGAAGATTAGCCTTGTCACATCTAGATAGAATGGTGAAGATTAGCATGCGCCACATCTAGATATAACTGTGAATATTAGCATGCACCACTTCAAGATAGAATTGCGATGATTAGCCTTGTGTTGCATCTAGATAGAATTGTGGAGATTAGCACACGCCACATCCAGATAGAATTGTGGAGATTAGCCTTGTGCCTCATCTAGATGGCACTGTGAAGATTAACCTTACACCACTTAGAGATAGAATTGTGACAGTTAGCATGCTTCACATCTGGACAGTGACGCCCCTAACCAAACCCTACTAAAAGAAACACCCACCCGCTGCATACACCTCTCAAACTCGGAAATAAACATATCCATACCTCTACAGCACAACAAACCCCACACAGTTCACTACACTGCAACAACAAAATAAACCACACATAGCCTCGCACAACAGCACATGACGGCAACCGAAAAACACACCTCAGTGAACTGAAGCTGGCAAAAGCGCATCACAGCTCTCTTGCTCTTTTCTCCCTCTCAGTGCTACTAACTTCCCCCCCATCCTTCCTCCCCTCACCCTCTTGCCTTACAGATCCATCAGAGCGCCAGGGGACGACGAAGCTGGTGATAGTTTACAGTATTAAAAACCTTTTACATAACATGTCTGGATTAGTAGCTTGTTCGCCAGGGGATGTATGCATAACATCGGCCTACAATAGAGGACTTGGATCGTAGCATGCCAGCTCATTCTCTTAATCTACAGCCTGATTTCTGGCCTATATTTATCAGCATACTTCCAATAATTTACAATCGCCTTAAGAAACACCCAATAATATTTCTATAGATCCACGCCTCCCAGATGTCCTTCCCATGGCTATCAGCACAATGTCCGCAGGGCCACGGTGGCAATCCATTTACCCTATAATAGTTTCTGAATAGCACCCTCCAATTTATTAAACTGTGCTTTGGGAATGCTTTATGGAATAGATTGGATAAAAAAGAAATCTAAATCTTTGCCCTTTCTACACTGTATACCACACCAACTTCTCCCACTTAATTCAGAGCCCACTATGACCACCATATATCCATGATAATATCCATTTCCCTCAAGATGCATAATACTTGATTGATCAAGTACAGCAGCAGGTCGCCGGCAGATAGGGAGCCGGCAGATAGGGACACTCAGTCTTCTTCTCCTGCTGTGCACCAAAAACCAGACAGGGCCAAAGGTTTCTGGACCCATTCTGCGGATGCCTTAATAGCCAAGGAAAACAGGTGTATCTGTTTACTTTTACCCTTGCCAATGGTCTCTGTCGTGTACCATGTTTTTATCTAATTAATTACTGTGTGGTAATTTGCTTTCTACAAAATCAATTGGTGAGGAAGTAAAATAAATATATGTTTTTTAGGACTGGGGTTATACGGGGGACTGTGGGATAGGTGTAGGGGAGCGAGTTATGGGGGAGGCCTATTTAAAAAAAATCAAAGTGATTTTGCCAAAGTAAATTACCATGGAGTAATTTGCTTCAGTAAATCCACCTAGAACCATCTCTGTATAGAAAGTGGAGCCAACCCTATCTTGTTTAATACTGCCTAGAGAAAGGTCCACTTCGCAGAGTCAAAATCCTTGTGTGAGTCCTGTGGATCTTCCTGCAAGAATGAACCAAACTTGCTATCACCCCAACAGTCCTATTCACCAGTGTTATAGATAATATTTTCTTTTTTGCCATTTTATTTATTAGGTATTTACAATGCGCCAATACACAATGTATTTCAAGGTGCAATAAGACAAGGTGGGGGGACAAGTATGACAAAAACAAAAACGGTCCTACTAGGCCTTGTGACATTTGGATCGTACCAGTGCAGTAACAAGAAGTGTGGGAGAGAGGGGAGGAGGGAAGTGCTAGTCAGGGCGGAAGGGACTGTGGGATAAGCGAGTGCCACAGGAGGCCAGGTGGACAGAGCCAGGGCAGAGCCAGGGAAATTCAGAGGGGTCAGGCAAAGGCAGGTCCACGTGCTAAGTCCGGGGTATGGGGCTGGAAGGACTCAAGGGGTGCAGGCCCAGCCAGGCTAGTGCACTAGTGCAGGGGGAGGGGGCCCGGAAGGGCAAGTGCAGGTTGATAGGTTGTGGGGGTAGTCAGGGCTAGACTGGACGTGGCGTGTCTGGTCCCCTGTAAGAATCTAGAGAAACCAGGCAGCCAGTCAAGATGCAGACAGGGACATTAGCAGGGGAGGGAGAGATGGAAGAGAAAAGGAAGGTATTGAGAAGATTCCGGAACTTAAGGAGATCCGGCTGAAATCTGAGAGGGGCAGGGAGGCCATTTCAGAGGGAGGCAATTGCAGAGGAGAGAGACCTTCCCCCACTCTCAGCTTTGAAAAGCAGCTGATCTGCAGAGAGTTGGATCTAGAAGACCGTAGGGCTCTAGCAGGAAGGTATTTAGGGAGAGAAAGTAAGAAATAGTGCCAGGCACAGAAAGCCTTGTGGATGATGCAGAGGGTCACAAACCTGATCCTTGTAGCAACCAGAGCCAGTGGAGATATTTTAAGGCTGGAGAAATATGGTCCATGGGCTTGAGGCCAAGGATAAGCCTCGCCATTTATCTAGACGGTAGCTGTAACCATAAGGTGACCATACTACAAATTAAAAAACCCTCCTGTTCCTCCAACGAACTCCTCCAACCCACAATTCCCGTTCCCAACAAACATTTATCAAGTGAACATTCACGAGTGATATGAGGTGTTACAATTCACATTGCTCTGTTGCTTTATCTTTTTTGTGTATTATCACAATCCTGACAACGTACAAGTCACTGGGGAGTATTCCTCTCTCCCTACTATTTGTGAACATGTTAAGGAAGTGTTCAGCTACCATCTCACTATCTTCCATTGTTTGTTTGGGAATACACAGAGGCCCACGGGCGTGTGGCGCGTTATAATAATTAAAATAAATAAACCATTTGCACCCAGTGTTTTTCAGTTCGTTAATCCTACGTCCTATCTCGGTGAAAAATCTGCTTCCGCTGACTCACTTTGCTGAACTGGTAGTTTTGAAACTGGGAGACCTCAAAAGAAGGCCTCAAATGTGGGATCATCAATGACTCGATAACTACGGTACACTTTTCAATGGTATGTTGCAACAGTCTCAGCAATTTTCCCTCTCTTTCTCTGGGTGTATATGCTCATTTTGGACCTCCACTTGCCAGCCACAAATCCTTCTTCACTAACCAAACCAGCAATTTAACGATCATATCTGCATGTGCATAAACCTGGCCTTTTCACAACCTGTTAATATGTCTAGCATTACCTAACATAAATGTTTTGTTTCCCCTGCATTCTCTTCAGTTGTTTATGCTTCCCCACATCCCACATACTCCTGACCTCCTTCTCCAGTTGCGAGATTTCCTGTTCTGCAAGCTTGATTTCCCCAAATGTATACTTCTTTTTTAGTCACACTTGCCATCACTCTACCCCTTAACACCTCTTTGAATGCCTCCCATAGCCTACTGGCACCCTCAACTGATCCCACAGTTGTTGTACCCACTTTCAGTTCTTCTCTGATCTCGAGATCCCCCAGATGCTTCGCATTGTTGCCATGTGTCCATAGGACGTGTTTTCGATCCATCCAACCTGAACAATGGGGGATATGAACTGATGATCCTCTAGGGAGATAGGTAGCCTCTAATACTCTTATGGTGTTTCTCTTATGGAGAAACATATATTTGATATGGGACATACAGCGGTGTGCCCCAAAATGAAAGGAGAAGCCTGCTGCATCCGGTTTCAGGGTTTGCCACACGTCAAACAACCCTGGGGAGCGTGCCCAGTCATGCAGCTTTGTTTGGGTTATAGTGTCCTGCCACACTGTCCTTTTTTTGCCCCTGACAAGGACAGCATACAAATATCTTGCTGTTGCAGTAAGCCCTTCTTCCTCTCTTGTTATTACTTCACTTAGCTCTGCCATGACTTCTGCTGTGATTGAGAGGAGGTGCATATATCATAATTAATTTGATAGTTTAATCTACTAGCTTCTCTACTACCATCAGGTACCTGCTACTCATGTCCACTATCGATATCCATGTAGTGCATGGGAGCTTTTTATTAATTTAAATCGCTACTCCCCTAGTTCACCTTCCGAAATCTTTTTATATGATATCCTGCCAACAAATATACATTGGGTACCAACAAGTGGGCCTTTTGTATTAGGGCTAGATCTTTTGTATTGAAATACTACACCTCCGCTTTTTATACTGTCACACAGATCACATTCCACAATAAATATTTATAGGACACCCATGACATTTATCGGTTGTATGATCATTTCAGGATCTTTATTTACTGGTTTCCAGTTTCTCCCATTTAACCCTGCATCTAGATTGTAGCTGTAACCGTAAGGTGACCATAACCCAAATAAAACAAACCTCCCGTTCCCCATTAAACTCCTCCAACACACAATTCCTGTTCCCAAGATACATTTATGACATGAACATTTGCCTTGCCAACACAGGCAACCTAATATCCAAGTGACGAATAAATTAACCAATTCTCTTTTCAATGCTCTGATTCTAGGTCCTACCTTGCGAGAGCAGAATTGGTTCTAGAAAATATACAACCTTGCCACAAATATGTTTCTACCCCTTTGTTCACTCTACCCCCCCCCCCCCCCCCCCTCAATTCAGAATTCTGGCTTTTCCAGGTAACCCAGAGTCCGAGAGAGAGAGAGAGAGAGAGAGAGACCATCCTCTGCCACATTGATTCTTTCAGATCCATTCCTATCATGGCCCTTCAAATTTCACTCCTTAATGATTTCTGGTTTTTCTGGCATCCAAGACCCTTTCTTATGATCTCCGGGGTCAAGGACCTCCATTTCTTCATTCCCTCCACCTCCTCTCCACCCAATCCCAAAAGTCCCTTGGCAAACCAAAGAACCATGCTTTTCTGATGGACAAAATCTTTTTTTAAAACTTATCTAGCATTAGAAGAAATTGGTTACAACGGAAATTGGTTTCAATGATATGTTCCTTGCAATTCTACAGGTAAGGAAGGTACATGTTAAAACAAGTCAGATAAATCAAAGCTGTACAACACCTTGCAGCAACATGGTAAATAATCTGTATCTATATATATCCAACGGTGTCTACAAACTACATTATTGATCATTTGTAGAAGGCTTGGCTCTAATTTCAGACATGAACAAGCAAATGTCTTCCCAAATGTCACTGGGACCATTAGCCAGGGGAATAAGCGAAATGCAGGACTCTTCCTTATCATTTGTGAATGTGAGTTCAAGCAACCGCTCTGTGTGCGTGGGGCACTTCGGGACTTCTAGGAGTTTAACATGCACCTTTGGCAGTAAAACATGCTATTACCAAATTTGTGTCAGTGTGAGTGATATGTCAGTAATAGTGGCCAGTGTGTTTGCTTCAGACAACCAAAAGGTAGCAATTAAAGGGCAAGACTAGAACATGTGTATAAAATGTGCATTAGTGCCATACCATTTGGGGCATCACCCCCACTCCCACCACTGGTGGAGAATTTAGTAATTGCAGCTGGTGTGTTGAGTAATCTATTGAGGACTTTAAATTGGATTAGCCGATATCTCACATTCTTTAGTTAAGAGGTAACCTTCATGTTTCATCGGATTGAAGTTGGCTTCCCATACTGCGCTTATGCAGCTTTGGGGGAGCTGAGCTTTGTTATATAAAGTCGAGACCATCTTGTGGTGACCAGCAGTCTGTATAATAGTCGAGTAATGTGTGCGTCTCAGGATAATGTGAGCATGTTGCCTACTTCCGCCTGAAGGCCGCTCTCCTATGAAAGTACTGCAAAGTCAATAGGGTTGTTACCCATTTAATTTATAAAATATTCAAGTGATACACACCGCCCCTCTGGACAAATGTCCCTTGTGAGTGTGCCCTCCCTATCCCATTTAGTCTATCCGCTCGTATCCTGAGTGGACATAATATCAGTGAAGAACAAAGCAGTGGCAACCACAAATGCATCGGGGTACAAACAAGGGCACAGCATTAGGCAACTCAAGGAGTTGTAAATAAATTCACAGTTTTTCAAAACAAACAACAAGTAAGACTTGAAGTGAGCAATTTTCAAAATCATATATTCACAAATTGGTGTAAAACAAATAAATGTTCCGCATTGTTTTTCATACAAACATTAAGTGCTTGAATACATTAGACCATAATGGTCAAAACATAACATTAAATAAAGGTACAGGGACAATGTTCCCCTGTGATATCTAAACAAACAATTTAATGTCAATTATTCAAATTAGGTGTGGATTGCAATGTACAGTCCAAAAGGATGTCCTGATATCTTGATAGGAGATATTAAAGTTAATGACGGGTTGTGTTTGTCCACTTATCTTGTACTATGCGTTTCGGGTGTAAAGCCCTTCTTCAGGTATTAGATATATGGATTAATTCTTTCTGAAAATATAATACATATAATATGTGTAAGTAATTTCATAAGTGGAAGACTAAGTATCAATATTAATTCAACAAAAACTGCAAAGAAAACTACCAAAAAGTGGTAGGGCACTGCATTAGCCTGCATTCAAACTTGTAAGATAGTCGAATTTTAATTGAATTCTGGTTCACATAAGGAATATGAACTTTGAAAAAGATATATCTAGTAATGTGGAATTCATAACAATCGGAAGCAACCGATCGCTAATGTGTATCTGAGTGAACAGACACATTAGTCTGGGGTGGGACAAGTCGCTACAGAAAGCCCTGTGTCCCGCTTGCCAGACCAACGGTATTACATGAAATCAGGTATATGTTGTAAATATTACAAAAATGACTCACCCACTGTCGTGGATGCTGATAACTCTGCCAAGTAAGGTGCAAAGTGCAGGAAATCACTGTGTCGCCAAACATTCTCCTTCATGGTAATTGTCCAACAGGTTACTGTAATGACATAGTAAATCTGGTCAGTAACCAAGGTGTTCCGGTTTCTTAACTCAGTAGAATAAAGTAATGCAATAAGAGGTCATTAACATACCTCTTTTAAATGAGAAGCCGCCAACTTGCATTAGAATCAACGATTAGAAAAAGATATTCGATTGGTTTGTCGCTTAATCTTAGCGATGTGCATAGAGATGTATTTTATCCTCAGAAGTTGCTGAGTGTAAGTTGTACACTATAGAGTAAAAAATGACAAAGGGGTGAGCCCCATTAGTACTAGAGTAGCATGCAGATTTTTAACAGTCACATTATTAATCTCTATTCTGCATTCTCATTTGCTTACCGAGCTTGTGTTGTTAATGTTTGCTGAAACCGTATGCGTGGCAATGGTCAAAGTGCTGGAGTATACGTGCCTGTAGGCAATGGTAGATACGCTCGGGAATGGCGTTCTGCAAAGAGAGAGATTACTCTCAATCTTGGGAATATAAAATGCGTGCCGTGTCTGGATAGTCTGGGTTCATTGCGTGCAGCTTTTGCAGGGAGATAGACCACCGAAATCAGAGTTTTTTTTTTTTTTTACTTTTCTTTATTGGCAAGAAGTAGTAGCTGGCACATTACAAATTGCAACGACAACACACATTACATATTTAAAGCATGGATGATAAAGGACAGATTTGACAGGAGGCCACACAGAGTCCCGATACAGGTTAAAAGCAATAAAGGCATTACTATGCAGTATGAGCCATCCCCGGATCTGGAGACGGAGGAGATGATAGAAGCTCCAGGTCCACCTTACGGTTCAAATAGCTACAGAACCCTGTCCATATGTTTGTGGGATGAGCTGTACTAGGCAACATGTTAATGTAGTCCTCTTCACAGGATTGTGTCCAGGTGAGGGCTTTCAGCCACATCTCCAGGGAGGGGGGGATCTACGCTTCCAACATTGCAGGATGCATTTCTTGGCCACAATCGCCGCCACATTCAGAAATTTAGCCTCCCGTTTCGCTTCAGTTCCCTCCCACAGGCCAAACAGAAGAGACAGGGGGTCAGGGGGGACATAAAACCCCACAATCTCGGAGAGGGTCTCAAGCACCGCATCCCAGAACGGGGCCAGCGCCCCGCAGGACCAAAACATGTGAGCATGGTCAGCATCGTTAGATCTGCATCTTTGACAGGGGTGGGATTGGTCTCGGGCAAACTTCACAATCGCATAGGGAGTGTAGTACAGGCGATTGAGCAGCTTGTATTGGACACATCTAACTCTGGAGTTAAGAGAAACCTTGCGAGTGTGTATGCACATTTTGGTCCACATCTCATCCGAGATGCTTAATCCCAGATCCCGACTCCAAGCATCTCGAACAGCATGGGGGGTTCTGACAACTCGCGCCCCCAACATTTTATACAGGGAGGACACAATGCCCTTACCCCCAGCGGAATTGGCAATATAGCGGACCTCAGGAGACTCAGGGGGTTCATCAGGATACGAAGGCCACATATCTTGGATTGCCGCCCTAAGTCGTAAGTATTGCAGCAACACCAGCGAGGACTTGGAGTGCCCCGGTTTCCAGGTATCAGGGGTAATGAATTTCCCATCGGGGAATAGGTCAGAGAAAGATCTGTATCCCAGGTCTGACCAGTGACGGATGAGGAGCCTATCCTGTGTGGGGGAGAGGCCAGGGAACGACCAGAGGGGAAGCCATTTGTAGTACGGGGGGAGCCAGATCCGGGCATCAGAATCTGGCGCCACGCTCTTATGGTAGAGGCGACCGGCTCAGCGGGGGACTCCGAGCGATACAAATGAAAAAGGATCAAGGACATGACGTTAATCTCCTCAGTCACCAGGATTTCAAGCTTGACGTGCGGGGGGGGGTCTTGGTGATGGTACCAATATGTAGCATGCTGAGCCTGAGCGGCTGTCCAATACTGGGCGAGATCAGGTGCACTGAATCCACCCTTCTCATAAGGCAGGGCCATATGTTGCCACTTTCTGCGCACAGCACCAGCGTGCCACAAGAAACGGGCACATCCCACGTGCAGATCCGCAAAATACTGTTTCCCCGGCCAGAGTGGGACGTTGGCAAATATGTATAGGATCTTCGGGACTATAATCATTTTTATCAGGGACAATCTTCCTGATAGTGAGAGGGGGAGGTTCCGCCATTTCTCCATCTTGGTCTCAGCATATTGCGCGGCGGCCCCGTAATTGTCGGACAGTAAGGAGGATTTTGAGAGGGACACCTGAACCCCCAGGTACCTGAAGCCCTCCGGCGCCCATTTGAGCGGAAATTCGCATGCAGGTTGGGTCGTTGCGGGAGTGAGGGGAAACATTTCTGATTTGGTATAGTTTATGGTGAAGCCCGAGAATATGCCAATTTTGATAATTTCGTGCATGATCGGGTCAAGGTGGACTGAGGGTTCTCTGATGTATAGAAGCAAGTCGTCAGCGTACAATGATATAATTTCTGGGGTATCCCGCTGGTGAATCCCTTTGCGCACGTGGTTGCTTCGCACACTGTCTGCCATGGGCTCAATGGCCATATCGAATAGCAGGGGAGAGAACGGGCACCCCTGCCGCGTCCCCCTGTGGAGGGAGAAGGAATCCGACAGGTGGGAGTTAACCAGGACCCTGGCCACTGGGTCAGTGTATAGTAGTTTGATGCAGGACAACATGTAAGGGCCGATCCCCATCTTCTCCAGCACCGCCCAGAGGTATTGCCACGAGACCATGTCGAATGCCTTTTGGGCATCGAGCGTCACAGCCACCGCGTTGGCTTGAGGGTCGATTCTAGAGATAACGTTAAACAGTCGGCGAATGTTTAATGCCGTGGAGCGGGCAGGGACAAAACCACTTTGGTCTGGGTGAATCAGGTATTTCATAATGGGGAGGAACCTATTTGCTATGATTTTGGCAAAGATTTTAGTATCGGTGTTGATGAGGGACAGAGGTGTATAGGAGCCACATACATCAGGGGGCTTCCCCGGCTTGGGAAGCACGGTGATCACAGCCTCACGGAGGGATCGGGGGAGGGTAGAGAGACGCAGCGACTCCTCCCAAACCTCGTGAAGCCGTGTAGCAAGTAGGCCAACGTGTTCCTGATAGAACTCAGCAGTTAGGCTGTCTGGGCCGGGGGCTTTACCCTTAGGGAGGGCAGAGATTACAGCGGTGATCTCATCAAGGGTGAAGGGGGAATCTAGTTGTTCTTTAGTGGCTGCGGAAATAAGGGACATAGGGATACGGTCTAGGAGGTCGTCTAGATCCTGCGGGCTGTGCTCTGGTTGCCGGGCGTAGAAGGCAGCATAGAAATCTGCAAAGGTCTCAAGGATGGGGCGGTCAGACTAGTGCCGCATTCCATTGTTGTCGATGATACTATCGATCCGGGCTCTGCCTCCTTCGGTGCAGGCGAGGCGGGCAAGGGTGCGGCCCGGCCTCTCTCCCTCACCATACTTCCGAGCCGCAACGGGCCGGGCAAGGTATCTCAACTCGCTGAGGGCAAAGGACTCGAACGCATCTAGTTCAGTTCTTATCTGTGCAAGCTTGGGTGGAGAAGGGGCAGACGCATACTCGCGCTCCAGCTCCCTGAGTCTGGACTCGGAACGGCACTCAGAGTTCCTAATGTCCTTCAGGACCCCAGCCGCCCTAGAAATACACATGCCCCTGATGTAAACCTTAAAGGCCTCCCACCTCACCCCATCTGTAGTGTCGTGGCGTTTGTTATTGTCAAAAAACGAGGAGATATCTGCGAGGATATCGGCCTTAAAGACAATATCGAGCAGTGCGTCTGCCTTGAATCACCAGCTGGAGTGCTGGGGGAGGGCCTGGTGTAAGGCAATGTCTAGTGTGAGCGGGGAGTGATCAGATAAAGTGCGCGGCAGAATCTGTGTGGTTAGCGTTTTGCCCATGAGCCCTGCAGAGAGCAGGAACAGGTCAATCCTGGAGTGGCTGTCATGGACAGCGGAATAGAATGTGATCTCTTTCGACAATGGGTGAAGTACTCTCCAGGCATCTACCAGTCCGGCATTGAGCATGTGTGCGTGGAGGCGACGAGCGGCTCGGTACAGTGTTCTAGGTGCAGTACCGGATCTGTCCAAGTCGGTGTCCAGGATGAGATTCATGCCCCCCCCAAATAACAGGGACCCCAACATATCCTAAGAGAATATCAAGGACGTGGTCAAAGAACTCGGGTGCATCAATGCATGGGGCATAGGTGTTGACCAGGAGGCATTCTGTATTAGCAAGGTAGCAATGAAGGATCACGTATCTACCCTGGTCATCTATATGGCTGGCACGGAGGGAGAACTCCAAGTACTTGTGAATCAAGGTGAGGACACCTCTGGACTGTGAGGAGAACGCTGTATAGTATTTGTTGGAGCCCCATGCGGGGGCAAAGGCGGAAGAGAGACGGGCGAGAGCGTGGGTTTCTTGCAGGAGAAGTATCTTGACCCCGTGCCTCTGCACGTAGGCCGTGATCCTGCGTGCCTTCGTGAAGTTGCTGAGCCCTCGAATATTCCAAGACATTAGCCTAATAGCCATTCAGTAGCCCTTTAGGGGGGATCAAAGTAATGTGTGAGAAAGTGTGTTGAATAAGTGCCGGCCGCCAATACAGCGGCCCATTGCATAGTACCAAAAGCTACCACTGCCTTACCATTTTTGCCATAATAACGCGCTCCATTTGGACGTTGACCGAGAAGTCAGGAAAGATACGTATAGTTTGAGACTCAAATTTCAGCTCCCCTTTTTCGCGGCCTAGGCTTAGGATGTGGTCTCTATCCCTGAAGCTGAGAACCTTGGCTATGATTGGTCTAGGGAAGTCACCCGGCTTGGGACGCGGGGCCAGCGAGCGATGGGCGCGCTCAATGGTGAAGAACGGGGAGAGTTGAGGGTCCCCCAGGATGTCCCTCAGAAGGGTCTCGACTGCGAGTTCCATCTTGCCCCTGAGAGCCGTCTCCGGAACCCCCACAATGCGAATATTGTTCCTGCGGGATCTGGACTCTAAGTCATCGCACTTCGCCTTGACCTGCTTCATATCCCGCACCAGGTCAGAGACCGTGTCCTGGAGCACATGTACCTCATCTTCAGTGGCCCCAATCCAGGTCTCGGCCTCAGTCTAGCGCCATGTTGGTCGAGTTTGGTGCGTAGTGAGGCTACATTTGCGTTTATATCATCTAATTTTTCGTGAAATGACACAAAGTTTTTGGCCATGGATTCCTTAAGAGTCGTGAGGTCGGGCTGTGAGGAACATGGGGGTACATCTAGGTCGTTTTGTGAGGGGGCAGCCCCACCCTGATCCTGTTTAGCCAGCGATTTAGCAAACTTGTCCATCGCTCCAGCCTTGTTAGCGCCACGAGCCTTGCCAGACATCCTTGGAGGCACACTCAGAGCAGTAGGGCAGGCGTTGCAGTAGGCTATCTCAGCAGGTGTGCCCCAGGGCCCCAGGCCCACCTCGGGAAGCAGGCGACGCGTCCCGAGTGACAGTGTATCCTGGAAGGCCAGGGGACAGGTGACGCTCACCCCGGGGAGGCACAGACAGTCAGAGCCCGCAGTGAGGGGCAGCACAGACAGGGGGCACCTAGCAGCGAACTCCAGGCGCAGCGAGTAGTTGCCGAGCGTGGGGAGAGGAGGGTGTAGAGGCGCCCAGTCACACCAGCGCAATGCAGATGATGGGGGGCAAGCCGGCTCGAGGCGCCGCGTGACCAGGGGGCCTCAAGGCACCTGTGCAGCAGGATTCGGGAGCGCAATCGCAGTCAGTAGTTGAAGGATTCCGGCGTATAGATGCGCAGATCAGGGAAGCCTCAGATGTGGTCAGACAGTGGGACAAGTAGAGCAAGGCCAAGGCGAGGAGCAGCACCACATCGGAGCGCAGGAGCGCTGCACAGTCACGCTGGCGTAGTTGCCTAAGGGCCTGTATGCAGTTTAACATATGCAGAGTCCGTTGTGCCCAGGAGTTTGGGTTAATAGGGGAGTATGGTCGGTGGTCCCCGGGGAGTAAAACTGAAGAGAAGTCTGGGTCCCCAAGCTCTCACCTGCGGATGTAGAGTCCAGGTCTGGCCTCCGTATGGGTTCCCGCAGATCCCTGCCGCAGGTGGAGCGCGCAAGTAGGCGGGAGCTCCGGCGGTGTGCAGGTCAGCAGGGGGCAGATCACCCACAGGACAAAAGGATCAGCAGGCAGCCCCTCCGGGGGCGCGTAGTCCAGCGGAGCTGCCGCCTGATGTATCAGGCCCGGAGAGACCCAAAGTGCAGGGGGCCGCCCCCAGAGCAAAGGGAACAGCAGGCAGCCCCTCTGGGGGCGCGTGGTCCAGCGGAGCCGTCGCCTGGTGGATCAGCCCCAGAGACAGCCACAGTGCAGGGGGGGCGGCCCCCCAGGCGTGGCGAACGCCGATCCGATGGACAAGGGAGGCGAGGCACCCCTCAAGGGGCGGGTCGGGATCAGGCAGCAGCACACTCGGCCGCCCGGGCCGCTCAAAGGGGAGGCGAAGGCCCAGAGACACGCCGAGGAGCGGCCGCGCCGATGGCAACGGCGAGGAGATAGGGCCCGGCACTCTGGAGAGCAGAGAGAGCAGTACACACCGCTGCTGGGCGAAAGAAGCCCGCCGGAGGGCAGCAGCGCAGGATGGCGAGCCGCCGGGCCAGCGAGATCCAGGGGGCGGGCCCCGCAGCAGTCGCCCGTGGCTGAGCAGGCCTCAGCTGTCGGGTGGCGGGCCTCAGAGGAGAAGGGGGCTTCCACGGGCCTGGAGGTCCGATCTTCGCCCAGACACGGATCAGTGTGTCGGGCAAGTGTTTACCAGCCAGTATGCGCGTTACCAGCGCAGGATAGTGTAGGAGACCGCTGATTCTAGCGGATTAGCAGCCGTCGGGTCACGGAGCTGGGAAGCTAGGCAGCCATCTTGCCGGCTGCTCAACAGCGCCCCCCAGAAATCAGAGTTTAAGAGCTCCTTCCCTTACTAGAGTACACCTTGAAGATCTATGGGCCCTACCCCAAATCCTCCGCCAGGATTCCTGAGAAATAGTGATCCCCAATTTCCTCTCCCATGCCAGCATATAGGGGAGTTTCTCATCCTCTGGAACATTCTCCAGGAGATGGTAGCATGTAGCTGTTCTGCGAGAGGGTTGACCTTCCAAAGCAGACCTGTGGGAGATCTTGTGGCTATCCGTCTTGTGTTTGTGTTAGTTATCCAATGACAGAGCTTTATATACCTGAATCTTTCCGTTTTTGGGAACTTAAATTTCTCTTTGCACTGGTCAAAGGTCAGGGGCAGGCTATCAACATAAAGATCTTGTAGTCTCAGTGGTTTCTCAGTTGACCAGAGATGATATGAGTTGGGTTGAAGCCCTGGAGTAAAGGCCACCTAGCATCCTGTTGCGCGTTAAGAGCTTACGCTGGATTCTTGGTGTTTTATGCTGCCATATAAAACTGCCTATTTCTTTTTGTAGCTCGAGAAGATCTCGCTCTGGGATCAGTATTGGAAGGGCGTGGAACGTGTATAATAGCCTCGGGAGCAGGACCATTTTAACTGTGCTGATGCATCCAAGCCAAGATATCTCTTGTGAGAGCCATCTCTGCAGGGATTCCTTAGAGTCTTTTAAGAGATTGGGGATATTGGCCTTCAGCAACCCCGCATAAATTGGGGTCAAGTGCACACCCAGGTACGTGATGCATGTGTTCTTCCAGTGAAATGGGTATGTAGTCTGCACGGCGGCCAAGGTGTCAGGGGTTTCCGACAGGTTCAAGTCCATTGGTTTAGTTGTGTTTATTGTAAACCCTGAAACAAAGCGAATTGGGCAAGCAGGACCATGAGGGCAGGAAGGGAAGTTCTAGCCTCTCTCAGAAAACAAAGCACATTGTCCACATATAGCGCAACTTTGTGACTTTGCCCTCCGATTTCGAACCCCTGAATCATTGGGTGAAGACGAATCTGCTGGGCTATGGGCTCCATCGCTAACGCAAATACCAATGGGGATAGCGGACAACCCTGTCTGATTCCCTTACCCAACGATATCTGGGCCAACCACTGTGAGTTAACTCGTACTCGGGTTGAAGGGCTCTGAAAATTTGACAGGTTTAGTCTAAAAAATTTCGGACCAAAACCAAAGCCCTTTAACACCAGATTCAAGTAGTCCCAGGACATGCTATCAAACGTCCTGTGGGCATCTAGAGATAATAATGAGAGGGGGCTCGGGATTGTGGGGGCCAAGGCTACCAGGTCTGTTGCTCGACGGATGTTGTCGTGTGCAGACCGACCTTGAATAAACCCAGTTGGTCCCTATCTATTATTACTGGCAACACATCCCCCAACAGCCGAGCTATGATTGTACTGTACAGCTTTGCGTCAGTATTGAGCAAGGCTGTGGGGCGGTAGGATGTGCACTTTGTTGGGTCTTTCCCAGGTTTCAAAATTAGGGTCGTAGCGACTCCGCTATTGTCTGTGTAACGGTACCTGCTTCCCATAAAAAATTAAATAGCTTTGTGAGGTGGGGTGTGAGTTCTGCACTGAAGGTCTTATAAAATGTATTCGAAAAACCTGTCTCGGCCTGGGGCTTGCCCGAGGGGAAGAGATTTGATTGCCGTTTTCACTTCCTGTGCAGTTATTGGGCCCTCCAGAGGATCCCCTAAGGCTTGTGGAACTTGCGGGAGGTTCGCATTTGTTATGAAGTCTTTGGAGGTTTGTATATCTGCTATGTGCGGAGTTGCCTGTTCTCTAAAAAAGGTTTCAATAATTTGAAGTTTGCCATCCTCCGAGGAGACATATCTGCCTTCCCGATCTCGTAGAGTGTCTATCCTATTTCGCTTTGTCTGTTTTTTCAATTTAGCTGCCTGTAATTTGTTGGCTTTGTTCTCCCTTGTATGAAAATATTGCTCAGTGAGCATCATATGGTGAGCTGCCTTCACCGTGTGGTGTGCCTCCAACGCCTTCCTAGCTATCCGCAGGTCTCTCAAAGAGCGTTGTGAGCCCTTCTCTATATGTATCGCTTCAAGCCTGCAAGATTCTCCCTCTAATTGAACTTGCAGTAGCCTCCTGGTCCTCCCACTTTGTGCCGCCTGTTCAATCAGGTGCCCCCTAATCACTGCCTTGCTAGCTTCCCATATTGTGTCTCATGTTGCCAGTATCATTCTCATTAAAGTATAATTCTATAGCCTCCCTTATATGAGTTCAAATTAATGGGTCTTCCCATAGAAAATCATTTAATCGCCTGGGGGGCTTCCTGGGTGGGGTTGCCTGAAGTGGGGACATTGTTAGCCTCACTGGGGAATGGTCTGAAAGGGCTTCTGGGAGAATTTCTGCATCTATCACAGAAGGAATCAGTGAGTCAGAGATAAAAAAAAAACATATCTAGCCTGGAGAACCCCTTGTGAACCGCAAGAAATAGGTATAGTCTTGCCACACCTCAATGAGTGAGTGTTCCCGCAGCAGTGTGGTAAGTGCTCTAAAGTTACTCTTATCATTGGCCTTTGTTGGCAATGTTTTGTCCATTAAGGGGTTGATTACTGCATTAAAATGTTTGATAATTTTGCAAAAAACACATCTTGCTTAGCATTCGGTGCATATATGGAGACCAGGGTGATTCTACGCCATCTAACATGGCCACTACCAATAGGAACCTCCCCTCTTCATCTCGCACCACCTCCAGTGTCTTGAGAGGAATGCCCTTGCGCACCAGAATGGCGACCCCTCGTTTCTTCAAGCCGCTGGAGGCGAAATACTTTGTGGGGTATAGCCTGTTGTTAAGGCGAAATTCATCAGTAGGCTGAAGGTGGGTTTCTTGAAGAAATATGAACCCAGCTTCTAGGGATGCTAACCTATGAAACAAGGCGTTACGTTTTAGGGGGGAGTTTAAGCCTTGCACATTAAGAGTGATACATTTAACGTACGGGCCGCCATTCAGGATTCGCTCAGGCTTTTGTGATCCGTTTAGTAACAGAGTTTCATGCCTAAGGGAGGGCTCTCTCGTTCGTCGTCCATTCCCCCACCCTCCTGGTTGTGTCCTATAAATAACGTGCATTATATGATGACCAGCAGAGAAGTCAGGAGGGGAGGGGTCCTGAAAGAGGCTCCCCCAGGAACCCTGCATTGTGGTGCAGTTTACAAGTATTATGCAGTGTGTCGGGCCATACATATGGAAGCCGAGCGTTAACTTGAAATTCATTGTCGATGAACTTCAAACTTTCTCCCAATATTCAGGCTACCGCATTAACTGGTCTAAATCTGAGCTGGTCCCGCTAACAGACTCCACTTCCCAACTCAGGGATAACTTATTAGGTCACCTGAATCCATCATATATTTGGGCATTCAGGTATCTCAGTCATCTAAATCTTTATATGCAGGCATCCTTGCAACATACCTGAAAGAGGCTCCCCCAGGAACCCTGCATTGTGGTGCAGTTTACAAGTATTATGCAGTGTGTCGGGCCATAGACCAGGCCCATTGATAATGTAGTAAAAAAACAACGCATATAAAGAAAACAATCAAGACAGGATAAAGGAAACAACATAGTTGAAGCTCGTGCACAGCACGAAGCACTTCCCAACTCAGGGATACCTTATTAGGTCACCTGAATCCATCAAATATTTGGGCATTCAGGTATCTCAGTCATCTAAATCTTTATATGCAGGCAACCTTGCAACATACCTGAAAGAGGCTCCCCCAGGAACCCTGCATTGTGGTGCAGTTTACAAGTATTATGCAGTGTGTCGGGCCATAGACAAGGCCCATTGATAATGTAGTAAAAAAACAACGCATATAAAGAAAACAATCACTACAGGATAAAGGAAACAACATAGTTGAAGCTCGTGTTGGGCTCAATTCTCCAACTAACATGAGCAAACCGTCAACCGTAACGGGTGCCATCCACTCAGGTGTCCAAGTTCGCTATTCTATGAGAACTTCAATCACCATTAGTTCAAATTAGTGTCTCACATTCAGGAAGCGTGTCTCCCCAGGTTGCGCTCGAGATCTGCAGATAAGACAGAAATTAACCCTTGCCATGGTCCTTTATTTCAATGGAGATGCCATTAGACGGGCGTGGACAAATGAGGAGCCTTGTCTTCCACCTTATTGATTGTTATCAAGCCAGGCATTACCCGGGTTCAACTGGTACTAAGATTGTCCCCTTCCGGCATCAAGGGGATTTCTAGCTCTTGCCGCTTATCCGCCTCTTCCGTGGTTTCTGCCTCCTTGTGTGGGGGTGTCCCTAGTCGACGCCAGCCCCGGGGCTTTCTCTGCCTGTCCTTTGGCATAGGACTGAAGGTTGAGTCCGCTGAGTCCTGGGTGCGAGGCCTAGAAGCGTCTTCGTTGTTTGGTTCAGACATTAGCCCGCTTGCCTCGTCCTACGAAGAGATTATGTAGTGCTGATTGTGAAGGTCAAAGATTAGCTTGCACGGGAACCCCCAGCGGTATCGAATCTTTTTAGCTTGCAGCCAGGCCGTCACCCTCTGTAGCGGTCTTCGATTTGCAAGGGTGTATGGGGAGAGGTCTTGGAAGAGCTGTAGTGTTCACCCCCGAAATTGTACTGAGGCCGACTTTCTAGCTGCCAACATGATCTCTTCTTTTGGCGGAACTGGTAAGAACATCCGGCAGCAGATTTCTTCTTAGCTGGACTGAGGAGTATACCCGATGGGTCCTGTCCAGCGTCAGCACTTCAGAGGGTGGGAGATCGAGGATGGATTTAAATAGTGCTTCCACTTATTCAGGCAGATCTTGATTTGAGATTTGCCGGGGGATACCACGAAGGTGCACGTTATTCCTCCTTGACCTGTTTTCAAGGTCCGCCTGTTTTGCCCAGATGTCCTCCAGCTGTTCTGCAATGACCCTCATCCTTTCCTTGAGGACCTTGCTATAGTGCGTCTGCTCACAGGCTATATTTTCCAGCTCATTGACTCTGGTCTCAAGGCCCCCAAGGTGCGCCGTCAGATCCGCCAGTGACCGAGCTAGGGAGTCTTTTGAGGTTTTAATTTCTGCTTTGATTTCCTGGGTGATGTCTTGTTTGAGGGTCTGTAACATCTCCTCAAAGTCACTTTTGGAGACGCCATGTCCGACGGGGCTGGGTGGATGTCAGCTGTAACTATGTGCGAGCAGGAGGAAGATGCTGGCTGCGGTGTTAAAAAGGCCTGGATGCCATGCGTTTTCCACTTTCCTGCAGTTTTAGGCATTGCCAATGGCTCCAATATAATTGCATTAGTGCACCCGCGGCGCAGAGGCTTATAGTTAGTTCAAACTTGCAGGAAGAAGACAGGGAATCCCGCCAGGTACTCAGTGGGTATTGAGTGAGTTCCCCTAGCTCAGATCACTTGGGGCAGTGGTGGGTTTCTTTTGCTCCAGGGTTCCTGCGCCTGCCGCAAAGACATTTCAGCCAATGGGGCCCATCCCTCCACCAACACCAAGCTGAAGGACCCAAAAAAAACCTTCCCAATGGGCCCCCCAGGGGTATGCAGGCACCCACCTTCCGCTTACAGCCCACATACATCCATAGTACTCAGGGCATATGGACGGAAATGACCGGAGGCATGGATCTCCACTCGCTGTCTCCACAGGCCTCCAATGGCGTCCGGGCTCAAGGTGGGCGCCCCGAGATGGTATGAAGTTGGACGCCCACCGAGCCTGCCGCGGGCCCAACAACAGGAAGGCAGTCCGAAATGGGGCGCCCAGCGGGTGCCGACCGGCCGATGACGGAGGAGCCCCGGTGTTGAGCGTGTCCTCCGTAAGCGCTCCAGTCCTCCAGCGCTCACAGTGCAGGCGGTCCGCTCCCACTCAGGGTCCCCTCTCCTCCAGCCAGTGAGGGGGAGCGGTGGAGTCAAGCCGGCCCAGCGGAGTTCTGCTCACTGGCGCGTGGATCCAGGGGGGGGTAAATCTATTCTCCCCGGAGGCCCTCAGCTCAGCCAGCCGGTCCGTCGCACACTATGCCCGACTCTCCAGCAGGAGGGTCCATGTCACACACCTCTTCAAGGAGCCGCGTCGGGAGATGTTGATTTCCTCCTCGCTGTTCGGGCATCCGTGCAGCTCGCCAGCCGAGTCAGGGCTCCAGTTTGTTCATATTGGCGCCGTTATACTGTGGGCCGAAACCTCAGGACCAGGGGCAACTAGCTCCGCATATTTCACTCAGCAGAGGCTGTGCATCTCTGGCAACCCATGGGACGCATATCGGGTGAAAAGTCTTGTCTCAGTGCGCCAATTTTGCATGGTTTGGGCTCCTTACAGCGGAGCTCATGGCAAGCACAACCCCATGGCGTGCTGCCTAGCCACGCCCCCCAGTACAACCATTTTCAAGAGTGACAGGCAACTGTACAATGGCATGGGCAGCATTGACCATGTATCCAATTTAATTGCCAGAGTTGGAAGGTATGTTGCAAGGTTGCCTGCATATAAAGATTTAGATGACTGAGATACCTGAATGCCCAAATATTTGATGGATTCAGGTGACCTAATAAGGTATCCCTGAGTTGGGAAGTGGAGCCTGTTAGCGGGACCAGCTCGGATTTAGACCATTTAATGCGGTAGCCTGAATATTGGGAGAATGTTTGAAGTTCATCGACAATGAATTTCAAGTTAACTCTCGGCTTCCATATGTATAATAGGGTATTGTCTGCACATACAGATATACGGCCTCATAATGAGTTGGTCGGAGCGATAATATGTGGTGGTAACGCTATTACCACTGCATTTTCCACTCCCCCCAATCATGAGTAGGGCCATACAGCTGGAGCTGAAAGTGCTGGCTGTACAACCATTTTCGGTGCTATTACTGCCGGCGTCCAAACGACCCAATGGGAAATGGGGACTTACTGCCTTAACACTACTCGTGATCCTGTGCAAATTGCACCAGACTGAGTAGCAGGAACGCCAATTTATGATAGAGCCCATAATTTCAGGGGGCCAGAGAGGCGCAGATCACAATGGCCATGCCTCAAACGTATAATCTCTGCAAGAGGTTCGATGCAGAGCTCGAACAATAACAGAGACAGGGGACACCACTGAGGTGTTCACATGCACAACATATTAGAAGAAAGGGAGCTGTTTGTACAGACTCAGGCAATGGGGGATCCATGCAGTAATTCAATGTATGCAATATGGCTTTATACAAAAGGCTCTCAGCACTGAAGAAAGTTCCATGACACTAAGTAGAACACCTTTTTGGAGTCCAGAGTCACGTTGGCCTTGGGATTGCTCTGCAATAATATGCAAAAATGGTCTCAAGTTTAGGGCTGTCGAACAGGTCGGAAAAAACCCGGATTTATCCGGGTGCTCCAGATATGGCACCGTAGGCATCAACCTGTTGGCTTGCAATTGAGCAAACATTTTAACATTGTTGTTAATTAGGGATAAGGGATGATATGATTCAAAATGTTCAGGTGGCTTGCTAGGTTTGAGTAAGACCATGATAATTGCCTTTCTAATTGCAATGGGCAGCATATCTCATTCCATAGGTTCCTACCAAACCTTGCGTAGATATGGTGCTATAATGTGCTTGTATTCTTTATAAAATTCAGCCACTAAGCTGCCTGATCCGGGGGCTTTCACAGATGGCAATTCAATAATCGCCTCAAAGATTTCCCCTGATTGGGCCTGGTGCCCTGTTTAGCAACACCTGGAGATTGTACTGTCCTTGTTTGAGATCCTCGCAGCATTTGTAAGCTGCCACCTGAACTGGTAAGTCTTCCGTGCACTTTTGCATTTCAAATAGAGCCGCCCAAGTGCTGCTTTATAATTGTGCCTAATTTCTGTGTTTTGGCTGCTCTGCGCCATCGATCTGTGCCCCCCTCCTCCAATAGTCCTCTTCCTGGTCCCCTTCCTGCATTCCGTCTAACAGCCCGTCCGACCCCTGATTGGACGTTGTGCCCTTTTAAATGAAGCACTCAGGGCAGCCTATGGCCCCAGGCAAAGGGCAGCTCCTGAAGAAGCAGCGCCAGTCAGTGTTTGCCTTTGTTCACTGGGGAAGCCTGCCACCATCACCCAGCAGCGACTGATAAGTTAAGCGTAGTTTGGGTGGGAAGTACAGCAATCACTGTATTCCAGTAAAGCCCTTCCACTCCTATTACATTAGATACCATAGCAGACCCATGTTAGTTAGCTAGTAATTTGTTTTCAATCACTGCTGTGTCTCAGATTTAGGCGTTTCTCTATTTACTGTTGAGTCTCAAATGTGGGCGGTTTTTCCCCACTGCTCAAGTATCTCAAAGTTAGGTATTTCCCCAGTTACTGTTGAGTCTCAAATGTAGGCATTTTCGCTCACTGCTCAAGTATCTCAAATTTAGGTCATTCTCCATTTACTGCTTTGTCTCAAATGTAGGCGTTTCTCCATTTACTGTTGAGTCTCACATTTAGGCATTTCTCCATTTGCACCTCCTGTAACAAATAGTCGGAGCATAGACTGCCACTATTGCTAACCATTTTTATCACAGCAGAATGCAGCGCAGGCACGCTGAACACATAACAAGTCTCTCGCACTGACGCCACCCCCACTCCTCTCAGCACCCATTTACATGCCTGAACGCATGTATTGCTTCTCTACCGAATATTAGCCAGCCCTGCTAAGCCTTTTTTTGGCCAAATGCGCACACGCATCCTAATCGTACTCCATGACCTCCAACACTCTTGACTTCGGTTCTCTGAGGACGTTCCCACCAACAGCTCATTGAGACTATAATAATGGTAAAAGGTGCTATACAAAGGGCAAGTACAATACAACAGAGATCGGAGCATCCAGTGAATGTGCAGCTTCCGCAGAGAGTTGGAAGATCAACTTCAGCTAAGTAATATGACATGCCAACTGCTGAACGTGTATCATAATAGGAGTAGAGAACCTTATAGTACTAGGCAAATGCATCACATAGAGATGCATTATCCCTATAGACTTTACCATCCGGCCCTGGTATCCCAGCTACAGTCCAACCAATAGATTCCGATCTGATGACACGTGCCAAGCCCCTGCTCTGTCTGCCAGACCTCCCTTTAATTATGGGCCATAACAGGCATATTAATGTAATACGTCACTCTGGCTGCAAACTTACGACATTTAAGCAGCTCAGTCTTCATTTTACCCACATGTTTAGTGGTTCCAGTCATCCCATATAGATTTTCAAGGTTGTGAATTTTGTTTTAGAATGAATGCAACTCCTTCCTGATTGACATAATCGTTTCTACAGAGGTTGAATGAGCTACTCCTCCCATGAAAGCCTTAAATTGCTGCCAGAGGACCAAGTGCGACAACGAACCGCTATTGGATTTGAAAAAAAGTGAAATGTTAACAGACAGCGTATGTGTAAATGTCTGATCTAACAATACTGACAAAAGCATTTTCCACAATGGGCGTGGAGGGGGTTGGGTGTTCATATTGAATGTAAGGAGTATCAGAGAATGGTCTGAGCAGGTGCCCGGTAGCAGGCCTTCATGGTACCTATGAGGGAAGTTGAAATCAACCAAAAGTCAGTCCGGAACATTGAATCGTGAACTTTGGAGTAGTATGAACATTCTCTGGCGAGGGGGTGAGAACATCTTCATGCATCCGTTAATTGTAGTTGTACCATGAAGTGCAAGATAATGCAACACAGTGAGGGGTTTAGGGCATCTGTTGGTGCAATCCATTTCAGTATAATATAGTAGGAGGTTCGTCTGGGGATCAGCTGCTTGACATATCTACCCAGTAGGTCTATGGTGGGCACATGGAGCTGGAAGGGAGTGTATGATGAATTAGAGGGAGCACAGCCCATGTCTGTGAACATTAGTAAGTATAGTACAAGGACTTTCTCTATTTTGGCACACATGCTTCCTGTACTCCAGTAAGGGCATGGGTTTCCTGTAGCATCAGGATTTTGGGGGAGTGGCATTCGATCGGACACTATTTTCCTGGCTTTGATTGGGTTGTTCATCACCCTGACATCCCAGCTCACGGACGTCACTGACAGGGACATTTTAAGTACTTTTGTGTCCAGGTATAGACATCTTTGGAGACCCCTGCTACCAAACCAAATGAAATAAGGGATCCAGAATATCTAGTCACGCCTCACTTGTCGCAATCGCAACCCATAGCTTGATAGGCTGCCTCACAGCGATTAAGCATGGGTACTTCCTTTCAGTCCCTTTACCCTCTTCATTCTTGCTGTAATCAGAATAATAAACAAGTAGCATTTCAAGGGCAACATTAGCAGTTGTGAGAAACCTGAAGGTGTCTCACTCGCTAGTCCCCATGGATCTGACATCCAGGTGGCCAGGACACGGCCATCGCTATTGGATCCAGTTCCTGGGAGTGGACTAGTGCGGGAGGATCACCGGATGAGGGGTGCTCGGGAGTGGAAGTGGGACACCAACGGGTGAGATGCGGTACCCCCTTGCCTATAAAACCCATCCTACCCCAGAAGATATTCAGAAGTTCTTCCCCTCCCCCTTTTCCAACACAAACCCTTTCCTACACTGTGACAGACAACGGACTAATACCCGTGCCACTTACCTGACATGTCACAAAACAAGGGTCATGCAGAGTCAGGCAATTGACAAAAACTTACGCACACCTGTTGGCCCTTTCCTTTCCTCACAGAGATAAAAGGCGGTGCACGAATGCACACTTCGAGCAAGGCCATAAGCACGAGGAAGCAGCTATTCTGTACGGCAGTTCAAACGGAGGAGACAGGCGGAGAGACCTGGAGGGACGACGAGGAGGAAATCTCCCTTGCCCTTTTCACCTCAGATCCGCAAACACTCAGAAATGGAAATCATAAGACCGGGAAGTCCAGCTAGCGTGTGGTGTGACAGATGTCAAAGCACATAGGACCCTCCGACACTGATAGCCAAAGCGGGAAGAAGCGGTTGTCACGGTGGTGCCGTCCTTGACTCCAAACACAAGAGACTCCAACAGTTCAGCACAACCGGTGAGTCGGAGAAGACAGATAGTGCAACCAAACTGTGCTGGGCCCAAGGTTGCAGGCGGCAACCTTGTTGAACAAAGAACTTGTGTATTTGAATTCTAAAGAAACCCTAGTAAAAGGTTCAGAAGCAGAGTGGTCAGGCGTTGTGAGGGCGCTCATTCAAAGGACTCTGACTGAAGCCTTTTTGGGGTTGTGTTGTTTTGTTGAAAACTACAAAACCCAAGAGGCCTTAGGAGAGGCTAGTGTAAAGTGTCAAAGTGGTCCTACGGGGATCGAGCAAAACCCCCTGTACACTCGAAAGTCTTTGACACATGAGAGAAAACTGATTGATCTGCGAATTGAGAAATGTACAACTGGCAACTGTGAACCCTACAGAGGGATGCCTGCAAATTGGAGTCAACTGTGAAATTGGCAAATGTGAACCCGTCCGAGGGATGCCTACAGATCAGTGTAAGCAGGGAAACACCCGAGAACAAGATAATAATAGCACTGTGTGAAGCCTGGCTGGGGGCTTTACGGGAAGCCTGGCTGGGGGCTTTAAGGAAAGCCTGACTGAGGGCTAAGAACAGAGCTTAAATAAAGAGAAGAACATAAGAGATCTTGTGGACTGTGGCAAATGTGAACCCAACAGAACAGAGGCTAACGTTGCAAGAAGGATCAGAGCCCGGCTGAGCTGGATCCATAGGGCGAAGAGCAATCGCCCAACATGAAAGGATTGCCAATGGAACTTTTGTTTGTTTATTGTTTTGGTACAGCTGGCCCTCTAAGGCAAGATACTTTTGCAGGAAAGAGACTTAGCACTGGAAGGTCCTGGCATCATTGAAAGGAACTGTAACCTTGTGCTGGTGAGGCCCAGGAGTGTGCTGTGCTCGAAGGTCCTGCCTTGTCCTGTGCTAAAAATGTGGGGAAGGGAGACCCAGCTATACCATCCTGACTTATCATTTGGTGAATACTTCTTTCTTTTCTTGAGAATATTATCCCACACTATTTTGTAACGTAGTAACGTAGTTGTAAGGATTGGCAATCGTTTTTTTTTTGTATAGGCCCTTTTTATTTGACAAGACGCCACTAGGACTGCCTTATTATTTTTTGATGGTCGTAGTGTAGAGGAGCAACCGAATGCTTCTGCAGGAAGTCTCACCCCCCCACTGCCTGTATGTTGGAAGACTGAACCTGCACCATGTTTTACACCAGTAAACCATACCGTGCGACAAGTGTTTGGGAAAAGGTATCCGTTAAGAAGGCCCTACCAGATGTATGCTCTAAGAGATGACTGTAATGCTCATCTGATTCCCACAGAGGCGCTGACCCGTTCTGGACTGCTACCAATTCTTCTACAGTAAAGCGCAGGGCCCGGAAGATGGACTGGACTGGCCCTCCCCTGAATCTCGTCTGTCTGGCTCGTAGGATAATTTTTCTGTAGGTGGGAAAGAGGGAGTTAATATCTGCTGGAAAGAGTATCTGCTCCCCCCTATCTCCCCCTTCTAAATCCCCTTGTCGCTAGTTCGGTTTTTGTGGGCTCTCACCTTATTTTCTGTAAGGATGAGCCCTCCATCCTGCTTCTGGTGCAGGGGCGCGTTGATTCCATTTACTTCACTGGGATATTTAGTGGGCGCGATTCCTCTGGCTGTTCGATCCCACTTCGGGATTGCCGTAAGTATGTAGTCTTTAGATTATATTAAATGTCTTTTCCCCTTCGGGGCCGGGGTCTAGAAAAGGCAGAAAGGCCCTTCTGACCCCAATGGAGGATTGAGTTCAACCAAAATCTGGTAAGTCCTTAGGTGAGTATTCCCTCCTGTATCAAGTCCGATGCTCACCTTCTCCCCTTTTGCAGGAGCCGATTCGCTGCCGGCGTCGAAACCGCTGTAGTTCATGGTAATGCCTCGTGAAGGTAAGTGGAATAGGTGTGGCACCGGGTGAAGCGGAGCGCTTCTAATCGTGTCTTTCCCCTTTTTGCAGGTGCCGAGGTGCTACAAGCTTTGTAGCCATTTCTGCACGTAGCGCGGCCACGATAAGGTAAGAGAAAGCGGCGCTGCGGTGAGCGTTGTGGTGCGCTGCTAACCTTGTGCTTTTCTTTTGCAGGATTGTCGGAAGAAGGTTTCCCGAGTGCAGGATTCCGGTGAGTAAAGCTTTGGGTGCTTGTCTTTTCTCTCCTTTTGTCTTTCAGGTGTTCCAGGAGCTGCGGGCGTGTCAGGAGCCAGGATGCAGGAGCCGACTCAGTGAGCGTCCTGCTGCTGATGCAGAATAACGCGAAGCACGTGAATTCCTTCGGGCGTGGTTTAAATAGTAGAGGAGTGCTTCAGGTGAGTATCCTTCCTCCGGCCCCACCCAGGTAAGAAAAAGAGTTCCTGAAGAGGAAAAATAGTTCCTCCCAGCCTAAATGGCTGGAGACCTCAGCCAGACTGGATTGCTCTGGGTGAGTAAGCAGCATGGTCTGCCTCAGGTAAGTCCACCCAAGCATTATGACATGTTTTGACCAAATGAGCCTGGCGCCTATGGTGCCAGGACTGAAGCCTTTTATGAGCCTTTTATGAGCCAAAGGGCCCCAGTAGCGGTCTGCTGGATCCGGTGATAGGTCTGCTTCCGGGGACGCTGGGCCTGGCCTGGCTCCCCGGGAGCAGCCATCATGACAGCAACCCCCCTAAAGGCCCCTCCCAAGATTGTCTTCCCAGGGGGTTTTGGTTTATTTGGAAAGGTCTGATGAAATGTCTTAATCAGCCGAGGAGCATGGACGTGGTCACAGGGTTCCCATGATCTCTCCTGAGGACCATAACCTTTCCAGTCAATTAGGTAGAACAGCTTTGACCTAATGACCTTAGAGTCCAAAATGTTCTTTACTTCGAATTCAGGTTCTCCATCCACTTGAATGGGTCCCGAAGGTTTAGTTAGTCTGGTTCCAGGTTGCATAGGTTTTTAAAGTGATACATGAAACACTGGATGTATTCGCATATGAGTTGGTAATTCTAGTTTAACAGCCACTGGATTAATTATAGCAGTAATAGGGTATGGCCCCAGATACTTCGGATTAAAAGTGCGAGGTCCTTTGAGTGATAAGTGTTTGGTGGACAACCAGACTTGGTTCCCAACCTGGTATTGAGGTGTCTCGCTCCGGTGTTGATCAGCACCTCTCTTGTATCTTTCCTTGGCTTGCTGTAAGTGTGCCGTTGCTTCTTTGAAGGCTTGGGTAATAGTAGTGCGCAGCTGATCCACGGCGGGTGTTCCGAGATCCTGAGGAGGATCGAGGTTGGAGGTTTGAGGGTGGATTCCATATACTGTGTAGAAGGGACTCTGCCCCGTTCCTGAGTGAACTGAATTGTTGTATGCATATTCAGCTATCCAAAGAATGTCCTTCCAGTTGCTTTCTGACTGCATCGTAAATATTGTTTGAGAGTCTGGTTCGTTCTCTCAGTTTGACCATCGGTTTGGGGGTGGTGGCTGGTTGAGAGTCTTACATCAATTTGGGCCAACTGACAGCAACTACACCAGAAATGGGAAATAAATTGACTCCCTCTGTCGGAGATGAGCACTGACGGGAATCCGTGTAACCGGACAATATTTTCAAGGAATTCTCTGGCTAGTACTGAAGCTGAAGGTAAACCTTTTAACGGAATGAAATGTGCCATTTTGGAAAATAGATCTACAATAATGAGGATGGTGGTGTACCCGGAGCAGGGGGGTAAGTCAGAGATAAAATCCATAGAAAGGGTGTGCCAGGGAGATGGTGGAATGCTTAACGGTTGAAGAAGACCAGCCGGTCTTTTCTTTTGACCCTTGTTTTGTGCGCACACACCACAGGACATCACAAATTCTTTTATATCTTTTCTCCACGAAGGCCACCAGAATTGTCTTTTCACTTTTTCTTCTGTTTTGGCTATGCCAGGATGTCCTTCTATCAATGAGTCGTGATAGCAGGTAATAACTTGCTTTTGGAGTTCAGAGTGTGGAAGAAACAGTCGACCTCAGAAATAAGGTAGGCCATTGGTTAAGGTAAAATCAGTTCCTTTTTGTATCTAGTTCTGCAAATCAGTTTAATTTAAGAGTTGTTTAACTCTGTCCTGAATGTCTTCAAGTGATTGCGAAGAAGTCATGCCTAAGATTCTTTGCTCAGGAATTATTGGTACCGGTTCAGTGTTACCGATAACGTCCCCCATTCCAATTCGAGAAAGGGCATCTGCTTTACCATTCTTACAGCCAGGGCGGTAAGTGATTACAAAGTCGAATTCGGCAAAGAACAGGGCCCAACGGAGCTGTCGAGATGATTGTGCCCTGGCGGTTTTCAGATACTGTAAATTCCTATGATCAGTAATCACCGTGATGGTGTGTCTTGCTCCAAGGAGATAATGACGCCAGGCCTTAAAGGCGGATTTAATTGCCAGCAGTTCCTTGTCAGTGATGGCGTAGTTTATCTCGGGAGCTGAGAATTTCCGGGACCAGAACGCTACGGGATGTAATTGGTTGGTTTCTGGGTCTCTTTGAGAGAGAACGGCTCCCATAGCTAAGCTGGACGCGTCCATTTCGACGATGTAAGGGATGTCCGGACGTGGGTGTTTCAATATGGGTGCAGAAGTAAACTTCTATTTTAGTTCTTGAAAGGCTTGCTCAGCTTCTTTGGACCATTCAAAACGTTTATTCTTTCTCAAGAGTGCCGTGATGGGTTGCACCACTCGTGAAAACTCCGGAATGAATCGGCGATAAAAATTGGCGAAACCTAACATGCTCTGAACACCTTTTACGGAACTGGGTGATGGCCATTTGAGGATAGCGTCCACTTTTCGTGAGTCCATTTGGACTCCTTTAGGTGTCAGGATAAAACCCAGAAATTTGACTTCGGTGGCATGGAAAACACATTTTTCAAGTTTTGCAAATAATTTGTGTTGACGTAATTTTTAAAGTACTGCTCTGACATGATTTCGATGATCAGCTTCCGAAGAGGAGTATACGAGAATGTCATCTATGTACACGACAACACAAACGTCAATGAGCTCCCTGAGGACATCATTCATAAAATATTGGAAGGCAGCCGGTGCATTGCACAGTCCGAAAGGCATCACTTGGTACTCAAACAACCCATATTTGGTGCGGAACGCCGTCTTCCATTCGTCGCCTTCCTTGACCCGCACCAAATGGTAAGCCCCTCGGAGATCTAACTTGGTGTATATGCAGGCATCCTTCACCTGGTCAAGAAGCTCTGGGATCAGAGGTAGTGGATATCTGTTTTTGACTGTTATCTGATTCAAAGCACGGTAATCTATGGAGGTTCTGAGGTCACCTTCTTTTTTTGGTACGAAGAATAATGCCGAGGATGCAGGGGACTTTGACGGGCGAATAAAACCATTGGCCAGGTACTGGTCCAGATACTGATGTAAATGAAGATTCTCGGGCTCGGTGAGAGCATAAATCCTGTTGCAGGGAGGAGTTGCTCCGGGTATTAAATCTATATGACAATCATATGACCTGTGGGGCGGTAGGGTATTGGCTTGCTCCTTTTGAAAAACGTCCTGAAATTCTCGGTATTCCGGCGGTTATTGCAAGCAGTTAGCCGTTACTGTAGCTAGGCCAGTGCCTGAAGCTCGTAGGTAGCAGGTTTGTGCACACTCTGGAAAAGTTATCGTCTTTGCTCGCCAATCAATTTGAGGATTGTGTGTTTCCAGCCAAGGAATTCCCAGAATTACTTGAAATTGCGGGGCCTTGATCACGTCAAACACTATTGCCTCCCGATGCCCGTCTTGACCTAACAATGTCACTTCGGTAGTTGAGTGGGTTACCGGCCCAGAGGCGATCTCGGTTCCATCCACTGTGGTGATGACATCCTTGATGGTTTTTGGGCAAACAGGCAGATTCATCCTGGAAGCCAACTCGTGATCCACGTAGTTTCCTATAGCCCCACTGTCGATGTACGCCTGAATTGCATGCAATCGTTCTGGCTGCTTCAGATTTACGAGAACCATTGGCATAATGAAGTGCGAGGTCAAAGAATTGGTTTTCAAGCTCGACAAGCGGACCTCTACGTTTGTCGGGCGAGGTCGTTTCCCGGCTCAGACTGTACAGGATTTTTATCAGAGGCGCCTACTGTCTTCTTGGGAGGTTTCACCGGACAATCTCGAAGAAAATGCCCCGACGACCCACAGTAGAGACACAATTGCATTTGCCGTCTTCTGTCACGTTCCTTTTGGGTCAAGGGGCCTTTTACCGCCCCAATTTGCATAGGTTCAGTGGCGTCGAGGCCTTTGGAGTTACTCTGGATTTTCGCGAAAACCCGAGTTTCAAACCTGGATCGATCTGCTTTCCTATTTTGAAGCCCGTGATCCAATTGGACCACCAAGTCAATATATTCCGAACAGTCCTGGGGTGGATTTACAACCTGGGCAAGGACGTCTTTAAGTTCACCACGAAGACCTCGATGGAATAGCGTGATTCTTTTGTCCTCGGGCCATCTTGTTTCTACAACTAGCCTATTGAAGGTTGCAATGTAGGCCAAAAGGTCCAGATTACCTTGTCGTAGGGATAGGAGTTCATTGTCCAGGGCCTGCCCCTGGGAGTGTCTTGCAAACAGTCTTTCCATACTAGTCTTGAAGGCTTGAAAATTCCGAAGGATTGGATCATCTTGGGTAACCAATGGAATTGACCAGTCAGCTGCACTGCCACTGAGGTACGAAAGTACAAAAGCTACCTTGGTCTGGTCATTCGGGAAGGCCCCAGGCCTGCAGAGAAAGTGCAATCGACATTAGGAATGTAACGGTATTAAGGTATACCGTTAAAGATACCGTGAACCACTCAATTAAACAATAATAACCTTCACATTGTTTATACCGGTATACCGTTAAGTGTGCTTTTCAATCTGATTTGGAAAGGCTGCAGTAAGCAAGTTCTGCACAGTCTTGGTCTTGCACTGTTGGATGTGCCATCTGCAAAGTAGTTTCAGTTGGAGCAGTTTTTAATGCCCTTCCATAAACCACACGTGCCTGACACAAAATCAATATGTTAGCAATAGGAAGAATAAATACAGTGCCAAGAAGGAAAAGGGTTTACTTTGGGTTGGCAGTTTTGGGGTTTATATATTTATAATGGATAATGTTTGCTAAACATATGACAATGGAGGATTTCCCTGGTTCTATCATTGAATTTACATATAATAAGTCACACTGTGAAATTCACTAATCTCTGTGGGTATTCCCTACTGTCATACCAAAGGGTAACATGTTGGCCTGCAAGTAAACTAAAGGCTGTAACGTAAAGAGAGCGTGCGCGTGTGTGTGTGTGTGTATGCACACAAGCTTATACTACCATCATCCTCCATTGATCTGTGGCATGCAGGTTATAAAGATGGCAACATTTTCATCTTCCCCAGTTGCCAGTGGGGGAGCTAAAAGCCTAAATGACCACTTAAGAAAAGCTATCAGTTTACTTTCCCAGTTGCAGCAGGCCCCCCTCCCCCTCCGCCTCTCCACACGTGTGTTTGGTGGAAGCAAGGGGTGGCATTTCAGTGGAAAGTATGTTGAAAACCCCAATTCTGGCTCTGTGTGCCTGGTTTTGTTTGTGATGATACATCTGACAATTTGTGACCTTTTAGAAAATATTTGTTAAGATTAGTTAACTCCGCCTGCTATACCGTGATAACCATGATATACCGTCATTTGGCAAGAAGTTTATCGTACCGTTATAAAACTAATACCGTGACACCCCTAATCGACATTGATTCATAAATACTGCGAATCGTTTGGGATCTTCTGCAAAACGTTCAGGTGGTGCCAATGGCACATTTCCGGGTAGGTTGATTTGAACTGGATTAGTTGCAGGCACAGGGGTGAAATTCCCCCCTGAATTGGGTAAAGGTGTCTGCCCCGCTTGACTCTGTAACAGCTGTCTGGCAAGATCATCAGTTTGTTCCTTGGACACTATCAATTCCCTCCTGAGGGCGTTTGTCTCAGGGCGGGCAGCATGAACTTCGGCCCGTAGCTCCCCTAATAGCTGAGCCAGTTGGTCTCTCTCAGAAGTTTCCATAGCGCCTGTGTAGGAGGTTATTGGTAGGCTTCGCGTTCTGTAACGCTCACTTGATTCCCACAGAGGCGCTGACCCGTTCTGGACTGCTACCAATTCTTCTACAGTAAAGCGCAGGGCCCGGAAGAGGGACTGGACTGGCCCTCCCCCGAATCTCGTCTGTCTGGCTCGTAGGATAATTTTTCTGTAGGTGGGAAAGAGGGAGTTAATATCTGCTGGAAAGAGTATCTGCTCCCCCCTATCTCCCCCTTCTAAATTCCCTTGTCACTAGTTCGGTTTTTGTGGGCTCTCACCTTATTTTCTGTAAGGATGAGCCCTCCATCCTGCTTCTGGTGCAGGGGCGCGTTGATTCCATTTACTTCACTGGGGTATTTAGTGGGCGCGATTCCTCTGGCTGTTCGATCCCACTTTGGGATTGCCGTAAGTATGTAGTCTTTAGATTATATTAATGTCTTTTCCCCTTCGGGGTGGGGTCTAGAAAAGGCAGAAAGGCCCTTCTGACCCGAATGGAGGATTGAGTTCAACCAAAATCTGGTAAATCCTTAGGTGAGTATTCCCTCCTGTATCAAGTCCGATGCTCACCTTCTCCCCTTTTGCAGGAGCCGATTCGCTGCCGGCGTCGAAACCACTGTAGTTCGTAGTAAGGCCTCGTGAAGGTAAGTGGAATAGGTGTGGCACCGGGTGAAGCGGAGCGCTTCTAATCGTGTCTTTCTCCTTTTTGCAGGTGCCGAGGTGCTACAAGCTTTGTAGCCGTTTCTGCACGTGGCGCGGCCACGATAAGGTAAGAGAAAGCGGCGCTGCGGCGAACGTTGTGGTGCGCTGCTAACCTTGTGCTTTTCTTTTGCAGGATTGTCGGAAGAAGGTTTCCCGAGTGCAGGATTCCGGTGAGTAAAGCTTTGGATGCTTGTCTTTTCTCTCCTTTTGTCTTTCAGGTGTTCCAGGAGCTGCGGGCGTGTCAGGAGCCAGGATGCAGGAGCCGACTCGGTGAGCGTCCTGCTGCTGATGCAGAATAACGTGAAGCACGTGAATTCCTTCGGGCGTGGTTTAAATAGCAGAGGAGTGCTTCAGTGAGTATCCTTCCTCCGGGCCCCACCCAGGTAAGAAAAACAGTTCCTGAAGAGGAAAAATAGTTCCTCCCAGGCTAAATGGCTGGAGACCTCAGCCAGACTGGATTGCTCTGGGTGAGTAAGCAGCATGGTCTGCCTCAGGTAAATCCACCCAAGCATTATGACATGTTTTGACCAAATGAGCCTGGCGCCTATGGCGCCAGGACTGAAGCCTTTTATGAGCCTGGCGCCAAAGGCGCCAGGACGTGGTCCAAAGGGCCCCAGTAGTGGTCTGCTGGATCCGGTGATGTGGGTGATAGGTCTGCTTCCGGGGACGCTGGGCCTGGCCTGGCTCCCCGGGAGCAGCCATCATGACAATGACAATCTCATGGAAGACATATGAGAACCGAGAAAAAGAGAAGCTGGTGATGTCACAAGTAAGAATGACGCAATAATAAGAAGAAGATGTATGGACCCTATAGAAATTGATGACGAAATAAGGAGTCAAGCAAACTTTCATAGGCGTGGGGAAGATTGCATGTGTGTGTGTGACGCACTGCAGAAATTGCAAGTCATTCAATAACTGTACAAGTGCAGCAACGCAAGTAGACTGACTGATCATAGAAGCTAGATAACGTAATCAATAGACTGCAGGCGAAGCCGCCATTGTATAGTGTCTGGACATCGGGGGCGTAAACCTAAGTAAACTCTGACCCACAGATAAAGAAGGATGGAGAGCTGTGCGTGTTGCAGCAAATAAGTAGCTGGAGATCGCAGACTTGAAGAGTGAAGCTGTTTGGCCTGATATCAAAGTTGGAGGAAGCCGAGGCCGGATATCTATTCTGAAAAGCAGCAAAACATGAGAAACTGCATTGTTCCTTGTTACGGTGCAACGAAGGAACAACATGAGTGCTAAGTTTATTCATTCGAGACATTTAAATGCTGCAAATCGGGCCGAATTGCAGTCTGCTGCCATGTGGACCAAGGATGAAAATAGGAGTTGGGCATGCAGACCAGAACTGCGATAAGCGTGTGCTGCACTCCCTTATGTTCCCAGAGATGAGAATACATTGCAAGGCCAAGTTCAAAGGCAATCTTCATGGCAGAAGGCATAGACGATGAGTGATGTTGGATTAATTGGGTGGGAAACAAAGTCATGCCCGCCTGCCGGCACCTGGGTATATGCTTATGTGCTGCTAAGGAGCCGAACGTTCCAGATATGGCACGAGTGTGCCAACCAATTGTAGAGGGCCATATTACTAAGGGCTGTATAATTTGAGGGCCAATGGTGTACCGTGTATCTAATAAGTATTGAGGTTGATTTGCACTAGAGGCAGGCTTAAGTTGTCCACATGATAGTAAATGTCCTATCACAACCTGCCCCTGTTTAAAGAGTATACTTAGATGTCCCCCTTGAGCCAACCTCAACCTCCGTAGGTTTTTCTTATTTGCCACGTAGTATGACGTCAAATATGACACATTTTAGTATATAAAGATGTGATGTTATGTAAAATGTATTGTGCGCTCTATCGAACGTCGCGCTGATGTCCGTTATAACTCCCTGTTTTAGTCAATTGAAATTTAAACAGTCAGTTCAGGCTTTGCCAACTTCCTGAGACGGTCGGATACTTTGGTGAAAGAATTAGTCTGCATCCCATCCTGTGCATAACATGTTACTGATTAAGGACCTTATGTTCAGTAGCTTGCTCCCATTTTAGATTTAGGTTTAGATTAGGTGTTATTCTCACCCATTATACAGTTCAATAAACACCCTTGAACTGTGATCACTTGTGTCTGTCTTTACTGTTGCCATCATGAGTTTCTTACACAGTCCACTACAGGGCGACTTTTTTCTAGCATAGGTACAGGACACTTTTCATCAATAGCAGCCACGAGGAGGGTGCACGGGCCATAGAATAACTGCAGGACAGAGAGCATCTGAAAAAGGTGCACATAATCCAGAATAAATAGATGACTCATATTAGCTGCCTCATAGAATACAAAAGTGTTCAAGCATGGTTACAGGACACCAGTTGGAAGCAAGGACACAGCTGCAGATACCATAGCATAGATAGTGGATGTGGATTAGCAGCGACCAGGAAGGGGTCTGTATCAAGACAGACTGAGATTAGAAGAGGGATATGGTTTTCAAGTAGTGTTGCCATTAGAGAGAAAAGGAACAAGAGGCCCTGGTGTGCACAATAGAAATGTTGGCTATTATTATAGTGGAGGCAACAATATAGCCAGTGAAATCATGAGTGAGTTTATTTTTTTAAGATCATATTCTAAGAATAAAATCACTTTGAAGGATGACAATTTTGAATGGTTTAGGGACTGGTGATATTGACAAATTAAGCAATGCGAGATTACATAATATGACCTGGATCACACATTGGTTAAGAGGCAGCGGTGGGATTTGCACCCACTCTGCAATTTCTGCACTCTACTACTTTCTTTTCCAGTTACTACCATGAATCGAAACAATCCCATTTTATAGGAAAGCACACAAATCACATAACCCGACATGACCATTTTTAAAAACACAATGGCCCTCATTCCGAGGTTGGTGCTAGTCATGGCGCTGTTAGCGCCATGACTAGCACCAATAACGGTACCGCCACCGACTTGGTGGTAGGGGACTTACCGGTCTATTCCGACCATTGCAGAACCGGTAAATCCCCATTTGAAAAGCCATTCCCCATTCTCATTCGAGCCCCCATAGGGCTCAATGGGAAGGGGGAAGGTGGCAATAACGGTACCGTAATTTCTCCAGCATGGGGTCTGGCATGGATTCACATGCTCATGAATATTCCCTGTCGTCAGGCTGGGAATCCTCGGTAAAGAAAAAACCAGTATCAGTTTCGTTTCTGATCTGTCTTTCGTAGTAGTAATCAATCACTGGTCTCTGCGTCATACTGACCACAGCCAATGACTGCCCTCTACCTAAGCCCCGCCTCTGGCAGCCATCTTCAGATTTTTACCGCACGTTCATGTGTTGGGATCCTCGTGCTATTGCTCTCGAGCGTTAGTGCTATTTTTTCACGTTTTTTCTCAAAAACCTCGATTTTTTTCGGTCAAAAGAGCCTCAAGCTCCACCGACTCTACATCCGATCAACGGGGACCCGTGTCGGATTCATCTGCGCCCCTCAAGGGTGAAGATTTCGTCAAGCTACACTTCGGAGGACTCCAGAAGTTTCTCAGGCCCGGTCGCGGACATGGCCCAGGAGAAGGGAAGCTCGACGCCCGGAAAGCTGTTCAGGGTCTGCCCTGGATGCCAGCTACAGAACGTCTTTAAGGAGGACGAACACTCTTTTTGTCTTTACTGCCTTCATGAGGACAAGACGCACGTGGAGAAAGACTGTGCGTTTTGCGGCAACATGTCGGAACGGACCATGAAGGACCGCCATCAACGTCTCGCCAACTGGCTGGAAGGGAAGAGCCCGTCTGGCGAGAAGAAGAGGAAGAAATCCGAGCGGTCTTCTAAGACCTTTGAGGGCGCCCCGGCGACGGGGGCCCAACATAAGGCCAAGCACCGCGAGTCCGCTGGCACCGGGAGCGCCGAACGGTCGGGCTCTACGGGCGCCAGGCAGGGCGCACCCTCCCCGGCACCATCAACCACGAGCCAACGCTCTGGGTCGGGTAAGAGGAAGGCCGAGCACCCGGCGAAGCTCCTGGAGAGGCCCCGGTCGAGCTCTAAGGCAGAGGAGGAGCGTGGCAGTGCCCCCTCCCTCAAGGATAAGGCGGTGAGCGCACCTAAGGTGGTGAAGGCCTTAATCCATCCGGCCAAGCCCTCTATCGAAACTGTCGCAGCGGCCCTGGCTCAGCCTGTGGAGGCTACACCAGTGGTGGCGACCTCGGGGCTCAGAGTCTCCCTGCCACCTCGGAGGGAGTCCTCTTTTGTGCCCATCGATAGGACCCCCGTGAAATCCCCCGTGGGGAAGAAGAAGGGGGGGCAGGGCGTCGTCGTAGATTCGGCCTCAACCTCAGAAGAGGAGCTGATCGAGGTCTTAAGCCACGGCCTCGGCGTGGAAGAAGACCGGCCCGTCGGGATGGACCCCGACGCAGGTGACGACGACATCGTCGAGGATACCGACGGGGCCCCTGCTCGCCCGTCGGATTCCCCTCTGCCAGCGCCGCAAGACAACTCGGCAGCCATTTTGTTGGCCATACAGTCCTTATGCTCAGAGATAAGGACGAGGCTACCGTTGCCGACGGAGGAACCTCTCCCGTCGGGGGACCCAGAACCGGGGCCTTCTGGTGTTCCCCCTACCAAGAAAAGAAGGATCCACCCTCCACCTCCTTTTCAGCCGTCGCGCCCCGCCCAGCCTTCCTCCCCGTCCACCCGAGGGGATGATACGGGGACTGACACGGCAGCGATGGTTACGGACGACGAGGCCTACGACGAGGATATACCGTCGTCTCCTCCCACCAGGGCTTCTCCGCCCGACGAGATTGGATCGTTCCACTCCATGATCGCTAGGGCGTCCGAGCTTTTCCAACTCTGCCCTGAGGAGAAGAAGAAGGAAGGCTTCCTTTATCAGCGGCGCGAGGCCAAGAGGAAGACGGTCCTCGCAGTGCCTCTATTGGACGACATTTGGGATGAGGGCCTAACCCTCCTCAAGAACCCTTCCATGACGCCAGCTAGAAGAGACCGGTACGAGAAGAAGTACCGAGTCCCCCTGTGCCTCCGGGCGCAGCCTACCCCGGACTCCGTCGTCTCCGCAGCAGCCAGGAAGAAAGCGGGGGGGGGTGCGGCCTCCACATCGACTTCCCCACCGGACGGCGAGGGAAAGAAATTGGACGCGATGGGACGCAGAGTCATCTCGTCGGCAGCGACGATGATTAAAGCGGCCAACGCCTTGGCTATCGTGGCCCGCTACGACAGGGAGCTCTGGTACAAACTGGCTCCCCTGCTGGACTTCCTCCCGGACGACAAGAGGGCGGAGGCCCTGGAGATCCTACAGGAAGGTGAGGTGGCTTCGCACCACGCCATCACCGTGGCGACGGACATCGCCGACACTGGGTTCCGCCAGTTGGGCAACGGCGTTTGCCTTAGGCGGCGCGGATGGCTCAAGGCTACGGACTTCCGGCAGGACGTTCAAACCAGAGTCCTGGACATGCCCTTCGATGGGAACAACCTGTTTGGGAAAACAGTGGACGATTCCCTTCAGGCCATTAAAGCGGACACTGAGACGGCCCGGGCCCTTGGAGTTCTGCAACAACGACGGACGCCCTTTCGGAGCAGCGGAGGCAAGGGCGCCTCCAAAGGTTCTGGCGGCGGTTTCTCTTCCTACCGTCAAGCGGCCCGCTCGTCGTCTCAGGAGGCCTACAGAGGCCGAGGCAAGTCTGGCGGACCCCGCCGTCGTCGCCAAGGAGGTCAAGGCGGCAAGGCCGCGTCCAAGCAGGATTGAACCGGCCGTGGGGTCGGGCCCCCACAGAAGCACCCCGGTGGGAGGCCGGCTGGCGAGCTTCGTCAGCGTGTGTGAGTCCATCTCCACCGACCGTTAGGTGCTGGACGCCTTGGCCCGGGGCCACGCACTCGAGTTTCAAAGAAGGTGTCCGCGCGTCCCCCCCGTGGCCAGGAAAGAACTTCACGTCCCTCAACTTCTCCTGGAGGTAAAGGCGATGCTCAGGAAGGGCGCCATTGAACTCGTCCCAAAGAGGCTTCGGGGCTCCGGAGTTTACTCGAGATACTTCCTCGTGAAGAAGAAGACGGGAGGATGGCGCCCCATCCTAGACCTGCGACGTCTGAACAAGTTCATCAAGGCGCAGAAGTTCCGGATGGTCACCCTCCAGCATGTCCTGGGTCAGCTGGAGGAAGGAGACTTCCTATCGTCGTTGGATTTGGAGGATGCCTACTTCCACATTCCCATCCTAAAGGGGCACCGAAAATTCCTCAGGTTTGTGTTCCAAGGGCGTCATTACCAGTTCAAAGCCCTCCCCTTCGGTCTACGGTCGGCACCCAGGGTATTCACCAAGTGCCTCGCACCGGTGGCAGCGCAGCTGCGCCGCGAGGGGATCCACGTCTACCCCTACCTGGACGACTGGCTCATCCGCACCAAGACGAGGGAGCTCGTCGTGGAGCACACGGCAAGGACCGTCCAACTTCTCACGGACCTGGGATTCTCCGTGAACTATGCCAAATCACACCTGGTGCCCGCGCAAGACGCACTGTTTCTGGGAGCGAGGCTCAACACAGTGTCCCTTCTGGCCTCCCCGTCGGAGGAGAGGACCAGGACCATCTTGGGCAAGGTGCAGCGGATGTTGGTGGCCGACGCGGCCAAAGTGAGGTCCATCAAGTCCCTCCTCGGGATGATGTCTTCCTGCATCTACCTCATTCCCATGTGCAGGCTCCGGATGCGCCCGTTGCAGGAGTTCCTGGATGCGCGCTGGGTCCAGACGACGGGCAGCTTCGAGGAAAGGATCGCGCTCGACGAGAGTTTCCGACGAGCGATACGGTGGTGGGGCACCCGCGCGCACCTGACGGCGGGCATGGACTTCCAGACCCCAGCCCACCAGGAGACAGTGACCACGGATGCCTCCCTGGAAGGGTGGGGAGCGCACACCGAAAATCTGCACGCAAGGGGACTGTGGCTCCCGACGGAGAAGTCCCTACATATCAACGTCCTGGAGCTCCGTGCAGTGTTTTGGGCCCTCAGGTCCTTTCTTCCGTCCCTCAAGGGCAAGGTGGTGAGGATCTTCACCGACAACACCACCACCATGTTGTACATCAGGAAACAGGGCAGAACCAGGTCCCCAGCACTGTCCAAGGAGGCGCAGGACCTGTGGCATTGGGCCGTCGCCCAAGGGATATTTCTGGTGCCGTTTCATCTGGCAGGGATAAAAAACACCATCGCCGACTCACTCAGCAGGGAGCTGCGCTCGTGCCACAAGTGGGAACTAAGGCAGGATCTAGTGGACCGCCTCTTCCGACGGTGGGGCACACCCCAGATCGACCTGTTCGCGACGGCGACGAACTCCAAGTGCCAGAGGTTCGCCAGCAGGTTTCCCCAGGCGAGGAGCATGGGCGATGCTTTCTCGTTCCCCTGGGAGGGCCTATTCCTCTACGCGTTCCCTCCGTTGCCACTGCTAATCCGGCTAGTCAACCAGCTCAAGAGGTCACGGTGCAGGATGATTCTCATCGCACCTGCGTGGCCGAGGCAGATATGGTTCCCGGACCTTCTGGACTTGTCAGCGTCCCCGCCAATCAAGCTACCGGTGGACGCGGATCTACTCTCCAGAGAAGGAGGCGCCATCCTCCACCACGACCCGAAGTCGCTGAACTTGCAGGCCTGGCTCCTGCAGCACTAGAGTTTAGAGGATACGACATACCGGCCGACTGCAGAGAGGTTCTTGCAAAGGCCAGGGCGTCCTCGACTCTTAAATGCTACGGAAACAAATGGAAGAGGTTCTCTGTCTGGTGCCACGCACAGAAGATTAACCCTCTACGGATTACGGCTCCCCAAGTACTGCCGTACCTGCTGACGCTGGCCAAGGCTGGACTGGCACACGCGTCCATCAAGATTCATCTTGCTGCGATCTCCCGATACACCAGAACCACGGGGCGGACGTCCTTGTGGTCTCATCGTCTGGTGAAAGAGTTCATGAAGGGACTATTCAGATCGTTCCCGCCGGTGAAGGCTCCGGCCGGGCGTGGGAGCTCAACGTGGTGCTGACCAAGCTCATGGGACCTCTGTTCGAGCCTCTGCACTCGGCCCCGTTGAAGTTTCTGTCGTGGAAAACAGCGTTTCTCGTGGCCATCACCTCTGCACGACGGGTGGGAGAGATCCAGGCCCTTTCCTGCAAGGCCCCGTACTTGACTTTTCACGACACGAGGGTAGTGCTCAGGACGCACCCCTCCTTCATGCCCAAGGTACCGTCGGACTTCCATCTCAACGAACCCTTGGTGTTGCCTGTGTTCTTCCCGTCGCCTTTGTCGCCGGCCGAGAGGACTTTGCACTCGCTGGATGTGGCTAGAGCGCTGAAGTTCTACGTGGACTGCACAAAGTGTTTTCGGAAGACGTCACAACTCTTTGTAAACTTTGGACTTGTCAATCAGGGGAAGGCTCTCTCGAAGGCTTCCATTTCCAGATGGCTCTCCGGCTGTATCATGTACTGTCACCGGTTGGCAAACCGACCGCTGCCTGGCCGTCCGAGAGCCCATTCCACCAGAGCGATCGCAGCTACCACGGCGTTCCTATCTGGTGTGCCCCTGCTGGACATATGCAGGGCTGCTACGTGGAGGTCGACGCACACCTTCACGAAATTCTACTGCGTCGATCGGGATTCCAGGGAGGAGTCCAGGGTCGGCCAAGCAGTGCTGCGCAACCTGTTCGCCTGAGGTGAGCCTGGTGAGGAGGTAAGATGCTTAATGTTGAGTTTGATGTAATGCTTAATGTTGAGCCTTTGCCACCTCCCGTGGTTGTGCATGTGTGTACTGCTATGTATTCTTTATTCATGAGCATGTGAATCCATGCCAGACCCCATGCTGGTGAAGGAACAAGTTACTTACCTGTAACTGTTGTTCTCCAGCATGGGTCTGGCATGGATTCACATGCGAACCCTCCCGCCTACCCCTCTGCGGCTCTTCACTTGGTCATACTGCCACTTCACGTGCTTCCAAATCTGAAGATGGCTGCCAGAGGCGGGGCTTAGGTAGAGGGCAGTCATTGGCTGTGGTCAGTATGACGCAGAGACCAGTGATTGGTTACTACTACGAAAGACAGATCAGAAACGAAACTGATACTGGTTTTTTCTTTACCGAGGATTCCCAGCCTGACGACGGGGAATATTCATGAGCATGTGAATCCATGCCAGACCCATGCTGGAGAACAACAGTTACAGGTAAGTAACTTGTTCCTTACGGTACCGTTATTGACCCCGTTATCCCTTTGCAGATCCCGTCCTTAACGCCTGCTAAAACCAGGCGGTAAGGAAGGACCCGCAAAGGGACCTCGGAATAGGGCGCAAAGGGATTACCGGCACCAGTGTCATTACCGGTGCCCGGTATCCCTTTGCGCCCAGCTTGTAATGAGGGCCAATGTTATAGAAGAGTATTTTTCAAAATGGGAATGATTCTAGTTTCATTGTCAGTGCCATCATACTAATTTATGTGAAAAAGATATTATCTGGGTTTCTCTAATGTATTTTAAAGCTTTAAATACAGCCAAAACACAGGTTTGTGAAATTGTTATTTATAAATGTGCAGAAAAACCGCTCAGTTGTACAAAAAAATCAAACAGTTTTAGGTATCAAATGAGCAGACCTTAAAATATGCTTGCCATAGGCTTGCGATATCTAGTCCGGTTTCTTCTGTCTAGTTCCCCTTCCACTGAAATGGCCTACGTAAAAAGAAAGATTAGGCGATGGGCTAAACCTTTCACAGAAAACAGCACACTAATATGATGATTTGTCCAGGCTCACTATATCGTCTGCTGGCAACGCCAGGATACAAACATGAACGCGTTGGTTCCACAGTGTTGAATTTGGATACCTAATCCCCTCTCCGAAATTACACTTTATGTACATAATTGGAGGTGACGGCCTAAGTTTTACAACTCCCCATCTGAGCGAACCAATTTCTAGACCTTGAATACACTGATGCTATGTTTGGTTTTATAGCAACCACTATCTAGTGCAGGCACATTGCTGATAATAGCACCTGTTGTGCTACAAAACAAAGTACATATACATGCAGGTTTATCAATTTCAGACATAGGAAGGCTTAATGGAATTTGGTATTGTAATCTTACATATGAACACAGATCTCTGCAGTGAGTGCATACCACTTTGAGCTATCTTCTGAGCCATCACAGCACCTAAATCTATCAATATGGCACCCTGGCTATTGAACGTGATCAATATAATCTACACAGGAGTGCATAACACTTTGAGCTATCTTCTGAGCCATCGCAGTAACTAAATCTATCAATATGGCACCCTGGCTATTGCACGTGATCAATATAATCTACACAGAAATGTGAGAATGCTACAGGAGTTGTGCCATAGTGAACACACAAACTGTGTTTATCACAGTGAACACAGAAAGCATTACAGGATGAATTGTTAATGCAGAATGTACATGTTAACAACAGAGAGGCCACAGGTTTGGAGCCTCAGCAGCATGCCATAAAATATATTGACATGCTATTTAAGTTTGGTGTTGGTGAACAAAGGGAACTTACTTCTTTAATTCATGCAGTCGTGTGGGGTCCCCTTCCTAATTAGGGGCCTGGACAAGGGCCCCCTTTGCCCTCCCATAAAGATGTCTCTGGTTTAAATTTGGGGCAATAAGTATATCTTAGTAATGAGTTCATCTTCTATTCCAGGCTTTACAACAAAGTTTGGCGATGTAGCAACTAGACAATGTGACAATCCTACCAATGCATCTAATAGGTTTGCAATAAACCCAACATCCACCTCCCGCACCATACACCCCAACAAGATAGTGAAACTTGTAATAAAAAACAAAGGTTTGAAGATTTAGTGGAGGCATTATGAGCAGCACGTCAGTGTTATAGCTGGATGGTGTGCAGCCTGTGAGAAACCTGTAGGTGTCTCACCCACCAGTCCCTGGAGATCTGTCATCCAGGTCACCAGGACACAGCCATCACTTTTGGATCCAGTTCCTGGTGGTGGACCATTATGGGAGGATCATCTGGATGAGGGGTCTTTGGGGAGTGGAAGTGTGACGCCGGATGGCGAGACTCAGTATCACCTTTCCTGTAACACTTTTACCCATCCTAACAGGTAGGATACTTAGGGATTCAACACCCCCCACATTTTCCGACACAAACACTTTCCCACGGACAACTCACTGTGAGCGAAAACAGACTAACACCTATACCTGACATGTCCCAATACAATAGTCAGGCAGGGTCAGGCAAATACTGATCATTACGCACACCTGACTTCCATCACACTTCCCGACACAGATAAAAGGCGGAGCACGAGAGCATACTCTGAGCAAGGCAAATCACACAAGGAAGCAGCAGTTCCAAGATGGCAGTTTAATACAAGGCGGAAGATGGCAAGACCGAAGAGGATTGCAAGGAGGCAAGTGCCTTTGACCTTTTCACCAAAAGACTGCATCTCTCATTAACCTTCGAGAATAGGAAATGTAAGACCTGGAATTAAATCTGAAGACTCCTGCATTTTGTATCGGAGGTATCTGGGGCTCTCCTGTGTCGATAGTCAAGGCAGGGAGAAGCGTTTGTCGCTGTGGTACTGTCGCAACCCACATCCAGACACCCCTCTGGCAAGTCCAAGGCGCCAGGAGGGGTCTTGGCTCGGGTCTCCAATAAACTTAGGCATCCATTGCCTAGGCCCTCTTGGGGCCGGTCCTGGCGCCGTTGGCGCCAGGCTCATACTTAATAAAGACATGTGTTTAGGGAACTACTTTATTTCAAGTGCCAGCCAACATGGAGGCATCCACATATCTTGGCTCCTAGGAACCAATCTATGCGGTATAGTGTTTTGGGTGTGGTAGCCTAGGAACTACTTTACCTGGACTACTTTCCTGAAGCTATTTAAACCACACCCGACTTGGATAACATGCTTCGCGTTACTTTGCAATCCTGCAACGTGACGTTCACCGTGTTCAGCTGTACCCACGAACCTCGGAAGAACAGCATCTGTAATGAGACAAGGACATAGTTAGCAGCTTACCTGTCATTTTCATCGTTAGCTGCCCACAGCTCCTGCGAACAGCTTCCTAGGATAAGCACGCCTCGGACCGACGGATCTGCAAAAAAGGAAGGAAAACAAGATATTAGAGACTTACAACATAACAAACTGTGCCGAAAGGCTTACCTTGCAAGTCGCCCCTCAACCAGCATCGCCTTGGAATTCCACACTCCGGGTGAGCACCGCGATCTATAGGAAAGAAAAGGCAACAGGTTAGCAAAGGCAAGGCATCACAGCGCTGTGCATAGCGCCTACTTACCGCATCATAGCGCTCTTTACACGACATCATTTACCTGCGAGACCCAATTCAGCCAATGCATCACACTGGACTTCCGCACTCCTAAGGAAGAGAAGGAGACATTTATTAAACCAAGAAAAGAATGCAAGTATAACAACAATATATAACAGCAATAAGACCTACCTGAAAGACTCCAAACGGGCCGGCATCAGTGAAGTAACTAGATCGCATCACCCACAAAGGACAACGCGCCCCTGCCAAGAAGGCAGGACGGAGAGCACACCTGAATTAACAATAAGGTGAGGAGAGGCCCAGAGGGGCTGCAGGCATCCGCGGTGGTGGGGGGCTGATTACCCCAGTTGGCCAGTCTTGAACATAGCCCTCCTGCATTACAGGTAGAACTCCCCTGCTGGTCCCACCTGGGAACTGCAGAGAAGAATACCAGAGTCCCTATGGTTGGGTGGCGTCCCTGTGGATACCAGGTGAGCGTAACAGGTACTGTCCTTGGCTCCTACAACAAAGTCATACCAGTGAAGACAGCACTGCCTGTGAGTAGTTGAGGAGACTGATACCAAACCGGCATGTGTGGGAACCAAGGTTGCAAGCAGCAACATTGTATAAAGAAGATTATTAAAACAGATGAGTGAATGAATTTCGAAGCTAAGATATGATACCATAGACAGAGTGGGCCGGCATCACGTGGGTGCTCATTCGAAAGTTTCTGTTTAGTATCCAGCTGAAAGGGTGCAAACGTTAAAAGAAAGAGAATTGTGAAATCGAAGTGGTCCTGCAACAGGTCAAGCCAAGCCCTGTGCATATTTGAAAGTCTTTGATACTTGATGTAAAATTGCCATTTGTCCGGGCCCGGCTGAGGGAGACTAATTGTTTTGAAGGGATCTAAGTCCGGCTGAGGGGGATCCAGGATGAACCGTGAGTCACCCAAATAAGAGTAACATACGAACATTGTGTGACCAAGTAAAAGGTGAAAGACAGGGTCGAGCCCGGCTGAAGCAAGCCTGTGCAGAACTTTGTGCTAAAAGCATCTGAGCCCGGCCAAGGGGCATCCGGGGTGAATACTTGTGAAAATCTAAAGAGGCAAAGAACTTGTTGTTTATTTGGTCGCATCAGGCTCTTTGAGTGAAGAGACTTTGAGAAGCAAGGAGACTTACGCTCCGAAAGCCCTGATGCTAATGATTGAACTGTGACCTTGTGCTAAAGAAGCCCGAGACTGTGCTACGCTCAAGTGAACTGCCTTGTCCCGTAGTAGAAATGTGGGAAGGGAGGCCATCCACCTGAACACCTGACATGTCAGTTTAAACACTTCTTTCTTTTTCATAACATTATTCCCCACAGTATTTGAATTTAGAGGTAAGGGTTGGCAATAGGTTTTTTTGTATAGGCACTTTTATTTTGACAAGACACTACTAGGACTGCATTATTATTATTTGATGGTCATAGCTTGCTCCCATCTGTAGATTTAGGTTTAGATAGGCGTTTATCATACCCTTTTTGAAATTTAATAAACACCCTTGAACTCTGGTCACTTGTGCCTGTCTTACTGTTGATACCATGCCTTCTTACAAGACCATCTCAACAAACATCATTAGATCACAGGGTAGAGTCAAATTAAAATGTAAGCCGTGCAGGCCAGTGGGAGTCAACCTTCATCGTGTAGGGGAGATTTCAATGGGGCAATGTGCATTAATTGAGTTCACGGTTTCAGATGGCCTCAAGGTTTTCGTGGACTCAGTAAAGGACCTTGCTTCTGCTGGTGATGTAAAGAAGTAGGCGCATCCACCATACTGGATTCTGAGTTTAGATGGAAAGGGTATAGAGTAGGGAACTACCTGCTCCCTAAGGTACTGCTTGACTGTATCAAAGGACTTGCATGCTGTCTGAACGGTCGGGGAAAACTCTGTGTAGATGACTAATCTGCTAGACTGAAAGCACAGTTCTCCTTTTTCCCTAGTCAGCTTGAGGACTAGATCTCTGTCCCTATAACTGAGCAGTCCCACTATGATTGTGCGCGAAGGGGCACCCGGCTTTGGTCTGTATTGTAATGCTCTGTGGGCTCACTGAACCAGGAATCTGGAGGAGAATTGTGGATTTCCAAGAATTTGCCTCAACGTGTTCTTGACAAACATCTCCATAGAACCCTTAGGAGCTGACGCAGGTATTCCCATAACTCGCACGTTATTGCACCTGAGCCAGGATTCAAGATCTTCACGTTTCATTTTGATGGTCAAACATTCTTTCTTGAGGGTTGTTAAGGCAGTTCCCATTGATTCAACTTTATCTTCAGTTTCACCAAAACTGGTTTCTGCCTGAGTAATTCGACACCTCGCGTTGTCTAGCTTGGTATGAAGGGAGTTAGTATTAGCTGCCAAGTCGTTGAGTTTAAAATTTACTGAGGGGACCCTGCTCTGCATGGCTTCCGTTATCCAATCCAGTTGGCCTTGTGGAATTGTGTTACTGGTCCCCTCCAATACTGATGAAGGTGCCTGGTGTGTCATCCCTAGCTTGGGTGTTTGTAAAGGAGTCCATGGGACCTTTCTTGCCTGATCCCCTAGTCACCCTGTGGGTGAGTTGAGAAGCAATACAAGGGTGCTAGTACAGTATAGAGGGGAGCTGGAGTCAGAAAAGCCTGTGAACGCAAAACGGCCCTTAACACCAGTGTTTGACCGGGATTTTATACAGTGGTCCAGTTCAGACACTATACACAGCCGAGTGTTCGTTGCTCCGAAACAAACTATATCCACAGGAGTGGCTCAAAAGCAGAGGCGGATTTAACGGTCGCCAGGCGAACAAACAGCGAGCGGGCCCCTGTGGCCTGCCCTGCCCCTTTCCTTCCCAGTCTCTCTCTGAGGCACAGGCCACAAGGCCCTTTCTGCTGTGACTTCAGCCAGTGCCATCCATTCCCATAAAATAAATGTCAGTGAGGAAGGAACACAAAGGACACATTCTGCCGAAGCATTCTCTGTGTTAAAAGAGCTGCATTGGTCTAGTGGTTAAGTGCATTCATTAGGTCTTGGGAGGCCCTTGGGTCGTGTTCAGACCCCGCCTGCGACACATACCTGTAAAGGGATGGTAAGGAAATCCCGCCCCCCCCCCTGCCCCTTTGGTATTTAAATATCATGGAACAGCTTCTTAACTGTTTTGTTTGAGATAATAATACATTTTACAGTGGGGCTCTTGCTTTTGCGTTGGGAAACATTCTAGCTGTTGTTTTGAAACTGTTCTTCAGCATTTCCACACGCAATCCGTTAACAAAACAGCTTGATTGTGGGAGAATAGTAACAAGTTGGGGCTGCATGGCTCTACATCAAGCTTAAAACCCACAGCAATGGCTATCAGGCCGCAGGCGGTGAAAGACTGGTAAGAGATCGGGGGCTAGTAGGATCATTGAGGCACCTCGAGTGGCAAAAAAGAAGTGTTGCTTCACTGGGCCCACAGACCACTTGTTGGCAGTCTTGACAGCTGACTTTGCTCCCAGTTTGGTCCCCAAACAACAAATGCGCCGCACAAATGTTTAAAGTGTGCTTTGCAGTGGCTGTCTAGGCACTTTTGGCTGGGGTGTCCCAAAGTGGGGCACTGATTTATGGAGGGGAGGCATGAAGTACGAGCGCACACACATAATGATCATAGTTTAGGATAATGGGGTGGCACCTAGGGTGGCCAATCAGAAAAGTTGCAAGCTGCAAGCTGAACTGCTTGTATGGGCTCCCGATGTATATACATTATGGAAATGGGTCAAGCAAAAAGAATGTGAGATGTTTATTTTGCTCATTCTGAATCAAGGTTTTCACATAAATGCCAAGCGAAGCGAAGTTTATGTTGTGTGCTATATGAATGGACAGTATATTAATATTATGTAGCAAGGTAGCTCAGTGGGTTGAGCACTTGTTTCTCTATGGGGTGTGTGAGTGTGATATCTGCAGGTCGAAGATTCTAATTCTGGCAAAGCCAACTCTGCCTTTCATCCTTCCAAGGTCCATATATCAGTGCCAACTTTAGTTCCGGATTATTGTATGTGAATATGTTCTATGTATAGTGGTTTGGAGAAGCGCTATTTACGTAACCAATAATTATCATCAACTCAAGTGTAGTGACTCTTGAGAGTGCATGGCAAAAGTTGAAAATTGAATTGCTTTTATGGGCTCCCAATGTTGGTAGATCAGGCACGATGAGATTGCACGATTTTCCCAGGATTAAACACTTTGTTTAGGTAGCGAAACTAGGGTTCTGTCCCAGGTGGAGATGTAAGAACTTGACCACATGTCTTCCCAGGTATCCTTCATATTAGTATTTTTAAGGCTTGGTAATCAAAAGGGTAAATAATTGTCTAGCATGCCTTGAAAAGTGCACAAATCACATAATAAATGCACCTGACAAATATACATACATTATAGAAACAGGTCAAGCAAAAGAATGTGATGCTACATTTGTTTTCCCCATCCTGGATGCCAGGTTTTCCTGTGTAAACCAAGAGAATTTTGTGGTGTGCAATATATGAATGTCATTTTATTATTGACGTCTTCTCATTGCATTATTTTATGAAGCTTAGCTGTGTTACTTCACTGTTTGCACAACAATGTCTATAAAGGAACTGTTTTTATTTTTTGCACAGTACTGAATGTATTGTACTGCGCCATGTGTACTTATTAAAGTCATATTCCGACAAGGTGTTGTACTTTTGTGAAACATTTCCACAGTTGTAATTACAAACATTGGATCCAGCTAGTTTTCTTAGAGCAATTTTTCTAGGAAATTGTGTGGTCTTCATAAACTGTAATTCTCTTTCGCCCTTAACCTTGAAACATGTTGATTTCCAACATTAGTTTCAGGCTTGATCCTCCAATATTACCATTGATAGCAAAGCCTGCTGAGGAGGCCCAGCTGTTTCCAGTTAGTCAGACCCCTAAACACAGGTTACTGTAATAAAAACAATTTAATTTTTTTTTTAAAAGGGCCCTGTGTCAGGTGCTGTCCATGCGACTACACAGCATGGTAGCTAATTACCAAAGACTCTGGACCAGCTTGCTTCCACGGCCACCTGTCACCGGCCACGTCCAGTCACATGGGTATACCAGCGGTGTAGGTTCCAAAGGTTTGGCTCCCAAGCACAAGTGCCCAATCATTTCCTGCTGGCCAGGTGCCACCACAATAGCATTGAGGCCGATCGAACACACCCGTAGTATGGGCCTTTAAACATAGGCGTTATGTTTATCTTTTTTTTTTTTTTTTTTTTTTATTGTTTTGGTAGTAAATTTCCTTTACACCTTTACAAAATTTGATCATCATAAAAATACATTTAAAAACATGTTATGTACATGAGAATAATATGATAATTTTGCGTCACCTCACCTAAATTCATTTCCTCTAAAGAAAACCTTAAGGCAGAACTATACAACTATGCAAATACACTGTAGGCACAACAACAAGTCACCTGCAATACATCATATCAGAATACCCACCACCTAAAAACTCCCATGCGCATAATAGCGCAAAGGAAAGAAAAAAACACATCAAGCAATCAAGCAAAACGCACAAAAACACAAACAAAAACAGAGGAGAAGACAGCAATAAAGCGAGGTACAAAACTAATTATTGCACCCTAACCCCTTATTACCCATGCGGATAGGGCAAACCTATCCTATCAAAAATTGCACAATTCATTGGTAACAGTTTTTCTTCAATCAATGAAACAAGTCTAACAGCGTTATGTTTATCAGTCGCACAGAACTCCTCTTCCACTCCAGTTCTTATGATCAGGGGCAGACAGCTGCCACATCGATTACGGCCGTCTCACCAGATCCAGGAGGGGGCACCCTTCACCATTAAATATCATGAGGAAGACTCGCCATTCGTCTCCCTGGTTCATGGAGACTGGACTTTCTTTCACCAGTTACTGTTCAACCACATCATGCTTCCGGCAGTTTTCAGGAGCCAATGCGGAGCTAGCCCAATTCAGCTCCTCCCCTTTTGCTTTGTTTAATAAACACCCTTGAACCTTGGCTTCAAATTTTAAGTTGATCACTTGTGGCACACCTTAGAAGTCATATGGGGGTTCAGAAGTCAGGTTTTACGTCAAGTGCAGACCTGCTATTTCTCATAGTTAGGATACATTTTCCGGTGACCTAACACTCTCACTTGGAGGGTCTTCACACTTCAGCATCCCCGCAGGCTAGGGGAGTAGAAAACCGAATCTGAGTTGTGAACCGAAGATAAGGACTTGCCACATGTGCCTGAGCCTGACTCTTAACTAAAAAAGACATTACACGCAAGAGTCACAGAGATTTAGAACAGATCTACACTATGAGCCCTGGAGGGGCTTTTCTAGAAGTGTGTCTCATGTTTAGCTGGGTATGCAGAGGCATTGCTATTGTGGGTCTCTTGTGTTGCTTTTGAAGAAGACACAGAGCTCCGTTATCCTGCACTCCCAGTTCTATGACCCCTAAACTTCTCTTCTGCACTTGCAGCCAGGCAAATAATTGGAGAGTCCTCCAGGTCAAGTAATTGGTGGCACACAGCAAGAGCAGCACACTAACCCATTTACATGGTGTCCATAACTCAAAAGGCAGGAGAAGACGGAGTCCACTCTCTGTTGAAATAGAGAGGCGTGAACCGTGATGCAAGCTATCCAGTGCTACCTGGGTTGGGGAACCATGTACGTCTGCTCACCGTTTGGGTGCACAATAACGAGGTGATGGAATACTGTGCACATGGCTGGTGACGAAAGCATTCCAGATGCCTACACATTCCATAGAATGCAGTCCTAAAATAAAACTACAATTGACCAGAGGAAGCCCATTGGGGGTTCCCATTCCCCGGGCACCCTCCACAGGTCAATCAATACGAATGCTAATGAATGTTGCAGACGGATAATTCATTATCTTTTAGGCCCCCTTTCTTCTGGGATACGGATCCCTGGACCTACACAAATTGTAGAGAGTCTTTTTTAAATACCTCTCTTCCAAAAGGCATACAAGTGAAACCCAGAAAAGCCATTTAAATGTGTTTCTGCCACAGACCCATACATATTGTCACCTTCACTCTTCATTACCTAGGTTTCAAATTACAGAGTTAGTTACATTCGATGGTTTAAGCTAATTTCTGTGATTTATGGGTTCACTGACATGGTCAGGGTCATGACCCTGTCAGGAGGGATCAGGATCCCCTTCCAGACGTTGGGAGAGGGGGTCCTCAGTTACTATTACCCACCACCTGTGCCGTGCATGCTGCCAACCTCTGTTGCACAATGCCTCCCAGTACTGTTTCTGGCTAGTGGGTGCTCTTTTCTGTTTTGGACAACAACTCCCAGAAGGCACCTGAGAGTATCCAAGAAAAGCCAAACTCGAGCCAGGAGAACAGAATCAAGGGCAGACACGGAATGGACTAGGAATATTTTTGTCAAACAGAAATGAGACACCCCCGCCCTACTTGCCAACCCAAGACTGGTCCTGGTTGAAAGGTGGGGTAACAGAAAACGAATTGGGAGTGAGGAGCGACTGCAGGGAGAGAGGAGAGACACATGCACACTCCCCAAACAGAATTAGAAACTGAACTCACCAGCACAGGTGAAAAATCAGAAGAAAAACAAAATGCCAGACCCACAGCAAGCAGAGAGTTTTTTTAAGCTGTTTACCTGTGTGGCTCAGCCCCTGGAGAAAAAGGCAACAACAGATTGGCCATTAGAGTCAGATGAGCACTAGAGCCAATGGATGGGGAGAGGTGAAATGTAGTAGACACACAGGGCCTCATCACAAGTCCAGCGGTAACCCTTAAAAGCGGCAGTAACGGAATTGGTGCCGCCAGTACCACACCACCAGATCACGAGCTGGCGCATATACCACCGACTGCAAAAGCAGCTAGCGCTATTTCAGCCAGCCACACAAGGCGTAAACAGAGCCGCATCACAAGTCTATGTCCGGCATAATTAGCACTGAAAACCCATGCTAATACCGCCTAAAACACGTTGCAGTTACCTCCAGCTTGTAGCTGGAGGTAAATGAACACAGATACCTGGAATGAAGCCACAGGTGATCCCAATCCACTCCAGAGGGCTACATAAGGCACACGCCTACCACAAACACTGTTTCCAACACCATGCTGCCACTAGCCACTGTGAGCTGGGACAGGCAGCTGCACATGCTGCATCTGGAAGAAGAGAGGCCGGACAACCAGGCCAGGCACAGGGAGTCCGAGGGTGGGGGGTTGGGAGGGGTGGGGAGGAGGAGGTGGAGAGCCCAAGCAAGGCATGCACCGATCCCCAGGCTTAGGCCCTCACCCTGGACCCTCACCGACAGCCAGTTGGTCACCATGTACCAGCTCACCAGGGAGGCCATAACAGAGCTGCTTACCACAATACAGGACAACATCGGGAGCAAGATCAATATCTGGACAGCTGTGCCCCCACTGCTGAAGCTAGTGTCTGTCCTACAATTTCATGGAACTGGCACCTTCCAGCAGTCTGTGGCCATGATGCACGGCATGGCACAGCCCAGATTCTGCCATGTGTTTGAAGCCTTCCTGCGACAAGTGCAATGCCACATCTCACTACCTACCACCCCAGCCCAGGTCAGTGCCATGAAGGCACAGATCTATGCCATTCCCCAAATGCCAAAATGTGATCGCTGCGCTAGACTGCACCCATTTTGCCCTGTTGGCCCCCCAAGCCCACAAAGCAGTGTACCAAAACCGCAAGCACTACCATTCCCTGAATGTGCAGGTGACCTGCAACTCCAGCCTGTACATCACCCACTGCTGTGCCCGCTACCCTGGTTACACCCATGATGCAATGGTCTTACGGAACAGCACACTGCCAGGATACATGGAGAAGCACAGAGGACAACAGACCTGGATAGTGGGTGAGTAAAAAAGCCAGCAGACAAGTGCTGCGAAGCACATGCCCAGAAAAGGGGGGGGATGCAAATGACTACACAAAAGATAAATGCAAAATCTGTACTTCAGCACTTCCCACAGCATCGTCACAGTACAGGCCAGGAAGCATGCACATGTCAGACCTACCTGCATGGAGAAGCAGTTGTACACATACAGTAGCAACCATATTCACCAACATGACTACAGGTACCACAATGCAACATGCACTTACCGAATCAATGCTGAAAAATGGCCACATTGCCTCACACAACAACAACCCTGCCAGTACTATAACCATGCACTCATGTGCAGCCAGCCACAATGCTCACCCGTTGGCACCAGATGCCCAGGGTGGGCCCATGGGGAACCAAACATGCCACATGCATGGTGGAAATACACTGCCACATGACCTCCACCATGCCTGCTGCACATGTCACTGACAGACACCTTACGTAACAAATACTGCAAATGAACAGGGTACACGTGAAGCACAAACACTGCATGACCCAAGTGACACTGCATGCACAGACATAGAATAGACACATGCCGTGATAAAGGTCCATTGACCTGATATTGTGTAAATCCACCACCACGCCTTACACTGTGTCTAATGCCTGTGCCTCCCCCCATGCAGGTGACTCTGGATACCCGCAGCTGCCCTGGCTAATGACCCCTGTGCGTGATCCACAAACACCGCAGGAGAGTGCTGACAACCACGCTCACAGCGGGACCCATGTGTACATCAAGTGTACCTTCGGTCTCCTGAAGGCATGTTTCTGCTGCCTCGGACATACCGGTGGAGCCCTGATGTCTGCTCCAGAGAAAGTGGGTACAATTGTGCTTGTGTGTGCCATGCCGCACAATATCTGTCTGAGGGGAAATGTTCCACTACCCCCTGACGTGGACATGCCTCCCCCAGAGGATGAGGATGCAGTGCCTGTGGCTGGGGCAAATGCATGCATTGCAGAGATGACGTGAGGGATGGGAGATTGGCATGCCAGGGACTGATAGACAATTTCTTTTGACACTTTTACATGCATGACTGTGTGACACCACCTCAATCAATAAACACGACAATGACACAATCAGGAATGTCCTCGCATTGATGAAGTTCAACGGTTTTATGTAATGAAGTGCTCCAACTAACCCCCCTCCCACCACCAACTCCCCATCACACTATCCCCCCTTCGTCCCCCAACTCCCCATCACACTATCCCCCTGGCCCCACCAACTCCCCAGTATGGCCACTCATGGCGATCAGTGTCTCAGTCCTTCACAACAGTGGCCTCTTCCCCCACCCCTCTGCCAGACCCCAGTGATTTTGGGCACAGAAGGCGATGTGACAGACGCCTCAGCGTGCCCTATAGGGACCCCTCTGTGGGTGTGGGTGAAGTGGAAGGGACGGTGTCTGTTCCCAGGTTTGTTGCCATTGCACCTCCGTGCTATGCCGATGGCTTCTGCCAGTGCAGACACGACTTCAGTCATCTTCCTGACCCTCTGGCCGTACAGTGTCAGGTCGGCCGTGCTGGCTGCTGTCTCTGCGCTGTTGCGCACGATGGCCCGCACAATCCTGCGTGTGGCCCCTTCAATGCTCTCCCTAATGGCATGCAGGTGTTCGGAGTGCGTGTGGCCAATTGCCTCCATTTCCCACTGTCTGCGCTCCATGTTGTCAAGCCTCTGCAACATCATACTGCATGTTGGTGTGTGCTGTGTGAGTGAGGGGCACTGCACTGGCCCTGCACTGTATTCAGGGGAGCCATATGAGGGCTTATCAACGTCCGGCTCAGGTGACAGAGCATGCTGGTGGCATGGAGGGCGATCTGGGCAGTGTGGATTACTTGCAGCGTCGCGTGCTCTCCGGCGAGTGTGGATGCTGGCGGCGTGGAGGGCTCTCTGGGGAGTGTGGATGCTGGGCGGCATGGAGGGCTCTCTGGGGTCTGTGTCCCTTTAGCAGGTGTTGATGGTGTCCCCCCTTTGACTCCTCAGTTACCCTGCCAGCAGATGTGGCTTCAGTGTCTGTGCCTCTAACTGTGGGTGTGGGTGCAGTGTGCCTTGCACTGCTCCTGGTGACATGTGGTGTTGCTTGGCCCTGCTGTATTGCGGTGTTACACAGTGGGACATAAGCCTCAGTGTAGCCTGAGTGGGCCTTTGTGGGGGGATTGTTGTGGTAGTGGCAGACCTTGAAGGTCTGGATACGCCGCTCCCAGATGGGTCTGCAATGTTCTCCTCTGATGCGTGGCTCCCCCATGTGTGTTGGCATACACATATGGGTAAATGGTCATGGTTGGTCAGGGGAGATTGTATGTGGGTCCAGCTTCATGCCGTTGCTTATAATTATAATTATTTGTTATAACACGCTTAATACCGAAGAGGTTTCTAAGGGTGGACCTGGGATTCGAACCTGTGTTTCTCTGCGTTTTCTTGCTTTCAAGACGAGCGCGTTGCAACTCAGTTATGCTACCCGTGTCTCTAGTGATGAGTGTGTGACACATAGCCAGTTGATCTTTGGCCTGTGTGTGGGGAGGGCAGGGTGTCCATGCTGTGGCAGCTAGACTTCTGGCATGCATGCTTGTTGTCCTTCATGCCCCGCATCCCCTCCCTGGGTGGCACTTATATGGTGGGGTTGGGGATGGGAGTTGTGGCTTAGTCCATGGAACTGTCATGGCTCAATGGGGCACTGCTGTGCAGCCAGCAAGGCTGCACTGTGGTGCACAGTGATTGGCAGGCTGCGCAGATGTCGGTGTGAGGAACGTGTGCTTCCCTGTGGCGTGTCTGCCATGCCAACATGGGGCAGGCCAACGTGGCCCCGCAACATGCTGGTGTGACTGCTGCACAGTGTTGTTGTAGCTCACACATCTCAATCCTGCTGGCACAGGGTGCACCAGGAGGAGTGTGGTGCACATGGCATTTGTTTGGGTCACTTGCCGCCCCTTCCCGCTGCTGTGATGCTCGGGGTGCCCTTGGTGCCCTGCCCCATGGCTGCTTTGGAAGGGTCGCTGATGTCCTACCCCGTCACTCCGCCCTGTTGGCATGCCCAGCTTCTGGATCTGCTGACACGTGTCCCTGTCCACTGGGGCATCTTATGCTGGGCTGTCATTTGTGCGTGCACTTGTGTTAGGCTGGGCGGGTGGACTCACCTGGCTGCTGGCACCCGCCTCCGCACATCCGACTCTCTCTATCCCTTCGATGTCCAGCACCGTACTGCATTTTTCCTTCCAGGCAGTGGGGACCAGTGGCTCCACAGTGCCTCCTCCAGTCGCCAGGGACTCCTTGCCATGTTGGGACAGCAGTCACCGCACCCTAACCCTCAGGTCGTTCCACCGCTTGCGGCAGTCCTCTCCATCACGAGGCACACTTGCCACTGGTGTCATCTTCTGGCAGATGGCATTCCAGGTGGCTGTCCTGCGCTGCCCAGTGGTCTTCCGTTGCCGACTGCCATAAAGTTACTCACAGTGGGCAATGACCTCACCTGTGAAGGCCACCAGCTCTCCCTCACTAAATTCATGTTTCCGCAGGTGATGTTCTGCCACCTTGCCTCTTATCCTATTCTGGGACCAGAGCGCTGCAGGAAGTAGAGATATTTAATGGATTGTGTTTTTCAAAATGGCTGCCTCAATGCTTCCTGTTCCTGCGATGATACAATTTCTGCTGGCACAATTAGCGTCGGCACTAATAGCGCTGGGATTGCAGAAGGTAGCTCTATTAGCGCTGGTTTCTCAGTGGTAACCCTTATTTTGGCGCAGTTTCTGCCAGGCGCTAATAGCATTGCTGCCAGAGTCGGGGCATGACCCAGCGGTAATGCTATTTGTGCTCGGCGGAAAATGCACGAGATAACCACCAAACTTGTGATGAAGCCCACAGTATATAATGTGAGTGAGTGAAGGTGTGAAAAATCCTGCGGATGCCTCAGTGAAACCCTGCATAAAGTCTCCTCCGAGGTTGCAAGGGGAGAGCTGACGCTTCCTAATCGAACCGTGGGGGTTACATACTGCAGGAGAATCACCTGGGTGGAGACAGGGCCCAGGGTAGTGAGGAGATTCCGTGGGATGAAACACAGTATTTTTCCTCTGACAGGGAGATGTTTACCACTATGCCCGAAGAGGTTATGGCTTATTGCCATTTTAATATCTCTAAACATCCTGTTAAATCTAAGATCGTAAAATCTAAGGTTGTAACACCAAAGAATCTTTTTTATCCTTAAAATCAAATGCCCTCCTTAATACCAAGGGCACACTAAAAGGAATGGCGGAAATATTGCCTTCTCTAGACCATCTTCCTATAATGATGTTAAATCCTACAGCCCCTCTGTTAAAATTATTGAGGGAATTAAATCTACCTTTAAAAATACACAAGACGTGGAAAGCTCTGACTTTGAAAAAGTAAACTACATGTCCCATAATCCCATAGGGACTGAGACGAAGAAGAAGCCTGAAGAGGCATGTAGAGGTAGAAGATATGCAATTTGGCCTAACAGCCATTGCACGGGTCAGGCAATTGACATTAATGGGTTGCACCTGAAACCAATTGCCCCACCTAAGAGGCATAAAAGGCTGCAGCAGGAGAGGGGAGAAGGAAGGAGCTGGAATGCTGTCAGTAGTAGCAGAAGTATAAGAGCACGAGGATGGCAGTTAATGAGGAAGTGTGAACACTTAAAGGACGCCGAGACGTAGAGACAGCAGATTTCACCTGCAGGTTCTGAGAGGGTCCTGTGTTCCCAAGCCCTTCCTTGCCGAGGCTACAATGTGTTACGCTCACCTGGTATCCACGGGGACGCCCTTATGCCCTGGTTGCCGGATTCACCCTGGAAGTTCCCAATTCTAGACGATGGGCCACATTACGACCCTGGCGCAAATGGGTTAACGGCGCCGTAAAAGGCTGCGGCGCCGTTAACCCATTAGCGCCTAATTACGAGGTCCCTTTGCTGAGCCGTTAAAGTAGGGACCCGCAAAGGGACCTTCGCGTTAAGTATGGTACCGCAGTTTGCGGTACCGTACTTAGCGCCTTCGCCATTCCCATTATGCCCTATGGGGCAAAAATGGGAATGGGGAAGGGCAATGGGGAAATGGGGAAATACCGCCCTGCCAACTTTGGAATGGGGCGGTATTTCCCCATTTGACCATGGCGGACACGTTACGATACCGGCACCAACCATGGTGCTAATAGCGCCATGGTTTAGCGCCGGTATCGTAATGAGGGCCGATGCCTTCTATGGCGGGTGGGCCTGAAAACACAGGAGGACTGGACTTAGGAACAGATTTCGTTTCCTCCCACCAGCCCCCTGGACTCGACCTGATGGCCTCCTCCTCACCTTGTTATGATGTCTGGCGTGCTCTCCGTCCTGCCTTCTGTGCAGGGGTGCATAGTTTTCTGCGGGTTAAAGCGACCGAGTTAACTTCACTGGTGCTAACCCATTCAAGTGTCTTTAAGGAGGTAAGTCTGGTTATAGCAGTCTTTAAATGTCCTTGCTTTCCTTTCTTGCTATTAATGTCTTTTTCTTGTCTGTTTTCCCCTTAGGGTACGGAGGTTCGGTGGGTGCGCTACTTGGGTCAGGCTCCTCCCGGGATTATGGACGCAGGAGCGTATGATGGATGGTAGGTTAAGCGCGAAGTGCGGCGCGGTAATGTTTTTTCTTGCTAACCTGTATTCCTTATTCCTTATTCCTTTTCAGGTCACGGTGGTCTTTCTGGGCGTGTGAAGATTTCCGGAGCGGAACCAGTCAAGAAATGCCCGGCCAGGTAAGGATTTTGTGATTACTGCCATGAATGCCGTGAGTAACCTGTTTAACGTTGTCCTTCTTTCTCTCTCCTCCCAGGTGTTTCGTTGCGTTGCGTGCGTGGTGGCCTGATAATGCTGCCAACTGGATGGAGGACCGGGAGAAGCAGGAATCGACGGATGGATAGCTGCAGGTAAGCAGAGACTGCTAATGATGTTCTTTTGTCTCCTCTGCAGGTTCGCTATTCAAGGATCGCCGGGGCTGGTCTGTGAACACGATGAGCGTCACACTGCTGGCTGCAGAATAACGCAAAGCACTTTCTGTAGCTTGGGTGTGGTTTATATAGCCCCCCTGTAAAGTAGTCCAGGCTACCACACCCTAAAACACTGCACCACACAGTCTGGTTCTTAGGAACTAGACTGTGTGGGTGCCTCCATGTTGGCTGCAGGCCTTCACAGAAAAAGTAGTCCCTTCAAGGTAAAGTCCCAATCTGAACATGAGCCTGGCGCTAAAGGCACCAAGACGGACTCCAGGAGAGTCTATGATGATAATGTAAGGCCCTTGGGGCCCCAAATGAACTCCGAGTCCTAACCCTACCTGGCATGTGACCATGCCAGTGTGGTTCTGGGTCACGGGTTGTGACACAATGAGAAAGACGTGCTGAGAGCAAAGGTTTTCCCAGGTGCACCTAGTGGCTGTAATTGCAGAGCCCTGACCGTGCTAAGCCCGAGGCCTGCAGCAGAAAGCAAGCCGAGGGACGTGTATGGGAGGCATGGTATCACAAGTATGACAATGACACAATGGGTACTATTTGTATAACCTTTATTGAGGTTTCTGGGTCTGGAAAAACTCCTACTTTGCCCTATAACTAAGAGGGAAGTAGTCTCGACCATCAAACGATAAACAAAACAGTCCTAGTAGAATCTGTCAAATCAAAATGGCCTATGCTAACAAAGCCTAATGCCTGCCCTTTCTCTTGTACAAAAAGTGTATAAAGGAAAAATGTATGTTAAGGAAAAATCAGTGTTCAAAAGAGTAAATGTAGCTGATATCAGCTCTCCTCCCCACGTTAGACCACACAGAGTAAGCCGGTCCCTGTAGGCAGGATGACACACTCTGGCTCGGGTTTTCAATACCATAAACAATTCCAAAACGCGAATCGAGGCCTGTCTGGCCTTCCCAGTTAAAATCTTTCTTTCAGACCTCCAAATAATGTTTCAACACAAAGTTCACATAGGCCCCCCTTTGTCATGCTCAGGCCTCCTCAAAACACAGTTCACAGGGTCCCCCTCTGTCGGGATCAGACCTCTTCAAACACAGTTCACGTAGGTCCCCCTCTGTCGGGCTCAGACCTCTTCAAACACAGTTCAACAAAATTTGCACAGGGCTCCCTTCCCCAAGCTTATTAGACTTCAGGTTTCCCTAAGCCGGGCTCAGACCGCTTTTTGGATGTTGAAAACTTTCGAATGTGCTTGGCTTTCTTTACAGACCTCCACAGGACCACTTAGACTAAAGGTTCAAGGATCAACTTTCACTCTCCCTTTCTCTAGGAAGTCATTTTGCTTACTTTGCTTTTTCAGTTCATTTGCTCTATCGTTAAACACAATGCACCTTTCACAGAGACTTTTGAGTGGGCTACTTCCTTTCGCCGGACCATTCCGTTACTCAGTATCACTGATTCCCGAGCTGTCTTTACTTCAAAGTTCATTCATAAGTCTGCCTTTCTTCACGTCTCTTACGCACGCGTGCAGCCTTTACTTGCGATATAATGTTGCCACTTCAAACTTTCTTTAACACACGCACTGATCTCTCAGGTCGCTTGCCAACTCACCGGCTGTGTGTGTTTCTTTCTTGATTTTACAATTTCAAATTCACGAGTCAAAGTTAGTACCAAAGGCTTGGCCTCACCTCCCCAACTCTGCTGTTCACACGGGAGTGTCAGTGGCGTCCTTGAAACACAATGCAGCCTTCACCTGTGGGCTCTAGCCTTCTCCACGTGTCTTTCGCGGTCTGGCGCACACAACGACCTCCAGTAGGGAACTCTTGGGGTTTTTGACCCACTGCTCGCGACCTTTGGTCTGTCGCTCTGCTCCAGTATGTTTGCCTTCACCCCGGAAGTTCTGCTCGTACTCGTGTTCCGCCTTAACTCAGAGTGTGTCTTTTGGATCTGCCCTTTATCCGTGTGAGGAGAGCTAATTGGTATCAGGTGTTTGCACTTAAAGTCAAGGGCCTGACTTTGCCTGACCCGATTAACTGGACATGTCCAGTACGATGTATGAGATTTAGGGCCTCATTACGAGTCCGGCGATTCACCTGCCGGTGCTACCGGCAGGTTGCCTCCAGACTCGTAAACATTACCGGCACCTAGCTTCCTGGTGCCACCGGGACATTACAAGTTGTGGCGGACCGGGAGCTAGGTGCGGGTAAAATATTGTTCCTCATTCCCATGGAGTCCCATAGGTGTCAATAATACTCAGTACAAGGGAAGAGAATTCGACACTCTCTCCCGAACCACAGAAGCCAAATGAAGTCGACCCTCCACCCTTGGTTGGCACAGGCACCTGATAGAATAAACAGGACACCACGTGGCAGCCAATGGGGGGAAGAGGAGTTAGGAAGAGGTTGTGGATAGGGTGGGCGGTAATTAGGAACACCGGTAAGAGGGTTAGGAAAACCTATGTTGGATAGGACAAGGGAAGCAACGGGAAAGGACCCTACCTACTTTCCTCTGAACACTTTACACCTGTGTCCAGCATACCATACACAGAATATAGACCTGAGATTTGAAACACCTTAATACGTGCATCTACCATAGTCTTAGACCTGTCCCTACGACCTCATAAACACAGAAACATAGATAATACTCTGCACATGTCATACTTGGGAGAAAATCCCACAATGAATCAACAAACACATGGCCTGTGGGCTTACAGAAAACAATGAATATGAACACATAACATGAAAACATGGAACGTATTTGCAGCAACATAAATAACAAATAACATATGCCCCTTTTGATTTTTGAACGTGATTGGTTGTTATACAATGCAGTAATGACTGTTCCACCCGCATTGATCAATTGAACCTTGCGAGCGAACAAACTTCTAGCACTGGATTTTCAAGGCGGCAGGGTACTAGAAACAAGGACAAACTACTTTATGTCCGAGCGGTAAGCGCGCCGTTTCCACACACAGCAAATAACACCCATAAGAGCGTGATTCTGCCCGCCGCCACTCGCCCTGTACTTAACTCAAGTCCGGGAGACCCGCAAGCCTTCCCGGACGTAGCAGTCTTCAGCTTCTAAAATGGATTCTGCAGCCGCCTGTAGTCCGTGTTCCCGTAGAGAGTTTTTCACATGATACTGCCTGTGTGGTAGCTTTGCCTGCTTCTGCTTTGATACACAAAATAAGCCACACCTGCCGTGGCTCCGTTACTCCTTATAAACGTTTGTTAATCCTCACCAGCTGTGTCAACGGCCGCACGGCCGCAACTACAATTTTCCCCAAAGCATGCTGGGAAATGTAGTTAGAGTTGAATTTGTGAATTCCACAGACATCTACGACCTTTTGCACACTCCTTTCTTGCACCAGCCCTTTTTCCTGACAATAGGACACGGTAAGCTTACCGGCACCCTTGTTTGCAGACAGCAGGGTCAGAATGAGGCCCCTAGTCTTGTTACTCTCAGTCACCCTCTTCCTCGACCCAGTGTTTGTGTAAAAAGGGGTGGGGGGTGTGAGTTGGGGGCCTCAGATAATCCTAAAAAATAGGATGGGTTAGGTGAACAAAAAAGGGGGGAATACCGCATCTCCCCATCGGTTGCCTCACCCCCACTCCCCAAAGACCCCTCACCCAGGTGATCCTCCTGCACTGGTCCACCCCCAGGGTCTGGATCCAAAGGCGATGGCTGTGCCCTGGCCACCTGAGAGAGAGATCCCCGGGGACTAGAGGGTGAGGCACAGTGAGTTTGGAGTCCCTCGTCTCCCGTGTTGATCTGCAGCTTGCTGTCTGGTCTTTGGAGCACTTTGTTAGCGCGCCGGCTTACCCCACGCCTCTGGCTCCCCTTGGCAGCTTCTTCTCTTCTCAGCGTCTGTGGCAGCGTTTTGAGCCGTGAACCTCTCCGAATGAGGTTCCCAGGCCTCCCACAACTAGCAAGACTGTCTACTTCTTCTGGCTGCTCCGACCTGCGTCGGGAGCAGTGAATCTCCTGCGCGCCAACCACGGTACTTCCGGTCTCTCTCCTGGGTTGTGCTCACCACAGCTGGGTAAGAAGACAAACTCCATGCTTCTTTTCCCAGCATGGTTTTTAACCATGTCAGACCAACCACATTCTTCCAGCTAGACGACTGCTAACGTTGGTTCGCATTAGGAGTAATCATCATTGCTTCTTGCCTCTTTATTGTCTCAGTTTTTGTTTCTTTATTTGCTCTCTGATATTGAGGAATACTGTCAGTAAAATTGTCAAGTTGTTGAAGTGGGTGATGGCAGTATGCCATTAGGGCATGAGGGATGGAGGAAATATCCCTAAAAGGGAAAGGGGGATATTGTGCCTCACCTGATGTCATGTCACCCCCGAGTTTCACCTCCCCCCATCTTGTCCTCCCTCAAATAGCTGCCCCCCGGGTCGGGATCAGGTAGTGAATGCCGTCCCCTGGCCACATGAGGAGAGGCTATCTCAGGGAAAGGAGTGATGACACCATAAGATTCATCACACTTCGCAGTATTACCTATTTGCCGTAGAAGAGCGATCAGCATTCCTCCTACACTCTTCTTCTTTTTCCTCTCAGTGGATTGGTATTGGCCTTTAATATTGGAAGTGGTATCACAATAGCACACAGTGGTCTGTTCAGGTTGTGTCTTCTGAGGCAGTGATGGTCTGAGGGGTTCATTGGAAAGTGGGGTAGGGAGTTGCTTCATGGAATGGGAGTCCTTGTTCTAAAGAGGGGAGTCTCTCCCTCTGAGGTCCTGCTGACCGCCATCCCTAGGGAGAATGTTGCATCGTGGGCTCACTTCCCTGGCCTCACAGGGAAGGGCTCCCCTGTGGGGAGAAGTGTTGAGATCCCGTGAATCATCACAGCCCATAAATTTGCATGCTGGCTGCACCTACATATTCCAGTATTTCCATTTAAGAACTGTGAGGAGTCGGAGGGCGTCCTTGCTTCTTTTTCCCCAGAATCCTCCTCTCAGGTGGACTGGGTGATCCCGACCCTGGGGTTGGATGTGCGAGGGAGGATTACCTGGGTGGAGGGAACTTGGGGAGCGGGAGGAGGGCTTCCTTAGGTGAGACCTGGTATCCCTCTTCCCTTTTCACAATGAGCACTCTATCCTGAAAGCCTTTGTAGGGTATTGTAAACCCTTTCCCTTTTCCTCCTTCCAAACTATCCGCCAGAAACAGCACCTTAGTACTGGGACGAGGAAGAGACCAACTAGGAGGATCCATCCTCATTTTACTGATACACACACATATCGGAGACAAAACAGAGTTATGAATGCTCCTTTTATTAAATCAGACAGTTCCAAGCACCACTCTGGTACTGAGACGAATAAGAGGGCTATGGAGGCATACCAATGGAACAACCGGGCATGTACGCCTAATGGAGTTCTCCATAGTCCGGAAATGGAACTCAATGACCCACATCTGGGGTCATTAGCATACCTGATGGATATACAAATGCCTGCCACTTTTGGAGAAGGGAGACGGGCTGGAGGAAAGGAAGCTGGCGACCCAGGTGCCGGGAACGGTGTTGTGCAGGAGGAGTCGTCAGAGCCGTGGTCGGCTGTGCGAGGTCCGGAGGTCCTGTCACCCTCCAGAGCGGGTCTGCTTCGGAGAGGCTGTGTAACTCTCATTGATCCCGGCTGCAATCACAGGAAGCCAGGAGAGCGAGCGGTGCTCTCTGCAGAAGCTGCGAAGGAGAGGCAGAGTCCGGGGATGCTGGGAAGCCGAAGAAGTATAGAGACGCCAAAGAGAAGGACGCTGCCGTTTGCGACCGGTGCTTGTAAAGCAGTTACACACTCATGCCGGGGTGCACTGGTAACGCATAACAAAGTCCTTTGTGAATGTCGAACTAACTGAAAGTAACTAAAAGTACTTTTGCATGCCGTAACAAGTACATTTAAGAAACAATTGCTAAGTAGATTTTTATGAAATGTGACTATGCATAACTATTAACAATCTGGGCTCTGCGTTTTTTAGTTGTCATCTTTGTAATGTTTTATGTTGGATTTTACTGTTATAATTGAAATGTATTTTTGTAATTTGTACTGTTTTTATGGAATGTTTTGTGCATATCCGAAATAAACATATGATGAAGTACATTTAAGCTACAAAGTGTAATGAAACTGATTGAGAGCCCTTTTGAATGCCGCAGAGAATACAAAGCACATTGAATACTCATAAATGGAGTGAAAGCAAAGTATTACATGAGACCGTATTTTATAAAGTCAAGAGAATACCAAGAATGGTATGAAAGTGAGAAACCAAGTATTGGTCCAATGTTAAGACGGCCCAATGCAACAAATATTGGCAAAGTCAAGAGGATACCAAGAAGGCTATGAAATTGGGAAACTAAGTATTGGCCCAAAGACAAGAGGGGCCTAGGAATTGCAGTCCAAGAGGAAACCTGTGTTGGCAAGAACCAGAGGAATACAAAAAAGGATAACAAAGTGCATATTGGCTAAGCATGTCACGGTATAGTGTCTGAAGAGTGTGACACTGGAGAATCAACTGTACATCGGTTGCTGAATTCCGTGCCTCTCGGTGCATTGCCGCCTCATGTACTGCTGTTTGAGTTAAAGGCGGAAAGTGCGTTGAGTGTTTGGTTCTACACTGTTTCACTGTGGACAGCGGATTGTGGAGTCTTTCTTTCATCTCTACTCCACCGTGTCACAAGCCATCTTAAAAACTCCTGCTGGAAGCAGAGCGTTACACAGAGTGTGTTGAGTGTTTGGTGTTCGGCGTATGGCCAGGAGACCGCCTTCTGCGTTAGGAGTTTAAGACTGTCATTTGGCAGTCATCCCCACAACGCTAGAAAACGGAATAAAAGGATTGCTGGTAAGGCAAGCATTTATTCGTGCTAATTCTGTATTCCTTATATTTGCATGAATTGAATAGGGTGAAGTGATTTTGGCATTTGGTGCTTGGCACCAGACGCAAGGTTGTCCATGGTATAGAAGCATCTATACGGAAGAATCTTCAGTCCTGAGTGACTTTGTTACCCACAGTGTATAACTCCTATTAAGGATCTTAATTTTTATATTGCAGCCGCCCTTTGTAGCAAGTCCCGGGTGGTTAAGCAGCCTTTTTCAGCTCCCCCACCCTCTTTGGGTGACTATCTACCTCGGACTCTGATTCGGGTTCGCTTATGGAAAATGTACACGTAGCAACTCTCCATAAGCAGATTGACATTAGTTAATCTGAAACAATATAGGAAGCATTGGAAATGCGGGATGAGACTGGGACTTCTGTATTTGTGCAGCCGAGGATTACATTCGGAGGAGACAGCGGCTGGTTTGACAACTTTAATGCCGACACATCCATTTTGTCCTAACTAGTCATTGGGTGGGTTAAGGATCAATCAAAAGAGCTTGTTACCGTGCCATAGGACTCCACAGGAATGGGTACATGGAAACACCGGCCCTGTTGTTAATGGTGCTGGTGCTTCCATGATGGGTCTGCCTACCGTAGCTGCTGTGCCCGGCAGGGTCAGACCTGTCTGGCACAGCGGCTTCGATAGGCAGACCGGTAATATGCTAGTCCGGAAACAGCAGTGCCAGTAAGCTTACCGGCACCGTTGTTTCCGGACCGGCAAGGTCAGAATGAGCCCCATTGTTATCACAAATTCCGATAAATGTTCTGTGTTAGAAAAAAGTTTACAAACCCTGACCGATTTGTGCAAAAGGGGGAGTTTGACACAACCAGCCTTAGCGGGCAATGAGATTAAAACTACATTTATATCAAATACTTTACCATCTGGACAAAGGGATACTTTAAACTCACCTAATTCGCCTATAAATAGAAGTGCTGGCAATGTGATTACTTATTCGCCTATAAATTGAAGTGCTGGGAATCTGATTACTGAGAACCATTCCATATCACCTATTAAAAATCAATCAAATAACAAGAGAAAGAACCCTAGGAAATAAAATCTAAAAATCTCCCAGGACCCAAATTAAATATGACGAATTTCTTCATTGAAATTTCTACAACAGACTTTCAATATCAGACGATATAATAGACTTAAATACTCAATACTCAAAATACATTGGTAAAGGAGGTGAATACCCACAAGCCAACAATGAACGACAATCAGGTGAGCCCGTGGTGGCATCGGTGCCAGGAAGTGCTATACTTACCTCTAATTGTCCTGCCACAAATCCACTGATTTTCGCTCGAACAACGACTACCACAGACGTTGGCACTGATCCATGCATTATTTATGATATAAATGTGGTTATAGGACAGCTAACGTTCCCTCTCCGTACTCCCTGCCTTCTACTTCTTTGGCTGTTTCAAATCACTGGTGTGCCTTCACCTCTTAGCTCTCCAACTCGGATTACTAACATTCTAAAAGAGGGCCAGGATTGGTCTTGGATTGACTGAGCATTTAAATCATTTGCTGCTTTAAAACAGTAGGCTTACACAACCCTAACCTTAAGGCAATTAATGTCCTATCTTGGAATGCATGTGGGTATGTAAATTTGAATAGAATGTTCCAGGATACTACTTTTATGAGAAATGTGAATGTTCTTTTGTTCCAGGAAACCATGATGATTTCTCAATTTGTTTTGGAGGGGTATTTGACCTATACATTGCGAGCCACAAGAACCGACATGGGTCAACCGAGTGGTGGTTTGGCTATAGCCATAGACAATGCACAGAATTTAGATACTGAATTTATATTAGCTACTGAAGGCGTTTTGGCTGTTCGTCTTAAGGCAAATTCACTGAACTTGGAGCTTTTATTAGTTAATGTGCATTAGAATCATGGAAGACACACGATGGAATCATTGTATCTGGTTTTGTCAGAGTTGTTTGAGAATTGGTTAGTGCAGGGACATAATCATGCTATCATTTTAGGGGGGATTTCAATTCAAATTGTGTGGAAGGCCTTAAATTAAATTCATCCACAGCTATTAAGTACACCTCCAAGAATAATGCCAGTAGGGGTGCTGCGTGGGATTCTTTCCTTACAGACTGGGAACTATCCCAATTGGAGGTGGAAGTCGCCACTAACGCCCCTGTTTTCACATGGTGTAGGGGGTTGGCAACTTTTTGTATTGATTACTTTGTTGTGTCTTCAAATAAAATCTAAAAGTGGCCCTGTCGATTTCTATGATCCACAGTTAGGAGACCTTCTTATTATCCATTTTACATTACAATTTGGCCACTCCGCACATGAGTTGAATCCATCTCTGGCATTCTTAACTTTGGATACAGTTGATTTGACTCTTAGATGGAATAATGGAATGTCGAAAAATGTACATATCTTATGTATGATTGGAAATCTGATTGTGGGTTTCGGTGGAGGGATCCTGCTGCAACAGGGATCCGTAATTCAGTTTGATGTAACAATGTTCAAAGCCAGTTACTCCGTTGCATTGTGTGTGGGCTTAGAGTGCTCCCACTACTCTCTCTTTTTTTTTTATAACACATTTTTATTGTATTTTACATTAATTAAGAACAACAACATACAATATGAAAAGAACATTTATACGTAAAACAAAGGTAATGTGATTTGCTACCATAATTGATTTCAACTGTACAGCTCATTGTGGGCTAGCACATGAATCTCCCGTTATGTCTACCACATATCATAACCCCACGAATCGTAGTTTATTTTCTACATAGTTTGTTCCCATATTTTAGAAGCTTTTCCAGGGCAGCCTCTAGCTGTATACACACGGTGCTCCATTGCTATACAGCCATCCACGTCAGTTAACCATTGATCATATTGGGGGGCGGTTTCCAAGCCCCACAGTTGTGCAATGTTCCTCTTGGGCAGTCCCGTGGTCGTTGACAGTAAAAGTTTTTCAAAGTGGGTCATTTCCCCCTCCTCCTTAATTCCCAGCAACATCAGCTTTGGCACATTAGGAACTGGCCGGCCCAAAACTCTTGACAGTCTATCACAACATTTTTGTCAGAAATATTGGATGCGTGTACATTGCCATAGAATGTGGAGAAGGTACCCTCTTCCTGTTTGCAGCGTAGGCAATTGGCATCTGCAATCTTGCCTCAGCAGTACAGTGTCACTCGTGGATAATATATTCCGTGTAACACTTTCAATTGTATAAGCCTGATCCTGGCCGATATCGCTGTCTCCTTGGGGCACATTAAGGTCGAGGTCCAGTCCTCAGGCAACAGTGGGTCCACATCCCTCTCCCATTTCGCTTTCAGACTACATAATTCTTTTGTGGCAAAGGAAGAGATTGCATTATACATGGCAGATGCTGTTTTAACATTCACACTATCCAGAACGATGTTCCTCTCTATGGGTGTGCATTCCGGTAGGTCAGCCAGGTCTGGCATTTGTTTTTGAAGTGTGTGGGACAATTATGTGTGATGGTATTGTTCAGTTGCTAGGAGACCATGACTGGCCGATAGGTCAGAGAAGGGTATAATTTTGCAGTCTTTTATCACTTCCTTGATTGTTAATATGCCAGCTGTTTTCCAACTCGGCCATTTCGGCAGCTTTTGTAGCTCGGGGAGGTAAGTGTTATTCCATAGGGGTTGTACCGGGGTGATTTTATTTTCCCAGCCTATATGCCTATGTGTCTCCACCCAGAACTGAGTCATGTGGGTTGCTATCGTGCGAGAAGGAGGACGGCTCACAATGTGATATAAGCTTTCAAGCGGGGGCATGCCTTGCCTCGCAGCCTTCCCTGCTCGTATGTGCCGTAGTTCTGGATCACCATGCAACATATCATTTATAGCCGCCATCTGGCTCGCCCAGTAGTATGTTTGAATATGCGAGTGTCCAATCCCTCCCTCCCACACTGAGTGTTGGAGGGTGTGCAGCGCTATCCTTGGGTGTCTACCCCCCATAGCAGCTTCGACAATGCCTTGTCTATCTTGCGGAATTCAGATGTGGGAATGGGCAAAGGAGCATTTGGTAGGATATATAAAAAGCGGGCAGAGAGCCAGCATCTTGAAGAGCGCCGCTCTTCCCATTAGGGTCAGTAGCAGCGTCACGCAGTGGTTCACATCTTGCGTGAATCTTTTTATAATCCCACTACTCTCTTAAATGTAATACATCAATTCAATGCCACCACACAAAATTCCAGCAGTTAAAGACGTTTTATTAATGAGTTTTGTCTGGATATTAGCCCCTACACCTTTTAACGCGTATGTTAGTGACATAGACGAGCTGTAGAATTCAAATAACATCTCTCCTTTGAGGTTAGGCCATTTAAGACTACATTGGCTGGCCTTCGCAGATGATGTGATACTTTTTGTCAAAACCCCTATGAACCTACCGCATAAACTGAATTTGTTTTATCAGTAGTCTGTAAAGAACAATCTTCAAGCGAGTGGTAATGTTTCCAAAAGTGCAAAACCAAAAACAATGTGGTGGTCATGGGGTAACGAGAGAGTAGAACTTGTACCGTCTTTATGCTACTTGGGTTATAATCTCATCTACCCCTCCTCTATTGCAAAGTGGAAAATGACCCTGAAGGACAAGCTTCGCCCTTTTATTTCTCATATGAAACGTTTGTTTTTGAAGCTGTGTACATATTCCCTACTTCCTGTTTTGAGTTACTATCAATTTAAGATTGAGCCTGTCCTATTCTATGGGATTGATGTGTCCCTTAATGATCCTGGAAGCCATTTGAACGTCCTTCAAGGACAAATATGGAAAAAAGTACTTGGTTTATCCACTTACGTACCAAATGTCATTATTCGTCATGAATTAGACTTGACATCATTACAGGCTCGTTTTTTATGGAGGCATCTATTGAATTATGCCAAATTTGTACAACCCCCAGAAAACTCGTATGACGATCTAGCTACAACGATGGCAGATTCCACTGTTCATTCTATACATTTCTTTAAAAACAGGATGCATGAGTTATTGTTATTGGATTCTATTGGTTCAACAGAGAGAGAACTAATACATCACCCAGGAGGCGTGAACCTCAACCTTTTAGGCATGATTGGAGGTTGACATTTGAGCTGTTAAATACTTACTCTTCATACTCTGGGTATTCTAAATTTCCTCAGAAAAAAAGGTCACCTCTCCTTGAACTTAACTTTATTCCCTTGCAATAAGCTACGTACACTGTATATGGGTTTTTGGCTCAATCAGATTTTGACCAGAGAGCAGTCTAAATTCTGGGGTTCGGCACCCACATCAGATATTATCATGACTTATTGCTTCTGTAATCTTTCAGAGTCCTTTGAATCTTGTGACACTGAGTTATTGATGGTCGGCATCTTATTAATAGACAAGTGTTTCATAAAGATCTGGACTGTTTTGATACAGATTTTTCTACAAATGTATTCTGGTCTAGGCTGATGTGGGGGCAAAATATTTCTCTAATTGCATTATGTCTTTTTTTAGTTTCGGCTATTAGGTGGCGTTGAAAGCACTAGCTTAAAAGCTGAAACTATTGTCATGAACATAAGAGCTTCAAATATGGGCTTTGAAAGTGGGTCTGTAATGCTTTTCCAATGGGGATGATATTTGAGGAGGGATACACAGTTGTAATCCCACCCATTACTTGCCTCTAGCCAATCTACACACATTCCTGGCAATCTCTGAACTCTTTGTTTTGGACTGAGCTCTACCATGGATGACTGACTCTAAGGAAACTCTCTGGAAACAAGCTGGCCATCTTTGAATGGTAAATATACCATGCATCTTTCTATCCGGTGGGACATAAAGGCCAAAACTGTTGGCTTTGCCAATACTTGTTTATCATTAGAAACCATCAGTATATTTACTTTACATAGCTTCTGTTTTCTTTACTTCCTTTACTTCAGCTGTTGATTTCCTATCCAAGCAAAGTGAAATTATACTGGTGTTTTCTGTGTGGTAGAACTCCTCAAAATCGCAGCCCCGCCAAATAACACATGCAGTAACTGTCCCTCTCCTGGTACAAGGAGCCAAAAACAATAGTTGGCCACGCCTTGCCATCTTGCGGGGAACGCAACCGTAACGCCTCGCAGGGATGCAACCACGCCTCTTCGTTGGTAAAAAATTAATTGCTGGCTGCTCGGCAGGCAGCTGACTGCACGTCTAATTGACTAAGGCAAGCCTTCGGGTCACATGCCGCCCGCGTAGGTGTGCGGGGCCTCGGGCTTGAGAGGTCCCCCTGCCCTGCATGCACGGGATCAGGGAGAATGCAAAGCTTCCTGCTGCCCGCGTACAACTAAGGTTGGCTTCAAAGCTGGCATCAACATCCCCTCCTCTCACCAGCCACGCGATCCTTGGAGATGTTGCATTTTTTTAAAATAATCCTCCTGTCATTCTGATTGGATTCCCAGCAGTGCCTAAACGTGCAGGAGTGCCAAAGACAGGTTAAATAGGCAAAATACTAGCAGTCCAAGCCTGGCCGCCCACACCAAATTTTTCAGACTGTGGCAATCGTGGCCCGGCGCATTGGGGCACTTGTCTGCAAAATGTCCCCTCCTCAAGGGATGCCAGCATGAAGGAACCGGGAAAGAAATGTAGGTATGGGGGATGCTGTGTGGGATCTGTGCTGGGGATGTTCCCTCGCAGGCAAGCACTGCAGGTCATATGGCTGAAATGCAAAGCTTTTTTCCGGATCATCACTGGTGGTATTTTATTTTTGTTTGTGACTTAAGAGTCATGTGACTATGCAGGCACAGAGACTGTAAATGGGTTTGAGTGTGTACTTTAGGTCACTTCCTTCTCTGTGTACATTGTAGGGTTTAATGATCCTTTTTTTAGTTTTTTTTGTTATACCATGAAACTGGTATTTGGAATTGATTACATACTTGGAAAAAATATGAACTAGGATAGAGGACAACAAATAGTACTGTAAACTGGGATTTTATAGCGCCCTTCTGAGAATTTAATTTGGTGGATTATTTGAGTACATGTTTTTGTAAAGAAATTGTAATAGAGAGTTCATGAGGTAGACGAGTGTGAGTCCCGACATGTTGCTAGCTACAGGGCTTAAGTACCTGATAACTGTATGCAAGCATGTTTCTTCGAGTTAATTACTTAATTGGAGTTCGAAATCCACTACTGAGCAATCTGTGTGCCCTTCACTGAAGTCCTGTAAAGAACAAGAATTTGAAAATCCAACAGTTTTGTCATAGGCCCAAACTATTGGCATTGCCAAAGCTTGTTAAAAGATGTAATGACTCAAATGAGTTTATAACTGTATGAACATGTTTACATTTTTTGAAGCATCTGTTTTATATGTATTTGTATTTTCGTATCTTTTGTGTAAGGTTTAAAGTAAACCGCTTCACAATAAAAATATTTTTTTTAAAATATACCTCACTGTACAGTAAGAAGGGGTATCGGCTTCGTGACCTGTAATGGGTGGACCATGTGGTCCAACAACTGCGCCTAAACCGAGTGGACTACATGGAAGAAGCCAATGAGAGTATGTCTAAAGATGTTTATATTTTGCAACAACCTGAAATGGGAAATTGAAGTTAAGAAACAGAAATGTCTAAGTGTACTGTTACAAGATTCTAATCTTAAAGGAACTTGAAAGTGTCCCAAATGTGAACCAGTGAAAAGCATTGATGACAAAGGATATGGGAAGTGCCCCAAAGAACTGTGTTATTTTGGAAAAGCTGGAACATTTGAACGTGTCTTGTTTTTTTGTTTTTTTTAAAGCGGGAAGAGTTGAACTCTTGGGGAAGGGAACACAGAGACTTTGTGAACTGTGTTGAACTCTTGGGGAAGGGAACCCCAAGACTTTGTGAACTGTGTTGAACTTTGGGATGAGAACCCTGATACTTTGTGAACTGTATTGATCTGTGTGAAGGGGAAGCTAATCCTAAAACAAGAGCTGGAAGAAGCACTGAACTTTCTTTTAAAAACTTTTCCTTTTGTTGCTGACATTCCTACACCATATGTACAGTTAGTTGTGGGGGCAAGTATAGGTTTTGGACAAAGACAGACATTTGATTTGGACATCCTGACATAGACTATCCTTAGTTTTCTTTAGGTAGGAAAATCACACCTTTGCATAGTGCAAGTTAGGCCTTACTTCATCCTACATTTTAGTTTAATAAAACTTTTGAAACTGAATTTGAATCTGTTGTCTGTCTTACATCATGATGCCTTCACAGAACATACTTGGGGTTGCTTTGCACATATTGCCAGTAAAGGTACCATCAGAAACCATGACCAAGCTGGCACTGCCAATATATGCCTGTACGCTAATGTAAGAACATACTCCTGTAGGCTTGGCAATTAAAATGCCATCCCACAGTAAGAAAAAATGTCCAAACTGGCCAGTCTAGACACGTAATACCACTCATTATGTTTGCTTTATCATAGATGTCCAGTAAGAAATGTCATGCCACAGTAACAAATAGGTACACTAGCTGCATCAAAATGCCGGTCTAGCAACATAACAATACTTATATTGCTTGCTTTATCATAAATGGCCAGTAAAACATGATATGATATGATTGCTTATTTATATAATGCCTATGTATTTCAAAGCGCTTCAAGGTAAGGGAGGGAACAAGGGAAAATACAATGGCATTCTTACAGGCCATGAACAATAAGGATGTGAAATTATCTATCGTACTCGGCCTGACGATATTTCAGATAGAGCAAGAGCTAAGACATAGGGCCTCATTACGAGTCCGACGCTAACCGAGCCGGAAAAACCGGCAGGTTACCGCCGGACTCGTATTACCATTTCGCCTCCGTGATTCCCAGAATTATCGGGGCATTATGACCCTGGTGACCTGGGAATTCCGGAGGTGGAATTGTGTAAGTCCCCAGTCCCCATGGTGGTTTTACCACCACCGTACTTTCCGGACCGGGTGGGTCGTAATGAGGCCCATAGATAAGGAAGCGAGGGGGAGAGTGGGAAGGAAATGGAAATAGACAGGCGACTACTCTACTGGGCCTGACGACATGTCTGGTAGAGACGGAGAAAAACAAAAGGTGAGGGAGAGGGGTGCAGAAAGGGAGGGGAGGAACAAAACAAGCGACTATCGTACTAGGCCTGACGACATTTCAGATAGTGCTGGGGGTGGGGGGAACAAGAAAGGGGAGAGGGGAGGAGACAGACGAGGTTGCTATCATGCTAGATCCAGGGACAATTCTGATAGAGTAAGTGTATAGAAGTGGAGGAGAGAAAGGAGATAGCAAAAGGGAGAAGAGGAGAGAACAGAGAGTAAGCAGTCAAAAGAGTAGAGAAGCAAGAGGGGAGAGCGAATACAATTTCAGAAGTCAGTAGTAAGTAACACATAATGTTGCAAGTCAGGATACAAGATGAAGATGGGAACATCATAATTCAGGGCCACCATGAGTACAAGATGCAAAGGAAGTCCAGCATGAGAGTTGAGAAAGGGTGACGAACCGTGAATCAATGAAGTCCATAAAAGTCAAATCCAGCATTGGCCACAAAACAGTGATGGTGAAACCAGAATGTATCAGGAGAGACTCCTGCAGAAGTAGGCTAGAGGCGGGGGCGGGGGAGGAGGGTAGAAGATTCAAACAACACATGCAACACATGTGTGCGAGAAGGGTGGGAGGCACAAGGGAACATCACAGGGGAATAAGAGGGGGTGGGGATGGCCTGTGGTGCTGTGGTAGTTGTTCCCTTAACCCCTGAATCCGTAGAGTGGTCGTCCCCGGTGCTTCAGGGCATAGACCACATCCATGGTGGTGACCGTCTTCCTTTTGGCATACTCAGTGTAGGTGACGGCGTCCCGGATCACGTTCTCCAGGAAGACCTTGAGCACACCGCGGGTCTCCTCATAGATGAGGCCGGAGATGCGCTTGACTCCACCACGGCGGGCCAGGCGGCGGATGGCAGGCTTGGTAACGCCCTGGATGTTGTCTCTGAGCACTTTCCCGTGCCTCTTGGTGCCGTTCTTGCCGGGACCTTTCCCTCCTTTGCCGCGACCAGACGTCTGCTGCTGCTGTGCTGCTGCTCTTCTCGTCACAAGGGAGCTGGGGCTTACGGAAATCGGCTGCTTATATGGACAGAGGCCGGACCATGGGGAGCGCAGCAGGCGTCCGCTCCAGTGCTCACATGCGCAGCATTTCAAAATACCTGCGCTTTCCAGCCATTACCGCAGCTGGCCTTTGTTCTCTCAGAGCTTGGTAAAGGAGGAAAGAGCTTGATTGTCAGACCTTTAATGTAGAAAGGTAACCACGCTTCTCAAGAGGGTGCGCGCACACACACACACACACACACACACACACACACACACACACACCCCCAGCCCCCCCTACCCCTTCCTCCATTTAAGCCCTTTGTACTCACTCCCACCCTTTCCATCTGTGCCTCACAGTCCGTTGTGCCGCCCTACTTTGCCCATGAACCCAGAAAGCTGCATGGGCATCGGGAGCATGCGATCATCCCTAGGGGTTTGTGCAACTCGTGATGTGTAATACCACAGTAACAAACGGCTAGACTACCTACACCAAAACGCTAGTCTCACCACTGTGCTAAGTCAGACATAGGAGACAGGCAAGAAGACATGTTTTATTAAAGAAAAGAAGGCCTCAACTATCCCTATGATTAAGATGATGGGTTTCCCTAACCTCAAATGAAATAATAAACTGGTGCTCGTCAGCATGTCTCCCAGAACGCCTGTCCTCTGTCCAAACCTAGTCTATCCTTTGCTCTAACACTACAACTAATCAACTAAACAACATAACTTTATTCGCACTCTACTTGGCTTTTGGACCCCCACCCAATTGTGTCTCTGCCTCTGTCCCTCTCCAGATGGTTTGAGACCAGAAATATTTAGTGCTGTGGTGGATTGGTGGGCCCAAGTTCTTTTATGTGTTTTTAACTCAATTGCTAATATTTTATGATACCTCACTCCTTGAAAAAAGCTTACTTGTTCCAGTATTTTAAAAGGTGGATCAGTTTGGACCCCCACTTACCAACCAATTGCGTTTTTAAATGCCTCTTAACAAAATGTTTGCAGGGTGTTTTCGCCTCATATTTGGAAGAATAGGCAATGGAAAACGCCATTTTACCAGATACACATTCGATCAATGTTTTGTCTTAAATACGATAGTGGAGAAATATATTAGAAGGAGAAAGAGCCATCTTTATGTGGCCTTCCTAGATCTCACAAAGGCTTTTGACTCAGTAAGCCAGAATCTTCTATGGATAAAACATAGAAGAATGGAGGTCCTGGTAAGGCTTCATGAACTCATAACTTTGCTTTATGAGGATACTACATAAAGGATTAGGTGGGCCACCAGCCACAAATACTGTGGGGATATTATGACTAATAATGGTGTAAAACAAGATTGACCCCTGGCGCCTCTTTTATTTTCCTTGTTTTATTATGATTTTAAATCTCCTTACCCCCCTGCCCCCCCCCCTGTCATCTGGTTCGATTCCCCCACGTTTAAACAGTGTGGATTTTAGTGCTTTGCTATATGCAGATGACAGAGTGCTTCTTGATTTAACACCCCATAGGTTACAGCGCAGTTTAGAGTTTTCAGGTGACTATTTAGGGAACACAGTGACTTATAGATGGGTTCTGAATGATTCTCCGATTGAGGTGGTGGATGAATATAGGTATCTCGGCTTGGTGTTTTTAAAAGGAGGTGAGTGTGTGGGGGCTCTACCGACTTTATTCTATGTTTGTGGGGAACACCTGGATAACTGTCTGCAGTTAATGTGTTAAACAATGAATGCTGCTGTACTTTATGGTATGGAGCAGAGTATGGGGAGCAGCTTCGTGTGGACACTTGTACAATCTTCTTAGCTCAGATTTGAGGAGGATAGCGGGACTTCCTACTAGAGCCCCGGGGGATGCTAGATGACACGAGCTCGGCCTTGTTAGCTTATCTCTGCAAGTCTAACGGGTTTCTTGAATTTTTTTGTTAATGTCCAATTAAGCGTTTATGTTAATTCAAATAGTATGGTGGCCTGTGCTGATTCTTTGTATAACACTCATATGGATCAGAAGTGCTGGTATAACAGCGGGCTTTGCCTATTGAAAGGGTGGGGGTTGCGGGAGGCAACAGTATGGGGCTCGAATTTGAAGCATTTCCAGTGAGATGTATGAAACGTCCTTCTCTATTTCATTATGCCTCTATACCTAAAAAACCTGTTGTTTTTTCCTATTTTATCTAAGATCAAGGCCACAAGCAGCCGCAGATATATTTCAATTTTCAGGTTGAATGTTCTCCCACTTGGGACAAGGCTGCCGTGGTTAGGTTTGGACAAGGTGCGCCCATGTGGCCTACATCACAGAGAGGATCTTATGCACGTTTTAATGTATTGTACATTTTTGGTCAAATTGACAAAACAGTGGCTAAGGCCTCATCTTATTAAGACTCAAGTTTGGACTTGAGTGGACGCTATGGCCTTTTTTATGAACAGTGTTGACGAGAGGTTTTTAATAAAATATGCCTATTTTATTACAGAAGCTTTAAATGTCATCTATAGATTAAGGTCTGTGGGGATCTGATCATGTTTTTATGCAGAATGTTTAGTGCATTAACCACTTAAGTGCCAAGGACAAGCTATCTCTTCCTCAGCACTACGTTTGCAGTGCTGAGGACAAGATAACTCGTCCTTTTTAGCACTTGTGTTTGTGCGATCGCTGCAACGCAGCAATCCCACAAACTCTAAATCGACCACTTTTAATTGAGGTTGCCCTCTCCTCCTACCCCAAATGGATGGAGGCATGCCATGTATCCCTCCCTGGGGGCAGATTGGCAGTGCAATCTGCCCGTAGGAAGGGGTACATTTGGTGTTACTGGTTGTGGGGTGGTCACTAGACCACCAGGGATGGCTTGAGGGGGCGGGGGTCCAGTGATCATAGCGTGATAGGATTTGTTTTTGTTTTGCTGGGCTGACAATAGATAATTAATATTTTTGGTTCCGTTTATAGCTTTTCTTACGCTAGAAGCATCTGCTTTGTTATGTAAGTCATTTTTTTTTTTAAATTCTACCATTAGGGGCATTTGACAGTGGGGTGGGTGGGACTGGGGCTGGATTGTTGGTGTTGTGGGTGGGAGTGGGCATTCTGGGGAGGTATTTCGGTAGGCTGGGACACAATTGCAGAGTTAAGCCACAAATTGGTAACACAGCCCAGCCACAACTCCAGGGGGTGATGTCCCTGGGCATCCGTTTCCCATGTGGGTGTACCGTCCCCAAGCACAGCAGCAATCCCAGGGAGCCCTGCAGGGTCCCCGTCCTTTACCGGAGGAGGAATCTCTAACGCAGCCCAGACAGAACTTCAGGATAGTTGGGGGCGATGTCCCTGGCATTCGACGACTGTCTCCCATGGGGCTCCCTCGGACTGACGCTGCACTTGGGGATGGGCGACCCACATGCGAGACCGGCACCCAAGGCCGGGGACATCACCCCACCCTCGTGGAGCTCTTGCTGCGCTGCATTAGAACTTTTCCCTCTGGGTAGGAATGGGGACCTTGCCGGGGCTCCCTGGGACCGGCGCTGGACTTGGAGACAATCGATCCACATGGGAGACAGGCACCCAAGGCCATGGACATCACCCCTGACCATCATGGAGCTCTAGCTGTGCTGTGTTAGAGCTTTTCCCTCTGGGTAGTGCAAGGAAGGCATGGTATCAAACAGTAAAACAGACACAAGTGATCACAGCTCAAGGGTGTTTATTAAACTTCAATTGGGTTTGCAAAATGCCTATCTAACCCTAAATCGAAAGATGGGAGCAAGCTACGATCATCAAATAATAACGCAGTCTCAAGGGGCCTATACTAATAAACCTATTGCTAATCCTTACTTCGAAATACAAATGGCTGGCTTCCCTTCCTCATGTTTTCAGCAAGGGACAAGGCGGCACACTCGAGCTTAGCACACTCTCTGGCTTCTCTTGCATGAGGATGCAGTTCAAAACTTCAACATCAGGGCCTCGTGTGCCAAATTCTCTTTGCCATTCAAAGTCTCTTATTTCAGAGGGCCTTATGCAACACGACAAACATTAAAGTTCCTTTCTTTTTAGGATTTCACATATACAATGAACATAGAGCCCTTTGGATAATGTGCATGCAATGGATGGGATGCAGAATATCTCTGAGTTCAAATAATCAAACCAACTCAGGAAGATGGCAAAGGTTGCTGTTTTATTAACAATTATCTAAAACAGGGAGGTTACAATGGATAACAACAGACATTCGCTCGAGCTCTCGATTCACTTCACATAAAAACACATTTATATACAAAAAAGTTGTCATAGGTGTCCTCGTATTACGTAGCAAATATGAAAAACCTAAGATGGATTGTGATACGCTCAATGGGAACAACTAAGTACACTTTCTATAAGGGGTGGGATTGTGGTTGGATATCTACTTTCAGGTTGACAATTTATGCCTTCCTCTAAAACGTGTCATCTTCAACACTATTAAGTACACAGTATATCATTGGTTCGGTTCTCAAACTAAATGGCTCTTCATTATAAAGCCCTCTACAATTGGATGGCACGCTCGTGCCATGTCTGGAACATTCAGTTCACTTAGCAACACGTAAGCTCATACCCAGGTGCCAGGTGGTGGACTTGACTTTACCTCCCCACCCAATTAGCCCAATGTCGCTCATGATCCATGCCTTCTGCCATGAAGATTGTCTTTGAACTTGGCCTTGCATTGTATTCTTGTCTCTGGGAATAAATGGGAGTGCGAGCATGCACTATCGTTGTTCTAGAACGCCAAGCGCAACTCTAATTCCATCCTTGGCTCAAGTGACAGGAGACCACAATTTGGTCAATGTTTCAGTATTTAAATGATTTAATTAAATAAAACTTAGCACGCTTGGTGTTCTTTCTTTGCACCTTAACAAGGGATGATTCAGGTTCTCACGCTCACTACCTTTTAGAATAGATAACAGGCACCAGGCTAGACAGCCTTGCTATTCTTTGTCTACGATCCTCCGCTAATTCTTGCTGTGACACAGCTTTCGGCCTTTCCCCCGCCATGGGTTCAGGCTTACTAAAATTCATGATACCGATGTCCAGCTTCTATATAATGGAAGCTTTGCCTGCAGTCTATTCACTATGTGTAGCCAGCTTCTATGATCACTTAGTCTACTTGTGTTACAGCATCTGTACAATTATTGAACGGCTTGCATTTTCTGCAGTGCGTCACACACATGCAATCTTCTTTTCGCATACGACTGTTACTCGATTCTTAACTTCATCATCAGTTTCTATAAGGCCCATGCATTCTCTTCAGCCAGTATGTTCAGGACGTCACACTCATTTCTCGTGACTTCACCAGCTTCTCTTTTACTAATGTTCATATTCCTTCAGGGAATTCCTCCCTCAAATTGTCATCTCAGTGGATTTCTTCTTTCGAACACTTGTTGTGGAATTATCACAACAGCTGGTGTCATGCATGGCACAAGCTCAGGCTTCCATGATACAGGAGGTAGGGGGCAGGATTTCCTCCAGAGGCATGCAACTGCTCCTCTACAACAACTTCTCGGGTGTTTTATAGTTCACCCCTTGTTCCCCTATGCCAAGCTCAGACCCATTTTAACACAAAACCTTCAATTGGCCTCCCTTCACCGGGCTCAGACCGAATTTCTCTACTTCATCAAAATCAAAGACTTTCGACTGTGCCCAGGATTTTGCTTTATTTTAACATGTTTTTATTGGCATTTATTTAGTTACAGCCATCCATTTAAACATATCTCTTTTCCCCATACCCTACATTTAAACCAGTATTTTAATAACAACAAATAACAACAAACAACTTCCTACATGTGCCATGTATTGTTTCGGAACGTTGGTTGGGGCAAATGCCACAGTGTCTTGGGCTCAACTCTTCCTTGCACTCTCCAAGTCCTCCTCGCCATTGTCAGTTGGGTGCAATAGGGTGATTTTTCGGGCAAGTAGTGCGTGTCTCTTTCCCTGATTGGCACGCTCAGGGGGGGTTTGTCGTTGGATGGGTGAAACATGTTCGCGAACCAGCGCTTTCCATGCTACCCACTTATCATTACCATCAGGCTCCGATCTGTTCGCCCCTTCCATCCCCACCTTGGTCTCCGCCCCTTCCATCCCCACCCTGGTCTCCGCCTCTGCCCACCTTTCAAATTCCCTGTGCCATTTTCCATATTGTGGCCCCCCAGCAGTTTTCCAGGACATGGCGATGGTTCTCTTGGCCAATATGCAGGCCATATCCATAAACTTAGCCACATGTTTGTATTTTCTGATTCTGGGGTAAGCACCAAGCAGGCATTCTTTCGGTGACCACTCATACCTTGCTAATCCAGCCTTCCTGCAGGCTCGTTCTATGCATGCCCAGAAACCTCTCACACACACACACCCCTAAAACATGTGTATTAGATCAGCTTCCTCGCCTCTACACCATGGGCATCATGGACTTGCGTCCTTGTTAAACGTGGCTATCCTGTGCTGAGTCATGTATGTGCGATACAGCATGTTCAATTGTATTAGTTTGAAACGATGGCTCCTCGATACTACTTTGGGAAAGCCCAGTATTCTTTCCCATTTATGGTAAATATAGCGTTGTAGTGAAAGTCTATGGCGGTAGAGCCCCACAAAAAATCTCGGAGCAGCACTTCCAGTGATCGAAAAAAGGACGCCTTAACATAGCGGTGCACGTTGTTGAAGAAGTACAGGAATCTCAGCAGGATAATCATTTGGGTGATGGCTACCCTACCTAACAGTGAAAGTGGCAGCTGAGACCAGAATTTCATGGACTTCCTCAATTCCTGCACCACCTTCGCCGTGTTATATTCATGCATCTGTTCAGGTGTATGTCTGATATTCACTCCTAGGTATTTGAACAAGTCCACCTCCCAGTTAAGTCCCACCACTGGCAGTTCATTGACACTCCTCCCCCTAAGCCCAGCTATCGGGAATATGCAAGATTTGGTTCTGCTAAAACGGATCCTCGACAGCTCAGCGGGTTGAGCGCTCACTGCTGCGATCTGAGCGTGATCTGCAGGTCACAGGTTCGAATCCGGGCAAGACCAACTCAGCCTTTCATCCTTCCGAGGTCGATAAATGAGTACCAATCTCAGTTGGGTGATATTGTATGTAAATATGTTCTATTTAAAGCGCTTTGGATTAAGGCGCTATATAAATAACACATCATTATCATTGTTGAGTATATCTAAGATCACTGGGACATCCAGGTGCGGGTCTCTTACATATAGCCGCACGTCATCTGCATAGAGCGATAGCAAGTGTCCCATTCCTCCAACCCATATGCCAGCATCTAGGTGTTGTTTCCTGAGGTATATTGCTATTGGCTCAAGGCCCAGCACATACAGCATTGGGGATAGTTTGCATCCCTGTCTGGTCCCTCTCTTTATGTCCCAGATTGCTGACTCTAACCTCCCGGTTTTCATGCTAGCTGTTGGATTTGTGTATAGTATTCGAACCCATTGGATAAATCCTTCCCCAAATCCAAATTCCTTTAATGTCGCCACCAGCCACTCCCAATATATTGAGTCGAACGCCTTTGTAGCGTCCAGGGAAAGTATGGCATATTGTTCTTGGGAGCCTGCTGTCTGCGCAAGAATGTGTTGCAATCTGCGTAAGTTCATTGCAGTGCTGCGCCCTGGTATAAAACCATTTTGGTCACTATATATTAGGCCCCCCATTATCCTGCTCAGGCGCTTGGCTAGTAGTGTGGTCAGAATCTTGACATCGTAGTTCAACATCGCCAGTGGGCGGTAAGAGTCACATTCATCCATTGGTTTCCCCGGTTTGGGTATTGGTATAACTAGGGTTTCTCTCATGGACTCCGGCAACTCCCCTTTAGTGTATGCCTTCCGGAAAACCTCAAGCAACACCGGTGTCAGGATTGCCTCATATGTTTTGTAGAACTCCGGGGGGCGTCCATCGCTCCCTGGTGTTTTACTAGAGGCTAGTGACCTTACCGCCTCTGCAATATCATCCTCTGTTATCTCCACCTCCAAAGTTTCCTGTTGTAACAGGTTTATTTTGGGAAGGCCTATTTCATCTAGTGTGTCTAGTATGTCTGTTTGTGGCACCTGTTGGTCGTGGCTATAGAGATGGGAGTAAAATTCTCAAAATGTGTCGTTAATCTCCTGTTGTGATTTATGTGCTGTGCCTGTTGTGTCTTTGACCTCAGTGGTTTGACATCGTGGGTGTTCCCTTCTACACAGCCAGGCCAGCAGTCTGCCTGGGTTGTCGCCGTCCGCTTGTGCTCTGGTGGGTTTCACAGAGTAGTCAAACTTGGAGAGCCTTCCCCATGCTTCCTGGCAGTTCTTTTGCAACCGTGCCAGCTCTATCTTCTCCTCCAATGTCACCCGTGTGTTGGAGTCTTTGTGTTTTATCTCTTCCTCCAATTTCTCCAGTTCCGCTCGAAGTGTTTTCTGTATGCCCCCCGCTCCTGTGATGGCCTCTCCCCTCACCACTACTTTCATTGCCTCCCAAACTGTGCCCCATCTTTCAACGCTACCTACGTTATTCTCTACATATTCCTCTAGTTTGTCTCGCAGCTCTTCCGTGAAAGCCTGGTTCGTTAGGGCGTTCGGTGCCATGCGCCACAACGGTATGGCCGGTCTAGGCCCCCGTGTTCTCCGAGCCATCAACAGTGGTGAGTGGTCTGATATTGACCTACCTAAGTACTGTGCCGATTCTATTTGTGTTTGATAGCTTTTGGCCACAAACAAGTAGTCAATTCTTGTGTGCAGAGAGTGTTGTGAGGAGAAGTATGAGTAACCCTTATCTTTAGGATGAATTTCCCTCCACACATCTACCAGGTCCAGAGCTTCTACCAGCGCATTTAGTGCCCCTGTTGCTGCCTCATTTCTGGTCGCTGTCAGTTTAGTCCTGTCCAGCTCCCAATCTCTAACACAATTGAGGTCACCTCCCCATATGAAAAAGCTTTCTCGACATTGGGCTAGTTTGGCCCCCAGCGCATTTAGGTGTTTCGGGATCCCATGGTTGGGGAAATACGAATTTATTATACAATCTTCAACTAGTTCAACGCATCCCTTAACTAACAGGTACTGGCCTTCTGGATCTGCCTCCCAGCTCAGTAGTTTGAAGGGAATTGCTGGACTTATCCAGATGAGCACCCCCTGAGCATATTTTGAGTAGAGAGGACCACATTGCCCATCCCAGTGTTCCGTTATCGCAGCCATAGTTTTCTGGGTCAGGTGGGTCACTTGCAACAACGCAATGGGCACCTTTTTCCTGTTGATAAAGGATTTCACTCGATAGCTACGCATATATGTTGCCAGGCCCCGAACATTCCATGTCAGTACTTTAATTTTGTTGGCCCTCCGATATGTGGGTCCCCCCGACCCCCAGCCCTCCTACCGCTCTGGACTCCAGTTCTTGTTTAAACCTTCCCAATTGTTCTGCGCCCCAGATGCCCCCACCCCCTTCCAATCATACAAAGCCACATAAACACATTTCCTGGCACATACCTCACCTTGTGTAGGATTCAAAACATTACAAACTTCGAAGCAAACCAAAACTGGAAAACTGCACTCAGCAGGCACTTTTTGACTGTGCTGCTCGAGCGCCCCCGCATCTGCCTGTCCCATACGGGCCACTGCGTGCGGGCTTTGGTGCTTTGGCAACTGGCCAACACCAAACAATTCTTGTGGTGTGTATTCGCTCTGTTCTAGGTGCTTTCCCCCGCTCCTGCCGTAAAAAAGAACAAATTACTCTATTGTTTCTTATCGCGCACCCTTCCGCTGGTGCGTTCTTCCCTCCCCCTTTCATCTCTTGAGCCTGCTGCTTCTCATGTCACCGCCTCTTTGCCGCCATCCAAGTTATTGTGTTCCAACCACATGGTGGCCACCGCCGGTGTTTCCAGGAAAACAGCCTGCCCTTTATAGAGTATATTTTTGCTATCATGGGGAGAGGGTACGAGCCCGGCGGTGGTTTTTTCTGCAAGGATCTGTGGGCCCTCTCCACTACAAACCCCTGTGACAGTGCTCCTGCCCCTATTTCCTGCAGTATCATATTTTCAACAGAATCCGTTGGGTTGGAGCCTTCCATTCCTTCCGGTACTCCCAGTATGCATATGTTGTTGCGCCGGGCGCGTCCTACCGCATCCTCCGCCCGGGCCTCCAGCATCGCGTTTATCCTCTCTACCTCCGTCAGCTTCTTCTCCAGGTCATTAGTGGTTACTGTCATCTCTTTTAGCACTGTTTCAGCCGTGGTGACCCTCTCTGTGAGGTTGCGCATATCCTGCCTCATCAGGTGTACATCCGATTTGACCTCCTCATTTGTTGTGTCTATAAAGAATCTTAGGGCTGCAATTGCTTCGAGCACTTGGTCATCTTTAGTGGAGGATTCCTGATCCGATTGCTCAACTTGCACCTCTGAAGCAGTTTGTGGTTGCCCTTTCTGTTTAGCAGTGTTGAAGGAGTCCATGATCGTTGTGTCCTTTCTACTTTTGGTGGAGGGCATGTCTTCGACGGTGCCTAGCTATGTAGTGAGTGTAGTCTGTGTGGTGTGCGCACTACATTCTGTATGTTGTTGTCCCTCACGCGGGGGGTCCCTCAGATCAATTCATCTATCTACCACTCTGCTTTGTAGTTCTGTGACTATAGGCTTATAGTTTCTTAAGCCAACTGCAGTTTGTGGGGGTTCTGCTCTGCTGTGTGGCATCCCAGCATTTCACTGGTGATGCTGTTCATGTCTGCCTCGGTTCCGTGTATAAATTATGGTGTGATTACAACAGCGTAATGGGTCGTGGTTTCCCTCTTTCTGTCTAAAGTAGCGTTCTTATTGTGTCCAATGCCTCCTCTGTTCGAGCTGTGCCTTCGAGGTGGTCACTCAGTTGCAGGTGTATGCTTACTGCTGCGACTGTCTCCCGCTACTGTGGTTTGTTTTCTTGTTCAGGCTGCCCCAGCACCCAGCTAGGGTTTGGGCTTGGCCTGTGCTTGCTGCCTTCCTGGGGGCCGTAGCAAAATGATCTTCTCCCTGGTGTCATAACCGGTCTCGTACCCATGGGCCAGTTTGATGCAGCCTCATAGATCTGTACACCCGCTTCTTGGGTGTCACAGCCTACCTTTTGTCAGCCGTGGATTCCACCTCAAGACTCCGCTTTATTGGTCTGATGTGTCCCTGCCTACATTGTGTCCTCCACGCTTGCGTTGGTCTACTCGCTCCCCTGGCAGTCCTTTCTCCCTGGTGCCCGCTGCCTGTGGTCTTGTGTTGCTGTCTGCAATGGTTTGTTTATGCATATCGGCAGCACGACAGGGGCCGTCCGCTGTTTCGTGCCGCTGATTTCACCCTTCAGGCTGCTGGAGGACCAGTGCGTGCCCTCAGAGCGCCACTGCTGTACTCCCATGCCGCCGTCTCTGTTGTTGTGCTTCCCGTGTCTGATTTACTGCAGCGTTTGAGGCGTTCAGGTAGCCGTTGTGCTGGGCCACTCAGCTGCCTCGTTCCGTCTCACTTGTGAGGCCTTGCTCTCTGCTCCTGTACGTCTGTTTTGTTGGGGCGCTCGATGCCTTGTCGCGCTGATGCCTGCCCTGGCTGCTCCTCCTCCCCGCTGGGAATTGATCGCGTCCGCCATCTTGGTTCCGCAGGGGCACCGCTTCGCCGGCTTTTCCCTCAGCCTCCGTCCTCTGATTTTTGGAAGCGTTTCGCCCGGAGTTCAGGGTATCGGTTGCAGTATCCACCGGTGTGCTTGTATCTGCTTAATTCAGCTTTTTATCGAGTGTTAGTAGGATCTTTAGAGGATCTCGGCAGGAGCTCCGGTCAAACGCAGCCTCACACCATGAGCCTAGGCCACGCACCCTCCTCCCCCCAGGATTTTATTTTACCCGTCGCAGGACCACTTCGATTTACGATTACTCGTTCTCTTCTTGAAATGAATTTTTCTCCCTTTCACTTTTGCCACTCCTCAGCTGAACACCTTACAGAGACCGTCGATTGAGCACCCACCCAAAGGTATTGTATCTTTGTTTTAAAGTTCAGTCATCATCAGTAAATTCTTATCACATGGTTTTTAACAATGTTCATTCCTCCCTGGTAGGAGGGAGTAAAGATGTTATAGGGAAGGGGATACCGTGTCTCACCATCTGGTGTTCCACTCCCAGAAGACCACTCACCCAGGTGATCCTCCCGCACTGGTCCAACCCCAGGTACTGGATCCCAAAGTGATGGCTATCTCCTGGCCACCTGGATGACAGATCCCCAGGGGCTAGTGGGTGAGACACCTTCTGGTTTCTCACAGTAGGGATGGGGACTCTGCCGGGGCCCCCCTTGGACTGCCGATGGCCTTGTGGACGGTCAACACTTTTCTTTTCCAACCAGGTCAGTGCACCCACACATGTGAGGTACCATTTTTGTTTGGACACCCATGGGAACATGGGAAGGTATGACATATGTTGTTGCTGGCGTGTTATGGTGGTTTCCTGGTGGCAAATATCTGAAAATTGTGTTTTTTCCCCTACATTTTGGACTTTGCCGGGCCTTGTGGGTAATAAAGTCTAGGGCGACTCACGCAAGCCAGACCTCTTACGATTCCCATGGGTGTCATCTTTTCAGAAATCCATGGGGTTCCCTGTTTTCCTTGACGGCTGCAACACCCCAGGCCCAAACCTGTGGGTTGTCCACAAGGCCAAATCCTGTCTTCCCCAGGGTGTTTGATGTACCAGTGGTTTAGCCTTTTCCCTTTGCGCCCAGTTAGCTACACCCACACATGTGAGGTACCGTTTTTGTCGGGACACCTCTGGGAATGTGGGAAGGTAGGACATGTGTTGTTGCCGGTATGTTTCAGAGATTTCCTGTGGCAAATGTCTGAAAATTGTGTTTTTCCCCCTACATTTTGGACTTTGCCGGGCCTAGTGGGTAATAAATCCTAGGGCGATTTGTGCAAGTCAGACCATTTCAGATTCCCACGGGTATGTTCATTTCAGAAATGCATGGGGTTCGCTGTTTTCCTTAGTGGCTTGCGACACCCCAGGGCCAAATCTGTGGGTTGTCCACAAGACCAAAATCCTAAAAATGTCCTCTTCCCAGACCTTTTGGTATACCAGTGGTTTAGCCTTTTCCCTTTGCACCCAGGTAAGTGAGGTACCATTTTCATCAGAACACCTGTGGGAAGGTAGGACATGTATTGTTGCCGGCATGTTTCAGGGGTTTCCTGGTGGCAAATGTCTGAAAATGGTGTTTTTTTCCCCTACATTTTGGATTTTGCCGGGCCTTGTGGGTAATAAAGTCTAAGGCGATTCGCGCCTGTCAGATCTCTTTGGATTCCCATGGGTGTCATCTTTGCATAAATGTTTGGCGTTCCCCGTTTTCCTTGACGGCTGCGACACCCTGGGCAAAAATCTGTGGGTTGTCCACAAGGCCAAATCCAGTCTTCCCCAGGGTGTTTGATGTACCAGTCGTTTAGCCATTCCCCTTTGCACCCAGGTAAGTGCACCCGTGCACCCAGGTAAGTGAGGTACCATTTTCATCAGAACACCTATGGGAAGGTAGGACATGTATTGTTGCCGGCATGTTTCAGGGGTTTCCTGGGGCAAAAGTCTGAACATTGTGTTTTTTGCCCTAAATTTTGCACTTTGCCGGGCCTTGTGGGTAATAAAGTCTGGGGCGATTCGCGCAAGTCAGATCTCTTTGGATTCGCATGGGTATCATCTTTTCAGAAATGTGTGGGGTTCCCAGTTTTCCTTGACGGCTGCGACACCCCAGGCCCAAATCTGTGGGTTGTCCACAAGGCCAAATCCAGTCTTCCCCAGGGTGTTTGATGTACCAGTGGTTTAGCCTTTTCCCTTTGTGCCCGGGTAGGTGCACCCTCACATGTGAGGTATCATTTTTGTCAGGACACCTCTGGCAATGTGGGAAGGTAGGACATGTGTTGTTGCCGGCATGTTTCGGTCTTTTCCTGGTGGCAAATGTTTGAGATTTGTGTTTTCACTACATTTTGGACTTTGCCAGGCCTTGTGGGTAATTACTTCTAGGGCCATTCGCGAAAGTCAGACCACTTTGGATTCCCACAGGTGTCTTCTTTTCAGAAATGCATGGGGTACCCTGTTTTCCTTAGTGGCTGCGACACCCCTGGGCCAAATATGTGGGTTGTCCACAAGACCAAAATCCTAAAAATGTCCTCTTGCCAGACACTTTGGTATACCAGTCGTTTAGCCTTTTCCCTTTGCACCCAGGTAAGTTCACCCAGACATGTGAGATACTATTTTCACTTCTCGCACCTCTCTCGCATATATACATATATGAAGTTGCCTCGTACCACAGTATAAGGCTTTCGGAGTGCACTCCAGAAAAAACAAACCCACGTGGTGATTCCACACTGGACCCAGAGTTACAAAAGACCAGCAGTCCATCAAACGTCCAAAATATTCTTTTAATGAAATGCCATGGACAAAAGAGAAAGTGCGCGGACAACTACGCGTTTCGCGGCAAAGCTAACCGCTTGATCACGTTATATCTCTCTCTCTCTCTCTCTCTCTCTCTCTCTCTCTCTCTCTCGTATGTGTATGGGTCCCAGACCCCTCTTAGTTGTCTTGGGATCTCCCCGACTTGTTGTGTAGCTTCTCTGTCTGGGTCCCAGACCCCTCTGATGTCTTGGGACCTTCCTGACTTGTTGTGGGCTACAGCCCCTTGCTTGCATGTTTCTCCTGACTCTGTATGGGTCCCAGTCCCTGGCGTGCTGCTTTTGCAGGGCTTTGTAAGAGACCCTTCTGTCAGGTTTATCACATGTCGTACCCAGCCCTGGTTCACTAACCTGCCAGGCACTGTTTCTCAAATGGATTCTTCTTAGTTCGCATTTACTGGAACGAGGGCAATGGGGTTCTTCAGTTTTCCCCAACCGCCTGCTTCAGCCTCCTTTATCTGCACCACCCACTACGGAAACCCAGGTACCTGTTGTGGCATTACCGGCTTGCTCTGACAGCTTCATGGACCTGCTTCTTCCTCCTGTGAGCTTCTGCACACGTTACAGCGGTCTCTGCATGTCCTCGCAGGATTCCCAGGTCTGGTCCCTTTCAGTGTGTGCTTCTCGTTCGGACCATGTGGTCTGGCTCCTAGTCTCTGCCAGGCCTCCGATTCATCAACCTGGACAACAGTAAGACAGCGTGTGTTCGGTGAGGCTTCGTCAGCCTTCCCTGCTCTCTGCGGTGCGTCGCCTTCCAGCTCTCGGTTCCTCCAGGGAGTATTTGGCAAAATGCATAGTCCTTCTTCCAGTGACATCCCGCTTGCCTTATCCCCTAGTGGGTGTTAAACAGAGCGAGATCACCACCCTCATCCCAAAGGGGGTGGTTCACCATGGGGAGAAGGGATGAATTTCCTGGATTCGTCATATAACCCTTCCATCAAGTTGGAGCCCCCCTCTTGTCGGTTGACGACTCTGGTACAGATACCTCCCTGCCAGTCCCAAGGAGCTTCTGGGCTTTTCTCTGGAAATTCCTCCCAGGATGACAGAGAGGAGTATTTCCCTGTGGTTCTTTCTTTGGAAATCTATTGAAGGGGGCTGGGGAATATTGGTGCCTACAATTATTTCCTATGGTAATCCTGGGACGGTGGCCACCTTCAGGGTTGTTGGATCTCCACTGCCCCATTAAGGTGAGACGGACCTTGGGGCATATTTCTGCATTTCATGGACACAGGTTATTTGTCGGCCTCACCCAAGTCTATCCTGTTTGGATAGCGCAGCTCTGATCAGATTGTTATGGTATCTTGCATTTGTATAGTGCCTCCTGCCATAGTTTATGGCTTTGAAGAGCTTTGCATGTAAAGAGGCAAAGGAGGGGTATGATTGTTGGGATGAGGGCGAAAGATTGTGGTCTGTCGGCTGCCTGAATCAATTGAATCACTAGGCCAGGATTTATTTACTTGCACCTTTTCAGTCTCTTGAAAGGGGCTGTTTTAACACAAGAGTATGTTTACTTCATCAGGCTTCTCCTCTTGGGTTTCTTCCCATTCTCTCCACTCCCCCATCCCTGTCCAATCTATCTCCATGGGTTCTGTGGGTTGGTTTTTTGGGCAACCACGGGCAAAGGGTCCTTTCTCACCACATGAGAAACAGAACGAGATTGTGGGAGGAATTACTTTTGTCCTACTAACAGCCTCTTCTGAAAAGCTATCTGTCTCCTGCCTATCTCTTCCTTCCTTTACGGGACAAAGGATGGTGGGCTCTCCTGGCTCTTGATCTATGAAGAGTGTGTGTCCTGTCCAGGTTCAATGGGCTTCCCATTGTGTTGTCTGAGGAATTTGAAAGCCCCAGAATTGGCCTGAGTAATTTGGATGGCCGTCTTCATGGAAGGTTGGGGTTGTTGTAAGACTGCTCTCTGGAGGGGAGGGGGAAAAGTGTTTCACCAATTATTCCAATATCAATCTCTGCAGAACTTCTGGTAAATTCTTTCTCCCAGCAACTGGTTTACTAGAATTTAAATCCTCCCAGCTAATTCCATCGCTGTCTCATTTGGAAGAAACTGGTCTCCCTTGACTTCCTCTGAAAGAAAGATGCAGTTTGCTTGACCTTCCCTAAGAGGTCTGTTTTTATTTCACTAAACGAGGTAGTCCCACTCTTATTGATAATCTGATAAGGCAATTGTAACTCTCCCTTTAGTAGAGGGGCTAGATAGCAGGTTTTAAGAGTGCTGTCCATGTGGAATTGGGTTGCCAACTTCTTAAAATAAAGCAGTCCTCCCCTTCTCAAATATGGCTTTAGTACTCTGTGAGGGAGGGCTCGACTACCTGGGCTGCAACCTAAATGATCAAGACAGTCCTGATGGTGTTGGTCTGCCCTTGCCTGGTTGTCAATAATTTTCTCGTAACAGAGTTTCGAGCAACGCAGAGGATGCCATGTTCAGGCCTGAGACCCCAGTAGTAATGTCCTCAGGATCACTAATTTTGGTGTCTAAAAATATTTCAGGGCCTACAGAGTCACACTCCTCATCACCCTTAGATCTACCTGGGAGTTCGCTAGTGAGGGCAGGGGTGGGTTGGATCAATAGTGGACGCTTTTCCACTAAAGAGGGGACTTTTCACACTGCACCTTGAGAGGATCTAATACCCCACTGGCCCATAGGGGCTAATTTGTCTGTAGGCGTAGACATATCTGTTGGGCTCTGACTCTCTCTCAGGTAATTTGTAGCCCACATCTGACACTCCTTGCAGTAAGCCCCCTCTGCGCTGCAGTGCAGGCTGCTGTGGTTTGCCCTGAGGCTGGCTCTCTCCACTTCTACATTGGAGACACCATTCGCTCCTTTCTTCAGGAGAGAAAACAAGCCAATCACCTTAACACCTTGCACATTATGGTACTGCTCAACCCCCATACATCTAACACATTTGTGGGACCTTAAAGGGAGATGTAGTAACAGTTTTACTTGGGGATTCCTTGTCCCTAATGGGGTGGAGAGATCCCGCTTTCCCTGTCCTTTAGAGGGTGTTAGGCTTGCAGACTCACCTCCCTAGTCCCAAAGGGGGTGGCACCCCCTGGGGGAGAATGGATAAATGTCCTTATTCATCATATTACTCACCCCCACCTTTTTGTCTGGCATATTTTTTACAGGCTTGTCTACATAGAGTTGGAACTGGTGCGTGTGTTTGGGCAAATGTTAGTTCTCTCTCCAATGTTTTATTTGCTTTCTGTGCCCTAGTTGAATGTAAATTAAGTAGTACATGTTCCCCAGTTTGTAATATTACTAAGCCAGTAAGTAAGGCAATTAAAAAGAGATATGTTATTGACCCAACCATTTCGAGTGACTGATGAAGCCACCTCGAGGCACACAAAGATCCAGATTTAAGTAGCCCGAACAGCATCTTCTAATTTCATGTTTAAACTTTACAGTTGGTGTAAGAAAATATTCATGGTTTTTCTTTTTCTTACCAATCCGCAGACCATGACAATTGGACACCCCCACCTGAAGGAGAAAATGCCAGCGCTCTGAAGAACTTCATGTCTGACCTACATCCAACAAAACAGTTAAGTTGAAGATATGACATTTGATTCGCTGAGGAGCAGCTGATGGCTTTCCACATCTGGAAGTGACCATTTCTGTGAAGCCTGTCATCATTATATCCTCCCTGCTTGAAAAAAGGGTGCCGAACAATCAAAAAACGAATTGAAATTGATGATGTTGAATGCCCGTGACTCATTCCTGAACGTGCTATTAACAGTTCTGAATCTTCTGAATACTCAACACTTGATGAGCTCATATCGTAAGACACTAAAGCACTGCTTCTGGGGATTCCTGAATAGAGGCATAGAGAGGTTTTCCACTGCTTGTTTTATGGAAAGCCTTGAACATGCTTATGAAATCCACATAAGTCAGGGATCAATGTCATAGAGACATTGTCAGATCAGATGTCAAGGAGACATTTGGCCAGCTTCTCTCATCAAATATTGCGCTGATAAGCTTGTCCCGTTTAACACCACCCTGATCAACAGCTCCTTCTCCTCCAGCAACGTACCAGAAAACCTGAAAGAAGCCTGGGTACTCCCACTGCTCAAAAAACCTACACTGGATCCAAATGTCCCTACCAACTACCGCCCTATCACAACAGTACTCTTCCTCTTGAAAATACTTGACAGAGTTGCATACTTACAGATTCAAAAATACTTGGAAACCCATAACCTTCTAGGCCTCTACCAATCAGGTTTCCACCCTGGTCACGATACCGATATTGCCCTCCCAGACCTCCAAATTCAAATGGACCAAATCAAAGATAAGGGGGACTTGGCAATCCTCCTGCTCGACCTATCTGCAGCTTTCGACTTAGTCAAGCATAATATACTCTGCAAACACCTTGCCTTAGCAGCCCATTACTCATCCAACGCCATAAAATGGATTGAATCCTTCCTGTCTAACCGCACCACGAGAGTAGAACCCCCCTGCCCCAGTCGCCTGTGCAGTCCCCCAAGGATCTTGCGTCTCTCCAACAATGTACGTGTTCACCAAGCCGCTATTCGACCTATTAGACAAACTGGGAGTCACGTATACCAATTATACGGACGACACGCAATTACTCCTACCGATCAAGGGAAACCATGACACAGGGTTTCATTACGACCCGGGCGGTAACCATGACGCTATTTGTGCCATGGTTGCCACCAGTAAACTACCGATTCCGCAATGGTGAATGGCGGAATTACCGCCCCATTCCAAGGTTTGCGGGGGTGGTAATTCCCCATTCACCATGGCCCTTGCCCATTCCCATTTGAGCCCCTATAGGGCTCAATGGGAATGGTGAAGGCAGTAATTACGGTACCGCAAATTGCGGTACCGTAATTACCTCCAAAGTACCTTTGCGGGTCCCGTCCTTAACGGCTGGTAAAACCAGCCGTTAAGGGAGGACCCGCAAAGGGACCTCGGAATTGGGCGGTAAGGGATTACCGGTACCGGTGCCCTTACCGGTACCGGTAATCCCTTACCGCCCGGGTCATCATGAGGCCCACAGACTCTAAACTACTCAACAAAATGTACCTTACCATCCAAGCCTGGATGGCCCAACATGAGGTTTGTCTTAATGTCGATAAAACGTAACTACTCATCATTGGCAACCACTCCAGGCAAAACAATCTACCCCAGTCCTACAAATCCTTCATTATTGATGGCAACATTATCACGTTCGCTAATGATGTAAAAACCTTAGGAGTTTACCTGGACTCATCACTTTCCCTAACAAGGCTAGTCAACACTATTGCCTCAGCAGCGGCCTACACCGCCAAAATGATCATTGCCAGTAGACCATTTTTAACCACTTGACAATTGCGTCACCCTTGATACAGCCCTCTTCTTATCAAGAATTGACTATTGCAACTCCCTCTTTGCGGAATCCAACGCCCATAACATCAACAAGCTACAAATAGTTCAGAATAATGCAATCAGAGCTGCCCTGAACATCCCAAAAAAGGAACATATCTCATCTGCCAGACGTAACATCCACTGGCTGCCAGTTCAAGATCGCATCAAATTCAAAACCCTATCATTACCTCATAAATGCCTATCCAACAGAGCGCCATCTACTTATCCAGACAAATATCCAAAGCCCAATCCAAGAGACCCACTCGATCAGCCTATTCCTGCCTTATTACCATACCTAGATTTAGACAGCAAAAAGCTGGAGGCTGCACCTTCCCTGTGATCGCAGCCAAACTATGAAATTCCATGCGGTTGGCTTTGAGATCGGACCCCTCCCTCTGGTCCTTCTGCAAAGGCCTTAAAACCTGGCTCTTTGACCAAGACTCCTAGAAGCCTTATCAACCGGTATCTTATAATTCAATGCCACCATCGTCTGTAACTTATGCTACTGTAACCTATGTAAACAATGTCTGTAACCTAATACCTTTGCATGCAACTAATGTAACGTCTGTAACCCAATACCTTTGCAAGCAAATAATGTATCCTCTGTAACCGCTCACCACTTCTAGAAACTACTGTAACCAGCTTTTCTAACAAAAAGCTCCTGGATGCCTCTGGGCTTTATGCGCTATAGATATGCCAAATAAATACATATACCTAGACATATTATCCCCAATATTACAGCATTTAGATGGCAAAAGGTGACCACTTTTCTTTTATGACATATACACATATATCTGACCTATAAAAGTCCTTGAGCCATTGTGCATGATGGCATAGGATAGGGCAAGCTTGTCATGTGCCCAATGTAACTATTACAGCCATAGATCCTGTTTTCATCTACCTCTTCTTAATGCTCTTCTGGTCATTCTTACATTTTTCTGCTTTGTAATGATGAACAAATGTGTTGGTGTGGCCAGAGGTCTAAATTACACTTTGTGGTGGGTGGTTCTAAAGATTTGATGCCAACACTTAATCAATGGGATATTTTACAGGCATTAATTGCCTTTAAACATGTCTGAACAGTGGGTGTTGTTGGCGAGATCAGAGACTACCTCTGTGCAATCATAAATTAAATGAAGGTATCAGTTATTCTCCTGCTCCCCGTGCTTCTACCTCTGGCGATATTTGCAATGAAGCCTTCTCCAATCCAGCCACCACAGAGCTCTGCTGAGATGTGCCAGGCCTGCATGCTGTATAATGTGAGGGAGAGTGGATAATCAAGAACTCCACCCTACTGCAAGGTTGTCTGATAGCAATATAATCCTTATCCCACTCATGCCAAATTGCTTGCTATTGGGAAGAGGGTGTTAACCTTTTATGCATCACATGCATGCTGTTGCATACAGTGGGGGTCACACTTTTATGAGAAATTATTTTTTGTTTTTGTTTTTTTAAATCTGCAACAATCTTGTCTAATGTTCCATTGGAACCCACCATGCCACAAGGTATTTCTTGTTTGAGTCCCTTTGGTTGTGTTAGTCAGCTTACACTGTTTCTCCCTGTAAACGCACACGTTGCAGGGTTAATGACCCCTACAAATTTGCAAGCAGTAGGGGTTGCCTTTGCAGACCAGTTTGTTGGGTGTTTTTCCAGCAGGTTATTAGGTTTACCAAACACATTGAGCCAGATCCCCTGCACAACATTTGGCAAGGAAGTGCATGGCACAGCGATGTAGGAGCCTATGCCTGGTGCCAAGAGATTGGGTTCTTAGTGGTGTTCGATCGAACTTGTACATGGACGAATTCTTAATTGTATAGATTTCTAATCAAGTTTACTTTTTGCACCTCCGAAACACATCGTTTTACAATGTATTTAATAAAGGGATGTGTTCCTACCCCTCACTGATGTACTAAACGCCTAGTACTTGCTACAATTGAAGCAATGGCTGTGCAGTTGCTGAGTGGGTGGCTTGAGGTCCACAAGGTATCAGGCCACCCAATTCGGGCTAGACAGTATAAAAGCACCCCAGTCTCACTTAAAGTGGAAAAGGTTTCTTTAATGTGGCAGGCCCAAGGTTACCAACATTTGCTAACCTGGGTTCTTAGTCCTACAGACTAAACCAAATAATGGAACTATAGAGACCTATGCACACATCACCCCTCTCCTAATCCCTCAATCAAGCAATCCCTCCCACTTTCCCTTCGTAACAGGTTTATAACTTTGCTGCTATCCTCTCACTGTGTCGCTGTGCTGTACTCCTCCCACCAGCTCCTCCCCTCTCTTGTATCCTTGGCTAGCCTGTCTGTCCAAACAGAACTAACCACTGTCCCTAACAATATTATAAACCCAAACTTTAACCCCATCAGTACCTTAAGTGTCAGACAACCAGGCACCCAGAAAAACCCTCCCCATAGAAGTTATTTCTGCCCCATTCCCAAACCCTGCTTGCTTAAACCTTTTACCAGCACCTCCAAAGCCACCCACAGATCCAATACGTAAAGCTCATACACCAGCCTACCTAAATGGGTTAACCACCTTGTATCTAATATTTGGGTTCTCCACTACTAGTAACCCCCTCAAATCCTACAAAATGTTCTCCTCTCTGTATTTATCGCTCAAAGTCTTGTCAACTGCCGCCTCCCTGATGGCTCCCCTCCAAACCCGCCTCAGCAAACGTTTGGTTTACTACAAAGCTACGTCTGCCCAGTTCTCCTTAAAATAATAATATAGGGATAGGGATTGGCTACTAGAGATTTTACAACCAGAATCAGCACAACAACCCTAATGTATCCTCTGGAAAGCTATTTGCTTGTGAAACATGTGAGGCTTTAAGAAGTTTATCAATGATAGGGAGGGTGGACGATGTTTACTAGCCAACTATGGGGGTCATTCCGAGTTTGGAGGTAAGTAACGGTGAGGGTCCTTCCGAGTTTGGAGGTAAGTAACGGTCCTTACCGGCATGGCTCTAATAGCACTTCTGTGTAGTCAATAGCCCGCTAATAGAGGGCTATTACGACTTTGCGTGCACGAGCTTTGCGCCATGCCGGTAAGGTCATTACCACCATGCCGTTAAAGGCACGAAAAATGCCCTTAGCGGAAATCATGCATAGCGCAGATTGCACTGCTGGCATGAACCAATGCGGCATTAGCAGTGACTTCTATTAGCCGGTCACCGCTAATAACGGTCACTGTAAATAAGCGGAACCGGAAGTAGCGTCATCGCACAGGAAGGGGAAGGAGCACGGCGGCCATCTTTAAAAACACACTCCATTGCCACACTCAGCGCACAGGACCTGCGGGACTCTGCTGTTTGTTGGAAACTCTTCATCTTACACACCACAATGCCCAAGGCCGTTAAGAAGGGCGCCGCCCACCACCGCAAGGAGCACTTCAACGAGGACGAGTTGTAGATGCTAGCTGGGACCCTGCAGGAACATGCTGAGGACGTCTTCGCCCACAGCATGAAGAGGGAGGCCATCATTAGGAAAAAAAGTTAGTGCAGCGGGGAACACCCCACCCACCATAAAAGAGTGTAGGAAGATTTGGGACGACTTGCGGCTGCGAGTACGGAACATACTATCAGCAAACAGGAGCCAGGCAATGGGAACAGGCTCCCCCATCAAGCTGTCCCGATGGGAGGACATCTGCGCCAGCATGATTGGCATTGAGGGGATAGAAGGTGTTGGTGACATGGAGTGTGGCGCCACTACATCGGCGGATGGAGGTGAGTGTCCTAAGAAAACACTGTAATGCAGAGTCTGATGAAAGTCAACCAATATGTCAGTTCAAAGAAGCAAGCCATGGCCCAACACACACACACACTCCTAGCAAAGTTGTCGGACGCATCACAGACACATGCAGATGCCTGCAGCAAGGAAATGCTGTACATGACACATACCACACAAAATGTAAATGCCATACGTCACACAGCATGCAGGCCCCAACAAATATGCATGTCACATACCATAGGTCTTGGCCAACATGAGTGACCCCGAGGTATGCCTGCATAACCCACCCATGTATCAAACAACGTGATCATCCAAACTCAAATGCCTATTACCCTCGATGGTGTGGATGATCAATTGTACAAATGTATGTATGATGCCTATCAAAACGTCACTCATGCCGTCCCTATCTTCGACCCCCACAGGCTCTGACCATGACAGCGATGCCCAGGACTCAACCCCCACGAAAACCACACCCCGGAAGAGGGCCTGGGATGAGGCCAAACGCCCTTACACCTCGAAGGGCCAACCCAAGGGCCGACGTGCACCACCAGTGAAGACACCCAGGTTGCCAGTGCACCGGTGCTGCCAAGCACCGTAGAGGCGAAAGCGCCAACACCTATTGCACAGCCAGAGGAAACAGCCGAGGCACCACACTCAGAGGAGTCAAGTTTGGCTGGTGAGGTGGCAGCCACAGCACCCCTGGCTGTGGAGGAGGCACAGGATGAGGTATGGGTGCCTGTTGAGGACGATTCCTCAGAACTGCCCCGCACACCCAATCCACAGGCATCCCCCCAAATCTCATCCCTTGAGACAGACCACGCCACCACCCCGGAGCAGTCTAGGCGGGAGTAAATTGAAGGGCTCTTTAGTCCAATAGTGGCCAGTAGTGAGGCAGAGCAAGACACCCAGGAACCGTCCACCTCCACAGGTGCACCCGAAGGGCCGCAGCGTGCTGAGCAGCTGACTGCCCTTGTGCGGCAGTTCGTGGAGGACAACGCCCAGGCAAGGCAGGAGTGGCGAGAGAACATCGCCTCCCTAGGCAGGACCATCTCAGACAACACCGCCTCCATGGGCAGGTACTCAGCCACAATAGCCATTTGCCATGGAGTCAGGGCGTCCGGCAACCCAATTTGAGCAGGCGGCCACACCTTTACCAAGCTCTACCCAGACGAGCCCGCTCCGCAGGTCATCACGCACCCAGCACCGGCCAGACATGCCGCCACCTAGTCTAGGGAGTGCTAATAAAATTTTCTGGCCAGCCTGAAGTAGGCATTAGAGACTTGATGGGACATGTGTGGGGGAGTTGTGGGGGGAGGTGGAGGGGGGTGAGGGTGTGTGGGGGAGTTGTGGGGGAGTTGTGGGGGGAGGAAGAGGGGGGTGAGGGTGTGTGGGGGAGTTGTGGGGGGAGGAAAAGGGGGATGAGGGTGGTGGAGGGTTACTGCACTATCGTTTTCATTGTTAAATTCAATACACCCGTTATGTCAAAAGCAAGCCCTGAGTGGACATTCATCATTGCGCATGTGTCATTTATTCCTATACAGTACATAGTGTGGATGTACCCCAACACCCAGTGGCCTCTGTCAAACTATCATGTCACCCTCTGCAGCCATGTGTGTCAGTAATATTGTGCAATCACTGACTGACGCACAGCACGTCCCTCCTGTGCATCGGCACCGCAAAGATGTGCAGCCACTTCTTCTTCATCCCGTTCATCATCACCAGGTGATTGCAGTTCAATGTCAGGGGGCAGGGGCACGTCGCGTCGGATACACATGCCGCCAGATTATCGTTGGCCACATGCACATGTCCCTGGATGTATGCACGCTATTTTTAAGCCATCCATGTGTCCTGTGCCATTGAATAATGGTGTGGGTTGCATCTTCAAGATGATAGACGGTGTGCTCTGCCGTGTTGTTGCTCATGCATTGTGTACGCATTATGCTGTGTCCATGTCCATTTAGTGATGTGTAGCGTTATGTAGGATTTTCTGATGGGGAGCGTTGGCAGTATGGCAGTAGGCTCTGCAATGTTAGGCATTCAGCGCTGATTTTTGCCATGGTGACATTCAGCATTTCTGTGGTTGATCCGGGATATCGGGCACAACAATGTGTGATGATCTTGCTTGCGTCGCCTCCCATCTGCACCTGGTTGGAGTGGTATTGCTTGCAATTGCGGTAAACCACCTCACCTTCAAGAATCTCCTGGGGAGTCCATGGTAGAGATATGTATTCCATTGTGTGCTTGAGGAGGGAATCCAGCACTTGCTTCAGGATGCGAGTGAATAAGGGTGGTGATATTCCACACATATGCCCCACTGTGTGCTGGTAGGTGGCTGTGGAAAGGAAGTGGAGCACCAACACTACCTTCATTAGAGGGGGGATGGCGGTGCGTATTTCAATGAGGCTGACAATCGTGTATCATGTCCGCGATGGTGTTGATGGTGTCCCGGTCCAGACGGTACAGGGTGTGGTTGTGCTCCGGGGTTGGGTTGGAAGGACTGGCTCTGATGTTTGGGATTGGTGGCTCACTGCGTGGTTACTCTGGCTGCGCTGGTGGGGCATGCTGGGTCTGTCTCACCCTCCTTCTCCTGCTGCGTCTCCTCTGTGGTGCTTGCTGGTGGTGCTTGCTGTTGTTGCTGGTGTTGCAATGCATGCATGTCCTCCAGCTGAAGTGTTGATGCTACTATTGGATTGATTTTGGTGTGGAAAGGGGTGTGGTGTGTGGGTGTGCTCCTTTTGTTCAAGCCCAGACTCCACCTGTGGCAGTTGGGAACACTGCACATGGCATTTTACGGTTGGTCAGCGATGCCGGTATTTACGGCATGCCAGAATCCACTTTTAGCGCCTTCATGATGCCGGTATTTGCATGTCTGCTTCACTTGTGATGACCTACAGTTTACGGCATGCCGCTATTGCCGGTATGAAGGCCCGCGTGCCCGCGCCCATGCCGCTATTAGAGGCACCTTTATTTACGGTGCCGCTAATAGTGGTTTGGCTGTTCAGAATTGCCTGGAGCGGTAAGCAATGCCGGTAATTCTTTACCGGCATCGCTTATCCCTTGCCTTCAACCGCAGAATGACCCCCCCATGTGTTCCTTGTGCAGGCGAGCTGGCTTCTCTGAGGTAGTGATATATGGATAAAGAGTTTTTAATAGGAGAGCCAATAAGGGTATCCCTAGCCATTATGAGGGAATGTGAGGGGTCAGAAATATTTGAGGCGGACAACTTTATGAAGGTTTTTCACAATTAGCCATTTTATGAACTTATAAAGGTGAGATAAATGCCTCACTATCCCTAACCTAAAGTGTAATTCCCTGCCTCTCCAACTAAGACTAAGGAAAACACTCTAACAAAAGGAATCCGTTGGTAACACTTAAACATACATCAAACTCATAAAGGTGTGATATGGCGTTTCAGGTTTAACAATATAACAAGTATACTCAAACATAAACTTTATTATCAAATATCCTTGCAACCAGGGTCGGACCCCTTCGCCAGGTTTAAAGCAGGGGTCAAAAAGGTTAAAATAAGAAAGTTCCTTTTAAGAAGCCAAGGCCTTCTTCAAAATACAATGCCAAGTTCTTCTCATTTCAAAATTCTGCCTCTTGGCCTTTAGCAAAGTTTCCACAAAACTAAACGATCTTTGCCTTGACGCTTGTAATTATTATTTCAGTTCAACTTCTCCTGCAAAAGTAATACTTTTACATCTTTGCTTGATCACCACCAAAGTTTGTCAGGATGATTTTTCCACAGTTCATCAAATATTTTAGTGACCTTGCCCTGTTCCTTCTTTCACAACCTCTGACCACAATGCAGTACTTAAATGTCTTCTTCCTGGTCCACTAACTTGCCAGGACTACTTCTCTGACCTATAACAACTTTAAAATAAACACATTTGTGCTGTTTGTTCCACTTATTCCACTTCTTTATATGTCATATGCAAGACAGGTTGTATTCCTCTCCTCCTTGATACCTATCCCAAGGGGGGTGTCTCTCCTGCCAACCCTGATTTCCCACTTTCACATCAAATAACTGTTGACAAGGTCTCTTGACATTTGCCCTTATTTGGCTTAGCCAATGCTTGTTGATATCTGAACAACACTTTTCTCCAGCATGGGGTCTGGCATGGATTCACATGCTCATGAATATTCCCCGTCGTCAGGCTCGGAATCGTCGGTAAAGAAAAAATCAGTTTCACTTTCGTTTCTGAACCGTCTTTCTACTAATTACCAATCACTGGTCTCTGGGTCATACTGCCCCCAGCCAATGACTGCCCTCTACCTAAGCCCCTCCTCTGGCAGCCATCTTCAGATTTTTACCGCAAGTTCAAGTGTTGGGTGTCCTCGTGTTGTAGCTCTCGAACTTTTATTGCGTATTGCCTTTTTTTTTTGTCTATTCGGCCTCAAGCTCCACCAAATCTTCTTCCGATCAACGGGGACCCGTTTCGGAACTTTCTATGACCCTCAAGGGCGGATTTTCATCGAATTACACTTCTTGGAGGATTCCGGAAGACCTTTGAAGCCTACCCCGATTTGGACGTGGCCCAGGACAAGGGAGATTCGACACCTACTGGATCCAAACTGTTCAGGAACTGCCCAGGATGTGGACTACAGAATGTCTTCAAGGAAAATATGCACTCCCGGTGCCTCTACTGCCTTCACGCCGACAAGTTGCACGTGGAGGAGGACTGTGCGTTCTGTAAGAACATGTCCGTCCGGAAGCAGGTGAGAAGAAGAAGTCCGAGCGGTCTTTTAAACCTTTGAGGGCACTCCGGCAACGAGGGCCCAACAAAAGGCAAAGCACTGTGAGTCCGCGGGCACCGGGAGCGCTGTTGGTTCGGGCTCTTCGGCTGCCAGGCAGGGCGTGATGTCACCGAAGCCATCATCCACGAGCCAACGCTGTGGCTCGGGGAAAAGGAAGTCAGAGAACCCTGGTAAGCTTCGGGAGAAGCCCCGGTCGATCCCGACGGAGAAAGCCAAGGGGGGGGCGAGGCGGTGACCCTCCCCCTAAGGTGAAGGCCTCAGACGCGCCCTCAGTAGTGAAGGACCTGATTCACCCGCCGAGGGCCTCGATCGAAGGAGTTGTGGCAGCCCTGGCGAAGCCTGTGGAGGCTACCCCAGTGGAGACGACTTCCGAGCCTAGAGTTTCTCTGCCACCCCGGGGGGAATCATCTTTCCAGCCTGTCGAGAAGACCCCCATGAAACCCTGGGACGAGAAAGAGCGGGGGGGGCACGGTAGCCATAACGGACACAGATACCACCACAGAGGATGAGCTGGCTGATGTCAAAAACATCCTGGAAAAGAAGTACGAGGAAGTCAGGTCCTACAGGAGGGATCCCGACGAGGTGGACGTGGAGAACGACGGTGGAGCCGACGAGGAGCCGCGGCCCATAGAGGAAACAGAGGAACCCACGCCCCAGCCGTCGCTCCCGTCACAACCGATTCCTATGCCACAGGAGAATTCAGGTGCAATCTTGATAGCTTTGCAGACCCTGTGTACGGAGATAAGGACAAGGTTGCCCTTACCCCCAGCGGACGATCCAGCGGTGCCTGGACCGTCGGAGAGCACACCGAACAAGCGGAGGGGAATCCATCCTCCCCCTCCCTTCCATCCTTCACCTCCATCCCCTCCACCGAGGGATGAGATGGGAACGGAGACGGCAGCGACGGGGACGGATGATAACGGTGGTGACGACGGGATGGATCTCCCATCACCCCTTGCCCGGGCCTCCCCTCCCGACAAAATTGGCTCCTTTCATTTCATGATCGCCAGGGCATTGGAGCTTTTCCAGCTATGCACTGAAGAGCAGAAGAAGGAAGGTTTCCTCTACTAATGACGGGAGGCCAAGAGGAAGACCGTTCTCTCGATCCCGTTACTGGATGACATCTGGGATGAAGGACTGGCACTCCTGAAGAACCCGTCCACGGCTCCTGCGAAGAGGGACCGGTACGAGAAGAAGTACCGGGTCCCAGACTCCGCCCCTATGTGCCTCAGAGCACAGCCGTCCCCGGATTCGGTGGTCTCTGTGGCGGCCAAGAAGAAATCAGCAGGGGTGACGGCATCAACTTCCACTTCCCCACCGGACGGCGAGGGGAAGAAGCTGGACGCCATGGGACGACCATCAAAGTGGCCAACGCCCTCGCGAACGTGGCATGCTTCGTCAGGGAGTTGTTCAAGATCGCTCCCCTCCTAGACTTCCTCCCAGATGACAAGAGGGTGGAAGCCCTTGAAATCCTGCAGGAAGGTAAGGTGGCTTTAGACCACGCCATCACGGTGGCCACGGACATCCCCGACATCGGCTTTCGCCAGATGGGCAACAGCGTTTGCCTTCGCCGGCGTGGTTTGCTCAAGGCCACCGATTTCCGTCAGGACGTGCAGACCAGGGTACTGGACATGCCCTTCGACGGGAACAGCCTGTTCGGCAAGACAGCGGACGAGTCACTGCAGGCCATCAAGGCAGACACCGAGACGGCCCGGGCCTTGGGTTCCCTCCATCAACGATGGCTGTCCTTTCATACCACCGGAGGCAAGTCTCAAGGTGCCTCCAAAGGATTCGGCGGAGGTTCCGCATTGTACCGCCAGGCGGCCCGCTCCTCGTTGCAGGAAGCCTACAGAGGCCGCAGCAAGGCCGGAGGACACCGTCGTCGTCGCCAAGGAGGCCAAGGTGGCAATGCCTCGGCGAAGCAAGACTGAACCGGCCGTGACGTCGGGCACCCACCCGAGCACCCCGGTCGCAGGCCGGCTGGCGAATTTCATCAGCCTGTGGGAGTCAATCTCCACCGACCATTGGGTGCTAGATGCCCTGGCCCACGGGCACACTCTGGAGTTCCAAAGAAAGTGCCCCCGTCTAACACCCGTAGCCAGGAAGGAATACCACGTGCCACAGCTGCTTCTGGAGGTACGAGCAATGCTAAAAAAGGGTGCGATAGAACTCGTCCCGAAGAGGCTGCGGGGCTCCGGAGTATACTCGCGGTACTTCCTCGTCTGAAAGAAGACGGGCGTCTGGCGGCCCATCCTGGACCTTCGCTGCCTCAACAAATACATCAAGTCCCAGAAGTTCCAGATGGTCACCCTCCAGCACGTTTTGGGACAGCTGGAGGGGGGCGAATTCCTGTCGTCGTTGGACTTGGAGTATGCCTACTTCCACATCCCCATACACAAATGACATTGAAGGTTCCTATGATTTGTGGTCCAAGGCCGACACTACCAGTTCAAGGCCCTACCCTTCGGGTTGAATTTGGCGCCAAGGGTCTTCACCAAGTGCCTAGCACTGGTGGCGGCGCTGCTGCAGGGGATCCACGTATATCCCTATGTAAGATTGGCTCATCCAAGAACTCGCCGTCGATCACGTAGCGAAGACCGTCCGCCTGCTCTCGGATCTGGGATTCTCGATCAACTTCGCGAAATCCCACTTGGTACCGTCGAAAGATGCCCTGTTTCTGGGAGCCAGACTCGACACAGTGGCATGGTTGGCTTTACCGTCGGAGGAAAGGATGAACGCCATCCTGGGCAAGGTACAACAGCTGTTGACCATGGAAGTGGCCAGGGTGACGTCCATCAAGTCCCTGCTCGGCATGATGTAATCATGCATCTACGTTGTGCGTCTATGCAGGTTTGCGGATGCAGCCACTGCAGGAGTTCCTCGACGCCCGTTGGATGCAAGCGGCGGGCAGCTTCGAAGACAAGATCTCCCTCAACGAGACGTTCCGGCAAGCGATCCGGTAGTGGGGCACCCGCACACACCTCGCGGCGGGCATGGACTTCCAGACCCTAGCGCATCAGGAGACGGTGACTACGGACACCTCCCTGGAGGGATGGGGAGCACACACCAGAGATCTCCACGCAAGAGGCCTTTGGCTCCCGGAGGAGAGTTTCCCTGCACATCAATGTCCTGGTGCTCCGGGCCGTGTTCTGGGCCCTCAGGTCTTTCCTTCCGTCCCTCAAGGACAAAGTGGTACGATCTTCACCGACAACACCACCACGATGTTCTACATCCGGAAGCAGGGGGGCGCCAGATCCCCAGCCCTATCCAAGGAAGCGCAGGATCTGTGACACTGGGCCATCGCCCAGGGGACGTTCCTGGTACCTTTTCATCTGGCAGGAGTGAAAAACACTGTCGCCGACTCACTCAGCAGGGAGCTGCGCTCTTGCCACGAGTGGGAGCTTCGGCAGGATCAAGTGGACCTCCTATTCCGAAAGTGGGGCAGTCCCCAGATCGACCTGTTTGCGACAGAGGCGAACACCAAGTGCCAGAGGTTCGCCAGCAGGTTTCCCCAGCTGGGGAGCATGGGCGATGCATTCTCCTTCCCCTGTGACAGCCTGTTCCTGTACGAGTTTCCACCGTTGCCGTTGCTTCTGCGACTCATCAATCAACTCAGACGGTCCCGGTGCAGGATGATCCTCGTCGCACCAGCATGGCTGAGGCAGATATGGTTCCCGGACCTTCTGGTATTGTCACCGCCCCCCCACCCCCCAGTCAAACTGCCGACGGACGTGGATCTCCTCAACAGGGAATGAGGCGCCATCGTACACCGCGACCTAGGATCACTGAACCTGCAGGCCTGGCTCCTGCAGCACTAGAGTTCGGAGGCTACGATATCCCGGCGGACTACAAGGAAGTATTTGCAAATGCCAGGTCGTCCTCGACTCTTAAGTGCTATGGACATAAGTGGAAGAGGTTCTCTGTCTGATGCCGTGCACAGAAGATCAACCCTCTGCGGATTACGGCCCCTCAAGTGCTGCCGTACTTGCTGTCACTGGCCAAGGCAGGGCTGGCACATGCCTCCATCAAGATCCTCCATCAAGATCCACCTGGCGGCTATCTCCCGCTACACCAGAACTCCGGGGCGGTCATCGCTTTGGTCTCACCGCCTGGTGAAGGAGTTCATGAAAGGACTGTTCCGCTCATTCCTGCTGGTGAAGGCTCCGGCCCCGGCGTGGGAGCTCAACGTGGTGCTGACCAGGCTCATGGGTCCCCCATTCGATCCCTTGCACTCGGCACCGCTGAAGTTCCTATCATGGAAGACAGCGTTTCTTGTGGCAATCACCTCCGCACGACGAGTGGGAGAGATCCAAGCCCTCTTCTGTAAACCTCCATACCTGACATTCCACGAGAGGAGGGTAGTGCTGAGGACGCACCCCTCCTTCATGCACAAGTTACCATCGGACTTCCATCTCAACGAGCCCTTGGTGTTACCTGTTTTCTTCGCGTCGCCTTCGTCACCGGCTGAGAGGACTTTGCACTCAATGGATGTGGCTAGAGCGCTGAAGTTGTACGTGGATCGCACAAAAAGTCTTCAGAAGACATCACAGCTGTTTGTGAACTTTGGACCTGTGAACCAAGGGAAGTACCTCTCGAAGGCTTCCATTTCCAGATGGCTCTCCGGCTGCATCATGCACTGTCATCGGTTGGCAAACCGACCGTTGCCCGACCGTCCGAGAGCCCATTCAACCAGAGCAATCACCGCTACCACGGCGTTCCGGTCTGGTGTGCCCCTGCTGGACATCTGCAGGGCTGCTACGTGGAGGTCGACACACACATTCACGAGATTCTACTGCGTCGACTGGGATTCCTTGGACGAGTCCAGAGTCGGCCAGGCAGTGCTGCGCAACCTGTTCACTTGAAGGTCAGCCTAGTGAGGAGGTAAGAGATGCCGTGGGTGTGCATGTGTGTACTGCTATGTATTCTTGTATTCATGAACATATGAATCCATGCCAGACCCCATGCTGGAGAAGGAACAAGTTACTTACCTGTAACTGTTGTTCTCCAGCATGGGTCTGGCACGGATTCACATGCAAACCCTCCCTCCAACCCCTCTGCGGCTCTTCTCTTGGTCATACTGCCACTTTACGTGCTAACAAATCTGAAGATGGCTGCCAGTGGAGGGGCTTAGGTAGAGGGTAGTCATTGGCTGGGGGCAGTATGACCCAGAGACCAGTGATTGGTTATTAGTAGAAAGACAGTTCAGAAACGAAACTGAAACTGATTTTTTCTTTACCGAGGATTCCCAGCCTGACGACGGGGAATATTCATGAGCATGTGAATCCATGCCAGACCCATGCTGGAGAACAACAGTTACAGGTAAGTAACTTGTTCCTTATTTAAACAGAACATGGGAATTTAACTGTAACCTGCAGCAGTATATAACTTTGTAGAAATCTGGATTCTCTTCTCTGGCCTGCCGGATCTTGGTTCCCTTCATAAGCTGGACAAGAGAAAGTCTCCTCTTCCGGATCTTATATTAGTCCTTTGGCTCTTAAGCAATTCAATTTATCCGTAAGACTCTCAGGCCACGTCTGGCATTTAATATATATTATTCAGATTGCTATCCGCTCCTCTGCTCTTTCTACCCTCAATGGCTGCTTCTCTTTAAACTGTATGCAATTGATTGTCTTTTGTTCATTCTCTCAATTCCTCCTTCAAAGGATACACAGTCCACCTTTCAAATATCACTTTTCCTTCCTCAGCTGTCTTTCTTAATCAGTACCTGCTATTCCTTGGTCTGCCGCCAGAGGTCCTCACGGCTGTCCTGCTGTTCTGTCTTTCACCAGCGACAGAGAGCGCGGGCGCGTAGAAATAAACAGTAAACAGCTGATCGAGTCCTCGCAAATGTCTCTGTGTGGCTCCGCCCCCTCAGCCGCTCCACTTACTCGCCTCTCCGGGTTCACAGCTGCAGCCGCAGCAGAGAGAAAGACTATCCGGCGGATCTCAGAGGCCCTGGAATCTGCTCACGTTAATACGAGTAGCTTCGTATCAACACATAGCAGCCTTTTCAATACTTCTTTCGTCGCCACTCACAATTTAATCACTACGCTGTCTCTAAACTGCAGAGACTTACTGATCAGCACATTTCTTCCTTTTCTAACTTAGGCTTTCTCGCAAGAACACCAAACTCCTTCAAAGGGCATCTTTTTATATACCCACTCGTAACGGTTCTCCTCCTCTTCTTCTCCTGTTACCTGGCAACGACAAACATCACATAGCCAGCTTAGAAGAAGGCACCTTCATAAGAAAAACCTTCTTCCATTTGTCAGGCCAAGTGTCCTTCAACATGTTCAAGAAGCAACCCCCAGACATTCATCCTTTTATTCTATCAGTGCTGTGACACCTGATGTTATCAGATAGACCCCCTGGCTTCACTTCCTAACCTTTCACAGACCCCTCCACCCCCATGAGCCCTTACGTTTGGGAAGGGCATGGGTACGTGACAAAAAATCGGCCTGTGTCAGCAAGTGACCAGGGTGTTGGACAGTTTGAAAAGAATAGGGTTGTAAAGAGAGGAACCATTTTAAGATTCTGGGATTATTGGTATCTTTGTTCCTAGATAACCATACCAAGAGTGCATGATCTGTCACCAAAGTGAAATTTCTCCCCAGGAGATAGTACCTGAGAGCCTCTACAGCCCATTTGACGGCTAGACAATCCTTTTCGATAGTCGCATTCCCTAGCACATGAGGGAGTAACTTTATGCTAATAAATAGGATGGGTCTCTCTTCTTCACCCTGACTTTGAAATAAAACTGCCCCCAATCCTGTTCCTGAAGCATCTGTATGTAAAAAAATATGCGCTGTAATATCAGGACATAGCATGGCTCGGTCAGACAGAGCGTTCTTAAGGGCATTGAAGGCTCCTTCTGTTTCTTCGTTTCACCACTCCCTTTTGGGAGGGGCTGATGATCTTAACAAGTTGGGTAGAGGAGTTGCAATAGTGGAAAAATGAGGAATAAACCTTCGATAGTAGCCCACAAATACTAGAAAGGCTTGAATCTGCCTGGTCTTAGCAGGGAACTGTAACCTTTGTATAGCTTCCATCTTTTCTCATTGCGGTCTGATGATACCCTGCCCCACAAAATATCCTAGGTACTTGGTTTGAAAGTTTGCTACATGTGTCTTTTTAGGGTTGATGTGTAAACCTGCTTGTTGTAGGCTCTTCAGTACTCGCTCCAGATGAGTCATCTGATCCAACTAAGTTTGACTGTAAACAATGATATCATCCAAGTATGCTCCTACATATTGTTTGTGACCCTTGATTAAGGAGTTCCTTAATCTCTGAAAGGTAGCCGGTGTCCCGTGGAGCCTGAAAGGGAGTACTGTGAATTGATATAGGCCTGTTGGTGTCACAAAGGCTGTCTTCTCTTTATCCGTAGGCCATAGAGGAATTTGCCAGTATTCAATGGTCGTTAAAAATGTTGCCTTTCCCAGTTTATCCAACAGGTATTCAATTCGTGGCATTGGAAATGCATCAAACTTAGACACTTCATTTAATTTTGTAAAATCCATACAGAATTGCGAACTTCTGTCTGGTTTAGGCACTAATACCACGGGAGAGCACCATGCGCTGTGTGAGGGTTCGATCACTCCCAATCTGAGCATCTCTTTTACTTCTGTATCAATATTCTGTATCCTGGCTTCCGGTATCCTGTACGGCGTAGGCATACTGTAGGCATACTGTAATTCCCAGAGAAGTATTTATGTGATGATATGCTAGTGTGGTTCTTCCAGGAATGGATGAAAAAACTTCTGCATATCTGTCAATTAGCAGAGAAAGATTTGACTTTTGAACTGGGGTCAATTCTTGATTGATATTTAACGCTTCTTTCCCCACATTCTCTGATGCCTGGGGTAAGTGTTCAGTTGACATCTCTTCAGTATTAATCATAGACACCATAGTCATAGGCTCAATCCATTTCTTTAATAGGTTCATGTGGTAGGTTTGAAGAGGCACCCTTCTATCTGATTGACAAATCCTATAGGTCACTGGACCTACAACTTCTTCCACCTCTTCATGTGGCCAACATCTTATTCTCAGAGGTGGGGAGAATAACTAGTACTTTGTCCCCTATTTGAAACTTCCGCTTTCGGGAATGTTGATTATAATATCGTTCTTGATTCCCTTGTGCCTGTAACAGATTATCTCGTGCTATTGAGCGGAGATTTTCCACTCTCTCTCTCAGTTGTGAAGCATATTCAGTAAGACTTATTTCTTGATCTGGTTGTTCCTCCCATCCTTCTTTTAAAATATCCAGTAGTGTACGCACTGGTCTGCCAAAAAGAAGTTCAAAAGGGGCAAATCCTGTTGACGACTGTGGTGTATTTCTGAGTGTCATCAATATCCAAGGTAATAAGCGATCCCAATTCCTTTCTCGACAAGTGGTAGTTTTTCTTAACATTTGTTTGATTGTCTGGCTATATCTCTCGGCTAAACCGTCCGTCTGGGGATGATAGACAGCGGTCTTGAGATGTTCAATCTGTAGGGACTTGCACACCTGTTTTATCACTGCGGACATAAAATTACATCCCCTATCTGTCACAATTTCCTTGGGGATTCCCACTCGAGCAATAAAGGGGACTAAAACATCACATATCTGCTGTGCA